>NW_027256883.1:137637572-139009572 GCF_029215685.1 Pituophis catenifer annectens
TATTTCTCAAAATATTAATTGTGGAATAGGTTAGATAGTTCCTAGGTTAGATAGGTTTTGCAGATATTAGGAATAAACCATGAGAACCAAGAGATGATCTGTGTGTTTAGAAACATAGATAATATAAATCAGCTGTTACTTAGTTCAGTCTCCAGGATGGTTTAATAAACCAGATTCTAGTTTTCCCAGATGTGCCAGTTTACCTATTCCAGTAAATAGAACTTTGAAAAATGCTTGCTTCAGAGTTTATACTTGGAGATTCGGGTTAATGTTAGCATTCCAGAAAAAAACCCAACTCCAAGTAAAAACTCTGAAGCAAGCATTTTTCAAAGTTCTATTTACTAGAATAGGTAAACTGGCACATCTGGGAAAACCCGAATCTGAGAGGTCTGAGTTTTCCCTCAGTAAATCAAAAACCCCGAAACCATCTCCTCACTCCTCAGTTGATCACATGCTCCAATCACCATCCGTCCCATCTCGAGACAGTACTCTGACCACTCCTTCTCCAGATGCAGGATCAGCCTGACCTTGACCGACAGGAAGAATGCCATTATGTCTAAAGACAATCCCCCGCTCCTACTTTCCCACACATGAGAAGGTGGCACATGGAAGCTTCCGGCCTAATATGGCTTCCAAAACTGACAGTTCATTCAATTATCTAAGCCTTAGTTAAATGCAGTCAGACTGGTATTAAGACGTTTGTATCCCCCCAATTCCTGATATGTATACTGTATATTTTGCCTGCGGTAATAAGCAGTGTTTGCTGCTCTCCAAATTACTCCTGTTATCTGTATTTAGAATTCCACACTCATTGCATCTGAGCAACGTGTGGATGATTAGACCTTCACACTTTGTGATGTGACTTCATGTATTCATAATTACTTTTCTCTCTATTAAATTTTTTTCTTTTGTCTTCCTTGCATCACACAAAACGCAGAGCACGTATAGAACATGAAATGTGAATTCTGTTAAATGATTGTAGTAATTTATGGACCTGGGTGACAACAGTCGAAGAATTCATAAGGATCTGCTATTAATCCCCACCCTCTTTTTTTGTTGTTCAAGAAGCACTCTTGAATAGAATAATTGCAAGAGTCTTTTCATGTTGAAAGTAATGCAAACTCATGAAGATACCGTAATTTGATGACACAACAATGAGGCCACTAAAGACTCCTCGCCATAATAGAAATAGGCAGAGATAAAATTAGCCATCCCATTCAGGGAACTTATATAATAAGGAATTAAAGGAAATGAGAACTAAATTAAAGCCGCATAGAGGACTGGTGTGTCTCCTAGTAATTCAGAGAGAATGCTCCGTCTTTGAAGTTACAGTCCTGAGTAGAAAAAGCAAAACCTTCGCAGCAAATGAAACAACTCCCAGCAGGAAACAACTGGTATACAACACGAATTCAAGGATAATTTGAGTCTGGGAAAGGCCCTATTCTCCTCCTTCAATGATATGGAATTAAGAAAATTTGTCTGCAATATATGGCAAAAGGAAGTTCCAAGGAGAAGGGGAAATTAATGTGCAAGTGTATTTAGGGTTCCACCTTGTTTGTTTATCAGTGTTTAACTTTGTAGGGCTTACTGCAGATGCAAATGGAAATAACATTATCTGGACTGCCCATCACATTCATTGAATAAGTCAGTGGTTCTCAACTTCTGGTCTGCGGACGCCTGGGGGGACGCCACGATGTCATCACAGGGGGCCCATGATGGCTGGAAGAAAGGTTATGATTTAAATCTTGAATTAAGTCTTGGTGGTCCGTGGTCATGGTCTATGGCCACAAAAGATATTTTAAGGGGGTCCATGGCAGGGGTGGGTTCTACTTACCTTTACTACCGGTTTGCATCGTGCCCTTGCATGCGCACTTGCTTCGCTCGCTCGCGCGCGCTTCTGCACATGCACAGAAGCTTCTGCGCATGCGCAGATCACTTCTGATGACATCCGGGTCAGTGGGCGGAGCCTCCCACTGGTTTTACTACCGGTTCTTGTGAACCGGTCCAAACCAGGGGCAACCCACTACTGGTCCATGGTGAACAAAAGGTTGAGAATCACTAGAATAAAGCAATGTAATTGCAGGAGGAGTTTTCTGTGGAACTTACTCCAAACTTTTATTCCCTTAAAGACTCTTGGAATAAAATTCATTAGATATTCCATTTGCTGTAGCCATCTTAGATATCCTCCATACCATGTGTCAATAGTTAAGACTACTTTAGATATAAAGAGCTGCTCCCAGAACTCCACTGTTTCCTAATAAAGTTAGAATTTATTTCTCCATTGTCCTGCTCATCATTGTGAAATGAAATGACTATATGAAGGAAGAATTAATATATCAAGAAAGAGAAAGCTGAGAAAGACAGGATGGAATATCCTCAAAAAGAGAGGTGAGAAGTTTAAAGGAGAAGAGTAGTGGTGGGTATGGAGCAGTGTATGGATATGGTGGAAGAAGATTAGTTTACAAGAATAGATAAATATGGAGAGGAATGATGCTGATTTAGCTATATTTTTTCTTAAATAATTTCTTTGACTTATATTTTGTACTCCATTTCTGTGCCCTGTATAATGGTAGTTTGATGTACATTTGAATAATCAACTTTAATAATAATTTTATTTATTATTATAAGTGTATATAATTCTATATATAATAAGTTTAGAGAATGAGTGACACAAAATCTGGAAGTTAATCAGCTTGTGTGTTTCACTATCCTTGTCCCAATGCTGAACTTGTGAATTTATTTATTTATTAAATGTTATGCTGTCCATTTTCCCTATTAGGTGACCCTGGGCAGCTTGCAAGTTATAAAATAAGTAATAACTTCATATATTGATCATAAAATTATACTGAAACCAGAACCAAGAGATGGATGGGATAGGGATGAGGTCTTCTTAGCCCATCAGCCACCTCCAGCAGGGAGTTCCCCCCTTAGGGCCCCAGATCAACTGGCACAGCCAGGTTTTGATACCCTAATAATTGTTATGAGTTTACTTTATTGATTAGCCCTTGGGCCATATCAAAGTGCAGAGTTCCAGACACAAATTATTACTAACATCTGATAAAAACAATTTAAAATGAAATTGGAATAAAATACAAATAATTTAATATATAGATAAATAAAATATGATAAAATTATATTTTATCATATGTCACTCCTACAATCTACCCCAATCAGTCTCACATATGCGAATCTCAACCAAACTATTCTGCTTAGGTACTGTGCTGTGTTAAATGTTATTTTCAGATTCTGGCTGCACATAAGGTAAGTTGTTTTGATATGGGAATCCCAATGGGTCATTCATTTGGTATGTAGACCAAGGTATCTGTCTCTCATCCTGTTATACAGGCAACCAATATGCCTCCAATATATTGCTGCTGGTATAAAAGAATACATTTAATTTTTAGGACATTTCTCTTTGGAGTTTTGTTTTTTATTTCCAACAGTCTAAGAATACAAACTGAACAGTTGGTTTATTAATCAAGACAGAACCTATGATTGTACAGATGCTGCTGGGTTCCATAAGCACCAGCCATCATAATCAGTTATCAAGTATGATAGCAGCTGGTTTATAGAAAGCAAGATATTCCTCATCCCTGAATTAAAGTCCTTCTATGATTACTATTAAAATGTAAATAGAAATAGAAAGACTTTCATTTAATTATCATATTGCCTGCATACAGTTGATCCTTTTTGGATGTTATGTATAACTTCCATATATTAACTAATAAACATTTTTGGGGATAAACAGCAAAGGGGTGATTTAGAATGTTGACTTTGGGATAATCAAACAGCATATAGAGATGAAGCCAGAAATATTTTTATTAGGAATACTCCCAGGGACTTACGAAAAAAAATACAATATTTAATTATACATTATTATAACAGCATAATAATAATATATGCACAAAATTGGAAAAATAACAATTTACCAACGGAAGATAATCTGATTAGAAAAGTTTTGGAAATGGACAAACTTACAAAGGAAATACAAGAAAAAGAGGAAACAGAATATTATATAGTGTCGGAGAAATGAATGGTTAGAGGAGAGGGATAAAAGGCAAGGAAAGAGTAAATGAGGAAGATATAGGAGTAGAAATGCAGTAACAAACAAGAGGAAACAGAAAAGATGCAGATCATAGGAACGAATTTGTGTACACTGTTATCTATATGTATTTCTCTTTAGAAAACAAATGTTATCTATATGCATATATGTAAATAAATCAATATTAGAATTATATGTATAAAGGATAAGTTGAAATAAGGGAGAAAAAATGGATATGTAAAAAATATTTATCGATGCGAAATTGTTGAGAAGAAGAAAATTGTAAAAGATTCTTTTTTGTTTTCAAAAAACAAAACAAAATTGTTTAATAATTTTTTTTTTTTAAAAAAGAATGTTGACTTTGGAAAGTTTCTAATGGACTAAAGTCCAGATGTATTTGAAATAACATTTTAAAATTAATTATAATAACCCTTCCCACGGGAAACAGCTGTTGTTTTGAATTCTTTAAAAAATTAATGTTTGGTTGGGGCTTTGAAGTTTGGACACTAGAGGGAACCAGAAAGAATTAAAGATTGCAATTAAAAGAGTAGAACACTTCACATTTGACTTACTAATACAGCGTGAAACAAAATACTTTAACACTGGACATATGGAAGGCGATTTGTGAGTGATGGATCCAGAAGTTAACTACAGAGTATCTGCCATTATAGATAGACTGTGTTTAAAAGATGTTATAGAAGACAAATAATTTTTAGCAGGCAAGACTGATTTGAAAGAGGATTTAAAAATGATACAGCTACAAGAATGAAATAGAAAAAGATGCTACACTGGATATACAATTCAAACTAGTCGATGTCTTAATAGTTAAAAGAAATATCCAAATAATAAATCAAAAGAGTAATGTGGATAATTTTTCTAAAGTGAATTTACAAAAGAAGCCTGTGAAAGAATTCATGAGAAGAAACAAAGAAAAAAATGAAAAGAGATCAAGTTGTAGCACATTATTTAAAGAGATTAAAGACTTAAAAAAAAACACTTTTAACAAAGGAGGGAATACAAAGTTTATTTATATGTTATGTTATCTTTGGTAACCTTTACTGGACTGTTGTCAAATGGGACTGAATAGAATAAAAAGGATTTAAGGATTTGTTTATACTTAAGAGATAGGAAAATATTATTCGTTTTATTTTTTTAGAGAAGGTAACAAATTACCAAAATAGTTTATACTTGTTCTGATGAAAGTTATTTTGAGTTTTTTTTTCTTTACTGTATTCTAATTTTTCTTTCTTTTCTATTTTTCTTTCTATTTTTCCTTATTTTCTGCCCTTTTAATTTTTTTTATTCTTCTAATTTTCAGCTTTTGTCCTTTTAATTGTAGTGTTTAATAAAATTATTATTAAAAAAGGAAATAGCTACGATATATGTGAGGGTTTTCAGCCTGATAATATTAGTTGAGACATTAGTTGTAAAAAAGAATCTTACAATAGTAGTTGATACAAAATGAGTAAGAGTTAGCAGTGTGATATGTTTGAACCCCCGCCCCCACATGTGCTCTTTTAGGCTGCATTGACACAAATATGTTTACTAATCATAGCATGTATAATTCTTCTGTATTCTACTTTGGTCAGCCCCACCTCAAATCTTGTGTTCAGTTCATACCGCTACACTTTAAGAAAGATTCAGAGAGACTGAAAAATGGATGAGAGAAAAGTAATGAAGATGATCAGTAGACTAGGAACTATGTCTTATGAAAACAGATCAAGCTTTGCTTGAGAAGGGAGGATTGAACGGGGTTCTGATAGCACTTTTATTATTTATTTTCAATTATTTAAATAATGTATAAGGCAGTCCAAATCATAGTTTGTGTCTCTGGCCAATGTACATTGATTAAAAAACTAAAAACTGCAAAAAGTAAATAAATACTAAAAATCCAATATTGCAAATCCCAATAAAGATATGGTGACATAGTCAAGGCTGGGTGTAATAAGCATTGATTCTCACAACAGAGTGGACCCATCTTGCTCTTATCATTTTAATCTGATTTATAGGTTGGGAGGGGTTACACTTCCCAAGATACTAGTTTTCTTTTTTCTTTTCTTTTTGTATCAGTAGTGTAAATGATAAACAGCAGTGTCACTAGTGTTTATCATTTACATCTAATCCTGCTTCTACTAAAATTACATTTTTTAAAATTGGGCAAGAGTTATTCAACTTAAGGATAGATTAGATTGGACCTTGTTGTTGTTAGTCGCAAAGTTGTGTCCGACCCATTGCGACCCCATGGACAAAATTCCTCCAGGCCTTCCTGTCCTCTACCATCCCCCAGACAGTGATGGGTTTCAAAAAATTTTACTACTGGTTCTGTGGGTGTGGCTTGGAGGACGTGGCGGGGAAAGGTTACTGCAAAATCCCCACTTCCTCCTGATCAGCTGGCACTCGGGAGGCAGAGAATAGATGGGGGCAGGGCCAGTCAGAGGTGGTATTTACCGGTTCTCCGAACTACTCAAAATTTCCGCTACTGGTTCTCCAGAACTGGTCAGAACCTGCTGAAACCCACCTTTGTCCCCGGAGTCCATTTAAGCTCATGTCGACTGCTTTAGTGACTCTATCCAGCCACCTCATTCTCTGTCGTCCCTTTCTTCTTTTGCCCTCAATCAATCCCAGCATTAGGCTCTTCTCCAGTGACTCCTTCCTTCTCATTAGATGGTCCATTAGATTGGACCTAAACAGGGTTTATTCCTACTTTGCATTGATAAATTTCTTGTTTATTACAGATACACGTGCTGAGATGAAGTACATCAAGAAGCAGCTTTTTGTACTTATTAGTGAAACCCAATCAGTACCCCTGCCAGGAAGTTATATAGTGCCCGCCAAGGTCCTGATTAGCCACTAACAGTTTCTTGGTGATGTAAGGTTTCAACCAAAATAACCTTACCAGGGTTTGCGTGTAAACTGGTCTCACAAGCTTAGGGAAGCTGTGCTAAGAAAGCACTAATTATTATACAAAATTGACGCCAGGCTTCTAATTATTTCTTTCAAATGCAACCACTGTATAGCATCACTCAGGGTTTGCTTTTATATTTTTAATCTAGCCAGTAAGTGTTGCTGGCTACGCCTACCACGTAGAAGGAAGCAGGGCCTTGATTATGATAGGATTGAAAAGAGCGACTATGACATGCTTTTTGGACCATCGTTTGCCCCATAGGGAACGTAGTTAGCATGAAAAATGTGGGTGTGTTTTTCCTGTATTAATGGCAGTGGTTTTTTTCCCATAGCATTTTCCCATAAGTGCAGGATTCACTTTTTCCCCCCCAAATCAAGTGTTGATCCAGTACTTGTAATAGGAATTGACCAACTCACTTTGTTGCCCAAGCCTGACCTTGTGGGCCAAGAGTGACTGACCCAAAAGTCATCCAGTAGGCTTTCATGACTAGGGTGGAACCAGAACTCATAGGCTCCTGGTTTCTCCTGGTGCCTTAACCACTAGATTAGTAATTAGTAATTATAATTAGTATTAATGATAATGTATTGACTATTAATTTAAGGATTTCTATATTGCCTTCATGATTGTTTCCTAGTTCCTTTAAAGTTCTTTGAAGCCAGCCCTGCATTTTTCTCCATTTTTGCCAGCCTCAAAAAGGCTGAGGACAGAGAATTAATATCTTTCCATCTGACCAATAAGAGAGACTCTTAAGAGAGAAGTGCACTGGTTTTAGTGCAGTTTCAAATGCCAATTTTAGTTTCAAACCCTGAGTTGCTGCAGTTCCTGGAGCAATAAAAATCCTGCCTCTCCTGTGCAAATGGGAAGGAAAATGATCAACTAGTACTCACCTCCATTCATGTTTTCAGCGCCCATTGGGTGCATTTGTCTGACCATTTGCCCCCTTAAATCTGAATAACAATAATTTTTCATATTTAAAAAAAATCAAATCTTCACTGCAAGGAAACAGCTTTAACCCAAATACTTCTTTTTCTCTCAAACAACCACTACAAAGTGTGAAAACGAACAATTTCTATCAATAAGAAGAGCGTTGGCCCCAATCTTGGTCAAATGCTAAGAACCCTACAGTTGGATGCTAAAGAAGAGAAAACAAATGATTTTGCACGTATCACCACAGTTACAGAATAGTAAAGCAGCTCAGCCACCCAGTGGTGACAATGAAACAAGACCACATGGAACCAGCACGGATCCAAGAAGATCTAGAGCCAAAGCCCCCTCTGGAAATCATGCTACCAATATTTATTTAATTTATATGATGCCCATCTCTCTTTCCAAAATATCTCTGAGCTCTGGATGACAGAAATCCTTTGTAATGTGTACAGTATCAAATCCAGTGTTCTGTGTTTCTGATTATACAAATTTAGATGCATACATATAAACACATAAATACACATCAGGCTAGAGAATGGGCTTTATCTGACTGCTTCTGCTGGCTGCCTTTGATGAACTGAGCAATATAGCAATGTATCCCTATCAATTTGAATGTTTTGAGTGTTTTTATATTTTTGTTTTTGTAGTGTTGCAAGCTGTCAGGAATCATTTGGATAGTGAGATGGGCAGCATTTATATTTAATAAATAAATAAAAAAACAGCCACCCATCATTGTTAAATTTTCTTATTATTTTTTTTAGAAATTGCTATTCCAGGATGGACAAGCCAACGGAGTTACCAAAAGAAGTCTCAAGTGAGAGGTATTGAGAGGGGGGGATGTTAGAAGAGAACAAATGCCACAGGCAATGGCTGTTGTAGCCCGCCAACGGCCTGCGCGGATCGTGGCTGATCCCGACGACGAGTGGTGCTGCTGGTGTGGTGTTGCGCCAGCAGCCGGCACAGCTGGCACTCATGTCGGACAGTGAGGAGGCTGAAGAGGATGTGATGCCAGAGGCAGAGACTCAGCCAGGGCCTTCAGAACCTCCAGAGGCTCCTTCCAGTGGAGAGAGCGAAGTGGAGGAGCCTCTCCTCAATGCTCAGGCACGCAGGGCTACCAAAAGGCAGGAGTGGCTACTCAGGAGGAGGAGGTCTACTCGAGAGTAGGGCTTGAGGATAATTGTCCACTCCCTTAGCCTATTTAAGTCTCATGCAGCTAGTGCTTTCTTGAACTAGCTGCGTGCTAGCAAGTAATGACAACATCTCATTACTACAGAGCATCTTGGAGAGCGAGCGAGTTCTCATATCTGGTTTTCTGGGCTGGTTGTCGGACTTTGTTCTTAATAACTTTGATAAGGACCCTTTGCACGGGACGCCTGCATTCTTGAAAGGGGTTTGTTTGGAATTAAACAGTGTTTGCGAAGCTTGGTGTGTGTCACATTCTCTGGGAATCTGAAGCTGGGGCAGAACAATGCCATGCTGTTGCAATGAAAGCTTCTTCGGTATATGCCATTGTGATGTTGCACACATTTATCTAAAGGGTAGACCTTACATCTCAACTGAATAAAGTACTTTCATCATTTCAATTAAATCCAGATGGACAAATCTGCTGAAAGTAAATGAATTACTCCAGTGTCTGCTGCTCTCCTGGGACTGTTTGCTCTTGTTCCTGGAACATACTTAATTGTGTGAATAAAGACAATGTTGCTCTAAACAGAACAGGGGTGGGTTCTACTTACCTTTACTACCGGTTCACAATGTTACCGCATGCGCAGATCACCCATGATGACATCGTGGTGGGTGGGCGGAGCCTCCCGCCGATTTTACTACCGGTTCTATAGAACCGGACTGAACTGGCGGCAGCCCACCACTGAAACAGACCCAGTCATGTCCTCGCTCATAAGAATTGCTGCTGATGAGATTAATTAATTAATAATTTCCTTATCTCTCACAAGAGACCTACAGAGAGTTGGTAAAAGTGAAGGTTCATTTCTATGGCTGGGCTGGTCTTCACCTCCTCTTGGCTATACAGGGAACTAGAGAAAAATGGACAGAAAAGGCACACAGATAGGAGAGACCTGGTTTTTGGAATACTACAGTGTTATCAACATTGGCCATAGCAAGAGACATTTTCTTGTTTAACAAATGTCTTAACTCTCTGTGTTCTGGTTTCTACTCTCCCCTTGTATGCATGTGTGTGCATTGGGAAGCATAAGACCAGCTGCATATGTTTGGTTGAGGATCATATGACCAGAAAAGAGGGGAGGGGACAGTCATTCACATTCTGAGCTAGTGCCCAATTGCCCTCCCCAAAAAGAGGGCTTTATTCTTAGTTGTTTAAACTGAGCAGGACATAGTCCATTTTGAAACCCACTTTGTCTTTTGCAGTTTCTCCCCTACGCTGAATTTGGTCTTCTGTTCAGTTTTGAAGAGTTATCCTGCAGATGGACAATCTGACAAAGTCTGAAGCCAACACAAATTCAGCTATTATTTTTGTGCTTTCACAAGTAGGCAGCTGTGACCCACTTGACCGATACAGGGGCAGAGTAGGTTTCAGCAGATTCTGACCAGTTCTGGGGATCTGGTAGCGGAAATTTTGAGTAATTCAGAGAACTGGTAAATACCAACTCTGACTGGCCCCGCCCCCATCTGGTGTCTGCCTCCCAAGTCCTAGCTGATTGGGAGGAAATGGGGATTTTGCAGTAATCTTCCCCTGGAGTGGGCAGGGAATGGAGATTTTACAGTATTCTTCCCCTGCCATGCCATGCCACACCCACCAAACCAACCCACAGAACAGGTAGTAAAAAAAAATTGAAACCCACCATTGTACAGGGGGATTTGTTTTGAGAACACAACGTGTTGGGCCTCCTCAGTGGTGCAGTGATGGTGGCTATTCCAATTGACTAGTTTATCCCCCTGAATCATGACGCAACAGCCTTTTTCCTGGTGATCATATTAAGAGAACTTTTCTGGCAGATAAGGATGGTGCATATATAACACACTAACACAGTCACTGCCTCCAAGACAATGATACACATACATGTAGAAAATAAACACGGTTTAATTTTAAATGAGGAGAGGAGAGGAGAACCAATTTTTGCTTCTCCTGTTCAAGTAACTGGGTCCACTGAGGAGTTGTGACACCCTTTTTAGGTGCTGATTTATCATTCTGATCTGGTTATTAGATCTGTAGACTGGGAATGATGAGGCTGACTCTCCTCCAACACAGAAGATACCAAGCTACAAATGTAACCTTAGTGAAAATCATTTTGTGCTCAATGTAATACTGTTTTATAAAAGGCATTCAAACGATATCCCAAACAGGAATTTGAACCCCCCAAAAGAAGAAAAATAATTTGTCTTTTGTGCGGTTTCAAGTTCTATCTCAAATTAATTCATCGTTCAATCTAAAACAGAATTGTAGAACACAGGATGCTCCTGGCTAATGATCTCTCATGATGTAAGTTGGGAGTCAGCCTCCATTCCCACCCCCTGAGTTTAACTGCGGGATGATAGCCAGATAGCTCATCTCCCTTCCATCCTCCTACAATTAATTGAGGTATTTGTGGATAGCCACTTCTTTTCCCAAATGAAAAATGCTGTGGTTCAACCTACTTGAAGGCTACACCCCATTGACTCTTGTTCCTGTGCAAACAGTAGAAGTTTGATCTACAGATGGGAACAGGTGATAATTCCTTTATATATATATATAATGCATGATATATATATCATGCTTGAAAGTCTAACCTGTTTATTTATGCTGATCAAGCTGTTGTTAAGAATCTAAGAGATGAAAAAGCTATTCTCAAGGGCAAGTCTGTACAGCTTTCTACATGGATTCATGGGCTGAGACAGTATTTCTATGCTGATACGCTACAGAACATGTCAATTGTCTAATTCTTCCAAAATCATTCTCATTTCAATAATCCCCCTCATTTTTTTTCCAGAGGATCCTGGAACAGAGATGCCATTGTACAATTCCAGCATCATGGATTGACACTCCTCTAATGGGATCATAAGCCAAACCAAATCTTAGTCAACCGGGCAAGAAGAAAACTCAGCCAGGTTCAGGATCTGTTGGAATTGGGTTATCTTATAGTAAATGACCCATAAACTTTGTTACTGACGCAGCATGCAAATAGATTGATGAATAAATAAACACATAAACAAACCACCTCCAAGAACAGCTGTCCCTCAGTCTAATATCCTGTATCTTATTTACTTCTTTCACAGACTTCAAAACAAATCTCTAAGCATCAGGGCATAGCAGTCAGAAAACAAGATGAGGCTAGTACAATAATGTGAAATTTGGGCAGAGCCAGTTGTACTTTACTTATTTACTGTGCTTATGTGCCACCCAATCTGAGCAGATTCAGAGCAGTTTACAATGCAGTACAGGTAGTCCTCAATTTACGACCACAATTGAGCCCAAAATTTATGTCGCGAAGTGAGAAATTTGTTAAGTGAGTTTTGCCCCATTTAACGGCTGTTCGTGCCACATTTGTTAAATGAATCACTGCAGTTGTTAAATTAGTAACACGGTTGTTAAGTGAATCTGGCTTCCCCATTGACTTTGCTTGTCAGAAGGTCGCAAAATGGGATCACATGACCCCAGGACACTGTGACCATTATAAATATGAACCAGTTACCAAGCATCCAAATTTAAATGGGGATGTGTTGTGGCCCGGGTATTTACGAGACCACCTTCTGCCACCGATAACCTCCCACTGGCCAATCTGCTCCCACAGCGAGGGTCTCCTCAGGGTGCCATCGGTCAAGCAATGTCGACTGATGACCCCCAGGGGGAGAGCCTTCTCTGTGGGGGCACTCGCCCTCTGGAACGAGCTACCCCCAGGAATACGACTGATCCCGGACCTCCGTACTTTCTGCCGAGCGTTGAAGACCTTCTTATTTCAGCAAGCCGGGCTGGCTTAAAATTTTAATGGGCTATTTTATGGGTAAAGGGTTTTAAAATTTGGGGAAGCCAAACTGATCTAATTTTGTTTTAATTTATTTTAATTTTTATACTGTATGAATTTTAATTTTGGCTGTTCACCGCCCTGAGTCCTTCGGGAGAAGAGCGGTATACAAATTTAATAAACCTAAACATAAACCTGTCAGCCGCCAGTCCCTCCAGCAGCCAAATCAGATGAGGAGAAGGTGTGGGAGTCAGCGTCAGCATCCAAGCAATCTGCGAGCTCCGAGGGGGACGAGGGAATGGAGCTGTCAGAGAGAGAGAGAGACAGAGGCAGAGCCAGGGCCTCAGATGGAGAGTCAACAGCCCCCAGACCTGGAGGTGGCTGATGAAGAAGAGGAGGAACAGCTGGTTCCAGTGCCTGATGCCTGATGCGCAGAAGGCAGAGGAGAGGAGAGCAGTGGAAATTTGTGGGCCAATCCTTGGGACGGAAGAACCACCGCTGCTAGCAAAGCCCCACCCTAGCTCTGGGGATTAAAGGCAGGGGGCGGAGATGAATAAAGGAATCATTGCTTCAACTACAGAGGATTTGTTGTGTTTGGAGAGCTGGGTCAGAACAGGATGTTGCAATGGCCATAAGTGTGAAAAATGGTCATTTTCTTTCAGGGCTGTTGTAACTTTGAATGGTCACTAAGCAAACTGTTGTAAGTCGAGGACTACCTGTAGTCATGAAACATAAACTCACAACTGAAAAATCACAACTAAAATCTGAGTGAAAACATGCATAATGCCAGGCTTCCATTTTGTAATCCAAGGAGCAAATGTCTCAGAGGTCAAGTTGACAGCATTTTTAAGAAAGAAGGTTAAGTTCATAACACAATGGTTCCATCTTATTTTCAAACAAGGCTTCCTGGATTCACAGGCTGAGACAGTATTTCTATGTTGATATTCTATAGCATATGTCAATTGTCTAATTCTTCCTTATAAATAGGCAATTAGGGTGGCAAAATTCTTATCCATTTGTTCACGCTCTTACAACGAAAGGGGTTCTCTTCTTTTGGGCAGAATGTATCCATTGACTATTTTTATCTTATCCATGTAAGAGGTAACTCTTAAAATCATTTGTTCAATTTGTGTCAACGCCATCCAAACAAGACAATACTTTTAAAGCACTTTCAAAAAGTTCATTTTGGCGGTCTTTCCACAATGCCTGGGTAGGTGCCATTTGGACTACTAGGGTAGGAGGAGGCTGTTCTCCAAAGGGATGTTTGCTGTGGAAAAGATCTACCTCTGTGCCCTACTTACGGTCTCTAGCATCAAGTGGGACGAGCACATAGGACAAGCCATGCTGACGAATACATCTTTAAGATACCTAGAAGCCAAGAAATGTCACTCTTGCTTTCCCAGATGTGAGTTCTGCATGCAGGTAACATATACATGAATATATTCATTTAAGTGTATCTGGATCTAGATGCAAAGGCTCATTCCATCTGAAACAGCCAAAGCCTCTTCATTGCTGCCATGTCTTCAACCACTTTGACCTTTTGCTCTTATGTGTGAGATTCCTATTAGACTACACAAGACTCTTTCTAGAACTCTTGGCTAATTTGGCCAAAGGATTACTAAGAAGTATGGTTAAGGAGCTCTTTAAACACATGTATGGTATTGAGGAAAAGCATGCATATTTTTCTTACTCTTTCACAGATGGGTCAATGAAAGAAGCTAAATAATACTTCACAGAGCACCAAGCCTTCAGTGGAATTCAATTCCTGGATGACCACTAAGAAATATTGCTCTAAAAGCCAATTAAATGGTATACCCCTGTTTATGGCTATTAATGTTTTTAAATGAGAATTCATGCGGCTGAGTGCTGTTGGAACCATATTCAAGTTTACTATCTGCATCTGGCTGGCCACTGTAAAATAAGGTATAATTAACAACATTTCAAAGAAATAAAATTCACAAGGGAAGAAGGAAAGCACAATATACTTCCCCTTCTGGATATTTGCATCAGCAGAGGAACTGGACCAAAAACCCACATATGATAACAATTAGTCCATTTATTTTTTTCTTCAAAGATTTTTTTTTGTCACATTATTCTAAATAGTAGCTAGAATCAAGAAATACAGACTTGGAGAAAGGAAATTGGCAATATGGTAGCGTGTGCTGCCAACAATATCTTGTTGCAATCTTGAACTCATGTCAAATAATTACTCAGTTTGATTGGTCTGCCAGTATTCTTCTGAAATATTAATCTAGTCTAGGCTGTCTTTAGAAAAGCATATGAAGGCCGTGGCCAGGGGGGCCTTCTATCAGGTTTGCCTGATACGCCAGTTGTGCCCCTTTCTAGATTGGGACTCCTTATGCACGGTCACTCAAGCACTCGTCACCTCTCGTCTGGACTATTGTAACGCTCTCTACATGGGGCTCCCCTTGGGGTGCATCCGGAGGCTCCAACTGGTGCAGAATGCGGCTGCGCGAGGGATTATGGGAGCGACGGGGCGCTCCCATGTGACTCCTCTCCTACACGAGCTGCATTGGCTTCCGGTGACATCCGGGAGCGCTTCAAGGTGTTGATGATCACCTTTAAAGCGCTCCATGGCTTAGGGCTGGGGTATTTACGGGATCGCCTTCTGCCACCAATTGCCTCCCACTGGCCAGTTCATTCCCACAGAGAGGGTCTCCTCAGGGTGCCGTCGGCCAGACAATGTCGGCCGGCGACCCCCAGGTGGAGAGCCTTCTCTGTGATGGCGCCTACCCTCTGGAACAATCTACCCCTAGAGATACGAGTGATCCCAGACCTCCAGACTTTTCGTCGGGCCCTTAAAACCTATTTCTTTCAGTTAGCCGGACTGGCCTGATTTTATATTGGTTTTTAAAATTGATACTGATTTTAATTGAAATGTTTTAAATTATGGGCCAAACTTTATTTAATTATTTTAAAATTATTTTAACTTTTGTGTACAAATGTTTTATTTTTGGCTGTTCACTGCCCTGAGTCTGAAAGGAGAAGGGCGGTATAGAAATTTAAATAATAAATAAATAAAATGATGTGCCAATCACCCTATAATTATGTTATCTTACTTCAATCAGCACTACTGTTCTTAATCCTGTCTCTTGTCCTTCTTTGGGGCATATGCATTTTAAAAATGTTCTTTCCTTGAAAACAATCATATCAAGAAAACTAGAACAAAACATCAAGCTGAGGCAACTACAGTACAGATGATTTTGCATTTTTCTGGTACAAAAGCCAGGGATGGGCTGCTGGGGGTTTGCAGGGGATTGGGAGAACCTCTAGCTAAGATTCTGTGCAGTTCGGAGAACCCCCAAATCCCACTCCTGGCTAGCCTTGCCCACCCCACCCCGCCCCTCCCAGGAGTACCCACGCGGCCTGTTTTGGATGCAGATAACTGCAGGGCGCATATGGAGACTCGGGGAGGGCAAAAAACGGGCCTACCAGAAGTTCAGGAAGGCCAGAAATGAGCCCGTTTCCAGCCTCCAGAGAGCTTCTGGAGCCTGGGGAGGCCGTTTTTGCCCTCCCGGAGGCTCAAGAAAAGCCTCTGGAGCCCAGGGAGGGCTAAAACACCCCCCCCACCATGGTGCAGGAGGCCGACTAGGCCACACCCACCATGGCCATGCCCACCCAGCAACCAGGCAGAGAACTCCTTGCTAAAAATTTTGAAGCCCACCCCTGAGAAAAGCATCCAGTGAATCATTGCAACAAATAATTTCAGTAATTGATTCTTCCTTTTTATTAAAAGAAAAGACAGGGAGGAGGTATAATGACAACAGTGCCCTTCTACTTTTAGCCAGTTTGCAGCCAGCAAAGGTGGTAGAACCTGTTGGAGTGCACCAACAAAAGCATTCAATTCTCATGGTGTCATTCTTCATATAGATAGCTAGGATTTGCTTAGGTGTGGCATTTTATTTACCCCTCCCTCATTTTCTTGTTCTCGGTTTCTGATAGGATTAGATTATCATGTGATTTCTTCTTTGAACATCTAAAAATAAGCAATACCTTTTAGTCATGGGTTTTTCAAAACACACAGAGCAACACTGAGCAAATAATGAGTTTTGAAGGAGATGCTGTTTAGCACAAGGCCCTGTGGAGCCCTCAGCCAGTACAGATGGGATGACTTGAATACAGCAGTGGCTGTTGAATATAGCAATAAGTCTCTATTCTCAGCTCCATTTGACAGTAAGGATGGATCCGTTTGACAGTAAGGGTGGACTGATAGGAAGAGGTAGACACACATCTGCAGTAGAATTTGTTTCCTGCTCATTGTATTGTAAGAAATTGCTACAGTAGTGACTTCTTAAAAAGGTTTTTGAAATAATTTAGTAACAGATGCACACTTAAAGTTAAAATTGCCCTGGAATTCCAAAACAATTCCACTGTGGTCCAGTATTTAATCTCTGCCCTTCTCTCAGTGTGCCACTATATTTAAAAAAGGATTAATTTGAAACAGTATAAATGATAATAATTAATTGACAGCAACATGTACACCAAATAGATGTCCTGAAATAATTTTGTCTGGTCTCTGGTGATTAAAAGTTTGCTGATGGTTGCACTGAGAAACATGTTTTAAACCTGTCTCTGACCTGATTCACATTTTGTACACAGCATTCATAATCCCTTCTTTTCTCCTCCTCTAGTGTGGCTGACAGATCAGAATTATTCGCTTTTATCAAATTAAGCACATTTGATAATTATATTGTTTCAACCCAGCCGTGATTAATAAAAAAACATGCCAATTTTGTAAACATTAATCATAGTTCATCCATGTTGAGATATTGCCATGCTGCAGTTAATGCAGAAAAAAAGCTAAGCTTTTAAATTCTTTTTTTGCAACCATTTCGAGAAGTGATGGGCCACTGTGTTCACTCTTATAACATTGACCCATAGCTTAAAATTATTGTGACAGTTTTTTGACTGTACATGAGACAGCAGCCGACATATTTTGATTTCTTCTCTTTTCAAAGAACATTATCTAATGTTTTTGCAATGTCTCCTGTTCAGTCTTTTTTTGTTGACATCATTTATGTTTGGAATTACCGCCCAGAACAATTGCAAGATGCAAAATTCTCTTTCTTTCTTTCCTTCCTTCTTTTTATCTTCTTTTCCTCTTTTCCCTCTTAAAAATTCACAATTCCCAGGAGACCCTAAATCTCCATACCTTGTTAAGGGAAATAGGCATTAAAATAAATGAATATTCTCCCCAATTTATTCTTATGTCCATTTGAATTTCTTATTCTCTTGTTTTCCCTACCCTGAATTTCTGGGGAGCAAGAACCTATCTTCATAAATTAGGTCCCATTAATATTGACGGCATCATACCATTATTTTCCTGCTAACTGACCCAAGTTTATTATGCAATGCAGAACAAAATTATTAAGGCAACTTAAACACATTCAGTCTCTGGTCTATATGTATATTGCCAATTCATGTTAAATTAGAATGTTGTCTGTAGATTTTAAGCAAACATGCTGCAGCCACCACCACCATCATCTTCATCACTATCATCATCATCATCATCTCTGAAGTCCTATCACCAAATCTACCAAATATCAACATCATCATCATTCTAGCCTTGTCTATCCACTGCAGGATGAAGGCTTCTTCCACACGTTTCCAATCAATACAGTCTTGAGCTTTCCTTTGCCAGTTGGGCCCGCAATACTCTATATATCACTAAAACTTTCATTCCTATAACCTTCAGCTGGGTGAAATGCTACATTGTAGAGCGACGGTTTTTGAACCTAGGTACTTAAATATGCTAACTTACAGAATGCATCTAAAAGCTGTGTCTGTGAACTCTGATTCCAGTGGAATTGAAATTTGGCAATTTTATAAAATTTTATGGCATAAAGCAGATAATACAAAATGACACAAATAATTTCCTGTGCAGTTCAAGATGAGCTATTTTTAAGGCAGGTACAGCTCTGAACGTATCCCAGGTAGCACATTAGAAATTAGGTCACTGTAGAAGGCATTGAAGAATCTGGTAAGGAAGTATCTGTGATACGGATTGTTTAATATTGGGATATTGATAGCAATATCAATATTGATATTGATAGCAAAGGATATTGATAGGATATAGATATTGATATTCAAATACAAATGAATTTATTCCATTGCCTAACTAATTCCTTTGTTGTCTCGCATATTTTCCTTCATTAACATTTCTGCCTGAGGCAGGAAAACATGCAGTTCTACCACTGAGTAAACTCTGCAGTACTGACATCTGTTAGGCCAACTCCTCAATCATTGCTCCACCTCCACATATTATGGAGATGACACTTTGTATAAAGCACTAGCAGCAACAATTTGCAGCCAGCTGTAGGTTTGAGTTCTTCTTGCTTTCCTGCTCCATCTCCAAGAGACAAAAATGCAGAGACCTACTGGATGTCCAGTTACTGTAAGTCTAAGTTCATACCTTCTTCTTTTTCTTCTCCTTATGCAGTAGACAACTTGAACAGATCTAAGTGTAGAGTTACATTTCTATACATTTCTGGAATTGTCCTAGCATCTTAATTCCAAACCCATCGAACGTAAAAATGCCTGGGGAAACCACATAGATTATAAACAGGAATAACAAACAAGTAAGCAAGTAAGCGAGGATTTAGGATAGAGTAATTCTAAATAAAAGATATTCCAAGACAGCTTTCAATTTACAAATCCTATAGCACCAGACACCCAGAATTAAAAAAAAAAATGTAATTTGTGCTCTTCAATGAATAAAGTTTTCATAGAATAAATTTTTTGAAAAAGGATGAAAGAATCAACTCATATACGCTTAGCTCTAAGTCCCCATTACAGTGAGAATCAACCCTGTATTTTGGATTAAGCCTGCAATTTATTAAATACCTATTCTCTCAAAATATGCACTTGTAAACTTATTTTTATATGGCACTCTATAGTACTTCTTGTATACATTCTGTGTTTCTGTTTGTTGATTATTTCAGATGGTATAGATCAGGTTGGATTACTTTGAAATACAGACTGAATAAAATCCTTGAGCAAACCTAGTAATTTTTAACCTATTATTATGACCCACCTGTTTTGGAATACAGTCTTTCAAGTTTCAGGGAAATCTCTGAGATAAGATTCAAAGGGAGGCATATCGCTGGATTCTGCTTTCTTATCTTTAACAGCCTTTATGCATTTTTCCCAGCAAAAACATTTATATAACATTTAGATTTCTAAACCAGATCTATTTTTTTAAATAACATTTTAACTGAATTTTTATTTCATAATTACAAATGGCATAAAGATAACAATAACAAATTGGGAAATCTAAAAAAAAAAGGGATACGTTTCTAAAATAATTCCTGAAGAAAAGTTGGTTTACCTATGAAAGAGGAAAATCTCTATTGATATATGAAGAGAAAAAGGATCATACGGTGTCAAATGTGGGATGTAATTATTCTTACAATAAAACCAGTTGCTGAACATGTTGCTATCAGGATGAAATACAGGATTATTTTAAATGATATTATTTCTATAGGATTAGCAATGCGTATAAGAAAATTAAAAATAATTCTTTTTAAGAAGATTCTTGCTTCCCTTATCAAATCAGGGAATTAATCACCTATCCATATTCTTTGACGCTTCTGAATATATTGTGACTGAAACCACATATACTTTTTTACTCTTCATCCAGATAACTATTACCTAATGTCTTCTAAGTGTTTCGCTAAAGCTACTGAAAGTTAAACATCATTTGTTCTGGATTCTTGATTTTTAAACAAGTTCAGCAGAGAAAAAAATTAGGCATTTTGAATTATAGCTACTTTCAGTTTTTGCCAGTTATTTTCAATTATTTATTGTTTGCAATTTTTCTCTTAACCACTCATCTGCTCAGTGCTTCTCTGAAAATAATGTACATGACAAGGGCTGATTATCTTGTCCTGCGATGGTATTTTCATTAACAACCAAATGATACTAAGATATTTGCAGTGATTAATCATGTGTATTTGGGATTATATACCACTGATTTCAGATAGAAAACATAATTTATTTATTTCATAAAAATGGAAACGGATGTCATAGTGCTCCCTGGCAGTTATAGACCAAATAAAAACAAATGTTAAAAACACTGTTATCTCTGTTCAAGAAAAATGTCCTTTTTTGGCTTCTGTGGTATGAATGTTTGTTCATGTGTATGTTATATTAAAAAAAACCATCTCCACTTCTGAGGGAAGGTAGTTGAGAAGCTGGTACACAACAGCTTCAGAGGGCCTTGGATGAAGTGGATTATCTGGATCCTTTTCAGTCAGGATTCAGACCCGGGTTTGGAATGGGCCTGGCACTGGTTGCACTTGTGGATGATCTCTGGTGAGGGCAGGATGATGGTTGTGTATCCATCCTCACCCTACTTGACCTCTCAGCAGCTTTTGATGCCATTAACCATACTATCATTCTGGATCAACTCGGAGGATTGGAGGTGGGCAACATGGTATCACCTTCTTTTTTCGGATCAATTCCAATCTGTGGTGTTATGGGGAAGGGGAGAAATCTTCCCTCAGCCTTTATTGTGGAAGGGATGTACAAGGGATGATGCTCTCTCTATGCTCTTATTTAAAATGTACATGAGGCCATTGGGTGAGCTTGTCCATTGCCATGGGGTGAGGTATCATCAATAGGCAGACAATATCCAATTATACATCTCTATCGCTGGCGAATTAAGTGATGCTCTTAATGTCTTATCCTAGTGCCCGAAAGCTGTGAGGGTCAAGCTTCAACTGAATCCTGGCAAGACTGAGTGGTTTTGGTTCTGGGACAGTGCTACTTTTGGTGCTGGATGGGTGAATTCTTTGCCGCAAATAGACCTTGTGTGTACTCTAGGTATTCTCTTATACTCACAACTCCAGCTTGAGAAACAGGTGGCAGCCATGCCTAGAAGGGCCTTTGCTCCACTTCCTGCTGCGTGTCAGTTGCACCCATTCTTAGATCAAAGGGCTTTACTCACACTCATGCCCTACTCACATCCTGGTTGGACTACTGCAGTGCACTTTCTATGGGGATGCCCTTGAAGATTATCCAAAAGTTTTAGCTGGTGCAGAATGCAACAGTGTGGGTGTTACGTGTGTTTCTAAAAGAACATACATTACTTCTCCTCTCCATGAATTGCATTGGTTATGAGTCTGTTTCTAAATCCAATTCAAGGTCTGTTTTTGACCTTTAAAGCACTACAGGGCATAGGACTGGTTATTTGAGAAATTCCTCTCCCTGATTACATCTGACTATCCCACCAGATCCAGCAGGGAGGGCATGGTGTGCATCCCATTGGCTAGGAAGCTTCCTTTGGCAGCCTAGGAAAGGGTCTTTTTCTGCTGTGACCCCCCCCCCGCCATGAAACATTCTTTCGTCCAAAATGAGCTTGGCCTTATCCATTTTAAGTCCCTGAATACCTGGTTATGTCATCAAGCCTGGGGACCCCAGGGTACTGGCGAAATATTGAGTTGGCTCCAATGTAATTAACATATGCTCCGCACCATATATGTACAATATATACACATACATATTTTATAATTTTATATTTTTAGTACTAGTATTAATGGGTTTTTTGTATATATTGTTTTTAGCTTTGTTATATGCTGTCCAGAGTCACTTGTCTGAGACATGGATGATAGGTGGCCATACCAATATGATGAATAATACACATGCACACACACATTCACATATGGTAGGTATAAATGCAGATATAGACAGACATAGACAAAGCTATACACACACACATATATATAATTTTTAATTGTATTTGGGCCTTGGAATCCCTCCCTGCTTTACTTTGAGATCTCAAAAACAAATGTGACTAGGTTTTAAATAATTGTATTTCAGTTGTGTAGCCTACAGAGGAGCACAGTTGGTATGTATCCCCATTCTAAATGACCCTGGCTATATCTAAAGTGATAATGTTAGACCCATAATTAGACCCATGAATATAAAGCCTCACAAATATCATCCTTCTCATACATTATTTACTTTCGCCCTTTCCTTACAAGGCCAAGATGCAATAAAACTTGTGTGTCAATTTGCATCCTGCCATCTTAAAAGGAAGGAAATTGTGTCTCATTCATGAATGACAACCATCTTTGCAAACCTAATGAATTACAACTCTTTATACTTCCCAGTCAGCATACTTAACTACTACACCACATTGTCATTTAGGGTTTCTAACAGCCCATCTTTAACCCTATGTTAATGGGAATAAATCATATCCATTTCAGTGGCACCTGGGGTCAAGAAAGGATAATGAGGATTGCAAGCTTAAGCAACAGTGTCATTGTTTAGATACATATGTTACTTACATGAGATCAGTTCTTCTTGGAAATAATGGCTTCATGATCCTATTAATATTGATTTGAATATGGAGAAAAAGCATATAACCAACTGTAATAATTCAACATGAGAAATTTCTCCCATTTCTTTGATCAACATTTAACGTTCTGTCAACTGATTAGTTCATGACATCTGGTAATATACTGTATAAAAAAATGCTTGTTCTGAGGTAATATGTTGATTGAACCCTGCCATAGCATTTGTAAACCATGAATTATGTTCTGTGTATGGTGAAAAGCTAGGTAATCTAAATGTCATTACACAAATTGTGGTTTAGCAGAATTAGTGACTCAGTAATGCTGAAACATTGTTAGTAGTATTTAGGTTGGGCTAACGTATCTGAGAAGTAACATCCAGGCTATTACCAGACAATATCAAAGATGATAAGAAACCCCAATTCTGCTGCTATCCTATAGTTATCTAGATTTTGGAAGTTCAATTAATGTATTGTAGACAACAGATTATAATTTGTCCAAATTCACAGATAATCCAGCAGAAGGGAAAAGTTCCAGCAGTAACAAGGAGTTAAGTCTAGACATAAAATGAATTCTTCTCTTTAACCAAAGAAAGGCAATTTTGTCAGCAAAGTTCAGGTCTCTATTATAAATATGTATCAACAACAGGAAGTAAGAATTCTGTTAAATATCTTCTTCCTCTCAGTTATGGGGGGAATTATTTTTCCGATGACACGCAATGTTCTACAAGCACAGAACTGTCTTTGGATTTATAATCAACTAATTAACTTGTTAATTAATAACCAGTCTTTTGGTAATTATAATAGTCTGCTTTGTCATTGTTGCAATGTACTTGGCAGTTATTTGGAGGGCTGCAAAGTGGACCTTTTAAATTATTTTTATGGTTTTGGTCGCTTAGTCAGCCAGATGTTTAGATTAAATTTGGCATTTTTATCCATATACGGAGTTTTTTCTAAGGACCTGGGATAGAGAAATGTTGTTTTTGATGGGGTTAAAGGTAATTTAAGGTGTTCCAAGTAAAGCTGTCTTTTACAATTGACTGATGATGATTTTGTCAATGTTGATAGTTTTCAAGTGGTGTGCCAGATGTTCTGGGATTTCACCTAAGGCACCTATTACTATTGATACTATTTTTGCTTTCTTTTGCCACAGGTCATTCTTCTTCTATTTGTACATCTTTGTATTTTATGATTTTTTCTTCAGGTCTTCTGTTTTGCTGTCTCCAGGTACTACAATGTATCCATCCTTTTTAGTCTTCCTTATCAACACTTATTAAGTCTGGGGTGTTATGTGGCAGGTGCTTCTCTGTTTGAATTCTAAAGTCCCAAGACACTTTAGCTTCTTCATTTTCTATTACTTTGCCTATTTTGTGGTCACATCAGTTCTTGCTTGCAGGCAAATGATATTCCTTGCAGATATTCCAAAGCACCATTATTACTATTTTGTAAGTTTGGCTGTGTGGTCTACGTGATCCTTTTGTATACTAACTAGGTATTATTATGGTTTGTAACATTACTGTTATTATGTACACAAGAATGTGAAATCACAGCTGCCAGCCCTTTAGCTGGTATTGGCCTTCCTATGCATGGAGTGCTTCCCAAGAACCTAGCATGTTGTAATATATTGGCATAGTCCATGTGCAGATCCAAGCAGTGTGGCCTTTTATAATTGACAGCTGGAGGGTTTGTCACTGCATCTATTATTTATTATTGGTTAATCTTTAGTGAGATTCACAGCCTTTGAGGCTGGTTAATAGCTCAGCAGCTCGAGTCCTAACCAAGGACCTAGGAACTGTTAAGGTATCATCGGAGGATGTAAGCTGTTCCGAGTAAGTTTTTTGTAGAGTCAAAATGTTCAAGTCCGGCAAATTTAGAATTTCTAAATAGCGGGGTAGCTCTTTGGGTATTGCTCCAAGGGCTCCAATTACAATCGGGACAACACACAATTTCTTTTTCCACAGTCGCTCAACTTCAATTTGCAAGTCCCGGTACTTTGTGATTTTTTCTTGCTGCTTATCTTCAATCCTTGCGTCACCAGGTATTGCAATGTCAATGAACCATACTTTTTTCTTTTCAACTATTGTTATGTCAGGTCTGTTGTGGACCAAGTGCCTGTCAGTCTGAATCCTAAAGTCCCACAAGATCTTGAGTTTCTCATTCTCTAAAACTTTCTCAACCTGATGTTCCCAGTGGTTTTTGCTATACTCAAATCCAAATTTCTGGCACAATTTCCAGTGAATGATCTTAGCAACACGGTCATGGCGTTGTAGGTAGTCAGTTTGTGAAATTTTGCTGCACCCACTGATCAGGTGGTCGACTGTCTCATCTTTCTCATTGCAGAGGCGGCATTTGCTGTTGGTGGTAACACGTTGAATTTTTGCCTTCGTGCAGTTTGTGGCTAGGGCTTGTTCTTGAGCTGCCAAAATAAAGCTTTCTGTTTCTTTTTTCAGTACTCCTGATCTTAACCAGTTCCAAGTTAGTTTCTGGTCAGCTTTGCCTTCAATACTTTTCAAGTATTGGCCATGCAGAGCTTTGTGTTTCCAATTTTTAGCTCGCTGCTCAATTACTTCTTTCTTATATTCTGCTTTTGTTTTAGTTGTCTTTAAAAGGCCTCCTTTATTTACTTCCTTAATCATTCGTTCTTCACTTTTCTGGATGTAATCATTCAAGCTGCATTTTTCTTCTTCCACAGTCTGTTTTACTTGTAGGAGTCCTCAACCACCCTCTGCTCTTGGTAAATATAATCGGTCAACATCACTTTTAGGGTGCAAGGCATGATTCATTGTCATAAGCTTCCTTGTTTTTCTGTCCAAATTGTCTGGGTCCAGTCAATTATTCCTGCAGAGTATCTAATCACAGGTATAGCCCAGGTATTTATGGCTTTAATGATGTTTCCTCCACTCAATTTGGACATTAATATCTTACAAATTCGCCAAATGTTCTTGGCTGAAGTTAATTCCTTGACTTTATTATGCATTAAGTCAGAGACTTCTAAAATCCCCAAATACTTGTAGCCTTCTTCTGATTTTACTGCCT
Source organism: Pituophis catenifer annectens (assembly GCF_029215685.1). Taxonomy (NCBI): domain Eukaryota; kingdom Metazoa; phylum Chordata; class Lepidosauria; order Squamata; family Colubridae; genus Pituophis; species Pituophis catenifer. Next base: position 137,663,714 of record NW_027256883.1, read on the forward strand.
TTATCATTTCTTCATTCTCTAGTTCTATTCCATCCTCTTCTATGATCTTGCCTGCTTTGGTTGCTATTGTTGCACATTTGTCAATTCCAAACTGCATACCGATGTCTTGGCTGAATTCTTTTGTGTTTTCAATTAATAAATTCAGTTCAGCTTTTGTTTTACCAAACAGCTTCAAATCATCCATGTACATCAAGTGTGAGATTTTCAGTCCTTTCTTTGCAAGTTCATATCCACAGTTCATCTTCTTCAAAATGATTGTCAGTGATAGCATTGAGAGTATAAAAAGTACGGGTGAAAGGGAATCACCCTGGAAAATGCCTTGTTTAATTTCAACTTCACCCAGTTCTTCTTCATTAGCCATAAGTTTCGTTTGCCAGAGGTTCATTGAAGATTCCATGAATTTTTGTATGTTGCTGCTGATGCCTAAGATTTCCAGGCATTTCTTTTTTTTTTTTTATTGAAAAAGTTTTCAAATACAAATTTCCCCCCTTTTTTTCTCCCCCCCTCCTCCCTAACCCCCCCTCACCACCCATCCCCCCCTGTGACTTCTTCACAACAAAACCTAATTCATAACAGATTACATAATGTTTTACCATCCCCTTACTCCCTCCTCTAAATACTGACCCTTACTTACGAAATATATTATTAATATTGTTACTTCCCCCTTTAACCATACATTTCAAAAAAAAAAAACATTCTACTATAACATTGTATGATAACTTCTAATTTAGCATAATATTATTATAACTCCCAATTTAGCAATAATCTGCCCTTTTTCTCCTCTCGCAAACTTATATCTGTATATTATTACAACATTTCATAACCACCTTCCACTTTAAAACTATATAATAAATCCTACTTTAACATTTAATCTTTTGTGTATATTAATATAACATTTCAATGCAGCCTTCCCCATAAATCCTAATTTAACATTTATTCAACTCTATCCATTTCCTCCACTCCCCTAAATATATCACTTAAACATCCCTTTTCTTAAACTAATCAATCAGTAAACTAACCTATTTCCACCCACTTTCCTACAAAATTGCCATACACAACAATTCTTAATATCTTTCATCCACTGCCCACTCTGCTTAAAAGTATATATATATATATATTCCATTATAAAAAAAAAAAGACAATGACTTTAAAATTATAATCCATGTAGTATCTTCTTTGATGTCTTTCCCCTGGATTGTTGAGTCCATCATCCATAATAGGGTAACATAGCTTCCTGATGCAACAGTTTGTTCAAAATCTTCAGTCATCATCTGCCCCCATCAGTAATAAATATCCTCATATATATGTAAAGTAAAAACAACCACCCGAGTGACATTATAATTATATTCCATATAGTTGTAATTGTGGCTTTCATCAGGGTTATTAATTCCCGTCATCCTAGTGGGTAACAACCAGATCTTCTGCATGCCCCAGCGTAGCTCTCTTGCCTTGTAGCTCAGGATAGTTATAATATATTTATTGATATAAGAAAGAAATCCAAAGTAGATAATTCAAATCCAACAATTTCAGGCTTTTTTCACATCCCAAAATTACGGCATTGCAGAGGTCTGTCACTGTCCTCAGGATAATATTAACCAATACTTCGCCTCCACTATCTTTTCACATATTCATTCATTTTTTTAAAATCACTGGCTTCACTGTTGCTTGATTTAGAAGTTTCTGTTTTTGTGAGACCTATTTCTTTTTTTCCTTTCTTTTTGTGGGTTTAATTTCCATCCTGGTTTCCTTTCTACAAGTTGTGTATCAACTAATCGGTTTTCATTCTGCTTTATAAGTTGATCTTGTTGGTTTTGTTTTTGTATCTCATATTTCTTTTTTGCCAATTGTATATCAGCTACTTGGTTTCCATACTTGTCTTTGACTTGATGAATCATCACGTTGGAGTCAGATGCCACCCCTCTCATATTTGTAGATAATCTAGCTGGGGTATCTAAAGAATCCAAAGGCAGTTTATCTACCGCAACCTCTGTAATTCGATGTTTTCCCTTTATTTCCAACTCCTTCTGCTTATCCTGTATTATGCCTAAAGATGTTAAATTCATTTTCAAAATTTTTTGATAAAATTCTTCAGCTCTTTCAACAGTATTTAGTTGGTATCTTTCTCCTTGATATCTCAATATAATACCAACTGGGGCATCCCACCTAAATGGAATATTTCTTTTTTTTAACTCAGTCACCAAAAAACCAAATTTCTTCCTTTCCGTTAACATCTTGGGCGGGAGCTCTTTGTAGATCCAAATCTTTCTTCCATACAATTGCAAAGTAGAATTAAAGGAATTTTGTACAATATTATTCCTAATTTCTTTATCTGTAAAATAGATCACCACATCTCTAGGCAATTGCCTTTGCTTTGCAATCCAGGAGTTTATTCTATAAACTCTGTCAATCCTACAAAACACTTCCTCAGGTTGAACCTTTAAAATCCCAGCCAGAATTTCAGAAGATATTTTCCTTAAATCATCTCTGTTATTTTCCTGCAAACCTCTCAGTCTAATCGCATATTCAGTGAAATTATACTACAACATTAAAACTTCTATTTCAATCCTCTGTTGCAAATTTTCTACGTTACCAGTCTTTTGATCAGCCTCCATTTTAGATTTTTCTTCTGAACTATTATCTTGAGTATTTGTCAAGTCATTTTCAATTTTTTGGATTCTATTATCCAGATTATCCTGAGTTTCTTCCAATTTAGACTCTAATAACTTAGTATTTGCATCCAACTGGATCATAAATTCTGAGAAACCGTTAGCCATTTTTAAAATCTTTCGCTCCAAAAAGTCAAACTTAGATTTCACCAATTCTTTAATTTCCTGCTTAAATTTTTCAAGATGCTGATTCACAATCTCATCCCTTCTTACAATCTCCTCTAAGAGAAATTCTATTATGTTAAAATCAGAGACTGGAGACTTAAAACTTGTTCTTGTAATTTGTTAATGGGGGAATCCCCCCCCCGCTGCTTGTTTGTCTGACTTTATAGGTCTCAATGCCATGTTTCCGCCCAGACAAACTTTATTAGAAAAGAGAAGAAAACTTCTTTCCAACCAAAAGCAATAACAGATCTCCAGGAAAAAAAAACATGAAAGTGAAGTTTTGTCTTCAATTGTAGCCAAAAGTATTTATTCTGCTACATTGTAATAATAGAAAACGGAAGGACTTTCCCTTTCAGGCTCTTCTCAAGCCGCGGCAGTCGCCATTTTAAAAATCTTTTTTTTTTCCCCTTTCCTTTTTTTCTTAATTAGCTTTTGTAGAATAAGTAAAATACTTGCGATTCAGGAGCGCAGGTCCAGCTCAGGTCTTCTTTAATTGATCTGTTAAATTTGCAGGCTTGCTCTTGACGCCTAGCTCTGCATATAGCAGAGGTCTCCCAAAGCCCGGAGCAGCGGCTGGGGATATGGGGAGACTCATCCGCTCCGTCCCAAAAGTAAAAGAAAAACTTTTGGGACTGTGCAGAGATCTCTACCCACCCCAGCCGGCTCTATCTCCATTTCCTCATGGAAACGGAGTTTTTTCGAGCCGCCATTCCGTTGTAAAGGCGGTTCTTACAGGCAGTGGGGCTGACGATCCCGAAAGAACATCTGGCGGCTACAAGCAGCAAACCGGAAGTGATTTCCAGGCATTTCTTGATCCAGCTATGGTGAACTGAATCAAACGCTTTCTTATAGTCTATCCAAGCCATGAACAGGTTGGTTCTTCTTTTCTTTGAGTTCTTTAGGATTAGCTTGTCAATCAGCAATTGATCCTTTGTTCCTCTTGAGTTTTTGCAGCATCCTTTCTGTTCTACAGGAAGCAAGTTATTTCTTTCTAGGTATCCATAGATTTGGTTTGCAATGATACCAGTAAGAAGCTTGTATGTTGTTGGCAAACAAGTGATTGGCCTATAGTTTCCAGGGTTCTTTCCCTTTTCTTTATCTTTTTGGATCAAAAATGTCCTTCCAGTTGTCACCCATTCATCATTTTCAGGTGTTTTTAGAATCTGGTTCATCTGGGTTGCCAATCTTTTGTGCACACTTGTAAGTGCCTTTAACCAGAAGCCATGCAGCTCATCCAGTCCAGGTGCAGCAGCATTATTATTATTATTATTATTATTATTATTATTATTATTATTATTATTATTATTTACTTTATTCATTAAACATGAAACTCAGTCAACTGAACATTAAAAAATGCATCACAAATACCATTGACTGGTGCTAATGGTTGATATGGGTTGCTGCCAGCGTCCTAGGTACCAACCAAGTACCTTCTTAAGTTGTACGATGTTCCAAGTAGCGCAGTTTTTTGCAGTTCCACTGGTGTTATTGCAGGAAGCTGCAATTTGTTGATGTATCTTATAAAATTCTTGGGCATGGTACCAAGTGCCCCGATGACAATGGGTATCACTGTTACATGTTTCATCCATAGCCATGTAGTTTCGATGGCCAGGTCATGATATTTCATGATTTTTGATGATGATGATGATGATGATGATGATGATGATGATTAAATTAACAGACAAGAATAAGAGTCAATCCAGCAACAATAATACATGCTGGCTGGTGAATTCTGGGTCTAGAAGTTGTCACATCTTCAAATTGCCAAGATTGAGAAACACAGCTGCAGAGAGTCCAGTAGAGACCAAACAGAATTTTGTGATCAATTAACTGCCTCTTTAAATCATAAGACTATTTAACATGTCTTAAAACCTGGACCTACTTATTTCCCAAATATGGATAGTTCATTTTTCTTCCATCGTTCATAAATCATAATAGGTGATAAACAGATCTGTTTAAGTTCCATTTACTTTAGAGTCTTATAAAAATAAATGGTTGGTTGCATTTCAAAAACAGCTTCTTTAACAATAAATGCATTAATAAAACAGGAGGTCCCTACCAGGGGTGGGTTCCACTTACCTTTACTACCGGTTCGCAGTGGGACCGCATGCTTCTGTGCATGCACAGAAGCTTCTGTGCATGTGCAGATCACTGATGATGGTGTCGTGGTGGGTGGGTGGAGCCTCCCACTGGTTTTACTACCAGTTCTATAGAACCGGACAGAACCGGGAGCAATCCACCACTGGTCCCTACAGTCCTATGTATCTGCTCTCTTTATATCTCTAATAGGGCAAACACTACCTGGGCTCTCGCTTGCCTTTTTAGCTTAGATCAGCAAAACTTGGATCAACTTGTTTTGATTGCTGTAAATAGTCAAGGTCCTGAATGAATCTTCAAAGGCAGCAGTTGGTGGATACAGATGTTTCAACTTCCTCTTCTAGTTGCAGGTTCTTTGTCCAAGCCACCACTGAAGCTATAATCCAGACCTTAATCATGGGTCAATTAGCCATTCATCTGCTTTCTTGAGGAAGTAGCATTCTTGGCATGCAAGATGGACAGGTTCATCTCTCCTTTCAGGCAACACAGCACTCTTTTTCAGGGCCACAAAGAGCTTGGGGATCTTCTGCAAAACTTGAACATCCAAAATTCAGAGAAATGTCAGCATGGCTGAACTGGAGTGGAACCTTGGCAAGGAAGAGGGAGAACTTCTCAGGGCTTGTTATTCTGCCATGTCCAAACCCATTACTTTCTCTCAGCATCCTGTCCTCTATATTACACATCCCCTAATCAGATAAGATTAATGTACTTGTTACATATGTAAATAGCAAGTGAAGCCAGGGATGTAGTCTTCACTCAGGTCCGGGTTTAGCTGGACATTTGCATGCCCACCACTGATTGGTAGATTCAAACAGGGCCCGCCACTGATTGGTGGATTCAAACGGAGGGAAATGTAAAGCATTGTCAGTGGCTGAATCGGTGGGACTGCTCCCTTTAAAAGGGAGTGCTGCCAGCTCAGCCTTAGCAGAAGTCACTTACTTAAATAAAGAGCTGAAGTTACTGTCTGTCCTCCTGCCTCTTCATTGCCTCCCACAATCTAACAGTACTATTTAAAAAAGAAAATAAATATGCGTACCTACCTCGCTCTGTATAATTTTGTGTACATACAATATACATCCATGTTTTCTTCTTTGGCATTCCTAAATTCTCCTAAAAGGTTGTGTATACAAACATGACAGATAAGTTACATAGATTAAAGCAATACTTTAAAGGAACTGTGCCCTTCCCAGATTTCACAAAAAGATAAACTTGGTTTGTAGTATTGCAGTCGGATGCTATGTTTGCACTTCTGCATATCTTCAAAACACCTTTTGGAGATCAAAGCCGAAGTGCGGCACAGCCCTACATCACAACAACCAACACCTTTCCATGGGTCTCTTTCTGTGGTCTTTTTTTCTCCCATCATATCCATGGTTTTTTTTAAAAAAAGTCTCACTGGAAAACACATTTCAAAATTTTCCTCTTCCTCTCTCCTAACTTTTTAGGAACCTTTCATCAAATTGATACCAGAAGGAGAGGGGAAATGAGTAGTAAAGAAAACAATAGGATGACAATGAACTGCACTCACAAAAAAAAAGAGACCAAAATATATTTTTGGTATATCATAAAAAAGGTAAAGGTTCCCCTCGCACATATGTGCTAATTGTTCCCAACTCTAGGAGGCAGTGCTCATCTCCGTTTCAAAGCCAAAGAGCCAGCGCTGTCTGAAGATGTCTCCATGGTCATGTGGTCAGCATGACTAAACGCCAAAGGCACACGGAACACTGTTACCTTCCCACCAAAGGTGGTCCCTATTTTTCTACTTGCATTTTTTACATGCTTTCGAACTGCTAGGTTGGCAGAAGCTGGGACAAGTAACATTATGCGGCACTAGGGATTCGAACCGCTGAACTGCCAACCTTTCGATCGACAAGCTCAGCGTCTTAGCCAGTGAGCCACCGCGTCCCACATGGTGTATCATAACCACTGTCTATTGTGGTATCCAACTATCTTTCACAGTGTGGCAAAATGATTAAGCTAACTAAAATATTGGAAGCTGTCATGGAGCATTGAAGGCCATAAGGGGAGGAGTCAAGGATCAAATAACTCAGAGACTACTCCTCTTTTGTGCAGTCTTGTAAAGTTTTGATAAACAAATCCTGCATTTGTCAATCTTTCATCTTTGATATCTTTTCCAACTATATCGGAAGCAAACGTCATCTATTGAACAAGGATTTACGTAATCCACATGTCCTTGATATAAAAGATATCGTAAACAAGACTTGGCTGATAAGAGGCCTGCTGCAGGGTTTCTTCTAGTTAATCCCAAGTAGGATATTAATCTTATCTGATTATGAAATATGTAAAAGTGAGAATGATTTCTTGGGAGTGAAGTGGTTATGCTGGTTGGGAGTTTACAGGAGATAAACTAGTACCTATGGAAATCACCAGGATAAAAACAGCTGCTACTGTATGTTCAAAGATAAGCCTGAGTTTGCAGAATCTGGGCTGTACAGGTAGTCCTCGATTTACAACAGTTTAGTGACTGTTCAAAGTTACAACGGCAGTTAAAAAAGCGACTTTTGACCATTTTTCACACTTATGACTGTTGCGGCATCCCCAAGGTCACGTGATCAAAATTCAGACGCTTGGCAACTGGTTCATATTTATGACAGTTGCAGTGTCCCAGGTTTTTGTGTGTGTGACTTTTCACCATCTTTTTTTCTTGCTTCTGACGAGCAAAATCAATGGGGAAGCCAGATTCACTTAACAACCGTGTTACTAACTTAACAACTGCTGTGATTCATTTAACCACTCTAGGAAGAAAATGGGCAAAATTCCCTTAACAAATGTCTCACTTAGCACCATAAATGTTGGGCTCAATTGCAGTTGTATGTCAAGGACTACCTGTATTTAAGGGTAACTTAGAGTGTGTTAACTGGCCTGAGTGCAACAAATACAGCAGTCTAGATAATGATTACCTAGAAGTAGATTCAGTCTAGTTGGCTTCTCTGTGTAGAGATGAAGGGGATGTGACTTTATCTTCTACCTCAGGAAGCAAAATATCTCTGGCCAACTCCCCCTCTACCACTCCTCATTCTAGCATTCCAGCTTCCGCTCAGTGAATTGATTTTTACTCAAAACAACAACAACAACAACAACAACAACAACAACAACAACAACAATAATAATAATAATAATAATAATAATAATAATAATAATAATAATAATTTTATTTCTATACCGCCCTTCTCCCGAAGGACTCAGGGCGGTGTACAGCCTATTTAAAAACACAGACAAAACAACAATGTAAAATTTAAAATAATTAAATAAATTGGCTCAGATTTAAAACCCCAAAAAATTTAAATACCCCAATTTAAAACTATTGTGTTGATAGTCCGGCCTGGTGGAACAACAGGGTCTTCAGTGAGCAGCGAAACACCCGGAGGTCGGAGATCTTACGAATTTCCGGGGGCAGTTCGTTCCACAGGGCTGGGGCTCCCACAGAGAAGGCCCTCCCCCTGGGTGTCACCAGCCGACATAACTTGGCCGAATATGCCAAGTATGCTAGGGTAGGTTTGTTTTATTTTGTTTTGTTAATGTTCAGATGTAAACAGAGATTTAATACTTTATTTATCAACATGTTTGCAAAACACGTCGCACCATTTCAGTTGTAGACTTTAAGCAGCTTACAATTAGTAAATACTTAGTAATGCCTTATACCCTCAGAATAATTTTATCAGGAAAAAAATAGTAGCTTTACCCAAACTCATGGGATAATACATTCAAAATTTGGACAAACTGGAATACTCATTCCTGAAGGCTCTGCAGAAGAGTGGCATTTTAACCAACCCCCTGAATATTACAGTTAGTCCTCGACTTATGGCTGGTTGCTTAGCAATCATTCAAAGTTACAATGGACCTCCCCAGGGCTATTTATGCCCTGGATTTAAAGTTCTGATGGCGCCCCCCCCCAAGGTCAGATGATCACATTTTCGGCACTCAACAACTGGCCCACATTTATGGCCTTTTGCAGAATCCTGTGTGATGTGATTGTAATTTATAACATTTTTTGTCAGAAATCAAAGTTTATTTCCTGTTTCTGAAAAAAATGCCCATTGTAGGCAATGGATTCACTTAATGAACACTGTGTTTGTTTAATGATTTGATTCACTTCATGACAGCTTCAGAAAAGGTTGTAAAATCAGATGTGTTCACATGATGACCTGCTTAATGACCAGCAGCATGACTTATGACTGTAACTCTCGGCTTGATTCTGGTTGTAAATCAAGGGCTATCTGGCACAGAGATAACTTCAGAACTTCGGTAGGCAATATGAGGGCCTGGTTTCTGAAAGATGACCTCTCCTTAATTCATGTGGGTTAGGCAGATTCTGAATGGAGTTGAGCCAGGGGTACTATTTAGCAGGTTCTGACAGGTTCTGGAGAACCGGTAGCAGAATTTTTGAGTAGTTCAGAGAATTGGCAAATACCACCTCTGGCTGGCCCCAGAGTGGTGTGAGAATAGAGATTTTGCAATATCCTTCCCCCAGGAATGGGGAGAAATGGGGATTTTGCAGTATCCTTCCCCTGGAGTGGGGTGGGAATGGAGATTTTGCAGTATCCTTCACCTGCCATGCCCACAAAGCCACGCCCACAGAACCGGTAGTAAAAAAATTTGAATTCCACCACTGAGTTGAGCTATGTAGGCTTTATAGCATATCATCATGAACTGCACTTGAAATAAATTAATAACCAAAGTAGTTCCTATAATAAAAATATAACAGAGAGAAATCAATTGCCATCCTCTGTGAGCTGAACAGCTGCAACTTATATAGATACAGTTTCAGGTTGTCTTCAAGGGGAGATCTATGTAGAGATAATTGCAGTAGTACAACCAGGAGGTATGAGGGGATGAATGATAATTGGTAGTGTGTCCTTTTCCACAAAAAGCCACAACTGGTGCACCAGTTGAAACTAGGCAAAGGTACGCCTGCCCGTAGCTTCCCCTTGCTTCTCTATCAGGAACTCTGAGTCCAAGAAGATTCCAGAATATGGACTTCCTCCTTATCAGGAATGCAACACTGTTCGATCTAAGGATGGAATTGGAAGGCATCTGGAGCAATAGCCATTCCAATTTGCTGAGATTAGGCCTTAGCTTGTTTCTTCCCATCCAGTTCCTCACAGCTTCCAGATACTGGGTCCAGACTTCCACATTTCCTGCTGAGCAAAGAAATACAGCTGAGTATCATCCACATAAGAATGACTTTTCACCACAAACTGATGGATAACCTTTCCCGTTGGATTCCTTCAGAAGTTACACAATATGGAGAAGATTCAACCTCAACCTCCCTTCCCCTCCTCCCACAGCTAAAGTAGCTTACTTACAAAAACATGGAACTAATAAAACAGTGATTCCAACCCCAGACCTTTGACAATTGCTCAGAAGGATACCATGGTTGACGACTGAAAGCTACTGAGAGATCCAGCTAGATCAAGAAGTCTGCATTTCCTCTATCTACCCAGGATCTACCATAGGCCACTCATAAAAGTAACCAATGTGGTTTTCATCCCATATCTAAACCTGAATTCTAACTGCAAGAGATCCTTGCAGTTGAATGTATTTTATCTAAGCCCTCTATAGTTGTTGTCTCACCACTTTCTTCAAATTCGCCACTTTTCTCAAGGGCAAGTTAGAGATAAGACAGAAGTCCATGTTGACTGGCTCGAGAGATGATCTCTAGAGAAGGGGTGCACTGATGCTTTTTTACAAGCAAATTACAGTTTTTTCAAATGCATTCATTTCCCAAAGCCAGTCCTTCTATGACAGTCAGTTCTCACGCAGTCAGTGAAAAACAATTTGGTAGAAAAATCTTCTGATTCTAAGGAATAAAATACAGAAGATATCCAAAAGAGAAGGACAAATAGTCTGCTTTGCAAGAAGAAAAACAAAATGCAAGATCTTTAAACAATGTTACTGTACATCAGGTTAGTTCTTGAAACATAGCAGTTGCTGAACTTTGAGTATGGCCTTCTATTGCCTTCAATATATACCAGTCATCTCTGGCTCCTGGATTTCTTGCAAGCTTGCAGAAGTAGTTCATTCCTTTCTATGGTGTGAAACTTGATAGTTAATTTAAGGTGCAATCTGGAAAGGATCCAGCAATTCCAGGGATCCTTACACATAACCATGAACACAATGAGACTGACTTTCTCCATCATTCCAGCTCAGGAGGTTTCCTCCTGCTTGACCCCATTGTTAATAAATCATAGGAAAGAAGGCAAAAATAATCCCTACATACTCTAACTGCAGGGAACAGCCTTCATCAACCATCCCTGAATCATTCAGAAGATTGTTATTCCTATCACAAATCTTCTGCATCTAACTGAGCAACCCATTATATCCCAACCAAAGGTACCTACCCAGCTCCAGCAACTAACATCCAGTAGGACTGTTCAAGAAATGTGGAATCTCTCTGCAGTAATATTTCTGCACTGAGAAACCTCCACACTGTTGATTCTGAAACTAGCAACCATCTCAGACAAAATTTCCTCCTTTTCAGGTTCCTAGTCCTATCTCATTCTTACCCCAGATGTAGGACTAGATTCCAGTGGTAGCATTTACAAGTTACCTGACCATAGCAGCAGCAACCCAAGAAACATAGTATGGTAGTTATTATCTATGCTCAGTCTGCCAATGATCAACACACCAACACACTCTTACTTTCTGGCTCATAATGTCACAAATTTCACTGCAGGGGTGAAATCCAGCAGGTTCTGACAGGTTCTGGAGAACCAGAAGCGGGAATTTTGAGCAGTTCAGAGAACTGGTAGCGGAAATTTTGAGTAGTTTGGAAAACCGGCAAATACCACCTCTGGCTGGCACCAGAGTGGGGTGGGAATGGAGATTTTGCAATATCCTTCCCCCAGGAGAGGGGAGGGAATGGGGATTTTGCAGTATCCTTCCCCTGGAGAGGGGTGGGAATGGAGATTTTGCAGTATCCTTCCCCTGCCATGCCCACCAAGCCATGCCCACCAAGCCACACCACTCCCACCAAGCCACACCCACAGAACTGGTAGTAAAAAAAATTGGATTTCACCACTGTTTCACTGGTACCATCATATGGTAGTGGCTGGACCTTTGCAAGTGGTGGGGCGGGGACCATTCTGATCCCTTCCTAAGCCCTTCTCAGCCTTGAACATTCAGCTCCAATGACAGGGTATCAACTCTAGAACTTTCTAAGTGAAATAACGAAAGAGGCAGTTAGTAGTTTCAATTTGCTGGGATGTTAACAATGTCAGTGTTCACATCTTTGGTGCCATTTGCTTGGTTTGGTTTGGTCTGTAGCAGTTGCTTCATGAAGATCAATGTTTCTGCAGTTCATTTGGTGGCAGGAAGCCAAGATCATAAGAGAGGAGACGACCCCCATGGAAATAGTTGGATTCAGATGCCAAAAGAGCCAAAATGTAGCTTTCTTTTTTAATCATACTGAAATGAAACCATCCTCAGTTCCAAGCCAGCACGATTGCCCCTAAGGTCTAAATTAGCATTCCTGGCTGAAACCCATTGGAAGGGGAATAGTTAGTTTAAATGTCTTTTAATTCTTTCAAAGTATTTCTGATTTTAATATCTCAGTGTTATTGTAATCTGGTTTGGTACTTGGTAATAAAATTTGCTTAATAAATACAAGAGAAAGGAAAAAAGCAGCTCTGCAGTTCATGGTATCTGCTCTTAAAAACTGAAACAGCAATATAGCTGGAGAGAATACATTTATGAAACAAGATAGTTCTGTTCAGATCGCTACTGTAATATGATCTCTACTGTAGACCCTTTGAGAGCTGTATGAAATGAAATTTCATTTTAATGTATGCTTATTATTCACATTTAAAGTGGCAATAAAGTTATTCTAAGTATAATTTGTACACAACGAAGATAGCCCATGATCATGATTATGCCCACTTCCCTCAAGGCTCTGTAAACATTATCCATGATCAGTAAACATTCTTTCCAGTGGTGGGTTGCTACTGGTTCGCCCTGAATCAGGTGAACTGGTAGCGGTGATGGTGGGAGGCTCCGCCCACCTGCCCAGATGCTTCTGCACATGCGCAGCAGGGGCGAGTTTCAAAACCCTTCACTACGAGTTTGCTCATGGGTGCACATGCACTCATGGGCGTGCACGACGCTTCTGTGCATGCGCAGAAGCATCCAAGCAGGTGGGAGGAGCCTCCTGCCGACGCTGCTACCACTTCGCCCAATCTGGTGCAAACCGGTAGCAACCCACCACTGATGCGCAGAAGCATTGCGCATACACACGAGCCCACATGCACTCACAAGTGAACTGGTAGTGATGGGATTTGAAACACACTACTGATTCTTTCTATAAACAGGAAAATCTCACAGCAATCAAAACCTTTCCCCTCAAAATGTTAAGTCTATAGCAAATAATAAAATTCTTCCTTTTACTTTTCTGTCCTCTTCTAATTTCCTAAATTGCCATGTGTAGTATTTTCCACAAGACAGACTCTGGTTATCTAATAGACATCTGTTATATATAATAGTATTTCTCTTTAGTCAACTACTGGGTTTAAAAATAACGTACTCTAAAATGGCGGGCAGTGATTTTTGAGGTTGTTCATCAAAGATTAGTACTTGGACAGGGGGCACTCCAGGTATATAATTTTGCCTATAGTAGTGAGGTTGTTGCTTACTTTTATTCTTTTGAAACCAAAGAGGCTTAACAGTTGTTCTGTCCACTTGCAGAACAACTCTCAGAAAACTAAACAAAAGAGGACTAAATTTAGTATGGAGGTAGAATTTGGCAAAAAAGAATTCTAAAAATCAGAATCTGCATGTCCTCTAACTTTTTTTAAAAAATTTAGCTTCTACAGACCTACCTTTAAAAAGTATGTTCTTTTTTAAAAAAACAAACCACAAAGTAGACTTGTTTTGCATCTTCTTTCTTTTTCTTTTTTGTCAGTGTTTAGGTGACTGCTAACTATTTCTTACAATAGAAATACTACCCTGTTTTCCCCAAAATAAGACCCTGTCTTATATTTTTTTGAACCCTGAAATAAATGCTTGGCCTTATTGTTATGCACTCAAAAGCCCAATTGGGCTTATTATCAGGGAAGGTCTTATTTGGGGGGAAACAGGGTAGCTTATGCAAATTGAGTGGGTCAGCCAAAAGATTTACATAATTAATACCCTCCAAACAACAATTTTCTATTTGGAATAGTTGAAATTGCCACTAAACTATAGGGAGCAGTCCCAGTTCAGTGATTTGGGGTGGGGCAGGGGTGACATAGAGAAATTGGACAAGATATAGTCATTGAGCCCCATTATTGAGAGGTCAATCAATCAGAATAGAACTGGAACGGACCTTGGAGGTCTTCTAGTCCAATTTCCTGCTCAAGGAGGAGAATCTAAACAATTTAAGACAAGTGGCTGGTCAGTCTCTTCCTAAAAACCTCCAGTGATGAAGCACCCACAAGGCAAGCTGTTCCACTGGTTAATTGTTCTCTTTGTTAGGAAATTTCTCCTTAATTCCAGATTGCTTCTTTCCTATTCCTTGATTAGTTTCCATCCATTGTTTCTGGTCTTGTGTTCTGGTGCTTTGGAAAATAAGTTGACCCCGTCTTCATTGTGACAGTCCCTCTAATACTGAAATACTGGTATCATGTCACCCTAGTCCTTCTTTTCTCTGGACTAGCCATACCCAGTTCCTGCAACCATTCTTCATATGTTTTAGTTTCCAGGCATTTAATCATCCTACTTGCTCTTCTCTGCACTTTTTTCCAAAGTCCCAACATCATCTTCTTCTTTTTTTTTTTGGTAATGTGGTGACCAAAACTGGATGCAGTATTCCAGGTGCAGTCTTACTAAGGTGTTATAATACTTCATGTGATTTTGATTCTATGCCTCTGTTTATACAACCAAGGATTGTATTAACTTTTTGGGCTGCTGCCACACACTGCTGGCTCATATTTAAGCAATCGTCTACTAGGACACCAAGGTCCCTCTCACCATTACTGTTTTTGAGCCAGGTTTCGCCTAATCTATTTGTACCTTTGGTTTTTCTTGCCTATGAGTAAAAGCTTGCTTTTCTCCACATTAAATTTCATTTTGTTGGATAGGGCCCATTGTTCAAGTCTGTCAAGATCTTTTTGGATTCTGAGTTTGTCTTCTAGGGTGTTGGCTATTCCTGCTAGCTTAATGTCATCTGCAAATTTGATGAATTCCCCTTTTATTCCCTCATCTAAGTCATTTATGAAGATATTGAAAAGTACTGGGCCTAAGACAGAACCTTGTGGTACCCACTGCTTCCTTCCTTCCATGTAGATGGAGTATCATTAAGGACTACTGATTGAGTATGGTTTGTTAGCCAGTTACAAATCCATCTGGTGGTGGTGTTGTCTAGCTCACATTTTTCTAGCTTACCAAGAAGTGGGTTGTGGTCTAGTTTGTCAAATGCCTTATTGAAAACTAAGTATATTACGTCCACAGCATTTTGCTGATCTACTAATTTAGTTACTTTGTCCTTTAATGCTTTGTGCCAGCTGTAATTTGGCCTGGGTATAAAGATGATATTCTGATAGCTTGCAGATTAACTACAGTGTTCCAAGTCTAATTGTCTGTGTTAGGTAGAAATCCATAGTTTTCTGCTCTCCTCAGCTGTCTCAAAGCAGGAGGCCTCAGGTAGGATTGTCCTCACAGCAATGAGCAATAAGGTGCCTCTTTGCCTTCAAGTCTTTAGAGACCTATTCAAACATGGCATTTGTGCTTAACCGGTCCTAGCTCTTAGCTCAGCATCAGAAAAATCACTGACTTTGATTTAAGTTCACTCCTTAGTAAGCTTCAAAGCAGTTTTTATGTCAAATGTAATGAATACAACAACCATATGAATCACTCTCTTAGACAAACCCTGATCAATAGAAAGCCTCTCCCAATTATTATCACTTGTTTTATAATGTAGATGAAAGACTGCTTGTTCTTTCCAGTGGAGATTATAAGACTTCCCAGGAAATGAAAGAAACCTGGGAATACAGTGCTGCAAGTAACAGGGAAAGTCTGATATAAAATTTTGTACAAGCAGAAACCTTTCCTTGAATAGGGGCAGAACAAATACAAGGATGCAGGAATATTGATATAATATGGCACCAAAAGCAAATCCTGTTGAACTTTTCTTAATAGCAATGATTTGCTTTGAGAATGCCTAGATTATATTTTACCACCATGATTAACTTTTAATATTTCACCGGTTGTCATTATAGAAATAAAAAATAACCACAAAAAACCTTCAAGTCAATGAAGAAACTGTGGTAAACTTAAGCTCATATCCCGTCTTCACCTCATTTGTGCACTTTTAACTTCTCTACCAATGTCCAACAGATGTAATGTTTTCTTATCTTGGAAAAAAATCCAGTGTGTAGGAACGATGCTCATTAGTGGTACATGAGAATGGTACAGAACAAAGAAGGGAGTCA
The DNA here is from genome assembly GCF_029215685.1 of Pituophis catenifer annectens. Lineage (NCBI taxonomy): Eukaryota > Metazoa > Chordata > Lepidosauria > Squamata > Colubridae > Pituophis > Pituophis catenifer. Next base: position 137,680,065 of record NW_027256883.1, read on the forward strand.
TTAATAGAACGCCTGGCAGAACATGGTCCCGTGAGAACAATGGGGTTCTATAGAATTGCATTATGGGAAGTTTTATGAAATTATGAGTTCTCTCTATTTCTATTAATTATGCTTAAGCCTTTCCTCCTGTAATTTAGGATTAAGACGGAGGGGGAGGGGGAGGGTTAATCAGGAAAATAGCATTGAAGGAAAGGATGAAATAACTTGGCTCCTAGGCTGCAGTGGTACATGGGATTGATCTTGGGAGGGACAAGGAAGAGCCACAGCTAAGACAACGGTCTGATAAATGAAATTGGAGTCTGAAAGAGGAAGGGTAGCAAATGCTACCAGAAGGGACCCTCCCTAGTTTTCAGGAGCATAAAAGTGAGAGAAAGACGAGTAGTTTCCAACCTGCAAGATTCTGTTAATGTAAGTTTACAATAAAGCTAGAACTAGGACTTTCTGGACCTTCAGAAGTCTAACATAGGTAGATAGAAAGCAACTGCTGAAGGTTCCCAACTATTATTTGCAGTGAGAAAAAGCTCAGTAGCAGCATTTTCTATGATGACTTTCCTCCTTGGCCCCCAACAGGAGGGACCTCCACTGTCCGGGCTTTCCAGAAGCTTGGTAAAAACTTAGCTTCTCGAGATTGCCTTATAGGACTGATTAGTCTAGAGTCACTGTCCCAAGATGGCATATATAATTATTAGTATTACTAACAATTAATTGTGTTGTCATTTTTCAACTCCTGGCAATCTTCTTTAAAAGAAAGCAAATTTTCCCAGTTTCTTTTAAATTTTAAAAGATTTATTGAAAGAAGATAGGAACAATGAACAGAAATCTCAGTACTTTGATTGCTTTCATTTTCGAATCCAATTTATAATCCAGAGCATTTTTAGGCAGTGATTTTTTCCTCCCTCTCTTTTACTCACAACCCTGTGTGGACTGGGCAGGAGACTGTTCTCTTAATTGATAATTGAGGAATGTGATTTTTTTTTTTTGGTCAAACTCCAAAAATGCTATTTCATTATTCTTGTTTGTGTTATTTGAATTTTATACATCACCTAGAGTACAAGTTAGATTGAGCCAGTAAATCAATGAATAAATCAAAAAAGAAAGAAAGGAAGGAAGGAAGGACAGAAAGAAGGAAAGAAGGAAGGAAGGAAGGAAGGAAGAAAAAGAAAGATAAAGAAAGAAAGAGAAGGAAATAAATAAAAGAAAGAAAGAGAAAGAAAGAAAGAAAAAGAAAGAAAAAGAAAGAAGAAAGAAAAAGAAAGAGAAGGAAAGAAAGAAAGAAAGGGAAAGGAAGGAAAAAGGAAGGAAGGAAGGAAGGAAGGAAGGAAGGAAGGAAGGAAGGAAGGAAGGAAGGAAGGAAGATAATAGTGTAGATAACCAACTTTTTCCTTTCACCATGAAGGCAAATACAAGGTAGAAAGGATGAGTAAGTCACCTGGAGGAAGTGCTGGTTGTGTCATGGGGAGTTCTGGGAATTGTAAGGATCATAGCCATGAAGGATTGTGGGGAAATGTTTCTGAGAGTGTGGAAGGTGAACCAACAAATGCTCTACCTCTCTACCTCATCATCCTAGCTCAAGGCCTGGAGAAAGAGTCACTTTTTAATGTTCTTTTAAAGGCTCCTGAGGTAGTGTTCCAGAGGGCAGATGCTACACCAGTGAATGCCCCTCCTGCATCCTGTTGGTGAGATTGCTTCATTGGTGGGACCAGGGGAGAACCAACTATGCCAACTCTAGCAGGGCAGACAGAAACCAAAGACAGTCTCTTAAATAATTAGGCTCCATGCCATGTAGGGCTTTAATGGTGACAAGCAAAGAGATCTGGAACAGTGCTACCTTATTGTGAACAATTATCTATCTATGCTATATTTCTCCTTCTCCTTTAAATTTCAAAAGAGGTTGAGAGATTAGTTGCTGATAACATGGGAACACAGGCCCTGATCTCTTTATCCTCTTTCTGAATTACTTTACTTAGCCCAGGGAAAATTATATATGGAAAATAGAAAAGGCTTGGTAATTGATCATCACTTACAATGGCTTAAGTCATATCTCTTCTGTATCTTGTATTTGGCTAAAAGTTAGCCTTGCCTAGTGTATGGGTAGTCTTTAGCTTACAACCAGTTGTGACAATCATAAAGCGGGTCATCACGTGACCATTTTATAACTTTTGGGTGGTCATTAAGTGAATCCCCATACTTGTTAAGTGATCCTGCGATCATTAAGTGAGCCTATTGTTTGCCATGGGACATTTTTGTTGAAAACTGGAAATAAATACCAGTTTTCACCAGTAATGGGTTTCAAACCAGGGGTGGGTTCTACTTACCTTTATTACTGGTTCTGCGCATATGCAGATCGTCAATTATGACGCCCAGGTAGGTGGACGGAGCCTCCCACCACTTTTACTACCGGTTCTATAGAATGGGACAGAATCGAGAGCAATCCACCACTGTTTCAAATCCTGTCGCTACCGGTTTGCTCGTGGGTGGGCGCACACTCGCGCGAGTGCACAATGCTTCTGCACATGCGCAGAAGCTTCTGTGCATGCGCAAAGACGTCCAGGTGAGTGGGTGGAACCTCCCACCACCGCCACTACCGGTTCGCCCGATCTGGGGTGAACCGGTAGCAACCCACCACTGGTTTTTACCAAACACATTGTAAACCACGGATATGTGATCGCGGGGTGCTCTAAACAGACACAAACGCAGTTGTGACCAGTGGGGGGGTTGATGGCCATCACAACATTGGAATTGGGTATTAAGTATCTTGGAGGGGGGGGTTGTAACCTTGAATGGTCACTAAGCAATTAGTTGTAAATCAAGGACTACTGTATCAGATTATATTCTTTGATTACTTCCAGATGCCTACGTAACTCACCTTTTTCTGTATTGTATATTTTAAAGGTTAAAATGAAGGAAAAAAGTTGAGAAAAGATAGATGGATCACAAATGTAGCATGACATTATCTGTATTCATAGTAAAATATTGGGGCTAGTTAAGGCAAAACAATTGCAATATAAAACCATTGTATGACAGCCTTCGTGTTTTTCTTCGCTTTCTTACTGAGATGTCGCTCTGAATGTGAAAGCTTTTTCTCATCTTTGCTTCATTTGCATGTCTTATCACTTGGCTTTGGTCCTGTAAATTTGTTTGAGCTGCTGTAATGTTTGCCCCAGAGCATCCTCTGTTATGTTTACTCCATTTCCAAGCTGGATTCTATAAATATGCTCTCTGAGCCAGTTCTGCCAGATTTCATATTTCATAGACTTTGGGAACTTAGAAAGAATATTATTCAGAAGAAAATGATGTAAGGAAAAGAAAATAATTAGTAGGGATTAAGGATTAGTCTGTTTTCAGAGGCTAAAGCAGCAAAAGAAGGTATACATTACTCAGGATTAACTATGTAGTTGGCAAGTATTATGAACATGTGGGTATCTTCCAAGAAGTGAACAGATTTTTTTTTCTTTAGATGAACTTCAGAAGCATGAAGAAGAACTGGAAGTTGGTTTAAGGCACCTCCTTCAAAAAGCCACACCTTTTCACATGGCAGCCATGCTATTCCAAGAAAATACACGTTTGCATTAAGCTGGCATTAAAGAGACAGGACAAGGTATAAGGACCTTGATGCAAATTGCTGGCATCTCCTTAACACAAGCATGTATTTTCCTGAGGTTACAGGGCTACAGTGCCAACCTTATAAAAAGCACCTTAAAAAAGGTAGATAGATAGATAAAAAAGATAGATGCAATGAGCACATTTCTATTTCCAGGGTGTGAATCTGAATACCGCACATCATTAATTGCTATTGTTTAAGTTAATATTCATTATTCCTCTCTCTTTTATATGGTGATTTTATTAAACACGGCAATAAAAAATTAAAAAAAAACCATACAAACTAAAAAGAAAAGAAAGAAAAATTAAAAATAGAAAGTGAAGAAAAGAAAAAAATAAAAATATAAAGGAATGGTTTTCCCCTTTATCAGAAACATGAACAATTTTTGTAACTCATCATCTTCTTTTAAAATGTAACAAATGATCTCTTCTTCCCACATTTATTTATTTATTAAATGTTTATGCTGCCCATTTCCCCTATAAGGTGACTCCCATTTCTTATTTATAAACAAATCCTTAAATTCACTTCACCTTTCACTTCTGGTCAGCAAAGATCCATTAAGGGAACAACGTATCCATTTTTACCTTGATCAAATGAATTTTAACAATCTTGACATTTAATCCCTTCAAATAAAATCCTAGAACTTGATTTCTTTTCATTTTTCTTTGTCCCTTTTCATAACATTTTTCAAAGCTTTAACAAGTCTGTTTGGCAAACCCAATATAGGAGTTATTCAGATCCTTTAGTTTATTATTGTATATCCCTTTTAATTATTAAGGTATCGGCTGGTTTCATTTGTATACCCAGTGTAGCATCTATTCCATATCATTCTTGTAACCTGTCATTTTTCAATCCACTTTAAGATGAGTCTCACTCTTGTCTGATAAAACTTGTTCATCTTCCATATCTATAGATATGGAAAATTAACTCTTAAAATTAACTTCTGGGTCCATTGTTCAAAAATATCCTTCAATGTCCAATGTTAAAATATTTTGCTTCCTTCTGTATCAGTAAGCCAAATTTAAGTGGTCTCCTCCTGCAATTGTAATCGTTAATTCCTTTTGGTTCCCTTAGTGTCTAACCTTCATCCTATTATTTTTCAATTCAAAACAAAAGCATCTTCCCATGAGATGGATTGATATAATTTTTTTAAAAAAAACTTATTTTAAATCTATCTGGCCCCTGAATCCATTTGTAACTTTCTAAAATCAATGTTCTGATCATCCTTTTGCTGTTTCTTCCCAAAAGACTTTTTTCTTAAGTCTTCAAATTTCTTTTTAAAATTTATTTTGCTAAGGACTGAAGGAAACTCAGCTATGCTGTAAAACCTGTTGATACAAAAGTTCCTAACAGCTGAAAAGGTCCAAAAGTGATTACAAAAGGAAATATATGAACCCAGTGCCCATAAAGGCATCAATCACAGTTTGAGCAAAAATGGCTTTCCCACATCTCACAGAGAGCTTTAAACCAGCCAGAGATTGCTGTCTTATGAGGAGCAACTGTCTGGAGCACTTGTTGCTAATCTCAGGCCCTTTCTTTGTCTATTTACTGGCACTTTATTCTGCTGTAGTGGTCAGCTCCACTTTTAGTGGAACCATCTTCAATTTTTCATTTCTTTTCCAATTCCACAAAATTTATTATTTCTCCCCATAATGGAAAAAATATACTAAGTGATACGTGTCCGCTTTGCTCACTGTTTAGGAGGTAGCTTGTAATGATCAGCTTTAAAGCCTCTGTTCCACATGGTTCAACCCTACAGTTCTTCAAAGACAGGATTCTTCCAAATGTAGGGTGTGAGGAGGTTATGAAGGGGCACATAACAACCAATGTATAACTATATCATAATGCAAATGCTCTGGCCTATGTACTTCAGAGGTGCAATTATGTAAGGAGCAACCTATGGGCAATGATGTCATCTCTTGCATGCTGTGATTTTCACATCATCATCATCACAGCTTACTGTATTGGACTGTCCTCTGTAAAACTGAACACCTGGCCCCTTCTGTTGATCCTGGAGGTAGGACCTCTTGGCACAACACATTTACTTACTTGTAGAACACAGAAGAAATCTGAAGGAATTTCAGAAGTACCAGATGGATTCATAACTGGCTGAAAAACCGTACTCAACGAGTAGTCCTTAATGGTACTACATCTACATGGAGGGAAGTAAGCAGTGGGGTACCACAAGGTTCCGTCTTAGGCCCAATATTCTTCAATATCTTCATAAACAACTTAGATGAGGGAATAGAAGGGGAACTTAACAAATTTGCAGATGATACTAAGCTGGCAGGAATAGCCAACACCCTAGAAGATAGGCTCAAGATCTAGATGGATCTTGACAGACTTGAACACTGGGCCCTATCTAACAAAATGAAATTCAATGTAGAGAAAAGTACAAGTTTTTCTTAGGCAAGAAAAATCAAAAGTACATATATAGACTGAGTGAAACCAGGCTTAATAGTAGTAACTGTGAGAGGGATCTTGGAGTCTTAGAGGACAACCAGCTAAATATGAGCCAGCAGTGTGCAGGGGCAGCCAAAAAAGCCAACACAATCCTAAACTGCATTAACAGAGGGATACAATCAAGATCAAGTGAGGTACTAATACTACTCTATAAAGCCTTAAGAAGACCACACGTAGAATACTGCATCCAGTTTTGGTCACAACACTATAAAAAAGATGTTGAGACTCTAGAAAAAGTGCAGAGAAGAGCAACCAGGATGATTAGGGGACTGGACACTAAAATATATGAAGAACGGTTATAGGAACTGGGCATGGCTAGTCTAATGAAGAGAAGGACCTGGGGAGACATGATAGCAGCATTCAAATATTCCAAAGAATAATGGATGGAAACTGATCAAGGAGAGATTCAACCTAGAAATAAGAAGAAATTTTCTGACAGTGAGAACAATCAACCAATGGAACAGCTTGCCTTCAGAAGTTGTGGGAGCTTCATCATTGGAGGCTTTCAAGAAGAGATTGGACTGCCATTTGTCAGAAATGGTGTACGGTTTCCTGCTTGGGTGGGGGGTTGGACTAGATGAACTACAAGATCCCTTCCAACTCTGTTAACCTGTTAATCTAAAAAAGTATTTTCCATGAAATATGGAAACCAACACAGCATGGACCTGTCTCCAGAATGGGACCTTCCCCAAAGTGGCAACATTGAGTGGAATGTGCCTTTGCTCAATGACCTTTCCTCCTGATGGTACATTTTCCTAGCCCTCTTTCTACTAGAATAAGTAGATGCAAGAAAACCAGTACAGTTATTACAATTAAGGTTGCCAGTCCATTCTGGTGGTGATATAAATACCAAGTGAAGAAAATATGCGAGAATAAGCAACTTATTTCCCTTCATTGCAAGCTGCCCTGCCCCTGCCATTAGTAAAATTGTCCTTAAACATGAAGCAGGTTATTCAGTGTCAGAGTTTTTGACACTATGGTAGAACTGTCAGCGAAAGGAAGTAGATCAGTTCAGAGATGATGATTGTTGGAGAACTAAACAGAAATGGTGGAGGTTAAGAAATAGCTATCTCTGATTTTCTTCTCCTGCCCCACATTTGTGTACCAAGAAGAGAATGAGAGGCTAGAATCCCACATCTGTGAAATACAGTTGAACATACGTGCAATTCTTAATGCTCCTCTTTTCCTCAGGCTTGGAATTGTAATGCATAATTATTTTTTTCTTTTGATCAAAAGAAACAAGCCCTCTGTGAATCAGTGAGTGTTTTGCAATTAGTCATAATGTAATGGCATGCCTAAATTGCAGAGAAACCTAATTAGATTTCAGTAACCTACATTTCATTTCTTAGATTAGTTCGGGATAGTTCAAAAGCCATTTTAATTTGCTCGTTATTTTCCCTAAAGAGTGTTTGAGCTTCGTCAGATTTCTGTTCAATGCATCAGGTTCCTCCTGCCCCATACTTAATCTCAGGGGCTTGCCATCTTCATTTCAGTTGCCCAGAGAGGCAGGATAGAGTCAAATAAGAAATAACAAATACAGGTAGTACTCAACTTACAACCATAATTGAGCCCCAAATTTCTGTTGCTAAGTGAGACATTTGTCAAGTGAATTTTTGCCCCATTTTATGATCTTTTTTGCTACAGTTGTAATGTGAATCACTGCAGTTATTAAGTTAGTAGCATGGTTGTTAAGCGAATCTGTCTTCCCCATTGACTTTGTTTATCAGAAAAAGGTGATCATAGGATCCTGGGACACTGTAACCATCATAAATATGAATCAGTTGCCAAGCATCTGAATTTTGATCACATGAATGTGAAAAATGGTCATAAGTCATTTTTTTCAGTGCCGTTGTAACTTTGACGATCACTAAAAGAGCTGTTGTAAGTTAAGGACTACCTGTAATAGACTTGTCCAACATACTTACAAATTGCAAAAGGAAGCATTCATTATTACTTATCATAAACTTCACTTCACATTTACAGTCAGCTATCAACAAGGCTCAGTGAAACAACAATAAACAAACTGAAACAGCCAGTAAGATGCCATACTTGAAAACCAATACCAATTAGAGACAAGGGCAGAGACACAAAGAAATTCCAGGTTAATTTATTCCTTTATATCAGGGTTCCCCAATCTTGACACCATCTGGGTATCTAAATATCAACACTCAGAAGTTTCAGAAATGGATCTGCTGGGTGGAAATGGAGAAGTTTGAAATCCACATATTTGGAAGATGCCTGATACGTTGACTTTTCTTCAGAATGCTCCCTATGATACACTTCATTCCTTCTCTTTCTAGGTTTACAACAGGCCATTGAGGTAAGTTAAGCTGATAAGCGGTCCCTTTAAAAAGTTAAAAATGATAATGCAGCACTTTTTATTGAATTAGTAACTGCTGTCAAAAGAAAATGCATTCTCAACATTCCTAGATATCGTAATCTTAAAAAAATACTACTTTTATATATTGAACATGAGTCAACAATTTCCCAGAAAGAAAACAAAAGGAAATAAAAGCTTTGCCAACAAATAACTGGCCTTGGTCCAGATTTGTTGGACTTGTTCATCCACAGGCTCAGACTTAACCCAGACAAGACCGAGTGGCTATGGGTATTGCTTCCTAAAGACTATGTTGATTGTCCATCCTTGGTTCTGGGGGGGGGGGAGAAATTGTCCCCCTCAAAACAGGCTTGCAATTTGGGTGTCCTCCTAGACTCACAGCTAAGATTAGAGCAACATCTGACAGCTGTGGCTAGGGGGACCTTTGCACAGGTTTGCCTGGTGCACCAATTGCGACCCTACTTGGATCAGGAGGCTCTCCTCACAGTCACTCATGCCCTTGTCACCTCGCGGTTAGATTATTGCAACGTGCTCTACATGGGGCTACCCTTAAAAAGTGTTCGGAGACTACAGTTGGTCCAGAATGCAGTCGCGCGAGCTGTCGTGGGTGCACCTAGGTACACCCATATTACACCAGTTCTCTGTGAGCTGCACTGGCTCCCTATTGGTCTCCGGTCACAATTCAAGGTGTTGGTTATTACCTTTAAAGCCCTACATGGCTCAGGGCCAGGTTATCTTCGAGACCGCCTTCTACCGCATAGCTCCCAGCGACCGGTAAGATCCCACAGAGTTGGTCTCCTCCGGGTCCTGTCAGCTAAACAATGCCAGCTGGTGGGTCCGCGGGTGAGGGCCTTCTCTGTGGCTGCCCCAGCTCTCTGGAACCAGTTACCTCCTGAGATCCGGACCATCCCCACCCTATTGGCCTTCCGAAAAGCGGTGAAGACCTGGCTTTTCCGGCAGGCCTGGGGCTGTTGATCTTGCTGTTGCGATCTGGCGAGATCCGGCCATGAATGGTGTGAATTGGTTTTAATTGTTTTTAATATTTTAATTTTTAATGTTTTATATATGGTTTTTAAATGCATTGTAAGCCACCTTGAGTCTTCGGAGAAAGGCGGCATACAAGTTGAATGAATGAATGAATGAATGAATGAATGAATGAATGAATGAATAAATATAGAAGTAATTGGTACTACAGACTGATGCACAAATGAACCAGCTTAGTATGTCTTGTTCATCCTGTATGTTTACACCACAAAATGAAGTGGTTACCTTTTTCTACCCTCCAGCATGTGGTTAAATAAGATCTTACAAAACAAAGGACAATCCTGAAGGGAAAAAAGTTGTAGACCCATCAACTTTTATAGAGAAATTAAAGTCCAATCCTGTTCAAGATAAGTTTTACATCACATGATCTTTAATTGTGTTCTCTTTTTTAATACAGTTAGGATCAGATGCTGCAATGGTCACTTGCATTTATACATTTTAACTTGTTGGCTGAATGTGCATTTTAATAATTATGAAGCGTTGTGTTGGCAGATTTTTGTATGGTGTTCTAGTCATAGCACTAGATTTGCTCTGAGCGCATCCAGATTGTTGCTGATGGCTGTCATCATCACCGTCATAGCTGGTAAAAGGAAAACAGGTGAAATTTTTTGGCCTTCAGCAGACCTATCCTTTGATGCTAAGTTGGGCATTTGGAGATAGCTACAGCATAATTAAAGAATAAACCAATTAGCAAAGAATCTGCTCTGTTATTTCTGCAGGTATTGTAAAATCAAGAACTTTGCTCTCAGCTGAGTAAATGGATTAATGCTGATTTCAGCCTTTTATTAGCAATACAGCACTAGGAACCTGGGTTGGGAAACCCTTTTGTGAGTGCAGATGGCGTTGAATTTCTATTTGTGATAAAAGGGCCTTTGCTCACAAAACCTTCTTTAATCTTACGATGCTAAAAAAAAAACCCTGTGATTTCCAAATATTTCAGTTGCTTTCATATTCAGATTGCTAAGCAAACAAAAAAAAAGCAACATAAATGTATGTTTACATTTATTTCTAATGCAATTAAACAAAAGATAACTATGTCTCTTGTCTGTTACATATCAAGATGTAATGATCTGAGGGAATGACCTTGGGATACAGGGAGAAGAGATGCGGCAAAGCAAACAGTCAAATATAGGGAAACAGCCCACAGCAAGAACATGAGCAAGGCAAGCGGCTCAGAAAAGATCCTCCTTAGTTTCTTGGGATGTAAGGGGGATGGAAAGGAGAGGGAGACATATCTCAGATTTGCAAGATTAATGCAACTTTACATTAAACTACAATTAGCTCATCTGGCTGTTTCCTATCTGATCTACCTTGCAAGGCTGACACAAAGCAATTAATTCTGTCACTATTTACGTATCTATTTCAGTATATCTCAATCTTGAGAAGTTTAAGATGTGTAGACGTCAACTCTCAGAATTCCCCAACCAACAACCTAAACAAGTTACAGAATCCTGTGTTTGCTAAGATATGCTTCCTTTCTCTGTGGCTTTCTATCTTCATGAAAATACCTTCCACACAACAGGAAAAGGAAAAGATGATTTTTCTAGGCATATGAATTCTGCATTCTTTGAGCATCTCCAGATAAATTACAGTTACTCAGTAAGAACTAGACCACCTTAAACTGCCATGCCAACTCAGGAACGATATTACAGGAAGTTAAGTTTCCATTGTCCTCAGTCCTACATATGATATGCTTGTCAGTTCTCTCCACCCTTCTCTGAGGAGAAATTCCCTTTAGGATGTAGATGAGGTAATATTTAATTTTCATACGCAAACCTGTACAACAAGAGATGATTTTGTTCCAGAGTCTTTTATGCATACAATCAGGATTTCCTGAGAATCTCAGAAGAGGCGTAAAGATTTTAAAACAGATCCTTTATGATACCTTTTATACAAGTTGAAAAGCTACCCTGGTAAATGTGCTGATCACATAAATAAATTAATCACCAGCCCTGGACACTTAGGCAGACAATGTACAATTATATTAAAATTGGGCAATGATATGAGCTAACAGACATGCTGAATAATGGTACTGTATCTACAATAGGAAAGATGCATACAAATAATAAGGCAGGCGTTTAATTTCCTTCATCCATAAGCTTTCTAAAGGGTTCCAGAGTTACTCAATACATTTGTCAGAAGCAATCAGAATATGACAACACAGTGTGTGTGCTTTTTACTTTTCAAGAACTCTGGGTTGAAATAAATGGTACCGCAAAGAGGAAGGAAATCTCTTCAAATGAGGTGAGATGATCCTGGTACTTACTTGCAGATTCAGGATGGAGATTCCAGACAGAATGAATGGATTTTAGGGCAGAAAGCATTGAGTTATCTCAGTGTTTCTCAACCTCAGCAACTTTAAGCCATATGGACTTTAACTCTCAGAATTCCTGACTGTGGAATTCTGGGAGTTGAAATTCACACAGCCTAAAGCAGCATTCTGAGCAAAAAAGAAAAAAAAAAGCAAACAGAATATCAGATTCTTATTGCCTCTTGCTTTAGCAAAGCACTTTTGTTCTGGAGAAGGAGAAATATTCTTGATAGTTAAGATTAGTAAGGGCACATCTGTTTAGCTCAGTGATTCTCAATCTTTTCTTCACCACAGACCCCTTTAAATATCTTTTGTGGCCAGGGACCATGGCCCCAAGACTTAACTCAAGATTTCATCAAGCCTTCATGGACACCCTGTGAAGACATCATTCCCCTCCTCCCCACAAGGAGTCTTTGGCCCATAGGCTGAAAACCACTGTTTTAGTTTTTAAAATGAAATATCAAATTACATTGTTTTACTCCCCAACTTCTCAAGGCAAACAAGTTCCAGGTTTTCTTGGAAATAGATTGAGGCCTATGTGACATTTTATTTGTATTCATTTGACAAGTTACAGGGTGAGCATAAATTCCAGCGTACTATTCAATTCAGTGATACACATCCAATCTCCAGAGAATGGCTGGGCACAAAACATTCGTGGGATCTAAACCAAAGGAATCTACATCTTACTGGAAAATTGCAGCCTGTTGGCTTCTTGGAGAAGAAATGGTGAACTGAAGATGGTTCTGCTAAAAGTGAAACTAATGACTGCAATGAAATGAAGAGATCAACTGTTCAAAATACCTCTCTGGAGAAGAAGATGACTTGGGACTTCCCACAAGTGGTCCAGACAATTGCACCATGTGAGGACACCATAAGCCAATGGTCTCCAGTGGATTTATTGCTTTGGGAGATGAAAGAATGCCATCTCCATCCAAACCACAGTCAAATCCTTGATGGACACTGGATTTCCTTTCCTAATCACTCTTTAAAGTTGCTTATTAAACTGCTTTTTGGTTATTAGAAACTTTTAAAAACAACAAGTTTTTTCCCCCAGGGCAAGGTGAGTTTGTTCAATCCTAATGAAAGAAGTTTTAAATATGAGTTTACACTTTTAAAAAAATCATTTTTTGGAATAAACAAAAAAGAGATATTAGAACTCTAATTTTTGAAAATTAAAAATGGACTAAAGGTCTAGTTGAATTTGAAATAACACTTTGAAATTAATTTTAAGACTCCTTCCCATGGAAAAAAAATGCTGTTGTTTTGAATTCTTAAAAAAGAATGATAGGATAGGACTATAAAGGGTGGACATCAGATGGAACCAGAAGAATTAAGATTTAAATTACATTTAAAGGAGAAGTACTCTTAAATTTTATTTACTAATACAGAATGGAGTAAAATACTTTAAAGTTGGAAAATTTTGTGAATAATGGATCCAGTAGTTAATTTAAGACTATTTACCATTATTGGTAGACTGAGTTTAAAAGATGATATGGAAGAGGAACAGGTTTACCAGACAAGATTGAGACTGATTTGAAATAATAGAAACAGGATACAAGAATGATATGGAGAAAGTTGTGACTAGGATATACATAGGATATACAAATGAAAACGGCTGCTATTTTCATAATTAAATGTATATACAAATAAGAAACTAGAAGAGTGACTTGGATAACTTTCCCATCAAGGATTTATGACAGAAACTTGTTAAAGTTTTGAAGACTTTTGTGAGAAAGGACAAAGATAAAAATGAAACAAAATCAAATTATAGGGCATTGTTTGAAAGGATTAAAGGTCAAGATTGTTAAAAGTACAAGTAAGGAATATAATGTTGGTTTATTTGATCCAGGTTGCAAGAGATATATTGTTATCTCTGGTAATCCTTAATGGCTTTTGCTACATGGACTGAATAATGAGGCTTTAATGATTTGTTTATAGATAAGAGATGAAATATGAAAAGAAGATAAAATTTCTTGTAGTTTAAGAGAAATTGATAATTTACTAAACTTTTTGCAGTGAAGGGGGAACTCATTTCTCTATAAATTGTCATTTTCTTTACTATATTCTTATTTTTTCTTTTCTATTTTTCTATTTTTTTTCTTTTGTGCACCTTCTATTTTTTCTTTTTATTATTTTTGTTTTCTGAGGTTGTATTAGTTTTATTAGAGCTGTGGTAGCGCAGTGATTAGAATGTAGTATTGCAGGCTAATTCTGCCCACAGCCAGGAGTTCAATCCTGACCAGCTCAAGGTTGACTCAGCTTTCCATCTTTCCCAGGTCAGCAAAATGAGGACCCGGATTGTTGGGGGCAATTTGCTGACATTGTAAACTGCTCAGAGAGTGCTGTAAAGGACTATGGAACAGCATATAAATCTAAGTGCTATTATTATTGCTATTTCTTTAATTGTAATGCTTAATAAAATTACTATTTAAAAGTGGCAGCTTGACTTCCGGTTTCCTCGTCTTCGGCGGCGGCGGTGCCTTTTGAAGCTCCGCCAGCCCCGCTGCTTGTAGAGCCGCTTCGTGACTAAGAAGCGGCTCGAAAACTTCAAAAATCTTTAGGATTTTTGAAGAGAGATCGCAGGGTACAGGTTGAGCCCCTGCAACCCCCCCAGGGAACAGTTTCTGGGGAGGGAACAGGAGCGGCTCCCATTCGACCTGCTGGAACTCCGGGCGGCGTGGGACAAGTCTGCTTTCGCAGAACAAGCCGGCTACAGGAAACTTTAAATTGAAAGAAAAGAAACCAGCCTGAATAAGCAGCATATTGTTACTTGAACCCTGAAACTCGGAATCGCAAGTATCAGAGTTTTCTTGGCTTTCTAACTTGATTGAGAAATGCGGATGAGTGAAAGTGAACTGTAAAAATATGGCGCTTAGCCTCAAAGTTAACGAGCGGGCGAGTGTGGATTGCTGAACTCATCTTGCTTTGTTACAAAGTTTCTAAACTGCCACGAAGCTGCTTCGCTTGTATTTTTTTTTTACAAGAGAAATAAGAGAGGAACTTTTCAATATTGGACTTTGCTTTATTTTGGTTCTTATTTGATTAAATCTGGGGGACTTTTTTAAAAGTCTTTGTGGAGGTGGGAGAGGAAGAAGAACTTCCCTTTTTAGTAAAACTAGCCTACGTGGCAGGATGGCCTCAAAGAAGCAGGAAGTGAAGGCAACAGGAGGTGGATCTCCCACACATAAAGCACAGCCTCCCCCAGCACAACAGATACAGACTCAGAAAAAAGATTTTGATGTGGGAGATTTAAAAGAATTTATTTCTAAAACTTTGGATGACAAATTTCAAGAATCTCAACAGGAAATAGACTATAAACTTCAAAAATCACATGAGGAATTTTTGCAGGAAATTAATGAAGTTAAAGACATGGTGAAACAGAATCAAAATATGGTGACCAAAAAAATATCAGAAGTGGCGTCTGGCCTGGCAAATTTTATTGGGAAAGTTGATTTTAAAGTTGAAGAACTCAAATCAGAAGTTAATGTTAGGATGAAAGATAATGATTATAAAATTGATGAAGTAGACAATAAAATGCAGAGAATTGAAGATGAGATTGTCATGATACAATTCCGGGCGATGGAATTTGCCATACGGCTTCGGGGAATTCGAGAGGAGGAGAGACAGGACTTGAGACAAGTTTGCTCTGAAGCCCTGGCTAAGATTTTACAAGTTAATCCTGATTTGGTATTTCATAAAATAGATAAAATCTACAGAGTGAACTCTTGGGTGGCCAGACAAAGACAACTGCCTAGAGATGTGGTCATATACTTTACTGAGAGAGAAATTAGAAATGAAATCCTCCAAAAATCTTTTTACACCTCTGTACAAGTGGGGGGCTCACGACTTGTAATTTTTAAAGAATTACCTCCTAAAATGCTGAAAGCTAGAAAAGAATTTGGTTTTCTTGTTAAGGAATTGAAAGACTTACAGGTACCCTTCCGGTGGGATGCACCAGCTGGGATAATTTTTAGATATAAGGGAGAAGGATATCGGTTGAACACCGTGGAGAAGGCACAACATTTTTATAGTACTATTCTTAAGGAAAGAACACCATCTCCACGTACATCTACAGTTTTGGAGATTAAGGAGAGTGAAGAGAGGCAATTGGAAGAACAGTCTAAGCAGGAATTAGAAGTGCAAGGTGCAGAAGGAGGTTTTCTGAGTGAGCCCTTGTTGGATTCTTCTCCAATTTTGGATTTGATTCAGTTGACTGAAGTTAAAGATCAACGTATAACTAGAGCTCAATCCAAGTTACTTAAACAAAAGCAACAACAACAACAGGAAAGACAAGACAAGAAGGCAGCTAAGAGTACCCCACAAGAGAGTGGAGCTATGGGAGGAGCAAGATCGAAGCTCTTGGATGAACTTCAAATATTTTGCTCTGCGCTCCAGAAACAGGCTGATGACCCTTAAGTGTCTATCTTGGAATGTTAATGGGTTGAATTCAGCACAGAAACGGAAGAAATTATTTACATATTTGAAACAATTTAATAATGATATAATATGTTTACAAGAAACGCATATTACAACTCAAGATCAAAAATATTTGATAAACTCAAAATTAGGAGTACATTATATATCTTCAACTTCGCAGAAAAAGAATGGTGTGGTTATTTATGTAAATAAAAAATTAACAGCAAAAGTTATAGAAGTAGATCAAGATGGTAGGTTTGTAGCAATTGAATTGTTCACAGCAAATGGTCAAATTCTTCTGATTGGAATTTATGCTCCCAACCAACAACAGGATTATTTTTACAAGATGTTACATACTAAAATATTGCAATGGGACTATAGATCTATTTTACTTATGGGAGATTGGAATGGAGTAATTGATTCTAAATTAGACAAAAAGAGCTTGGCAAAGTCTAGAATTAGACTACCGCAGACCTTTTTTGATATGAAAGAAGATATGGAACTAAAAGATGTTTGGAGAATACATAATCCAAATGAATTGGATTACACTTTCTTTTCCGATAGACATAGATCCTTTTCTAGGATTGATTTTATTTTGTTGTCAAATGATCTATTTGTTAAGACAAAAAGAACAAAGATTTTTCCAAGAACTTTGACTGACCATAGCCCTGTATGGATAGAAATCGAGATGGATAAGGTTGAGAGACGTTCTTGGAGATTAAATGAGAACTTGTTTAGATATGAAAAAAATATAATAGAACTTAAAAAGCATTTGAAAGAATTTTTTGAAATAAATTTGAATAAAGGTACTCCAATTGAAATTGTTTGGGACGCAAGTAAAGCTTATATGAGAGGGGTACTTATCTACATGAATTCTAAACATAGACTGTTCCGACAAAAGAAAAGATCTGAGTTGGAAATGGAAATAAAGAATAAAGAACAGTTACTTATTAAAAACCCAACAGATGAAAGAATACGAAGCGCTATAAAACTTTTGAAAGACCAATTTCAAATGCTTATGGCGGAACAAGTTGCAACAAGTTTACAATACGCGAAGCATAATACATTTTGCAACGCTAACAAACCGGGCAGATGGTTGGCTTACACACTGAGGAAAAAACAAAGTATACGGACTATTGATAGTATTGACATTGGAGGGAAAGAAATTTTTCAACAAAAATTAATTAAAGAAGCTTTTGTGGATTATTATACTAAATTATATGCCAAAGAAGAGGTGCAGAATGGACTTATAGAAAAATATTTAAAGGATAAGAGAGTTACAAAAATTACTGATCAACAAAAGGAAAGAATGAATTATCCTATAACAGAGGAGGAGATAATAGCGGCAATTAAGCAGCTAAAAACAGCCAAAGCTCCTGGCACGGATGGTTTGACTGCAGTGTATTATAAAACTTTACAAGCTGAAATGGTGGGACAACTTAGAGATTTATTTTGCAATATTCAACAAGGGGGTAGAATACCCCCATCTTGGACAACTGCTTATATATCTTTGATACCAAAGGAACAAGTTGGTCCTAAAAAACCAGAGAACTACAGACCAATATCTCTTTTGAACACAGACTATAAAATTTATGCGAAGGTATTAGCCAACAGGTTGATGCCAGTAATCCAAAAAGTGATTCATGAGGACCAAGCGGGATTTATTGAGGGCAGATACATGAAGGACAATGTAAGGCAAGTAATAGACTTATTGGAATATCTTGATAAGAATAAACAGATTTCTGCAGTGCTGGTTTTTTTGGATGCGGAGAAGGCCTTTGATAGAGTGGATTGGAATTTTCTACTAAAGACTTTAAAAAAGATGGGCTTTGGGGACCAATTTATACAGGCGATTTCAGCAATTTATCAAGAGCAAAAAGCACAGATTATTATTAATGGAAGTTTGACGACAGAGTTTAAAATTGAAAAAGGAACAAGACAGGGATGTCCGTTGTCCCCACTTTTATTTATTTTAACATTGGAAGTCTTGCTAAATACAATACGGGACTCAAAAATTCTGAAAGGCATAGTGATAAGGCAAGAGGATTATAGAATAAAGGCATTTGCAGATGATCTGGTTGTTACCCTATCACAACCAATGGAATCAACAATCCTGATGAACGACATTATACAAGACTATGGTAGAGTTTCAGGTTTTAGACTGAATTCAAAAAAGACTAAAATGATAGTTAAGAATATGACACAAGATCGTAAACATGAGCTTGAAAGGAGGGCAGGTTTTGAAATTGTACCTAAGGTAAAATATCTTGGAGTTCAGGTTGCAGAATCAAATATGAAATTGTTTCAAAATAATTACGAGGTGTTGTGGCGAGAGGTTCAGAAAGACATGGAGACTTGGAAAAAGCTGCAACTGTCTTTACTTGGAAGAATAGCAGCAGTTAAGATGAATATTTTGCCAAGATTTCTGTTTTTGTTTCAAATGATTCCGGTGCTTAAAAGTGATAAACAACTGAAAGTCTGGCAGTCTGGCGTGAATAAGTTTGTCTGGAATGAGAAAAAGCCGAGAGTGAAATTGAAAATTATGCAAGATGTTCCAGAAAGAGGAGGTCTTAAACTCCCAAATCTACAGTTATATTATGATGCAGCAGCTTTAACTTTAACAAGCGATTGGTTTGGAAATAAGAAGGCTGGAATATTGAATGCAGAAAGTTTTGATCTTGAATTTGGATGGCATGCTTATTTATTTTACGACGACAAAATAGATAAAGTATTTAAAAGTCATATACTTAGAGAATCTTTGATGAGAGTTTGGAAGAAGCACCGACTCAAATGGGATTATAAAATACCGTTATGGCTGGATCTTGGTCATACTTTGTGGAATACAAATATAATGTCACTCGGGGGGTTTTTATACAAAGAGGTTCTTTTTACAGATGCGGGCAGATGGCAGCTGAAGACATTACAGACACTGTTGGACGAAGGAATTAATTTAAATTGGTTACAATATAATCAATTACAATTGAGATGGAAAGAGGACCAAAAAACTGGTATTATGTTGCATGAGGAAGAATTGGTTAGACATATAAGAGAGAAAGGTCCAATGCATATTAAAAGGCTTTATAATGTTTTGCTAGAAAGGGATTCAGAAACTGAATTAGTTAAAGATTGTATGATTAAGTGGGCACAAAATTTTGAAGAACCAGTGATGTTGGAAACATGGGAAAATATTTGGGTTCAGAATGTTAAATTTACACAGTCCCAGAACCTGAGGGAAAATTTCTACAAAATGTTTTATAGATGGCATTTAGATCCCAAAAAGTTGTCATGTATGTACCCTAATGTTCAGCCAAAATGTTGGAGATGCGAATGTTTGGATGCTACGTATTATCATGTTTGGTGGACCTGTAGGAAAGTTAAGGCTTTTTGGATAAAAATTTGGTGGGTCATGCAGAATGTTTTGAAGAAAAAAATTCAATTTTCTCCACAATTGTTTTTATTGGGTATAGTTAAGGGTTTTACACGGGGTGAAATAAAATTAATATTGTATATGATAACTGCAGCAAGATTGTTGATAGGTAAATATTGGAAGAATGAAGCTTTGCCTACTATCGAGGAATGGACTTTGAAGATGGCTAGTTTTGCAGAGATGGCGAAGATTTCAGCGTATTTAAAGGATTGTTCACAAGAGACTTATGAATGGGAATGGAAAAGGTGGATAGAATATGTTCAGAACAAATACCAAACTAGAAAGTATCAAATAGCTTTTATTTGAAAATAATGTATTAGAAATATTAAAGAGGAAAAATTATATAGGGGGAGGGATGGGTTCAGGCTTATATATTAGTGTTATTAGTTATGAGTATGTAATAGGGAAGTCCGGGGGGGGGGCGGGTCAGGGAGGGTTAGGGAGGATGGGAAGTTTGGGGAGGGAGGTGGGGGGGTGAAAAAAGGGGTGAAAATGTAATTGTAAAACTTTTGCAATAAAAAAAAAAAAAAAAAAAAGAAGTAATTTAAAAAAAATCTTAAGATTGTGCAGAAATGAATAGATTAACTCTGAAGATTAAAGATAGAGAAGACTCAGAATATTTTAAAATATGTAATGATATTTATTATTGGTTGGAGAAGAGATATAAATGATTAATTATATAAGTATGTAAAAATACGTGATGAGTAGAATATTATGTTAGTGATTAATTGATATTGTGGATTGGAAAAGAATCAAGATAGAAGTAATGACAACTATACAGAAGAAGAAAGAATTTTGGAAGATAACACCGAGATGTCAGAGGGAAGAGAAAACTGATGTATTAAATGTTTCTTTGGCTAAAAAATAAAAAAAACTTTTTTATAAAAACAAAGGGTGGACATCAGATGGAACCAGAAGAATTAAGATTTAAATTACATTTAAAGGAGAAGTACTCTTAAATTTTATTTACTAATACAGAATGGAGTAAAATACTTTAAAGTTGGAAAATTTTGTGAATAATGGATCCAGTAGTTAATTTAAGACTATTTACCATTATTGGTAGACTGAGTTTAAAAGATGATATGGAAGAGGAACAGGTTTACCAGACAAGATTGAGACTGATTTGAAATAATAGAAACAGGATACAAGAATGATATGGAGAAAGTTGTGACTAGGATATACATAGGATATACAAATGAAAACGGCTGCTATTTTCATAATTAAATGTATATACAAATAAGAAACTAGAAGAGTGACTTGGATAACTTTCCCATCAAGGATTTATGACAGAAACTTGTTAAAGTTTTGAAGACTTTTGTGAGAAAGGACAAAGATAAAAATGAAACAAAATCAAATTATAGGGCATTGTTTGAAAGGATTAAAGGTCAAGATTGTTAAAAGTACAAGTAAGGAATATAATGTTGGTTTATTTGATCCAGGTTGCAAGAGATATATTGTTATCTCTGGTAATCCTTAATGGCTTTTGCTACATGGACTGAATAATGAGGCTTTAATGATTTGTTTATAGATAAGAGATGAAATATGAAAAGAAGATAAAATTTCTTGTAGTTTAAGAGAAATTGATAATTTACTAAACTTTTTGCAGTGAAGGGGGAACTCATTTCTCTATAAATTGTCATTTTCTTTACTATATTCTTATTTTTTCTTTTCTATTTTTCTATTTTTTTTCTTTTGTGCACCTTCTATTTTTTCTTTTTATTATTTTTGTTTTCTGAGGTTGTATTAGTTTTATTAGAGCTGTGGTAGCGCAGTGATTAGAATGTAGTATTGCAGGCTAATTCTGCCCACAGCCAGGAGTTCAATCCTGACCAGCTCAAGGTTGACTCAGCTTTCCATCTTTCCCAGGTCAGCAAAATGAGGACCCGGATTGTTGGGGGCAATTTGCTGACATTGTAAACTGCTCAGAGAGTGCTGTAAAGGACTATGGAACAGCATATAAATCTAAGTGCTATTATTATTGCTATTTCTTTAATTGTAATGCTTAATAAAATTACTATTTAAAAGTGGCAGCTTGTTCTATTTATTTTTTACAGAACTGTAGAATACATCATGAGGAAGGTGAGAAAATGTCCCTGCCTCCCTTCAGTAGCCTTGAAGAACATTCTGCTTATTGCAGGAAATAGGTAGAATTTCCCTTTGAAACCATTCCTTGTAGTTTTTTGCTTTTGATTTGCTCCTGTGGGCATTCTTCTGGTACCCCACTCCTTCCATCTTACCATTCTATATTAACTATCAATTTTCAGAAATACTGCAAGGAAAGTATGAGCAGCTATGTCAGAAAAGCAAACCAAGTTGCTTGACATAGTTTTTCCCCCCTTTATTGTAGGGAAAATTTAGATTTGGTTAGATTTCCAATCTAATGAAATTAAGACTGCAACATCCAGACACCCCAGTATAGTATGCTGGCTGGAAGACTTAGAGCAGTAGCCCCCAACCTTTTGGGCACCAGGGACCAGTTCCTTGGAGAGAGGTTTTTCTGTTGACCAGAGCAGTGGTGGGTTGCCACCGGTTCGGACCGGTTAGCAAAAACTGGTAGTAAAACTGGCGGGAGGCTCCGCCCACTGACCCGGACATCATCAGAAGTGATCTGCACGGGCACGATGTGAACCGGTAGTAAAGGTAAATAGAACCCACCCTTGGACCAGAGGGGGTGTGGTTTCATGTGCTCCCTGCATCTTGCAGATGGGGCTTCGCTTGTTTGTGTGGACTGGTTTCTGGCATGCCGTGACCCAGTGGCAGTCCACAGACTGGGGGTTGGAGACCCCTGATGTAGAGTGTAGCCCAAGACATCTGGTAGGCAGTTGATGGGGAAAACCATGTAAGAATAAGTTATCTCCAGAACTCAGCACTTTTTAAATGATAAACATAGTTTGGTTTATCACCTAAGAAATTAGAAACCCAATGTTATATGAGAGTAAAGCATTTCCAGGTAACCAATAAAGGCATTTCTTGTTGTAATGTTATGTGCGAATAGAATAGAATAGAATAACAGAGTTGGAAGGGACCTTGGAGGTCTTCTAGTCCAACCCCCTGCCCAGGCAGGAAACCCTACACCACTTCAGACAAATGGTTATCCAACATCTTCTTAAAAATTTCCAGTGTTGGAGCATTCACAACTTCTGCAGGCAAGTTGTTCCACTTATTAATTGTTCTTAACTGTCAGGAAATTTCTCCTTAGTTCTAAGTTGCTTCTCTCCTTTATTAGTTTCCACCTATTGCTTCTTGTTCTACCCTCAGGTGCTTTGAAGAATAGTTTGACTCCCTCTTCTTTGTGGCAGCCCCTGAGATATTGGAACACTGCTATCATGTCTCCCCTAGTCCTTCTCTTCATTAAACTAGACCAATTCCTGCAATCATTCTTCATATGTTTTAGCCTCCAGTCCCCTAATCATCTTTGTTGCTCTTCTCTCAACATTTTGTTGAATGTTAGGCTGAAAGGAATGATAGGCTGAAGAGCCACAGCTAAGCAAACAGTCAGATAAAAGGTAATTTGGCCTGCAACAGGAATGTGGAGGGAGCAAGTGGCCTACAAGAGACACTTCCTAGTTTCTTTACCTGTAGAGGAGATGGGTGGTGAGATAAGAGAGAAGTACTTTCAGTTTTGCAAGATACTGTTAATGTAACCTTACAATAAAGTAGGGTTACCTTACCTTGCCATGTGTCCTGTTTCCTCACAAGTCAGTTTAATGTGATTTACTTTTTTTTATTGTTAATCTTGTTTAGGAAACTGAGATGGGGTTATATATAGTAGCTTCATCTTTCCGATTCACCAAAACACTGAATAAATTGGTAAAGTGTCTGAATAAACACATCAAGTTCAAAACTTCAAAAGAACTCTGGGATTTGTATAAAAGGACAAGACTGAATAAATTTTCATTGGAGGAAACAAGCAATGAATGCTAAAAGCATACTTCATAGAAACCCTCCTTTGATGTAATTCCTTCTGGAAAGAACTAACCTTTGCAGAAGAGTGATAGAAAGGGAGGAAGGGTTTAAGATAGATGCTTTATGTCGTTCCTGAACAATCGATGCTACATTAAAAGGACCAATGCTATTTTTATGGTGGTAGTGTAAGTCAACCGAGCAAAATTAAAAGGCATCTATTTTTGTATAATATAGCAATATGAACTGTGTATGCTGCAAGAAAAAGGTAATTGATATATTCAAAAAACAATAATGGCAATGGACCAGGTATTAACTTGCTCTAAACATCTGCAGCACTTTTAATAGTCTGAGCTACTGTTTTTCAAAGAAATAATATAGATTTGTTCAAGAGTTTCACTATCAAGGTGGACTTGCTCCTAGGCAGGAGATGTCAGGAGGCAAAAGCAATGAAAATTGTTGGAGGACAAATCTATGTGCCATGTGGATGTCCATTATCTCTCTAAATTAACAGCCGGATGCAGCTGCAACAGAACATACTATATAATGACATGTGCTTTGCTTCAACTGTCTATTTTGGTTAAGTGCTCTGTCTATGCCCCATCCTGTCCTTTTGTCTTAAACAGCAAATTTCCCTGGCCCAATCCTTTCCATTCTAGCTGCCAAAGACGAAAACTGGGTACGGCAGCTGTGTGTTTAGAGCAGGCTTCCCACCATCTCTTCCACTATTGGGAAGTATTTATTCACACACTATTCCAGGAGGGAGTGGAAGGATGAGAAAAATGGGATAAGGGTCAAGAACCCAGGGCAGCTTCCTTGCTCAGGCATTGGCATAGCTTACATAACGAATACATATCAAATGGATCAAACCTTTGGAGGGAATCCAGATACACATTAAACAATCTCCCTTCAACATCTTGAAGCAGCCTAGTTGAAGGTGTAGAGAGATATTCCCTGCCTTAGAACCTGGGTTTTCCATTAGGCCTTGGGTTAAATGGATGAGTTGGTGGGGGATATGGATAGATGGCTTGTTTATGTATTTATTTGATTTTTATCCTACCTTTATTATTTTTAAGAATAATTCAAGGCAGCAAAGATACCTAATACTCTCTTATCCTCTATTTTATTTACATAAACAACCCTGTGAGGTGGGTTTGGCTGAGAGATAGTGACTGGCCCAAGGTCACCCAGCCAATTTTCATGCCCACCATACTATTGTACTTTTAATTTGGGGTAGCTGGCCAGAGTTGGACAACCTAGAAATTCAAATAAAGAAATTGCAATAGCAATAGCACTTAGACTTATATATCACTCATAGTACTTTACAGCTCTCTCTAAGTGGTTTTACAGAGTCAGCATATTGCCCCCAATAATCTGAGTCCTCATTTTACCGACTTTGGAAGGATGGAAGGCTGAGTCAACCTTGAGCTGGTGAGACTTCAACTGCTGAACTGCTGGCAGCCGGCAGTCAGCAGAAGTAGCCTGCAATACTATATTCTAACCACTGCGCCACCATGGCTCATAAGGTTGAAAATGTGATTTAAGGAACAGAATACACTCATAGGATGACATAGCCCCATCTTTCTTGTATCTTGTGTGTCCAAAATTTGAACATTCTTGGTAAAATAAGATGATTCCAAACATATATGGATACAAATTTATTTGAACCAGCTTATGTCTCTGTCATTTTAATGCTAAACTGAATGGATGAAAAAGATGAGTTTATGTTCGTGCATTTCTTTATTTGAACTAGCTTATCTCTTGTTGTTTTAATGCCAAGCTGTATGGACAAAAAAGGTGAGTTTGTGTGTGTGTGTGTTTTCTTTATTGCAGCCTAGGGAGGTAGAATATGTGAATTCTGAATATGGAAAGAACGCGGTGAGAATCCTGTACGTTAGACGGGAAGGCCAGGTACACTGCATTAAAGAACTGGCAATCTCTGTACACATCAGACTCAACACTGTGAATGAATACTTGAATGCCGACAACTCCAGAGTCATCCCTACAGATACCATAAAGAATACAATTGAAGCATTGGCCAAATGCAATGGGGTAGGTTGCAGAACCATTCATCTTATCTTATAGCTAGAATTGGATTGCATTTCCTCTTTTTTGTTATTTATAGAATCCATCTTCAGACAAAGCAATAAACAAAAAGATGTGGTGCTATGTGGGAGAAAGTTTCTAAATTAGATGTGGTAGCATTTTATGTTGGGTTTTCTAACAAAAACTCAAAAACATGTCTAATCTGCAGTTCTTATGATTATGTAATATTTATTTTTAAAAGGGATCATCACTAATATTTGTATAATAAGGCAAAATGTTCAGGTTTTGAATAATTCAGAATTCAAAGAGCAGCAGGATACAGGTAACAAATTATGAGGTGCTGTCTTTTTTATAATACAAGATCTATACAAAATTCAGATAAACAAAAAAGGAATGAAATCAATTGAAAGCCGAAGTCAAGATTTAAAGTAAGCAAGAGGTTTTAATTCTATGAACTCAGGGTTCATTGCTCTTTTAAAAAAAACCCAAAAAAAACCCTGTATAAAATTTATTTTTATTAAACAAAAGTGTAAAAATTTCAACAATAGCTTATAATGACCAGTGGGTGGTTAGTGGTAATAGTTCATATTTTGTGGATTTCATAATTTCTCATGAATAGCTTTGGGCTGCCATGATCAGTATGATAAATCTTTTATGATACGTAAGGTACAATATTAATTCTAAAAATTGATTTGGAGATGGAACCTGATCATATCTAACACCTTTTCTTTTTAGATCAGAACAATAGAGGAGTTTGGGCTGGATATCTGCGAGCACTTCATTAAAACTTTTTGCCACGTGGTGTATTGCAATGCTTTTATCAAAGAGGTTCCCTGGCAGCGCCTAGAAAAGGTATAATAAAGCATACATTTGGGCCACATTCCCTGCAGAAAGCTAGGGAAGGGACAATGACAGGGAAGAAATATGGCATACGATAAGGGCAGGGAAAGTTTTTGTTGAACAATAGGTTGCCAAGGAGTTCATGGTGAGTGAGCGCTTTCATTTCTTTTCATGAATTCATGAATTCCAAGTGCAAGGTCAAATGGTTTATTTGCAACTTCAATATGTCATCCTTAATCTCTAGGACAATACTCCCCATGCCCATGCTTTTCTCTACAGTTCTGAAGGAATTCGATTTTGTGAAGTGGAACAGACTCAGGACAGTAAGGAAATGATTTCTATTTATTTATTTATTTATTTATTTATTTATTTATTTATTTATTTATTTATTTATTTATTTATTTATTTATATTTAAATTTATATACCACCTTTCTCCCGAAGGACTCAGGGCAGTGAACAGCCAAAGGTAAAAAACATAAAAATACAAAATTTAAAAGCAATTTAAAATATATTAAACAACTTGGCCCAACAATTTAAATACCCCATTTAAAATTAAAATTAAAATTAGACAATTAGAAAAGTTAGGCCAGCCCGGCTTGTTGAAATAAAAAAGTCTTGAGGGCCGGCGGAAAGTACGTAGATCCGGAATCATCCGTATCTCCGGGGGGAGTTCGTTCCAGAGGGCAGGTGCTCCCACAGAGAAAGCTCTCCCCCTGGGGGCCGCCAGTCGACATTGTTTGACCGACGGCACCCCGAGGAGCCCCTCTCTGTGGGAGCGTACTGGCCGGTGGGAGGTTCTCGGTGGCAGAAGGCGGTCTCGTAGATATCGAGGTCCTAAGCCATGGAGCGCTCTAAAGGTAGTAACCAACACCTTGAATCACACCCGGAGGACCACCGGAAGCCAGTGCAGCTCGCGAAGGAGAGGTGTTACATGGGAGCGCCATGATGCTCCCGTAATCACCCACGCGGCCGCATTCTGGACCAGTTGGAGCCTCCGGATGCTCTTCAAGAGGAGCCCCATGTAGAGACCATTACAGTAGTCCAGGCGGGAAGTGACGAGGGCATGAGTGACCATGCGCAAGGAGTCCCAATCCAGAAAGGGATGCAACTGGCGTATCAGGCGAATCTGATAGAAAGCCCTCCTGGCCACGGCCGTCACATGTTCTTCTAAGGACAGCCATACGTCCAGGAGGACACCCAAGTTGCGAGCCCTCTCCGTGGGGCCAACGACTTGCCCCCAATAGTCAGAAATGGCACCAACTGACTATATCAGGACGCCGGGAACCACAGCCACTCGGTCTTGGATGGGTTGAGCTTGAGCCTGTTTCTCCCCATCCAGATCCGCATGGCCTCCAGACACTCAGACATCACGTCAAGGGCATCATTGGGGTGGTCTGGGGTGGAGATGTACAGCTGAGTGTCATCAGCGTACTGATGGAACTTCACCCCGAAACCACGGATGATCTCACCCAGCAGCTTCACATAAATGTTGAACAGAAGGGGAGAGAGAACCGACCCCTGCAGCACCCCGCATACAAGGCGCCTTGAGGTTGACCTCTGGCCCCCCCATCAACAAAACTGCGACCGGTCAGAGAGAAAGGAGGAGAACCACTATAGCACAGTGCCCCCCACCTCTAACCCCTCCAACCGGCGCAGCATGATACCATGGGCGATGGTAACAAAAGCCGCTGAGAGGTCTAATAGGACCAGGACAGAGGAACAACCCCTATCCCGAGCCCTCCAGAGATCATCAACCAATGCGACCAATGTCGTTTCCGTGCTGTACCTAGATCTGAAGCCTGACTGGAACGGATAAAGATAAACCGTTTCATCCAGGTACTGGGGGAACTGTCACGCCACCACACTCTCAACAACTTTCGCCACGAAGCGGAGGTTGGAGACTGGACGATAATTTGCTAAATCAACTGGGTCCAGGGAGGGCTTCTTGAGGAGGGGCTTCACCACCGCCTCTTTCAAGGCGGCAGGAAAGCAACCCTCTCTCAAAGAAGCGTTGATAATCCTCTGGAGCCAGCCTCGTGTAACCTCCCGGGAAGCCAGCACCAGCCAGGAGGGACACGGGTCCAATAAACATGTGGCCGCACTGAGTCTACCCAGAATCCTATCCACGTCTTCAGGGGTCACCGGGTCAAACTCCTCCCAGATAACACTCGCAAGACCTGCCTCCATCACCCCACCTGCATCTACCCAGTCAGAGTCCAAGCCTTCCCGAATCTGAGCGATTTTGTCATGCAGATACTGCACAAAATCCTCAGCCCTGCCCTCCAAGGGGTCCTCCTGCACTCCCGGATGGAGCAGGGAGCAGGTTACCCTAAACAGGGCGGCAGATGCGATAAGAATGGAAAAATAATTAAACTTTGCCATTTTTATCGCCACTAGGTAGGTCTTAATATAAGACCTCACCAGTGTTCGGTCGGATTCGGAAAAGCTAGCCCTCCAACTGCTCTCCAGGCGTCTTTTCCAGCGCTTCATCTCCCTCAGCTCCACAGAAAACCAGGGAGCTAAGTGAGATTGGCGCTGGGTCAGAGGCCGCAAAGGCACGACACGGTCCAAAGCTCCAGCGGCTGCCCTATCCCAGGCGGCCACTAGGTCTTCAGTAGAGTTGTGAGCCAGAGCCTCAGAGAATGGCCCAAGCTCCGTCCGAAACCTATCAGGATCCATCAGACGCCTGGGGCGGAACCACCTAGTCGGTTCCGCCTCCCTGCGGCAGGGTGTAGCAGTATGGAAGTCAAGTCGAAAGAGAGAATGGTCTGACGATGACAAGGGCTAATGTTTTAGTAGAAACATTAGGTTCATATTTGCAATGGTAGCTTGTAAACAAGATAAATCTATTCGTGTTATTCTTGAAGACCAGAACCAAAAAAAGCAAGTAACAAAGCAAACATAGACTTGTACCCTTTTCTTGAATATATAAAGTCTGTTCTTCCATTCTCAGCAGTGAAAGTTTCCCTGGGTGACTTTGGCTGTCAACTTTCTCTCAGCTCAATGTACCCCATAAGGTTGCTGGTCTGGGGAAAAGTTGGAAGAGCTATTGCAATGTATTCTGCCTTGAGATAGGAAACCAACCAACCAACCAATCATTCCCAAACAAATATATTATAACTCTGTATCTTGTTGCCAAGATCTACAAGTCCTTCAGAATCTGCCAGTAACATACTATGGGATTTATCTACCGTGTTTTCCCCAAAATAAGACCCTGTCTTATATTTTTTTTGAACCCTGAAATAAGCGCTTGGCCTTGTTGCCATGAGCTCAAAAGCCCGATTGGGTTTATTATCAGGAGATGTCTTATTTTGGGGGAAACAGGATAGTATGATAATTTTAATATAGGTAGTCCTCAACTTATGACTGAAATTATGGTCCTACATTGTTATGGGTCACCAAGTGACTGGACCCAATTTTAATATTTTTTTAGCAGAGGTTTTAAGTGGATCAATTTTTTTTAAAAAAATTGATTTATATGCCGCCCTTCTCCGGAGACTCAGGCCGGCTTACAATGCGTTAAGCAATAGCCTTCATACTTTTGTATATTTATACAAAGTCAGCTTATTGCCCCACAAACTGGGTCCTCAATTTATCCACCTTAGAAAGGATGGAAGGCTGAGTTGACCTTGAGCCTGGTGAGAATTGAACTCGCAGTAATTGCAGGCAGCTGGATGTTAAATGCTGCCTTAGGAGGCATTAGCCTCCTATGCCACTCAGGCTCCTATGTTCTCAATTTTATCCAATGAGCGGGGTTTTTTGCCAGAAACCAGAAGTAAAAATGCCATAACAAGACTGTGGGATGCTGCAAATGGCTGTAATGGTGAGCCAGGTGCCAAGCACTCAAAATATGTCCATTGTGTGTGCGTGTATATGTCTATATGGCAGATGTAACTTCAAAATTGATTGGAAGTAGCTTTTGGGAGGTTTGTTGCAACTTTGAATGGTCGTTAAGTGACCGATCGTAAGTCTAAGACTGCCTGTCTGCAATTTTGAAAGTGGAATGTTTGTCATCTTTTAAAATGCTATTTTAAACTATGAAATAATTTGGTTTTTAAAGAGCGATAATTCCGGATATCAATGAAAAAAATAAACATAAATAAACATATAAATTGCACATGAGCAACAGAATCCACAACAGGCTACAGTCCCTTTTGGTGACAATTTCTCTGCAGTGGTAATATTTGAAGTCAGATCTGAACTCAACATTTGGATCAATCCAGAGCATGTTGAATGACCTTAATATTCCTCTCAATCCCTATAACTTTGTGAATTTACAATAAAGTTGGAGCCTTGTAAGAAAAATGATGCTGCTTTAATGATATTTGTTTTGATCCACTTTGTTGTTGTTAGTTGTTGGACAATGTTCCTCCAGGCCTTCCTGTCCTCCACCATCCTCTGGAGTCCATTTAAGCTCACACTAACTGCTTCAGTGACTTCATCCAGTCACCTCATTCTCTGTCGTCCCCTTCTTATTTTGCCCTCAGTCGTTCCCAGCATTAGGCTCTTCTCCAGTGAGTCCACTAGGCCTCTTCATAAAAAAAAAAGGGGGGGGGATTTTGATCTGCTGAATCAAAGCAAAGGCCTCAGCTCCTATACAAATTAATCCAAATATGCCATGCTAAAACTGACACACACATTTCCTTTTAAACTTAACTAAGGCATCCATTATTAGACTTCATAATCAAGAATATAATACATTTAAAAAAATTGAGTTCCCAAGAATGTTTGGTTTTTCAGCCAGCCATATAGAAGCGCAGTTCAATGCATGCTTGATTGGAAATAAATTTAATTTTCCTGGGCTGAAAATTGATTTGCAGGTATCACTGCATCTTTAGGAAAAAAAGCTCTATATGTAACTGTGGGACATCATGTCTTATATTAAAATTAATTCATGCTCTTCCTCTCCTAGATGCTCCAATTGTTTTTTCTGGCATTAAGGATCTAAAACTTATGAAAACAACCCAATCTGGATTCCAGGGCTTTCTTAAAGAAAAATACACCACACTTCCAGAAAGGATAGATAGAGTGTTGTCGGTGGAAACTCTCATCAAATGGTGCTACGGTGAATGTTTGGATGGCCTTGATTATGATTCCATATGGTAAGTAAAAAATTTTGCATGGATTCTCCTATAAATAATGGGGCCTCTGAAATTTCTTTACAGTGGAGGAAAGGGCTTACATAAAATAAGGCTAAAACTAGCAACAAATAATATCTCTTGCTAAGGAGGTTGTGATAAAATACCATACAGGTAGTCCTCGACTTACAACAGTTCATTTAGTGACTTAGGACCATTTTTCACATTGATGACCATTGCAGCAACCCCATGATCACATGATCAAAATTCAGACAATTGGCAACTGACTCATATTTATGACAATTGCAGTGTCCCAGGATCATGTGATCACTTGTTGAGACCTTCTGACAAGCAAGGTTGTTAACTGAACAACTGCAGAGATTCACTTAACAACTGTGGCAAGAAAGGTTGTAAGATTCACTTAACAACTGGGGCAAACTCACTTAACCAATGTCTTACTTAGCAACATAAATTTTGGACCCAATTGTGGTCATGAGTCAAGGACTACCTATATTTGAGGATCATTTTGACTCATAGTCTTGACTTATTTTTTCAAGCGTTTTATTTCTTGTGGCTTGACTCCATTTCTTTTAAAATAACTTTATTAGATTTTTTACACTAAAAAGATTACAAACTTACAGAAATAAATAATAAAGAAAATAAAGAACAAAGCCAAAAGTACAGAAAGAAAAAGAAATATAAAGAAAGAAAAGGAAAGGTAAAGAAATATAAAGATTTTCTGTTATAGCAATTGTAAGTATAAATTTAAATTAACCTTTTCCTCTAAGATCACATAACTTTCACTTTTTCCTATTATCTAATAGGTTTTCTAATCACCAAGCCCATATATCATAATTTCATTTTTTTTTCTGTCTCAGGCAAAAAGTCCAAAAGGGCTTTCCAATCAGCATTAAAATTAATCAATGTCTTTTCTCTATTCAAAGTTGTCAATTTTATCATTTGAAGACGTTCTATCATCTTCACCATTCACTCTTCCATTGTGGGTATTGTCACATCTTTCCGCCATTGTGCATATAAAAGTCTTGCACTTGTGTTGGTTCTAGGGGTGTCAAACTTGATTTCATTGAGGGCCGTATCAGGGTTGTGTTTGACCTCGGAGGCCTGGGGAATGGGTGTGGCCATGGCAGGCGTGGCCATGGCAGGCATGGCTATAGCAGGTGTGGCCATGGTGGTGGTCAGGAGTGGGCATGACCATGGCAGACGGAACTCATGTCGGGGGCACTTGTGTTCTCCAAGTACTAATGCAGGACTTCCCTGAGACCCTCCCTCACTCTCATTATAATCTTCCTTCCTTCCTTCCTTCCTTCCTTCCTTCCTTCCTTCCTTCCTTCCTTCCTTCCTTCCCTCTTCATTCTCCTTTCTTTTTCCTTTCCCTCTTTCCTTATTTTTCCTTCCTTGCTCTCTTCCCATCTTCCCTTCTTTGTCTTTCCTCTTTCCCTTTCTCCTTTCCTGTCCCTTCTTGCATGCTGAAATGCAAAAGGGGAAACATTTCTCCTTTTAGTTTGTTGTTAGTTTGTTTTGATAGCCCTCTGCCAGCAAAAACAAGGTGCTCCATTTTCGCTGGCAGAAGCACCACAGGCTGGTCTTTTGCTGTTTGCAAGCCAGCCCTGTAGGCCGGATCTAAGCACCCCATGGGCCGAATCCGGCCCCAAGGCCTTGAGTTTGACACCCCTGCTCTAGAGTAATCAATGATTATTTTATTTAATTCACTATTTTTAATGAATTATCATATGTGGTCTGCAGTGGGCTTTTCCTCCATAATTGTAAAGGCACCAGCATTATAAAATAATTCCATAATTTTGCTAATTTTGACCGCAATATGAATGTGCATTTCTTTTGTCTGCTAATGCACACTTTCATTCAATTGGCTCAACACCAAAAGATTACAGTTTGCAAATTTTACTTCTGCTTTTGCTTCCAGACATTGCATTGATTTCTCCCAGCCTCATAGTAATTTTGGAATCTGTTGTTTTTATTCCCAGTTCTTTTAAAACATTGCAGTGTCTGTGATTTCTACTGTATAGAATAGATGAGGTTAGGATTATCCACAATTCTAGAGTGCTGTATTATTCTAAAATTGTTGAGGTTTTTTTTTTATTGTATTTTGATGGTTGTACTCGGACTGCAAACTTTCTTTAACGTAAATTATACATGACTATAAGACTAAATCCTTTAACTGTCCACTAGTATGTGTCTGTCAACTCTTATGACCAATGAAAAATCTCTAAGATAAGCATTACATGTTACTGAAACCTGACTGTCAAGTATATAAGATTACAATCACCATCATAATCAACAACTTGTATGCCCACCCAATTCCCAATGACTCATATTTTTATACTCCAGCTTATTTTGGGTGCTTTGACTAATTTTCCATCAAGAATTTGCTTAGCTCCCTGGTTATTTGGCTTCAACAATGCTATAGTATTTCAGGCTTCCCAGTTAGTCCCACTCATGGCTGATTGTGATTATGTGGAGTGTCTGAGGATTTTAGGCACATATACCAGTATATATATATATTGTCATCTCTTGATTTCCTCAGTGTGAAAATTACCCCAGTGTTTATAAACATTACAGGCACAACACACAGAGTTGTTCACCAATGCCCATGTGTGTTGCCTTGCACAGTGTAGATTTTATCCATTGCAGTTTGATTCCAAATGTTGTATGTTTTTTGTTCCAACTTTAAAGGAGAACTGCCCACGAAAGTGTTCTTGATGCTTTTGCTGGGCCACCAGAAACAGGCCATTACTCACCGTCTTACCAGAAGACAGTCAACTGTATTCAGACAAACATTCTGGACAGAATCCCACAGGCCAGTAACTATTTCATTTGGGGCTTTCAGTGTGTTTTTTTATATATATATAAAATTCAACAGAAAAACGTGTGTGTGTATATGTACATATGTGTGTGTGTATATATATATATATATATATATATATATATATATATATATATATGTATGTATGTATGTATGTATGTATGTATATGTATATGTATATGTATATGTATATGTATATGTATGTATATATATGTGTGTGTAGTACAAGTCACTCTCAGCTATGAAAACTCACTCTATGTCTATGGCTAGCCTCAGCTCAGCTCGGTTTCCAGGCTGAGGGGAATAAAATGAAGGGAGAACTCATTGCAATCTTTCTTGAGCTGTGGAAGGAATGGCAGGATATAAATTTAAGTAAATAAAATAAGATATTTCATATAATTCAAGAAACTGTCAAACAGAAAAATATAAATATCAGGAGTCAGACAACTTTATTGAGTTTATCTGTTATGTTAAATCTGTATATATGATTTCTTTATAAGTCATACTGGTGTTTTTGTATTTTCAGATTGAAGAGGTAGAAGTTATCCTGTCTAACATCCACTATTCAGTGACAAATTTAGAAAAACTGGGAATATCCAATGACAAAGAGGTGAGAATTACTTTTTCTTGGTCATCCAAACTATGATATTTATTATTATGGATTGTACACTGGGAAGAGTGGGATCATTTACCGGTAATACAAATTTAATTGAATTTACTTTGGGTCACTTAGCCTCCAAAACAAAATGAACCAACACATAAAAAATGTTATTCAGACAATTAGACCTTTTTGACACCAAGAATTCCTGGCACTGGAAGAAGACGATCATGGAAGTTATTTGAAGAAGTAGAAGAATTCCTTCTCAAGATCTGAATTTACAGGAGTAAACCTGAATAATCTTAAAGCCAATGAAAGATTAGCCCAGATTATCTCCTGGTTGCATCTATTTGTTGAGTTTATTCCACTAGCTACCTGGTCTGATTAAATCTGAAAAATGATTATTATGCAATGAAGCATAACCCTGACATTTTTATTAATAATCTAGCCCTTTCCAAATTACCGGAGTCATCCAAGAGGTGAAATTAACTGTACAGACCAGTTAGATCTTTTGTGTCAGCGGTCACCAACTGGTGGTCCATAAACCACTGATGGTCCATGAGAAAATTTTGGTGGTCCGCAGAAAAATTATTTGCATTTTTTATTATTGCATTAAATCAGGGATCCTCAATCTACAGCCCCTGGGCCGGATATGTGCAATGAACGTTTGTGTTGCTGCAGAGACTCTTCCCCTCCGGAGTCTTTTTGTGTGGGTCGGAGGGGGGTCTGTTGAAGCCACCTGTTGCGGGGCTTTGGGCGAAGGCTGGAAGGAAGCGCCACTGGTGGTAAAGAGCCGGTGGGCGTTGTTCCAGTGGGACTGCATCATGGCCTGGAACTGACTGATATTGAGTTGGCCATGCTCACCCAGCTGGTCATTAGATAGAGCATATTAGTGGTCCACAGGATTTAAAATTATGAATTTAGTGGTCCCTGAGATCCAAAAGGTTGGGGACCCCTGCTTTGTGTGACTATGCAGGAAAAAAAATAGTCCTGCTTTCTCTTGTGTTAATAATGAGTGTTTAAGTTACAGACCAATGATTGAAATGTATGCATCTTTCCTTTCCAGATTTTTACACCTCAGGAGACACCATTTGGTGCTTGTGCATCCACACTGCGTAGGAAGGATTGCTCAAAACAGCTGCGTAATATACCAGTAGACTGCAAGCCTCGTTGCTGTGTTGGGTGGAAATTTGCCCGTGGAATTTACTGAAGACCCAATTCTTTTCTGAGTACATCATATTATGTAATACTGAAATCATAGCAGCAGGCATTACTTACTCCATGCTTTTCTCCATGTTACCATAAAAAGCCAGTTATGGATGATTATTTCCAAGCAGAGTTTCAAGGAATAATTAATTAATTTCCTTTTTTTCTTCTCTCTCTTTTGAAAACCCACACCCAAATCCAAAGAACTCATCACAACACACAGTAGTTGTATCCAAATTTAACCATGATTCAAAATAATTGTCAATTACAGTCCATTCTAACACAATGAAGTTTGGATCAGGGGTGAAATCTAAAATTTGTTACTACCGGTTCTGTGGGCATGGCTTGGTGTGCGGGTGGTAATGTGGGCGTGGCCTTTTTTTTTTTTTATATATATACTTTTAAAACCATTTTTTCTATGACCTCTTCGGCTAAGAGGTTGTAAAAAAATGCTTTCAAAAGGCTCTGACGATCCAAGCTGATTTCCCTGATCAGGGAACTCAGCTTGGGTCATCAGAGCATTTAAAAGAAAAAGAAAAACCTTTTCTTCTTTTAAATGCCTTTGATGAGCCGCGCGATCATCAGAGGCTTTTTTTTAATTTTTAAAAGCATTTTTTCAACCGAAGTTGTAGAAAAAATGTTTTTAAAAGTAAAAAAAAGCCTCTGATGATTGTGCGACTCAGCTGGGCATGGGTGGGGGGGGGGGCGGGGATTTTTGCTACCGATTCTCCAATCCAGTCCGAACTGGGAGCATTTCACCCCTGGTCTGGATCCAATTTAGTAACATTGCAGAATTTCTATATCAATTAACCAGGGCTCATCAAGTAAACAGATGTGCTATATGGGAAGCACCATTAGCTACTTTCAAATGATTATTACTGAGTTTATCTTCACTGATTTTGAAAAGATGAAGAAAACAATACGTTAAGATCCCATTACTTTCCTGAATTGACTAGCGCCAGAGATCTAAATTTCTCCTGCCCGTTTAATAAATTCTGTATCGCCTACGTAAGTTGAATTAGACTAACAATGTTAAAAGAAGCAGAAGACTTGCAGTTTTGCATATTGTAAATGTTATATAGTGTCAAAAGTTCAGAAAATGCCTACCTTAAGGTTGCTGGATCTCTCTCTCACACACACACACCCTGGACAAAAGAGGCCTTTCCAGATCTCCTCTCTGGACTCTCCCCTTCTCTAGACTTTCCTCTCTGGATCCTTCAAGGCCTCTGGAGCCTCAGAAAATTGTGTGAGAATGCTTGCATGATTTTTGTGTGCCTCAGAAGCTATGAGAAAGCAAGGCCATGTGGCTTCCAGAGGGTCTGGAGACCTGGTGTATCACCACAAATGTCTTTTATAGGTTCGCCATCACTATCATAGTATAACTATGACTGTTGACGGACTGACACTCAAGAGGAACAAATATGATTTTCATGCATTTTACTTTCGTAACCAAACCAGGGAATGCATGTGAGAAGGTAAATAGCTATGCATTTACATAATCATAAAACATACTCAAACTACCACCTAGCTCCACTCAAAATATATGGCTGCTAAACATTGACATACAGTTTACTCAAAAAAATAAAATGAGTTGATTCCATATTAATTTTTATAAAATATATATTAATTCAATTAAACAGAAGATTTCAGAAGATCTAATTCCAGATGGAAGGAGTCAGATGAAAAAAAATATTTTTACAATATTAACTGTAGACCATGTTCTTAACAAGGCTTCTGATATTTCATGATTGTACATAAGATTCAATTTATTTACTTGCATAAAGTTTCCTACAAGCAATAGTCTTAAATATATTATAGGCAGACACCTATACATTCAATAGAGAAATTCTGGGTGGCAACCTGAACTTTTAAAATCAAATTTGAAACTGATTGCCAGACTACCTGCCAAAACACTTTAGTAGCTTGCCATATCATTTAGAAACAATTTGTTCAATCACCTTCCACAATTTGTGCTCGGCAGATAGATAATAACCTATCATCAGATTTGTACTTCTTCAGGTTTATAAAATTACAGTCCAACATGTTCTACTGTCAAAGCTAGAGGCTATTCAAGGAAACCTGTAACATGATAGGTTAGCCACACTTGTCTCTTTGCAGCTTTCCTTGTCTTGTACCATGTTATCTTTAAACAATAATAGATCAACAACAAATCTGAGATAAGCTTTCTTTAATCTGCTTTCAAAAATAAAATAAAATTCTAGGAACTGTTTGTAAACCACCCAGAGTCATCTTATCAGTAAGTTGGGAGGGATAGAAATTTAATAAATAAATAAATAAAACCCTTTTTCATTTTAGATTTCATCCTTTGTAGTAGGATTGCTTGGAAAAAAGTTATCAAGGATTTCAGTCTTTCAGAACAGGGCTTTTCATCATAGGCAATATTAAACAAATTTATTTAAATGTTTTCGTTTACCATTCCTTTACTTATTAAGGTATAAGTAGTTTTCAAGTTTCACTTGCTTTCTATGGCCTGTTCTTTAGAGCTAAGCATTCTAAACTGGAAGAAATGAAAATGTCTATAGCAATGGGTAAAAAATTTCTAGGGGCCTCCTCTGTAACAAGTCTTTTCTTCATTTACAAATCTCAGAACAGCAGAAATATTTACCAACACCTTTAATACTTGCTTTTTGTTGGGAAATATATATTAATGTTGCATTCTTATGAAATGGGAGAGTTTGATTAATGTGACCTATTGGGGAAAAAAAACTTGTTGGCCACATTACAATTTGGGTACACACCCACTCTAAAAGAAAATCTACATATTACTATTAAAAAGTATGAAAATGGCCTTATCAACAACAAGGTTTTTAATAAGAAAGCCCAGAAGATTCTCCAAAATATGAGTTAATTAATATCAAATAGCATCATCATCATCCTTTCTGTTGTTCAAAATTTGACTGCATAATTTAATCTGTTTACTTTTTTATTCTATCCTATCTTTCAACTAGAGAATTACTAGAATTAATATTAGAATGTCTCAAATGTCTTGTTTCGTTACTATCAGTTTTTGGTTCTAAGGTTTCTAAATTTCTAGTTCTTTTATGGGTGAATAAAGAGCAAAGACAAAAACAAATTGAATCTGTTTATTCAATTAAATATGAAACTCTAAGTATCAAAACATAAACATATTCTAGAGCCATACAATTCCTTATCTTGCAGATGAAAGCAACAGAGTTGAGATAATGAACTTTTTACTTAGTCTATGGCATTGATATATGAAAGCCAAGAGTTTATAATATTATTTCAGAGTAGTAGTTTGGCTGCTTAAGATTATTAATTTGTTATGTTCACACTCATGCACTAACTAGGATGTGCCACAGGGGGCAAACTAGCTCCGCAACCCAGAGAAGCCAACAGCATTCCACAAGTGTGTCAGCATCATCCGGAACTTTTTTCTCTGCCTTTTGTTTCATATTCAGGCCAGTCTGGCACTGGTTGTTTTTTTGCTTCTGTTGTTAGTCCCGTCCGAGTGGTACCTTAAACTCCTTAAATCTGAGTTTCCAGGTGTGCCTTGTGAAGAGGAGTGGGGTGCTCTCCTCCCAAGTCATCGGGTCAGCCTGTGCTGTTCCTGCCTTCTCTCCACTCTCCATGCTCAGGGATCAGGAGAGGGCAGTCCTTGTTTATTGCCTGAGCTCCGTCGCTTATGTCTCCTGCTTGCCTCTCTCGGTCATCCTGCCCCCGTTCCTACCTGCTAACAAGCTGTCACAATCCTGAAGGGCCCTGGGCTGACTTGGCATGCTCCTCCCCACATTCCTCTGAAGCCAATGAAGTTGTCCCCTCGATCTCTCTGTTGGCTCCAGCTCTGGCTTGTCTTCCTCTGTAGATTCAGACTCCGACGGGGGCATGACAGGACACTAGGAGAAAACATTTATGAACTGCATTTGCTCTGGTTTTCCTCTCAGTCCTTGATTTATCCTCATCAAAATCCTATGATATAACTTGGGCTGTTTGTATATATGAATATTATCACTTCAAAGTCATTGCATAGTGTTATCTCTCCTATCTCTCCGACCGGTCTCAGTCAGTGTTGGCAGGGGGGCAGAGGTCGACCCCGAGGCGCCTTGTTTGTGGGGTGCCTCAGGGGTCGGTCCTGTCGCCCCTTCTGTTCAACATTTATGTGAAGCCGCTGGGTGAGATCATCTCTGGCTTTGGGGTGGAGTTCCATCAGTACACTGATGACACTCAGCTGTACATCCCCACCCCAGGCCATCCCAACGATGCCCTTGAAGTGATGTCCTGGTGCCTGGAGGCCGTGCGGATCTGGATGGGGAGTAACAGGCTTCGTCTCAACCCTTCCAAGACCGAGTGGCTGTGGCTTCCGGCGTCCCGATATAGCCAGCTGGTGCCATCGCTGGCTATTGGGGGCAAGTTATTGGCCCCCACGGATAGGGCTCGCAACTTGGGCGTCCTCCTGGATGCACGGCTGTCTTTAGAAGAGCATATGACGGCCATGGCCAGGGGGGCTTTTTATCAGGTCCGCCTGATTCGCCAGTTGCATCCCTTTCTGGATCGGGACTCCTTACGCACAGTCACTCAGGCACTTGTCACTTCCCACCTGGATTACTGCAATGCTCTCTACATGGGGCTCCCCTTGAGGAGCACCCGGAGGCTCCAACTGGTGCAGAATGCGGCCGTGCGGGGGATTATGGGAGCCAGGGGGCGCTCCCATGTGACACCTCTCCTGCGTGAGCTGCATTAGCTTCCAGTTGTCTTCTGGGTGCGCTTCAAGGTGTTGGTTACCACCTTTAAAGCGCTCCATGGCATAGGACCTGGGTATTTGCAGGACCGCCTTCTGCCGCCAATAGCCTCCCACCGACCAGTACGCACCCACAGAGAGGGACTCCTCAGGGTGCCGTCAGCCAGGCAATGTCGGCTGGCGACCCCCAGGGGGAGGGCCTTCTCTGTGGCAGCTCCTGCCCTCTGGAACGATTTGCCCCCGGAGATACGAAGGATATTGGATCTCCAGGTCTTTTGCCGTGCCCTGAAAACTTTTCTTTTCCATCAAGCAGGGCTGGCGTGAACCCTCCCCCCTTTTTAATCTTTTTAGTTTTTTAGTTTTAAATTGTCATGGGGTTTTAAATTGAACTGTTTTAAATTGGGCCAGTTATATAATTCTTTTAACAATTTTAAATTTTGTATCTGCATGTGTTTTAGCTCTGGCTGTTCACCGCCCTGAGTCCACTAGGAGAAGGGCGGTATACAAATTGAAATAAATCAATAAATCAATAAATAAATAAATTTCCCCTCAAAACAAACACAGATTTGGAAAGAGATAGGAGCTGTGCTATTTGCTCATCCCATTTGGAATGCCCTTTCTGGGACACTGGGAATCTTCTACCTCTTTTAAAGAAAAGTTTGGAGGAAATTCTATTTGATTTGAAATAACAAAAGTCAGATTTAAGGTTAAGAAAGACCTTGCCCCTCTCCTCTCCAGCTGCCACCTATGAAAAATAGGAGTGGGGTGTACAGATATGCACAAAACTTTTTATATTCTCTCATTTGCTTAAACGCCAATTAATTTAATTTGCTTGCTGCTTGTATGTACACTGAGACCTTATGCACCGGAAACAAATTCCTTGTGCGTCTAATCACACTTGGCCAATAAAGAATTCTATTCTATTTTGAAATGTTGAAACTTAAATATGAATATGGTACATATATCATTGTATTGTACATATAGTTCTCCTGTATGTACAAAATATCATGCAAAGACAAAATAAAGGCAAGATTCTCTTTAAAAAGTACATCAGCTAAACATCTTTATTTCCATGATTGTCACACAGATTTTCTTTTTCTTTCTACAGTCTGCTCATCTTCTTTTCCTTTCTTTTCAACTCTTCCTCTCACCCCC
Organism: Pituophis catenifer annectens; assembly: GCF_029215685.1. Lineage (NCBI taxonomy): Eukaryota > Metazoa > Chordata > Lepidosauria > Squamata > Colubridae > Pituophis > Pituophis catenifer. Next base: position 137,722,051 of record NW_027256883.1, read on the forward strand.
AATTCCCATGAATTTTTCTCTCTTTTCTTACAAGGAATTCTCCAGTGTATCCTTGTTGTGCTTCAATAGTGTGCAAGTGATCTGCTACCCCATGGCAAATCCAATTGGGCCTCCTAAGGCTGAAGATTTCTCACATATTCTTGTTTTGTGGCATTAGCACAGATATTTTTCACTCCTCAGATGACAATGGAGCAAGCAGATTGCTCTCTGCTGCCAAAATTGCTTTCTTTAGCTATTAAATGGATATAAATTAGATTGAATTCAACAGAATTTAGACAGAGTTCAGTTAGCAGCTTTCCTTTGGTGTATCTTTATAACATGATGGAACTTGCAACATTCTTGTCCAGTGAGTCTTTAATTTTATTTAAAGCAGACTTTGTTGTATCATCTCTAAGCTTTGGTGAGGAACTGCCTGACATGCTCAAATAACTTAGTCATTTTTTATCGTAAGCTGCTGAAATATTCCATTAAGTCAGCAGTTACAAGTAAAAATAAAAAGTAATTCAGGGCTAACATTGCACTTAAGCAGTACATTCAATTAATGTGTAAGAATCAAGTTTAACTTATAATTTCTTCTTGCATTTCTTATGATATCTCAAGCCTTTATCTTTGAAAAGTGGCACATAGAGCCAGAGGCTAAAATCTGCTGAGGTAAAGATAAAAGGATGAGATAATAACAATTGTTATCACAAATTGCTATTCACCAATACTGTAAGACAATTTCGCCATGAAAGAAATTTGCAGGGGTTAGGCAGGAAGTTTTTACATTTTCACATGGTGACATAATTCTAGATAATACATTTTTATTGATTTAGAAATGATCTCACATTTTATGCCTCTCTGGCTTATGGGGGGGGGGAATCAAAAGCCATCTAACACAAAATGCAATTAGGAATACATAGGTCTAAAATTTAGCAAAATATGTGAATGTCACATGCTGTTGAGTATTCAAATGTCTACAACTTGCAAAGTTATATGGTCATGTCAGTAAGATAAATTGCTTACCCTTTGAACTGATTCTGTATATTATTAGTAGTATCTGGGTGTTCTAGACAAGCTCTGATATTTTCAGATAGCTCAAAAAGCTAAAAGGTAGCTTCAGGTAGCTCAAAAATACTGTTTCTCATAATAAATGTAACCAGGATCAGAATAAAACTAAACGACTTTTGATGACTGACAGGGAGCAGATTATTAATCTTCTTGGTAATAAAAAACCAAATAGGATGGAATAACTACAAAATGAAGTCAATGAAAGAGACAGGCCTGGAGATTGTATTTATAATTTCTGCCTTTTCTTAAAGTTGTTTTCTTTTCTAGATTTCCCAAAGTAAAAAATTCTCCTAAGTGGAAATAAATAAATTCTTGCATGTATTCTTAAAAGAACAGAAGTCCTATCAGCTCAGCTGAGTCTATTATTAACATGAAAGACACTCAGTAGAAGACAAGATTCTTCACAAGAAAGTCAAAAAACAAACTGAATCAGAACATAGGTAATATCTTTGTTGATGCAAAATATCTGTAATTAAAATCAAGAACTGGTTGAAACAGATTGAAACTACAGGTCTTCCCTTAGCAGGGTTTCACAGTTGTAAGATAGCATTCTTTAGCTTTTCAGAAATAGATATTTGGCTCATGAATCAAATTACATATCAATATAATTCTTTACCACACCACAAACTGTAGTATGTAAAAATATGCAGGGATTTACATTTTTTACACAACTGTAACAAAACTTTTAACAAATAAGTTATAAATTAGAACATGAATTTTGTTTCACAAAGCAGTACAAACATTCTCTAAAATTTCCTTCACAGAACACCCTTTCAAGTTCAACAAAAAACTTACAAAAAAACCCCTTTACACCCTCTGTATGTAGCTTTTGCCCTTCCCAAAAGGTTCAAAGACATAGGTTGCACAACTTTAAAACATTAGTCTATGAACAAACATTAGTAAGATAAAAATAGGTGCTCCCTCTGGGAAAAAAAAAGTTATTTTGGCAAATTCAAAACTTGCTGCTAATGTTATGAAAGAATTGTGATTTTTACAGAACTTCTAGAAGTGTCTCTAGGTCATCTAACACTTTCCCGATTTCCTTTCCAAATTAGGAACAATTAATTTGAAATAAAAGGGATCTGTGCAAAGATATAACAGCGCTTTAGTGGGCCTTGTGCAACACAGAGGTGGTCATCCTTCTGTTTTAAGCAATAGTTTAAAAAAATCAAGTGTATCCATTTTAAATACTTCTGTTTCCAGTTACCATTTTGTGACTCCACAGAGTTACTAAAAAGCATACTGAACTGATCTTTTGCTTGAATAATGAGAAATTCTACACCCTACCAGTTCATTTATTAAACAGCATATTGCTAAAGTTATCCAATAGGATATGTATAAATATAAATATATATTTATTTCAGTGCCATTTGGTTTAATTTCATTATGCACACATACAGGTTTTGTGTTGTTATTTTGTTTTTAATAAAGTTCCAGTGCCAAAAACCAATGCTGCTTGTTTATTTTGAAGAGCAGGAAGAAAACACGGTCCAGTTTGAAAATCCACTATAGTGAACTGTTCTTCAGATGCTGTGTCTGTAGAGGCTTTACATGATATTCATAGATCTTCAGCGCAGGCCCCAATTTTAATGAAAGTCCAGTGAGTACATCGTTCCTTGTCATCAACAGTAAAGACTTCCCATCAATTTCCTAAAACAAAAATGAATAAACGCTTAAAACAATCTAGAAATGGAGAATAGGTTCAACAGCCCTTTTATTGTTTGTTTTTAAAGGTACTTGGAATGTGGTACATTTTTTTAGGTTTATCAATAGTTCTTGTTTTAATGAAAAGGACTGTAATTATTGAATCTAAAGCTGTTTTCCCTTCTGTGATGGCTAGGGAGAATTTGAGGCATTTAGCAACCATCCTGACTTCTTATCCTGAGAAATACTGAATCAGGTTCATTGGTCCAACTAGCAGCCACCGTGCAGGGTTTCAGGACAAACCCATATGAACACAATTGAGCCCAAAATTTCTGTTGCTAAGGAAGACAGTTGTTAAGTGAGTTTTGCCCAGAGGTGAAATGCTCCTGGTTCAGACCGAATCGCCCAATCCGGTAGCGATCATGGTGGGTGGTTCGGAGAACCGGTAGCGATCGTGGCGCGAGGCTCTGCCCACCTGCCCAGTTGTTGTTACTTCCTGATTTTAACCAGGAAGTAATGTGTTTTGGACCCTCTGCGCATCCGCAGAAAGTTTTGCCTTTTTCCTTTTAAAAATAAAAAAAAAAGGCTCTGACAATCACAGCTGTGCCTTGTGATTGTCAGAGCCTTTTTTTTACCTTTTAAAAGCAATTTTTTTACAAACTATTTGGCCAAATAGGTTGTAAAAAAATGCTTTTAAAGGGTAAAAAAAAGGCTCTGACAATCCCAGCTGTGGCACGCAATCGTCACAGCCTTTTTTTATCTTTTAAAAGCATTTTTTTACAACCTATTCGGCCAAATAGGTTGTAAAAAAATGCTTTTAAAAGTAAAAAAAAAGATCGCACGCTACAGCTGATCACCCCCCCGCGTGCTGTTCTACTTACCCCATGCCTCCTTTTGGCGTGCACTGTGCACGCGCATCTTGCATTTGGCGCACGGCACACATGTGTAGCCAGCGAACCAGTAGTAAACCAGTTCAGATTTCACTACTGGTTTTGCCCCATTTTATGACCTTTCTTGCCACAGTTGTTAACTGAAAACACTGCAGTTGTTAAATTAGTAACGTGGTTAAGTGAATCTGGCATTCCCACTGACTTTGCTTGTATTAAGAACACGAAAAGGTGATCTTATGACCTCGGGACACTACAACCATCATAAATATGAACCAGTTGCCAAGCATCTGAATTTTGATCACATGATGATGGGGATGCTGCAATGATCATAAGCGTAAAAAACGGTTATCTGAAAAATTTCTTATATGGAAGACAGACAGCTAAGGGAACTTAGAAAGGCTTAAAGTAAAGAAAGGCTGTTGACACTCAGAGGAAAATAAAAGAAAAGTGATGTAAATAAAAGAAAAAGAAGAACAATGGTAGACTTTCTAACAATTTTATAATTAAGTGCTCAGTTGGAATATTGTTAGTATTCCTTTTTAAAGAGAAACATTTTATATCATAGAATGATTTGCTTAAAATTGTTCACCTACCCGCGAGTTAATGAAAGAATAAAATGTCCACCAACTCAAAATACTATGACAGCAGGAAAAGAAACAGCTAAGAGATGTGATAAGAATTCTTATCATTTTGGTCCCATATTTGGTAGTAAAATATTGTATGATATTTACTCACCTATAAACTTCTGTCCAAACACATTGAGTTCCCCTATAATGCCCAAATTATGCATAAAAGACAAATCCTAGCATAAATAAAGTTTGATTACAATTTGCTGTTTCCCAGGGGAAAAAAGTCCTAACTGACCTTTAAAAATGTACAATACTACTTGTTTCTTTGTTTTAATTTAAGAAAAAACATTAAAAAAAATTTCTTAAAAAACAAATAAAGTCTTGTCAGTCCTCCTGGATAAACTAGACATGGAACCAGATGAGCTAAATCTACTTTATTAGAAGGCTACATTAATTTGTAATTCTGAAAGTACAAACTTCCTGCCTGCCACTTTTAACTCCTAGATCCATTAGGGCAGGTTCTTTCTTTGACTGTTAACTGATTGTAGTCCTCTTTTGTCTAATGATTTCCTAAGCAGCATCTCTTCTCCTTTTTCCTCAAGGTTAGTCATGTATTCCATTACAAATCCTTACCAGACTTCCAGCAGTGTGGGCTCGCAGCAGAGATTCCGGCTTCTTTCAGCACTTACCCGTGTTGGACCAGATCTTATTTTCTTTTGGAAATAGAATAATAAGCACTAGGGCTTATTTTCAGGGGGTGTCTTAATTTTTTTCCCCATGTACAGGAGGACCACTTCTGCTTGCTCACGGTGGCACAGGACGTGTGGTGTGCCAGTGCCATTGCCATGAGGTAGGGGAAATGGAGCTGCCCCATGTGCCCTGTATTGCCTTACCTCAGGGCCTCTGCAGCCAAGCCACCAACGCCCTGACACCTGCCTCGCCTCACGGCCACGGCACCAGCAGCCTCATCCAGCAGGCTCCCACAATGCATTGGTACCACAGCTACGATGTGAGGCAGTGAAGTTGCCCCATGCACCCCGTCACCTTCCTCGCCTCGCGGCACCATCACACAACTCAGCCTCCTGCTCTGTTGTGGCCATGATCAAGCAGAAGAAGTGGGCCAGTGGCCACTTGGGCTCCTTCTGCACATGTGTTCTGACTTGGCTCCCAAACAGGACAAACCCTCTGTAGTTAATTAAATGTTCCTTTTATTAGGAGTGCCAGTAGCCCTGGCAAAAAGTCTTTCTGTCAGGGTTCCAAGTAACACCCCCAACCAAGTAAGACTCTAAGGCAGGCTGACACTCTCTCTCTCACACACAGGCTAACATGTCTTTCAGTGCCTGTGGAAAGCGGAGCTCGCTCCCTTTCCCCCTGAAATGGCTCCACACACCAGGAGTCTCTCTCTCTCTCTCTGTGCTCACACAAGAAGTCCTGGAAGGTGCGCTCGCTTTTTTCCAGCAGCAGACACACACACTCAGAAGGCATGCCCGACTCTCAGCACCACCAATTCAAAGGAAAGAGTTTGATAAGTCCCAGACAGGATTCAGAAGTCAGTGTCTGACCAAGAAAAATGAATAGTTGTCTGCCACACCTATTCATCTCCGTCACCTGCCTTTATCCCCAGAGCCAGGATGGGGCTTAGCTTGTAGTAGTGGCTCTTCCGTCCCAAGGATTGGCTTATAGATTCCCACTGCTCTCCTCTCCTCTGCCTTCTGTGCATCCGCACATCAGGCGCTGGACCCAGCTGTTCCTCCTCTTCCTCATCAGCCACCTCTAGACCTGGGGGCTGTGGCCTCTCCATCTGAGGGCTGATGGATGGCCCAGGCTCTACATCAGTCTCTATCTCTGACAGCTCCTTTCCCTCTTCCCACTTGGAGCTCTCAGATGGCCTTGACACTGGTCCTGACTCCCACGTCTCCTCCTCATCTGATTCAGCTCCTGAAGGGGCCAGCACCTGACAGGCCACAACAACATGGTTGCTGGTGCTGCCTCTGCAAGGCAGGTGTCAGGGCATAGATGGTCAGACTGCAGGGGTCCTGAGGTAAGTCGGTGTGGAATGCATGGGGCAGCTCCACCACCCCACCTTGCCTCATGGCCACCGCACCACGAGCAACCAGATGGAATAGGGAGGCTGCCAGCTGAACAGGTTCAGAAGCGCTTATTTTGGGGGGTAGGGCTTATATTAGACACACATGTAAAAAACCATGTTAGGTCTTATTTTCAGGATAGGTCTTATTTTCAGAGAAATGGGGTATTTGGGATGAATGACTATGAACCTCTGCGAATCTGCAGTCACACGATCATTTCAGAAAGTTCAAAAGAGCAAGAGCAAGCAGTCTATGGAGAAAATATGACATAATTCTAAAGTGTAGCATTTTTCCTATTAATTGAATATAATGAAATAGAACCCTGTTATATGTGTTGCATACACGTAATCTCATTTAGTGTCTGCAATTGGGGCTGTCTGAACAGTAATTAAATGAGAAAATCACATGACCATGACTGTGCTTATAATTTTATTTCAGCTTTCCTTTACATCACAGTATTGGAAAGTTACAACTCCAAACAACTGAGGGAATCCAAATAGTGAGGAGGTTTTCTGGAACTTGTCTCATGCGAAACCTAGGTAAAAGGGCAACTTTTAAAACCCTTTTCTCCCATTGTCCACTTTTTGGAATGCTTACTCTGGTATTGGGATAATTAGCAGTAAGAGAATTAATGTTTGTACTTAGATTAATTGGAGAGGAAGGGATTAAAAAAGACTAAGCTGGTATAATTAGGCATGTCAAATTTTCAGCTTTCAATTTCCAAACATTAGGGGTGCTCAAAAGTTGTGATATGCCTTGGGGATTGTAAAGAAATGTTGATTACTTTAATATAATTTAGACATGCTTGGTAAATAACTACATAATTATCATAACTTTTTACACCAGCAATTCCCAAGCAAACAATTCAGACCAGCAATTCCCCAGTACCATCAAAGAAGAACATTATTCTGTGTGCAGTGAGCTGGGTAGAGGATATCTTTATCATTTCACTCCAGAGAAAGGCTCAAAAACAGAAAAACCTGCTCAAGTGATTGCAGATAATCTTGCATATTTCATGACGAAGAAAGGCACTTACAAAAGCTTGAACGCCATTGGAGGAGGTTCTACAAATGTTAATACTGGCTGTGAAGGTGGTGCCATACCTGGGTAGCGGTCAAGCCAGAGCATGCACTCTGTTGAAGCTGATTGACTGGTCTGAAGGTGTATATGAGCCACCTTTGACATGAAAACTGACTACAGCAGAAATAAAGAAGTTTATTGACGAACCAATGCAAGTACCACAGTGGCCCTGTCATGCCCAATCAGTAGAGAGATGTGTGAAACAGATCATAGAGGCAGCAAGCAGAGTATATACACATGAGAAATGTGAAGGTTATATCAGAGGCCAAGATGCAAGTCGGCAACTGATGTCAAAGAACGAATCAAAACAAGACTTGAAACTCACAAACATTTTTGTAACTCAGATAATTGCTTTCTGATGTTAGTTTATGATTGCATGGCTTATTTTTTGCTTAGCTACTGTAGATAAGATTAATGCAGAAAAAAACTTTAATTTTTGTAGCACAAGATATAATTTTGAGAACATAAAGTTAACAGTATTTGTGGGGCATATGATCAGACAAGGATTTACCAAGCTAAACGTTGTGCCATTGCAAAAAATACAGATTTGAATTCTTGGTATAAAAGCACCTACAGTATTTTTAGAACCCCATCACCTCATGAAAAAAATCTGCAAAAATTAATTTTTACCCCTTTAAATGACACACCCTACCAATGGTACATAATGGGCAATACACACAGAAAGGAATGCGCTAACAACGACTGTTTGCCCAACATGCTTGCCATGAGCTACTTAGGAGTTGAAAGAAAGCCTTTAGTGTGAAACTAATTAAGGTCTTGTTCATTTCAGGCAGCAGTGTAAGCCGACAGGAAGATTCTAATCAAAGTAATTAAAGTGACAAAGCTGAGCTTTTTAATTTGTGGTTTGCACTTTTTAGGGACATTCTGTGCTGCGGAGAAAAGCTGCTCAGGAACAGATAGGTTATTCAAGCAATCTCTTCTTTCTGTGCGTGTCAGGCCTCAAGAATGATATGTGGAGTTACCTCTACGTAGTTTCTTTATTCTTCTTCACTATAGACATAATCTTGCCAAACCAAAGTAACTATCTGAATAACTATATACTCTGGGAACTGTTAGGGAGGAGCCATTTTAATCCTCTTCCTGTTGACCAAATTTTCCAAAAGCTCCACTGTCTTTTTGTTCTTTGGGAAGCAGCTCCCCCCTCTCCTGGGAATCCAGATCACATTCCACTACATTGGGGTAGGAGAGGGTCAGGAAAAAAAAAGGTCAGGCACAAAATGTGTACTTACTGACCGTAATTGCAAACACATGACACAGAGAGCGATCTTGCAAAGGATGTAATTGCGGACATTGCTTGCAAAGTTATCACATTATTAAACAAGGATTATCTGCATTCAGAAATCAAGTATGGGCCTGTACTGTTCCTAAATTAAAGATATGCCATCCAGTTTGTATTGACTCTTAGCAACCATAAAAATAAACAGGATAATCTGTTCCAACATGGCCTTTTCAGACTCCCAATGTGAGTCACTAATTGAATTAATCTATCTGGCTGCTGGCGGTTGCCTTCTCTTCCTTCTACCTCTCCCAGCATTAGGATAAGTGTGCCTTCACACAAAGTACCAAGCCCTAGTACCAGTGTCTTGAGTTAGAACTCTGGATTGATTTGCTCTTCGATTCATGATTTTGGCTGCCCACAATATTCTCAGCAGAAGATTAATCAATTTCACATAGTCTACTTTTGTTTGCCTTCTAATCTCTTTCCCGCCCTTTGGAATGCTCCCTACAATGCTGGAATAATTAGCTAGAAACAAATTAATGTATTTACTTTCATTGAATTACAGGAAGGAAAGAATTAGAAGAGAGTAAACAGGCACAGAATGGGGAAAACACCAGGCTGTTTGTGCAGCATGCTCAGGGCTGTCAGCACCATCATGTTGCTATTGATGTATATTGCCCACTGTGTACCTGTCTACTCTCTTGACTTATTCTCCAATTTCTCTACTCTGCAGGGTGAGCAAAAGGGGGAAATGGCAGGTCAGGCACAGGACAATGCATACTGACTAGCAATCACATGATTAAGGAATGCTGCAAATGTTGTAAATGCAGGTATTAGTTATAAAGTTATTTTTTCAGCATTGTCATAACTTCAAATAGTCACTGAACAAAGCAGTCAGTAAGCAAGGACTACCTCTACAATAATTCTTTGTTGTTTTGTAGTGATTGTCTGTATTTCTGCAGCCAAATATGACAATCCTAATTCATGGTAATTCCATATTACAGTCATCCTCAATGCAATGCCTTGAGAAATTTTGGATCTAGAACTCCTAAAATTTTCACTCACGTATGTGGTTAGCAATTCCAAACATCTGGAAATGATCAGATTTCAAAGGACTTCTGCAGTTTATCAGATTCAACAGGCATAGGTCTTAGCAAGAATCATAAAGTCTGACTAATAAAGCTAAGCTATGAAATTGGGTGTGTCAAAGATTAATCACTGGCCAATTTCTGTCCTTCTGAAATTCCATTTAGCTAATATTTATTGTAAACAATTAGGAAAAAGTAACACCAAAACATTTTAACCAAATCTTAAACTTTTCGCTATAAAGCGACCAAAATGTTATCGATAGATGTTGGGGAATATTTCCAATTAACTGTATTGGCAGCATGTGCTAGGTTATGACAAAATCATGTACATGAAAGGTAATATTGACAAACTAGACCAGTGATGGCTAACCTTTTTGCCATCACAGGCCAGGAGGGGTGTAGGGGGGGTGGGGGTGTCGTGTGCGCGTGTTCCCACACTCATAATTCTATGCGCCCCACCCCCGTGACTGCCCCCCGCTTTCCCCGCTCCTGACATGTGATGGCCCGGTAGGCCCGTTTTTCTTTCTCAGCTGGCTCCAAAGCCTTTCTAGGAGTCTGGGGAGGGCGAAAATGGCCTTCCCCACCCCCCCAGAGGCTCCTCTGGAGGCCAAAAATGGCCTGTTTGCCACTGGAAGTTTCCTGCCTCCAGAAGGCCTTGGGGGAGGGAGAGTGGGGAAGGCTGTTTTCGCCCTCCCCAGACTCCTAGAAAGGCTCTGGAGCCAGGTGAGAGAGAAAAAAGGGCCTTCCGCACACGCATACACACACACACACAAGGCCTTCCAGATGCAGGAAACAGCCTGTTTCCCTACTTCTGGTGGGCCCAGAATGCCCGAAATTCAGTTGGCCGGCACGCACATGCACGCCGGAGCTGAGCTCGTGTGCCCACTGATATGGCTATGCGTGCCACAGGTGCCACAGGTTTGCCATCACGGAACTAGACCCACACTTATTTATTTATTTATTTACCTACTTACTTATTACATTTAAGTGGTCATCCATCTCACAAGAAGCGACTCTGGGCAGTGTAAAACAGTCAATAAAATAATATGTATAAATGTAACATGTCAGTTAAGAGACCTGCCTACTATATGCTCGGATCTTTCAGACTGCTGAACAAATAGAAAGTCATAAACAAGTAAACTAATTATGTAACTATATAAAGAGCAATTGAAAACCCATATATTTATTTGTAATGAGTTTAGGTTAGGGCTCTTAAAATTCCTGCAAGAAGTGCTCCAACAAAGATAAACATTTTCAAACAAATGTCACTAAAAATGCCACATTACAATACTAAACACTCCAGTATAATAGTGAAGGGACATAGTAATAATAGAATAGTTAGAATTAGTGGGACATAATAGTAGAGTCAGTAGAATTGGTTTGACTTGCTGTTTTGCTTCTGTAAGAATTGCTTTGCTAAGAATTAGAATTGCCTCTGCCATTTGCTTCTACCAGTGATCTCACCTCTGTGTTATCTTGTTTTTCTGTACCACTCTGCGCCTGGTGGCTATCTCAAGAAGCAGGGTTGCTAGGCGCTCAGATCCCCTGCTCCTTTTCCTTGCTGCACAGCCAATGCAGGGCTACAAGGAGGGCATGGGCCAGGGGGCCAAAACTGGGTACTAAGGTGAGGTCTCTGAGGGTATAAAAAGACGCCATACCTTCCCCAAGGGGTGGCTATTCCTCACATACATTGTATCTGTATGTTCTGGATATAGTCCCACCCATATTTTGTTTTCGGCCATAAATTTCTTTTTGCAAGCCTGGTCTTGAGTCTCTCTCTTTGGCATTCTAGTGACTCAAGTACATTTTGGGACCTTACAATAGTAAAGGTTCCAGTGATTTTAAGCATTTGAATATTTAAGCAAGAGCATATATTTACAATGTGTTTCTAAGAAGTTCATACAATAAACTAAATTTAACAAAATGATTAAAGGTTTTGCAGATATAGGCAATAAGCTAAATATGGAAGATATGCATGAACATTTTGCCCACATATGCAAGTTATCTGATACTTCCTTCCCCCCCACCTGTTTTTTTACTTCCTTCATGGCACAAGCAATAGGAAGCTCCTAATTAACCAATTTCCTGTTTTTTTTTCTAAATTGGGGAACTATACCTAGAGTTTCAGAGAACTCTAGGATATTAAACCAGTTTGAAACTTGTTTAAAATGCCAAGTTGTTCCAAAGCTGGTAAGATATTTCCTGGTGAATGAAACAGGAAACAATATTTAATTGTTATCTGGAGGCCTTCTTGTGTGTTTTATATTATAAAGGGTGAAACAAAACAATACATGTAGTAAAAGGGATAATTTAGACATACTGAGTATGTCACAATATACACAAATACAGATGCCATAATTGGGACAATAAAAATTGTTCATGTCATTTAAGGAAAAACATTGAGGAACAGATCTTACTTAGGATAAGTTATATCAAACTCTGATACAGTGTCATGATCATGGAAGTAATAGTCTGTTCTATTCTGCACTGATCAGACCACATCTGGAATACTGTGTCCAGTTCTGATCATAATACAAAAAGGAGGCTGAGCAACTAGAAAGAGTGCAGAGAAAAGCAACAAAGATTGTAAGGGGTTTGGAGGCTAAATCCTATGAAGAGCGGTGAAAGGAACTTGGTCTGTTTAGTTTAAAAAGAAGGCTAAGGCTAAGTTTTCTAATATATGAAGGGATGTCACAGGGAAGAGGGAGTAGATTTACTCTCCCTAACACTTGAGGGTAGAACAAGAACCAGTGGGTGGAACCTTTATAGTGAGAGATCCAAACCTGAACTAAGGAATAATTTCCTGACCGTGAGAACTATTAGACAAAGGAACAGCTGGCCTGCTGAATTTATAGATACCCCAACACTGAAAGATTTCAAGAAAAGATCAGGCAGCTATTGGTCCAGAAAGGTATAGAACTCCCGCACAGTGCAGGAGCTTGGACTGGAATCTTCCAAAGTCCCTTCCTGCCCTATGATTCCATGATATACTTCATCTAGTAGATGACATCTACCATTTTCTATGTGCTAAAAGATTAGGAAAAGATTCTTATAAGTTCTTCTTACATCAATCATTCTAATGAAATAGAATTCATTACTCACGAAGTTGGAAGATAATGTCCCTGGTTCCTACATCTGATATCATTTACACCAACTCATTTCGTTCATATAACAAACAATAACCCTTTTAGGTGCATGCTTGCATGCTACATATGCAATAGTCTTGGTTGTTAGAATTGAGCAACAGAATGAGCAGATGCCTATCCATGGGTTACATGCAGTAGAAAAGTAGAGTGTGTTATGTGGACTAATCCAGTGGCCTCCAACCTTTTGGGCACCAGGGACCAGTTCCATGGAGAAAGGTTTTTCAGAGGACCAGAGGGGGCGTAACCCTAACCCTGCATTGCGCGGATGGAGCTTCGTTTGTTTCCATGGCCCAGTTGCTGGCATGCCATGGACTGCCATGGACTCCTGGTCCATGGACCGGGAGTTAGGACCCCTGGACTAATCTGCATTTAGTTGCTAGGGTGATATCCTTGCTTACCATTTAATGCTCGTCATTGCTGGGTGACTCAATGTGATTCAATACTTTGTTTCTGGACCACATTCACTATTTGATCAATCTCCTATGTCAGGAAAGGGAATTCTTACATACATTCAATCTTTTCACCATCAATTGTTATTTTGACATGTCCATTCCTCAGTGGTCATGAGCTTGGTTTTTTTGATGTTCAGAAGGCGGCCAAATTTCTTGCTTTCCTTTTTAATCCTTTTTATCAGATGTTTTAGGCCTTATTTGTTTTTCTATTTGGTTTGAGAGGAGAGTTGTTTTTTTTCAGCTTATTGTTGATGTTCCTCCAGTCATCAACAATATTTCTGCATACGGGCTGAATAAAATGGATGGAAGAATGCAACCGAGCCACACTTTTTTTTATCTTGAACTAACTAATGTCTCCATATGATGTTCACACAATAGCTTCCTGATTTATGTATAGTGACTGCACCAACCTAACCAGATATGTTGGCACACCCAGGTCTTCAAGGGACTTTCACAGCTTGTCTTGATTAACCTAATGAAAGGCTTTCTTGTATTCAATAAAGCAAATGTAGATGTTCTTTTGATATTGAGATTTTTAATGATAGATTTGCAATATAATCACAAGTGTCTATGACCCCTGCTAAAACCAGTTTGGTCATCTGATAATCCCCTTTCAATGGCTAGTATCAGACATTGTTGTATGATCTTAAGTAGAATTTAAGTAGAATTGGAGCAACTTTTGGAGTTGCCCTTTCTGGCCATGGAATGAACACTTACCCTTTCTAATTCTGTAGTCATGTGTTCATTTTCTATATTTTTTTGACCCACGGCTGTGATGGTTGAGAGTGGTACAGGCCTCAGTAATTCTGTGGAAATGGTATCAACGCTGGGACCTTAGTGTTTGGCAGCTGGCTCATTGCCCACAGAACTTCTTCCTGAAGAATCACTGGTTCTATTTCCCTTTCCTTATCATCCTGAGGATGCCAGGCCTCTTTGTTACTGGAATTCAGCTTTTCTGTATGTTCTCACCATCTGTTCTTGGCACCTTGTTGGTCAGACAGTTTTTTCCTTTACTTGCTTTTGATGTGCTTTTATGATCAGTAAATAGTATTTGCATCTTTTTGATTTGTACACGTGGAATTCTGGTATAGCTCTTCATGCAGTCCTTTCTTACATGTTCCTTAGTTTGCTTATGAAACATCTACAAGAAAACCATCAGGCTCAGAGAGCCTCAAAGACCTTATATCTCTTCTTACTGTTTGCAATGCTAGTCCCAGTAAACTTTGTTGTTTTACCTTGCTGCTCTTTGGAAATTCGTATTCAATCTCCTTGCTTGCTCCCATTGGCCTGCTCTTTGGTTGCTTTTCTTTGCTCAGCTATTCTGAAGGTTTCATCTGACAGCCACTTGCGCTTTTTCTCTAGCTTCTTGTATGGTATGTGTTCAAACTGTTGCTTCAATGATGATCAATTGAATTTCTTGTCACGGTTCATCTGGCATCTTCTCAGAAGTTGTCCAGCAGTTCAAACTTATTTTTTACTTCAGTTGCATAGGGATTTTGGAGATGTCTAAATGTTTTGCTAGTATGGTCTTTTTGATATTGCATAATTTCACTCTGATCTTAGCCACCAACAATTCATGATCTAAACTGCAACTGGCACCCAGATATAACTTGACAGCCAGGACTGAACTGGACCATTGATGTATGAATAGAATAGAGTTGATCTGATTATGGTGCAGTTTATTTGGTATTGTTCAAGTGTATAAGCAACACCTGTGCTGATTGAACCAGGCTCCCAACTTTTGCACTGAAAGCATCCAGTGTGTAAACAATGTCTTTTTGGGGCACTTGTTTTAGCACTTTTCTTGGCTGACATACAAGCTCTGTTTCAAGCTCCATTGCACCAGTTGCTGGGGCATAACTTGGACAATTGTGATGTTGAATGGCATAGATTCGGATAGTCATAATATGATAATTAATCATCAAGAAACTTTCCATTGCTTAGGCAAATTCCATTCCATTTATAACTTATATATAATGATTTTCTCAGAATGGAAATATCTGTTGTCTATCCTGTGCCACTAATTGATGCCAACCTGGTCAGCTCCCACTGGATAACGAATTTACCTTGGACATTCCATATTGCTATCCAATGTATATAACTTTGTTTAATTCAAATATTTTTCACTATAAAGTGTATTTATTAAATTTTATACACAGGGCTTATAAACCAGCCCCTTCTGCTAACTCTGAGTGGCATACAATTCCCTAATACACATTGGGGATTAAAACTGACTAGTTTGAAAAATAGTAATTAGAAATATTTCTTTCTATTATTGTTAATGTTTTTATTGTGAATGAATATTGTGAATAAAAACATCAACAATAATAAAAAAAAAACCAATCTCAAAACTGAGAGGCTATTACAATACACCAGTTACTCTGGCTTGGTGGAAAGTTTTCTCAGTTTCCTAAATACTAGAAGGAAGGCTTGATCCACATCGGGAGGAGTGGTATTCCAGAGCAAAATGGCAACCGAAAAGGCATGGTTAGTGTGGTCCCAGGAGGTGACAGTCTGTTTCTGAGGAGACATAGTGGCTCTGACCTACTGGATCTTATCATGTGAGCAGAAGTTATTGGCAGAAGGAGGTCTGAGTTTGAGCTATAGTCTCAAGAAGGGCTATAGGTCCTGAAGCACCCCCAAATTGCAGGCCAACTGCATCCAAGGGTATAAATCTTATTCAGAGTTAACAATGGAATTTCACTGAAATTAGCAGTCCTTCAAACTCACAGCCACTCTACTCTGTATGTTGGGACTGAGTTCCATCCTCTCCAATTTAAAACCAATAGCTCACCACCTAACCATTCTGCTGATCACTAGGTCAATAGAGGGACCTCCTTTCTACAGGTAGTCCACAGCTAACATGGTAATTGGGATCAGGAACTCTTGTCACTAAATGGTCATAGTGGAATGTCACGTGACTTTGCTGACTTACAATGGCAGTTCTGGCAGTTTTTGTTGCAGTTGTTAAATGAATCCTGTGTGGTCCTTAAGCATGACATTGTACCACACACAAATTGCCACCTGCAACCTTTTGCCAGCTTCTCCACTGACTTTACTTGTCAGAGGTCCAGCAGTGAATGTCACAAATGGTGACAATGTGATGCAGCCAGTGCTGTAATTGTGCAACATGCTTAAATTGTAATCATGTGACTGCAGGGATGCTGCAATGGCCACAATTTTGAGGACTGATTGTAAGTCTTCTTGTTCAACACCATTGTAACTCCAACTAATCACTGACTAGTTCTTGTTAACCAAGAACTACCTGATTTATCTATTCTCCTGTCTGTCCCCACTTTCACCAAGGTCCAAATGGGAAGAGTTCAATTCACTCCCTCTATAGCTTTATACCCTTCCCTCTTCCAATTTTTTTTATTCTTCTTTTCTTGTCATATCTGTACATTATCTAGCCTTCCAAACACAGCATAATTTCTCTAGTAAAGTAATCCTCATCATGCAGTGCTTGGAGAAAACCACAATTAGGTGTTTTCCAGGCACAGATTAGTATTCTGGGAAGCAGGAATGTGAGTCTCTCTAACCCTGGGCTCTTGTCAGCAATTTTAAAAATGATATATGCTCTGGCAGATACAGTCAGCCACAGCTATATTGGGGCTTGCTCAACAAAGGCCTGACTCTCAATGTTTGCTGTTGATGATCTTATTTTAGGCCCAATCTGGCACAGAATGGTTAAAATCAATCCAGTCCAATTCCTCTACAGTTTTTCCCAACCCTTGGAAAATATAATCTGCTCTGTCTAAAACACCCACCACCAGCAGCTACAAGGCTCAGACAGGCTGCTTCTAATATTGTTTGGACAGTGCTAAGGCAAATCCAGCTCATCTCTACTTTTTCTTTTTGTCTGATCTAAATTCTTGTATGCTGTCTCACTACCTCCAAGGAGCCTTGACACCAACACAGCCAGGACAAGGTTGGCATTTCAGGCAAGGTTGACCATTTCTCCATCTTCTGAACAAGTTCCACTCTCTCCTCAATCTCAGCTTCTTAATCTTAAACCACTTTATGGTACCGTTGCAACATCATTTCTGACTACTCAACCACTTTGATTAATGTTCACACTTTATAATAAATTATTTTTTCTTTTTCTTTTTATGTTTTTTAGATTTTTTGTTTTTATGTTTTCTAACTGGTAGAATTTTAATTTTATTTCTGTTTTTTTTTCCTTTCTAAATTTTCTGTACCCCGTCCATCCTTATGCTGGGCCAAAATAAAGGTAGATCGAGTGATCAATCATGATGTTTCATATAGTCCACATAATTTAAAAATCACCAAGTTTGGAAAAGACTGTTCTAAAAGGTAACTGGCATAATTCCCAAATGTTAGTGTATGGCACAATAAGCGAGTGCCCCAGATCCTGGGAAGAAATGTATGTCAATCTGCCCACATGCAAAATAGAGCATATGTTTTAAAATAATTTCCAGCACAGCAGCTGTCCTTACCTGGAATAGCCTGAAAACACTTCAGTGACAGATGGGTTCTTCGTCTTTTTCAACACGTTCTTTGCCATTTACTATTGTTCTCTTTGTGATGATTTTCTTGCCACCCACAATTTTGCTGGTTGTGATGATGGAACGGAATTTGCCAGTTTTGCCCCTGTTTAGAGATGTGATGGAGGAGCGGGAGCAGCTCCCTGGGATGTTAGAACCAAAGGATGTGAAACCAGTTCCTACAATGGGGGAGACGCCCGTGATAGAAACCGAAAAGCTCCTGTCAGTTTTGCTTCTACATCTGCGGGGATTTAGCCGAAGCCCAGAAAAGTCTTCAAACAGATTGTCAAAGATATCTTGAGAAAAGGAATCCATACCCATCTGTATGTTCAGCTCTGGTCCGAAGAAGCTGAATTCAGGGTCCGCCTGCCTTGTCCTACGCCCTTTGTCCCCATGGCCACTCCTCTGCACATTTCCAACTCTACCTTGTCCTCCTGAAGGTTTTTTTTCATTTAACTTCTTTTTACTGGATTGATCGTAGGCATCTCGTTTTTTAGTATCAGATAAGACTTCATACGCTTTAGAGATTTCTACAAATTTCTTTTCAGCTGCTTCTTGGTTTCCTGGATTCTTATCAGGATGTACTTTTAAGGCCAACTGTCGGTAGGCCTTTTTAATATCATCTGCAGATGCACTTCTTGATACTCCCAAAACCTCATAATAATTTACCATCTTCTTCAAATGTTGATCACAACAGGCTGGTCTGAGACAAGTAACTGAACAAGGTCTAGAGGCCTTTTTGGAGCTCTGTCAGTCTCACAGTTGAAGTGTAAAATACATTTGAAAGCAAACAAAAGAAACATACACTCAGAAACCCCTGAGCCATAATACTGTTAAATATGTATCATGTCAGGGCTTTTGGTAATCTTAACTGGGATAATAACCAATCAGCTCAAGAGAAGGAAACTGTTGATTTCAAAATTATTCAAACTGTTCCCTGTAAAAGATTGTGACATCATCACTAGATAAGCTAAATAACGGTTAGATTTTGTTCATTTGCATACTGCAGCCCCATTGGCCCTGCGGTGGCTTCAATTTATTCTACATGCAAATCAAATACAAGATATGAAAAGATCCATATTACTTCACAAACTCATTCCAGCTTATTACCAAAACCTACAAAACTGTAAATATCAAGCAGAGGTACAGCATTTTGGCAACTGACTTGGTAATTTTAGTGAACGGCACACCTGCAGAAAATTTTAATCACAATTTGAAATTTCATCTCCATAGTCTCTTTTTTATACTGGCATGAAAATTTGAAGTTGAATGGGGCACAGATATTAACTGAAAGGAATATTTCAGGTATAAATAGTTTTTGCCTTTTTTTGGATTGGCTTATGTTTCCATTTTGTGCAAAAAACCTTTCAGTTTGCTGATTTTCTCTTTATATTTGAATGCCTAACTTTAGCTGACTGTGTATTTAAAAATTAAATGACATCTGAAGAAAACAATTAAGCATATGTGCCATTTTAAATAAATATCCTGAATTTACATCTCTTGATCCCATTTTCTACATAGCCTCTTTCAAGTGCCATTTTAGTAAGATGATGTCATGCTTTGTAAGTCTGTTTCTAGAGGACAATGTTTGTCCTCAGAGATATTTACTTTAAGCAGTTTAGTGGAGGGCAGATCAATATTGCCTACCCATATCAGCCCTGTCACTCCTAAAGGTACATAATGGCCATATTTTATGTAACTTTAATAGCCAAACATTGCAAGAACTCTATGATCTCCTGTCTATGGAGATTCTCAATCATCCAAGTCATGGTTGTCCCAGATGCTTTTATAAAAGATAACTGGACTTTCTTGGGTTTTTTCCTTGAAAATATTTTGCTTCTCATCCAAGTAGCTTCTTCAGTTCTCCGAATACCATGTTCTAAATTTTGTCAGTTGAAATTTAATCAGTCAGAAGAGTTTTTTTTAAAAAAAATAAAAAATAAAAATGGATATTATAATTTTCAAAAGATTCTAATATAGGAAGAAACACTTCATTAAAAATGAATTTTTTTTATCAATCCACAGAAGACAACAATTGATTTAATTACTGCAAGAGAGGTGCACTAAATATACTCAACCCCAATAACGTAATTCTGGGCAGTACACATCTGAAACTTCACTGATCTGTTCTGCAAAAAGAAAATCCTCAAATAGAGTCAGGATAGTAGAATGGTGAAGGTATTTACAAGTAAAAAATAATAAAATCCACATAAAAATCCATACAAAAATAAAGTTAAAAAGACAACACCCCTCCCCCCCCAAGCGTGGATCTTCATGCTAGCTGACAGAGCCAAGCCTTAGTTCTTCTTCTCACCAGCAAAGTGAGGGCCAACCTCACCTCATGGGACAACGTTCTCCATATACCTCATCTGTTAACATTTTGTAACTAATGAAGTCTGCAACATGAAGCTCCTGTCTGGCCAGGTGAAATGAGTTTGACAAGGAGTCCCAGATTCTAGTCCAATTTCAGGTATGGAAACTTACTGGCTGCCTTTGGACCAGTCCACACCTAGAGTACTGCATCCAGTTTTGGTCACCACACTATAAAAAAGATGTTGAGACTCTGGAAAAAGTGCAGAGGAGAGCAACCAGGATGATTAGGGGACTGGAGACTAAAACATATGAAGAACGGTTACAGGAACTGGGCATAGCTAATCTAGTAAAGAGAAGGACCAGGGGAGATATGATAGCAGTGTTCCAATATCTGAAGGGCTGCCACAGAGAGGAGGGGGTCAAGCTATTTTCCAAAGCACCTGAAGGCCAGACAAGGAATAATGGATGGAAATTGACAAAGGAAAGATTCAACCTAGAAATGAGGAGGAACTTTCTGACAGTGAGAACAATCAATCAATGGAACAGCTTGCCTTCGGAAATTGTGGGAGCTTCATCACTTGAGACTTTCAAGAAGAGATTGGACTGCCATTTGTCAGAAATGGTGTAAGGTCTCCTGCTTGAGTGGGGTGGCAGTTGGACTAAATGACCTATAAGCAGTGGTGGGATTCAAATAATTTAACAACCAGTTCTTGCCCTAATGATTTCTTTTAACAACCAGTTCACCAAACTGCTCAGAAAGTTAACAACCGGTTCTCCCGAAGTGGTGTAAATTGGCTGAATCCCACCACTGCCTATAAGGTCCCTTCCAACTCTATTAATCTGTTAAATCAGACACTCTCTATCTGCCTAATCAACCTGACAGGGGTGTTGTGGAGAAAAAGCAGGAGGTGGGAACAGTATGTATGCCACCCTGAGCTGCTGACCAAAAGGAGGATTAGAAACGTAATAAATAACATAAAAGTCTTACTTTAAAAAGCCATTCAAAGGTATTTTTAAAAAGCTGTCCTTTACACAAACAATGTCTTTCAACATGAGAAGTTTCAGTAACAATCTTTAAATGCAATATCAGCTGCTGAACTTCCTTCAATTTATGATATGCTAAAACAATGAATCAGGGATTGAACTGAACTGAAAGTAAGATACTCACAAGTGCAAAATGGGGGTAGTGCAGGCATTAGCAAGCATGATTTTCAATTATTTGTTTTAATCCAGCACTGCAGAAACTGATGAAAATATTAGAATCCTACGCCTGGAACTGATCACAAAGCCAAAAAATGAAGGTCATGATTTGGTAGGATCAGGACTATCTGCTGTGTGTGTGTGTGTGTGTGTGTGTGTGTGTGTGTGTGTGTGTGCATGTGCACGTGCGCGTGCAAGTGTGTTGTTCTCAAATAAATTAAAATGGTGCAAAGTCCTATCTCTCTTTTATCTGCATTGCATCTGCCCTGCCCCCCAACATCTGGGAAAGGGAACGATTCAAGCAATTGACTCTAATCATGCCAAAGCAGCCTTTTAAATGTTACTGCAGCAGCAATAGATGATACGATAGAAAAGTGACTCTTGTAATAATGTGTAAAAGACAAGAAAGAAAAAGAAGGACATATGAAATATCTAAAAACTGAAGGTTTGGTTGAAATATCTACAATTCCTTATCTTTGGAAAGTTGGTATCACAGGACAACAACCCCATTTGAACCCCAATTTATCTAGATGAAAAGGATCTTTGTTTTTTTAAAAATAATCTCGGTATTCATAGTCTCTGAAATTGATGTTTTCCCCATTTCTGTACTTAAAAGAACCATTTTCCTTATGGTTATGGCCTTACCACCATCATTGTGCAATCCTATACAAAACCAGAGTCCTATCAAGGAGTTAAAGGGATTCTTTCCAAAATATGGACAAACTACATGGGCATTTAGCAGATAGCATCAAATATACAATTTTCCTATGGCTTTGGGATCCTGCTTCAAAACGTGGAGCTGATGCCAATTCTATTACTCATCCTGCTGTTTTTCCTGCTGAGTTTCTCTAGCAATAAAATCTGAAGGGTACTTAAAAAAGAGCACTCAGTTAATAATGAGTACTGAGGAATAAATAAGTGCTGCTGCATTAACAGCTTTTCATTAGACAGCCATAGCACCTAGTGGCAATTACAGGTAGTCCTTGACTTACAACCATAATGGTGCCTGCACATTATGGTCCTAAGTCATGACAGTCATAAAGCAAATCATCCACATGACCAACTGAATTTAATGAATTGTTTTTGTGACAGTCATTAAGCAAATTCATGATCTTCAAATCCATTATTCACTGTGGTATGTTCATGCCAAAAACTGAGGTAAACAATGTTTTTCAGCAAAAACACTGTAAATTGCAGTCACGTGGCCACAGGATACTACAAAGAGCCATAAATGTGAGCTGGTTACCAAGCACCAATAATGTGGTCATGTGCCTGCGCGCACACACACGCCCATTGGCTGATGGAATTTTGGAACTGAGTTGTATCTCTGGGAATTGTTGCGGTCCGCCAGCGGCCTGCGGAGCTGGTAGCAGAGTCTGACAGTGAGGAGGCTGGGGAGGAACATGGCCAGTCCTGGAGTCTGGGGAAGGCTGGGACGAGGGCTCTGCATCAGAGGCAGAGATGGGGCCAGGACCACCTGGGAGTTACGTGCGGACTCCGGAGCCTCCAGAGTCAAACATCAGTGAGGCAGAGGAACAGGGGGAGCCTGTTCCCAGTGTGCGCATGTGCAGAGCTGTCAGAAGGCAAGAACAGTTAAAATAAAAGGGTCGACTCGGGAGTAGGGCTTGGAGATGATAGGCCCCTCCCATAGGACATAAAGAAGGAGCAAAGGCACATGGGCCTTTGCAGGAAGCAACTGTTGTTCATGCTGGCCAGTTTCAAGACTGCAGCTCTGTGTTGAATCTGTGTTCCGTGTGGCCTTGCAAAGTTAATTGCCAATTAGGTCTTGGCAGAGTGTCAAGGGAGATAAAGGTGGGTGTTTATCAGCCTTATCAGAAGAACTGTGGCAGACTTCTGTCGGACTCTTTACAACTATTTGGGACTCATCTGTTAATATAACAGATTGAGAATGAACAGTCTCTGAATGAGCAGAATACATAGCTGTTGAAATAAAAAAGGGGTTTTGGGACTCATTGTGTGCTTTTAGTGTATCAGGAAGCCTAGGTCAGAACAGGAATCTGTCATAACTTTGAACAGTCACTAAATGATCAGTTGCAAGTCAAAGACTTGCATATAGTGAAAAACCTGTCACCACTTCCTGCTCCCTTTCATTCATTTCAGATGTGTTAGTGCCAACCTAAGGAAGTCTATCAAGGGAATGGAAGGCTACAGACATTGTCCTGGTAACATTGTGTAGGTGACTGACATTCCCATGCTCATTTTCTACCATGTAGCTCAATTTTAAACTGCCAAGCAATTCACTCTTAATTGCATTCCTTGAGTGCTTATTTTATTTACTTCTTGCATTATTGCTCTTTTCATTTATGAGTTCAGAGTACAGGCAGGGTGTGTGTGTGTTTCATTTTACTCTCATAATAAACCTGTGGTGTACATTGGTCTTAGCACAACTGGTCCAAGGTGACCCAATGTTATTAAGAAGAAATTTGAACCTGGATCTTTGCAATGCCAAAAATATGCCTGTAATTGTCCCTACTCTGAAATCTCCCAAGCTGGAAATTAAAAGTAAAAAGCTTTGTGCAAACAGATTTACCTGTTCTTGAAAAGCATTTGCTTGTTCTTCAAAGCCCACTGTTCTGAAATAATTCACCACATCTGTAACTGCCCAGTCAGCCGGATCAGGAGGTCTTCCATTCTCTACCAAGCTATGGAGTTTTAAGAAATTCAAACAAAAATGAATCTTTGGCATGGATGTACAAACTAGCACAAACTAGCTACTCAACTGCTCTCTCAAGAAAAAGAAAACCATCAGGGAAAACCATCTTACTTGATGATATAACCATCTTTTAAAGACCTTTTAAAACACCTGTGTGTCCACTTTCTCTGTATGTCCATTTAGAGTCCACTTTAAATCCTCTCTCCTCGAAAGCCTAAGCAGCCATTGTCAGTTTGGTATCTGTTGTGTGTGGTAGTGTTATCTCTACAACACATGGCCTTCTTTCACCACTGGTCTGCTGATACCCTTTGTAGTACCCTCCAAAAAACTGCCTTGTAAAGATACGGCTTCCTGAGTGTCCTTCCGTATCTTTTTAGGTACAATGAAGTACCATGCAGGTTGGCCAGAGAGATGGCATAAAAAGTTTCCAGGCAAAAATATTAGGGCAACTGAGGTTTTGAGCCTGCCTTATTCCAAATCTAGCACTTAAACTGCCAGACACACGCACATGCATACACACAAAATATATGTAATTATAGGTAGAAAATATATATACTGGTAATTTTAATCCTATAAGCATGAAGTGGAAAAATTGTATCTTAGAGTAGGGTTCGTGTTAGGCGTTCCCTGCCCTGAATTGAGTGAAGATAAACTTTTTTCCTCCATTAAATGCCAAATGTTTGGGTGCACTGTCTCATATAACTCTCCCAAAGTCACGTAGTGTTCTTCTTGTTTGAATTAAAATTTGCATTCTGCTCTTCCTTTTCCAAGTCTGCTTTCTTTTTCGCTATAACACTTCCTAGCAAATGTTGTCAAAACAGTATGGACTAATAAGGAGCCTATGGCAGTAGGCACACATGCTTTCTTTATTGTAAATGCCAAAGAGCCCTTTTATTATTACTTTCCCCCAATAATGCAGTCTTATGCAGACTAACCAACCTAATCAACGAAGAGCTCTGAATAAAGTTTAGCATTAAGCTGGATAGGACTAACTGCACCATTCCTGCCTCCAAAACAGAGATTGAGCATTGACCTTCACCTCATTCCTCAATTTAAGCCCAGGATATTTCCTCCAACATCTGCATGATTCAGAGCAGGGATGGATATGCAGACTCTGTGATAAACAATCAGGTATATTCCAGCTGAGTTCACAGCAACACAGTTGCTAAGTGAAACATCATGTGACTGTGATAGACTTAAGATGTCACTTTCCATTTGGTTGTTAGGTGAGACATCTGGTGTTTTTACTGCCAGCTCCTCTGTTGATGCTATCTATTGGACGCTAGTTGCAGAATAAGCAAAATAGAAATTACCTTTGCGCTTTTTATTTTTTCTGCTCTATTTTCTTTTAGTTTGTTTCTACTATTGCAATTACTATTTAGTTTGTTTCTACTATTACAATTACTGTATAACTTTTAATACAATTATTTTTTAAAGGAAATGGTTTTCAGAATTGCCAGCCAAGTGATATGTAAGATTTCTTACTCTCTGCACTTGACTTCTGCACTTATGTATTCTGTTATCCCTATAGAAACATACACACATGCTTACACACACACCCAGTGCAATTTCCTCCCCCTTTTGCTATTTGCCCTTTCTCTGCTGTTCTGTGCAACAATCTTTTTTAAAATAGCTATTGCAACAGGAAGCTCACAAAGCACACCTTGTAAGTCTTCAAACAGGAATGTGCTAGCACAAACATGGTAATAGCAATTGCCCAATTCCAGATGTGCAGTCTGAGAATCATCTGCATGTCAGCTCTCTGTTAATCTAAAACTGACCCATGCAGATTCCATGGGTAAAAAGATTGTTGGTGTATTCCTATGCTAACTTGGTTCACACATGGGCATGAGACATAATTTTTAACTCTCCAACAGCAATCACATTTGGATGCTAAAACCCAATTCTTTCAATGATCTTAGAGCCACCTCACCCAATGTAGTACCTACCACTTTGAATCCAGTATAGCCAGAAGTTAGTAATAATAGGAATTGAAATCCTACACATCCAGAGAATATCTGCTTACATCAGGCTATTTTAGAAGTATGAAATTAAGTAGACCAACTTTATAAAAAGACCTTATATAGTGCTGGTGGAACATACTCTTAATTTACTGAACTTTATCCAAACTTCTTAGAATAATGTATTTTGACCCAACCTATATGCTAGGAGTATCCAAGATCACCCACCGCTTCGAGAATAATATAATAATTAGATAATCACATTCTACTTAAATATATGCCTTGGGTTATGTCTATTTACTTGGTGATTGCTCTAATTTAATTCAATGAAATCTACTTTCGAGAAAATGTGTATCAGATTTGAATCCAACCAAATCACTACTTTTTAAGATTAGTTCTGCCATTACTATACAAAATGAGAAATGCAGAGACCTTTAATTATAAGTGTAAGAAATTAAATGGGCTCTGTCTTTGAATAACAGTGCAATGATGCTATGTAATTGTCCCCCAAATTAGTTGTAAAATAAAATCTAAAATGAACCTGCATGGTATCTCTGTAGCAGAAACTAAATCTTAATTCTACACAATGTGGTAAATATACTGTACATGGAAGGTAACCTGAAAATGTATTTATAAGGCTAACATGGTATAATATCAGGTTCCATCCAAGAATCCTACAGTTGAATACAGGCTCACATTTCTGTGCTATTTTGTTGCTACAGTGACACCTACTGGCAAGCAGTTTAAAATACACCTAAAGGAGGCCATGAATTCTTAAATTGATTTTTCACCTGCTTGAGGTTTCTCCAAATATATTGGGCAGAATGGACAAAGTTGAACAGCTGAATTTATGTTGTTTACCCTGTCACCTAGTATCTGACATCACCAAGTCTTTCAAGGGGAAAGACAGCTTGATAGTATCAATTCCCCGCCTCAGGCGCTGCTTGGATTTTTCTCTAGCTTGATTGGATATTATGCACATGGTATGAAGAAAAAAAGATATGGAAGGTGGGAAGTGCACTTTAAAAAAAAAAAGCCTTTTGCATAGTTGAGAGATTGCAGGTTTTTTTATTGCAGTACTCAAAACATGTAACCATTTGAGACAATCATGAAATTATTTTTGTTCTTTGTTATTTCAGATGTGTGAAAATTTATTTAATTTAACAAATTTTGACAACTTAATTTTTGTTTTTACAATGGGACTTGTACTGCAATTTATATGACACTATACCACAACTTATGTTTTCTGCTGCTGAGCTTGTGGATGGTTCTTCCAATTGGTAAGAATTCTTGCCCTTCTGGTATCAGAGTGATCAATATTCTTATCTGTTTTCACCACCCAAACCAGAGTTTCAACATTTTGTTCTTGGGGCCTACAACAAATATGGGCAGTTCTCGACATACGACCACAATTGAGCCCCAAAGCGAAACATTTGTTAACTGAATTCTGTCCCATGTTACAACCTTTCTTGCTACAGTTGTTAAGTGAATCATGCCTCCCCATTGACTTTGTTTGTAAGAAGGTCGCAAAAGGTGATCATATGATCCTTGGTCATGGCAAACTGTCATAAATATGAGTCAGTTGCCGAGCCTTGGAATTTTGATCACATCACCATGGGGATGTTGCAATGGTTGCAAGTTTGAAAAACGGTCATCAGTCACTTTTTTCAGTACCATTGTAATTATGAATAATCACTAAATGAACTATTATAAGTCGAGGTCTACCTGTGCTGGGCCTTTCTTTCCTTTAATCCAACAGTAAATGTTCTCTGCCATTTTTGAATTAGCAGATATTAGCGGATATACTATATTATCATGACACCTGTTGCCTGTTGCCAATGTCTGCCCTGCCTCTATCTGCATCTGTTCTGATTCACTGCCGATTAGTGGGGTGCTGATTTTATGCATGCATGCAGCATACGATAAGCAAAATGCTTGGCTGAATCACCCAGTTGTCATCCCTTATTTTATGCATCTCACAAGCTGGCAGAAAAACACACTTGCAAAGCATGGGGGCTATAACAAGAATGGGATGTGTCTGGTTGTCATGTCTAGGGTGACTTCCAGTGCTCCTTTTCCTATACCTCGTGCTGTCATTTTAAAAAAATCGTTCCCTCTATTACTTCAAACTGAGTTATTTTTTCATAGGGTTCCTGCACCCCTTTTCTTTATGTAAATAACAAATGCTGACTTTTAGCTTTCTCTGCACTCTTTTCTGCAGGCAATGGAAGGTGAAAGTGGGGTTGACCCTATCATTCCATTGTTTCACTGTTGAACAGGTACGCTCTTCCTGTTCTGTTGACAAAGCAACCTTGTGTTACTGAACAATTTTGACAGATCACTACGACAGCACTGCTATAGTCAGCACCTTAGAGAAACCATAGTGAAATGGTGGCCAATGAGCCAGATCAAGGCCCAGTGAGGACAGGAGTGTACCCAGATAAAGGGAAACTGGCCACATTTTGCTTCCACCTACTATCAGTTACCTGATTATATTTATAAATTAATGAGAATCCATAACCAGTTTAAAACACTGAGATGGTCAGCGGATGTTCTTTGGCTTAAGAGGAAAGTGACTGCTTTCACACCATGATAGGTTCCCCTGTAACGGGAACATGACCAAAAAAACCCAGATGAAAATGGGGAAAGTCCACTTCTTCAGCTACTGCAGCACTATCCAGCCACGTTATAGCTATTCAAGAGAGGAAACGATGGCAAAATCACCGAGATGCTCTTCTTTCATCCTCACAATTTTCAAAAAGCTATTAGCAGCAGGAGGAATGCCAGCTTTGAAGTCAGACATTTCCCTCTTACAACCACCACTAGATTTCATTTGATTGTGTTTACAAAGAAGGAAACAAATGCATACCATATAAATTAAAACTACAGATGAGGCAGAGTATTAGCAATTATCTTTTATCTCCCTTTTGTGTGAAGAGGTAGTGAGAGGATTATTACTTGTTACTTGAGGACTGGCAACAGCTTAGAAGATACTTAAGTGATGTCATTATTAGTCACCTAGAGGGAACCTGGTGGGCTCATAGCAAACCCTGTATGTTCTTAAATGGTAGGTAGTCAGCATGAACTACTCCACCAATCTTTTTGTTTTATAACTGTTGATACCATCCATGATGCCCCTTAGTAAACAGGCTCTTTAAACACTTAGAAGAGTGTTTCTCAACCTTGGCAACTTGAAGACGTCTGGACTTCAACTCCTGGAATTCTCCAACCAGCATGCTAGTTGGGGAATTCTGAGAGTTAAAATCCATACATCTTCAAAGGTGAGAAACTCTGCCTTAGAAGATATACTTAAATATGCATCAAAAGGTTAGGATTACAATTGAGCCTAGACAGTGATGATATAAAATACTTTAAATCAAAGATATGCTTCAGACATGATGTCCCTAGTCCATCAAAGATTTCAAAGTCAGAACAAACTCCACTTGTACTGACTATATTGTGAAGTTAGCAAAATAACATTTTAGCAATCTTTCAAGATAAAACTACAGATGTATACCATTTTTGGTACCCAGAAAATTTAAACTTCAGCTTTGTAAATCAATATACAGCATTTAAGAGGACCACTTACTTTTCTTTGTCCAGAGATCCATTTTCCTTGTTTTCCATGTCAATGGACAGCATGGAGATGTCAATGGGATCTTTTATGTCAGGAACTAAATCAATAAAGAAAAAAGGTGCATATATTTACTAGCATTAGTAAATGTTGTATGTTACTAGCATTAGTAAATGTTGTAGAATGTATTAAACCTTGCTTTTCCTGAACTGTTTTTAAACAGAGAGAAAGAACAGACACAATAGATTGTCACACTGTGGAACTTTAAAACCAACTTCAACAGTTTAAAGAAAAGGTCTTTTAATAATCAACAAAAAGTTTCCAACAGGTTGCATATTAATATATTTAGCAAGGATTTTCTTGGCCAGAAAGACAGTGGAGAGGTTTCTGCAAGTTATTATCTTTTATCCATTCTCCATTTAGGAAATGCACAGGTGAAGGCAACAGGCACTCTAGACATGTCAACACCTCCATTTCCACATAACGTATTGGTATTTTTCTTTAAAGTTCATCTTCTTTTTCAACATTTGGCCCTCTATTTAAATTAGTGCTCTGGGGAACTGGATGGACTCTCCCAGGCAACAGGTTTGACAACAATACTGAGAAGATGGATAAAATATGGGCATTAATAGTAGACTTTGAAGTCTACTATTAATGACTTCAAAGAATAAGAATCTCTGCCTTCTTATTCTTGTAAGAATAAGAAGGCAGAGAAAGCATGCAGGGCATGCCTTCTGGAATTCTTTCCAACTGCTTAATAGCAACACCATGGGTTATGTAACCAGAGGATTGGGGGTGGGCTGAAGAACAAGGCAATCAATACTGTCACAAGTTGCTGCCCCTCTGCCTCCCTTATAGGGAATGTACTGAGTTGTTTTGTTGTTGTTTTTCTTTGCAGGTCCTGGTCAGATCGAGTCCATTTTCAAACTCTGTTTTGCTCTGACTAGCTTCTCTCCCACATCACATTTGGTCCAACTCTATTTTTGGAGAGCTATCCTGATGACACATAGACATATAGCTCTAATCCCCTGTATATAATTTCTTTCTAACCTAGACTTCTTCCAACAATGGCCTATTCCATTCCATCAACATTATATATACCGACAATCCCCTTTGGAGGATTGAAGATATAGTTATTTCAAGTTTACAGGTGAGATTAACCACAATATTGTACTGATATCAGTCTGAAATCACATATCTGAAAGATAACCTAATTGGAAAGATTGTTGTAAGCCTTCCTTATTTGCCTTAATAATTTTTGTTCTCTTTTTCAGTATCTTTTCTAGCTCTGTCTTATCCTTTCCTAGGTTTGGTGCCATCACTGATTGGGCCTGCCAAGGAAAAATAGATTGGGACTAAGGTCTTTTCTACAAGAACCTTTCCAGATCCCATACATAGCATGTGATAAATTAAAAATTTTACGACAATACTTGCTGTATATATATAACAATCTAATCCAATAATACAATATAATGTGAAATTGATTTTTGTTGGTTCCTCCAGGCTAAGAAGTGGAAAATAATGGGGAGAATTTAGAAAAAAGTAGTGCTGCATTTTTTAAATTCTTTCAAACCTTTCTTCCCCACCCACATGCAAAAAGATATGATGTGTTTCCTAGTTTTTCATTCAAAGCGCTTGGCAAATTGTTTAAAATGTGAGAGGTTGTGTACAAAAATATTGTGCAAATATAATTAAGAAAAAAACTAAAACTTTTATTGCAAGAACAAGTAACATGAGAAGCTTATTTGAATACAGAAAATACTTCAGTTGTCCTACACAGAACGCAGTTACAGGACCTATAACACACTGCCATCCAGATTTGCTACAATACCTCTTATTTAGGGGGAAAACCCCAAGATAAATATAAGGTATTAAAATATGCAAAGAAAATAAGAGGATTGGCCTTACCAGATACCAAACTATATTTTGCTGCCCACTGTTAGGTTTAGATGAAAGAGTGGGTAGTGTATTGCAAGAGATAGGCAGCAATTGGTGTGTAAAGTCACTATTTTGAGATTTAGGTGGCATGGTTATCTATGGTTTCATAAAATTAATATAAATGTAGACTTTAAAAATCACTATGTCAGGCAGGCTATTCTTAGAATATGGAACAAATTTAAACTTAGATTTTTCTGAAAACACCTTTGTGGCGTTCAACACAAGAAGCATTTTATAGACGGGAAAGAATAAATAAAAGTAAGTAGTTAACACAGCATGATGTATTAGAATTTTCTCAGGGGGACTGCAAAACGAAATCAAGAGATTTGATAACAGAATACTCTTGTCAATGATTTTCTTATGTACAACTGACAAAAAGGTTTCAAGTGAATAAATATTTTATGGTTTGGAACAGAAGTAAGACCGAGTTTGAAACAGAATTATATAATAATGATAAATGTTATTGCTAAATTGTATAAACTGTTGTTGAAATATGAGACAGAAGAACAAGGGAAAAATGAACAATAAAATTGGCTAAAAATTTGGCTATTTGGCTAAATTTTTCATTGGAATGGACCAATGGAAAAACATGAGGTTGAAAGGACTGAAACTTAACATCAGGTAGGTTTTAAGGTTTTAACCTTAAAGAGCATTTTAATAAAATAAATAGTATTTCTCACCAGAGAAATTGTTTAGCATGTATAAAGGCATTTTCAGTCTTTCCTAGAAATGTGAAAAGGACAATTTATCATGCTTGAGAGACATGTAAAAAAAATGAACCAAAAAAAAAAAAAAAAGATACATTAATTCAGAATATCTTGAAATCAGAGACTTTTCTGTCTAATCATACCTGTATTCGATGCAAAGGAAATTAGAAACTTCTATTTTTTTATTTGTTCTTTCTTTCTTTTCCTTTCTTTATTCTGTATTAGTTTGGGGTAGTTTTCATGTTCTCTTTTAATAAAATGTATATAAAAATACCTCTTATGTAGGTATCTGTTTTCTTGGTGAACAGCATTCAAGATCAGGAAATTTAAATTATTTAAATTAATCTAAATTAATTTATTCAAGACTTTGGGTATAATTTGAACCTCAAGAGACTTTTATTTAATTAAGGTAGATGGATGTTTTCTAGCCATTTACTTCGGTGCCTTGAGCTTCAAGTCCACATTTGTTGTGTGTATGTGTGCGTGTCTATTCTATTAATTATTTTAAGTAATCCCATTGTTTTTCGTTTTCTTTTCCCAAGTAGCACACCTATTCTCTCCTTGATCATCTTCTTGCTCCAAGCATGATCAAAGAAAGCCATTTTTAGCATTCGTAAACAAGTCTCAGCTAAACTGGGCCTTACCTTTCCTACCATTATGTTTTGAATAATCCATTCTTCTTTGGTAATATTCCTACCTGTTTAAAAAGAGTCTTTTTTATTAATGAGTCCTTGGAGATACACCTGTTTTTCCCCTTTCCCCTTTACTAATTCTTGATATAACACAAGTATTTGAATCCTTAAAAGTGGGGGGGGGGGTTTCCTATTTAATTTGGAACCATGGGTGCTTTTTAACTTTTTTTCCTGAACTTCTAACAATCAGCTTTCGAACTACCCAATGAATTTATTCACCATTAATATTACAAATTCCCAAATGGCATGAACATTCCTCTCTCCCTACATATTGCTTATAGCTCCACTTTATCAATCACTGTATCCAAGTTGGTCAGGATTAAGTTTTGGCAGACCTTGTTCTTTTCTCTAGCTGGGAGCTGAAGTTGTCAGCAAATTGACTCCAAAACATATTGGATATTGTAATCCTAACAGAGTTCCTTCCAGCAGTGTCAGTGTCGCACGAAAAATGCTATTACTATCATCTTGCTCATCACTGTCAAAGTTTAGAGGCTGCTGAGTTACGCATATACAGTGCCAAAAGAAATATAATTAATGCAATTTCCCAATGACTTTTTCTTTAAGCAAATGCAGGAAGTTGCTAATTTAATAATTTGACTAGAGGCAAAGGAGTCAGTCCTGTGACAACAGCCAGTTCTATATTAATTCTTTTATCTGGCATTGTTATCACTCAGACCTGAAACATTATCATGATCAGCCTACGGCTCACTAGAGGTTCTTGTACTGTATTCTCATCTTTCTCTGATCTGATTGGTTGACAACTTCTGATTTTGACCTAAATTCAGTCGCTGTATCTGGTGGAACCTGGCCTATACTTTCTCCCTACAGTGCTTAGGCTTTAGTTTTGGACAATGGGAGTATAATTTTAAAATAGGGAAGAAGTAGGCAAAAGGTTTGATTTCACAGCACTGTGTTTGCAACTATTGTTCAGCCATTTTAGTGTCAAAACAGTGTTATCTGCAAGGACAGGATGGAAGGGGACAGAAATCTTTCCAGCATCTTTAAAGCCACAGAAAACTGGATTGCTTGACAAGTGATTCTCTTGTTCCTTTCTCGTTTACCTTCTGGAAGAACAGCAGGAAAAGAAGAGAAAGGAGACAGCAATCACAGCTCCAAAATTTTTTAGCCTGTGCTGGCACGAAAAACAAAAATAGAGGAAGTATTTTCAGGCAAATAAAAGGAAAGGATCCAGAAAGGTGAATAGGTTTGTTTGTTCCTCTTGTCGGTAATTTTAGGGATGCCACAGCTTCATTAAGCCTGAGAAAATGTCGACTCTTGCCCTTGGACTGGGTGACATGTCTGAGGAAGTGTATTTCCCACACCTGTGAAAAAGGAATGCTGAAGCGATTCTAGAGAGCTTTGATACAGAACCATGTAATAATGGCAGGAATCTGAAGGGAGAAAATACCATATTATGGTTTAGACAGCCTTTTCCCAACTGGGAACTTGGAAATTGTCATTTGGAAACATCAGAAGATTTGATTTCTGAGGAAGGCCACTCTAGATTCTAGAATTAATTCTTTTAATGCCATCCTAACCTAGGGACTGCCTACCTGACAATATAGTATGGCTTTGCTTGAATTTCTCTGTCTTCCTTAGCCTAATACATCTTGCAGCATTGTATGTGTCTAGAAAGAAAGGGAAGATGGTAGCATGTAACATACACCAAAGACCTATTACACAGATGAAGGAAAAAACTTCATCTCTGTGGTGCCATAGCGTATGATTAGATTTCATATATTAAAGGAAGGTCATTAGGAAGAGGTAATGATAAGAGCATGCCTACTAACAGTTTAATTATATTGTTTTTCTATACCTGCATATTACTGGAGAGTTTGGTTAAAGGCACCAGGTTAGTAAGCAGGAGACCATGAGTTCAAATTCTGCCCCAGCCATGAAAGCCTGCTGGGTGACTTTGAGCCACACTCTCACCTTCTCTCAGCCAACTCACCTCACAGAGTTGTTGCTGTGGGAAAAATAGGAGGAGGAAGGGGTATTAAGTATGTTTGCCACCTTGAGTTATTTATAAAAAATAAAAAAGTGGGATATAAATATATAGATATAAATAAAAATAAGGTGAATGATTTCTCTCCCTCACTAGAGATTTTCAAGCAGAGACCAGATATACCTACACCTATTGAAGTATACACTAATTCTACATTTTGGGGCACCAAGGAGCTATTTGCATAAGCTTACAAGTCTTTCTCCAAATTCTATGATTCTGTATTTTGTAACCATAACACATCTTAACACATATGTGTGTTCACTGTTTTCTTGGGAGCCAAAGAGAACAAGAATTGCATTTTTAAAAAATTAATCCTTCAACAAGAGGCAGGCACGAATTGGCTATTTAGGTAAACATAATTCAGAGGTTGTATTCAGGTCTTTCTTTTATGTAATATCTTCATTTACTGTAAAACCTTTCCCAGCAAACAGAAAAGTGAAAGAAAATATTTCACTTGCTATGTGACTGTTTGAAGTAACAGAGTTGAGAAGGCAAGTTAAAAAATAGGGCAATTCTTGCACTTATAAATTAAAGGAAACCATGACAGCCTTTGTTGCGTTTTCAATAAAATTCCTCCTGTCTTTTTCAGAACAGAACACGAAGCTCCAAAAATCCAGGATTTGCTTATGTTTATGCAACCCAGGAAAGAAGTTTATTTTATCACTTTACACCCCAAGCCACTTTCTTTGGATTGTTTTTTTTCTTTAACAGTAACCATAATGTTTGCTAGTAGGAAGATTCAATAAAAGCAAATGGCTTGAAGAGATTGAAAAGAGCAAAATAATATATTTTAATTTTATTCTGTAGAGAGAAGATATACAGATAACTTCCTTACAGATAATGCTCACTGACCAGATTATTTCAAACTGATTCACATTCACATACCCCTAAGGACTGTTATCTACGGCTGTATACACATTCCTCAACTGGTATCACATCAAAAAATTTATTCTCTTTATTCACTGTATTTAGTTGCATAAGAGTGAGATAGGAGTCAAGGGGAAAAACCATTTCTTTGAACATATGTAAGTAGAAAACTGAAGAACCAGTTTGATGTAGTGGTTAAAGTGAGTTCTAGTCTTCCTTTAGGCATGAAAGCCATCTAGAAGACTTTGGGCCAGTCACTCTCTTTTAGTTCAACCCATCTCATAGAGTTGTTGTTGTGGAGAAAACAGGACACAGGAAAATTAAGTATCTATGATGCAAATTGACAAAAAATAAAGGCAAAACATTAACAAAATTAATAAATACATAAAGTAGGGTTTTTGTAGGGAGAGAACTCCAAAACTTAAGATATGCTTGCTCCCATAGAAGCTTATCCATTTATTATTTACAAGTAATCTTCAATTACTGACTGCTCATTCAGGGACCATTCAAAGTTAAAACAGCTCTGAAAAAGGTTTATGACCAGTCCTCAAACTTGTAGCTGTTACAGGGTCCCTGACATCACAATTCAGATGTTTGGCAACATCATGCAGTCACATGATCACTATTTATTACCATCACAGCCAGCTTCTGAGAAGTCAATAGGAAAGCTGGCAGGAAGTTGCAAGTCATAGTCATGTGATGTTGCGCTTAATGACCCACAGTGATTCTCTTAATGACTGTACTGGAACTGATGTCAAAAATTTGGCATGGTCATGTGATGTTGCATTTTATGACTGCATTGCTCAGTGGTAGAATTCTTAGACCCAATTGCAGTCAGTAAGATTACTACTGCAGTCAGACTACTTATAATTTTTCCATCTTGTCTTCACTGTTGCCATATACCTTATGTACAGAATGGGAAGGGCAACGTGAACTGGAGCTATTGACTCCATACTTCTGCAGCAGTACATACAGAGTCAAAGGAAAAAGCATTACTCATTTTGCTTAGACACTAATTATCTGCACTTTAAGTGCAAGCAAGCAAGAAATATTTGTCAAGTGCCACATTAACTGTCCCATCATGTGTACCCAGTTCTATAAGTTTGCATTCTAATTTGGTTTTCTGTGATCCTTAATCTAATTTGGTTTTCTGTGATCCTTAAGCATTCCCTAGGGTGTGCTTTAGTTTTTGTAAGAAAGAAATACAGGTGCTTGCCCAAACCATCATCAGTGTTGTTGAATGCTTATCACCGGTCAAGGTTCTAGCTTCCATCTGCTGTGATGCAAACTTTGTTGTGCATGGAAGTTACCTCCTTCTACAAAACTTCGTCATCATGGCTGGTGGAATATGAGACCACATGCAATGAAAAGGACCCAGCAAACTTTCTCCTGTGATCAGAATCCATGCCTGTAATGCTCTTAATCCACATAGGGTAATTTCTGAATTGAGGCCCTATATTCTTTTTTTCCGTATTTATTTATTTTTTCTCTCTCCAATTTTGAAATAGATTTCTGCAAACCTGGAAGTCACCCTAAACTTACTGATATCTTTTTTATGTACCAGAAGGGAGGGGGCAGAGGCAAGAGAGGAAGATTTGACTTCATTAAAATGTGCGTGCAATGTTTGACCACCAAAAATGGAAGGAGAGATGAAAGGAAAAATTGTAGGCATATGCTGAAAACTGTCTATTTTAAAGGCACTAAATATCTGGAATCAAGAGTCCATTTGCTAAAAGAGGTTAGAATAGTTAAAAATTAAAGAAGCTGAAGTATAATATATCTGGACAGCATCTGTGGAGAGAAGGCTGATTTAGAATTTGCAATGGTAACAGCAATAATTTTTTCTCTTAAAGGGTTTCCTAAGCAGTAGTCGAAAACATCATTAAAAACAAAACTCAACTTTTTAAAAGACAACTTTAAAAACTATTTAATCGACTGAATAACAAAGCTTTAAGACAAAACACACAACTGTCTTTGCTTAAATTCTGTATCATTCTTCCTTACTACTTTGGATTCTATAGTAGGTTTGAGTGTTCAAAGTACTGTACCTGCATTTCTTTTTGGACAATCACTTCAAGGATACATAAACATCTCATTACGTAATTGGGATTGGGAAAGCTGAGACCTCCTCTATGTAGCCCCCCGCTTCCACAACTGAAAACACTGGGTAAAACTGGTTGTGTAGCACTCAGCAACTCTTCTGAGTCTCTTCTTGAATTGGGAAATGATTCTTCCCACTGGCCAATGAAGGAATGCTAAAAGCAACAGTTAGCAAGCACCTTGCATTTCCCCTATTATAGTCTATTTTTACAGTGCAGAAAAGTAGTTTAAAAAACCTGACCAGCTATTTGGGGAATGGTGGGGGGAATCAAATTGTCCTTTGCCACAATGTAAAAAAATAAAATCTCTTTCTAATAAAGTCCCAGTCTGTGGCCAAGGAAAAAGTCCTGCTAACCCTACCTGATAGTCTTTGGGCTACCCAGCTCCCTGGGACTACAAAGTGGGATAAGAGATTATTTCTTCTCAAATTCCACAGAAAGTTTATGTCCAGGTGAAAATGATTTGCCAGATAGTTTCCCTGAGAGCAGTCAGGAAACTTATGATTGAACAACAGACATCTCAATAGGTAATTTCCAGATTCATAACTTTCCTTCCTCAGCCACTATATGGGTACAAGAATAAAGGGGAAAAATGGGGAATTTATGAATGAAACAATGTTAAAAATGTCAGGACTCAGAATTGTCTGAAAGTCTTTTTTTTCTGATAAACTGGATTCTGCTTACACTATACTTCAATAGTGGCAGCACTTAGCTGATTTTGACTGATTTCAAAAAGCTAAACAAGGTTGGACATAGTAAGCATTGGATGGGAGACCACCAGGAAATCAGGAATGCATGGTTAGCCCTTAGATGGGAGACTATTAGGAAAATGGGCTTTACATTTGAGTGGAAAATCAAAACAATGTTCTGGTAGAAAGCAAAGCAAACAGGTTTCATATTCCCAAGAAAACTATACAACTATGTCTATGAAGTCACCAGGACTTGATTAGACAGACGTTATATTTTTACATTGTGACAAAGGACATATTTGAGACATGCCCCATTCCTCAGCACATTTCAAAGTTGAGGTTTGTACTGAAAACAGAATTTAAGGATCAAGCCACAAGACATCTTGCAAATCTTGCTTGTAAAAATTCACATCTGTACAGATACAACTATCAGTATTATAATCCTCATTCTTTTCCCCTATCCACCCACAAAGAAAGTATCTGCAATACAAAATAGCATCTTGAAGGTTGGCTGCATGTGTGTTACACTTTGGCATATAAAGAGAATGCAATTCTTCCTCATGCAGTCTCAGTTTATTCATCCAGAGGTTGCTCAATTTTTAAAACTAG
The DNA here is from genome assembly GCF_029215685.1 of Pituophis catenifer annectens. NCBI lineage: Eukaryota > Metazoa > Chordata > Lepidosauria > Squamata > Colubridae > Pituophis > Pituophis catenifer. The sequence goes on from NW_027256883.1 coordinate 137,761,130, forward strand.
CCTGACTGCTCAGGGTTTTTGCTGAAAAAAAAATACTCTTAAATTGCTTGGAGATGGTTATTGTTTGATTCAATTATTTACTGTTACTCTGTTCAGGAAGGTTCCACCCATAAAAGCAAGAAAAGATGGGTAAGGAAAAGAAAAACTAACTTGGAGAGAATTTGAGGTCAACTGGCATGTTTGATGCTGTCTACATGAACCTTAGCCTATTTAATTTGAAAAACACAGATATGTGAGAAATGAAGAATTTTATAGGTAGCTCTCCACCTGCAGTGTCCAAACAATTTTCTTTCTCAGACCATCCTTGGCAATGTTGTAATGGTTGAAAGTGAAATCAAACCACAATTTTCCTGTCATTTTAAAATCATAGCTTAAAGTTTTGCTGTTTAGGAATTATTTCATATATAATTTTCAGTCTTAAATTTACACACTAGTTTTAACAAAAAAGATGCAAAGCTTTGCATACCCTTCAAAATGTCAGAATCTGCTTTTGAAAGAAGAAAAACAACTTCCTAACCCATTCTGGACAAACTTAAGAGGGAAATAAAGCAGCATTTCAACTGGAATGCAAAACAGAACTGAAATAAACAAACCAAACACCTCACATTTTTTTTCCTTTGCAATGACTTTAAAAGACCCCAGTCCTCTCAAAGGTACCTGCTAATAAAAATGATAATGCAAATTACATTTTTCCCACATTAAGACTGCACTTTTTTGCTTGTTAATAAAGCTTCCCTCCAAGAAAAAAACATAAATACTGCAGCAAGCATTTAGGTTCATGAACGAAAAATCACTACTGATGTTTTCACAGCTCTCGGGCTGCATATATTTCTTTATCCCTTTGGGATCATCCTCAGTGCATCACTAAGTCTTGCTTTTCCAGTTTCGGATTGGTTAAATTTCCCTAAACACACACCAATATAAAACATGCCTTTTGAAAGCAGCTGCTTCAGGGCAACGCTCACAATTAACTAGATCAGGGACAAAGAAATGGGGGGAAGAATTAAAAGGAAGGAAAACATCCCATTCTAAAGACAGCAGCAGCAGAAGACTTCACTTACCTTTTCTCATATATACATACATATAAAGCCTGCAAAAATATTGCCTTCCTCCCAGCACAGCAGCAGCCACATGCCGAGTTCCAACTAGAACACCGAGCGGCCAATCAGAAGAAGCTGTCATGGAGGACGGCATGCTGGGAAGCGTAGTCCAAAACTCCAGAATAGACCGTTTGGGAATAAATCGTATTTATAGACCCACCATTTTTGTGTTTGAGGACAGCGAGTGCCTCGGGCTGGATTAGGAGGTCGGAGTTACAATTCCGAAATATACCTCCTCGGGTGTAAACTCCACTGAAATCTCAGCAGCATCTTTCCAATAAACGTGCGGAAGGACGGGATGTTAAAAAATCAACAAATCCGTCCATCCTTCACTTACGATGCAGTCATATTTTAGAAGCACACATTTATAGAAGCCACGAAGTAAAACCCTTGCACAAGAAAGGAGAAAAAAAAAATTAAGGCAAAGGATGGCGTGGGCGCGACAGTGAGAACTTAAATTATTTTTTCCCAAATTTAAACCTTTCGTCTTTAAGGACTGTCTTGTAAGGGAAAGGATTATTTTAATCCAGAAAGAGTGTGATTCGCAATTAATTGAGAGGCAGTATATGCACCAAATTTTCTTCCAGTATACCCACTACTTCTTCTAGTAGTACTAATATTATTGAAAAGAGATCAGTGTAGTTTATAACTGGGAATGAGCGGAAGTGCTGAGAATATGACATGAATTTGGTTGAATATATGTTAAAAACAAACAAACAACGGAGCAAAGAAGTCAAATGCATTAAGAAGCCAAGAAAATCGTTCCATTGAGGAACAGGAGTAATGACAAACTTATCCAACCTAAATGCTTTTTTTCTCTCTAGTTACACCATCAGCTAAATAAAGTTGGAATGATTTTTCTTACCTGGGTTCATAGATTTCAGAGTGATTGGAGTTGACTAATGTAGAATGAAGCTTTCTTCTTCAGAAAGGAAATGAAGAATTCCCCTCTTCCTTAAACCAGGAGGACACTATTCCACTTCCCTGGGATAATGCTGGTGTCCCAGAGCTGCTCTGCCGGAGTAGCCCAAAAGGGGTGTCATAAATCCTGATGGAACCAAACTTTGTTTCTATAAGCATCCTCTTTCCACCAATGAGCAGTCGATTGTCTCTGCAAAACCTACAAATGAGACAATGCAACAACAGGCCTTATTCCTAAAAGCTGCATTTGTATGCTGCATTTTAGCCTAACATTTTTTGCAAAAAGGTAATTTCTCCCTTGAGTCAAACCTGATACCTGATTAGATCAAGAGTCAAGTGCTTGATGTAACAATGTTGTGTTGTTTTCGTAGCAAGAGTAAGAGCGGTTTACTTTCTGTACAGTATTGTCTTTTTTTAAGATTACTTTCCACTTCTCAGACTAGCTAGCAGTGGTAAGTAGGTTACAGCAACACAGCAAACCAGCCTCATCTGAGTTGAAAAAAACCTAGTCAGTTTACTAGCCTGGTTGGAACTTAGATGCGATCTAGGAAATGAATGGGTTGTATAGTAAATCTGGAAATTGCAGAAAGTCTGTGGAAAGTAACAAGAAATAACATGGCTGTCTCAATTTAGTGGCAAGAATCAGTAGGGAAGGGGTTGATTTTATGAAAAGCCAGATCATGATTTGGTTTTATGATTCGGTGTTTTGCAAATCTAGAAAATGTTAAATGATGGATAAACATTCCAATGTGCTGTTTACCCAGCAGCCATGCAGTCTATATTCATTGAACTACTTGCATATTTTGGGCATGGATGTTGGTTATCATATTCCTTGGCAGTGCACATCGAAATTAGAAAAGCAATTAAAATAAAATACATATTAAAACATAACTTTCTTGGCAATAGAGGTAGTAAAAAAAGTCTGTAAAGGTTACCTAAAGACTGGGTTCAGATATTTCAATACTGTACTTCATAATGTATGAATTGCAGCCCTGATAATTTATAAGCAATCACTGTCACTGAGTCCATCAACTTTGCTGCTGGTCATCCTTTTCTCTTTCCTTCCACCTTTCCCAGCATTAGAACTTTCTCTAAACAGTTAGGTCTTTGCATAATAGTCAGTAAATGCTGATTAAATAATCTTGGTTTAGCATGGTTTGCAACAACTGCAGATTGAGGCAACATAAGCCTTTAAAAAGCTGAGTCAAATTAGGAAATGTTTAACTGCTCTAGAAAATAACTGTAATATCCAAGTGACTGCGGAAAAGCCCTTCTTTTTAGCAGAGCTAGGAAAAACACCAATCTGATGTTTTCCAGCTATGCGGTAATTAAAGCCCTGGTTAAGCAGATTTTACCACTATGGGTGCTCCATCAAACTTCATGTCCTCCATTTCTTTTAAACTCTGTTTCTAACTTTCCACTTCTGTAAGAAAATCTAGCCTTCTTTTTGATAATCCTTGATAAAATGTTCTGAGGTTTTGCTGAATGATCTTCATCCAAGATTTTTCTTTAGACTTTCCATGCTTATTGGACCATCTCTATGCATGTTGACATTCAAACAGCAGAATAATGCAGAAGAATCCCACCCATAATTAAAATAACAAGGGGAAATGAGTTAATGCCTTCCAGTTTTACATCTCCCTTCTTGAGACCAATAGGGCAGCCTACATGGAGTAGACTAATGCTTTTCACAAGTGGAAATTCTTAGGCTTATACATAGCTAAACATGGCTTGCTTTAACTTTGATTGCTTGGTGTTCTATGGCATAAATCTATTCGTCTGCAATGCTATTTAGACGATATTCTAATTTTGTCTTCTACCCAGCAGCAGGCTTCCTCTGACCTGCAGCTTACTCTCCAGACTCTGGCTGCCCATGGCTTCTCCATTAACTTGGAGAAGAGCCATCTTGTCCCTACCATTTGTTTGCTCCATCTGGGGGCTCTGATTGATTCATTGGAAGGGAGGGTCTACCTTTCGCGCAAGCAACAGGATAGTTTGAGGTCCCTGATGTCTAAGGTTGAACGGGCTAGAGCGGTGTCTCCCCTTGTATTATCTCAGCTCCTGAGCAAAATGATTTCCGCCATCTCCATAGTCCCCTGGGCCTACCTAACCATTGTGTTTTGTAAACCATATATTGTTTTTAATACTGTAGAAACTCGGTTATGTTTTACTTATTAAACTGTCATGAAATATGTAGTGACTTAGGCACATTGTGTGGACTCATTTCATTGTGATATATTTGCCTCCTTGAGTTGTATGGGGAAAAAGGCAGGATAAAAACCTTAAAAAAAAAAAAAAAAACCAGGGCTCCTACATTCTCTTCCTGTAGTCATTCTGCTTTCTTTCTCATTTGTTTCTATTTTTCCCCCATTCCTCCTCCATGTCCATTTCTGAAATGAAATCCAGCCAATCTCTTATTTATTACAGTTTGCTTTCCTGAAGTCTAAAATATGTGTTTGTTCACTCATGATATGAAAGTATCAAAGAGAAGAGAAAGCTCCTTGAATCCTAGTATTCAGTATGTTCTACCAGGCAACAATGATGAGAAGATGAAGGGCAAAGTTGAATCTTTTCATCTATTTATCATGAATTTAAATATCTAAGGAATTGCTTCCTTGCATGGGAATTAGTTAAAAGTCTAGCTAAACCTCTATTATTATTTTTGTATTATTTCATATTATCTCTGAGAACTGGAAAACTTGTCTGATCCCTGAAGTAGGGCAAATATTGCTGCTGTCTTCAAAAAGAGAAAAAAAAGAGGCTCTACAGTTAATATGACATTGATACCCGAAAGGTTCCAGAACAAACCATAAAGAGATCAGTCTGTAACCACCCTGAAAAAAATACAGCAATTTTAAGAAGTTAGCATGGATTTGTCAACAGCAAATCTCCCAAATGAACTTTATTTTTATTCAGGTAGCTTTCTAAGAAGATTGTAGTAATGTAGAAATGACATATCTTGATATAGGTATACAAACATACAGTGATATATTGCATGACATCCCGATTTAGCAAGCTAAATGTAGGCTGGATTGCAGGTTTCACAACTGACTCCAAAACTATATCACCAATCCTCTATTCTTCAAATTATTATTAATTATTAGATAAAGAGGTAAACAGAATACATTTGCAGATGATATACTATGGTGTATTTAATACTGAGATATTTGCCAGGGGGCAGGGGGATCAACCACATAAAAATGGTGGTGAGGGACAAGAATGATTGACACCACATCTCTTTTTATGTTACAAACATCATACCCACATAAGAAGAGGTGGAGTTTTAATTGCTTGTGTTCATTTGCTTCAGATCAGGTTGTCATGCAGTATTTCACCATTTGCTGAAATCAAGGTATATTATTTCTGCATTCCCAAAATCTATTAACAACGCTACCTGACCAAAAATGAGGTTAATTTGGCAGGTTTATTTTTGCTGAATTCATGTTAACTTCTTAAAATTGTGCCCTTCATTTTAATGTATTGCAAATGCCCATATTTAACACCCTAAGAGTTAGAAATAATGTTCAAAATGATCATGAGATGTTGGAGAAATAAGTAACAAAATGAGATTTATCAGGAAAAAAAAGTTGTATATTTGGGGGGAAAAAAACCATTCGCATAAGTATAAAAGTTTCCTTAAAAGTGTTTTGACTACTACAATCTTACAAGATTTTAACTGGTTTGCAAAGATTATCAGCATATAAATGGAAATTATAAGCACCATAAATATCAACTTAATTAAGCATTATACATCTTGTACCAACAGTTTCACAGCAATCAGATCCCACAGAACTTTTGAACCAGTCATGTTTTTAAAGCTTCAGGAATATGATCAAAGTGAAAGCCAAGCTTGTTTCAAGGGGTAAAATATTCCAGAAGAGAAAAGCAACTTGCCCAGGAGTGGGCTGCTGGGGGTTTGCAGGGGTTCGGCAGAACCTCTAGCTAAGATTCTGTGCAGTTCGGACAACCCCCAAATCCCACTCCTGACTGGCTCCTCCCACCCCTCCCTTCCCTCCCAGGAGTCCTCACGTGGCCCATTTTGGATGCAGATAATGCAGGGTGTGCGTGGAGGCTCGGGGAGGGTGAAAAATGGGCCTACCGGAAGTTTGCAGCCTCCAGAGGGCCTCTGGAGCCAGGGGAGGCCATTTTCGCCTTCCTGGAGGGTCGAGGAAAGCCTCTGGAGCCCAGGAAGGGCAAAAACACCCCCCTGCCATGGTGCAGGAGGCTGACTAGGCCACGCCCACCATGGCCACAACCCTCACTAAAATTTTTGAAGCCCACCCCTGAACCTGCCTCCTGACAATGCTTGCTTTTGAGATCTTCCTATGTCACTTCTCAGTAGGTGAAAAGTTAAATAAATAACTTCAGTTATTGATGTATTTATTTATTTATTTAACCAATTGATATAGTCACCCATCTCAGTACATATAGTCCTCGACTTACAACACTTTGTTTAGTGAACACTCAAAGTTACAATGACACTGAAAAAAAATGAGTTATTACCATTTTTCACATTGCAGCATCCCCATGGTCATGTGATTAAAATTCAGATACTTGGCAACTAACTGATTCATATTTATGATGGTTGCAGTGTCCTGGGGTCCTGTGATCACTTTTTGCAACCTTCTGACAAGCAAAGTTAATGGGGAAGACAGAGTGTTAAGTGTTACCAACTTAACAACTCCAGTGATCCACTTAACAAGGGTGGTAAGAAAGGTTGTAAAATGTGGCCAAATTCACTTAACAAATGTTTCATTTAGCAACAGAAAATTTGAGCTCAATTGTGGTCATAAGTCGAGGACTACCTGAGGATGAATCTGGGAAGCTCACAACATTTATATATTTAGGTATAGACACACACACTCCCACATAATGCACGTACACACACACATAAATATAAACAAATAAAATACATACATCAGCCAGATAATCATAAAAAAATCCCTCAACTCAGGCAGGAAATGGGCTCCATCGCACACCCGGGGGCCCTGCATTTGACCACAGAACATAGTTGTCCATTCCCTTGGACTCGGCAGACAGAATCTGAGATTGGTAAAGTAAATATCAAAACCCTGAGCCATATTTTACATGTGATGACCATGTTGAATTGCATTTGGAAACATACTGGTAATCAGTGTATCTCCTGTAGAAGAAGACTGTGCAGTAAGTGAGTAACCTTAGCTCCTAGCATGGTGGTAATATTGTGGAAATGATTTCAGAATAGTAAATGGTTACAAACTGAATATGAATCAACTATGATGTAGTTATCAGAAGATAAATGTAATTTTAGGTTGAATCAGTAGAAATAGGATTTAAAATCAGGTCTTTAACTGGGCCTGGAAACCTATTGCTAATCCATGCAGGGACCTCAACACCTTACCAATGAAACTGCTTCTTCTGCTCGATGGTCAAAATTGCCACATGTGGAACTGAGTGCAGTTTCCAAGCCATCTTCAAGGGCAACTCCATATGCATATAATGTGTGGAAGTAATCTAAATTTGCAAGTTTGCAAAAACATCTTAATCCAAAGAGTTTGTAATTTTCATACCAGCTAAAACTAGAGAACAGATCTTCTGAGTTTTGGCTTCCACCTATTGCTTGAGGTGGAGCTTTCAATCCAGGATGATCGCCAGCCAGAGACAACTTAGTATTGCCTTCAAGCTTGGCCAGTCATCTACAAATAGCAACTTTGTCTTGCAGGGACTTAGTTTGAATTTGTTTTGACCAGTCCCACAACTCATAACAGTAAGGATCCCTGACCATACAAAGGCCAAATCAGATCACCCATATTATGACTGAGAAAATTATCAAGAGAGCCTTTGCATGGACTTCTTCAGATTTGCATAATCTCACCACCTCTACTATAGTACACATAAAGCAGTGGTGGGTTTCAAAATTTTTTACTACCGTTCTGTGGGTATGGCTTGGTGAGCGTGACAGGGGAAGGATACTGTAAAATCTCCATTCCTTCCCCACTCCAGAGGAAGGTTACTGTAAAATCCCCATTTCCTCCTGATCAGCTGGGATTCGGGAGGCAGAGAATAGATGGGGGCAGGGCCGGTCAGAGGTGATATTTACCGGTTCTCTGAACTACTCAAAATTTCCGCTACCGGTTCTCCAGAACTGGCCAGAACCTGCTGAAACCCACTCTGATATAGAGGGTGAGTTGATCTACATCTTTTCAGGCTGGAGTATGCTGAAATATTCAATAAAACTATTTTCTCTGAAATGATGCAATTCTAAGTAGCTGGTAGATAGTTGTGAGTGGTCTCCTTCCCTAATTGTTTCCCTAATTCCCTAATTCATTCCACTTCCTAACTTCTACCCCTTCACAACTTTTCAGGGCCTGATCTGATTCATATGGCCAGAGAAATATACATATCTTGAAGTAAAGTCACAGCTTGAGTCTAACACTAATTTATTTCCCTTTTGAATGGAGTGACCATGATATGATTTTTGTGACTTCAGGAATAGAGTTGGATTTAGAGTTAAAATAACCTTATTGTCATTTTAAATGGACACTAATCAGCATACATTAAAATGAAATTCCATTGCATACAGCTCTGAAAGGGTCACCACCTCCAATATACCCTATATAAAAAACATGATTAAATAAATAAATAAAATGCATACATACATACATAAATTATGCATATACCCACATACCCACATATATGACACAGAGAAGCAACACAATCTAGTTTGAATGTATACATATACATGGCGAGAAAAAATGAATCTTGCAAGTTTACCAGACGGATGGCATAGGGAACAAAGCTGTTACAGAAACTGGTAGTCCTGTTAGAAATACTTTGAAAACTCCTCCCGGGGGGAGCAACAGAAACAGATTGTAAAGTGGGTGTGTGGGGTCTCTAACAATGCTTTGAGCTCTAAGCACATAGCACTTACAAGCAGTATCCTGAATAACAGGAAGCAAGCTTCCTATAATCTTCTCAGCTGTCCTTACCATTCTCTGTATGGACCTTCTATCTGAGGCACTGCTACCATCATACCAAAACAGTGATGCAGTTTGTTAAAATGATAATTGTTCAGCAGATGGGGCCCTGGTTGAATGGTGTCCTTTTCTTTCTTCTACTGTTAGGTGGAAGTCACCAACTTTCATGATCTCTGCATATTCTCAGCATTTTAAAGTCTGTCAAAGTGGATATGATCATAAACTGATTTGGAGGTACTATGTAGGCATTTGGGAACCAAAATGGGGTGGTTTGGAAATAATCTCACTTTTACTGATAACATTCATAGATAAGGCACAGTAGAAATCCTTTGAATTTGATGAAGAACAGCGAATAAATATTCTTGGCTTCTTGTTCTCTGTGCTTTGAGATTGGCAGATGGAAAAAAAAATATTAACGATCTTCAAACTATTTTTAAGGAATTGGGGAGAAGAACCAATTATATAGAAACACCATGACATATGATATTAAACCACGGCTATGGAAGTATTGAATTGTTATGCTTTTCATCTATATAGGGAATCTTAAGATTGAAGGCTGGAAGATATAAAGTCCAAAAATATCTTATCTTTCATAGATGATTTTGTCTAAACTGTGCTTATTACATTAGGAATTATGAAACTAAACAAGAAAAAAAATATAGAAAATCCTATGACTTGGATTTGTTAGATGTTTATAGATCTTTGATATCAAGCATTTGCCCAGGATGTGAACATCTAGCTACATAAAAAACTTACATGCTTCTGATTAAGACTTGCAAGTTTTCCCCCTTGCAATGATAGTATTTTATTTATTTATTTATTTTATTTTATTTTGAATTTGTATACCGCCCTTCTCCCTGAGGACTCAGGGCGGTGAACAGCCAAGTAAAAACATCAAGTACAAATATTAAAATACAGTTAAAATATACATATATAAATTTGGCCCCATTAATTAAAAACAATAAACAAAACACTTAAAAACACTTAAAAAATTAGGCCAGCCCGGCTTGCTGAAAAAGGAAGGTTTTAAGGGCACGGCGGAAGGCACCGAGGTCTTGGATTCTCCTTATCTCTGGAGGCAATTGATTCCAGAGGGTAGGTGCCCCCACAGAGAAGGCCCTCCCCCTGGGGGTCACCAGCCTGCACTGTTTGGCTGATGGCACCCCGAGGAGGCCCTCTCTGTGGGAGCGCACGGGTCGATGGGAGATTGTCGGTGGCAGCAGGCGGTCTCGAAGATAGCTAGGCCCTATGCCATGGAGCGCTTTAAAGGTGATAACCAACACCTTGAAGCGCACCCGGAAGACCACCGGGAGCCAGTGCAGCTCGCGCAGGAGCGGTGTTACATGGGAGCGCCAGGCTGCTCCCGTCACTACCCGCGCTGCTGCATTCTGGACCAGTTGGAGCCTCCGGGTGCTCCTCAAGGGGAGCCCCATGTAGAGAGCGTTGCAGTAGTCAAGGCGAGAGGTGACGAGGGCATGAGTGACTGTGCACAGGGAATCCCGATCAAGAAAGGGCCGCAACTGGCGGATCAGGCGAACCTGACAAAAGGTCCCCCTGGTTACAGCCGTCAGATGTTCCTCCAAGGACAGCTGCCTATCCAGGAGGACTCCCAGATTGCGAGCCCTCTCTGTGGGGGCCAACGACTCGCCCCCAATAGTCAGTGATGGAGTCAACTGACTATATCGGGATGCCGGGAGCCACAGCCACTCAGTCTTGGAAGGGTTGAGCCTGAGCCTGTTCCTCCCCATCCAGATCCGCACAGCCTCCAGGCACTGGGACATCACTTCAAGGGCATCGTTGGGGTGGCCTGGGGTGGAGATGTACAGCTGGGTGTCATCAGCGTACTGGTGGTATCTCACCCCAAAGCCACGGATGATCTCGCCCAGCGGCTTCACATAAATGTTGAACAGGAGGGGCGAGAGGACCGACCCCTGAGGCACTCCACATATAAGAGGCCTTGAGGTCGACCTCTGCCCACCTGCCAACACGAACTGCGACCGGTCGGAGAGAAAGGAGGAGAACCACCGTAATACGGTGCCCCCCATCCCCAACTCCTCCAGCCGGTGCAGCATGATACCATGGTCGATGGTATCAAAAGCCGCTGAGAGGTCTAACAGGACCAGAACAGAGGAACAACCCCTGTCCCGAGCCCTCCAGAGATCATCAACCAACGCGACCAATGCCGTTTCCGTGCATTTCCGGAACTGGGGAAGTATGACTTCCCCAGTTCCCTATTTTTCAAAAAGCTAATGTGGAAAAAAAACTTATAGAAGGTTTTGAAAACAGTCCTTTAACGTTCGATTTGAACAAAAGAAGAAAGATAATTGGAAGTAAGATAGTGACACTGCATTGAGTGACTGTGCATTTCAAACATATGCGTAATGAAGTAATATAAAAGGATTCCTAACTTTAGAGCAGAATTATCATAATGCTAATATTGTACAACAACCACAAGGTGGAACTACAGACCTGAATTCCTTCCATTCATTAGATGTCCAACTAGTAATGACAAGAACTGTAAACACATGATAGAAGAAATTTGAGTTGGGAGAAAAATGTAGGATTCAATCAAAAATGTTCTAATATGATGTGTAATTAACAATTCCATACTACATTTGGAGGAAATGGTCAGTGAAATAAAATACCTTTTTGATCTGGCAGCCTTTGTCCTCTAGCTATGTTTTAAATTTATGCATTAATCCAGGATTCCCCCCCCCCCAAAAAAAAAAATCTTTTCAGGCCATGGAATCTGTTAGTTAAAAAAAACAAATCCAGGACCCCAATCAAGAGGCAAAGTAATGAATCTTCATGAGTACAAATGCTACCTGAGAATTTGAAGGTTCTGAATGTTAACTGATGAGCTCCACCCTTTCCATTCTACATTAGAAAAATTGCTATTTTTTAAAAAAAAACACCTTTGTCTCTTATGGAATCTCATCAAGTTCTTGAAGAACCCCAACACTGAACAGAACACAGTTTAAAAAACCCTACATTAAGCTACTTTGTACTAAATTCACATGAGTTCCCTCCAAAATATTGCAGAGGACTAAATTCATCCAAAACCTACTTCACATACCTAGAAATAAAACTTTTAAATAAATATGTGATTTTTAAATAAATACTCATTTTATTCTATATTTCTTTTAAATTATGTTTCTTTGTGGAGCAAAAAAGCTTTCGTGTGGAGTAACCATAATTTAAGTGCTCTATTCTCTGCATATTCCTTTAGAAAGATTTACTGCTGAGTAAGAGTAGCCTTACATAGCAAATAGTCCAAACTCTCCAGGGAAAGCAAAAGTTAGCAGCTCTTTGCTAGATTAGTAGACACTGAACACAATCAGTTGTGGAGGTTTCCTGGTTATAGTTTACAATAGAACTTTTGTTTAGAATTTCATTATGAGCAAAAATTAAATGTATGTATTTTAGAAATTGCTCTGCTCCCATCCAAGCTCTTATAAAAATTATTTCTTGCTAGATGGTACCTGGCATTATTTTTATTCCAACAGTGCTTGTTTCATTTCTTATTAGCTGTCTTTGTTCATAACTTCCTAGAATACAAAAAGGCTTTTTTGTTGTTAAGTGTAACACTTGCAGTTTATGTTTAACTATTTATTCAAGTTCTAAATTTAGTTTTCTATAATTAGCAATGGTGACATCTGCAGGAGGCCCAGAAAACTCAAGATGGTAGTCATGACTATGCTATTAAAGCCCCTTCTCTTTATAAAGCATGTAAACACATAGAAGAGGTGTAGGATACTTCTGTCATCTTGACTTTTTTGACTTCCCCTGTGGATGCTATTAATTAACGAAGATTAGTAACGAAGTTCCTGTTTCCTGAGGGGAAAGGGATTCTCACTTCTTTCACATGCTAATCTACTCACCTGTTTCTCTTTCTTTATTTTAGTCCTTTCTGTGATCTTAAGTTGGGGTGGTGGTGGGAGTGGGATAAATAGCTTGACTGTTGCTATGACAATGTGTGTGGGATTCAAGTTCTCCTTGAAATACAAATCGGTATTCATCAAGAGATCTACTACTACTAATGTTTATGGCTGTCATGGATTTCTTTGTACATACATCACTCATTTTTATTGCATAGCAACCCTGAGATGACTCACGCCAGCTTTCTTGAGCATTGTGTGAGATGGGATTGAACCAAGTTTTCCCTAATTCCAATTTGAATACCTCCAGGCTCTTCTGCCAACCCTGCCCTACACCAGTCTGACAAAACCACGATCCCTGAGGAAATTAACATTGCCAGAACTTGAACAAGACTTATTAAACCCTTATTATTTGAATAGAAGCTCCAGTCAAATATGGGGAATTTCCCGAGTTTTATATTGTTCCTGGCAGGTTTGTATTTTTAAATGTGTGTTTTATTATCATTCCTTCTGAATTATAGTTAAGGAAAAAGCAGTTAACCTTCATTTCAAGGCACCATCCCTTTCCCAAAGCTATACAGAATTAGGACAAAACAGTGGTCCAGCTTGTTTGGTTCTTCTCTTCCTAGATCTATAAAATAAATAATTAAAATCTCTACCTACCTATCTATAAAAATGTTGACAAGAAGTAGGAAGAAACAAGAGATCTAAATGATGAAAAGTTACTGCTGAAAGTGTCCCTTAAAAAATAACTAGATATACATGGCATCTCAGAAAGGCAATGTAATTCAAAGTGTAATTCAATGGTTGTAACTACACTGTACAAGGTCCACTAAATTCAGTAGGACCTGCTGATATGCAAACACATGCAGGGTTGCTTTGCATAAAGTCCTTCTAACATTTATGTAATTTAAATTAGGCACTATAGCAGATTATATCCGTATACACGTATATACAAGCAGAGAGCTTTATTTTAATGTTTCTACTTATTACACAATAATCTTGTGTCTTGTCTTGTGATTATGTTAGGATGATACTTCCTGAATTTGCTAAAGTTAATCCTTAAGCAAACTCCCCAGAACTTCCTAGTTTGAAAACTAAGATTACTAAAATCAGATAAGAAACATTGATATATTATAGACATTTTGTTAACTGATCTCCTTGAGATATAGGCCCTAATATATTCTAAAAATCCGAGATGTTCTGAAAGAGATTCTGCTTACGATTGGTATCAATTTGTCTTTGTCAAAACGTAATCTATCTAAGCTAAAATGAAATGGGACTATGGCTGTGAAGGTTGCTTAAAAGCAGACAAGCATGTATTTGCAGTACCATCAGTTACCACGATTCCAGCAGCAGAAATTCAGTGCTTCTCTGCAGCTATTTCTTTTCTCCATAGTTTACTCTCCAGTCTCTTTCCAATGATTGTTCTAGCCTGGGTACCTTACCATGCTCCTTAAATGCTAGCTGTTTTGTTCTAAATCTCATCTTATTCTTTACCAAGTCTAAGCTGCTAGCAGCAAGGTCAGACATAAATTTTGATTCCTTGTCATATGGTTTGCAAGCATTTCTTGGAAAGCTGTTAGGACCAAAGGAAAAGCCAAGGCAACAACAAACCATCTTTACCTTAACTGCTGATTACCATATTCTTCAGTCTATAAGACACCCCCCCCCCAAAAAAGTGGGTGGAAATGTCTGTGCATCTTATAGAACAAATGTTGCCGAAGCCCTGCTCACCTGCCAGTCCCCACCCTTCAGCCTCTGCTTCCCAGCTATTTGCCTCCTTGCAGCAAACAGCAAACAGCCTGGTCGGCTTCATCACAGCCTGATTTAGCAAGAACAACTGAATGACAGTTGGATCATCCTCCTGGAATACTGCCAGGAGGATGATCCTGTTCCAGGCTGCGGGGATTGCCCCTCCTGCCCATCGCTGCTGTCGCCTATGGCCGCCTCCATGCACCCCATTTTCGGCCTCCGTGCGTCCTATTTTTGACCCATTCCAGGCGGCGGATATCACCGAAAATGGGGTGCGTGGAGGCAAAAAATGGAGCGTGTGGAGGTGGCAATGGCGATCCCCGCAGCCTGGAACAGCTGATTGGCACGATTCCGGGAGGCCAATCCAACCACCAATCAACTGCTCGTGCTAAATCAGGCTGTGCTGAAGCTGACCAGGATGTTTGCTGTTTGCTACAAGGAGGCAAATTGCTGGGAGACAGAGGCAGATTCCCCTCCCCTTTTTTTTCCTCCCAAAAAGCTAGGTGCGTCTTATGGTCTGAAGTGTCCTATACTGCGAAAATTACAAAAATTCTCATCCGACTGTGGGAGATTGTGGAATTCCAATCTTGTCAGATTTTTAGAAAGCTACTCCTTGGGGAAAAGTTTGATCCAAGTTGTTCTTCTAAGCTTTTTTATATTCTCAGAAAGTACTAACCTCCCTGTTGAGGCCTTTCATCCCACCCTAGGACTATCTTAAAATAATGTTGTCAACAAGCATGTTTCTAGTGTTATTTTCTCTCAAAAAAACACACCTCAATTAAATGGCAAGCATGTTAGATTCCTTATGGTCTCAGAGATGTAATATAGACCATCTCTGTAGTCATAGAACATAATTAATCAGTTTGTACCATCATTCTCCTTTTGGTAACATATTTCTGCTTTTGGAAGATGTGTGAATTATGCAGCAGACAATTGTAATAAGCCATGATTTTTGCATTTTAAATTTTATATACACCCACTTCCATACTTATACAAGTCCAGTACCCGTTTGGAAGATTACAAACCAATGTTTTTCAATCTTGGCAATTCTAAGAAATGTGGACTTCCTAGAGTTGCCAAGGTTGAGAAATACTGTTACAAACCACCATTTATATCTTTCTTTTAAAAAGGAATCCTGTACTAATAGGCATAGTTCTTAGAAATGTTAAGAGATTATCTAGATAGGAATTAGGCCTAACATTATATGTCACCTGCAGTGTATTCCTCAAAATAAAACTCATTTTACAGAAAGCACATAAGCTTGACTGCCATGGCAAAGGAGAATGCACAATGGGATATACTACCTCATAAAAAAGCAGCACAGTCTTTATGCAGTGTTGTACATAATTTAATTTGCAGTTCTGTATATAAACTTTTACTGTATTGCACACTATTGTAACAAACTAATTATTTTCAAAGAAATCAGTAAATACTTAAAGGATTTTAAAAATAAGGGTTTTAATGCAGCTGACAAAAAAAGAGAAGCAATTTACTTAATGAGATACATTTTTTTATGTTGAAAATGAGAGTTACATACAGCTAGAGTACAGTTAAAAGATACCATACAGTCCAACACTTAATTCCTCAAATTGTGTAAAATTAACAAGTCTCTACTGTCAAATATACAGTATTTCATATGATGGAAAAGGTTTTTTTGTTTTTGAAATTAGACAGAGGCATCTTTATCTTCTTGTGGCTTTTGTATATTTAAAATGATAGGACCATTTAGCACAATGCCAAATGTGTACTTCAACACAGTCTTCTTGCTGCCCTCCAGATGTGTTGGACAGAAATCCCCTTACTTTTTTAGCATGTCCAGTGCTGGCAGGGAGTTATTGTTGACATATCTGGAAGACAGCATGCTGGAAAATGTGTTTTCATGCACTGTGAATAGCAACTTCCTTATATTTTGCCCAACCCCTTTCTAGTCAATCTATTACTCCCTTATTATGATTTATGTTTACTGTTTATTTCTGACAACTTAAAATATTTAAACAAGCATAAATCAACAGAATGAAAAAGGTTTTTCAAAATTGTCCATCTAAAATTGAGAACTTAGGCATGCTAGAATCCATTCCATGGACATCCAGAATGAAGCCTCATATTTACACATACTTAAAAATTACCCAATTAAACTACTGGCTAAAATTCATACCAGAATTTTAAAAAAATGATCTGCAGCATTTATTAAAAATCCATGAACAAATTAATGAATTTATTGGATACAGCTAGCATACAACAGCATGTCCTCTGTCTAGATGAAATACAAAAAAAAGTAACCTTTTTCATACAAATAATTGTTTAATTTATTAATGTGACAATATATAACATAAAATTTGCTACTGCAGATTTTCATATGCTTGTCTTGCACATAGACAGACAGTAGTGGACAAAGATGGCAAACAACTAACAATGATTAGCAAAACTGCCTGACAACTTAAAGATGTTTAAAAGATTGTATGATTCATCTTATTCTAGACTGAAAAATGTCTACAGAGGTTTTCATTAAGGAGTGTCACAGAGATTAAAAGGAAATAATGCCAATTATCTTACATGTATTGGCATTGTAGAGAACTCATTGATTACCTAGCACTTTAGATCAATTGGATAGAATAACCCTTCATTCTTGTAGACATGTAAATTGAACATAAAACATGAGTCTAAGTGTACTGATGTGCCATCTTAAGAGAGGCCCTCTTGGGATAAATCAGAAAGTAAGTGCCTAACTAAAAACTGCATGGATACATTTAAAATGCACAAGGACATGTGCTGAGCTACTGATCATTAAACACTGAAACAGAAGTCTGAAAAAGTGCTGGAAGCAAGCACATGGCAGCAATATCCATACAGGTCAGTTGGTGAGATTATATGAAACTTAATTCAACCCAATCAATTCTTTGTGCAATCATAAATTTCATTTCACCAAAAGAAAAATGTTAGAAATGAAGACACCACATCACAGATGGTGGCAGTTTCAAACGTTGTCTCTTTTCTATATGAATGAAGTGCTGCTGATAGAAACCATGATTGGAGCAGCATTCCATCCTTGAATTTACTAATATAGTATACCAGAATAAAAACTTGGCATTTGTTTCTTTTATTCTTCACAGCTAACAGAAATACCAGGTTTATCTAGCAACTTATCAATATTTTAATACTAAATTTTCAATTTGCTAAACCATTTATTCTCATAGCTAAAGAGATAAAAAAGATGCTTCCCCCCTTCAATAAAAAAAGGGTTGAAATGTGAAATACTTCAGGAGCCCCACTGACATTACTAAAAATCAGTCCTATCTCTTAACAATACTGACCAAATCTTTTACAAGTTCCAGGCTTTCAGGTGTTTAAAACCTATTTAAATAGTCAATTCTTTAGATGCACGTTACTAAACATGATTAAATATGGTCCAAAGCCCAGACTGGATAGAATTGTTCCTGCTTACTGAGACTGTGCTACTTATGGCACAGTATGCTTATAGCATATTAATTTACTGCCTAGGAAAATAACACAAACTATGAGGCAGGGAGAAGAACTGCCAGCAATGTAAAAAACCAAGGCACAGGGCTAGCTACTGTACCCTACACAAATTTTCCAATTTTGAAAATAGGTTTGGTCAGTCTCCAGGAAGAGATCCTTAAGTCAATTAGCATACGATCATATAGTGATAAATACTACTTTCAAAATGCTAATGAAGTTGGCTAGGTTTAGATTGTGTTACCAAAGTAAACAAAAAAACAAAAACCACTAACTGGTTTTTATGAACCCTATGAACTGTAGCCTCACGCACAAAGATGGACACAGAAGGATTGGCCAGCACAAACTAGAAGCAACATTTATCTTCCACTTCAGTCTAACTTGTATTTAGCCCGAACACCTTCAGTTTCATTCATACACATACATTATTCAAAATAAAATGGAGCATTCTTGAGTAAAAGGCTACTTCATTTTAAAAAAGTGGGTCAGAGAAAAGAGGAGAAATTAACAATACACAGAAAACAAAGGAAACAATAGAAACCAAAAGGTAAATAGGAAAAGTGGTCTATATTCTGTGTAACAGCACAAACCGTGCTTGCTTAATTGTGCCTAGTTATAAGGGTTGGTGCAACCTGCACACATGGAAGATGGCAATAAAGACCTCAGTCAGCTTTGTGGAATGAAGTAACTAGGTAATTGTTTTGACATATGATGGTCTCAGCTCCACTTCATGAGTTAACAGAGTGCAAAGACCCCAATATGAGCCCTGATGTCCTCTTATCCTCCAAGTACTAAAAATCAGCAAATTCTTTTGCACATTTCTCTGTTAGAGAAACACGGATATCTTCTTCCTCATAATCATCAAAGTTGCTGGTATCTCCTGGGCCTCGACATTTTGGTATGAATGGAGCTTCTACCTGTATAATAAAAAAAGTATGAACGGTTGTTAATTGCTAATCTGAAAGAATTAAACACTAAGACTGTGGGAACTAAAAAAAAAAATAAAGCCTTCAAAAACAATCATTACAAGGACTATTTGATAGAATGAAAATACCCCAAAGAACAAATAGAAATACATTGTGTCACCCACTGTGTGAATCAAGCAGCTACACAGATCGGGAAACTGCCAAAATAACAAAATTAATGTAGCAAAATCGAGTCAAAATGTAGTACAGAAAACTAGAACAAAACAAGGTCCAAAAGACTGAAAGAACTAAAGTGACATTTATCAGACACCCCTCTCCCAATCCTTCAAGAATGTATATATAGAAGAAACAGGGTGGGTATTAAAGGACTGTGGAATACACAGAAAAGGTGGAATAACTGAACATTGCATAAAGACTTGAAAATCATAACTTTCAAAGCCAACAAATACAAAAGGAAAATCCAAGAAGCAAATGAAACAGAAATACATGGCCAAGAAGGATAAAGAATGCAGAATTTCTTGGATCATTTGAAAAATAATTTGTAGCATCTCAATAAGTCATATGATCTGTTACAATCAATCATTGTTTATTGATTATACTGTTGATATGCTGCATTCTTACACATTGTTTACAGCTGTGTTATACACAAAAAGTGATTTTTGTGAGTCTAAAATGGCCAACAAATCAAATTCAAATAAGATCTGCAGCAAAGACTGCTTTGTGAGGAAAAAACGAATATTTTTTCTGTATATTCCAGACATTAATTTTAGAAAGCTTAAACGCATTTAGCTTAGAATTTATTCATGTAAGACAATTACTATTAGAAACTCAGCCTTTTTATGAATGTATAGACTAATGCACGGGATTACTACAGAAATATAAAACCTCACAGACGTAAACACTACCTCATCAAACTTGCATCTGCACAAAATGGATCCTGATAATAAGATAAATAAGAGAAGCTAATTTAAATGTTGCCATATATGGTTTTGCCTTCCATGCAACCTATGGTATGCCCAATTGTTGACTCTAGGAGTTCATCAAAGTTGCCAAATATTGTAACCAAATATATTGTTACTGAACTAAATTGAAAGTAAATGAAATTTTGTTCACTCTAATCCTGTTTATTTGGGGATTGTGGCTCTCTATGCCTCATTCAAAGGCTAGGACTGTCCTGTGACTAAAAAAGAAGAAAGTAAATGTATACGCTTGGTCTAGTGTTAAGGATTAGCTATATAGTCAAATTTTCTTACAGTACATTTCCAAAAAATAAAAAATAAATAAGCCAATTGCATAAACCATATTTTGACATGGGGTTTTCAAAGGTAATGCCAATTTATTTTTTTAAAAAATTGTATTTATTTGAGGCATAGGCATAAACACATTTCTGAAATATTTTAATATGCAATATATATAAAAAGAATGATTTGTGATAGAAGACTAATGAAATACATTCTGATATTCAGTAGAGAATACAAATAATAAAAATCTCCCTTGAAATTAAATAATTAATACATTATTTATTACAGCTATGCTGTACTGTCACACTGCATAGCTCTGTAACTAGCTTCTTTTTATAAATTATTATGTTTCCGATTTGGCTTTTAAATAACGTTTTTGTAAAACAGCATGCCTATGAACCTTGAAACTATCATATGACTACTAGAAATGCTTACCGTACAAAAGTTCAAGAAATATAATTTCTCAAGATAATTTTAAGAAGAATTGTAAGTTAAGAAAGTTAAAGATTCCCAAAATATTTTAGAGAAAGAATGATATTTTTTTTCATAGAAAATACTAGTAAATATTTCACTATTGCTTTGGTGAGAGTTCGATTAGGAATCATCTTTGTCTCTCTGATACTTAGGTGAAGAAGAATATCCAGTATCTGTATATGTGGAACAGTATTTCTGAGAAGTCAATAAAAGGAGAACACAGCTGTACTGAAAATCATTTGATATCAAGAAACAAGTGGAGATTTCTACAATTAAGAGAGGAAGGAATGGAACCCTTCTGTTTTTGAATAGAGTTTTGAATAGAGATTCTAATCTTATGGATTCTAAGGCCCAAAATACTTTGGAAATATCCTGTGTTTTAAAGGTAAAAGCAGGTATAGCAATTTTAAATAAGAAAGGACAGGGAAATTTTCATTTGCTGTCGCTAAATTCCTTTTAAAGAAACACAAACTTACCTTTCTCTGGTAAATGGCAATCCAATCTGTAGTGGCAAACCATTTGTGGTTTTTAATGTCATTTACTCCATTCTTGAGATTTCCATACCGCTTGGTCAAATCTACCTGAAGTAAATTTCTTAATAGATCCTTAAGATCTGAACTGAAATGCGATGGGAAACGTACCTACAAAATATATCCAATACATTTACTGTAGCAACATATATGTGCTGTTCTTTGAAAAGGATGACAGATGAGTTAGGGATATATGGTGTAAATCCAAATGCCAATATTGCATATTGTTATACTATTGAATATTTCCATTCATAGAGATAAAGCCTATCAAAATTCAAACAGATCCATGTTTTCTTTCAAAGATTTTGGGTAGTCCTCGAGTTACAACAGTTCATTTAATGACCAATCAAATGACATTGAAAAAAATGACGTATGCACTGTTTTTCACACGGCTGTTGCAGGTTCCCCATGGTCACATGATCAAAATTCAGATGTTTGGCAACTGGTTCATATAATGACGGTTGCAGTGTCCTGGGGTCATGTGATCAGCTTTCGCGACTTTCTGACAAGCAAAGTCAGAAAGTTTTTTTTTACTGTTTTAAATGTGGTTTTGTATTCTGTAAGCCACCTTGAGTCGCCATGGGCGAATAGGCAGCAATATAAATTTAATAAAATAAAAAAAAATAAAAAAAAATAAAAAAAATAAAGTCAATAGGGAATCCAGATTCACTTAGCAACCACGTTACTAACTTCACAAATGCAATGATTCACTTAACTGTGGCAAGAAGAGTCGTAAAATGAAGCAAAATTGATTTAACAAATGTTTCACTTAGCAACATAAATTTTGGGCTCAACTGTGGTCATAACTCAAGGACTATCTGTACATGGGTTTCCTAAGCTTTCCAATCGTTACATGGGCAATTTCTGAGCACCAGATAGGACAGAGTAGTTTTTTAAAGATGTCTGCTACTCCAGAGACAGGTATTTGTGTGACATTCTATCAAAGCTGATTTGGCCGAGGGGTGGAGGGCGGGATAGCGAAAGAACTTTAATAGATTGATATTTTATTTTCCCAGATATTTAGTTCTATTACTGCTCCCCCCACCCCAAAATAAGCCCTATTTTGTGAGGGATTCTGGAGGAAGAATTATTCCACACTCTTCCAATTGGAAAAAGTTTTTGCTGGTAAATATTCTATTTTTTGTCAGAAGAAACCCAGAGAGACACTACTAATATGAAATAATAGTTATCTTTACATCATTTACTATGTGCTTTGCCCTCAGCATGATTTCATGTAAAGAATCATGTGTTAAACCTTAGTCCCTTTTATTCACAGTAAAGTTAATTCACTCACAGGAGTTCCTTTTGGTATCACATAATGTTTATACACAATATAAACACATTAGGAACTCATAGTCATAGAAGGAATGTAGTTAAACAGAACACTACATACATAATTATAATCTATTCCTAACACCAACAAGTAACTGAACAGAAAAATTAAGACAGAACTTAATTCCAAATGAAACCTAATCTAGAATGCTGGTGGTGAAATGGTACAGGTAATACAACTGTATTCTGAAAGAAACACAAGACAAATTAATAACAATCAACGAAAGTTAGTTTTTAGAAACTGGAGAAAAATGTGAATGTCAGAGGGAAAAAGGAAGGAAATGTCAGAAATCAAGAACATAGAAAGCCACAAACAATCATACCCTCACTGACAGTACTGCATGTTTTCAAATGTTTGTTTTCTGTTCAAATCAATCAAGAGCCCCATGAAACAGTACTTCCATGAAGTCCTCTGTCCCACACAAAAGTGGAGAAGAAGGTTGCAAATAAATCAGTGGTGGGATTCAAAATTTTTTACTACCGGTCCTGTGGGCATGGCTTGGTAGGCATGGCAGGGGAAGGATACTGTAAAGTCTCCATTCCCTCCCCACTCCAGGGGAAGGTTACTGCAAAATCCCCATTTCCTCCTGATCAGCTGGGACTCGGGAGGCAGAGAATATATGGAGGCAGGGCAAATCAGAGGTGGTATTTACCAGTTCTCCAAACTACTCAAAATTTCCGCTACCAATTCTCCAGAACTGGTCAGAACCTGCTGAATACCACCTCTGAAATAAATGCACTATACCATACATACAATGCGATTCAGAAAAAAAGTGCCACTGTTTTAAGCAAATCTAGCCACTGAAGTTAATATGACTCTTAAAGCAGTAGTGCTTCCTTTTTTTGTTTTGCTTTATTTTGTTTTCCAGGCTCACAGGGGAAAAAAAAATCAGATTAATTTAAGGAATAGCATAGAAGGGCTACTTCAGTCACTCTTGTGTGAGTCAGAAGTTCTTCCCTATCATTCGCAAAGAATGTATTGTCCTTGTCCAAATTATCCAATAGCAAAAAGCAGATGCATCAAAATATGAGACACAATATTCCTTCTCTAACATTATATGAATGGAAAGGCAGCAAATTCAAGGATCAGCAGACTGCTAGTGTCACTTCATCTCTCTCCCTGCCTCTGTATTCTTTCACTGAAATTGTACATATTCCAAAGCAAATACACATAATAGTTTGGACAATGATGTGTCTGTATGTATAAATATATAATTTTCTTCTTTAATTCCTATCTATGCCAAACAGATTCCTGTTCCAGCTTATATAAATTATTCTAATATATTTTAGTTTACTTTTTCAGCTTACTATGGCATCTTCCCATACTTTACCCAAGAATTTAAAATAACATGATGGGTGATGATGTTGTTTAGCACCTCAATGAATCTAATATGTCCTTTATGTTCCACTGAAAATGTAGGAATTTTGGGCAAATCTGTAATTACATGAATACTGTAAATGTGGCCAGTAACTATTTCCGCCACTCTTTGCATCAGCCTTTTTTAATCTTGGCAATTTTAAGATGTGTGGACTTCAGCTCTCAGAATTCCCTAGCCACCATTACTGGTTGGGAAATTCTGAGAGTTGATGTCCACACATCTTAAAAGTTGCCAAAGTTGAGAAACAGTGCTTTACATGCTAAATTCATATAGTGAAGAGGACAGTCTATGTTCCCTGAGGCTTTGGTGTGACTTCCAAATCATTTCCAAATGTATATATGTAAACTAATACCACGTTTCTCCAAAAAGATGACCCACCTTGAAAAGAAGCCCTATCACATTTTTGAGCGCATGCAATCAAATTAAGCCCCACCCACAAAATTAGCCCTAATTAAGATACTGCCCACCCCGGGTTGCAGGGGATGGGGCGAGGCACACAGGTAAAAAAATAAGCTAGGATGGGGATGGAGGGGTTGAGCTGCCCTACTTACCAGGCCTCGCAGACCCCGACACCTGCCTCACCTTCTGCGGTTGCTTGTGGCCACTCGCACACATCGCCCTGGCCTCTGTTTTGCTTTTAGATGCCTGCTGGAAGGCATCTGCAGCCAGTACCAGAGCTCTGGATCGATCTGGAGCTCTATTATCGGCTGCAGAGGGCTTTCTGGAAGGCATCTGAAGGCGAACCGGAGGCCGGAGCGACGCATGAGAGTGGCGGCAAGTGGCTGCAGAAGAAGTGGGCCAGCAGTGGGCTCCTGTTGGGCAGGGCTGTCGGTGCCACTGTTGCGAGGTGAGTTAATAATTAGACCCTCCAAAAAGAAGGCGTAGCCATTTTTTTTGGGGGGGGGTCAAAAGAAAATAGGACCCGGCCTTCTTTTTGGAGAAACACGGTAGTTTTTAGTGTCTGCCTCTTCTTTACTTTTAAATAATGTATTTGAATATGACTGAACTCTTAAAATTATTTTTCACTAGAAATTATTTCTGATTAAATCTTGGAATATAATATTAATATATAATAATATGTACCTTATGTCATTTTATTTCCTTATCTGGTATTTTCACTTCAATTACATTTTTTGCTAAATCTGTGAACTATTTATAAAGGGGCCCCATTTTAAATTACTGTATAGCATTTCGTGAGCTATCAGACACATCACTAGAAGCTAAATCATAAGACTACCTTCCAATTTACTTTGGCCATGTCATGCATTCAAATTCATTGGAGAAGGCAATGATGCTGGGAATGGGTAATGAAACAAGAAAGATCAAGGAAAGAACATGTTGGCGTGAGAACATCAAATCTAATACCAAGCTGAACATCCAGTGATTAGGAGAAGCTGTGCATGGAGGGTAGCATTTATTGTCTATAAAGTCACCAAGATTCGGACATGACTAAATGGTTTAAAGAACAATTATGTGAGCTAGACTAGGACAATCTTAAACTTGCATATTTTCATTTCCTTCTATTTTTGACACCTTCACAGATAAACATACACTCTGTTTCTTATTTTATTTCAAACACAGAGCAAGACAAAGAGACACATATATCTATCTATACAGAGCAAAAGACATAGCCAGTGACATAGAAAGGATGAAATCGAAAATTCTCCCCGCCACTTGCTTTCAGGGGACTGAATGTAACAATTTAATTGACAATCATTTCTGGCTGTTTTAAATCCTACTCTTTAGAGCTACCGTGTTTCCCCAAACATAAGACCCTGTCTTATATTTTTTTGAACCCTGAAATAAGCACTTGGCCTTATTGCCATGCACTCAAAAGCCCGATTGGGCTTATTATCAGGGGATGTCTTATTTTGGGGGAAATATGATTAAAAAAATGCTAAAACATATGAATAGTCAACAATTAAGCAAAGTTAGTTAATTAAGGACAATTTGAATTTAGGGACAAATTAAAGGATAACTTTCAATTTTAGGGACAAATTTTATATTTTCTCTAATTTATTAATCAAGACAGAAAAAAATGTTGTGTGTGCTATTCTCATGAAAATGCTTACCTTTCCAGAAACAATTTTTTCATAAATCTGGATTGGTTGATCTGCAAAGAATGGAGGATATCCAGCTGCCATTTCATAAATTAACACTCCTAAGGCCCACCAATCCACTGCTTTATTGTAGCCCTGATGAAAAATACTGTGATTAGGTCTAATGATAATACCTCATCAAACTTTTAGTATTAAAAAATTACACACACACATATAAGAATATAAATGCTTCATATTTAGATAGCATACATATAATTTTAAACGTTTTATTCTCATATTATTCAATAAATAGATGTTTGATGACATCTAAAACAAAAATAAATGATATATATATATATCTCAGAATTATATTACAAAAAGCAAATGGAAGAGACTCTTCAACACAGCAAAGAAAATCAAAAGTTGTTTCTCAGTAACTTTTTTGTTTCTAAATTATACCGCTAGTTTTCTTGCATGTAAGTTTTGCAGTTCCACTGGTGAAGTGTAAGTCAAGAACTACCCATACAGAAATTGACCCTCATGCTTCAAAGAGTCATAAAAACACTTTATTATACAGTGCTAAAATCATCCCAAGTAAAGACTCTTTACCATTTCCTGAAATTAAATGTGTTAAGACTTTAAGATGGCATGTTATAGAATACCAAGCAATATTTTGGCTTGAAGAATTTGACTAAATTATTAGATTCTACGTGAGAAAATATCATGACAATATTTAATAATTATTACCTAAGCCATGCATGAGTTTATTTGAAATTTTAGATGAAACTTCTTCCTAAGCATATTTAGAACAGTATTTTCCTTTCAGCAATGCTTAATGAACCTGTCAAGCATTTTCAAATACCTTGCTAAGAATTATTTCAGGTGCCAAATATTCTGGAGTCCCACATAACGTCCAAGTTCTTCCTTTTACTCTTTTTGCAAATCCGAAATCTGTGACCTAAGAGAACAGAAAGAATTATTATATTTCTCAAGGTTTATTTATAAATTAAAATAAAACCAAATTAATGATAATAATACACATAGGCATCAAGAGGTAATTAATCACAGAAACAGGTTTTTTTTTGTATGTCATAATAGAAACAAAAGAATAGTAGTTTTAGGTGTATCTTTTTAATCAAACAAGGCATGATAGGTAACCAATTCATTCTTAGAAGCATTAAAAAGGAAGAATTAATGCCAAAGTATAAACCTCAGATATGCTATATTCAACACTAGGTAATACCTATAACATCATTAAGCTTTTGATTTTAAAAAGCAAATTTTTTTTCCAGGGCTGGGGAATCAGTTTTGGAGTCCCAAAATATTTGGCTGGATATTTTTTGGGGGGTGGGAGTGATATGAAAAGGTGAAAAAGGTGATTGACACATCTATTTTCCCCTAGCGCTGAACAACAGTAACAGGAAACTTAAGCTGAAGGTTTTCAATTATATAAGCTGTTGTGCCTCCTGCATCACTTGGAAGCTGAAAGAATAAAACTGAAAGTATTGCCCCAATTGGAAAAAGCTATCCATTTTGATATAAACCAATTTGGATCAAATTCAGCATCTATTTTCTCCTGTTTTTGACAATATATATTTTAATTGATGAAACTGATTTGTAAAAAACTGATTTCCTTACAAAATACTCTAAGTATTCACCACATCTTGCTATAGATAACAAAATATTCATGTCTATAAATCTTTGTATCATACCTGAATATATCCTTGTTGATCAATTAAAAGATTTTCAGGTTTTAGATCTCTGTAGATGAGGTCTAATGAATGGAGGTACTCAAATGTTAGTACTATCTGAGCTGCATAAAATCGTGCATGTGGTTCACTGTAATCAATGAAAATATTAAGTTATTAAAACTAGTACATTTAACAGAAGTACCGTCATTATCTTTTAAATACAGTGGATACATGTATTTTTAAATACAAAAATCTATGAACCGGTAGAAATATATGAGAAAATTTATGTTCTGTTCTACAATGATTGCAAAATGAATTCAAAAGTACATATATAATACAGGTTGTCCTTATTTAGCAACCACAATTGGGATTGACAACTCAGTCACTATGTGAAGCAGTTGCTAAATCGCAAATCATATGACCATAACTTTGTTTTTCAGCTCTAAACTGACAAGAGTAATCAGTTTCATACCTTCTGCTTTTCTTTGCATCCTAGCCAGTCCCCCACCCTCTGGATTGGTCACCCCATGCTGGATAATTAATAAAAAAGGTATTAATTTTTGCAGTAGAAAGAAGGGGATCAAAGGAGAGTAATCACAGCAAAAGCTGAAAACAGTTGTCCTCACTGTGCCTGCTTATTATACTAATTTCTAATCCCATCGTCTCAAATCTCTCTGCTCTGCAAGGGAGGAGAGTTCAGCTAGGAGAGATTACCTACAGAAATTGCTGGGTGGGAACCTTCTTTTCTGAGATGCAAGAAGGAAAGAGGGGCTCTGGTAGTCATGTTGAGGGGGGGTATGAGGGCACGGAAGAACCAAAGTGACCTGGCCATCGAAAGGGTGGGGTGGAGATAGATGGGTCTCTATCTTTTTGTAATGAAGTATGTCAGTAATCTTGGGGCTAGAAGGGAATAGATGCTGCCCAGGAAACAATAAAATAAGAGAGGCAGGAGCCCTCAATGGTTCGGTCAGAGAAACAAAACTTAGAATGGGCCCACCCTAATGAATCAAAACAATTAAAAGCAGCAATGAAAGTTTGTACTTTCAAACTTGGACGATTCTGTTAATGTAGCCTTAAATAACATAGAATTAACCTAGTTTTGTTTCCTGTTTGGTTCATCTGGGAGGGCTGAAATTTGCTTTGTAGATTCAGGTGGGGGTGATGTGTTTGGATAGGAGGGAATTGGCAAGGGGAGATGGGGGCTTCTGATTTGTGCATACTAGTCCAATATGGGTGCTGGAAGGTAGAGAGGAGGAAGTGAAGGACAGGAGTTCTCTGAGGGCTTGTTGCGTGCAGCTCCCAACTGGAGCACTGTGGTGAGGTGGCTTCCCTCATCTGCTACTCCTGTCCAGAGTTTGTTTAGCCATGATAGAGACCAGGCACCCCTAGAAAGACACCATCAATTCCTGCGCATCTCTTCCTGGCTGGCCCTGGATCTGAAAAGACCCAAAGGGACACCTTCTCAGCCACATTTGATGTTCCAAGTCTGAAGACTCTGTCCCAGCATGCTTGCAAAGAGAAGGTGTCTGCAGGCAGTTTGCCAACTGCCCTTAGATTGTGCCGGTTTGGGACCTCAGGCAACCTTTTCCATTTTGATGGTAGCGGCAGAGGAAAGCTAACTGGTATGAAGGTCTCCTCATGGTTGCTGCTCAGCTAGGAGGAAAAGTTTAACTGACTGAATGGAGGGGACTGCAAAGGAACCAAGATTTGCTAAATGGCTGCAGAGCTGCCTTTTTTTCTGAGTAGCGCCATCTGGTTTTGGGGGATGGTCATCTTTCCCCTCCCTAATAGGGCACTCTGCCACAAGAAGCTCTGGATCAGAAGAGAATAAGCAGGCACACTTTGGGGATTACAGTGGCTGTTTGGCAAGCAGCTGCCAGGACTAACACATTGCTTTTGTTTTCTATGTGTGTTCTCGACTGTGTGCCATCTTACTTTCTTCTAATCTCGTCTCCAATCTCCACTGTGCAAGAGGAGAGAGGTAATAAAAACAGACCAGACCCTTTGTATTGATCACAGGATTGAGGGAAGCTGCCAATGTAATAAATGGTTGTCAATTGATCATAAAGTTATTTTTTCAGTACATCATAACATCAAACAGTTGTGGAATAAGTGGTCAGTCAAGGGAGGACTATCTGGATCAGATCCTATGTATTTCAATATATAAAACTATTGTATACATGCCAAACCAAAACTTGTTTTTCAAAGCTATTTCAGAAAGTTTTCAAGTTTATGCTAAGTGAAGTACATCTTTTCCCATAAAGAAATCACTTAGGAATGACAGCATATACTTTCCCAAATAACTTATTTGTTTATTCTTACCTGAACCTTCCAATTCTTCTTAAATGTGAGAACATTTCCCCTCCAGGAACATATTCCATAACCATATATAAATTGGAATTGTCCTAAAATATAGAGAAGTATCGTTAATTGAAATTGTAAATACACTTTCAAAGATCTAAATATATTTCTGGCAAACAAACAAAAAGTTTATTTAAGCACTCAATGTTCCTGAACACTGAAAGTGGGGGGGAAAAAGAGCAGGGTGAAACAGAGAGTACCTGGCTGAATTAAAATTGACCAGCCTTACTCCATTATTCTCAACAGAAGAACACAAGGAGCGATAATGGCAGTAGTAAGTGTGCATGAGATTTTGGCAAAAAATTCTATACATATAAAAACTTAATGGATTTTTCCTCACAACAATGTTATCATATAGAGTTTTTGTACACAACTATTGATAAGACAGATAGTCCTCATTTAACAACAACTCATTCAGTAACTGTATGAATGGTGCTGAATGAGTAGTATTTACAACTGGTCCTCATAACTGTGGCTGTCACAGTGCCCCTGTAGTCACATGACTGTGATTGCTGGCAACTGACTTGCAATTATTATGTCGTAGCATACTCTGGTTATGTGATTGCCATTTGGGACATTCTCTGTTGGCTTCCAAAGACAAACTCAATGCAGAAGCTGGCAGGTGTGCAAAAAGACCCGGATTGTGGGGGCAATAAGCTGACTTTGTATCAAAAAGAACACCGCTTAGGGGGGCCCGAAAGCCCTACTAAGCAGGTATATACAAAAGTATGAAGGCTATTGCTTAACGCATTGTAAGCCGCCCTGAGTCTCCGGAGAAGGGCGGCATATAAATCGAACCAATAAATAAATAAATAAATAAAAATGGCAACCAGGTGGCATCATAGTTAACAACAGTGCAGGGTTCACTTAATGATGACAGCTGGAAGTGCTGGCATCGTGATCATGTGATGTGCTTTATGACCACAGTGCTTAGTGATGGAAATTCTTGTTCCAAATACTGTTGTTAAGTGAGGACTACCTGTATGTAATTTTAATTTATACACGGTTACATTTAAACGTATGGCTGGAGAATTGAATTATTTTTTCTGATGCCATTCTTTGTTATATAACTGTACGCAATGAAAATTGTTCCATTTTTAAAAAAATTTAAGTCAATTGCTAATAGATTCCATTCAATGTTATCTCCCATGCCACAGCAAAATCCATGGTGATGGATTTTATATGAGATTTCTTTTAAATAAGCCATGGGGTTGTATTTTCCTTGCTTTCTATACCACTGTCAGGGCTACGTATGCTTTCTACTTCTATTTCTATTTATTTCTATCCTGCCTTCATTATTTTTGCAAATATCTCAAGGCAGTGAACGTATCCAAAACACCCTCTTCTTCCTATTTCACCCAAACAATAATCTTGTGAGGTGAGGTGAGCTGAGATAGAGTGGCTGGCTCAAGGTCACCAAGTTGGATTTCATGGTTAAGGAGAACTAGAACTCACATCTCCTGGTTTTTAGCCTGGTGCCTTAACCACTGCACCAAACTGGCTCTATTAACTAGCTCTATTAACACCAACACCTGTTGTCATCTTACTACTTGAAACTGTATTTAATCTTAAACCCAATTTAAAAATATCAAAATAAAAATGGATTATAAACAAATATTAAGTTAATGAAGGCCATTAATTTATAGCAAATAGTTTGTCAGGAGCACTTAATTGATAATACCAGATTTGGACATCTAGCTAGCTAGATGCAACAGCACATTACTTTTCCACATTCTGGTTTACAAAGATCATAGTTTTCATTTAAATAGTGATGTATGAATATGACCAAAGGGCTTACTTTATTTTATTAAACTGACTTGTTCAATTTGTAAAACTTGCAATCATATTAAATTAGTGAAGCATCTAACATGTAATTTTAACAAGTGAGCATCTTCAATCATCTTTGGACTCGTCTTATTTGGGAAATAAACTTCTATGAAAAATGCGGCACCCACTGGGCACTACAAGACAAATTATGCTAGAAAAAAGTAACTAGTGTTACTTTCTAATCCAATTATTACCTTAAAAGAATACTCCAGTCTTACAAGAAAAGGAAAGTTCACTGCTTGTAATATTCTTTTTTCATTCAATGTGTGTTCTATTTGCTTCAGTTTAACCACCTAAGAACAAAGTCCATTTTAGAAAGGATTCAAAACAAAACATTTAGTTAAAAATAGGAAAAAGATCAGTTCTAAAATCAGTTTGCATTTTATAAGTGGCTTAAAGCAGGGATCCCCAACCCCTAGGCCATGGACTGGTACCACTCTGTGGCCTGTTAGGAACTGAGCTGCACAGCTGGAGATGAGTGGCGGGTGAGTGAGCGAAAAACCCAACACCCCCCTCCCCCACTCTGTGGAAAAATTGTCTTCTGTGAAACCTGGCTTAATGAATAAAAGAACTGTATTCTATTTCATCTTTGGGTTCAGATTATACTGTACATAAGATGTATAACAAGTAATCTGAACAAATACAGTTTGTAGAATGCTTGCAACAAGTTACAGTGAGAGTTTTAGAAAGTTCATTTAATGCATATCATCTAAAATTAAAAAAAAAACCTCACACCCCCAAAGAACTTACAAAAAATGATGTATTTCATACTATTCTCTTAATTAAACTATAACATTTGATTATGGGAGTGTCTTCAAGGAGAAAGAGTAGATGGTGAAGATGATGAGGCTAATAATTTTTGAGAACTTGGTTAGAATCTGAATCACTGGAAAATACCCCCACAAAGAATAATTTCAACTCTAATGCTAATTACATGAGCAAACAACATTTGACGTAGGAAGAGAGTAGAAAGGCCTGATTCAGGCTAGACAAGATAAAGCAGTGTCTGGAAGCCCTACATCCCATGAATGCTGAATGACATCTTGATTTTGTTACAGTTTTACAATTATTCCTTTGCTGAAATTTACATTTAACTTAACAGCTATCATACTCATTTTCTTCCATGTTTTTATAACATGAATTACAGAGACGTGTTTATTTTCTGCCATCAAATCAGTGTTGACTTCTGGAGATTACCTGGACAAATCCCTGCAGTTTTCTTGGCAGATTTTGGAAGTGGTTTGCCACTGCCTCTTCCTAGGGCTGAGAGAGAGTGCCTGGCCCAAGGTCACCTAACTTGATTTGTCTCTTAAACCAGGACTAGAACTCATGGTCTCCCAGTTTCTACCCTAGTGCCTTAACTAACAACTATCCCAAACTGGCACTTATCACAAAGGGATATTTTTCTGAAATTAAATTATTCTGTGGCAAATGAAATGTGAAAGTCAGTTAAACGACTGTCATTTATGTTAGGGTGGAAATGATATGACATGCACTTGCATCCAGTGCTATGACATAACCACACCATTTGTCTGTGTCATTCTGATATCAAGTGTCTGATTACTGCTGCTTGAAAAAAATTAATTTTCAATTAATGAAAAATTAAGTTTAAAAATGCAGCTGCTTTTGTAATTCAATAATACAGTAGCAGTAAATGCTGGAATTGAAGACATAAACATTACACGTTTTGAAACATTTAGTTACATTGTTTCAATATATTAACATAATGAAATTGGCTTGTTAAAGTGTTGCTGCTGCATGCCAACCCTTCTAACTTGTAACTGCCAACTACATGAAACTCTATTAAAATCCAATCTAAAAATACAATTTTCTTAAGAGAGAGCTCAGATTTAAGTGAACAGAAAAACTGCAGAATATTCATAAAACAAAAAGGATGTTGTGAATATAGATAAATGTTAGCATTGGTTTGGCTACACAATCTGACAATAGTTAATCAGCAACTAGCTCACTTCTTTTCAAATACTTACACCAAGGAGTATTCATTTGTTAAAAAACACAGATATATATACACACACACACACAAGGCAGACTTACACAAATATTATTCAGTCTAAACAGAGATGCTTTAAAATGATATGACATTACACAAAAGTTTATTGTTAAATATTACATTTTTTCTGAATATTCATTATTTCCTATATGCTATGTAAAAATGATTCCCCCTGCTAGGTGTTAAAACAAATCAAATACCTTGATCAAACTGTGGTGGGTAGGTGTCAGAAAAGGAGGAGCATCTTCTTTTCTTTTTAAAATCCTTTTCCTTTATTAAAATGATTCAAAGTACAAATTCTATTGCAACCAACATGCTAGCTTGAGCGTTGTTTAGGAACTGTACTGCCAAGATCAATGCCCTGTTCTGGCACCCCTACCTAGCATATCTACTCTGACACTGGGGTAAAAGTGAATTTCCATAGTAGCTAGGTTTGGATTTCCCTAATTCTCTTTCCGGGATCCGTAACAGCCTATTAACATTTGCACCATGGTTGTTATTGACCCTAAATATCAAAATCCTCTTTTATATTCCTTTCACCAACAAAAAAATCCCAACCTTAAAATACTACAAAATGAAAAAAAGGGCTTTAACTGTTACATGTCTCTATTACTATTTTAGAGGTGAAAATGTTGCAGAATAATACTATTTCTTCCATTAAATAATAACTTAATACTACTCATACTCATAACTGTACACCTGTTCACTGCACATATTAATAACGGTAAGTTATGTGCTGTAATAATAATAAGCACAACCTCAAGATTCATTTATAAAATGCCATATTTTTTCCATTCGCACTGTATACTTATTGCTTGTTCAGATTTATCTCAACTCTTCTCCTAAGTCATTTTTCAAACAGTAATTGAGCTACAACTGAACAAGGCACTTGACCAATGCTCTCTGTAAAATACAGTCAATGGAGAACACTCAGCATGTGCTTTATATATCTCTAGAGCAGTCGGTATGCCATTCTTCCAACACAAAGCAAACTAGCAGGATTTGCACTGAGCTGAACTAGTGCAGAAAATAGCATTCAAGAGGCATGTGAACAACCCAGAAACAATGAAACTTTACCCCACCTGAACCACAGCTTGGCAGGGAAATATACATACATATCGGTGAATACAGAATTAAGTAAACTGTAATAAAAATACCAACTTTTTGTTTATCCAGTATCTTCATGGCATAATACTGTTCTGTAGATTTGTGTTTCACCAACATGACTCTGCCAAATGATCCAGTTCCAAGTGTTTTAAGCCTCTCGAAATCATCTAACCCAGCAGTATTCTATATTAGTAAGAACAGATAAAATATCCCAAGTGTAACAGGTTATTATAACAGTAATTTATTCAATTAAATATACATATAATTTATTAAGCAGGATAGCACCCGTTTCTACTGGAGAGAAAAGGTAACTTGGGAAACAGAACACCTGTTATGCTTGTAGAGGAACCTAGGATCAAGCTCTAAAACCTTTGGGTAGCGCAGAAAGCCTTGCATGTGAAATTGTAAATAACCTATTCTCGGCGCCAATATTACTCAGAAACAGATAAAACATCCCAAGTACAAGAGGTGAATGAATAGATGAATGAACTATAGAGCAGTTCTTGTGTTTCCAAATGGGAACAGTAATCAGAAATAGCTAATATTTCTATCTCATGTATTGAAAAGGTATTGGTTAAATGATATATTTTGTAAAGTGCTGGAGCTCTGTCAAGTTTACTACTCACTCAGAAAGCGTCAGGGACAAGTTGCATAGAATAATATGTTTATGTGTACTGAAGACATGAACCAGCTAAGTGTGAAAAGGAAGATGGAAACACTTGCTGTGGTTATGACAGGGGTGTCAAACTCAAGGCCCGCGGGCCGCATCCAGCCTGCAGGATCTGGCACGTGGGGCTGCCCGCTTACATCTGGCACATGGGGCTGCCCTGGGAATAGCGAAGGACCGGCCCACAGTACTTCTGCCAGTGAAAACGAGCTCGGGAGGGCCGCGTGCAGCCCTCCCGAGCTCCGTTTTCACTGGGCAGAGGGCTGCAGGATGATCCCCCTACAGCCCTGTCTGGGTCACCACAGGTGCCCCCGACATGAGTGACATTGAACTGGCCACACCCACCTGGCCCCCCAAAGTCAAACACAACCTTGATTTGGCCCTCAATGAAATCGAGTTTGACACCCCTGGGTTATGAGCACTGAGGCTGTGAAGCACCCCCACCCTTGGAAACATTGCTGACCGAGGCCTCCTGGACTGCTAGTTGATGTGGTGGTTGATAGATGCTAGCTTGAGGGCGGGGTGAAAAAAGTGATGAGACCTGATTACATGCCATCAAGTAGTTTTTGCTCCTAGCAACTGCATATCACTACTGCCCAATACAGGCACCTGCTTAGTTTAGCTGGCAGCTGGAGTGACATTCATATCTTGGGTGACCCTACTGGAAATATATGCTCATTCCTCATTCCCAGGAATGATGACGCAACACAGCAAGACTTGGATGGAATGGGTCCTGGGGTGCTCTTTTTTCGCCTGAAAAGGCTTGTCTTTCCTGAGGCTGCAGAGTGTTTTAGCAGGTCTGACTGAGTTCCCTATGGGCCAGGATGGGTTGCTGAGTTCAATTTGTGTGTGTATTGTGGGAGACTATATATGTGTCCTTGGCCTGTGAAGGGATGCAAAGGGTGGGAATTGAGGCTGTAGACAGAACTACCTCAACAGTGATGGGCAGAAGGATATATGATGGGAATGGAGGGTGAGCCACAGTTGAGGATATTGGATCTGCTGTTTGAAAATGGTCCCACTGTCCAGTCCTCAGTTTCTATGCTCAGTGCATGGCACCTGGATTCTTAGTGACCCTGGATTTCAGTTGTTGCTTTTGAACGACAGACTGACATATAACGAATTTGCTCTCACACAACACATTATCTTGGAGGAGAGTGCAACTTTATATATCTTACCAAGACCTGGTTGGTCTCAGTGGAAAAGGCGTTCCACTCTTAGAAATGTAGCCATCTGGCTTTAATTACTGGGTTCTGCGGGGGTGGTGGGCTGGCTCTAGCTGTAATAATAAGATTTATTTTTATCCTCATTTGTGCCCCTTAATACTGGAGGGAATACAGATATATGCTTCAATTGGCAATGTGGCAAAGTTTTGCTTTTGCTGCAAATATTAATGATCATCATTTCAGAGGCAGATGTTGCTTCCACTGCTATGCCATCATCAAACTGAAAACTTCAGTAGGATGGCAATGAACAGTTTAAGGATCCAAATATTTACCCATATGCTTATTCGCTTCTCTGGTGGATGGTATTTTATAGAAAGAGTTGAAATATATCAACTTGCCTCAACAAAGCACTAAAGTAAAGAGGTTTGAACAAATACGTTGGAACACTATGTGCTAGAGATAAAATAAAAATCTTGCCATACAATATATGTACTCAAATATTAATTAGCAAAAATGTTTATTTGCCCAAAGGTTTTACAGCAAACATGGATTGTGAATGAAACTGAGAATTGGCTTCAGGATGTGTGTAAAAAATAGACACATGAAATGGCAACAACTGTTATAATTTAGCACAATATGCACTGTTCTTCTTGGAGTGTATTAGTATAATGCAGTAGATTATTCATATAAAGATCTTCATATAAAGGAATAGAGATTTTCTCTATTCCTGAATACCATAAATTAGAATAAATAGAGATTTTATATGAATATTCCTTCATATAAAGGAATAGAGATTTTCTCTATTCCTGAATACCATAAATTAGAATAAATAACAAGTAACATTTAAATTACTTCTTTACCTGAGCAGGACTTTCCCATTTTCTTAAAAAATCTTCTTTGGCTTTGGCTAGAAATTCTTTCACTGAAATCAGAAAACAAAGAAAACTGTTAGGTTCAATTCACTACATAGCAGAACACTTCAAAATTATTTAAAGCTGTTTCAAGAAATGCTGAAAAAAATCCATAAATAAAAAGCAAAATTTCTATAGGAGTTCTATCAGCTCTCTATGAATTATAATATAAATTTTAGCACAATTTGCTTAAACTAATTTAAATCTAACAGGCACACAACTGTAACATACAAGCAGAACTGAATGTGATTCAGAACCCTCTTAGAGGAGGCTTTTTTTTTTTAATCGGTTGATATTTCAAAAATAAGCAATTCTTGCTACAGTGCATTACTGTCACTTAATGGCTGTTTGCAAGCTAAGGAATCAAGTGCATAATAGCATTGCAGTATTGCAAGCAAAGGCAAACTAGGAGGTTACAAAATTGCACATTAGAAATGCCCACAGTCAGAGACTACCTTGAATTACTAATTTTGCATTTCAAGAAAGATCATGGCTGTATAAAATGTGCACAGATAATACAATAATTCAATATGATTTGTCTTTTAAAAAGCCTTTAAATATGATTATTAACCAAACTGATAGATTATTTTGCACTTCTATATAAAGAGTACTTGATATCTCCAGGCAAAACACGTGATCGATTCTACTAATCTGGGACATTCAAATGAGTGGGAGGGGTAGGATAGGGACAATTCTATTTACACTTTTATAGGAAGTGGACAAGCTGTGGTAAAATGTTGATGAGGAAATAT
The DNA here is from genome assembly GCF_029215685.1 of Pituophis catenifer annectens. Taxonomy (NCBI): domain Eukaryota; kingdom Metazoa; phylum Chordata; class Lepidosauria; order Squamata; family Colubridae; genus Pituophis; species Pituophis catenifer. Next base: position 137,799,628 of record NW_027256883.1, read on the forward strand.
ATATATATATATGAAATGGAATGTTATTGTATTCATGGTTGAGTGCTCATCTCTGCATTTACATGCATGGAATTTGCAGTTTGGGCTAAGGCGCTAATCAAAACTCTGCTAATATTTAGTCCTTTGTTAATGCTTCGACTCTACTTCTCCAAGAGACAGAGCAATCCTAGACCCAGACCACTCGCCAGAATATGCCTATGGAAGAGAGATACATGGGTTAAAATAAATGGACAGGTGATCATGAAAAACCAGACTTTCAACTACATATCTGATTCTTCACTGTGATCTCTGTGCCTTACATAGCCTGCGTCCATTTAAAAGTATATGACTAAGTGGCTGTTTTACAGAGGCAGAATCTCTCTCTGGAACAGTTCTTTTGATGTACTATTCTCATGGAATGTCTCCAAAAATTTGGTAGCAGGTTGAGCTTTGCCAGTTGGTAGCTTAAGATAATGTTCTTTTCGAATCAGTTAGAAAAAAAACTGATACTTAGATATCCATATCCTTTTGAGGCTCTGTGTAGCATATAAATATGAGGACCCAGACTGTTGGGGGCAATATGCTGACTCTGTAAATCGCTTAGAGAGGGTTGTAAAGTACTATGAAGCAGTATGCAAGTCTAAGTGCTATTCCTATTGCTAAATAGTTGATTAAATAACACAATAATTTGTGTTCAATCTGAAAATCCAAGAATATTAAAACTATGCAAATAAGGGGAGACAAATAAGCAGAACTAAGGGACAAATTTTTGTGAAAATTAGTAACATTTTATATATGATATAAAGGTGAGGAAAGTGAGACACAAAATAACCTTGATAAAGAGGAAATTGATCAAACAGAAGTCAATCATGTTTACTGAGTGTGAACTGTTTACTTGTAATCTAGAAAAAATAGCTAAGGAGTTCTACTCTGGAGCTTTATCTGGAAGTGAGTGCTCTCGGTGGCTTTCTGTATCATTAGAGAAACTCTTATGCTATGCAATAGCTACATAAAACTGATAGGTATAGTTATTTGGCAGTGAGCCTCTAAGCCACCAGGAGCACTTCCTTTGTCTATTTTCCTGCATCATCTACCAAGAAAACCAATGTTCTGAAACTCCCTATTTGAATGGATCCAGAAAACCAGTTTCATTCCACTGCATCTAGAGCTATAAGGCCATTCTGTGTCTGTATGCTGATGACATCTGGCTCAATTGCTATTTTCTTTCTGATTCTATGTAAATTATTAACATCCTTGAACATTGCCTAATCTGCACAAGGGAGAACAAACTAAAATTAAATCCAGAAAAGATCTTGGTAAGGAAAAAGTTGCACTGGGGTGAAGTCTCTCATGGGTGAGTTACATGACAAACTATTTTGTGTTAAATATAAATTTAAATTTATATAAGGGAGACTAGGATACATCTATTTCAAGCTATTTAGCTCTCATCAGCTAGCCATACCCTTCTGGGATTCGAACCTGTGCTTGCTTGCATATTAGGCAGATATATTAGCCACAGGTTCTCCTCACTTTGTCAGCTTGTGCTAGGGGAGATTAAATGGGTTTTCTATCAAAGCAACCTGGTCTACCCAAATATGGGAAGGAGCATACTGCTTCCTTTTCACCTTTTTGCCCCAATCCAGGAGCCCTCAGTCGCAAAAACTATTTTGTGACCTGTGGCTTAGAGGTTAATATATCTGCCTAATATGCAAGCAAGCCCAGGTTTGCCTGAGGGCTCCTGGACTGGGGCTGAAAGGCGAAAAGGAAGCAGTATGCTCCACTTTCTAAGCGAGTTGTGCATTTTTTAGATTCCTGTCTTAAATAATATTCTACAGTAAAGAGACCTATTATCTGAGATGGAAATTTTGAAATATGGTAAATTAAATTCTTTGAAAAAAGTATGGGGCATGTTTTAAATCATTAAAAGAAATTGCACCTTTTCCAGGCTTGCAGAGTTATTTCTAAACTGTTCCCAACTGTCTCATATATGTACATTGACAGCCATTTTGTTCCATTTTCTATTTGGGAAGCAGCCTCTGAAGTAACTGTGCAAATCTTGAAAACTTTGCAGTTGTTTTTTCCCCCAATTTGTGGGAAAACGTGCTTTGTTCTTGATCCTGTATGCTGGGAATCACCTTTTTTGCTTATTTTGTACAGGGCTGTTAAATATCCCATAGACTAAATTGTTGAAGTTTTAAGATCAAATACAGCATCTAAAGACTTTAATGGCTGATACTTGCCAATATACTGAGAACATTTTGAACATGGATTCTAGATACTAATTTGTAGAGTGTGGCCCCGGAGTGTGTGTTTAATGAACTATCTTTTAGAATATTATTTAATATTAGCAGCAGTTAATACTGCAACTATATAAGCTGTCAATGTGTTTCTGAACTAAATTTAGAGTTAGTGGTTTTACAATCTGCAGCATGCATGTTTTAGGAAATATTTTGTCCAACCTACATATTAAAATCATTTAATGAGTACTTCAAGTGGGCTTGTTTGACATTCCTTCATTTAAGATAGTAAAGTTTAATCTAAAGTTAAAGTTGTGCTGTTCTGAATAGTCTTTTAAGAGATATGACATGAAACTGCAAATAATTCTGCAAGTATTTAATTTTAAGTTTGCAACAACAAAGAAATAAACCCAATAAGAACAAATGATTTTAATATAGATGACTTTCAAGGCATGCCTTTAAAAGTTTCAAATTATGCCTTCTTTTACTTGTGCCTATTATTATTTTTAGATTTCACTTTGCATTTCTATATTTGAAAAGAGTGGAAAGGTAAATACTAACTCTTTGAAATTAGGAATTTAGGAACAATTTAGTCTAACATCAAATTATTAAAATGCTTCAACCAAAATCAGAAGATAGTTATGTCATTTTATTAATTGGTATTAGCTACTTATTTAAAAAGGGGGTATCATGTAAAATCCATAGCCTTCTTAAGTGTAAAGATAATTCCATTATGAATTTTCTATCTAGTGCACATTTCATGTTTTTTCCCCAAAATTTACTATAAACTTCATAATATTTTTCTAAAAATTAGGATAACTGTAATTTCCCCATTTAATAATTTTGTAATGTAGTCAATGACTCTGGGTTCTAATGAAAAAAATGACCATACCAAAGATTTCTAAAGTTTTCGCCAAGGATTTGCAGAAGTATTCACCCACACAGATGTGAAGAAAAGAAAGAAGAAAGAGAAAAAGGATTTACACATCTTCCACATATAATATATAAAAACTAGATTAATTCTTATCATGTTCTTGTCTCCATTCCTTTCTTTCCTAGGAATAGATACCAAAATACCCCAGCCCTCCCATATGTTGCCAAAGTGGACAAGGCAACAACAAATGGAATTTCTGTAAAAAAGACAAACAATTTTTACATCATGTGCTACAGAAATTACCTCTAATAGCTTTATAAGGAATCTGAACAACCAGATTCAAGCACACTAATATCAAAATCGATTTATACGAAAAGCTCAGAAAAAAACACTATAACATTCACAGAATGGTGGTGCAGACTGGATAGACTTAACATTCTCTTTTTGCCCACTGCATAAATAGGAATAAATGCTAGGTGAAATTTCAAAGCTGCCAAGCAACATGGGTGCGTGGGAGAGAACTTCACATTCTGTGCAGAATTCACAGAAATTACACACATATCTGATCAGGCAGCTCATATTTTGAAATGAAAAAGTAGCCTGCCTTTCAGCAGTTCAAGTTGGTGGGTGGAATTAAACAACATTCAAGTAGTATGCAATCATGATCATTCCCCCCACACCCCCTTATATTGCATTCTGTCTTAAAATATTACCCCACATGCCACCACAAGATGTATACTAGGTAGTGAAAAGGATAGGTTCAACATATGATCTTTATATACATGAATACTAAACCAAGTAAAGTAGGCAACTGCTAAAAATAGTCTTCTATTTCTATATGATTAAATGATGCAATACTCCTAGCTGAAACAGTTAAGCAGACAATTCCAAAACTATTCACTCCTCCAATGTTTTATTTACTTTCACTCAATTTACTATATGCACAGGTAGAAATAAAACAATGCAAATAAAGTTAAGTATCAGCTAAATCACCAGAATAAAATTAGTTCATTCCTATTTAATATGCAAGAAAAGGTAGTTTAGTAAAAAAAAAAAAGCGTTCTTTGCCCTGTGCAGAAATAAAGATATGTAAGATGGTAGTAGGATGCTGAATTTGCTGCGCCAAGGAACTTAATGGAAAATGATATTTTATGCCAAACACAATGGAAACATGAAGAAAAGTCTTCAAATGTAAATTACACTGTTATTGATGATAGCTTTTTTTCCCTTTCAAATGTTTGGGGTAAATATCAAAGCAAATGTATAAATCTCATTTTACAATTAAGAAAGAATATCTTGAACAACAGTTGAAAAAGTGGGCTCTTGTACCAGCATTAATTTCCAATTGTGCCATTTTTATATTTACAGTGTAAATACAATATATATGAAGATGTATGTATCCCTGCATCATTATCTTCACGGGAGTGTGATGGCTCAGTGGTTAAAGACACTGGGCTTGTCAACTGGAAAGCTGCAGCCCAGGTTCAAGACCCAAGCGTGATGGGATGAACTCCTGTTACTTGCCCCAGCTCCTGCTAACCTAGCAGTTCAAAAGCATGCAATGTGAGTAGATAAATAGGTACCAATTTGGTGGGAAGGTAACAGCATTCCATGTGCCTTGGAATATTGTCATACAGACCATATAACCACGGAAGCGTCTTCAGACAATGCTGGCTTCCTCGGCTAAGAAATAGAGATGAGCACTGTCCCCTGGAATCAGACATGACTGGGACAGGAGAAACCTTTACCTTTACATATCCCTACTTTCACTATCTTCACTGGTCTGAATCACTGTATCTCCAAACTCAATTTTTGAAGCTGATTCATTTTAAGTTCACTGTAAAGCATCCTTAGAAATTATTGGGTTTACTAATTATTCTAAAAGCTACTTAGATATCTTTCAATGTTTGAGAAATTGTTTTCAGCTTTTTTTCCCCTGAAGTATTTTTTTCTGTTAGTTTTTCAGATGTTCTTTCATATACAGGTAATACCCAGCTTACAACAGTTCATTTAAAAGTCTGTTGAGATTCTCAATTTTTGGGACAACCATGAGCTGGATGACTGAGGATCTTTACAGACTTTTAGCTATGCAATTTGAGATGAACATCCTTCAAATGGTGTAAGATTATGAACAGTTTTTTTTAAAAAAATATTGCCGACTACAAGAACCATTAGCACTACTCAGGTGACCCTGAGGGCACAGATAAACCTCCAAATCCTTCAACAACCCTCAAAAAGGATGCAAATGACCAGCTGTCTGCAAGGAATATAAATCCTTCCATTCCCCACTATCCAATCAGAGCTTAAGAAGCTTCTTAGATGAAAAGTGAAACGTCTTCAAAGAAAAAACAAGGAAGTCCAGTTGCCTCCTGAAAAAAGCACCGTTTGGGCCAACAGTTCATTTAGTGACTGAAGTTACGACAACAATGAAAAAAGTGACTTACGAGGTTTTTTTCACACTTACAACTGTTGTAGCATTCCCAGTCACGTGATCAAAATTCAAATACTTGGCAACTGACTCATATTTATGACAGCTGCAATGTCCAGGGGACATGTTTGTGACCTTCTGACAAGCAAAGTTAATGGGGAAGCTAGATTCACTTAACAGCCTTGCTGCTAACCTAACAACTGCAGAGATTCACTTAACAATTGTGGCAAGGAAGATTGTAAAATGGAGCAAAATTCACTTAACAACTGTCTTGCTTAACAGAAATTTTGGGCTCAATTGTGGTTGTAAGTTGAAGACTACTAAATGCATGAAATATACTGATTTTTCTCAAATTGAAAAAAATCAGTATATTGCACATCGACTTTTTAATATTCTATATTGACGCCAATATTTCATATTGCTGCTCTGCCTGTTCCTGGATATGTTGAACGTATTGCACTTCAATTCACCAATTACACTAATTTCTCAAGTGTTCAATTTACTTATTTCATTTCCATGTTCATAAGGACTGTATTTCCTTAGTTCATGCTTTTCACATTCAATGTTATGATTTAATGTGACTTGTAGAACACTAATTCATCTTTCAATTCTGTCCCCATCAATGTTTGACTTTGGTCTGTCTACATCATTACTCAGAAGTTTACTTGTGAACTACTACATTGTTTTCTAATAGTCAGAGGAACATTGTCCACATAAAGATCTCATAGTCGACTTTTGTAATGCTAAAGCTATATCCATATAGTTTTTTTAGACAACTATACAAATGGTACTGGTATCTCCTTCTGAGTTTGATCTCTCAGGCTACTGCCTAGTCTCATTCTTGCCAGGTACTACTTGCTCTAACCCCTGTTCAAGAATACTCTTTGCTCTGTCCATCATGTTTTGATCTTCCCAATAAGCATGACCTCACTAAGAGCTACGAGTCCTGTCAACCTCATTTTCAGCATCACCAGCATTATCAGCTTCTCCTATTTAATCCAGTTAAAATTATAAAATTTATCATCATTAATCTTGAGAGGTTTTTGTGACAGACCAATCATTCCATTTTTCCAAAGCATACAAGGCAGGGGTGTCAAACTCATGGCCAGCCGGGTGCATCACATGCTGGCCACTCCCACCTGTTTTAGTGAAGGGAAAAAGTCACAATACGTCATGTGACGTGACACTGCAAGTTTGAAACCCCCGATAAAATAAACTAATGAACAAGTTTGGAACAAAAATGTTCAGCAATTCTGTCTAAAAAGAAGCTATTTTAAAACAATGAGGAGCACCTTGTTATGCACACTGCTCTCCTAGTGACCAAAATTGGGACTGGCAACTCCATTAATAAGTGCCACTACAACTAACAATTTTACTTCTATGTTCTGCATTAACTCTTGCTTGTCAGAAGCCAATTGTGAAGCAATTGAATGGTGACCACTTGACTGTGGGATACTCTAATATCCAAACTTAATTCATAGCTCGAATTTGATCCTTCACGATAAAAATGACCCAGAACTGCAGATCATCTTAGAGATGGCTGAGTTTTTTGTTTTTGTTTTACACTGTGTGTATTGCAGCATGCAGAGAGAGTGATAACTGCACAACTGGTTTCTATAACACGGGAATAAAAGAAAACAGCTATGCCAAGATTTACAGACACATGATTATTATAGCCACTTAAAAATGAACTGCTGCAGGTATTTATTATCAGTCTTGGAGTTTGATAATAATTAGTTGCCATTAAAATAAATTTGTGTAGGAAGATTTGTCTACTTATTCTGCAGGAACCTGTCATGGCCCCCTCGGAGCCCGATTCAGAGGAGGAGTTGGAACCAGGACTGTCTGACAGAGATGGCACATCTCCCTTGGCATGTGTGGAGAGACCCAGGGACTGAGGAGGATACTACCTCAGGCCCTTCAGGCATTGGAGGAAATGGTCAACTTGGCAAAGAGCTGCCTGCCTTCACTGACACAGGGAAGGATCAAGCACTGGTACTGACAGGGAGCAGATCACCTCAGATGAGGAAAAGATGCCTTTCCCACTTGATCCAAGGCCACAGAGAGGGGAGTGTAGGCAAGCAAGCTCAGAGAAGGGCTGGAAGGCTACTTGGAAGGAGGTTGTCCCATCCCTCCTCACAAGGAACACCTGGAATGGACAGACTTAAGGAGAAATCATGGGGGAGTTAGTCTTTGCCAGGAACAATTGTTTTGGATCCAATTGTTTTGGATTACTCTCTCTCGGTTTTGACTTGTGTCTTTTGCCTTGCTTCAAGGCCTACCGTTGGTCTTGCTTTATGGACTGCTTTTGCCCTTTGCTCTGCTTTACCTCCAGAACTATCTTTGCCTTGTATCTTGTCCTGAGGACTGCCATTTGTCTTATGCCTGGACTTTCCCTTGTGGACTTTCCTGGTAATATATGGGCTATTGTTTGGGGACTAAGGGTGGCTGCCTTCAGGGTAGTGTTGGGTGGAGCCTTACTGATAATTGGCGAGCCATTTGCTGCACACTTATTGAGAGCAATAAAGCCTCTCTAAAGCAGGGATGTCAAACTCATGGCCCATGGGCCAGATGTATCACACGCTGGCCACGCCCACCCCCGATTTAGCAAAGGGCGGAAAACTTGTGATATGTCACATGACAACATGACACCGCGAGTTTGACATCCCTGCTCTAAAGGCTTGCCTTGACCACCTAGGTCATAACAGAACCTAAACTTAATTGTTGTTACAAAAGCCACTCCTACTTGACAATAGGACAATTACTTGATCCTTTAAGAGCATTCACCTACAAACTGATAATCCATGTAATTGCATTAAATATCAGTGGTTGTCTACATACTACATGATTTTACGCGACATCTCCACTTCCAGCCTATTACTTCAATTCTATGTGTCAGCAACATTCAATCTACAATGTCTTAGTCAGCCCTGCATGATGATGGATTTAGTCTTCCTAGCCACCAGAGCAGGAGTAAGTGAGCAGGATGAAAATTATAGTATATCTAGTCACTTTTGAAACAACAATTACATTGGGAAGATATGGCTTGTCATAATGCCAGATAAATATGAAAAGAACAATCACAGTTCACAATCACAGTTAAGAGTAGAAAGTTTTATTTCTTGAACTGCAATTTTTATTATTTATATTATTTATCTCCATGGCCTAGAAGATTAATTTTAATATATAAATATTAAAACTAAATAAATAACTTGTATTATACAAATCTTTTGTATTAACTTTCAATTTTTGGATTGTTGTATTTCAACTTTTAAATGCCATGCTTCTGACTGCAGTTTGGATTCATAATCTAGCAATGGGACATCTTCCAGCTCTGCTCCAAAGTACACCATAGATAAAAAGATGGACTACATTATGGGCCTTTAGATTGTGTCCTGTGCTCTAGATATATAAAAAAAGTTTGGCCAGGTGAAATAGATAAGGTTAAAATTCAAACTAAATTTATTCTACAGTGAAATATAACTACAATTATATTAAATTTACAAATCCATTTAGCATGATTATTCTCCAGCATTCAATAATTTAACTTTATCACATTAAACATTATAATACAGTGGTAATTTTTAATGGGGCCTTGGGGATTGCATTCAAGGATTTCAGGGAGCAGCACATAGCTCTGAGTTTTCAGGCTGTCAAAGATTAATATGCTGTGTTTTAATCCTCCAAATCCAGGCAGGGTTTATAAGCTACCTTTTTCTTCTCCAATGTATTCCAATTACTTTGGTAGCATATTGCTTCATTACTAATACTCCAGAGGATAGTGACGATCTGAAAAAAAAACCCCAACTGAATGCAGACCACAGTGGAAACAAGAGAATAAATATTATAGGAAAATATGCATCTCATTAGTTAATTTAAGATCTTTAATTCTGACTTTTTCCCATCTGTTTTCTTGAAGTCTATAGGGAGGTATAAAAGAAAGTAAATATATCACATTCTTCAGATGAATAAAGTTTTCTTTAATGCCAGATACCTAAAGACAGAATAGTAGAGGACCATAATGGTACCAATCAACATGAAATCTTGTTCTCAACACCATTCTTAATCAGAACTCTGGTTTATGAACTTTGGAACAGAATCTTCTGATGACTATAAACAACTATACTGAGACTGTTGAAGGTAAGCTTAGACTTTCTTTTTTCAAAATGAGATTGGTCTTCATCAGATCTTGTTCTTCTAATAAAAAATAAGAACATTATATCTGGCTTGATTGTAATATTCTTGGTCTTCATGAATTGGTACAATATCTCAGCATAATGTGTGCATGGGGGGTATAAGCACAAAATAATAAAAATACATATAGTTTTAAATTGTGTGATCACTCCTAGATTTTGCCTAGGATATCAAATACAAATTCAAATATACATTTGCTAGATTCTATCTATATACAGTATGTTCTATTAATATATATATATATATTCATCTGTAAGTACTTTGATTGGAAACAAAATAGGGACACATGTTCATACAATCGACAAATATTTCAGCTGATGTTATGGCTAAAGCTAATTCTGCAAGCATCCAGTGTGAACTCTTATGGATACCTTCAAATATTAAAAGCATAACATTTTAAATACAGTATAACATTCCATTATACACATAGCAACTGATCCAGAGGAAGAATAAACATGTGGGTTACTGATTCTAAATGTTATGTACTATGTTGAGGCAAACCGTATGTAAGACACCACCACAATGGAGAAGAATATAGAAAAAGTATCACAATCCTTTAGTATAATCTTTTAGGAGAGAGGAAATTCAAGGGAAGATAGCCTACACTCCATATGGGCCACGTTTTTGCAATCTGTGTGGCAGCTGCATAGTCAGTTACCATGACTAAATTAGATAGTTGTACAAGTCAGAACTCCTTTTTGCATATCTACTATGAGCCTCATAAGACTATATTTAGTCAATATATTTTTAAATTCAACCCTGCAAGTAAGTATTTTTCAGTTCTATTCTATATTGACCCCCCACCCAAGGTAGCTAAAAATAAATAGCTTTCCTATTCAAGCTGTGTTTTGAGACTGCTGAGGTACTTACAATTTTATATAAAATCTTTTAGAAGTTATTTTTCTGAAAGTAGAGAAGCAGAGATCTTTGCTAAAATAAGGTCAAACATAAATTTCTATCTAAATTCTAAAATAATTATTATACACATCATAATTTTATTCTTAATTTTCCAATTCCATTAAATTTATGACAATACTTTGCTTCAGCCTATTACAGTACATGCTTGATATCAAAATCAAGTTTTCTTGTCAGAAATGATAACAAAAATCTGTTTGGCAAGCTAATCAGTCCATCTGACCATTACTTCACATATTAGTTTCAATTGCCAACTAAGAAAAGTCCTTAGCCAATCATGAAACAAATTACTTACTTAAATACTATGTAGAAATGTATATGACATTAAACATGCCAGTAAACCGAAATAAAAGGTTATTTGCACTAACTCTAAAATTACCAAACTTTAATTACATACTGTATATTAAAAGCAATCTACAAAAAATAAGCTAATTACATTATCTTTCACATCCTATGTAATGCTTTTATAGTAAGAAATGCTTCTTTTCAATGGCTTGTACAATATTAAATAATTTGGTATCAACTGACTGAAAACAGCAACTCTCTATTATTCAAATTATAGAAAGGAAAAATGCTCATGACAAATGTGCAATGGCACGACAATAATTTTACAGATTTATTTTTTTAAAGAAATGCAGTTCAATTAATAATCTAAACAGAAGTGCAAAAATGAATCAACTTACCATTCATATTGAAAGATTAGTTTTCAGAAACATATTGCTATAAAATTTATCCGTTAAATTAGTTTTTAGTCTCTACAGTAGATGCAATGGAACCCATATACACAGCCACTAGAACTGGAAGACAAACAAATCCAGGGAGCTTGCTTTCATGCAGGCAGTTTAAAATATCCAATAAAAAATAACAGCAAAGTAGATTGATATTCAAACAGGAATGTTCATTAACTATTTTCTTTTGAATGGATGTTACCTATACAACATAAAAATAATGTAAAATGGCTGAGAGAAAAAAAGGAAATGTCAGGATGTTTTAAGATGCTCTCAATTATAGCAAGCACTGCTAGTTTCCATAGCAACCATAGAGGAGAATTATCCGTCTGCTTGTACCCAACCAGTAGCTTTCTCTAAAGCTTTAATTTATTCACACAGAAAATATCTCATTTTATATATATAAGCTTCAATATATCTCTGGAGGCAAACAACTCAGAATTTTCTAGTTGAAGCTCTATACTACTACATCAAATATCCCACACCATAACTTATTCTATTATAATGTATTGTTCTTTCTATTATACAATATTAACCATCTTCACCACATTTCTTAAGTTTCTAGTATAGTAGTGTTTGCAGGACACCTGTGACCCAGATACCACAAATGATGTTTAAACAGTTTCTTGTCCTCCCTAAGGATTTAGATTTTACCTTTTATACCCAGGACAAGCCATGCTGTGTTAAATGCACATTTTCAAAGTGTTATGCATTCTGGTTAACCTAATTTAAGCTTGCAGGAAGGACAGAAGACTATACTCACTGTGTGTGAAACATGTTTCATTGAGAATTTGGACTAGATTACCTTTCTCCATGTATTCAGCAATTTTATGTGGTGGATGGCAATACGGTGATGTATTTTGCCGTTTGTTGGTATAAGTGGTATATTGAAAGGATATGTACTAAAATTTTGTAATGCCTATGTTCATAGGTATTTTTTCTAATTTCTACAAAAGATTGCCTTTTGGTGGGCACTTATGAATTTAGTAGTTTTGTCTGTCATTTCTTAAATGTACATGTTTGTATGATTTCAGGAATGTAATTTATTAGTTATCAATGATTTTTGGAAACTTTTAGATTTAGATTTAGATTTTATTGAATTTCTATACTGCCCTTCTCCCAAAGGACTCAGGGCGGTGTACAGCCATATTAAAACACATATAAACCACAAAATTTGAGAACAATTTAAAAACAAATATATAAAATTTGGCCCCTCAAAATTAAAAACTAACAAACAATCAATTTAAAAATTCCTATTAGGCCAGCCTGGCTTGTTGGAATAAAAGAGTCTTCAGGGCGCGGCGAAAGGTACGCAGGTTGGGGATCATACGAACCTCTAGGGGCAGCTCATTCCAGAGGGCTGGTGCCCCCACAGAGAAGGCTCTCCCCCTGGGTGTCACCAGTTGACATTGTTTGGCTGATGGCACCCCGAGGAGCCGCTCTCTGTGGAAGCATATTGGCCGGTGGGAGGCTATCTGCGGCAGAAGGCGATCTCGTATATACCCCGGTCCTAAGCCATGGAGCACTTTAAAGGTGGTAACCAACACCTTGAATCACACCCGGAAGACCACCGGGAGCCAGTGCAGCTCGCGCAGGAGAGGTGTTACATGGGTGCGCCATGTCGCCCCCATAATTACCCGCGCGGCCGCATTCTGGACCAGTTGGAGCCTCCGAATTCTCTTCAAGGGGAGCCCCATGTAGAGAGCGTTACAGTAGTCCTGACGGGACGTGACAAGGGCATGAGTGACCGTGTGCAGGGCATCCCGGTCCAGAAAGGGACGCAACTGGCGTATCAGGCGAACCTGATAAAAAGCTCCCCTGGCCACGGCCACCATATGATCTTCCAAAGACAGCCGTGCATCCAGGAGGACACCCAAGTTGCGAGCCCTCTCTGAGGGGGTCAAGATCTCACCCCCAATAATCAGTGATGGAACCAGCTGACTATACTGGGACACCGGGAGCCACAGCCACTCGGTCTTGGAAGGGTTGAGTCTGAGCTTGTTTCTCCCCATCCAGATCCACACGGCCTCCAGGCATCGGGACATCACATCAAGGGCATCATTGGGATGGTCTGCGGTGAAGATGTACAGCTGGGTGTCATCAGCGTACTGGTGGAACTTCACCCCGAAACCACGGATGATCTCACCCAGCGGCTTCACATAAATGTTGAAAAGAAGGGGTGAGAGGACTGACCCTTGCAGCACCCCGCAAACAAGGCGCCTCCAGGTCGACCTCTGTCCCCCTGTCAACACAAATTGCATATGGTCGGAGAGGAAGGAGGAGAACCACCGCAAAATGGTGCCCCCCACTCCCAACCCCTCCAATCGTCGCAGCATGATACCATGGTCGATGGTATCAAAAGCCATTGAGAGGTCTAATAGGACCAGGACAGAGGAAAAGCCACTGTGGCGAGCCCTCCAGAGATCATCAACCAATGCGACCAATGCTGTTTCCGTGCTGTACCCTAGCCTGAAGCTCGACTGGAACGGATCTAGATAGACAGCTTCATCCAGGTACTGGGGAAGTTGTCGCGCCACCACACTCTCAACAACCTTTGCAACAAAGCGAAGGTTGGAGACTGGACGATAGTTCGCTAATACAGCCGGGTCCAGGGAGGGCTTCTTGAGGAGGGGCTTCACCCCCTTCAAACTTTTGGATACTTTGAGACAAAAGTGTAGCTTATCATACTGGGAAATCATTTATTTTCTGTAACTCGATATTTATACATAAGTATTTTGTGATAGTACACAGGACAGTCATTGAAATACTGAAATATATCCACGAGGTTGACACAACTGGTTCCATGTTAAATCTTTTTTCATGTGTAACTACTTACAAAACCAGGTTATTGATACTACTCACTTTAGAACAGTGGTCACCAACCGATGGTCCATGAGAAAATTTTGGTGTCCGCGGCGCACCCAGGTGGAGGAGCTGCTCCGGGATGAGCAATGGCCAGTCCTGTGACTAGGGCTCTGGAATATGGGACTGGCCAGGCAGCTCATGGTGGGGCTGTAAATCTCTGCTGTAAAGGGAGGTTTGTGCAATTTGCAACTTTGCAGCCAGCCCTTGCCAGCCGGAATGAGGTAATGGTGCAAGGGGGGTGGCGGTGCAGGCAGGCTGAAGCAACGGGTGGCAGCAACCCCGGGCTGTTTCTTCCCCCTGCTGTAAGCTTCCTGTTGGCTGAACTACCAGTGGCTGTCCACACCCCTCGCCCTCACTTCCCAATCACTCCTCGCCTGGCAAGGGAAAGGGAGGGGGGATGAAGATTCGCTTCATATTCCAGAGCGGGAGTGAAGCTTCATCTCTTACTGGATCTTGTGGCCGTTTCTTCTGGCCCTTGTTGGTGCTCCACGCACCTCGGTCTCTCGGGGGAGACGCTTGACTGAAGCGTCTCCCCAATGAATGGCGTGAATGAGTTTTTAATGTTTTTAATTTTTAAATGTTTTTTATAATTTTTTAAAATGTATTGTGAGCTGCCCTGAGTCTTTGGAGAGGGGCGGCATATAAATTGAATTAATTAAATTAAATTAAATTGACTTCCTCTCAGCCCCAAGACACTGGCTGGCCCATGAGATGAGAGAGGGAAAGAGAATCACAGAGAGAATGAGAAACAGTGGGAGGGGGGGGAGAAAGAGACAGAATGAAAGAGAATGAGAGAAAGAATGAAAGAGACAGAGAGAATGAAAGAGAGAGAATGAGAAAGAGGGGGAGAGAATGAGACAGAATGAAAGAGAATCAGAGAGAATGAGAATCAGAATGATAGAGGGGCAGAATGAAAGAGAAAGAGAGAATGAGAGAGAAAGACAGAATGAGAGAGAGAGAGAAAGAAACAATGAAAGAGAGAATGAGAGACAGAGAATCAGAGAGAATGAGAGAATGAAAGAGAGAAAGAGACAGAGAATCAGAGAGAGAATGAGAGAGACAGAATGAAAGAGAAAGAGACAGAGAATGAAAGAGAGAAAGAGGCAGAATGAAAGAGAGAAAGAGACAGAGAGAATCAGAGAAAGAGATACAGAGAATGAAAGAGAAAGAGACAGAGAATGAAAGAGAGAGAGAACGAGAGAGAAAGAAAGAGACAGAGAGGGAATCAGAGAGAGAATGAGTGGGAGAGAAAGAGAGGGGGGAGAGAAAGAGAAAAGTAGAGAGAAAGAGAGAGGGGGAGAGAGAGAGAGAGAGAGGAGGGAGAATGCCTGAAGGACTCCATCCTGTCACTGGGAGTCCAGGCGCTTCAGCAAGCGGCACACTGGATTCGTATTAGTGGCCCACGGGATTTAAAATTATGAACTTGATGGTCCCTGAGGTCCAAAAGGTTGGGGACCCCTGCTTTAGAACATTCACACAGCTAATTCAAACAAACCCAATGTGATTTACAACATGATTTATATTATGCCATTCTTTTAGATAATCAGATAAAATGTGATGATATACCAATGTAATAGCTACAAAATCCATTTTTTTTTTGCCAAGCAGTTTATAAGAAATCCATAATTTGGCCAGATTTTGAGATTCCAAAGCATCTGACTTACATCATTGTGTTGTTATGTTAATCTTGATTAGAATTTAATTATAAAAAATATACTATACTGATGGCTGTAAACTAAGGTTTACAGACATCAGTATAGTATGCAGTGGGCTGAATCATTCATCATATTAAACCATAATGTGCTTTGTTTCATATTTGTTTAGCATGAAGTATGAAATCAGTCAGTAAGCTTAACTGTAAATAAGAAAAACTATGTATGAAGGCATGTTTATGAACCTGAAAATTTAAACTGAGCATCAACGTAACAACTTTTGGTATGGTTTTGCTAAACGAAGTAAATTGTACAAAACCCCTACTTTTCTAAACCTAGATAAATTTAAGCAATGAATCTTTCTATCATGTCAAAATGGAAAACAAATGTGTTTGTTAATTGGTTTTGTAAATCAAACACTGTAGCTCTGAAAATCTCCCTAAACAACTACAGTACTGTATACCAGTAGCCCTCAACCTTTTGGGCACTAGGGACCATTTCTGTGGAGAGTTTTTTTCCACGAACTGAAGGGGACATGGTTTCATGTGCTGCCAGCATCCCGCAGTTTGGGCTTCACTTGTTTGCACGGCTTGGTTTCTGCATGCCACAAACTGGTGCCGGTCCACGGATTGGGAGTTAGGAACCCCTGTTGTATAAATTGGATGTTTAGAAGGATAATTAATGGGGAAATATTGTTCCTAAGAGACAAATGTTAGAACTCTCATAGAATAAATAAAAGATTCTGTGAGTACATCAGTTTAGGGTGGAAAGATTTGAACTTCTGCTTTTATTACTAACTACAACATGTTAACCCACAGACAAACAGCTTCCTCTTTGAGAGTTTATATATGTGTACCAACACATGAGGTGTAAGAAGTTTTGCAAAGAGAATATGCCAAGCAATGTCTTAAAAGATTCTGCAATATATAATATTCACCATCTAATATAGATCTTTTCCCTTTTTCTGTCAAAAATGTTTTTAAAGTTTAATTCAAGCATTTTTTTTCTTACTGAGCTCCAACATTTTTCATAGTATGTGTTCCAGTACTCCATGAAACAGATGGATGGTAGTGTGGTAGTAAAACGAGAAAGGCATTTCAGATCAAAATAAGAGTTTATGTATTTTTTTGTCATTGTTTCTAATGATATGGGATAGATGAGGTGAAGGATTAACAGGCTGGGAAAAAAAGGAACCTATATAAACTTTTGTTATTGTTCTGCTGTAGATGAGCATGGCATGTTTTGAAATATCTGATATTAAAGCCCTCTGAGGAAAAACCAGGAGATGCCTTTTCTGTACTTAGATTTTTATGTTACCCACATGATAATATAACATGTTAACCCTAAGGCTTAAGTAGACTTTCTAGGAAGCAATGTATAATTCAGTTGCATATTCCCAAGAATAGCCTGTTAACGCTGTGTGCCTTTCAACTCATGAACAATGATTTCAGACAAAAATTAAAATATGATTTATGTACAAACTTCAAAAATGGCTTCTGAATGCATTTGTATCCAGCTGAAAACTATTCTAAACTGCATTTTTTATTTATTTCTATATAGTTAAATCCTTAAATTACAGATTTAAAATAGATTCAAACATAATTATTCTGAAATCAACCATTCAAATCCTCTTAAAAGATTGTAGTACACATAGTCCTTGCTTAATATCTCATTTAGCAAATGCCTGAAGTTCTGATGTGTAAAAATAGCTAGTTTTGAGACGAATCAAATCTCACATTTACAACTGTCGAAGTATCTTGTGGTCATGTGTTGACTATTTGTGTGCTTTCTGATCATCTTGTTGTGACAAGCAGTTAATGGAGAATGTGAAAGTAAACTTGTAAGTCACAATCATGTGATTTTTCACTTAACGATTGCAGTGACATCCTTAACAACCAAATGGAAAGTCATGTTGTAAGTCCATTATGGTCACCTCATTTTCCGCTTAGCAACTGCAATGCTTAGCGCTAAAGCTACAGGTTTCTATAGTGGTTGCTAAGCAATGACTACCTGATTGCATAAACTCTGAATTACTGCTCTGTATTATCACAAATTATGTATTTTAATCTCAAAAGGGCGTTGGCAAACTTC
The DNA here is from genome assembly GCF_029215685.1 of Pituophis catenifer annectens. Classification (NCBI taxonomy): domain Eukaryota; kingdom Metazoa; phylum Chordata; class Lepidosauria; order Squamata; family Colubridae; genus Pituophis; species Pituophis catenifer. Next base: position 137,817,591 of record NW_027256883.1, read on the forward strand.
AACCTACAATTTGAATACTACCTGCTTGTAAGTCTACTTATTATTTGTAAGCTGCCCAGAGTCACCTTATAGGGGAGATGACTAGTATAAAAAATTAACGAATAAATAAAAATAAGTACTAGACCCATGATGGCGAACCTATGGCACGCATGCCACCTGACATATCTTTGGGCACCCGAGCATTTCCTTAGCTCAGCTCCAGCGCGCATGTGCACGCTGGCCAACTGATTTTCGGGCCTTCCAGTCCCATCAGAAGTTGGGAAACACACCATTTCCGGCTTCCAGAGGGCCTCCGGGGGGATGGGGAAGGCCATTTTTACCCACCCCAGACTCCAAGAAAGCTCTAGAGCCTGGGGAGGGCAAAAAATGGGCCTACCGGGCCATCACGTGCCAAAAGCGGAGGGCATGGGGGGGTTGCACATGCATGCACGGGGGGGCGGGGTGCATTGGTGTGGGCACACGTGTGCGTTATCCCGCCACACTCCCCACGCTTTTGGCACGTGACAGCAAAAAGGTTAGCCATCACTGTACTAGACCATCCCATCCTGTTTGCTAGATCCCAAATAAGATCCCCCCCTCACTTTTTCTAAATTTTGGAGAAGACAATGAATGATTGCTTCACAAAGAAGAAAGCAGAAGAATACAGGGAGAAACTAGAAGTAGTTAAAAATAGTCAGAGCCTTCATGTCTAGCTAGCTATCAATCCTGAAGCTCTGCTCTAATCTGTATCCAATTTACAATGTAGGGGATGAAATAAATGTAATTTATGTTTTCCCCAAACTGAAGAGGTTTTGAGAATAATACTGTAATAAATCACATAGTTTTTCAGTTCAACAATCCAAAATCATGGTTATTAGTAATGCCACCTTCTGCAGGAGGTGAATCAGCATGGTAGTCATCAGCTTAAAGGTCTTTGGCATTAAAGTAAATGAGAGGCCAGAAGCAATGTAGATGCAAGAAGATAGAGATGTGTGCTTAGCTAAAAAAAAGAGAAGTCCTACCAATGAAGGAAAAAAGAGGAATTAGTTGCAAGAATGAAGATGGAGCCTAGCCTTACTCTTTCAAATGTATCAACACATGATGGATCTGATTTGTATGAGATTGGATTGCTATTTCTGGATGAAGTCCTAAAAGCATTTCTCTTTGGTTATGCTGAAAGCCCTTGTGGAAGGCTTCTGAGGAATAAACATATCCTCCTTTACCTCATCCCCAGAGTCTTTGTGAATCAAATCCTCAAAGTTTTAAGGTAGACAGAATCAAGGTCAGAAGATTTATCTTGACAGATGGAAAGAAAGTTAGATTAACATCATAGGTAAAACAGAACAACAAGGAGAACTATAGCTGCTAAAAGATTCTGAAGAATTCAATGTGCCTCCGGTTATTAATACTTTGCCCTTTTTCTATATAAGTGCAGAACACTATTGATGGCAGATACTATAATTAAGAACAGTATCCCCTTTCATTTTATTCTATAAAAGTTCTAACTGTGGTGTTGATGGTACAAAAACCTATTTATTATGACGACCCGAGCTTCTTTACAAATCATTTTCAGTTGTTTATTTTGTTTCTATTTTGACTAAGTTTCTGTGCTATATTTTGTACATATTTCACCTAATCATGTTACTTTAAGTGTTAGTATCTTTACCACAAAAAGTAGGCTAAAGATCCAGAAGGAACTCGACAAATTGGGCGTTGGTCTTACCTGATACGCCCTTTCTCTGTATAGGGGTGGATCGGCAGTCAGGCATGGGTTAATTCTCTGTCTATCTGTCGGTGAGGACCATGATGCAGACGACGTGTCTTCTGTAATGAGAAAGAATGAGAATTCACCCTCCCCGACACCCCAGGGACAACTACGCTAGTTGGGGCTGACTGCCGTTCCCCCCTATACAGAGAAAGGGCGTATCAGGTAAGACCAACGCCCATTCTCTTGCTTGGTGGGAACGCAGTCAGGCATGGGACATTCCAAAGCTTGATGTCCTATCGGGCGGGAGCAGTCGGACCACGTAGACTACCTTCAGAATGAACTCCTTGTAAAACTCTCCTGCCAAAGGCAGCATCCACCGCTGCATAGGAGTCCAAACGATAATGGCGAATAAACAGTCGGGGAGGACCAGGTAGTGGCTTTGCACACCTCATCCAAGGGAGCCTGGGTGGTCCAGGCCACTGAGGTGGCCGCACTCCTTGTAGAATGGGCTGTGATGTTGTGTGGAACAGGCAAGGACTGAACCTCATAGGCCGTGGAAATGGTGGCTGAGATCCAACACCCCAAGGCTGGAGCTATTACTGTGGAACCCATGGATGCCGGGAGGAAGGCCACGAAAAGGGCCTCGGTTCACCGAAAGGAGGCCGTGCGAGAGAGGTAAATTTTAAGAGCCCTCCGGACATCCAACATATGCCAAGCCCTTTCCAAACGATGCGTTGGGGAGGGGCAAAAATTGGGGAGCACAAGCTCTTGTGATCTGTGGAAGAGAGGTTTTATCTTCGGCAAGAAGGTGGGATCCAACCTTAACACAACCTTGTCTTTGTGGAAGATGCAGAGGTCCTTACAAAGAGATGGAACTGCCATCTCAGAAATGCGGCGGGCCAAAGTGACTGCAACAAGAAAGGCCACCTTAAAGGAGAGGAATCGAAGACCTACCTCTCGAAGTGGTTGAAAGGGAGCTAAAGTCAAGGCTGACAAGACCTTGTTGAGGTCCCAGCTAGGAAAACGATGTACGACGGTTGGTAGGTTGGTAGCGCCCCTCAAAAAATCACGGATCAGAGGATCCTTTGAGATCAAGTCCGGAGATCAAGTCCGGAGAGTCACCTTTCAGGGTGGAAGAGATGGCAACCACCTGCCGGCGGAGAGTGTTGGGAGCCAGGCCGGCGTCCAGGCCTGCCTGCAAGAAGTCCAATATCTGAGGTATGGAGGTGGAAGTAGGAGCAAGGCCCTGGTGTCTGCACCAGGAGGCGAAAACCCACCAAGTAGCATTGTAGATGCGGGTAGTAGAAGCCCTGCGCGCTGCCTGTATTGTTGTAATAACTACAACAATACAGGAAACCTTGGCCCTTTTTAGGAGGCACTGCTCAACCTCCAGGCGGTTAACTGATACCATTGGGGCTCCAGATGACGTAATGCTCCCTGGACGAGGACAATCCTGTCGTCGGGAATCCTCCAGGGCCGTGTCACGGACAGGGACACCAAGTTCACAAACCAAGGTCGCCGGGGCCAATGGGGAGCAAGAAGAATCAGTTCCGCCTTCTCTTCCAACAGTTTCCTAATGACCCTGGCTATCAAAGGTAGCGGAGGGAAGGCATAAAGAAGGAGACCCTGGGGCCACGGACTGAGCAAGGCTTCCACAGCTTCCGCACCCAGAGTTGGGAATCTGGCATAGAATCTCAGAACCTGATGATTGTCCTGTGAGGCAAAGAGGTCAATCAATGGGAGGCTGAAGCGGTTTGATATCTCTTTGAACAATAGCGGGGAAAGGCTCCATTCTGCCTGGTCGACAGGAGCCCGGCTGAGGGAATCGGCTCAAACATTTGACACTCCCGAAATGTGGGCAGCCGTCAAGGAAGCCAGGTGAGCCTCGGCCCAAAGTCCCAAGCAAAGAGCCTCCTGCATGAGGGCTCTTGAACGCGTTCCTCCCATCCTGTTTACGTGATCCTTGGCAGAAACATTGTCCATCAGGACTAGCACATCCTGACCGAGGACCAGGTCTCTGAAGCTCTGTAGTGCAAGGTGGATAGCCTGGAGCTCCAACCAATTGATATTCTGTCTCAGATCCAGCTGAGACCAGTGCCCCTGAGCCATATGGGGCCCGAGATGGGCTCCCCATCCATAGAGGCTGGCGTCGGTAGTGAGGACTAGCCATTGGGGGGTCCGGAACTTGCTGCCCTTGAAAATAGCGCTGGTTGTCCACCAGGTCAGGGAATCAGTGACTGCTTGAGGCAGCAGGACAATCTGTAAGGATGTGCTCCTGCAAGCCCATTGGAACAGGAGAAGGAACCACTGCAGGTCCCTGCTGTGAAGATGAGACCAAGAAATAATGCCAAAGGAGGATACCATCTTTCCTAGGAGCCTGGAAAATCCCATGAGGGAGGCAGAACGCTCCGATCGGAAAAGTCCCGCCAGCTCCCGGAGGCTGAACTGGCGTTCTGGGGAGAAAAAAACTTCTGATGTTAACAGTATCTATCAAAGCCCCCAGATGCATTAAGAGAGTGGAAGGCATCAAGTGGCTTTTAGACCAATTGATTGAAAATCCATGATCCTGCAAATCTGAATAGCTGTACCTAGGTCTCATTGAGCCTGGGAGGCTGATTGGGACATAATGAGAATGTCATCTAAATAGAACTGAATTCGAATAGGCAGGGAACAAATGTGACCAATTAGGGAGGCCATAATCTTAGTAACACCCTGGGGGCTGAGGATAACCCAAGGGTAGGGCCTGATAATGGTAATGACTAACTCTGTAAAAAAAGCGCAGGAATTTACGATGGGCAGGGAGAATGGGAATGTGTAAATACGCCTCAGTCAAGTAGAGTGAGGAGAGGAAATCGCCTGGCCGGATACTTTCCAGAATTATATGGAGGGATTGCATTTTGAACCGGCGATAAACAATATGCCGGTTCAAGGATTTAAGATCTAGAATAGCCCTCCATACCCCCCCCCCGGCCTTCCGGCCTAGAAACAGATGGGAATAAAAACCTTGTCTGTGTTAGTCCAGCAGAATCAGCTGAACCATCCCAATAGTTAAAAGATGCTGGATAGCTGATTCCACCAAAACACGCTGGTCCTGAGAGATAGGACAATGAACAAAGAGGTGCGGGGGAATGGAGCAAAACTCGAGGGAGAGGCCCTGCCTAACTGTCTTCCGAACATAAGCGTCAGAGGTCGTAGCATCCCATTGACTAGCAAGAAGTGCCAAACGACCACCAACGCCGGAGTCCGGAGCACGACTACTTAAACCTCCAGAAAGGATGGCCTCTCCCACCCCTGAAGGATTTCCTGGGAGGGAATCTGGAACCCTGCCTGACCTGACCCTCCTCATGTAGACCCCCTCTGGTTGAAAAGAAACGCTCGGCTCATTAATGATGGGATCCGCCATCTGAACCCCGAAAGAGTTGAGGACGAAAAAGGTTCTGATGTCGAAATTCTGTGTGTCGCGAAACAGAAGGGAAGATCTTATGTCCGTCTCTGGTCTCTATGAGAATGGGATCAAGAGAAGCTCCAAACAGCTGGTCTCTGACTTAAGGCGAGGAGGCGAGACGCCATTTGTTTCGTACATTGGCTTGCCACTGTCTGAGCCAAAGGAGCCTACGAGATGTGACAGAGGAGCCAATGGCCTTAGCTGCAAACCGGGAGGTGTGGAGGCTAGTGTCGGCAGAAAACTCAATTGCTGCTCAAATTTTATTGATGTCCTGGTGGGACTCAAATCACTGGCAGGAAGCTTCTCCTGGAGCTGTTGAAGCTAAAGGATGGATGCTCTATTGAAAAAAGATGCGGCCGATGCTGCCTTAACCGACCAGGCTGCCGCCTGGTGTCCCTTGATTAGAGTGCATTCTGCTCTTTTATCTTCCAGGCGTAAGGATTCCTCCGGAAGGCCCGTCAAATGGGAAGAAGATGATAGTGCTATGACCAGAGAATCTACGGTAGGAACCTGCAATAGATGAGAAAAATCCGGAGCCAGATTGAAAAGGCATTTGTCAAGTCCATAAGGGATAGGGCCAGATCCCGGAAGAGCCCATTGGTGAAAGACTACATCTGAAAACAACTTAGGCGCTGGAACTGTTTCCGTCTGCATAGCTGGTTCTTCAAACAAAGTGGAAGTGGGATGCCCTGCAGAAGATGGATCCGCCTCAGGGGGGAAATGCCAAACGCGTTGTGGTTTGAGCCTTGAATAGTAAAGAACGGAAAAGCTGGGGCCTGAAAAGGCCGATAAAGGAAGGTTGGTCGGGTTCCGTCATCATCCGACAACTCAGGATCCAGAGGGATTTCTCCTTCCTCAGAGAGGGAAGCTTGGCTGGCGGAACCAGGGGAGCGATCTCGATCCCAACCCGCCGTGGATTCCTCTAGGTCCCGAGACCCTTAGGAATGACTGAGGCACTCAACATAAGAAAAAACCTCCGAAGACACCCTTTGCTGTAGGACCTGGGCGATGCCCTGACAAATGGCATCCAAAATCAAAGCTGCCACAGCTGGAGAGTCATGGGAAACCGCCTGTGAAGAAGGCAGCATCGCTGAAGTTGCGGGTTTGAAGGAGACCAAAGAGTCTGCGTGAACTTCTGCAATAATATTCTGTGCTGGGGTAGGTTGCTCAGAGGATAGAGGAGCAAATAACAAGGCCGCATCTGCGGGTGGCACTAACCCCGAGGGCTGGCCCATCCAGAGACAATGATGCCCCAGTATGCCCTTGTGATGTGGAAGATTGACCTGCAAGGGTAGAAATAGGAGACGGCTGGGTAAAAGAATCAACCCCCGAGGGTGGAGGAGCCTTCTTTTTGGCCTTCTGCTGGGCCTTATGGATTGCCCGTTCAATGGCCTTATGCCTCCTCTCTTTGGCTTTGGAAGCCTTGGAAGGCTTAGTGTGCCTTCCAAATGTGCCAGAGGGGGTGACATGTGCCCCCAGGATCATTTATTATGAGGGGCTATGCCAGAGGTGCCCTCACCAGGGTCGTTGTCAATTGGCCTCTTCCCCTTGGTAGATGCCACACGGGCTGACTTGGAAACGATGGCATCCGCCATTTTGAATTTCCCAACTGCGGCCCCGTTAGAAATGAAATTAACAGATCCCCTCAGCGGGTTTCCAGCCCGCTACTCACTGCGCTGAGTAGGTGTACTTGCAGCCTTGCTTAGGGCTTCCTTCGATGTGAGAAAAATGCTCGGCTAGACAAAACGAACTGTCATTCGAGCCACCAGTCACTAGCCTTCCGGCAATAGCGCAAATAAGAAAATGGCACGGAATGGATCATCACGCTAATTGAGGCTGCTGAGCAAAGGCTCTAAACGCAGCTACCTCTACCCATTGCTGATGGTCTGCCTCGGAGAGTGCATCGGGAGGACTCATTAGCACTGCCAGGCGGAGCCGCCAACTGGCAGTCCGATGCCGCCATGTGGCCCTCAGCGGAGTAAGGCAAAGGCCTTTCACGCTGAGAGACAATGTCCACCGATGTTAGGGAGAACAAATGCCTATTAAACTCTAAAGGAGCAAAAGAGGTTGAAGAATAGTATCTCTAGCAGAGAGATGGAACAGACACGTCTGTCCAAGCAAGACCAAGTTGATAAACTAGAAGGCACAGGAAGAGGTGGGACTAAAAGATAAGCAGACTCGGTCCTAATGACTAAAAGACAGAGAGTTAACCCATGCCTGACTGCCGTTCCCACCGAGCAGGAGAATAGGACATTGAGTCCTATTTATCAAAGTAAAATTCAATGGTGAGAAAAGTAAGGTTTTTCCTCTTAGGCAAGAAAAACTAAATGTACAGGTACAGAATAGTTGGTACCTGTGGCTCAATAGTAATAACTGTGAGAGGGATCTAGGAGTCCTAGTGGAGAACCACTTAAATATGAGCCAGCAGTGTGCTGCAGCCACCAAAAAAACCAACTCAGTCCTAGACTGCATTAATAGCAGGACAGAATCAAGATCACGTGAAGTGTTAGTACCACTTTATAATGACTTGGTAAGACTATACTGTATCCAATTTTGGTCACCATGATATAAAAAAGGATGTTGAGATTCTGGAAAGAGTACAGAAAAGAACAACAAAGATGATTAAGGGGCTGGAGGCTAAAACATATGAAGAATGGTTCCAGGAATTGGGTATGTCTAGTCCAGTGAAAAGAAGGACTAGGAGTGACATGATAGCACTGTTCCAAAATTTGAGGGGCTGCCAAAAAGGGGGCCAACCTATTCTCCAAAGCACCTGAAGGCAGGACAAGAAGCCATACTGGAAACTAATCAAAGAGAGGTCCAAACTAGAACTAAGAAGAAATTTCCTGACAGTGAGAACAATTAATCAGTGGAACTGCTTGCTTCCAGAAGTTGTGGGTGCTCCATCACTGGAGATTTTTAAGAAGATATTGGACAGCCATTTGTCTGAAATGATATAGGGTTTCCTGCTTGAGCAGGGGTTGGATTAGAAGACCTCAAAGGTCCCTTCTAACTCTATTATTCTGTTAAGAGGTTTACAGAATTTCTAAATTATGAAATGGGCGATCTCCTTGGTGCTGATAATGATGCAACAGAAACCTCAGGATTTGTGTCAGCAGTGATGGATTCAGTGATCTGTCCAAGAGATGAAGGCTCACCAACCAAGTTTTTGAACATCCTAGGAAGCTAAGGGGAAGATGAGCAGGTTGCAACAGTCTTAGTATCTCCTACTTTTAAAGCTTGTGAGACCATTTGAGAATGGTCTGTAAATAAAAACACCTGAGGTGAACTTTTTAGTAAAAGCCTTGCATGATCTTCATTAAGGCAAAAGGACAAATAATTCTAGGGACTTTTAAGAGTTGGGAGAAAAATGAAGAAATTAAGAGCAGGAAAAAAAAAAACTACCGGATTTTTTGGAGTATAAGATGCACCAGACTGTAAGACGTACCTACCTTTTTTGGTGAGGAAAACAAGAAAAAGAAATCTGCCTCTGCCTCCCAGCAATTTTGCCTCATTGCAGCAAACAGCCTGCTTTACTTTCATTTTCATTTTTAGCATAGCTTGATTAGCACAAGGGGAAAAAAAAATCTGCTCCACCAATTTACCTCCTTGCAGCAAGCAGCAGTGGCCTGCTGAGTGTCGGGAGGCCGATCCAATCAATTTGTGCTAATCAGGCTGTGCTGACGCTGAAAGGAGCTGTTTCTTCTTGCTGTTTGCTTCAAGGAGGTAACTGCTGGGAGGCAAAGGCCAAAGGGTGGGGGCCAGTGGGTGGGCGGGGCTACATTCGGTGTATAAGATGCACCTAAGTTTTCACCCCCTTTTAGGGGGGAAAAAGGTGCATCTTATACTCTGTAAAATACGGTATTTCATTAAAATAGAAGAAAAACAGGCTTCAATATGTTATGCAATAAAAGAAGCAAACTGATTCTGGATAGGAGTCTACAAGAACTTGTGATCCATGCAATGAAGGTTTTCCACTACCTGTGAAATACTGTATGCATATATTAGGATCTATTTGGGCAAAGTAGTTCTGTACAGTAAGTGAAATCAAGATACCAAGAGTTATGAAACAATTCTAGGTATCTAACACCCAGAAGCTGATGAAACAAACAGCTGTGAGCAATATAGTTTAATTCTATTAAATTTTTAAAATTTCTTTTTCCATTTTTCTTCTTAAATTAATTCATACTTAAAGTATATTAGTTTTTGACTTGCTTAGATTGTATTCATTGGTTTTATTGTGATTTCTCTCTCTTAAGATACATGTGTCAAACTTGCGGCGTCACATTGCCGTCACGTGAGATATCACAATGTTTTTTTCCCTTCGCAGAGCTGGGGTGGATGTGGCCTGCACAACTTGAAGGAGACTTTACCTTTTATATCAATAAACTTTAATTTGCAATTGTTAGGAAAAGCTGCATTGGTTGAAATTTTTGCCTATGAAAACTTTGTATGAGAACAAATGTATATAATGTGATATTGTAGGATTCTCTGGTACTCTTATATTCTAAAGAAGTTAACCATTTTGGTGCTGAGTGCCCAAAGTGTGTGAACGCGAATGTATGCGTGTGCCCAAACCCCTAAAATGCAATGCGACTACCCCCCGTGCATGCGCCTCGCCACCCCCGCGCATGCACCTCGGCACCCCCACACCCCATTTTGGGCTAAAACATTGTGGGCAGCTACTTCCAGCCTTTGTTGATGTAGCTGGGCGTGACTCCGCCCCGAGACACTGGCTTGGCACCACCTCTTTGCCGGCACGAACGGCCTGCCACCGCAGCCTCTTTGCTGGTGCGAATGGAGCCGCAGCCTCTTTACTGGCATGAACAACCTGCAGCTGCAGCCTCTTTGCTGGCACAAACAGCCTGCAGCCGCTGCCTCTTTACCAGTGCGAAGGGCCTGCAGCCACTGCCTCTTTGCTGGCACGAAGGGCCTGCAGTCAGTGCTTCTTTGCAGGCGCGAGCCCCCCCACCCTTGTTTTGGGCCTGGAAAGCCTCCTGCACCAACCTGGAAGGCAGAATGGGGCGTGGGGGGGGGCATGCGTGCCATTGGTTTGTCATCATAGTTCTAAAGCATATAAATAGATTAGTGCAGATAAAAATCCCAATTGTCATGAATTTAATAATCCCTTGTTTTCTAAAAGCAGGGTGGAGGCAGAATTTTATATGACTAACATTAAGACTATTTTTCTATTATGGGAGTAGAAATTTCCTCTTTATGCCAATTGTAACTTTTTTTAAAAAAAAACCTGAACCTAGCTAGATAATTTGAACCAAATTATCTAATCTTTCTTTTCCATAAATAGAAAGGCTGAGAGTTGACCAATTTCATGAAGCAACCTAATCTGGAATTTTAAAAATATCCTTCCAGGAACGCATCAACATGCTATATCCAATGGTCTTCATAAATAGACCAATTCCAAATTAGGGGAAATATAATTTAACATTTCATCCCAAGAATCTGGTTCATCAAAGTATCAATGCCTAACTAAGTAGAAACACACCAACGCCTTCGTTTTTTAAAAATACCTAAGCAGAATCAACAAAACAATAATTTCAAAGTATGTTGAAGCTATATTCATTTTTACTATAAATAAATCCTAATCCTCTGTATGCTTCTATAATTAGCGTATTGCAAATTGGGAAATATTAGATTTATTCCAGTTTATTGTATTTATCGTATTTATTTTATTTATTTATTTATTTATTTATTATTTAAATTTATATATAGCCCTTCTCCCGAAGGACTCAGGGCGGTGAACAGCCAAAGGTAAACACACAGAATACAAAAATTTAAGAATAGTTTAAAAAACTTATTAAATAATTTTGGCCCAACAATTAAAATACCCCTTTTAAAATTAAAATTAAGCAATTGGAGAAGTTAACCCAGCCCGGCTTGTTGAAATAAAAAAGTCTTGAGGGCCCGGCGGAAAGTACATAAATTCAGAATCCTCCGTATCTCCAGGGGGAGCTCGTTCCAGAGGGCAGGTGCTCCCACAGAGAAAGCTCTCTCCCTGAGGGCCGCCAGTCAACATTGTTTGACCGACGGCACCCTGAGGAGCCCCTCTCCGTGGGAGCGTACTGGCCGGTGGGAGGCTCTCGGTGGCAGAAGGCGGTCTCGTAGGTACCCAGGTCCTAAGCCTTGGAGCGCTCTAAAGGTGGTCACCAACACCTTGAATCACACCTGGAGGATCACCAGAAGCTAGTGCAGCTCGCGCAGGAGAGGTGTTACATGGGAGCGCCATGACGCTCCCACAATCACCTGCGCGGCTGCATTCTGGACCATTTGGAGCCTCCGGGTGCTCTTCAAGGGGAGCCCCATGTAAAGAGCATTTGATAAATGTACCTATTTACCAAAGTGTCATACCATTTCCTCAAATTTGATAGACTTTTGATAATCATTGAAAAAAACCATGACACCTGTGTAGAGCAATGAACTATATGCAATTCCTGCTCCTAAATACCGTGAAAGTTACACACCTATGTTTACATCAAACTAAATACTGACGAAGCTAATAGGCATTCTTAACAAGTATGTCTCCTTTTAATTACACTGCAAATAATTCCATTAATAATTATTCAAGCAGAAGAATTAGACTAATTCATTTTTATCAAATATATAAATTTTACTAGATATCCCTTTTGAAATAAAGAGTTCAAGTTGCCCCATTTTGAAGGCTTTTCTTTTGCATCTAAATTAAGCTAATATGGCTGCTACATTATTATGAGAATAAATCTTCTCCCAAGTTTGGAAGTTCATTAAAAGAATGCAGTCACAGTTTTAATCTAGAAGTGTAGAAGATATTTGATACTATTAAAACAATGACATTCAGAAGGCACCTGCATTAGACATTTCCATTGATGTTATTAAAAATATAAGGATAGTTTGCCTTTTCTTGGAGATATATCGTGACTGTTTTAATAAAAGGACATTGCTTTTATTGTGCAATGAGACCTAAATAATACTATATGGAAAGCAGGAAAGTATCCAATATACTGTTAAATGTCAATGCTATGATTTAGACAACCACTTTGGCATGAATATTACCATCATTAATTCATCCAGCACAATGTACTTTTATGAAAGGATACCAATCTTCTAATAATATAGATTGTTAGTTATAATAACATTTTATTCTCTTTTAAACATTAATAGGTATTCATTTGGAGAACATAAACCTGAATAAAATTCCATATACTGAGAATTAATGTAGTTATACCTCTGGAAATTGTCACTGAAGTCTCTTGTAAGCATTATATTATTTGTTTCAATGCTAAACCAGCGGTTTATCAGTGTCCCCCCCATCCCATTTGTTGGCTTAATATATTTTAATAAATGTTCAGTACACAATAAACATAATTCATTGAACTCTTATGTTCCCAAATATGCTTTTTATTATTTTTAAAAACTTTCTACAACATTAACTTTCTTTTCCCCCCTCTTCTAAAGGGTGCAATTGCTTTATCATGTATCGATAGGGTAGGGTAGGGTAGGGTAGGGTGAGGTGGGGTGGGTAGGGTAAGGTAGGGTAGAGTGGAATAGAATAGAATAGAATAGAATAGAATAGAATAGAATAGAATAGAATAGAATTCTTTATTGGCCAAATGTGATTGCACACACAAGGAATTTGTGTCCGGTGCATAAATACTTTAAATGCAACCAAAATATCTCACATTTGCCAATCCTATATTTATTTGATCCCAGGATCTGACATCTCTGTATTTATAACTATGTAACTGCTTCAAAAACCAACTCAGTCAGAATTTCTGAGATCTACATTCTGCATTCCTGCTCCATAACCTATACATTTCTTTGTATACATCTTGGGTTGGCCTTTGCTCTAGAGAGTCTGTATAAAACTCTGTTGTTTTAGGTACTGAAACAAGTATTCGATGGCAAATTCCTGGCCCAGTTTAACCTGGTTGATAAATATACTTTCTCTTGAAATGAGCTAATAGTTTCTGATCTGGTTTGCAGCAATCTCTCCAACCTCAGCTTTATCAATTTTGCCTCCAGGAAACAGACTAAGCAGAGTTTGACTCAGACCTATAAAGTAATAGATCTAAACTTACCACTATAGAGACCATGCTGTTACTCTTTATGCCATCCGTAAATATCTTCACATCATCCTTTCCACCCACGCAGAAAGGCATTCATATTAGCAAGGTCTGACATCTAACCTTAAAGGCGACAAAGGGGATTTTGTTCAATATCTGCAAACAGGAATGCCTGTGAATATGCTCAGATACAGAGGTTGGAGACAGTTGCACATATTCTGTTCAGTTGTTTCTTATGCCATTTCTCCATAGCAACAACATGTAATTGCTCATCCTCAACAAAACAATTTCAAAACATGTATTTTTATGGCATGCTTGTCATTCGTTCCATTCTAATTCTTCTTTGTAGGTTATAGCTCTTTTCATATACTTCATATACGTTTCATATACTATATTCTTTACTAAACATTACTAAATTTGTGTTTAATTCTTCATTCTTTCACCTTTCTCTTGATATTAGCATTTTTAAAATATTTTTATATTGACTTTTGAAACAATTCAGAAATCACCTGTTAGTAGCCTGTCAGCCCTCCCAAATAAACCAGATAGGAAGCACAAGGAAACACATTAGTCCAATTAGATGGACCAATTTTACTTTATTGTAAGGCAACATTAACAAAATCCTGCAAGTCTGAAGGCATAAACTTCCCACAGCTTAATTGCTTAAGCAATTAGGCCTAGTCTTTCCTAAATTTGAGAGAACACTGAAGAAGTGGATTATCTGGACTCCTTTCAGTTGGGATTCAGGCCTCGGTATGTGATTGAAATGCCATTGGTTACACTTATGGATAACCTCTGGAGCTGGTGTGGTAATAGTACATCTTTCCTTGTTCTTTTTGAATTCTCAGCAGCATTCATATACTTCTGGATCAGCTTTGGGGATTACAAATGGGTGGCAATGTGCTGTGTTAATTTTCTTTCTTTCTTCAAGGGTGGCTTCAGTCAGTCATGATAATGGTACAGAAGTCAATCCTCAGCCCCTGCTTTGAGGAAAAGGTGGCAGCTGTGGTTGGGAAGGCTTGTATGCAGTTTTGTGTTGAGCTCTAATTGCACCTGTTCCTGGATCAAGAAACTTCATTCACAATCACTTACGCATTAGTCACTTTTTAAATGCATTACTGCAATGTGCTTTATGTGTGAAGAACATCCAGAAGGTGCAACTGATTCAAAATGCAATGCTGCAGCTAGTTATCCATAGTTCTCAATCAGTGAACATTACATCTCTGCTCTACAAGATTCATTGGCTGTCAGTGTGCTTCTCAGTTAAGTTCAATGTGCTGGTTACCTATAAAATCCTTTATGACACGAGACCAGGTTATTTGGGACTGCCTTTCCTAGATTGTGTTTACTTATTCCAGCAGATCTGGCAGCAGAGGTATGCTTGGATCCTGTCTATTAAGGTGAGCTATATAGTGGGATTCAGGATGACAGCCATTTCTATTCTTTGGAACATCATTCTGCTAGGTTTCAGATTAGACCCAATTGTGGTGGCATTTCATAAAGCTCTGAAAACTGGTACTATAACTGGCCATGGGAGTTTGGATGTATGACAGAGCCTGTGGAATGGTTGTGATTTTTTAACCTTGTTGCTAATTTCTATTTATTATTTCGATAGCATGTTCTTTTGACTGGTGTCTGAGTTATAATGTTGAGATAAATGGCCATATACATTTATTAACATAAATAAAGTAAGTCCAAGAGATTCCCAAAGTACAAAACCTGCATCTAGGCCTCAACATCTTCCAGATTACTGGAAAAGGACTTCAACAAAATTATCGGCACGATCCAGGGTGACAATATACAATTCAATATTGTAAGCTCTGAACAAAATGATATCAGTGGCTAAAGTGCTGTTAAAGTAAAGCCAGCTGCCTGCAATTACTGCAAGTTCAAATCTCACCAGGCTCAAGGTTGACTCAGCCTTCCATCCTTTCGAGGTAGGTAAAATGAGTACCTGGATTGTGGGGCAATAAACTGACTTTGTGTAAAAAGAACACCGCTAAGAGGGGCCCGAAAGCCCTACTAAGCAGGTATATACAAAAGTATGAAGGCTATTGCTTAGCGCATTGTAAGCCGTCCTGAGTCTTCGGAGAAGGGCGGCATATAAATCGAACCAATCAATCAATCAATCAATCAATCAATCAATCAATAAATATCCAATAGCTTCAAGTAGATCTTAAAAGACTGAATCTTCCATCATCCCTCAAGAGTGCAGTCACCAAGATAAACCCTCCTCTCCCATAACCATTAATTGGGCTAATTCACTATGGAAAGAGTGGAAGCACTGTAAGAAAGTATGCCTCCAATATCCTATCACAAAAGCCAAGGGAAAGAAAAAAAATCATGCATGTTGTCTAATTGCTCAAGTCACTGGAAACTAAAGTAGAGGTATTCAAGATTCCTTATCTGTTGCTGTAATGGGCAGAAGGAATAAACTTGAGGAAGAGGGCGAAGAGCCACAACCAAGGCAATGGCTAGATAAGAGAAATCCAAGTCTAGGCAAGAACTGTAACCCAAGAAAGTGTCTTGGGCAAAATCGTCCCTAGTTCTCATGAAGATAAAGGAAAGGAAGAGGATTCAGACTTGCAAGACTCTATTACTATAGCCTTACAATAAAAATTTTTTATCAGGTTCGCCTGATCCGCCAGTTGCAGCCCTTTCTGGATCGGGACGCCCTGCGCATGGTCACTCATGCCCTTGTTACTTCCCGGTTGGACTATTGTAATGCTCTCTACATGGGGCTCCCCTTGAAGAGCACTCGGAGGCTCCAACTGGTCCAGAATGCGGCCACGCGGGTGGTTATGGGCGCAACCCGTTGTGCCCATGTGACACCCCTCCTGTGCGAGCTGCACTGGCTCCCAGTGGTCTTCCGGGTGCGATTCAAGGTGTTGGTTACCACCTTTAAAGCGCTCCATGGCATAGGACCCGGGTACCTCCGAGACCGTCTTCTGCCACCAATAGCCTCCCACCGACCAGTCCGTTCCCACAGAGAGGGTCTCCTCAGGGTGCCATCAGCCAAGTTATGTCGGCTGGCGACACCCAGGGGGAGGGCCTTCTCTGTGGGAGCCCCAGCCCTGTGGAACGAACTGCCCCCGGAAATTCGTAAGATCTCCGACCTCCGGGTGTTTCGCTGCGCATTGAAGACCCTGTTGTTCCGCCAGGCCGGACTATCAACACAATAGTTTTAAATTGGGGTATTTAAATTTTTTGGGGTTTTAAATCTGAGCCAATTTATTTAATTATTTTAAATTTTATATTGTTGTTTTGTCTATGTTTTTAAATAGGCTGTACACCGCCCTGAGTCCTTCGGGAGAAGGGCGGTATAGAAATAAAATTATTATTATTATTATTATTATTATTATTATTATTATTATTATTATTATTATTATTAAATAGTATTAGCCTGCATGATTTTGATTTCCTATTCTTGTCTTCCTTGGAGGGTTGAAAAATTGCTTCCTAACAATTCATAAATTAGAAACCAATAGCAAACACTGTAGATAGACAAATAGACAGAAACATTCTAGATAGACAAATGAGAAGTACTCCTTCTAACAAAGCACTGTTTTCATTTGCAGGTTAATTTCTATTACTTTAACTGCTTAAGTTGGCAGAAAGAACAGGGCATGAACAAAAACAAATGATGCTCGTTATAATAGGTGGAGAAGAAGGCAGGGTCACCACCAATTCTGATAGCACAAATCAGTGCTCGGCTGTCATCACCTAGACTCTAAATTTAGTACATATTCCCCTCTTTCAAAATAAGAATTATTATTATTACATCAAAAACAATGCACAGAGGGAAAGGTCAATATTTGGAAAACTGTTGTGAAGCAGTCTTTTAGTCCCACTGCAAAAACAAAAACCCCTTATGAATAAATATTTCTCAGCACATTATTTTTTAAATGTTTTACCACTTACAACTGAAGCAAGTCTGATATTATGAATGCAGAACAGTTCTTGAATCCATATTTCCTTGTTTCAACAAGCTACAGTGTTAAAGTGGGTCAGCTGACTCACAAGTATATAATTACTTATTTAAACAAAAAAATAATTGGTTCAAAGTTTAAACTCTTAAATCCAAAATAACACATTTTCTCACTGCAGAAAAGCAGACGCTATCAACTAAAAAGAGTCAGAGATTCATATTGTGAAAAAACAGAAGGTATTAACTAGGATTGCAATAAAACCATTCTTTATTGTACATGTCAACTCAGAATTCTGCAACACAGATGATTATGAACTGAACAAACAAAAAGCCCAATAAAAATGCAACCTCTCTAATGATTTCCAAGTTAATCCCAGATTCGTAACATAAATCTGGGTTTTTAGATTGGTTCTGTGTTTTCCATTCAGAGCATACATAATGGAATATAGATTTCCTTAAGTTATAAAGATGAACCCAGGCTCATGATTGCAATTGTTTCCGATAGCATAAAATAAGTAACACTATTGACATTGGAAGCGACTTCCGTCAATATTATAAGATTGATTTAATAAATGTTCATGTTATAAATTATAGATCAATTACTGCTGGAATCCATATAGAAGGCCAGAATTTTTTCAATGAATTTGTTTTACAGAATTTAGGGAGTCTTTTTATTAGTTGTTCCCCAAACCTCTTGAGACATCAATATTTGGATAGCAGCTTTTGCCCATGGATTTTAAGTACATATATAATTACTTATCTTTCTTTGTGTGTAAAACATATAAATACAAATCTAAGAACATGCTAAAATGTCAATTTTCATCTTAAACAACATTCTCTCAAGACTATTGTGTTTCAACAACAAAGGACCAAGTAGAATATTCTACAATAAAGTCCAAAATATAATTTGCTCATATATTAATTAAAATTAAATCTAATTACATCTGCTATATTTAAATAGGTACATACAGTACATATGGCACCAGGATCAAGAAACCAATGCATATTGGTATATATAACTAATAATATTATATTACATCATATAGATAATTTAACATATGAAAAAATGAAAGCAACTGTATATCGGTGCCCTTAAAATAAGTGCTACTTTGAATAATAGATTGAAGAATTTTGTACGACAGAAGCAGCTTTTTAAAAATCCCGACTTTTATGTATAAAAGATCTTGTCTGAAAATATGAGGGAACTCTTGATTGTTCCATGCAAGTTCACAGAAACATATGTGTAAATATTTTATTTATTTATTAAATGTATATGCCTCCCCTCACACCGATAAGGCTACTCTGAGTGGCTATAAGGTAACTTAATATTTAACATGCTAGTAAATATTTTAAAATTAGCAGACTGCACATTTGTCAATATTAACTTAGTTACTTTATGGCAAAATAGGCGGCACATAATTTTTTAATAACAACAACAATAACAATAATACAATAGGAAGAAGAGAAAGAACCAGCAAAGATAGCAAAATATAAAGACCTGCAAATAGAAATAGAATGACTATCGCAAAAGCAAGCAAATGTAATAGGGCCTTGGATACAATCCTAAAACAATTGAAGCACCACTTGCACACCATCAGCACTGACAAATTCACTATCAGTCAATTGCAAAAGGCAGCTTTACTCGGAACAGCTTACATTCTGCAACAATATCTGTAACACCATCAAACATCCATACCTGCCTATCCCAGGTTCTTGGAAAGGACTCGATAGGTAGACAAAAATTAGAGCATAGTAGTCTCATCATTTGGAAAAGTAAGTCAACATTACATTTTCAGTTTGGTTTTATGAAGTTGTGGAACTTCCCTATCCATTTTCCAGCCTCAGTCACTAAACGCACCCTTGCTCACGTATCCCAAACATGGTTAGCAACTTCGTGATTGCAAATTATATATGTAGCATGCAGAAACAACACAGACATCCAAGAATTTCTAGTACTTTTAGAAGATATATTTTCAGTTCTAATGTCTTTATGTACTAGCCATCTTCCTCCACATTCTATCAGTCTATGTACCTGAGACCCCCCATCTATCATCACCAGATGCCTTTCTTGGCTGTCTGATAACATCTGGCACATCGTATTCTCCTCTTTCATTTGTATGACAACAGTTAATAATTTTATTCTAGCATTTTTGCTTTAAAAGACCTACTTTAAATAATGAAAAAATACATATTTAAGCAGACAGAACAGCCTGCATGGCAATAAATCAACAAAAGAAAACTGGCTGATAGTATATGATGAAAGCCCCTGCTGAAGAAAAAGAGCCACAGCCCTGAATCAACTTGCCAATCATTTAATTTAGCAGTTTAGCTCTCAGCATTTTCCTTTATTTAGTAGGCAATATTGGAAAGCCTGCAGTTTCAAACCAAGGAACCTAAACACACTTACTTGATTTTTCCCACAGTGCAGTCAGTTCAGACATGTCCGAAGATCCATTTTCTGCCGTTACTTTCAATTCACTTACAGAACCCTTGGAGTGCCTATGAAAAAGTCTGTTTGCAAACCCTTCTAGCCTCTGCAAAGCATTAGCTGTCCCAGTACTTGGGTTGCCCTGTGACTCCCTTTGGGTGGCCATTTTTATGCATATAAGATGAAAGTTAAAAGCAAATTCTAATTCTGAATTTAAGAACTGAACACGGAAGCTAAAGACTATGAATATGTCACACTTCCTGTATGCAGTGAGCTAAACCACAATAGTTTTCTGTTTCCTGTTAATATAAAACCAAACTTCAAGGGCTATTCTCAGCAAAAGCCTCTACATGCCAGTTGAAGATGATGACTAGTAAAATAGTTGTCCTGTTTCTTGTTAATTTTCTCTTTCCAAGTAAGAATAATAGAACAAGTCCATGAGTGCTAAATGTAAAAGTGGGACTGAAAATTAGATCATGAAAGCGTGTGTCACTATACACACATGCAGTAAGCAAGAAAATCTAAATTCTGGACAATTTATTGAGAATGGAGAAATTTTCAAAAAAACATTTGAATAACAATTTCTATAGTACGGCAACATCAAGGAAAGCATCTAAAACCAACTGCAAGTCATATCTACCTTTCTAAAATGGATTTGCAGGTTGCAGAGTATGCACACAGATAGTAGTTACAGTGCAAAACTCTTGGCAGATCTCCTTCCTTGTTTCTAAAGAGTTATGCTGTTGAGCTCTGCACTGTTCCATTGTAGATAGAGAATACCTATGGTTTATAATTTATCTCACTTTTCACATTTATCCAGGTGCTTTACAATTGTTAGGAATGAACAGATAGCAGTCAGAGAAAGAACAAGCATTCCTGGCATGAGAATTTACAATTCTGAAAAAAATACTTTTTATTTCATACACTCATGTTTTTTTAAAACCTTAAATCTATAACAATACTAACCTTAATAAGGTTTGTATGAGTACAAAAACAATCCAAGAAAAAACAACACCCCACATATACACTACACATAGCTTTAAAATATAGTGTTATGCCTTATTTCAAAGCTATTTATGCTCTTAATGATGTTAGGCAATACTCTATGCATGTTAGTTTCTACACTGTTCTGAATGCGTAAATTGGTATTCAAAATTCTGTTGATATCTATTAGGGCTGTACCTGCTCTAAAAAATTTAATAGAAATCACTTCATACTGCACACAAAGGTAAGCACAGTTCCTTTTTGCTATTCATGAAAATAAGACTCATCTTTTTATAGGCTAAAAATGTAGCTGCTTTAAGAATACATGAATTTTAATGAGTCAACTCCTTAAAGTGGTAGTATTCTTTTTCAGTTGCTTGAAAGCAGACTACTTGAATGAACAGGTACTCTTTTAGCACAAGGTCTGCTGGTACACTTATTATCCACTCATTCCAAATTATGCTTTTTATTTATCCACTCATATAGTACCCATCAGCAATTCCTTAATGCTGGTGTATCTTTTACAAGGACTTCATAACTGCTCTCCATAATTAGTGTGTGATTCTGGGATATGAATGCATTTGGTTTAAAGAGGTGTCAGTGAATATTATATGCACACAAAAGCATATAGTGCATAGTTCTCCTACAGATGCAATTGATGTAAAAGAAGAATAGCACTGGTATTCCTGATCCATTTGTCTAGGTTCCTTCTTAATTTTGCTCACTGCCTATGGTTCCATAGATATTAGAATGAAAAAAAATGACTTTAAGAAATATGTAAAGCAGGAGTGTCAAACTGGTGGCCCACAGGCCGGATGTGTGACAACACAGGCTACGCCCACCCTGGCTGTGCAAAGGCAAAAAACATTGCAATACATCACGTGACGTGATCAGGTTTGACACCCGTGATGTAAAGTCACTTTCAATATCTCCTTAATTGCCTCAAAAACTCTTGCCACCAATATTTTAATAGTTTTTATATTTGATGTTTGCTACCTAGTGTTACTTGTTGAAAAGAGCAGCTAATGAAATTGAATGAATGAGTGAGTGAACGAATAAATGAATACATAAATAAATCTGAATTTCTATTACAGAGATATGGGAATTTATGGAAAGGAAATCTAGAAGCAAGATAGAACTGGTGTTGATGCTTTTGAACTATGGCATTAGAGAAGAATACCATAGAGAATACCTTTTTAGAATTAGTATGGAGATCACAAAGAGAACAACAAATAAATGAATCATTGAACATATCAATCCACAATTGTCACCTGAGGCCCAAATGACTCAATTTAATACACTTCAGAAACATATGAAGACCAAGCTCTCTGAAGAAGTCTATAATACTGGGAAAGGTGGATGGAAAGAGAAAATGCGGAGGATCAGTAAAAAAGAGACTGAATAACAACAGTGGTGGGTGTAATGCTGGAAGATCTGAAAGACCAGGCTAGGCACAAATCATCATATAGAAAATCTATGTGGTCAAGAGTTGACGCTGACTTGATGGCACATAATCAAACTGTAACAAACTGTTACAGTTATACATTAACTGTATACATTAACAGTAGTGGCACTGCTTCACATATAAGACCAAAACTTTACTATGGTTGAGATCCAAACAAATACTTCAGTTGTTATCCAGGTGCACATGTCCATTCATGTCTATTCACATTAGTTACTGAAAATAAAAGAACTTTTGAAACAAGGGAGACTTCAAAAGTTGCCTACAGAATTACATGGGGAGGGGAGGGTCTTAGGAAGAGCAATATAGTATCTTAATAATTATGTTGAAATGCTTGGGTTCCTGATAACTACAGCAGCTGAAATACAATGCATGAAGCTTAAAATCAGTCAAGGACTGAGATTTATTGATATTCTTAAGACTTTCTAAAAAGATGTTTAGT
Organism: Pituophis catenifer annectens; assembly: GCF_029215685.1. Taxonomy (NCBI): domain Eukaryota; kingdom Metazoa; phylum Chordata; class Lepidosauria; order Squamata; family Colubridae; genus Pituophis; species Pituophis catenifer. The sequence continues at coordinate 137,840,024 of NW_027256883.1, forward strand.
AAGCCTTTCTTTAGCTGACAATCTAAAAAAAAAAAAAAAGAGGCAACAGCAGTTCTATAAATAACAATGCTAAGAGGAAGTTGTTGCCATGACAGCCCTGATCACATTTCTATTTTAAATTCAGAAGATAACTACTGGCACCTATTGTTGAAACATTAAAACGCAGCCAAAAGGGGCACACGTTAAACTAGTAAATATTTTTAGAGCAAAGGGACAAATTCTACTTCAAAATGATATACTAAATATTAGTCTCCGATTTAAAATAATACTTATATAAAATGAAAGCAGTCCAATTTTTGGATTTTTTCCATTCCTACTTGTATGGAAACATGTTAAATAATAAACTAAAATAATGCAGTGTATATAAATAAAATATACATCTTAAATAATCCAATGGTTATAAATGTATTAGAAATATTTCTAAATATTTCTAAAATTTATTAATGTAAGTATTAATATTAATAATATATAAGAACCTGTTTTGTCTAGTGGTTAAGGCACAGACTAGAAACCTTGACACCATGGTTTCACAGTCCCATCTTAGCCTTGAAAGTTGGCTGGGTGACTTTGGGCCAGGCGCACTCTCAGCTCAACCCACCTTACAGGTTTGTTGTTATGAGAAAATATGAGTGTTGGGTATGTTCGCTGCCTTGAGTTATTTATAAAAATAACAAGGGAGAATAAAAATAATACATTTCTATCCCACTTTGCTCCAAGCTTCTAAAATGGATAGCAATAAGACAGTAAATATTGTCACCAGTATTTTTTTTTAATATATAATTGATAACTCAGTTTCTCAACCCAGCAATGTAATCATCTCTGATGAATGGCTATTATTGGATTATAATTTTCTTTATCTCTGGAACAGTAGAGAGTAGGACAATTGGAGCTTATTTATTATCTGGAGGGAATTGTTTGGTGGTGTTTCTGTTAATTACCCAGATCCTTTCAAAAGGCAGATAATTACTCAGAGCCTTTCAAAAGACAGACAGCAACTAAATAAATAGATAAATAAATAATCAATTTCAGTGTCTTCTGGCATGGGCAACATTTGTGGAAACCATTGAAGGAGGAAAACGTCTTTCCTCCAACTTCATTCACATTCAGTGATAATTAGGTGCCTGCTTTTAGAAGAAAGAGGGACCTGGAAAAGCAAATATTATTTAATGGAAATTGAGGGCTGTATGGCGGGAAATCTTAGGGATTGGATCTGCTTAATGGCCAGTTTGGGGAATGTAGGGAGGGAGGGAGGGAGGGAGGGAGGGAGGGAGGGGAGAGGCCCTAGTAGTGCCTCTTATTATTATACAGGCTCTTAAAGGGATAACAGCCAAAAACCTTGCTGACTCATTCCCATCATTACATCATCGTAGCAGCTGGTCACTACCCTGGCATTTTTACTAGGAAACTAGCCTTTCTAAAGGGCAGCAGAAAGTACTGAGGGAGTCCAATCAGTCTGATTGAGCATAGAACACTGGGGTTTCTTATCTTACTACTATGCTGTGACTCCCATATTAGGGCTGTCCTTGGACTGTGCTGTGAGGAAGCTTCTATTCTTTAGTCTAGGTAGGCTTGCAGAAGTTTTGTCTGGGGACAGAGACAGTCAATTTTGGGTCTGATAGGATTAGACGAAGAGGTGAACTGGATGTAATACTGGTGATGTCAAATGATGGGGTTGGTGGTGGTGGTGAAGGGTGTAGTCTCCATTTTGTTAGATTTATTTTCTCCACCACATAGCATGCATATAAATAAATAAACTTCTAAAAGCTGCTGGTAGTATTCTCTCCAAATCGTGATAGATGAAAGTTAGAGACAGCTCTTTTTTCTTTACTGTGCTAAAAGCTGGCACAAATTTTGCCTTGCACAGTAAAGCTAAATGAAAGCATTTCAATAATTAAATCAAGGAAACTTAATATATGGTATACACATAGTAGTGGGACTTGAGGTTGTTTAACTTTTTAATGCAATACAGTGAACTATTAATAAACTTAGAATAGTTTTAATTTTCTTTTTGTACATGCTTTAAGAAAACTATCTTATAGAAACTTTAGATCCCTACCATTAACATGATATTCCATTTAAATGGGCAACATGATTGTTTGGAAACAGTGAACAGGCTTTCAGCATACTTGAGAGACAAGTGTCAGAAAAGTTCTGCTTTTGCTTGTAATGCAGCAGCAATGGCTGCAGTGGGAGTCCAAGCAGGTCAATCTGACTGGCACATATATGCAAAAGAGGTGGAGTTTGCAATATGGCACTGCACTCATCATTTTGACAAAAGTAAGTATAATCCTGCAGATGCCTTTATTGTTCAGTGTATACTGTATGTGATGCTAGTGTCCTTTTCCAGCCATAACATGCCATGAAGTGTAAATATAGTTTGAGATAGCTTAATTTGGGGTTATTCTGTATTTGAATGACCAGCTTAACCTTTATCAAAATGTAGTCTGATGGTTTGGAATTTGCACCTTTCCAATTGCAGAGGAGCCAGTAACTACTTTTGGAGCACTAGTCAGTAAATGAATCCTAAATATTTTATTGGCCAATAAAATTCTTTAAAAGGGTTGAAAATTTGAACTTCAAGTTGATTATTTAAATATAACTATCCGAGAAAGCCTTTGGCAACCATAAAACTAAAGCACAAATTTAACTAGCCTATTACACTGGTGTTTAAAACTTTACAAACCCATTTGGATTGTCAGTATTTCTACATAAAGATAACCTAAAACATTGACTTGTTCTCTAACAAGTTCTAAAACTAGATAAAGGGAACCGAATTATATAAATGAGCCACAAAATTATACTTGCTCATTTATTTATGGAAAACAATCCAAGTTACATATTTATATTTTCAAAGTTAATGTTTTAGAATTTATTCAAATACGTAAGTCTAAAATTAATGTCACCCCCCATTTTATTTTCTGTGAATTCATCAATTCAAAAGCAGCCAGAAGTCTTGCTTGTGAATCGCTAAGTATAGGAATAAAGAATTTTAGGCTGCCAAGAATATAAAATTCTGCAAATCTACAGATTATACCAATATACCAAGAAAGTTTAGCAAAATGTTCTCAGTCTGGCACTCCTCAAATATGTTTTCAGTTTTAGGAATTATAGCCTAATATCTTTTGAGGATGGCTGCTTGGAGGTTGCTCCAAATTGAATATTGTGTATAAATAACGTGTTTCCCTGAAACTAAGACCAGGTCTTATTTTCTTTTGACCCCCCCAAAAATAGCAAGGGCTTCTTTTCAGGAGGGTCTTCTTTTTTTCCCATGTACTGGTATCAGGCGGGGGGAAGGGGGGCAAGCGGTCCTTTGTGCCAGCTTTCGGAAGGGTCACAGCAGGCCATCCCACCATCCACGAAACAGTTGCTTTGCGGGTGCTGCTCAGGCCATCTTCAGCAAATGTGGTAATCCCCCCCCCCCACCTACAGATCGTCTTTTTAAAGAGGAGTTTCACCACAACGAAGAGGCGGCTGGAGGCAGTGTTTGCGTCAGGTTGGGCTTTCTCCTGCCTGTTCTCCTTTTCTCAGTCTATGCTGCCTTACGCAGAGCTGATAAGAGAGCTGCAGCACCCGCCAGGTGCTGCAGCATTGAATAGGCATGCAGGCCAGCACTCAGCAGCCCAAAGGCGGCAGCGGGTGAGGCGGCACAGGCAGCACAGCTCCACCCACAACGCCAGCAGCATGGGGCTTGCTGTAGCCGAGAAGTGTCCCAACAGAAGTTGGGCCAGCAGACAGGGTGGGTGAGAAGCTCCCTGCCAGTCAGGCACTGAAGCTCTGCCACTGCCACTGGGGGTGGGGTGTGTGTGTGGGGAGAGAGAGAGAGAGAGAGAGAGAGAGAGAGAGATCCGATCAAACCTCGGAGGGCTGGCGATGTTCTCTCTCTCTCACACACACGTCCTTCACACACACACCTCCTCCTCCTCCAAGGCAGCCACATCCCTTCACTAAACTGCTTTGCAGCTCCGTTCTCCACTGCACGTTCAGAGCAAGAAGTCTGTGGAACTACGGTAAAAAAATTAGCTCAGACCTTCCAACTTCTCATGAAAAAAAATCTTGCGAAGTTGTGTGTGTGAGGGACCTCTGTGTGTGTGTGTGTGAGAGAGAGAGAGAGAGAGAGAGCACATTGCTGCCAGCCCTCCGAGGTTGGTTCATATATACATATACATATACATATATGTATACGTATACGTATACGTATACATATACATACACACACATATATATATATATACATACATACATAGATACACATACATACATATATATATATATACATATACATACATATATATACATATATGTATACGTATACGTATACATATACGTATACATATACATATACATATACATATACATATACATATATCCCCCTCCAGTGGAAGTGGAAGCGCTTCAGTGCCTGGCTGGTGGGGAGCTTCTTCTTGGTTGTCGTAGGCCCCATGCTGCTGGCATTGTGGGTGGAACTGTGCTGCCTGTGCCGCCTCGCCCGCTGCCACTTTTGGGCTGCTGAGCACCAGCCTGCATGCCTACTCGGTGCTGCAGGCACCTGGCGGGTGCTGCAGCTCTCTTATCAGCTCTGCATGGGGCAGCATAGACTGAGAAAAGGACAGGCAGGAGAAAGCTCAACCCGACACAAACACTGCCTCCAGCCACCTCTTCGTTGTGGTGAAACTCGTCTTTGAAAGGACGATCTGCAGGGGGGGAGATTACCACATTTGTTGAAGACGGCCTGAGCAGCACCCGCGAAGCAACTGTTTTGTGGATGGTGGGATGGCCTGCTGTGACCCTTCCGAAAGCTGGCACAAAGGACCGCTTGCCCCCCCTTCCCCCCGCCTGATACCGGTACATGGGAAAAAAAGAAGACCCTCCTGAAAAGAAGCCCTAGCCATTTTTTCGGGGGGTCAAAAGAAAATAAGACCTGGTCTTATTTTCAGGAAAACACGTTATTTATACACAATATTCAGTTTGGAGTCACGCAGCCACGTGTGGCAGGACGCTCAAGTTGCGAACAACCCGGGGATTTGGGTGGCATTTAAGTGGCCGGGATGCCTGCAGGATCTATGGCTTCCAAGGCAGGTGAGGCCCAAAGAGGAGGCGCTGTGAGGGAGCCCATTTCTCCGATCAGACGGGGATCACCCACGCAGAGGCCATGCCTCGGGGCTTCACCCTGAGCAGGCACTGAGCTGGAGGCGGGGGAGGGTCTTCCCGGTTGCCCTCTGCCATTTCTCATCGTGTGTGTGTGTGTGTGTGTGTGTGTGTGAGAGAGAGAGAGAGAGAGAGAGAGAAACGGCAGAGAGGAAACCCTTTCAAACAGTGTTGCCTGCAATTCTTGTTACTCCCCTCCGTTGTCTCTCATTCTCTCTCTTTCACACACAGACATTTGATCCCTTGAAAGGGACAGGCTGGGCTTTGCTTCTATCACAAGCATATGCTTCCCACAATCTTCCACAATTACCTGTCCTTTTCTCAAGCAGCATCAGCTGGGTAGAGGCGGGGGAGGGAGCCAATTCTGATGGGTTGCATGGCTTTCTGCCTCATCGTAGCAGCAGCCTAAGGAACACCCAAGCTCCAGGCCTGGCGGAGCGCAAACTGTGGTTGGCGCCTGCTCCATAGGCACAAGGTGAGCTGCAGAACAGAGGGGTCCTTGGCTGCAAGGTTGCCTGGCACCGTGGGCAGGGCTGGGGCTAGCAAGAGTGCGCTGGAAACATCTCCAGGCACCCAGAGAGACAGAACTCCTGGCCTTCTCTGGATCAACTGATCTGCGGCTCAGCAGCCATGAGGTGACCAGGGAAGGGAATGGCTACCTCCTGTGCTAGCCACACCTACCCCCTTCACTAGGGCTTATTTTTGGGATAGAACGTATATTAGGCCCACCCCCTAAAAAATCAGGCTAGGGCTTATTTTCAGGGTAGATCATATTTTCAGGGAAACACGGTAGTACAAATGTAAAATTAAGCACTCTATTCAAAGTACTTATATAACAATGTTAACTTATCTGTAACCCATTAGTGATATCAGAGGAGCTTTGAAAAAGAATCTGTAGTATTCAAACATGACAAACATAAAAGTAACTTTAGTGGAACTGCATCCAATCTGAACTTGCCAATAGCAAAGAGGTAGTTTTCAGCAGTTCCCTCTGTTATTAATATATTTGATCCATGCTATTCTTGGTTGGTTAAGGCATCAAAGGAATGGACATATGGGTAGATTCTTGCAGTACTGTAGTAAATGCTTCTTTGAGAGATGGGATGGCACAGCCTGTTTTCAAGAGACCTTCCTTGGAACCAGCTGAAATGGACAATTTCTATCCAATCTCCAATCTTCCCTTTTTAGGGAAAGTTATTGAGAAGACAGTCAGACAGACTCCAACTTCAGAGGTCCCTGGAAAAAGCAGACAATCTGGATCATCTCCAACTAGGATTTAGACTGGGGTACAGTATTGAGATAGTATGTGTGGTGCTTATTGATGGCCTGTGGCCAGCTCAGGATAGGATGGTGTATTCATCCTGGCTCTCTGATTTCTTGGAAGCCTTGCATACCATCAATCATGGTATTATTCGGGACCAGTATGGAAAAGGGTCAGTTGGTAGCTTTGAAAAAGACTAGGAATTATGTGTGACATACTCACCATACACACACTTTGAGGTGGGAAATTATACTATGGACTCCTCATTCCTCGTTCCTTTCTTCCTCTGCATCTACTCCCCAATGGTACCAAATGGGATAGTGAGAATGTACGGTAGCATGTAAATGCACTAAAGTTTAAATATTCTATTTGTGTAGAACGGTAATAAGCCCTGCAATACTTTTTTTTCTACAAGGAGAGGATGGACAATATTTGTATTGTCCACATCAATAACTTGGATGAAACTCTCTGAACTGAATTAAATAGGCATCCAAGCACCTACCAATGCTGATATGAATTCTTTTCACCCAAAGAATCTTCCCCCACTGTGCAATAACTAATGTAGCTATATCTATTTTCACCACTACTATGTTCACTATTTAACTTTACAAATATACATACCACATTCACATAATATAGTTCACAGAATTACGTCACTGAAGTAATTACTATATTTCTAGGCACTCAGTATCCATTTTTATATATTATGCAAGCTTGTTTATAAACTTTTTAGTGTAACTGTTATAATCTCAAACTAGAAGTACAAAATACAGTTAAGAGCACAATATTTTATTATTTTAAACTCAGAAGAAAGGCAGTAGGGTTTAGCATCGCAAAATTGAAATTCAAAATTATATTTTTTCCATAATCCTGAAACATGTTTAATACTTTTAAAACTTTTTACTCAGTATAGAAAAACTTTTTACCAGAAATGAAATCTATGAAGTAAGGATTTAACGCAGAGAACTTTCTCTTTGGGTTTTTTTTTTTAAACAAATCTATGCCATTATCTAGAATCCTGTCCAAGAATATATATATGCCAAATCAAGGATTAATGAATAAAATCTTTGGTGGTACTAAAACAGAGAAGAAAAGCTACTTATATCACTATAAAAATTTACAGAGCTATTATGATTAGAAAATGGCAGTGACACAGGAAAATATGTACTAAGAATTAGTAATTGCTAAAGACAAATAAGTATTGCATTGTGCAGATTTATAAATATATATGCTTGTCTGATTAGACAATAAACCAAGAAAATTAATTTTCTTTCATGTTGGTAAATATATCAAAACAATTAACATTCATAATTTTTAGGTACATGTGATGCTAATAATGTAATATCAAACTATTTTTGAAAAGCTAATTTAAATTATTTTAAATATGGCTAATGCCATCTCACACTAATTTGACAGTTAACTTACTATATTTCAAATTTATACACAACTTCACATTCTATCAATTTTTAACCTTTCAAAAATACTGTACGACTAATTATTTTACTGCAAAGTTCGCTTCACATCTGCATTTCTATATTATTTCTCACACTACAATGATGAAAAACATGAAGAAACATTTTTAAACAATTTTATTAGAACACAATTCATGGAACTTTAACGTTTACAAAAAATGTTACTATAACACTGCTTAATAAATGAGGTTAAAAAATTAGCACTAATAAGAATATACTGAACTCTTTCAGAATAGCTACTAAAATTAAAAATTAACAATGTATCAGTACAGGTAGTCCTTGACTTACAACCACTTGTTTAGTGGCTGTTCAAAGTTATGGCACAGAAAAAAGTGATTTATGAACAGTTCTCAAACTTATGACCACTGCAGTGGCCTAATGGTCATGTGATAAAAATTTGGTTGCTTGGTAAGTAGCATGTATTTATGATGGTTGCACTATATTGGGGTCATGTGATTGCTATTTATGATCTTCCTAACTGTCTTCCAATAAACAAAGTCAGTGTGGGAAGCTGGATTTGCTTAACGTCCATGTGAGTCATTGAACAACTACAGTGATTTGCTTAACAACTGTGATAAAAAAATAGGCCCAACTTACTTAACAACAGGCTTGCTTAGCAATGAAAATTCTGGTCCCAACTGCAGTCGTAAGTTGAGGACTACCTGTATTTCAACATTGTTTGATGATTACATATTTAATAGCAGAAAAAAATAATAATCAGAGTACTTACTTAGTTATTAGTAATCAATCAAATATTTGCAGGCAGTTTCACTATTTTGGTGGAATGCAATTTCATTAGATTGAATAATAATATTTTGTAATTAAAAATTAGAGATCTTTAGCTGTTTGCCATGATACTAATGGCATCAGGTAGGGTTCTGTTCTGTGCTAGGTATCATTCCTGTTTTTTTTAAAAACTTTCTTTCAACTACAGTATATTCATAAAATCTACACTTTATTAGGATACCTTACGATACTAAACAGTAACTTTTAAGCAGTTCAGATAATATACCTTTAAATGTTGCATTAGAATTATCACATGCTAGAACACTCTAAATATGAATTAAAGAAATGTAACTAGATTAAAATGTTCTGAATCACTACATTATTATATATAGTTTTAGTATACAAACTAAAAATCTTGTATTAAAAATCTTGTATGTATTTGACTATCATATCATAGTCATTTTAGTAAGTTCTGTGTTAGAACAAGAGCCTACCCATTTAAATTCAGGAATGTTACAATAAGGTTTAAAACATTCCATTATTATGTGTCTTTATATAATAACCAAAAATAGAAAAATCAATTGAAAGGAATAGAAATTATTCATGAATTTTAAAGTGAAATTGCTTTGGCTATTTCTTACAAATAAGCAAACAATGAAACCCCCCCCCCCCATATGAAACACAAATTAAGAATACTCAAAGTACATTCAAAATCAACTGGATAAAATTGCTAATATTCATAAGTAAATTATTTATAACTTTAAAATGCAATGCTGATTAAATGTGGCTCATCTCCCAATTTAAGACATATCCAGAAAGTTCATATACATCATTCCCACTAGGTATGTACAGAATGGAATAGACCTGAGAACTCTGGAATATTCAACTTCTACTTTGGATAATACTAACTCTGCCACTTGGGGATGGTATAGTGGTTTTCCATTTTCTAAACTAGAACCAATTTTAACATTCCAGACAAATGGACGCCACACATCTATGATTAAATTACTTCTATGTTACAATAAAGTAACATTGTAGCAGGTACTTGCAATAAGATATAACCTATTACAGCAAAAAGCATCTGCCATAGTTTCTGAAAGAAGTCTCTATTTCTTATTTTTAGATCCTGAGCCATTGAGAATACCATGCTTGAAATACCATACTATAACTTAAAAGACAAATGTCTGTGTCTCTACTACATTGCTGCTGGGCATTAAAATCAAGTTCAGTAATAATACAGAACTCTATGAATTAAACTTCAAAACATGCAAGTAACATATTCTTAAAAACATTTCATCACCTACAAAAAAACCTTAATTGCATACAATTACGTTTAAATCAAAACATATCTGTCTACATCAAGGGTGGGTTCTAAATTTTTTTACTACCGGTTCTGTGGGCGTGGCTTATTTTGTGGGCGTGGCTTGGTGGGGGTAATGTGACTGGGTGGGCGTGGACAAGTTTTTTTTTAAAAAACCTTAAGAAGTTGCAGAAAAAAATGCTTTTAGAAGCCTCTGACGATCAGGCAATTCAGCTGGGATCGCCAGAGGCTTTTAAAGGCATTTTTTTCTCCTACAATCTCTTTGGCCAAAGAAGTTGCAGAAAAAAATGCTTTTAGAAGCCTCTGACGATCCCAGCTGAGCTGCGCGATCATCAGAAGCTTTTTTACAAAAACTTCTAAAAGCATTTTTTCGGCAGAAAATGTTGTAGAAAAAATGCTTTTAAAAGTTTTTTTTAAAAAAAGCCTCTGATGAGGTGGGTGGGGAAAACGAGCGGCGACTGGGCCGGGGACCGGTTTGGGGGCATGGCCAGCCAATGTTATTACCGGTTCTCCGAACTACTACAAATTTTTACTAACGGTTCTTGCGAACCGGGAACAACCCACCACTGGTCTACATGGGAACAACATCCAACTTACAGGTGGCCTTTTTTTATCTGTAATACCAATATTGGCAGTTGCTATAAAGTATTTATAGTAAATATTTACTGTATCTGTAATTCTGGGTTTGTTTTTTATTACTTTAAGCATGTACAATACTGCAAATAAACTTCTGCATGCTTTTTATCTCCCAAGGTCTCATTATCCAGTTACGAAGCTAGAATGAAAGATCCATAAAAGAGATCCACTTGTATGCATGTTTAGATTAGAGCAAGTTACTTAACCAATATGAAGAATGAGTTACAATTCTGAGGGTGAGCACACTTGCCACTAGTTATGAAAAGTGCCATACCTTTGTAAAAATATTTCCAATTGCTCTATTTACAATTTATGATGCTTTAAGGCAAACTAAGGCTAACTCTTCTGCATAACTCTTCTTAAAAATACAAATTTCTGTATACAATGGTTTTGTGGTTAACTAGGGAATGATATAAATCTTGGCCCCTGAGATTTAAGTGTTTTTGATCTAATTTTGAAAGTTTTCTATGAGTGATCACTTCGAATTTCTAGTAAGAGCCAACTATTCTTTCTGAGGTAGCCTATATAGAATAGTGAGCACAAACACAAGGGATGTATGTTTCTGGCTCTATCTCTATATCCGGAGGAAAGCTTATCCTTGAGAGATAAAAGTTCTGAAACCACAGAACTCATCTTCAGATTAAAATACAAGTAATCCTCAATTTACGACCACAATTGAGCCCAAAATTTATGTTTTTAACATCATTTGTTAAGTGAGTTTTGTCCCATTTTACAACCTTTCTTGCCACAGTTAAGTGAATTACTACAGTTGTTAAATTAGTAATCCGGTTGTTAAGTGAATCTGGCTTCCCCATTGACTTTGCTTATCAGAAGGTCAAAAAAGGAGATCACGTGACCCTGGAACATAGCAACAGACATAAATATGAACCAGTTGCCAAGCATCTGAAATTTGATCATATAATCATGGGGATGCTGCAATGGTGATAACTGTGAAAAACAGTTGTAAGTTCCATTTTTCAATGCTGTTGTAACTTTGAACGGTCACTAAATGAACTGTTGTAAATCGAGGATTATCTGTATTGCCAGTTGCAAGAAAGTCTCATTCAATTTAATAGAACCAATTAAACACTTATATTATGCTCTGTTTAAATTTTTACATTGAAATTCACACCCTGTCAAAATGGTAGAGCAGAAACTGTAAACATAAAATAAATACCCAACATTTGCAAAAAGCCAAAGTAACATATGATCAATATTATGAAGAACTTTGGCTCCTGAAAATCATCCTTATAATTTGCTCATGCAGTTAAAACGCATGTGTGTAATTGCCTTTGGAACATAGGCATTTCTGTTTCCGTAGGTATACATATTACAATAAGTAGCATAATTTTGTGATAATAAAGATAATCTGAAGCAATATCCTGTGATGCAAAAGGTTCAGATGTAAATTGTTTTTATTCCTTAAGCTTTAGATATTTACTTGTAGTTCAGTATATTTCAGTGTAAATGAAACAAACTAACAACAAATACCTGCTGCCAGAAACAAGGATTTGTTTTCCAACCCAAGGTTTAAGCGTGGTAAAACAACTTAGTTTACCTCCCTCACTACATACATAACCTTTTATTTCTGATTTCTGAATAAAACACACTTGAGTTTGCATAATACAGTGAGCCTAAATTATGGTTTATAAAACGTTAGAACTGCTTTCATACAACATGCTAGGAAAAAATAAACCATCTGTATTATGGCTTAGTCCATGATACGACTATTTCTTGATCAAACTGCCCAGTGAAATAAATATTAATGCTTTATTCAAATTATCTGAATTAAAGACATTGGTACAAAATTATATTAAGATAAAATGAAATATATTCTGTGAATTAAATTTCAAATGTTAGAGTAGTAAGGAAAACTTTCCCAAGTACAAATTGCAAAACAAGTGCAATTCAAATTATATTTATTTCTTTAATTTCTAGAGCTACCCATTAGCTTACAACTGTTAGTTTACCCAGAATTAAAGTATTAAGGTTATAAACAGTAAACAACATTGGGAGCGTAACACTCAGAATTCGAAGGAATCAGACTGGAAACACACCAGACCAGGGAAATCTGGTTTAAGCTTCAGAAATCTATCTATAACGATTTTCGCTTCATTTCCTCAAATAATGCACATTTGTTATTACCGTAGCTAGCTCACAGTTCATCAATGTAAAGGTAAATTACCAGTGGTAAGAGCAATACAGGTAGTCCTCCACTTACAATAGTTCGTTTAGTGACCATTCAAAGTTACAATAGCACTGAAAAAAGTGACTTATGACTGTTACAATCTTTCCAGCATCCCCATGATCATGTGATCAAAATTCAGATGCTTGGCAACTGGTTCATACTTATGACTGTTGCTATGTCCCCAGGTGATGTGATCACCTTTTGTAACCTTCTGACAAGCATAGTCAACAGGGAAACTAGATTCACTTAACAACCGGGTTACTAACTTAACAACTGCAGTGATTCATTTAACAAATGTCATAAGAAAATGGGGATAAACTCACTTAACAATGTTTCACTTAACAATAGAAATTTTCGACTCAATTGTGGTCATAAGTCGAGGACTATGTGTACATTTATCCAGCAACATTCATTCTTAGATTTTTTTCAGTCTTGTGGAGTTTATAGTTTTACTGATAAAACTTCAATAATGAACATAATTCTGATTATGAATTGGATAATTCATAATCAGAATTATGATTCCAACACAAGAATGCATTTTTAAAATTTATAATATTAAATGGCGTTAATTTTCATGAACCGAATTTCCTTAAATCATGAAACCACCAATATTTCAATGTTTTATGTAATGCTCTGAGTACCAAAATCTTAAAGGGAATCCCAATTCCCTATTGGTTGATAGGTACATTAAATTAAAGAGTTTTTATACTTCTTTGAAAGTATACATTATTTCTTAGCACTAAAGGTATTTTAGCTTTGAGTTCTGCCTTCCCAAAAGTTACTAGATCACAAAAGTTTGTACAATATTATTTTATTTGATTAATACATTCTAGATTTGTTAATATTTATAAATTATAAATATAAATTACGCAAATTCACTATTTTAAACAACAAAAGTTGCACTGTTTCAGTCAATTGACTGAATCATTTAGAAATAGTTCCTTGCCAGTCTAGAGTTTTTAAAATCTCATTTTCATACAGCATATTTAGTTACAGTTACTATCATTTTATGTTATTAGCACGCACAAAACATTATCAGCCTGCAGATACTACGCTTTCACATTTCTTTAAAAAAACATCTAAGACTGGTCCTTGACAGATTATTTCAATGCTACAGTGGGCTTCACAGTTAATTAAACCAATGAGTATTGTGCACATTCATGAAGTCACCAGGAGCTAAACTTGATTCAAAGGAGAAGTTGCCTTATTGCACTCATTCCCTCTTCCCACCGTCATGTCATCATCCAACACTTCAAGTTTGTTAAGCCAGAATTTCTTATTGTGGACTACTTTAGTAAATATGTAGGTTTTTTAAAAACAGGTGGCAATGCTGTATTATAGAAATCACAGATCCTAGGCCAAAGCTTTATTAGGTCAATCTAACCACCCTCTATCAAAAAATAAATCACATAAAGATATATTACTATTCCACAATTTTTATTATATAATCCTAAAAAAGTTCTTCACTAGAATTTTCTTCTCAAACAATGCACTGCCTTATTTTGCATTCAAAGTCCCAACAGGATCAGAAAACAATGCAACAAAGGCAAAGCCATCATGGCTTTGGAATGGTCAAAATTGCTTATAAATGCATATAGCTATTGAACACCATAATCGATGCTGCCATATAACAGCAAATATAGGACACAGCCAAATACTTGGCTATTTTTAATTATATGCATACAGTGTAAAGAGATGACCGATTTACAGACTTTGAAATCCTGGAAAACCAATTTTTGCACTGTAAATTGGTAATCAGAGTTTCAGTTTAGAGAAATGAAAAGCGCTCAGACAAGATTATAGAATTTGTTCAAAATGCTTCAAGGCAAGGAATCACAAAATTGTACACCAAATACATTGATTCCAGAATGAAAAAAACAAGAATCCCTCATTGGGTAGAAATGGATACCCAAAATTTACTATTCTGTACCTAAAGCATACTGTGGTGTAGGAGGTCTGTCTTTAGAAGTCAGGTTTTGTCTTACAAAAGCAGACCTCAATCTCTTGGAATGCTAACTAGGGATAACAGAACTGTAAAACAACACATCTGAGAAGTAAAAGATTGAAAGAGGATCTGAATGTAAGAACCCAGCAATCTGTCTCTTTTAAGCCCTTCAACGTACAGCTTATATTCAGCAGAAGCAAAACAAAGCTGGAAAAAGTAAAGCATTGGAAACAAGATTAAGACATTGTCTACATAAATAGCCCTCTGCACCCACAGCTCATTTGGGACATCATTAATGTACCACTCACAAGAAGTACTATGGCAAGAAAGGAAAGTTTCAACAACAGTTGCAAGGGAAATCCTTTCCTCAGGTATAAAATCCAAAATGGTTTTTTTTTTCAAATGTCAGGCTCACCTGATTCATCACACCAGGCATTCACAAACCAAGAAAACTATTCTCCATATTGTTATTTAAATAAGAACACAATAATTCATTATAATACAATGTTCTTAACCATTGACATCTGAATCTTGAGATGTTCCTCTAAGGAGGACTAAGGCTGTGATATTATATAAACTTATTTGTGAGCAAATTTAATTGAATTCAGTGGACTTTATTTTATAAATATAAAGTGGATTATGGTATTAAACATATTTCACTCATTCTTCATTTTTGAAATAACAAGAAAGCCAACAGTGGCATAATATTTATTATTCAGCCAGAGATTTAATTTTGTTTGAAAGACTCATAGCTTCCTCCAATTAAAACCTTATTAAATTGATAAGTTTATAAAGCAAACTGTCCGACATTATTTGCCAGACTATGTAGCTAATCAAAATAAACTGCTATTTAAAAATGACTGCAAGTAAGTTAAAATGAAAGAGCCAGTCTGGCATTACTGTTAAGACACCAAGCTAAAAACATGAAAGCATTGAGTTCTTGTCCCACCTTAGCCATGAAAGCCAGCTGGGTGACCTTGGGCCAGTCACTTTCTCTCAGCAAAACTCACATCAGAGTTATTGTTGTGGGGAAAATAGGAGGACGAAGATGTGATGGATATGTTCTCCATCTGAATTATTTATAAAAATAATAATGGTGGGGATACAAATAAATAAATAAAACAAAAACAGTATATAAATAAAAGCAATCAATATGGTTATTATTAGTACAGCACAAGACAAAAATATTGTTTGCTTCCTTCTGATGGGTTAAAAGACTAATCCAAATATTAATAAAGGATCGCTGGGGCATCTGCTTTTCCTTCGCTTATTAAAACTTCGGGTGATCCAAGTTTTATTACTAGAACTCTGCCTTGAAGTAGAAACCAATTAACATTTCCCTCCCCCCCCTCCGCCCTATCGAGACATACAAAACTTTAAACCTTTCTACACGATCAACGTGCTTGAAGCTTTCTTTACTTTGCAGATACTGGGACTAATCTTTTCTCCGTAGCAAAGGATTTTATCATGGGAAAAGGATCTGGGGCTGTTACCTGAGAAGAAACACAGGGGAGCCGACAAATCAGTGCACGGTTTATATTGTTATGTTACGCGCGTTTTCTTCGTCAGGCAGGTTTGTATGACATAAAGCTTTCTCTGGAAAGTCTATAGATTTTCGGGACCAAAAAAGGGAAAAACAGCGAAGGGGAACGAGAGAACCTCTCCCCCCCCCCACCGGCTCTAATTCAGTCTTCCTTCACCGGAGCACCTTGATTACAGCGAGCCTGGAAGCGCAGTCCACTTCACGGAGGGGGGGCGGGTTGCCTTCGTGCCCTCTTCGCCAGTGGCTCTATGAGACACGGGTTAATCCGCTCACCTACGAGACCCCCGGCTCCTAACGCAAAGCAGGCCCCGCAGGCCAAGAAAAAGAGGACCGAAGACGCTCTCCCGAAGCACAGCCTCCACCTCCAGGCCTGCTGCCCGGGGCAAAGGAGAGGGGCTTGCCACTGCCGCAACCCGTCAAGCTAGGCCGCAGGGCCTGCCGTTGGTCGTCCCGGCGCACCTCGGTGAAGCGGCGGCGGGGCGGAGGGTGAGAGAAGAGAGGAGAGAAAAGAGAGCTGCCTGCCTGCTTTCCACGGAGAAAGAAGCTCGCCTTCGCGTCCCCCCTCCGGCCTCACTCACCGCTCTCAATCTCGTTGCCCTTCTTGGCGGTGGCGGCGTTCCCCATGGCCGGACCGGGGCGAACAAGAGAGGTCGGGCTGCGCCGTCCGTCCAAAGGGAAGGGCGGGAATCCCGAGTTGCGTGTCGAGCGGCGCTTCGCTTGGCTTGGCGCGGACCGGCCCCTTCCCTCCCCTCCCCTCCCCTCCGCTCCGCACTTGGCTTTCCCCGCTACAGCCTTCCTCTTCCTCCTGTCCGCTCCGCTCCGAGTCTTTGGAAGTGGGGGCGGGGGCGGTCTGACCGGCGGCCTGAGGAGCGAGGAGGCGGCAGCGAGAGCGCTTGGCTGGTTTGTCCGCTTGCCGCCGTCCCTCCCTCGCTCCCTCCCCAACTCACACACGACGGAAATGACGGCCTCCGAAGCGCCTCCTCCTTCTTCGGAGTCGGAGTCCTTACCTCCGTGCCCGACGCCCGCAAAAAAACCCTCCGGGGCGCCTCGGCCGAAGGGGTGTGTGGTGTGTCCCCCTCAGGAAAGCTTCTGAGGCGTTTACCTAAACTGCCCGGCGGGAACTGAATAATTCTAGTCGTGTTTTGGTCCGTTCCCCGAATGAGGTGGGAAGCAGGTGCCGTCGCTTACAGAGAGAAACCTCTCCGGCTGCTCGGCATATTATGCACTCGATGACAGACCTCGGTTTTGCTCTGACTGGAAATAGTCGCCACCTACCAATCGGTTCGGTACCTCACGCCGCGGCTACTTTTACTTTAGGCGTGTTTGAAAATAAAGTAGCCGGTTTACTGTTGCATTTAGGCTTACTCGGGAATGAGTCCCAGTGGACTCTGCTCTGAAGTAATGGGGGGGGTCGGGGGTCGGAATGTAGCGCTAAATATCTCTGCTGAGGAGAAAATGATCGTTTTCGCCGCTCTGCGACTTCACAATAAATGAGCTCAGGTTGCCGCTGTCCGTGCGCTTATCTTCTGCATGCGTGGAAATAATTTTCAGAGAAACTTTTTATGAGAGAACGCGCGTTGATTTGGGTTGAGCGGCTGCATTCTTGCGTCGCCGTCTATCGGTGGGTTTCAAATTTTTTTACTACCGGTTCTATGGGTGTGGCTTGGTGAGCGTGGCAGGGGAAGGATACTGTAAAATCTCCATTCCGTCCCCAATCCAGGGGAAGGTTATTGCAAACTCCCCATTTCCTCCCAATCAGCTGGGGCTCGGGAGACAGAGAATAGATGGGGGCGGGGCCAGTCAGAATTTTTACTCCCGGTGCTACCGGTTCTCCAAAACTGGTCAGAACCCACTGAAACCCACCTCTGCTGCCTATACTTGGAATAGAGACCCAAAGGTGCTTTTTTTTTTTTCTCTAGGCAACTGGGCTTTTTTGGTTTTCCTTTGAAGAGTTTCACAGTTCTGATTGGGGAGCTGAAGAAGCTTCTTGGATGAGAAGGGAAACATCTTAAACAAAACAAAACAAAAAAAAAACCTCAAGAAAGTCCAGTTGCATCTTGAAAAAAAGCACCTTTGGGACAACCATGACCTGGATGACTGAGAATTTCCATAGACATTGGAAATAGAGACATGAACAGAATGAAGACAAAAATACATGCTGGCTAGACATTCAATGTCTATGTGAGAATAAATGTTCAGCCAGCTAGATTTGATTTATTGATTTGATTTATATTCTGCTTTTTATTCTGATATTTAAGAGTTCTCGTCTACCGGTATTTTTTTCCACAACAGTCCTGTAAGGTGGGCTGGGCTGGGCTGAGAAAGAGTGAGTTCCTGTGCCTGAAGATGGACTTGAACTTTGGTTTCCCTACACCTGATCAGTGCAGTAGGTCACTCTGGTGAAATGCATCTTAAGATAAGGACACATTTGGGAGTCTGACGGAGTTCAGATGGGATTGCTGCCTTTTAGGCTGAAACACTAGTGATGGCATTTTTACTAACAATGCTACTTTCAGATAGACTACCTAAATGTGGAAGATGTTTTCAAGTAATAATTTTCAAATGTAAGAAGTATGTTCCATTCTTTTTTGTCAATTCCAGCTAAAATGCTCTAATTCTAATAATCAATAATCTATATCCAGCCTCCCACATCTAATCCTGGGTATATTTTTATAGGACCAAATACCATAATTCAGTCTCTTAGGGGCTTATTTTCCAGTGTGATGCTATCAATTTACTAGTTAGAATCAGAACTAGTATTCTGATAAGAGAAGGCCAACTTGATTCCTTCTGTTGTGAAAGGGGGGGGGGAATCTACTGAGAATTTGTCTCATCCTTTCTGACCATGTTCAAGGCTGAACTCCTGCGGATTCTTTTCTGTTTGGAGAATTAAAGAGTGGTGCACTTTGGCCTCAGCTGAGAAGCCAAAGATAACCAATTGTTATTGAAGAAAAAAAGTATCAAGACTATTTCAAACTGGAGGAGATGTGTTACTTTGTTTTTAAGCATGGGAACATGCTCTACATGTAACTTTCGAGAGCTGCTGAGTACAGTAACTGTGATTGCAGAAGATGTACAAGTCAGAGACATACGATCCAGGTACTAATCCAGTATTGTATTGCTTTCTGTTGGACCTGGCAACACACACTAATGCTAACTGAATGAGGGAAAATACAATGCCTTCTTTCTTGAGCTGTGCCTGGTATCCCATTGACTATTGTGTAGTGAGTACTTCTGAAGCTTCATAGTATAGCCTCCTTTCTGACTGACCAGTTGTAGCCATGGTTAGGCCCTGCAGTCAGTGCTTCAGACTTATGTTTTATGGCTACCAGCATGTTTTGTAATGGAGTGCCTACTATCTCATTTTGCTGGGGGATTTACAGCTATGAATGATTAATGACCATTCAAAATTACAACTTCAGCAGCATCCCACAGTTACGTGATCACCATCTGCATGCTTCACAATCAGATTTTGACAAGCAGAATCAATGGAGAAGCTGGCAGTAAAATCTTAAGTCCAGTGAGGTGGTTTTTTTTGCAGGGGGCATTGTAGCCAAAATGGCAGGGAATAAGCAGTTGGGGGGAGTTGAAGGGGAGGTAGCTCCTTACCTTGGAAGAATTGAAGTTTGGGGCTGGCTGGGACCAAGTTGGGAATGGTTTGGATTGAGGTGGATCCTCAGCTGTTGACTGGTGAGATTTGGTTGGCAATGTGGAGTGCGGGCATTGCATTCACTAAGCAATGCAGTCAACTGACACTGCACTTTATAATCACATCCCTTAGTAATGGAAATTCTAGTTCCAATTGTGGTCATAAATTGAGGACTACAGTACCTGTATTTATGGATAGACTTATCAGAACCATCTGGAAAACAACTATTCAATTCCTCTACCAATAAGTCCTAGTGTACCACAGATTTAATCTCCACGTCCCCTTTAAAATGTTCATGGTAACATAACTTAATTATTAAATTAAGTAATGAAAACATTTTAATGTCATTTTTAGAAGTTTAATAAAATTAGGAATCTCAGCTGGCATTCAACATTTACAGGATTGGATTTTTTGTGGCACATTACATTTGTAGTATTTTTGTTTCTTCCAGCTTTAAACTGAAGTTTTTCACAAATTATAAAATGTATCCCAAATATTCCAATGAATGTGAAACATGTTATCCTTTCTTTTATTCTTTGAAAAATAATATCCATCTTTTAGCTTCAATACTTGCAAAAGATTTTTAAAAGTAATACTTGTATGTGAAAACAGAAGTCTTTACTCAGCAATATCCAAGAATATATTTTACCATCAAATTTGTAAGTTTTGTGAAGAGATAAAAATTAAATGTATCATACACATTATCTTGAAGAATGTTAGCAACCAGTGCTTCTCTGCATGATGCACTGATTTATGATTACAATTTTTATTTCACCAAGTAACAAATTCAAGTAAGAGCCAAGTATCACTAGGGCATTGTATGTGCATATATAAGTCATATATTTGAGACAGATAGCTTTACAAATTAAAGTAATAAACCAATCGGTTTTCCAATAAAAAATCATTTAATGAAACAAGAAGAAAGGGGAAAAAACCATGTTCATAATATCAGAAGCTTTTGAGATGGTTCTCAATTCATTTGAAAAAGTAGTTCTTTCACACCTCCATTGTCGGTGAATAAAATGTAGGCAGGCAACAGACAAAATTGTGGTACATATTTTTGAACTGTGAAAAAAGAAGCATAATATATCTGACCAGGTGCTAAATACAAGATTTTACAGAAGTACTGAAAAGTGAAAAACCTAATACATTTTTCATTTTTAGCTTCATGCTCAGCATTAGTTGCTTTCAGCAAGCAAGATATCAAAAGAGATTCTCTTGTATTATCATTTTCTTGCTTAACAATTAGAAATGATACTTCGTAAGATCCCCACTTGTCCCACTTCAGTCAATACTTGATTATTTTTTTTAATAAAATGCAAATCCAGTTATTTCCACTTTTAGCCAGTTGAACAGCAAAAATTCCTTTGGTTTGTCTTTCAAAGTATTGTGATTAGAATGTCACTCGAAAAACTAGATCTCATGCATTAATACTAAGAATGAGTCTTATACTCTACACTGAAAATTGTCAGTCATATTTTGTTTCCATGGTAGTGAAACTATACTTCATATAATTGGTATTGAATGCTCGTGTTTAGGCTTCAGCCATATTTTAATGCAGCCATATTATATTAATGAAAAAGTATATTAAAATATTTTTATTATGACACCAATAAATTCAACAGTTTACAGGCGCTGCTTTGCAATTTAATATTGCTGCTAGGTATACATCATTGTCTGTTTCAAAACTGACTTCACTAGAAAAAATCCTAATCACTCCCAAATATTCATAAGAAGGCTAGAAAAATTAAGAATGTCTTTCTATAATGTACTGTAGCTTCTCTGTTAAACAGACAATTGCAACTACATGATGAAAATAAATTACCATTCATGGCAAAGTATACCATCTACCAATCTGCTAACAACCTTCCCATCAGTCTGCTTTGTCATAACCTTTCCACTGCACACCCACCTATACTTGCAACATTTCACTCCCTCCTTTTTATCAACTCACCCAACCAGAGGTGGGTTTCATCAGGTTCTGACCAGTTCTGGAGAACTGATAGTGGAAATTTTGAGTAGTTCGGAGAACCGGTAAATAATCACCTCTGACTGGCCCTGCCCCCATCTATTCTCTGCCTCCTGAATCCCAGCTGATCAGGAGGAAATGGGGATTTTGCAGTATCCTTTCCCTACCACACCTACCAAGCCATGCCACGCCCACCAAGCCATGCCACATCCACCAAGCCACACCCACAGAACCGGTAGCAAAAATATTTGAAACCCACCACTGCACCCAACCCTTATTTCACCATATCACCAATGTTCACAATATCTTATTTTTTCCCTTTCTATCAATCTGCCCATCATGATATCCTGGTTGCGTAGCCACTAATCTTCATAGTGCTTCCCTGCCTCCTTTCAACTCATCCCTACCACATACTGTTTTCTTCAAACTCACTGGATTTTTCAGTTGAAAAATACTATATATTATTAATCTAAAGTTTCTAAAAATTTCATACATTCATGGCTCAATTAGAATTTTTTCATGTCTTCCCCAGAGGGAGCGTATCTCTTAGCTGGGAAACTCCTGTTGTATACTATTCCAGCTCTTTTCCAATTCCTGATTCTTATATTTATACTATGGTCCCACAAGAGACCTATCAGATGGGTGGGAGGAGTTTTTCAAAATATTCAGACTGTGAACTTTTCTATGGAAATCAGACCCTCAAATTACTCATATTTTTGGCATGCCATATTCTGCAAACTTTTTACTCTTCACCCACCCATCCTGGTTTTTCTGTCTTCCTGGTGTAACATCATGCTATTAAGGACATTAGTAATTTAATTTTAGCTATGTTCTTCAAAAATACATATTCTTTGCACTTTCTTCTACTTGATCCCAATTCAGTAACTTTAATTAATAGTTCTAACTTCAGAATTTTAAATATTTCATCTGGCCAACAATAGCAACATTTTCTTTTCTTCCAGTATTCTTTCTTGTTTTCTCTATGAAGATGAAGAAACAGTACTATTACTACTTTTCTTTAATTTATTTTAAATCCCTAACATTATGCTTAAGGACACTCCTACTGGTCCTAAATGCCATAGTCTCTACCCCACTTATTTCCTGAAAAAAATAATTAAAAATAACAATAATAATTGGTAGTTGTGCTGAAAAGCAAAGTCTGAGAATCACCATTTCCAAGGAAGAACTCCATAAATATTATTAGGAAGTAAAATGACAGGTGATTAAGGACTAATATTGTATTTGGTAACACACCAAACTCCTCCCCCCCTCAAAAAACCCCAAACCAATAAGGTGGAGGGAACAGGGAATGATGGTGGTTGGAGTGGGGAAGAATTGCCGGACAGTTTGACTTATAATGAATGGATGTTTCAGCCTGTAATTTTCTGTAAGTGCATACAACTCTTTCTCATGATACTTTGGGAACCACTGTAGTAAATGGTAACGATTATATTCATATGTAACATAGAGCTTTACCTAGACTTTGTTTTTTTCTAAAGATATTTGGTCCTTACAACCAGTCTCACTGTAGCATAATTTGTATACAATTGCATTTTTTATTTGTAATAAAAAGTGTATTCTTTCTACAGACAAAAATCAGCATAAACATTGGTAATGTTAACTACTTACAATATTTAGACTGAGAAATGTAGCTATGTTCATTCACCAAACTATGGCTTGAATTATCTTTTTGTGCCTTCAAACCGGTGCTGACTCCTAGTAATTGTCTGGCTAAGTCTCGCCATTTTCTTGGCAAGATTTCAGAAGAGGTTGCCCATTAAAAACATCAGAATTATTCAGGAAGTTCACTATTTTACCTATCCTATGAGGGACAACCAAAATCTGAATGGACATGCCTGTTAGATATGGACCTGGTTGATTATAAAATTCAGTGATTTCCTTTTCAGAAAAACTGCTCAGTGACAAACTTCACATTGCCTATTGCTGAGGAAGGAAATAAATTCTTCCTGGCATATACTACAGGATAATCTACTGGAGACAGAGTTAAAATCAATGAGCTAAGCATGTAAATGATCTCTGGTTTTATACCAATTAGTCTCAATTAACGGGAAAAATACCAGTTTTCATTTGGTCAGACCAATCTGAAAATATTATGCTACACTAGAGTATTTCTTGTTTTCAGATGCTTCACATTAGAAAAGGTATACTGTGCGATAATGGCTGAGAACATTCATATTATGCTTTATTTTATACAATATCATTAATTCAAGTGAACAAAGTAGCAGCTCTCCCTCACCTAACCTTCAAATATAACACAACTAGAAAGAAGAACAAGAAGGGTTCAGTTTGTTCTGAGACACTCAGAAATCATCTTTAGCCACAGCCTAGACATATAAATCAACTTCTCACAAATGGCAATGAGAAAGAAAAGACTCAACAAATAATTGGATGGATCCAGATGAGAGAGTAAATTATTTAGATTGAAAAAGGTTGGCTTAAGGTCAGAAGCTTCTAAGTTTCTGTTGGACTTTCCATGTTGGGGCTGTGTTACAGAGTGTGTGATTGGGACAAGCCCTGTTTTTTCACACCAGGACTGGTTAATTACTCGAGATACATTACCGTGATGTTTGCATAGTTCCTACCTTAGCCAAATGCCTGCTGTATCAGAAGGTAAAAGCTGCCATATAAAAATCCAAATGTAGAATAAAAATGAAAGACGTACTCATTGCTTCCCTAGAATCCTGATTAGTGTTCAGTGCTCAGGGACTGTGCTGGCAGAAATTCCTATATGCAATGAGGATACTCAACTTTATTGCAAATATACCTTCAGCCCATTACATACACTTGCCATTTTGCCCATACAATCCAGTCATGGGCAATACAAATAACTCAATAGCTGTAGAATAAAAATACTTCTACAATACTTCTTAAGGCAATGGATTCAGATCCTTCCATGCCACATTTGATCTTCCTGCATCAAGAAATGAAGACAAAAGTAAAAGCACATAACAACTGCTATGATATAGTCTGCAGACTAGTACAAACATTGATGGAAACATTCCTTTCCTGTTAATATAACGTATTGAAATTAGAGAAGCTTACTATAGTTAAGGAGACACACAAATGAATGCACAAATATTTTAAGCATTGCTAACTGAAATATACTCAAAAGAAATTATATGAAACTCAAGTTCAAGGACAGGATGTTCCCAAGTATCTGTTGATAGATGAAGAATCTGCATGGCTTCATAATCCAGCAACAATATAAAGGTTTTCTTTGGGATCAGAGAGCATGCATAGAATGGCCTTCAGGGAGTGGAACAAATAGCCAAAGGCAAGAGTTTCAGAAATCCTGCCAAGGAAACAATCCCTCAGTCTGAAATTCATCCAGCTACATACATCCATTTATTCCTTGCTGGCAAATAGTGGGAAAAGACTAAAGCACCAACATGAAGAAAGCATACAAAAATCGAACAATTGGAATAGCACTTACACCATGGGAAGCCTTTTCTCCTAAACAACCTGAGGAACCATTTACTATTGCACTCTACCTCCACTGTATATCATTATGAAATAAGCATTTGGGATGCTGAAAATGCATTTCTGTTGTCTATAAAAGATTGGAGAATAAGAGGAATTTGATAAGTTTACAAGAGAAGGCAGCCAAAGTCATGATGATATGTACCTATACCTCTAACACAGCCTTGAGTATGAGTCTGCTTATCATGTCTGCAAGTCAAGAGCAAATACAGAAAGCTGTCATAGATTTACATACTCTTCTCTCTGAAATAGTTATTTTTCACTGGTTTTTATCAAGTATCCTTAGTACTTTGAACAGGATTAGGCAGGCGATCATTGGCATCTCATCATCATATTGGCTAGTTCCAACTGTTTTGAATTTTCCAAACTGTTTACAAAAATAGCACTATAAAAATACATTGCAACAATCCGAACTAGAACACACAGAATTTATTCTCTTTTGAGATTAACACAGAGATTCATAGGGTTCCCCCCCACAGTTTTGACTTAATCTGTTATGTGAACCTACTGAATTATAGCTTATTTAATACATCATTTTTAATGTAACAAGGGATATCAAATTGATTGTTTCATTAGCAGATTGCTAATGATTTGCTTCCTATATAGAATCTGCTTTTAGAACAGATACTGGATAAAACCTAATGGTGGGTGGGTGGGTGAAATGAAGCTAATGTGGAGCCTGGTATATCTGAGTGTTAGGAACAATAGTTTTTTTTTTAAATAAACTTAAGCTTTCATTGATCTAAAATTGATTTTGAAAGGTTCATAAATACATATCTTTAAGGACCTGGTTTTTTAAAGATGTAAGTAAAATAATGGTTAATTTCAATTCAATTTGGAAGCAAATATGGTCAAGTTGTTAAATAATTATTTATTTGCATGGTCATCCTGTGTCTGATCTTATGGTTGCTTTAACAAGGTCCTAATCTTGCAATCCTAAACATGTTTACTTACAAGCAAATCCTATTGAGCTTATTGTTAAATATAAGGTTGCAGCTTTGGTATTTAAAGAACAGGAACACTTTTGCTTTCAGTCCCTTATGACTCTGCTTGGCAGTCTTTATAACTCGAGTAGTCTTCTGAGCAGGTGGAGGATTGTGTTCACAAACAGAATATGTCAGAGGCTGTGTTCAACGGGGCCTTTGTCCTTATATGACCTCACATGAACTAATGCTAGTCTTCAGGCTTGCAGAGTTTATTTTGCTTTTTTTTAAAAAAAAAAATTATAGTACTGAGCTCTGTACTTGTTGCCTGGTACAAAACTGTTGTATTATTACAACAGAATTACTGTTGATTATTTTAAACACGGTTTGTTCAATGTATCTGGTTTTTTTACTGTACATTTGCACAACACATTGAACCATAAACTAGTCTCACAGAGTATGTTCACATAATATGCTTGGCTAGATTGTGATTCCACATTTCTTGACTCTATACTCTAAATGAGTTCTGAAATCAAGAAATCTTTTTAAATACCAGTACTGAACCAAATTAACTATTCTTCCACCCAAAAATCCTTAACTAGCTATTCCAAGATCTTGTCAATTCAACAGAATCATCTGTGATAAGGAATGATTTATTACCCATATCATTAAGCCATTAAGAGAACTGTGTCAGTCAACCTGTTGAAATCTCCTCCCCCACAATATTCAGTTTTATCCACTGCCATCTTCTCCCCCACAAATAATAAATGTATTATACATTCCTCACTAGAGGAAACTGATCTTATATTTTTAAATGCATACAAGGAAGAAGGTGACATTGTGGTTATTTTAAAAAGATCCTGAAATCATATTTCATCATTCATTTTATATATAGAGAAAATATTTCCTCCTAAGCCAACATGAGAGAAGAAAAAGAAAAGGAACGGAAATGTGTTTCTTTATTTTCCCATCAGCTGGGAAATTCCTATAATACTTCTTTAAGATTGTGGGAGTTAAGCAATATTTGGTGAAGATCATACAGTATATAGCCTTGAAGTGGGTCCCTTTAAATCTCTATGTTCTGTTTGGTTGCCTAGGACAACTTTTGTAAACACTAGTGAACCTACATGTGGCCTTTGAAAAAGCTGGGAACTGAGTCTGATGGGAAAGGCTAGGTCATTTCAGAGCAGTTGGAATCAGACTGTGAGTATTTATGTAGAAGGGAAGGTAGTGAGGCTTTGATGCTTTCATATGCTTACTTCGTACTTTTGGAGTTTACTTTTCCAGTAATCAATGAACAATTCAATATACAGTATAGTGAATTTATTGCTATGTAATTTCTACTAAATATAGTACTGGAAACAAGGTATTACTTTTGAAAGCATTAGGAATCTCCTAGCATAGGAAAAGATTGTCTCTTTGTCAAGGGTGTAGATTTCCGGTAAGTGTATATAGATACAACATCAGAGCCTCTTTACATAGTCTTTTATTTTTTTCATCAATTTACATAAAAACAAATAAACTGATATTTTCAATATTTTGAAAGTTGATGTGTTGCCATTCGTAATTTAAGTCATGCAGCTAAAATACTATGGACACTTTAAGATGAAGAACATTGTTAGAAAGAAGTATTCAGAACTGCTATTTCCAGAACAAATCGTTCACATTTCTCAAAATAATTTATGTATTGTTGAAGTGTTGGCATTTGTACATGAAATTAATCACTAAACTGATTTTTTTTGAAATCAGCTTTAGTTTATTACCATATGTATTTCCCCAAAGTTCTGTATTTTGGATGTAGTTTATTTAGCTTGTCACATATAAATATAAATACTACCTATTTTTCTTTTTAAAATTTACATCAAGTATGCCCTGTTGCTCATTTTCTTTTTAATTTGACTTTGGAATTGCTGGCTTGTGAATTTTGAAATACTAAATATTAAAGGCAGTATAGGAGATGGAACAGAAATTAAAATATCATATGTCAATGATGCAGAATAATTCATAGGCATGCCAGAGCATTGTTCTAATTCTTATTTCGTTAAAAAGAGAGTTCTGTATACGTTTAGGAATTCAATCTTGTATACTTTTGGGCATCAATTTAAACTGCAGTGATTGGTTAGAATAAAACATGCACAATTCAGTTCCTCTTTCAGTTAACCTGAAATGTTATTATTTGAGTTTACTGAATTCATGGCAGGTATTGGGATCCATGTGTATTTTATATAAATTTAAATTCCTTTGCTCAGCATTATTTCATTCATTCATTCATTCATTCATTCATTCATTCATTCATTCATTCATTCATTCATTGTGTATGACTTCCTGATCACCATGAAACTCTAGATGGCTAACAGAGGATTTCAATTTTTTTAAAAAAAACCCAACAAACCCCCTAAAACATCCTTAATAACACATTGTATTGGACACAACACACTTTCTCACAGGTCTTTCTAAAGTCTGGTAAAGTCAGGTTCATATGAATTTAGGGGGAAATATTCCCTTTGGCAGGTGCAGATGTATTAACTATGTCTAGACTTAAAGCCTGACCAAAAGAATTCTGGATAATCTGCTTCCTCCAGACACTCTGATTATCTTCTCAATCCTCTTTCCAAAAAATGGAAGGCTAGGACTGCTCAGAGGTTATGCAACATCAATGCTATGTCTCTTGAGGAGGGCATGGATTACTGCCTCCTTAAAAGAAAGCAGAATGTGCCCCTCATTCAAGGATGAATTCACCATCATTTGGACTCAACCACATCTTGCCTCCTGGGAGGTCTTAACTAACCAAAAAGAATGAGCTTATAAATAGATGGTTATACTCCCAAACCCAAGGACCTAGCCTATTGCTTCAAAACTAGCAGGCTGAACTATCTCCCTGATAATCAAGCCAAACTACACTGCAGTCAACTCTGAAGGGGATGCAAAATTTTCACAGTAGACCAGAGCAATTTTATTCATCAGATATCTTGAGCTTTAGAGCTATTTCAGATGTCCCCCGATCCCTTTTTCCCCTAAAAGGATTAGTCATCTGAAATAAGGCCGTCAGTTGGCAACTTGTGGATGTAATGACAGTGGAAAAATAGTTGCTTAATTAACTTTTGCATATTCACTCTTGTATTCACTCTTCATCTTTCTCCGATGGCACTCTATGGATTTCTTCTGTGTCATCTTACAGGGTTCCTCTCAGAACCAGGGCATTTCTAGGGATCTACAAGCAGGGAGAGGCCACATAGGGGCAAACTAAAGTCATTGTCACTCTCTCATTCTAATTAATGATTAATGCCATAATCAAACTGTGAATTACAGCTACAGGATTCTCCCCAAGCTCCCTATGAAGGAGGGAGACCATTAGACCGTCACAAGAAATAGACGTTAATATCCTTCAAATTCTGATTATGTAGCAACTACTCCATGATATAAACTACTTCAGATAGATAGATAAATAGATAAATAGATAGATAGATAGATAGATAGATAGATAGATAGATAGATAGATAGATATCCTTGAGAATAGTTGATCCCTGATGTCCTGATTCAGGTCCATGGTTGCCTTTTGCACCCAAGGAAAGCAGTTTGAAGTCTCCCAATATCAATGTCTGGGAAACTATACCATCAACATGATCAGAGTTGAGCTGCTGAAGGAATAAACCACTACACAGCAAGGAGGTAAGTATATCAGCAATAATCCATCTGCTTCCTAGAGACCAACTATACAAACTGGGTCTCACATCTGCTTATCTGCAGAACAGCATCTCTGAAAGCCACAAGAACCTCCTGAATGACAATAGACATTCCACCACCCTGCCCTGGAATCACAACTGGTGCCAGTCCTGAAACCCAGGTAGGACACTTCTAAAAGGGGAATTATTACAATATCTGAAACTTCGTATTTGTAAAAATCTTGGAAGAAATCATGAGATTCCCAAACAGATAACTTATTTTTAGAAGACGTTCAAGGATCTAAATGAAATCGTTGCTAATTGTTATAATACATTTGGAATAATGGAATTTGCTGTCTTGTTTCTGCCAACCAATGGAAGGTTCTTTTGGAAACTAGTTTATTTTGCTCTAAATGTTGCATATATGCACTGCCCTATCCATAAAGGACATTTAAGACTTACAGATGGAGATGCAATTCAAAATTTTTAATGTTAATTCATTTGATTTGGATTCACTCGGTTACTGTCCTATTTGAGACTGAAATGTATAAGGCTGTTGCAATTATACTGATTGTTGCTTATCAAACATTTATCTCTTCTTCTTGCCCATAAAACCAATTGTTGCTTTGTTTCTAGCATTTGTGGCAGAACCATACAGTGGTTAGTGCTAAGAAGAAATGATTGACCCAAGGTTACCCTGCTGTCTTCTGTGCCTAAGGATGGACTAGAACCTGGGCTTCTCTGCTCTTAGTTCAACACCTTAACTACTATATCAGACTGATTCTCCTTGTACAGTATACATATCAGCACTTTGAATGCATTACATGTACAAGGAATTATTCATGGTTCATATGTGATATAATCAAAATGATAAAATATTGAAATATATGTTTATATCTGAGGTAGTAGCTTGCTGATATGGGTTTTCCCAACATTTGAATTAATCATTTTGCAGGTGGAAAGAGAACACATAAATAGATGTTGACTAATTTTACTCACTTTTTTCTGGAGTTGCTTTGTTCATGATACAAATTCTAGGCCTTTTTATTTTTAGTTATTGTGTGTATATATAGATATATATAATTTGGCATTTAAGAAATTAGACTAGTTCAGTTTCAGAGAAACAGAGATGCTAGTCCATTCTCACATATGTAAGTTCACTTGGTAAGGCAGTCATTTGCTGTCAGTCCAATTTATCTTACAAAGTTATTGTTGTAAGAAAAAAAATAGGAACAGCTAGTGTTGTGTATAGTTCCTTAAGTTCCTGAATCAAAAATAGGTTATAAATATAAAAAATAGCATTATAAGCACTACTGTTTAAGTACATATAAGCCAGGAAATTAAAACTTATCATTGTTTATAATAATACATTAGAGGAAAATTCTCTATAAACTCACTAGTAGGGCGGAGGAAGTTTTCCAAATTAAATTTTTATCTTTCGGTTCCTCACATGAAGTTGTTTTTAATATTCAGCAGCAAATCACTTTATGGAGGATCTAAGAGTGATAATAAACATGTATATATAAGCCAATTTGATGTGGTGGTTAAGGTGCTATCATGAAAACCAGGAGGCCATCTGAGTGACTTTGGATAAGTCACTCTTTTGCCAGCCCATTTCACCTCACAGGGTTGTTGTGGGGAAAATAATGTAGAAGGAGGAAGGAATATTGGGTGTGTTCACCACCTTAAGTTATTTATAAAAATAATAAAGGTGGAATTTTAAGAAATCAAATATATAAATATAATACGATTTTAGTGACTTTGGCTCTTTAGTAACCAAGTTGTGTGAATGTAGCCCACAGAGTTGAGCAAATCTAGAAAATGGGTTTGAGCAAACCATACTTAAATTAATCATAGGTAGGCAAACTTAGAATCACTTTGTGTAGTGGTTAACCCAAAGCTACAAACTGGGAGATTGTGAATTTTTGTTCCACACTAGATACAAAAGCCATCTGCGTGATTTTTGCCCAATCACTCTCTTTTAGCCCTAGAAAGCAGGCAATGGAAAACTTCTGAAAAAATCACACCAAGAAAATTTCAGAGACTAGTCCAGGCAGTTGCCAGGAGTAAAAAACTGACTCAAAGACAGATGTGCATGCACACACAAAGCAAACTCAGCTATTGCCTTAAAATGGATTTTTTCTCATTCTGTTGCTTTTGCTTTCATATGAATATTAGGTACTTTACTATTGATAGTAGATTATTTACAGGAAGCAAGAGACAGAGCTATG
This sequence comes from Pituophis catenifer annectens, assembly GCF_029215685.1. Taxonomy (NCBI): domain Eukaryota; kingdom Metazoa; phylum Chordata; class Lepidosauria; order Squamata; family Colubridae; genus Pituophis; species Pituophis catenifer. Next base: position 137,872,196 of record NW_027256883.1, read on the forward strand.
AATGGGCTGACTCAATTAAAAAATCTTAAGTTTTTTATAATCATATTGATAGTTTCTCCATGTGTATGCGGGACAGAGAGAGAGAGCATTAGCTATGTAAAAATGTAAGTTATACAACAAAACATATTACTGCTTGGGCCTATAGGTATATACCATAAACCAAATGGCATTCTCAATGGCCCTGAGCTTAGTTTTTCAATACTGTTTTTTAATACTGTTTTTAAAATTCGATACTGTTTTTAAATTGTGAAAAACAAAATATATATTGAGGTATGTAGGATGGAAAGTGAATAAATACAACTATAGGGGTGCATGTCAGACAATAAAGGATTTTTTTCCCACATAGGCGGGAATCATTTTCAATTCATTTTAAAAATATTTTGCACAAGATTATAAATTAATAAAATGGTGGAGCTGTATACTATTTCTACAGTAAAGAAGGCTTTATTATCAGAGGGAAAATTCACTAGAGATTTCCATTCTGAATAATTCATTAAGTGCATATGGGTCCTCCTTCTTGCCGATTGCAAGATATGTATTTCATAACATCTGGAGTCATGGACTCTAATTTTTCCACTTAAAATTACACTTAAAGAGAATTATCAAGCCAACATTAATAATTTTTTTTAATAAAGTAATGTCAATAACATTGATTATTCAGTATTACATGTTGCATAATAATTAGGAACATGCTTCTTCATCATGTTTATCTCACAGGACTCACTGTGTGTGGGGGCAGCTATATAAACTTGTTTAATAAAAAAATATAGGGGTTTTTGCATCAATGAAGAGTCAAGACCAGAGAATATGATTCCTGTATGGTCTGGGTTTAATTTATTGTTTAAAAATAGAATCACGATTTGAACAAATTGAAGAAAGTCATATAATACCACCCCCCCATCTCGGTATCTATTTATACACATACATCCAACTATTCACATTTAATAGACCTTTATACACTGTTATACATATTTAAGAATACTTTTGATATTTTTAGGTATTTTGCTTTGTTATCTTATTTTCAGTTTAAATTTAGTATTGGGTTATTTTGATTTTTAGTAGTTTTATGTACCATTTCTATTTCTTATTTTCTATTATACATACAGTACATATACATACACTAAGATTAGGTGCTTATTGTGTATAATTTTTATGATAAAATAGTATAGCATTTGCTATTTAGTTTTAGAAAGTATTACATATGCTTATATATATTTGTGCCTTTGAGTCAATCTTTGATTCCTGATGACTGCCTAGAAAAGTCCATGCAAGTTTCTTGGCAAGATTTTTGGAAGGGGCTTGCCACTGTTTGCTTCCAAGGGCTGAGAGAGTGACTGCCTAAGTTCGCCCAACTGGCTTGTGCCTGAAGAGGAACTATTGCTCATGGTCTTCTGGTCTGTAGCTAGGTGCCTTAACCACTATCCCAAAGTAGACCTCTTAATTTATTTAGAAAACATACATTTTCAATAGTGTCATTTTAATTAATAGCACTTTCATTTTAATAGCATTAACAGCTGATTGGGGGGTGGAATTTAGGTAGCAAATGTTTGGACTTCATGTTATACTGCAGGAAAGATTATAGGCAGAAGTCAATTTAATTGTGAGCATACTCTTAGCCACCAGGGTTCAAAAAAAAAAAATCCAAAACTTGGTACCTAGATGAATAAGGAAAACAAATCTGATCTCTTGAACTTTTTCTTGTAACTGATTTTGTTTTTACATCTTATTAAAAAAAGTAAAGGCTCTATAAAGAGAAGGAAATATATTATTTGCAATGTAGAAAGCATATGCTTGCCTAAGCTCTCAGCTCCTGGCCCTTGGGGATAATTTTTCACCAACCACGAGTGAGCAAAATGTTGCTTGTGAATCTAATCTAGTTTCCAAGGCTATGAATCTAATCTAGCTTTAGGAAATGTTATGTTTTCTAAATAAATGAAGAGGGCCACTTTGGTAAAGGAATGCCGCCCTTCGAATAGGAGCGCGCCCGATTACATAGGGGAGAGAGAGAGAGAGAGAGAGAGAGAGAAGGTGGGAAACAGGTAACACCTGCAACCTCTTTGCTGCTTGAGCGCCGATCCCATTAAAATCGATGGGATCTATTCATGACGGAATCTTCCTGGGGGATCAGGCAGAGCAAATCTAAACGTGGTTTATCCCAATGGCAACTTTGCTGGAGGAGGTTCACCTCTCCAGTCACCGCACTCAAACCCATTTGCATCGCCCCCTGCTTAAAGCCGCTCGAGGGAGCCGAGGCGAGGCGGAGCTTTCCACTTTCCCAACAGAAGAGGGGGGGACGCGGTAAGAAGAGAAGCCTCTTCCTTCAGGCCGTGCTTCAGGTCTGGCTCACTACTCCACGGGGGGACCTCCCCCCTCATCTGCGGTTACCACACGGAGCACGTGAAAGCCCCAAAGCCGCCTTTAACTGTAACTGCTCACGTCGTGCAGTCAGCTTGCCCTCCCCCTTTTTAGATGGTGAGTGGATTGCTCCGGCCTCTCGGCTTTGCTGCAGCGCCCTCCGGTTCAGTATTTTGGTGGCCTCTGGCGAGCATTAGAGCAGAAAGTGCTGCCGGAGAAGGACCGGTTGGAAGGCGATCCGCGGAAGAGGGTCGTTCATTGGACTGGGCTGTCGACGTCCTGTAGCCGAGAGGAGCCTGTTGGAACATCACACGACCCCGCAGAAAGCCACATCCTCGGATGGGGGGGCGGTACTGGCTGCTTGCAGGTAATTTCTGGACGTGATTTTCCCATCCTCTTGTCTCCAACCTGTGTGTGTGTGTGGGGGGGGGAGGGTGGAAGCAGCTAGCCAGTGCATCTTATTCCACAGTAAAGCAGAGAGATGCTTTGGCAGCTTTCTAGGTTCACACATACACACACACAAAGGTGGTGGGGTGAAATTGATGCTGCACCACTGGGAGGGAGGGTGTCATATGAGGATGAGAGGATGGTGGAGGCAGCTGCTGCTGCTGCTAGTGATTCAGCATCGTTCCTTGCAAAAAGGAGTTGAAATGCAAAGGCTTTCCTTTTGGTTGCCCATACCAATGAGGATCTCCAGACTTTCAGTGAAGAGTTGGACCTTCAGAGGCAGTGGTCACTTCTGGCATGTTGCCAAGGATGGTGTTCATGGACTCCTTTTCCAGCTGCTGTGGTGGTGGGGGGTACACACACACACACACACACGATGACTTCTGTTTTTGTTTCCTACTTTCAAGAGCTTTTGGTTCCAACTCCTCTCCAAGATATTATTGGACTAATGGAATAAATATGTATTCATATGAAATGAAAAGAAGGACGTTATCTTGGAACATTCCCTGTCGTTCTAAAAGTCACTTGACCCCCAATTACAGGAATGGGAGCCCATCTGAAGTACATTCAGGCCTAGATGTGATAATATGACTGATAAATTTGGGTTGATTCTGTAATCCAAGAGAAAGAATATCAGATCAGTATGAAGGCACTTAGCTTCAGTGCAGTGGTTTAGAATATAAAATGGAAAGCGTCATTCTGACATGGGCATCTGTGTAATGGAAAGTTAATGTAAAATATTTTATATGTATAAGAAACGACAATGTGACAGATAGGTTTCAGTGATTGTACACTTTCTCTTCTTCTGTTTGATAGATAAATCATATGCAAAACTCAGAAAATGATGTAGGATAAATACATACCCCAGAGTCACTGACCTGAAAGAATAAAAAAAAATCATATATAAAAGACTGTCTTTTGTTGAGAAAAATCTTTCTCTGTATAAATCCTTCTCTGAATAAATTGATTCACCTTAAAAATGATTCTTATGAGGATCATAGAGCTAGAAGGAACAGATCTAACCCCAGGCTCAAGATAGGAAGCTAGAATGAACTAATCAATCCTCCACAAATACATCCACTATAAGGGAGTCTATCACCTCTCTAATTTATTCCAATATTAAACTTCTGTTTTTGTTAGGAAATTATGTCTAATATTCAGTCAGATCTGCTTTCCTGTAACTTGCCCATGTTACTATGTCCTGCATTCAAGGACAAGAGAAAGCAGATCTTGACTTCTTTAGGATATCTTTTCACTTCGTGAATCTATTGTATCCCTGCTTCATTACAGTTAGATAATGGATGAGAAATTCTGTGCAAATGTGAAGTATATCGGACGTGTAAAAACTGTGTAGATGAAAAAGTTGTTAAAATGCCCTCCATCTCTGAGTTCCTGGTCAGTCAGTGTAATGAAGCAGGTGAAATAATTCTTTAGAGGACAAATGGGTTAATTATCAGCAAATGACTTCTACATTGTGAGTGGAGGAGTATCAGCTGATTATGTAGCAGGATGTTATTTTAAGAGGTGGGAAATTTAGGGCAGAGATGTGCTATTTTAAAAACACTGTGAAAAAAAAGTTATTTTCAGAAGGCTTTATGGAGCATTACATTTAGAGAAAATTACTAGATTGAATATTTAAAGTATGAATATCCTTTTTCTCCTTTTTGCTCAAAAACTGCTGCTTCTGAGCTGTGTTCAGCTTCTTAGGGAAACAAAAAGATAATCTTTATTTTCTGACATTCACTGTATAGTCCTTAATACGTTGGGATTGAATTTATAATAAGGATATCACATTTGGACTGCCAGCATTCAAATGTATATGTATCTTCTTGCTACCAAATAGGGATTGTATGGATTTTTGTGGCCAAGCTCTATTCTTAGTTTTTAGTTTTGAAACATGCTGAATTCAGATAATGTGCTTTGAAAAGACAAAATAATTGCTTGGTTGATCTTTAGTCTGTACAGCATGTAATTTCTGAAGTATTTGTTTTGTTTATCCTTACAATAGCTATGAACAGAAGATTAAAAACATACAAGCAGCAAGGTTAATTGTGATTTTCTGAACAAATAATGAAGCAGACTGCGTTGAAGTTGATTCCATTTCTTTCAGGTCATCTCTCCCTTGATAATTTTCATGTTTCCCTGGTCATAATTTGTCTTTTAAAGCACATATTGGGCAGAGATAGAAAATCTCTAGGCTCCCTAATGAAATTCAGCACCTCAGTGTCTATGTCTAGTGGATGTTGTCAGTTGTCAGCAATATCTGAAAATACACAGATTTACAGTAGTCCTTGATTTATGACCACAATTGACCCCAAAATTTCTGTTGCTAAGGCAGACAATTGTTAAGTGAGTTTTTGCCCCATTTTACAACCTTGCTTGCCACAGTTGCTGAGTGAATTACTGCAATTGTTAAGTTAGCAATAGGGTTGTTAAGTGAATCTGGCTTCCCTATTGACTTTGTTTGTAAGAAAGTCACATAATGTGATCACATGACCTTGAAACATTGCAAGTGTCATAAACACATGCCAGTTGCCAAGGGTCCGAATTTTGTTCCTGTGACCACAGAGATGATGCAACGGTCATAAATTTAAAAATGGTCATGTCACTTTTTTCAATGCCGTTGTAACTTTGAACGATCACTGAACAAATGGTTGTAAGTTGAGGACTACCTGTATAGCTGTGTAATACGTGGATCGAAGTATTTGTGAATACTGATGTTTATGGGATTATTTTGTTTGTGATGGTTGTGATCTTTCTGTTGCACATGTACTTCTTTCAGTTTCAAGGGTCTTACCCTTTGAGCTGAAGAGAGAAAATATCATGCTTTGCTACTTCCATTTAAGGACTGGTATTCTTTCAAGTAATTGTTTAATATATAAAATGCTTGAGAGAGGAAACTGTCCTGTATATACGGTTCCAATTATACAACTAAACCAAACTATACTCACTTGAAAGAATTATGTATTCTTCCTTGTTTTTCTTTAACCTTGATATTAACTGTGTATTCTTTTCTATTTTTCTCATTCCCTTTCTTTGTTGTTTTCATATGTGCGTCTATTTGATTGTAAGCCCTTGAGACAAGAGCTCCCCTTTTTTTTGTAAAGCATCATGTACATAATAGGTATCCTCCCACAATTAAAAAACAGCATGTGTTCCTCAGGGGAGATAGCAAGAAAAGGCACTCAGCTGAAAATAACTGAGAAAACTTCTATGGTGTACCTATTCCAAATGTAATTTCTTAAGTCCACCATATTTTAGCTGAAGATTTTCTCAGAAACTTTTTTTTTTGTATTTACCATTATAAAATAGCTTTGAAGCTAAAGGCTACTTTTCTGTTTAAGCCAGTCTGTTTGTTGTTCCTTGCTCTGAGCTTGTTCTGATGGTGACCTTTGACTTCTTACACTGAAAAAACTTCTTAAATATGCTTCTCCTGTGTTAGTGCTTTTTCCCCTTATTTCATTTACTAATTGATTTTGATGCTTCAATAAGAAAAAAAGTCCATATAATTGATTGCCCATAATGGAATCAGATTCATGTGTGAATATATCCTTACAGCAGAGTGATTTTGTTAGTGTCTTGTTGATGTGGATCTATGTCATTATTCCTGCCTCCTTAACTGTTGATTGCTGAGGATCACATTGGTATGAAAATGAATTGAAATTAACAATTGATCCATTTCTCCCCCCTTTACTTACTTGTCAGGCTTTTATCATGCAACTAGCCTGCTTTATTTCCTGAATTTAATCAAGGGAAGGGTCTAGATTCCCTTCTTCTGTGTTTGTAAACTTGCACATTTTCTCAGAAGTCTTATAGTTTGCCTATTGAAACTTAGTTAAAGAGGTAAAGATGGAATTGGAAAGCTCTGCAGTGGTTCTTAAGCAATAATGGTAAGAGGCCTCCATCTGGTGGTAGTCTTTGTCTAAGGTTGCTTTTCTTCATTTTCATCCTACACCATCTTTTCTGAAGTTCAGCAATTTCAGCAAAACAACAGTGATGTCTTGTTTGTTCCAGACCTTGAAATGGATTTCAGGACAGTTAATACTTGTCCTAAAATTCCATTTAATTTAGATCCTGTCCTTTTTCTATGTTCATGTGGCTTTCAACATGAATTATATTGAGAAAGAGTATTGGGGTTTGAGGAAATTATGAATAAAATTTAATACCGATTTTCATGTTAGTGAGGTTCTGAATATTATATTGCTTACAACTAAGATGCTTTGGAAAGTGAGAAAGAACATTTTCAAAGTAATTTAGTTACTAACAGATATCATCATAGACCAATGAAGAATGGAGATTTAGTTTTACTTGTATTTTTAAAAAGCAAATAGTCTTTATTGATGCTCTTTCCAGAGGCATGTACGTATTACTATAAATAGTCAGAGAAGGAAAGAATAGTCTCTTCCTGAGATATATCGTGACAAATGTAATTACAGTAATAAAGCGTACTTAACTAAACGCTGGGATTATGGGAAATGTCTAAGCTTTTTTATGGATTGTTAACCATAACATGAATCAGGATTCTAGGCTGTAAAGATTATAATACAGCTTTTGAGCTGATTTGCAGCTAAAGAAATAAATTATAATTTCTAGTCTACACCTTAGACTAGCAAATTACAGAACATTCATGGTTTCTTTAGTCATTCCTGCTGGCAGCAAGTCAACAAAGTGATGGTGCTATTCATTATCAGGTCACAATTTTTGGTACTTCTAGCAAATGTGGTCTATGTGTCATGTCTTCTAGAAATTGCTACTCTGGTCCTGCCTTAGGCATGAAAAACTGCTGGGTAACTTTGGCCAATCATCTCAACCTAACTCAAGTTCCTTGTGTGTCCAATCACACTTGGCCAATAAAGAATTCTATTCTATTCTCATCTCACAGGGGGAATGATAGAACCTCAATTTCACTAGAACACAGTCCATGCACCATTCCAGAAAAAAAAACAAAACCATGGCATCTGATTTCATAATTACTGAATTCATAGCCTCCAAGATCTTGTTTGGTTTCATCTTTGTTAGGCCTTGGCTTATTATCTATTTCCAAGGACAAAGCAAGCTAGTCAGTAGTTATGTACTCTTGTTGTTGAAGTTATTTGATCAACACGACTAGAGCAAGTGAGTCAACCACAATAATTATATTTTTTACACTATCTGCTAATGGTAATTAAAAAGATGCAAACCTTTGTTGAAAGAACCAGATTAACATTCTAAAATTTAGTAGATTGGTTTATATTGAATATGAAGGCATGGTAATTACAAGCCATTGTTTTAGAAACATATGAAAAATGCATTATTGAAACCTCTACCCAGTTGATCCTGATACTGTGTGTACCCCAGGACTTTCTTTTAGATCTCTTCATGAGACCATCAACTTGGAGATCAGTAGTTTTACTTATCTAGTAACATCTAGTAATATCATGTTATGCAACCTTGCTTCCATTTTCTGATCTCATTTATTTTTAACTGCTTGGGTACAGAGAAAAAAGAATGTAACAACACAAAGATTGTGTATATATTTTATAAAAATAGTCTGTAGTTCCTTTTTTGGCAACCACAACTGATAAAATCTCATGTCCAAATAGATTTTGTTGACAGCAGAGAAATTTGCATTGGCGAATTTCCTGAATCCTGAAAACTTTTATTAATCAACACATTAGTTACATGAATATCGCTAAACTCGGTTACATGAATATTAATTAACAACTCAAGTTATGCAAATATTGCACAGGTATGTTATCTAGAATGCATCTGAAGGCATTGTTTTGAATGTATTATTGGGCAAAATATTGGACTATTGGGCAAAACCTTTTTAGCAGGTAAAAAAAGAATGAGAGTGTAGATTGGTTTAGGCATTACAGGAAATATTTGTTTATTTGTAATCTCTAAATGTGACTCAGTTAATAAATTTATTTGTTTGGAATTGTGAAATCATAGATTGACCTGATTTGGGAAATATGCATTTATTAAAGCATTTATACCTTGCTTTTATGTCTCCAAAGTGAGTGAAAGAATCCCTGTTCTCAGGCATATACACTACAAAAATATAACCCTGTAGATGACCTTGAGAGAAATATGCAAGAACCAATTATTTATATACTTATATATATCCTGCCTTTATTATTTTTATAAATAATTCAGGGTGGTGAACATACTTAATACTCTTTTCTCCTCCTTGCCCCCAAGAACAACTCTGGGAGTTAAGTTGGGCTGAGGGAGAATAATTGGTCCAAGGTTACCCAGCAGGCTTTCATGCCTAAGGCAGGACTACAACTCTCAATCTCCTGGTTTTTAGGACAGCACCTTCCCTACTACCAAACTCCCATTACCTAAGCAAAGGGGGCTAACATTCCTTAAGTCCTGGGAAACAGAAACCTTTAGAGTGGCTCAGACAGATGTCTCTCTGGTTCACAGGGTTATAGGAATGGAAATATAATACAGACTTGTAAGATTCTGCTATTACATTCAATCTCAATAAAACGTCCTCTCATTCTTTTTGTGGAGTGGATTATCTAGTCTGGTCTACTTTGTGGGAGTGAAAAATACAGAAGAAGAAAAAATGCGTGGGCACCAATTGTGATGGAATTTCCCCATTCCGAGTGTATTGAATTTTACTACTCTTTCTTACAGGATAGCTGGCTCTGATGGGCTTGGTAAGAACAGAAGAAGGGCAATTCTTCAGCCTTTGCTGCTGCTTCTCTTCCTTGTAGGACATTTGGTCCTGTAAGTAAATGAAGATATACTTTGTGACCCATTTCCCCATCTTTTTTATCACTCCTTTCTGTTCTCATTGCATTTGAACCTCAACCAATAATGCCTCGCGTTAATTAGCATTCAGCTATCTCCAAACTGGGAAAGTATAGTAGTTGCTGACAACTGGTGCTTAATGGGGCTGTGGAGGCAGAGGGCAGGATGACAAATTATAGGTGAAGCCAGGGAAATTGTGGGGTGGCAAATATTTCAGTTTTTATATCCTTCTCGCTTGCAAAGCTTGAAAGATACTTAAGCTATATATTTTAATAACTTTGTTTTTTAATTAAACATAAAAAATATCCCCACATAAACATTGGAATCCTCCAGTTAACTTTCATTTTCACTTTTTATATAGGAAGATGGCCCCTTGTTTCTTTTATCTGGCCAACAGGTTAATTTTCTACAACTGAAGTCGAGACTTTCCTTAGTCATTGATTTTACAATGCATTGTCAAGGCATTAAGCCCATTCTCTGGCAAGGGGTTCCTCAGAAAATTCTCAATTCTCAAAATATTCTGTGGTAGTATCCAATATTGAGGCAACAAAGTTGCGTTCAGATCACTTCTGAGGATTGTGCTAAAGAGTGAAGATACTTCTTTGCAAGTGGAGAACTTGGCTTGTTAAACAAAAAAGAAAGCTGTTTTTACCTTTCATCTGAAGAAATAAATATCCTTCAGTTGCTTCACTGAGGTTCTCTTAGGTTGTTTGAAGTGACATAAAGGAGATGTCAAGCCACTACCGAGCCAATTGTTGCAGTCCCGAGAGGGTCTTACTGCCACCATTCCCCTTGCCTCCCAGCTCTAGCAGCAGCTACCACTTGATTCCTAAGAAGCCTCCTTGCCACTTTGATGACAATTAGAATTCGTCCTTGTGCCCCGGTCAGGTGCTTCATTTGATTTGTGGCAGTGTTTCTCAACTTGAGCAATTTTAAGGTGTGTGATCTTCAATTCCCAGAATACTCCAGCCAGCATGATCTATGGGATTCATCCTCTTCCAAGGGTGACTGCAAAAGAGTGTGTGTCTGTCTTTGTTTGTGAAAAAGTACAGATGGGAGTCACAACTGGGCCATCAAAGTTCGTCTTTTTAGGTGGGGTACATTCTGTGGTCAGGTTCACCATCTTGACACTTTTTTACACATTCTCTCCATAGATGCCCCTCAGGCAGGGAGAGGGCAATTTGACCCTTGTCTTCTCAGCAGCCAGCTGGTAAACAAAGAAGGAATTTGTGCAGCTTTCACACCCTACCATGAGACAGCAGCTGCTTCTCATAAATTGCATTTATTTCTAATCCAGTCATTATCTTAGTCATGTGAACTGATGCTCCACATCTCCCACTCTTTTCAGCCCACTGTCTCCGAAGCTTTTAGGTGGGCCAGCTTGTAACTCACCAGGCCTGCCTAGTGCTAAGCTTCCTCTCATTGGCCATGCATTCTTGTCAGGAGTAAAAGCCCACAGTGTCCCTATTGTAGGTAGTCTTCATTTAAATGACTACCTCATTTAGTGACCATACATAGTTCCCCCAGTGACAAAAATGTAACTTTGCAACCAATTCTCACATTTAAGACCTTTGCAGGGCTGCAAACAAAGGAAAGCTGAAGGAAGTGAACGCTTTGTTTAATTACTGAGCTGCTAGTCCCAGTTGTCACTAAACAAGGATTACTGTACCATTGTTGGAAGAAATGCCCATCTGGGTTCAATCCCAAATTGGGAGAAAGACATTGGAAAGAGAACTTTTGAATTTAAACCAAATGCATTTACATTTTCTTATGACATTATTAGGCAGAAAAGATAAAAACCACTATATTGACTGTTATCTTAGACCCAAATCCTGAACTTTTAATAATTTAAAATGAGACATGTAAGTATATCATGGTTGTCTTTAAGGCTAAAGAAAAAAAATTATATCCATTTAAGGGAGATGGGGGATCTGAAAAAACATGAAATTATATTGCACATATCAAGTTACAACCCTACAATTAGTTCCTTAATCTTTCACAAAGAAAATCAACCACCAGATGACACTTAGAAAGCATTGTATTCTCCATCCTATTCTGATGTTTGTTTTGAAGCAACATCCAACCTTTTGTTCTCTAAGTTAGTCACTGCAATTTGGTATTTATCTAAAATTATATGGGCTAAGTACATATTTTAACAATAGCACGGAACAGCCATATTTGTCCATTCTCAAAGGAACCTACGTGGTTTAAAAAAGGAGGAACAATTTCCCACCAAAACATTTTAGAATGACTCTCAACCTCAAACAAAATATTGCCCTTTTATTCAAATGTGTATGATAACCACAATAAGTGCTTTCATTTGTACGCCTTGAATTAATTAACTCACATTGACCCATGAAGACTGGATATCATCTTTGCTATCTCCCCTACCTCTTTCAGTTAAACAGTAGTGACAAATTAGAATGATAGGGCATGGAAGAATTGGGGTCCGGGACAGAAGAAATAAAAACTCGGAGGAGCACCATTGGTTTAGCACAATAGGAGCTTTGAGAAGTCACTGAATGAATGGTTATAAGTCGAGGACTATCTATAGATAAAGGAAGAGATACTCATCTGTAACTTTCTGTGGAGTGAAGAATTATTAAATTTATATTTGTTGTAATGAGGGTTGGAAATCATTCCTTTATATAATTTTATTTTTCTTTATCATATTCTTTTTTCTTTTTCATTTTTTTTTTTACTTTTTATTGGTTCTTGCTACTCTTTGCATTAGATTTTTTTTTACTATTGTAATCAAAATATTTTATTTAAAAAAATGCATAAAAGAGAAAGAGAGACTTTCAGGCTGCTGTCTCCCTTCACACACTATTTCTTGATGCATCATGACTAAAATTAGCTTGGGTATCTTAATCCATGCTGCATATCCCAAATCTGAAAGTGTGGTTACTAGGACAGAAACAAACTCTAAGCAGAATTAAAATCATTTTTTAAAGAATCTGCATACTTGCTTATATTAATTTAGAAGAGGTATATAAGGGTCAAGAGAGCAAAAGATTTATACAGTCTGGAAAGAAACCAGAATAGGAATACTAAAAAGTTAAATCCTTAGGAGATGGGGAAAAACTATACTCAAGATATAAAGGATGTTCGAGATGATCTAGCAAATTTGTAGAAAATTACTAATTCTGTCAATCAGCAAATGCCACATTATCTCTTCCTTTGAGAAGAAAAATTGGACAAGGTTCATGTTTAAAATGAGATGCACTTAGAATATATTTGTGGTTAAAGTGGTTTCCCCCCCCAAATCTTTATTTATTGGGGGTTTCCTTTTTTCTTCATGTGTAATGAGTTGTTCATTTTTATTTTATATATGTTTGTTGAAAATTTTGAAGGAAAAAAAAAGAGGAGGCCATGTCCCAAAATGGTTGCTTCCCTCACACACATACAAAAATGTCTTATGGTAATTATATCTTGTATGCCTTTGAGAAACCTAATATTTTGCCTCTAATTAGGCTTCCCTGACTTCCTCCTTCTGACTTTCTAGTCCTTTGCAATTGTTCCAAGCCAGGAAGGACCGTTTGTCTTCTCGCTGTGTTTAAAAATACAGAAGGGAATCAAAACACAAAGCCTAGAAAAAAAGTAGCCCCCTAACCAGACCCCTTCTCCCACCCACAGACATTATGAACAGCTGCTCTTTCCACTCAGGGTGCAAGGGCTGTTTTGTGCTTAACTGGACATTTCTTGTGCTGCTTGGTGGCTGCTGATTAGGGCAGTCCCAGATCCAAGTAAACAAATTATTACATTGCTAGATCACTTTTCTTCTTACTTCCTCTTTAAGCATGAGTTACAGGCAAGGATGGTGTAGGAAGTTAGCACCCACTCCTCTCTTGGGAAAATGAAATATTCTAGGAAATATTATAAAAGGCAGAATATTATCTTTTCTCTAAAGGAGAAACATGTTTCAAAGGCAAACTCAGGGCCTCAGCTCCCTGCCCCCCCCCCCAATTCCCCAGCAGATACTTTGGTGCCAACCTATCTACAGGACAGGGCCAGCTTATCTACAAAACATAAGACAGGGCCCTCAGGGCATGATAGGATTAGCCTTCACTCAAGATCCAAACCAGGACAAAGCCATTAAGCCATAATAGGAATTGCCCAAAGTCCCTTCATTACATTATCACCCAGCAAGATTCAACCAGACCTGGGACTTAAAATAACCTACAAAGTTACCCCTGCATGGCCCCATGGGAGTCTGACAACCAATCAGAATACATTTCTTACAGAGGAACAGGAAACTCCAAGGCGGAGCCCAAGAGAGAGTATAAATCTCTCTCCCTCTCTCAGCCATGTGCTCATTTTGCCCAGTACCCCCCCCAAAAAAAACATGTGGTCCTGTCCACCATTAAGCCATCTTTCCAAGCAGTCTCCATGTTCCCCTGATTAGAGTCTCTACATAAGATTGTGTCAGAGTTTACTGCAAATGAGATAAATAAATTAAAAAAAATATTCTTCATCAGCTCCTTCATCAAATTTTAAGATGTCTTTCAAAGAAATTTTCTGAAAATCTGAATGCTGAAAACTGATCTGCAAGGAATGCTTAATTGGTACATTTTTCTACTTAAATACAGGCACCTGTGGGGGGTTTCCCCCCCTTAAATCTGGGTTTTGCTTCAATCTTAAACTGAAATGGTATGAAAAGAAGATTGGCTTGGAAAGCCTCTTAAATTCCTTGACTGTGTGTAGCTCTCCGATTACAGCATCCCAGAGATAATGCCATCCTTGCCTAATGAGGGAGGTAAGCTACCATATTACAGAAACCTTATACTTTGGGTTTAACAAGCAACTTATGGGCAGTTCAGATATTATGTATTCTATTCAACCTTGGCAATACCACATGCATGATTAGATAATGGACCTCCAGGTATAATTGCATTATGGGTCATTCTGCTTCTCTATATTTTTAAAAAAGACACAGGGAATTTGGTGGGGGCACAGCAAAGGATTTTAAGTACTGATCAAGCTACTTCCATATTGGGACCATGCAGTGTTAGTATTCTCTATATAACAACTGCTTTGGACACAAAGAAATGTAGTCATAGAACTTGACTGGTTCATTAAAACAACTGCATCTGCTTTCAGGTTCATTTAGCTGCAGCAGAAACCCAAGGAACAGGTGCTGTTTTAATGATTTCCAAGCAAGAGTTGCTTTTGTACTCCCTGTCATTTTAAAATATCACTCTTGAAATAAATCTGAAACATACCACATTACCGGTATATGTTTAGGCAGGAGTGTATGTTTACACCACAGAAGGATCATGTGATGATTTTGCTAGGATTGAGATCAGGGTGGATAAAAATCAATGATTTTTTTAAAAAAATAAAAAAAAATCAGATTTTTTTTATTTAAATCGGATTTTTTTTTATTTTTATCGAATTTATTTTAATAAAAAACTTGGGGTAAAAATCTATTGTAAGATAGTTTTCTATTTAAGATACATAAATAATTTAGTTTATTCAGCATGAAATAGAGCTTAGTTATGTAGCATGAGACTGTATATTCTGCAACACTGGGACTATCGGTGAATCAACAGTGGGTCAAAGGAGTAGCAGAGATGACAGTTGCTCTTTAAAAATTATGATTTAAATCGAGTTGATTTAAATCAAGCCTTTTTACTAGTGATTTAAATCATGATTTAAATTGTGATTTAAATCAACTCGATTTAAATCAAATCCACCCTGATTGAGATGATTGTAAATTATGTTAGTGGTGTGTAAATACATTGTCACTTTAAATTGAAATTTTATAATTGATATTTCAAAAGTTTGTAACCACTTGTTTAGCTTTGCTATGTTTTTAAGATCATGCAATAAAATGATTTTCTGTATATTTTCAATTTACTGAAAAGAGAGTATGATGATGATTTACTATATTCCCCCTTTTTTTTTAAGCAGATAACCAAGGAACCACTTCTTTGACTTTGAGTTCAGGCCTATCATTCCAAAGCTCAATAAGGAGAAAAGTCAGAGAGAAGAAAAAACATGCAACCATTACTGCAAATCTTGCTGGCACAAAATATGAAATTGGTAGCAAACTACATATTCTACTTAATTTACATTTAATCCTGTGGTTAAAATAAAGAAAGGTGGATGGAGAAAGGAAAGTTTCATAGCCAAAAAAAAAGCTTTACATGTCAAAATATTACATATCAGGATGTTGATGTATTTTTGCGTTCTTCCTTGAGAAAGATCAGAGACGCCTGCTTGGGCTTTCATTCAGACTGTGATCACCTGTATGCCTCCATTACCATACAGTGACACATTCAGAAATTTTAGCCATAGATTAATGTTAAAAGTTAATCTCTACATTTTAATCCAATCATAAGTGAGTGGTAACTACTTAAAAAATCTTATTTTGTGGAGTGTTTGGTGCTTTCTCAGTTTGGGTGTTTGCTTGCAGATGTTCCATTACTTGACTAGGCAATATTATCAGTGCTAGTGGGTGTGGGGTTTATATACAATAGCTTGTTGTGTCAATGTCAGTGGGGGTGTGGTTTTCTCCTTGGTAGTTCCTTGATTAGGCTGTTGTTTTCTGTTACCATAGTCAGATAATGAAACCAAGGACTCCATAGTTCAATCCTGAGCTATACGTATTCTCTTTATTAAAATCCTACCCTTCTGCTAGAAAGTTGCATATTTATTAGGAAATATTTTTTGTCTTGGTAAATTGTTCTAGCAGCTAATCCTAAAGGTGCATTTCATCTCCATAGACATCTAGCAGTTAATATTTTTCAATATTATAATGCATTAAGCTCAGTGTGGTCATTCAGTTTCACATTAATTTTACACATGAATTACAAAAGAGAGCACATTGTTATTAAACCGGAGCTTAGCATTTCAGCTAGGGAAAATCTGTTTTTAATTGGGAGGATTATGATGTCTTGTTATAATTTGTCCAGTCAATACCATATTCTTGCTATCATTATCATTTAGAGTGAAAGTATCATTATGAGATACTTCATTATTTAGAAGACTTTTATACAAAATGTGTCAGGATTTCTTGGTTTGTTTTTTGTTTCACTTTAAGTCTCAATGTTAATCATTAGGGGGTTCTTGAATATTATCTACTATTCTTCCAACATTATGCTTTTGCTTGTCTATAGGTGTAATCACTTAGATTTTGTCTGATTTTTCAGTTGGCATAAACAAAGAAAAGTACAAATATTGCTTGTTAACACACAGCAATTAACCAAGAAGAGAATGAATTATATCTTATATCTTCCATTATGTAAATTTAGTTAGAAAAGCGACAACTTAGAAACATTTATAAAGTGAATTCTTGTCAGAGTCAACATATTCCTACAGTTTCAAGTAAAAATCAATCAGAGGTTTTTAGTAGATTATTTTGAAAGCTAAAAGGTCTTAAGATTCCTTTTTTCAGAGTTGTACCTTTGAACAGTCACTAAACAAATGTTTGTAAGTTGAGAACTACCTGTATTCATATTGTGGGCTGAATAATGTGAGTAATTTTAATAATGTTGTATGCTAATATTATCTGCTATACTTCTAAATCTGGAAAATTAAGGTTAGGTCTCTGCATATTGACAAATTTAATTGTTTATGTTGATTTTCATGTATCTATTTCTGTCTTGTAGTTCGGGTAGCAATAGAAGAAATTGGATTTGTGAAGACTCGGGATGATGACGAGACCGCAAACCTTATCTGGAGTGACTGTGCTGTGCAGCAAGAAAAAATTGCAGATCTCCAGAACTACCAGGTAAAAACCGGGAAGCACTGAGGCATTGATTAAAGTAGTAAACTGTTATATGTCCAGGATTTTTCTTAGTAATTCAGGTCAATTAATCCTGGTTCAAAATTGGAAACAAACTATTTTCAACATATACATTTGGCAGAAGTAGGATCAAGGTATGGTTCAGAGTTCCAGGCAAAGATTCTAGTATCTATAGCTTAGACCAGGGTGTCAAACTAAGGCCCGTGGGCCGAATCTGGCCCGTGGGTTGCTTAGATCTGGCTTGCGGGGCCACCCTGAAAACAATGGACTGGCCCATGGTGCCTCTGCCATCAAAAATGGAACTCGGGAGGGCCACATGCTCCATTTTTGCTGGCAGAGGGTTGCAGGAGGCCGTCCTGCCTGAAAATAGCTCACGAGCACCCTGCACCCCTCCCCCCCCGAGCTCCATTTTTGCTGGTAGAGGGTTGCAGGAGGCTGTCCCAGCCAAAAATGGCGCTTGGGAGCCCGTTTTCACTGGCAGAACTCTCAGGCCACCACAGGTGCCCCTGACATGAGTGATGTCAAGCTGGCCATGCACACTCTACTGAAGCCCACCTCGGCCCCCTGAGGTAAAACATAACCCTGATACGGCCCTCAATAAAATTGAGTTTGACACCCCTGGCTTAGACGATTGTCAACCCTTTGAAATAGACTAGGTTGGGAAACAGACAACACAAGAAATATTAATATTTTATTGATATAGGTTGTTGATATAGGTTAACTGAATTTTAACCTTACAGCTTTTCATTGTCCCTACTTCTTATACTAAAGAAAGTCAAGGTATGGTTATATTGACTTTTTTTCTTATCTCTTCCTGTTTTCCCAGGCAAGTTCATGTTTTTATAACCACTGTTATGTATCTTTTTCAAAATTACCTCTATACCCCTCTACAGCAGCAGAGGCCTATCATATTTCTAGCAGAAATCAAATTACATGGACAGTCACAATTGGAACTGAGTTCTACACATGGGTCAATTTAGAACAGGGCAGTGGTGGGATTCAGCCAGTTCACACCACTTTGGGAGAACTGGTTGTTAACTTTCTGAGCAGTTTGGTGAACTGGTTTTGGAAGAAATCATTAGGGCAGAGAATCGGTTGTTAAATTAAATCCCACCACTGAAACAGGGTATTACAGATGTTGTTTCACTGTGGATTTGACTTCTGGTGTTTTTATGGACATGGATATGTTTTCTTGGCAATGGTTCAAGAATGGTTTGTCCTTGTCTTCTTCTAGGATAGTATCTGAGTGAATGTGTGTTATTTTCACTGTCTAGTCCACAGCCCTAATATTACCCTCATCAAGTGATCAGACTGTACTTAGTTGGTTTGAGATAACCAATTTTAGCTCGGTACTGCCATCTACCAGGACAAAGGTAAAGACACCATCAATAGAGTTTGCTGGAGACTTATGCAGATTTATGCAAAAATCTCTTGGCTATATTGATTAGATGTGCTAGACTACCTTAGAGTAATAGTTTAGTCCTGAACAGATCATTACTGTCAAGGAGATCTTCCAAGTTGTCTCGTACTTCTCTCTTTGTTATTCGGTTCTCAGCGTAGCAGCCTTGCAAATTTGTATACTATTCAGAATCATAAATTTTGAGTTGGGCAGCCTTATAAATCCCATACGTAAATAAAGTATTCTTATACGTTGTATGAGGCCTCAAGCGAACCAATGATTTTTCAGGGTTACACTTACTAGCTACATTATCTACTTTTTGTTCCTTCTCTTGTTTGGATGGGGGACTCGTACCAGTAAAATATCCGAACAAAAGCACTTGCTATGTTAGTGTAGTGCAATATTCTTATTTCCTTTGTATTTCTCCCCCACCCCCCCACTCCAAATCTGATTTTTTTTTTAATAGTAAGAAACAAAGAACCATTGTGTTCCTAATTGATAGTTTGTTCAGGATTTCAGTGATCTGGGACCAAATTCCTAAACTGAGAGAAAAAGAGAAAGATTGTATTATATTAATCACCTTCTATGTAAGATTGCTAAGAAGCCCATACAGGTAGTCCTTGCTTAGTGGCCACAATTTGGACTGGCAAGTCTGCCATTAAGCACTGCAATAGCTAAGTAGAAGATTGTGTGACCATGGTGGGTTTGTGGTGTCACTTCCCATTTAGTCATTAAACACGACATCACATGATAATGACTTTGCAATTTTACTTTCACATTCTCTAACTGCTTGTTGGAAGCTGTTTGTGAAGAACAAGAATGTCAATCACATGACTGTGGGATACTGACGACTGCAAATGCACGCTGCTTGCAAAGCACCCAAAGCACGATCAAAAGACTGGTATACTGCAACGGTCATAAATGTGAGGACTGGACGCAAAGCTGTTTTTTAAATGATTGTAATTTCGAATAGTTGCTAAATGAGAAAGTTGGTTAGCAAGCATTACCTGTACATATTTCTGGTCAACACACCATCTACTAAATGTCAGAAGCTTCAGAACATATTTAGTAATATTATCTTGCACTTACAGTTATTGACTCATCTTCAGCTTTAATATGCATCAGCTTTGTATCAGAAATTTCTATCTAATGTGTGTCTTCTGTTTTGTTTTTGTTTTTAACCAGAGAATCAACCATTTTCCTGGAATGGGGGAAATCTGTAGGAAGGACTTCTTGGCACGAAACATGACTAAGTAATTTGCTTTCTTTTTCTTTTTTTTTAATAATGGAGAACAGTTGGTTACAATGCAGGTTAAGAAGTTTAAATATAGCTATTAGTTTATTTTACTGGATATCCAAGTACTCATTAGTAGTTCCTGAATGTCATCCAGTTCCTAAAGTCCAAAATAAGCTGGTCCTTTACCAGTCTTTGGTGGTTCTTCCAAAGAGCTATGAAGGATGGAACTATCAATAGCTACAGGGCAGCCATGTGTCCTGCAGCTGCCATAAGTGATATTTGATGTGAGTTCAGGGGCAACTACAACAAGAAAATTGCATGCTTTATGCCTGGGGTGGGGAACGATGGCCCTTTTATGACTTGTGGACTTCAGCTCCCAGAATTCCTGAGCCAGTCATGCTGCAATCCACAAGTCATAAAGGGGGTCATGGTTTCCCACTTCTGCTTTATGCCTTAAACTTCTCGAAGGCTTCCAATTAGCCTGCATGCCAAACAAGATGGCTTTTTGGCCTGATCCAGGAAAAGTTACTTTTTAAATGAGTTTGATTATGTTTTTTTTTTTTTTTTTTTTTTATTGCAAAAGTTTTACAATTACATTTTCACCCCCTTTTTCACCCCCCATCTCCCGCCCCAAACTTCCCATCCTCCCTAACCCTCCCTAACCCTCCCCCCCTGACTTCCCTATTATATACTCATAACTAATAACACTAATATTTATTTATTTATTTATTTATTAAATTTCTATACCGCCCTTCTCCAATAGGACTCAGGGCGGTGCACAGCCAAGATAAAAACAAAGCATACAAAATTAAGAACAATATTAAAATAATTAAATGTTTTGGCCGAAATTAAGATAACCCAATTTAAAATCAATTTAAAATTTAACTCAGGCCAGCCCAGCTTGTTGAAATAAATAGGTTTTCAGGGCCCGACGAAAAATCCGGAGGTCTGTTATTATACGTAACTCTGGGGGAAGGTTGTTCCAGAGGGTGGGCGCCGCCACAGAGAAGGCTCTCCCCCTGGGGGTCGCCAGCCGACATTGTCTGGCGGACGGCACCCTGAGGAGGCCCACTCTGTGCGAGCGTACTGGCCGGTGGGAGGCTATTGGTGGCAGAAGGTGGTCTCGTAAATACCCCGGCCCTAAGCCATGGAGCGCTTTAAAGGTGGTCACCAACACCTTGAAGCGCACCCGGAAGACCACTGGGAGCCAGTGCAGCTCGCGCAGGAGAGGTGTCACATGGGAGCGCCTCGTCGCCCCCATAATCCCCCGCGCGGCTGCGTTCTGGACCAGCTGGAGCCTCCGGGTGCACCCCAGGGGGAGCCCCATGTAGAGAGCGTTGCAGTAGTCCAGGCGGGAAATGACTAGTGCCTGAGTGACTGTGCGTAGAGAGTCCCGATCTAGAAAGGGGCGCAGCTGGCGTATCAGGCGAACCTGATAAAAAGCCCCCCTGGCCACGGCCGTCAAATGATCTTCTAAAGACAGCCGTGCGTCCAGGAGGACGCCCAAGTTGCGAGCCCTCTCCGTGGGGGCGAGTGATTCGCCCCCAATAGCCAGCGATGGCGTCAGCTGGCTATATCGGGACGCTGGAAGCCACAGCCACTCGGTCTTGGAGGGGTTGAGTCGGAGCCTGTTTCTCCCCATCCAGGCCCGCACGGCCTCCAGGCACTGGGACATCACTTCAAGGGCATCGTTGGGGTGGCCTGGGGTGGAGATGTACAGCTGGGTGTCATCAGCGTACTGATGGAACTCCACCCCAAAGCCACGGATGATCTCACCCAGCGGCTTTACATAAATGTTGAACAGAAGGGGCGAGAGGACCGACCCTTGTGGCACCCCACAAGCAAGGTGCCTCGGGGTCGACCGCTGCCCCCCCGTCAACACAGATTGCGACCGGTCAGAGAGGTAGGAGGAGAACCACCGCAGAACGGTGCCCCCCACCCCCAACCCCGCCAACCGGTGCAACATGATACCATGGTCGATGGTATCAAAAGCCGCTGAGAGGTCTAACAGGACCAGGATAGAGGAGCAACCCCTATCCCGAGCCCTCCAGAGATCATCCACCAACGCGACCAATGCCATTTCCGTGCTGTGCCCAGGCCGGAAGCCGGACTGGAGCGGGTCTAGATAGACAGCTTCATCCAGGTACCGGGGAAGCTGTTGCGCCACCACACTCTCAACAACCTTCGCAACAAAGCGAAGGTTGGAGACTGGACGATAGTTAGCCAAAACAGCCGGATCCAGAGAGGGCTTCTTGAGGAGGGGCCTCACAACCGCTTCTTTCAAAGCGGCCGGCAGGACCCCCTAATATATAAGCCTGAACCCGTCCCTCCCCCTATATAATTTTTCCTCTTTATCTCTTTACATTAAAATATTTCTAATACATTATTTTCAAATAAAAGCTATTTGATACTTTCTAGTTTGGTATTTGTTCTGAACATATTCTATCCACCTTTTCCATTCCCATTCATAAGTCTCTTGTGAACAATCTTTTAAATACGCTGAAATCTTCGCCATCTCTGCAAAACTAGCCATCTTCAAAGTCCATTCCTCGATAGTAGGCAAAGCTTCATTCTTCCAATATTTACCTATCAACAATCTTGCTGCTGTTATCATATACAATATTAGTTTTATTTCACCCCGAGTAAAACCCTTAACTATACCCAATAAGAACAATTGTGGAGAAAATTGAATTTTTTTCTTCAAAACATTCTGCATGACCCACCAAATTTTTATCCAAAAAGCCTTAACTTTCCTACAGGTCCACCAAACATGATAATACGTAGCATCCAAACATTCGCATCTCCAACATTTTGGCTGAACATTAGGGTACATACATGACAACTTTTTGGGATCTAAATGCCATCTATAAAACATTTTATAGAAATTTTCCCTCAAGTTCTGGGACTGTGTAAATTTAACATTCTGAACCCAAATATTTTCCCATGTTTCCAACATCACTGGTTCTTCAAAATTTTGTGCCCACTTAATCATACAATCTTTAACTAATTCAGTTTCTGAATCCCTTTCTAGCAAAACATTATAAAGCCTTTTAATATGCATTGGGCCTTTCTCTCTTATATGTCTAACCAATTCTTCCTCATGCAACATAATACCAGTTTTTTGGTCCTCTTTCCATCTCAGTTGTAATTGATTATATTGTAACCAAGTTAGATTAAGCCCTTCATCCAACAGTGTCTGTAATGTCTTCAGCTGCCATCTGCCCGCATCTGTAAAAAGAACCTCTTTGTATAAAAACCCCCCGAGTGACATTATATTTGTATTCCACAAAGTATGACCAAGATCCAGCCATAGCGGTATTTTGTAATCCCATTTGAATCGGTGCTTCTTCCAAACTCTCATCAAGGAGTCTCTAAGTATATGACTTTTAAATACTTTATCTACTTTGTCGTCATAAAATAAATAAGCATGCCATCCAAATTCGAGATCAAAACTTTCTGCGTTCAGTATTCCAGTCTTTTTACTTCCAAACCAATCACTTGTTAAAGTTAAAGCTGCAGCATCATAATATAACTGTAGGTTTGGGAGTTTAAGGCCTCCTCTTTCTGGAACATCTTGCATAATTTTCAGTTTCACTCTCGGCTTCTTCTCGTTCCAGACAAACTTATTCACACCAGACTGCCAAACTTTCAATTGTTTATCACTTTTAAGCACCGGAATCATTTGAAACAAAAACAGAAGTCTTGGCAAAATGTTCATCTTAACTGCTGCTATTCTTCCAAGTAAAGACAGTTGCAGCTTTTTCCAGGTCTCCATATCTTTCTGGACCTCTCGCCACAGCACCTCATAATTATTTTGAAACAATTTCAAATTTGATTCTGCAACCTGAACTCCAAGATATTTTACCTTAGGTACAATTTCAAAACCTGCCCTCCTTTCAAGCTCATATTTACGATCTTGTGTCATATTTTTAACTATCATTTTGGTCTTTTTTGAATTCAATCTAAAACCTGAAACTCTACCATAGTCTTGTATAATGTCATTCATCAAGATTATTGATTCCATTGGTTGTGATAGGGTAACCACCAGATCATCTGCAAATGCCTTTATTCTATAATCCTCTTGCCTTATCATTATGCCTTTCAAAATTTTAGAATCCCGTATTGTATTTAACAAGACTTCCAATGTTAAAATAAATAAAAGTGGGGACAACGGACATCCCTGTCTTGTTCCTTTTTCAATTTTAAACTCTGTCGTCAAACTTCCATTAATAATAATCTGTGCCTTTTGCTCTTGATAAATTGCTGAGATTGCCTGTATAAATTGGTCCGCAAAGTCCATCTTTTTTAAAGTCTTTAATAGAAAATTCCAATCCACTCTATCAAAGGCCTTCTCTGCGTCCAAAAAAGCCAGCACTGCAGGAATCTGTTTATTCTTATCAAGATATTCCAATAAGTCTATTACTTGCCTTACATTGTCCTTCATATATCTGCCTTCAATAAATCCCGCTTGGTCCTCATGAATCACCTTTTGAATTACTGGCATCAACCTGTTGGCTAATACCTTCGCATAAATTTTATAGTCTGTATTCAAAAGAGATATTGGTCTATAATTCTCTGGTTTTTTAGGACCAACTTGTTCTTTTGGTATCAAAGATATATAAGCAATTGTCCAAGATGGGGGTATTTTACCCCCTTGTTGAATGTTACAAAATAAATCTCTAAGTTGTCCCACCATTTCAGCTTGCAAAGTTTTATAATACACTGCAGTCAAACCATCCGTGCCAGGAGCTTTGGCTGTTTTTAACTGTTTAATTGCTGCTGTTATCTCCTCCTCTGTTATGGGATAGTTCATTCTTTCCTTTTGTTGATCAGTAATTTTTGTAACTCTCTTATCATTTAAATATTTTTCTATAAGTCCATTCTGCACCTCTTCTTTAGCATATAATTTAGTATAATAGTCCACAAAAGCTTCTTTAATTAATTTTTGTTGAAAGATTTCTTTCCCGCCAATATCAATACTATCAATAGTCCGTATACTTTGTTTTTTCCTCAATGTGTAAGCCAACCATCTGCCCGGTTTGTTAGCGTTGCAAAATGTATTATGCTTCGCATATTGTAGGCTTGTTGCAACTTGTTCCGCCATAAGCATTTGAAATTGGTCTTTCAAAAGTTTTATAGCACTTCGAATTCTTTCATCTGTTGGGTTTTTAATAAGTAGCTGTTCTTTATTCTTTATTTCCATTTCCAACTCAATTCTTTTCTTTTGTCTGAACTGTCTATGTTTAGAGTTCATATAGATAAGTACCCCTCTCATATAAGCTTTACTTGCATCCCAAACAATTTCAATTGGAGTACCTTTATTCAAATTTATTTCAAAAAATTCTTTCAAATGCTTTTTAAGTTCTATTGTATTTTTTTCATATCTAAACAAGTTCTCATTTAATCTCCAGGAACGTCTCTCAACCTTATCCATCTCAATTTCTATCCATACAGGGCTATGGTCAGTCAAAGTTCTTGGAAAAATCTTTGTTCTTTTGGTCTTAACAAGTAGATCATTTGACAACAGGATAAAATCAATCCTAGAAAAAGATCTATGTCTATCAGAAAAAAAAGTGTAATCCAATACGTTTGAATTATGTATTCTCCAAACATCTTTTAATTCCATATCTTCTTTCATATCAAAAAAAGTCTGTGGTAGTCTAATTCTAGACTTTGCCAAGCTCTTTTTATCTAGTTTAGAATCAATTACTCCATTCCAGTCTCCCATAATTAAAATAGATCTATAGTCCCATTGCAATATTTTAGTATGTAATATCTTATAAAAATAATCCTGTTGTTGGTTGGGAGCATAAATTCCAATCAGAAGAGTTGGTCCATTTACTGTAAACAATTCAATTGCTACAAACCTACCATCTTGATCTGCTTCTATAACTTTCGCTGTTAATTTTTTATTTACATAAATAACCACACCATTCTTTTTCTGCGAAGTCGAAGATATAAAATGTGCTCCTAATTTTGAGTTTATCAAATATTTTTGATCTTGAGTAGTTATATGCGTTTCTTGTAAACATATTATATCATTATTAAATTGTTTCAAATATGTAAATAATTTCTTCCTTTTCTGTGCTGAATTCAACCCATTGACATTCCAAGATAGACACTTAAAGGTCATCAGCCTCTTTCTGGAGCGCGGAGCAATATCTTTGAAGTTCATCCGAAAGCTTCGATCTCGCTCCTCCCATAGCGCCACTCTCTTGTACGGTACTCTTAACTGCCTTCTTGTCTTGTCTTTCCTGTTGTTGTTGTTGCTGTTGTTTAAATAGCTTAGATTGAGCTCTAGTTATACGTTGATCTTTCACTTCAGCCAACTGAATCAAATCCAAAATTGGAGAAGAATCCAGCAAGGGCTCACTCAGAAAACCTCCTTCTGCACCTTGCACTGTTTCTAATTCCTGCTTAGACTGTTCTTCCAATTGCCTCTCTTCACTCTCCTTAATCTCCAAAACTGTAGATGTACGTGGAGATGGAGTTCTTTCCTTAAGTATAGTACTATAAAAATGTTGTGCCTTCTCCACGGTATTCAACCGATATCCTTCTCCCTTGTATCTAAAAATTATCCCAGCTGGTGCGTCCCACCGGAAGGGTATCTGTAAATTTTTCAATTCCTTAACAAGAAAACCAAATTCTTTTCTAGCTTTCAGCATTTTAGGAGGTAATTCTTTAAAAATTTCAAGTCGTGAACCCCCCACTTGTACAGAGGTGTGAAAAGATTTTTGCAGGATATGATTTCTAATCTCTCTATCGGTGAAATATATCACCACATCTCTAGGCAGTTGTCTTTGTCTGGCCACCCAAGAGTTGACTCTGTAAATTTTATCTATTTTATGAAATACCAAATCAGGATTAGCTTGTAAAATCTTGGCCAAGGCTTCAGAGCAAACTTGTCTCAAGTCCTGTCTCTCCTCCTCTCGAATTCCCCGAAGCCGTATAGCAAATTCCATCGCCCGGAATTGTATCATAACAATCTCATCTTCAATTCTCTGCATTTTATTGTCAACTTCATCAATTTTATAATCATTGTCTTTCATCTTAACATTAACTTCTGATTTAAATTCTTCAACTTTAAAATCAACTTTCCCAATAAATTCTACCAGGCCAGACGCCACTTCTGATATTTTTTTGGTCACCTTTTTTTGATTCTGATTCACCATGTCTTTAACTTCATTAATTTCCTGCATAAATTCCTGATGTGATTTTTGAAGTTTATCATCTATCTCCTGTTGGGATTTTTGAAATTTATCATCCAAAGTTTTAGAAATAAATTCTTTTAAATCTCCCACATCAAATTCTTTTTTCTGAGTTTGTAACTGTTGAGCAGGGGGAGGTTGCTTTTCATGTTTGTGTGTGGGGGATCCCCCCCCTGATGCCTTCCCTTCCTGCTTCTTTGAAGCCATCCTGGCTCGTGATCTAGTTTTTCTAAAGAGGGAGGTTCCTTTTCCTTTCCCTCCTGCACAAAAACTTCTAAAAAAGTCCCCCAGATTTAATCAAATAAAGACTAGAATAAAGCAAAATCCAGTATTAAAAAGGGAGAAATTGTTGTTTCTCTTACAACAAGCAAGGCAACTTTGTAGCAACTTGGAAACTTTGTAACAAAACAAGATAACTTCACCAATCCACATTCACTGGCTCGTTAACTCTGAGGCTAGGCGCCATGTTTTTTTCTTTTCAAAGCACTTTCACTCACTCGCATTTCTCAAATCGAAAGTCAATAAAGTGCTGATACTTGCGTTTCCAAATTTCAGGATTCAGGTAGTTTCGCTGTTTATTAAAGCCGGTTCTTTCGCTTTAAGTTTCCTGCAGCCGGCTTGTTCTGCAAAAGCAGAATCGTCCCACGTCGCCCGGAGTTTCAGCAGGCTGGGAGGGAGCCACGCCTGTTCTCTCCCCAGAAACTTCCCTGGGGGGTCACAGGGGCTCAACCTGTGCCCTGCGGTCTCTCTTCTTCAATCCTTTAGGATTTAGAAGTTTTCGAGCCGCTTCTTCGTTTCGAAGCGGCTCTACAGGCGGCGGGGCTGGCGGAGCTTCAAAGAGCGCCGCCGACGCCGAAGACAAGGAAACCGGAAGTCGAGTTTGATTATGTTTTCTTTGTGTTTGTTCATAAGCAACAGAAAAATGTTTCAAATTGGAAAAATTGGGAAAAAAAGTTTTCTTGTAAGGAATTCTTCAAATATGTCTATCTTGTAAACATGCAATCTATATTTATATACATTTAATTTGAATACTTAATTTGATTTTTTTACTTTATGCTGAGATATACTTTATGCTAGATAACACCCAACAATTAAATTTACAAGCATAAAAATAGTTATCCTGAGATAATGCCTTGTTGTTGTTGTTTTTTTTACCAAGGTAGCAGAGAAGGTTTTTTTACCAAGGTAGCGGAGAAGTATAATTCGAAACTCAGAAAGCTGCTTTATACTGATCTGAGTTATAATCATGTTGGTGTGCATGTATGTTTGTGCGTGTGATAAAACTCTTAATTCTCAAATTTTGTGACTTTTTAAAAAAATAGTAATAATAAATAGATTAGGATTAGTAGAGGTTAACACATCTATTTGAAACATTACTTTAAAAACAAAATCAAACTGAAAATTAGCAATTTTGCCAGCCAGTTTGGTCTAGTGGTTTAGGCACCAGGCTAGAAACCAGGAGTCTGTGAGTTCTAGTCCCACTCTTAGGTGTGAAAGTTGGCCTGGTGACTTTGGGTCAATCACTTTTGCTCAGCCTGACGCACCTCACACGATTGTTTGTGGAAAGAAAATAGGAGGAGAAAGGAGTATTAGATATGTTTGCTTCCTTGAACTATTTATAATAAATAATAAAGGTGGGATAAAAATAAATACTTTTCAGTGGTGTGATCTCAGGAGCTTTGGGCAAGGCAGAATGGTACAGAAATGATCTGGCTAGTCATACAACCCATTGCTGTGGCTTGCCCTTTTCTATCCTAAAACGTATAGTATAATAAGAGGGAAGCATTCATATCAATACTTTCAGTGCTCAGTAAGCAGAAAAAATGTTCTGACATTTACCACTTTACTGTAGTTGTCATTTCAAAAAGAGCTTGAACAAATTAATTGAGCATTACTAATGCCTTAAACCAAGGGAAGACAAGCCTGCACGAATGATTCTTTGTTTGATACTTGAATTGTATGTTTTTCAGATTCCTAGAAAAACAGAAGGGGCTCTGTAGAATGGGTTTCTTTTCTTTTCTTTTCTTTTCTTTTCTTTTCTTTTCTTTTCTTTTCTTTTCTTTTCTTTTCTTTTCTTTTCTTTTCTCCCTTTCATCAGTTAGGACACTTTTGTAGCTTAATGGGATTTCCTCCCTCTTTTCTAAATAGAGAGCAGATTTAGTTGTTTGAAGAAAGCATCCCATAACAGTTTCCCCATGGAAAAACTAGCTCACTCTTCCCCAAAATAGCACCTTTCAAATTTGTTCGTATATCTTTGAGCATTCTCAGCTGATATCAAGAAGAGATCATGGGAGATATAATTCTATATATCCAGAGGGCATCAGATTAGAGAAGACCTAGTCTTGACTTTCAATACCAACCTTCAGAGTTACAGGTAGTCCTCGACTTACGACCACAACCGAACCCAACATTTCTGTTGTTAAGTGAGACATTTCAACATAAATGAGTTTTGTCCCATTTTTTGACTTTTCTTGGTGCAGTTGTTAAGTGAATCACTGCAGTTGTTAAGTTAGTAAGAAGGTTGTTAAGTGAATCTGGCTTCCCCATTGACTTTGCTTGTCAGAAGGTCGCAAAAGGTGATCACATGACCCCTGGACACTGCAACCATCATAAATATGAACCAGTTGCAAGCATCTGAGGTGTTTTTCCCCCCAAGTTTTAGAAAGCTTTTATTAAATATAAAAAATTCGATGTCTACATAAACAGTGTGCTGTCTGAGTACAGTTATTTTTGAGAAATAATAAACATAATAAAAACAATAATATTCATAACATTAATATTGATCACATAATAATAGTAGTATTTGCTTATCCATTTCAGTGGACCTTTCTTATGTAGTTAATTAATCATTCTCTTATGCTTCTACGTTTCTAACTTCTGTTTCTGCTAGTTAGCCATTGATAAAACAAATCCCATGTTCAAATCCCATCTTCTCCTTAATTTTAAGTGTTAATCTAGCCATTTCTGCACATTTTAGTATTTTTTTAAATTACATTTTCCTCAGCAGGGATCGCTTCATTTTTCCACAGACACAATTCTAGCTGCTGTTAACACATGTAAAATTAAATACGTATTCCCTTTATTGTATTTTTCTGGTAAAATACCCAACAAAAATATTTCTGGTTTTAGATCTATGTGTTGCTTTACCATTTTTTCTAGCCATGTATGTATTTTTGTCCAATACTTTTTTGCCTTTGGGCGTGTCCACTACATATGATAATATGAATCTGGTGTCTGATTACATTTCCAATATTTAGCGGACATCTTTGCCAGTCTTGCTGGCAAAAAGTCCTGCTGAAAAGTGCCAACTATAAAACATTTTATATAGATTTTCTTTATATACAGTTGACATTGTTAGTTTATAATTCTTATCCCACAATTTCTACCATTTAACTCTGTAGTATAACCAAAATTTTTAGCCCATACTATCATTGTTTCCTTCACTTCTCTTCTTCTATTTTAATGCTCAATAAGTAGCTATAAATTTTTTTGATTAGTTTTTCATCTATTCCTATGAGTATCTGGTCTAGTTCTGTTGATTCTTTATAAAAGCCATTTTAAATGAAAAAGGGGAACTTAAAACTAAGCAAGAACTGAATAGTCAAGGGATTGATTTAGCATGGTGGCTACATATGCAAATACAATCAAGATATGAGGAAGATGCTAAAGTGTATGGTTTTTACCAAGCATCTGAGTTTTGATCATGTGCCCATGGAGATGCTGCAATGGTTGTAAGTGTGAAAAGGTCACAAGTCACTTTTTTCAGTGCTGTTGTAACTTTGAATGGTCACTAAATGAACTGATGTAATTCGAGGACTACCTGTACTGAAGTGTTACTTTAGCAAACAAGGCATGTTGTTCATCACTTTTGACCAGTAAGAAGTTTCTATCATGTCAAATACAGTACACATTTTTCAGACATTTAGACTCCAAGTCATCTAATAACAGAATCAATTGGTGGGGTGAAGATATGAGCTTAATCTTAGCTTGAATATACTTGTGACATTAAGAATATGGGTAGTCCTTGAACTTGCAACTGTCCAAAGTTCTGACAGACTTATGGGGTGGGGTGGGAAGGTGACTTAGGATCTAGAGTCAAAGTTTTGATAGTCATTTATTTATTTATTATTTATTAGTTCGATTTATATGCCGCCCTTCTCCGGAGACTCAGGGCGGCTTACAATGCGTTAAGCAATAGCCTTCATACTTTTGTATATACCTGTTTAGTAGGGCTTTCGGGCCCCGCAAGTGGTGTTCTTTTTTATACAAAGTCAGTTTATTGCCCCCACAATCCGGGTCCTCATTTTACCTACCTCGGAAGGATGGAAGGCTGAGTCAACCTTGAGCCTGGTGAGATTTGAACTTGCAGTAATTGCAGGCAGCTGGCAGCTAAGTGCTACTTAACAGCACTTTAATCCGCTGCACCACCAAGGCTCTTATTTCCCCCCTCATGGTCACATAACTGCACTTTGGAGGCTTGACATTTAGGCTGCATTTATGGCTGTTTGCAGCATCTTGCGATCACACAACTGCATTTTATGATGGTTTTGCGAAAAACGGGATTTCCTTCCATTTTTTCGCAAAACTGTACCCATAACAACTACTGGTTCACTTAACAACTTAATGACCACCATAAAAAAAAGGTTGTAAAATTGGGTCTGTTATGTGACCAACCGTTTTACGACTGTCACCAGTTACCACCATGATGAACAGGCTCCGTTACAGTCATAACTTGAGAACTACCTGTATCCCCAAAAAATAAAATAATAATCACCGTGTGTAATTAAACAAAGCAATTCTGCAATCCTGAATCACAGTGCTGGCATTACTTGGGATCTATAATAACTGTAAGCACAATTATAAAAATTGCCATGATGGTTGTGGGTTTTTCTGTTTTCATTTTGAAGTGTTCTTTCCACAATTAGCTAGTTGCTTTTGTAACAGGCTTTCTATTGTACACAGACCCTGACACTCTTGGCTCCAATCCTGGATCTGCAGATGGCCATTTTTGCAAGTTTTGTACCCACATAAACGATTAGTAATTGTATACAATCTCTCAGCCAAATTAAAAGAATGACAGGAAAGTTGTTATGGTTCTCTTCTTGTTTTGCTTTGCTTTCTATTTATTGTAAAATGACGAATATAATAGCAGTACCTGACTTGAATCAACATTTCTTTACTACAACCTTTGGGGATATGAAGATCTTTATTTATACCTGTCATTTCTGTGGTAATTCTTATAACAATTTTCTTATATTTTTCCGCTTCCTTTAAAAGAAGGGAGTACAAATAAATTGTAAGCAATTTAATGTGCACTTTTGTTCCTAAACGTTTCCATCTCAGTTGATGGGAAAGATTCTGAATGTGAAAGTAACATTTTGAACAAAAAAAAAATATATATGCAGATTTACTAAAGTAACGAAACACACAGAAATTCAGATCTTACAATGGTAATATGTACTGTTGGATAACCTTAATTTTGGCACCTGCCCTGTTGAGTTATGGTTTCCAATAAAGCATTACAGTGGCAATCCAAACTATATTTGGGAATAAATGCCCTTAAACTACAGGTAATTCTCAATTTACAATCATTAGTGTGGTGACCAAAGTTACAACGGTATGAAAAAAGTGGCTTATGGCTGTTTTTCACACTTACCACCTTTGCAGTATCCCCCATAGTCATGTGATCAAAATTCAGATGCTTGGCAGCTGACTCATATTTATGACCGTTGCAGTGTTCTGGGGTTGTGTCATCTTTTGTGACCTTTTCACAAGCAACGTCAATGGGAATGCCCGATTCACAACCACCGTGTTACTAGCTTAACAACAGCATCAAGAACCCACAGAAGACAAAATAATAGCCAAAATTACAGAATGTGCAGAACTGGATAAGCTCACAAAAGAAATACAAGAGAAAGACGATACTGATTACTATTTAGTATGGCAAAGATGGTACAGCTGGCTGGAGGCAAAAATAGGAATATAAAGATAATTTTCGACTATTCAACAGAAATGTATAGAAGTAAACAAGGAGTCAATTATATATATACATATATAACCATGTAAACATGTGACTGTAGATATAGATACAAATAGAAATATGAAAATAACCCACTGTTGTAGTAACTTCTAAGAGTCAGTCATTGGACTGAATTGATGTTTTTTCGTTTTGTATGTTGTTTCAATGTATTTATGTTGGTTTTTTTTTTTTATATTATTAATAAAAATTAAAAAAAAAAAAGAACGGTTGTAAAATGGGTCCAAACTCCCTAACAACGTCTCACTTAGCAACAGAAATTTTGGGCTCAGTTGTGGACGTAAGTCGAGGACTACCTATATAACATTCTAAATATACAATATATGAATATGTTTTTCTTTGTCCAGTTTGCTGCTGCTAAACACTGAATTAAATGAGATTGAAACCACAGATAATGAAAATGCACTGGTTTTTTGGTTCTGTTTTTTTCAGAATGATCAAATCTCAGCCACAGGAATATAGTTTCATTCCTCGGACGTGGATTTTTCCAGCAGAATTTACCCAGTTCCAGAACTATGTAAAAGAACTTAAAAGAAAGCGCCGACAGAAAACTTTCATAGTCAAACCAGCTAATGGGGCCATGGGACATGGGTAGGTGCAGTGCTAATCCAGTTCTTCCACATGAGTATGCTTCTTTATAGTAGTGGAATTATAATTAGATATTGACTTTCTAAAAATGCTTTTATTAATAACAAGGACAGTAAGCAGGCTATTGTTACTATACTGGCAACAAACATTTCCTTCCAAATAGTGGACTGGATTTGTTAGTTTTGTTTCCGTATATAGGTAGTCCATGCTTGACAACACTAATTGGGACTGGAAATTCTATCCTTAAGGGATGTGGCCATAAATAAAAAAACCTAAGCGACTGTGTCACTTATTGACAGTAGCTTTGACAGTCCCAGTGCTGTCATTAAGCAAGGACCACAAGCACACCACATGACCACAAATTCCAATTTCCTGTTGGATTCCCCATTGATTTTGCTTATGGAAAGTTGGCAGGGAAAGTCAGTAATCACGATCCCCTGACTGCAGGTGATTGTAAAATCTGTAAGTACAAGATACGGTTGTAATTATCACTCATTCAGCATTGTTGTAAGTTTGAGCAGTTGCTGAATGAGTAATAATTAAGTGAGGAATACCTGTAACAATCTGTTTATTATTTATTTATTAAAAAGTTTTATGTAACTTCCCAACGCACAGCACAGCATAGTATAATGTGACACAATAATTATAGCTGAAAGGTATTCAAATATTTCGTAAACTATACGGTATAATAGATTTGATGTACATGCCTAAGAAGTAGGCTTAATAGACCTGGCTTAAAACAAGTGAAACCAGTATCTTACTACGTATTTAAGGGACATTATTTTTTTTAAAATAAACAATTAGCCAAAATGAAAAGCCTTCAGTTTTTCTTTTTTGCCTTTTATCAGGATCTCCCTTGTCAGAAATGCAGAAAAACTTCATTCCCAGGACCACCTCATAGTTCAAGAATACCTTGACAAGCCCTTCCTTATGGAAGGTTACAAATTTGATTTAAGGGTATACATTTTAGTAACGTCATGTGATCCACTTAAAATATTTTTATATCATGATGGATTAGTGAGAATGGGCACAGAAAAATATCATCCACCCAATGAATCAAATCTGGTAAGTAAAAGTTTGGGCGAATAAAAATAGTACAACAACATATGCTTAGGCAAACCTACAGTATAAATTGTAATAGAAAACAGCTAGGTATTGATTGCAAGATAAATCGTTTTGGAATGATTATATTTGACTTTGTTTTTAATTTCTGTTGAGTTGAGAGTCAGAAGAATACAATGGTTGAGGGTATCAAAAACTGCTGAGAGGCCTAAAACAGCCACAACCTTCATCAATAACCAACTTGGATGTGTGACCAGTGCCATCTTGGTTCCATGTTCAGTCCTAAGCACTGATTTAAAAAGGGTCCAGCAAATTCATTTCCTTTAGAATTCTCCATGGAATTATGTTTAGCCTGTGATCCTGGAGACAATATACAGATTTCATGACAACAGTAGATAGATTTATTCTTCATCAGTTTATTCATTTTACCAATTTTTATGCCAGCAAATTTGAATAGTTTAGTTTGGCATTAAGTTTTTCCTTTTGTCTATCCTGAATTTCCAACCTTGGTATTTCATTAAATAAAATTAGATAAATAAACAAATAAATTAAATAATAAACAACAAATAAATTAGGTAAATACTATTCTGTATCAAGGAAAAAACTACAAGGTTGATCCTCCCCCCCATATCTATCATATTTTTAATTCCTTTGTTGTATTCCATATTATTTAACTTTTTAAAAACTAAATAATAAAAAAAGTATCTTTTCTGCAATGTAAAAACTGCTTCATTACCATCATCTTCATTAAGTCTCTCTTTAAATAGAACTGTAAACTCTTTCTCTACTTGTCCCTCAGGAATCACATTCTGATTTCTGTTTCAGAGCCAATTGTATATGCATCTGACCAACTACTCTGTGAATAAGCATAATGAGCATTTTGAACGGGATGAAACAGAAGATAAAGGCAGTAAGCGCTCTATAAAGTGGTTTACTGAGTTTCTGCAAACAAATCACCTTGACGTTTCCAAATTCTGGAATGATATTTCAGTAAGAGAAAACTAATATGCAATAGCTGTTCTGTGTTTGGTCATCATAGTGGTAATGCTCTATACTGTTCTTCTTGGACCAGGACATAATATGGATTTTGATGCATGCATCTGAAGTCCTTATTTAAATTTTTTAATACGGTGAAATTACTAAAAGACAGAACTGTTATGTGTAGAATCTTGTCATTATGTCAAAGAGGGGAAATGGGCAAAGTACCAGACCCCCCCCCGGGAAACTGAATAATGTTCTGAACAAATTATTAGAATCCTTTAGCAGTCCTGATTAGATCCTAAATATTATTTCCCCTGGAATGTTTGTCATTTAGAGCACAGCCAACAATCAATTCTTATTTTGTCTATCATATTTTGCTGTTTAATGGAATGTTTTTCTGTAAAAGTCAAATAAACACAATAATGATGCTACTCTGCTGTCCTTACCTTTTACACAATCTCCCAGGAGTTAGTGGTGAAGACACTTATAGTAGCAGAGCCACATGTCCTTCATGCTTATCGTATGTGTAGACCAGGGCAATCTCCTGGAAGTGACAGCGTTTGCTTTGAAGTTCTGGGATTTGATATTCTGCTGGACAAGAAACTCAAGCCATGGCTATTAGAGGTGAGCAGCTTTACAATAATTTCAATAAGTGTATAAAGGTTTAAAAAAATCACAACTGGTTTGCCACTCAGTACCGTTGTTGAATTAAAAATCAGATGTTCCTATCTAACAGTTAGAAGTGAGCATGATGGCTCAGCAGTTAAAGATGCTGAGCTTGTCCGCTGAAAAGCAGACAGCCCGGATTTGAAAGTTGAGCATCATGTGAGCTCCCATTACTTGTCCTAGCTCCTGCCAACCTAGCAGTTCTTGAAAGCATGCAAGTATGAGTAGATAAATAGGTACCACTTCGGTGGGAAAGTAACAATATTCCATGTGCCTAGTTATGCTGGCCACATGACCACGTAATGTGGTCTTTGGACAACACTTGGTCCCTCAGAAATGAATATGAGCTTGTTCTGACCTATGCTTCCTGAGTTAGTAAAAGACACAAGTAGTCCCAAAAACCTCTTTTATTTTAACAGCTGTGAATTCTGTTCATTCGCAGATGAGTCCCAAATAGTTGTAAAGAGTCCTTCGGGATAAGGCTGATAATCACCCACCTTTATCTCCCTTGACACACTGCCAAAGACCTAATTGGCAAAGCCACATGGAGTCCAGAATCAAACAGAGCTTCAGACTTTAAACTGCACAGAATTAACAACGTTGCTTCCTGCAAAGGCCCACGTGCCTTTGCTCCTCTTTTAAGTCTTATGGGAGGGGCCAATCATCTTTAAGTCCTACTCCCGAGTCATCCCTTTTGTTTTAACTGTTCTTGCCTTCTGGCAGCTCTGTGCATGCACACACTGGGAACAGGCTCCCCCTGTACCTCTGCCTCGCTGAGGTCCGACTTTGGAGGCTCTGGAGGCAGCACGTACCTCCCAGATGGCCCTTTCTCTGCCATCATTTGATGCAGAGCCCTCATCCGAGCCTTCCCCAGACTCCAGGACTGCCCTTATTCCTCTCCAACCTCCTCACTGTCCGACTCTGCTGCGAGCTCTGCAGGCCGCCGGTGGACCACAACAGAGCTCTGCCCCTTAGAGTCGGACATGACTGGACAGGGGAAACTTTTACCTTTATCTAACCACTGGTTTATATATTACACATTAAAAAATAGAATTAAGAGGATGACTTGAAGTGAGCTGTGCAATCAAATATGGCTCCTGAAAATGCATACTCTGTACACAGACACACTAATATAGGAACATGTATGTATGCATATCCTATAATACAATATTTTGTTATGTGGTGGTTAAAGGCCCTGATCTAGAGGCTGGGAGACCATGATTTCCACTCCTGGTTGACTTTGAGCCAGTCATCTTCATTTCTCCCTAGGGAGAAGGCAGAGCTTCATCCTGCAGTGGAGTAATTTGGGATGATTCTCATTATAATGATTATGGTGACACCAGTTATTTATCTATCCTGTGATTAACTAACAGCTTTTTAGATCAAGGCTGATATTTTTAGAAATGTACCATAAAAATATTCTCAGATGAAACATAAGGACAATATTAGTTACATGTTTGAACCATGAATCAGGACCTCTTTTCTCCAGCTAGGCTCACATAGTTTTTCCTCTAGCAGAGGCTTGTATGTCATCTTACAAGTATTTTACACCATCTAGTGGATAAAACATGAAATGCTGTGTTCTAAATAAAGTAAACTTGTCTACTTTGTTTCATCTTTAATTTGTCTGGATAATGTATTAGCATTTACAATCAACAATATATGAATAGAGAGAGATCTATATTGTAAGGAGTTCCATGTTGAACAGAACTTGTTTCTTCATGTTACGGTCAGGTACTTATTCAACTGCCTTTAAATTCCAAGAAATTTAAATAATGTAAATAAGTTACAGATAAGTTACTGAATATACAGTAGAGGTGACAAATAGATTTAAGGAATTAGATCTGATAGACAGAGTGCCTGAAGAACTATGGATGGAGGTTCGCAACATTGTACAGGGGCTAGTCCTGGAGGCTGGGGAAGGCTGGATGAGGACTCTGCGTCAGAGGCAGAGATGGGGCCAGGGCCATCAGGGAGTGATGTGTGGACTCCGAGCCTCCAGAGGCTGACAGTAGAGAGGCAGAGGAAGAAGAGGAGCCTGTTCCTAATGCACGTATGAGAAGAGCTGCCAGAAGGCAAGAGCAGCTACAGCAAAGAGGACGATTCGGGAGTAGGGCCAAGAGATGATTGGCCCCTCCCATAAGGCTTAAAAGACCAGCAACAGCTCTTGGGCTCTTTGTCAGAAAATAACGTTGATAGACTTGTTCTTGTCTTGCTGCACTTATCTCTGGTGGTTGTCTTCTGCTTCTGAACTTTTGCCAAGAGAAGCCTTTGACAGTTTGCCTAATTATACCAAGGTTGGTGATTAGACTGAAGAATTTGTGTTCTGAAGAATTTGTTTTAATTTAGTTTGGACTACGCTGAGAATGAGTTAATTCTCAGCTGTTCTAATAAAGTCTGTTTGTTTTGGAACTGTTTGCGTCTAATACTACCTACTTGGCCCTGGGTCACAACAACCATCCCAAAGAAAAAGAAATGGAAGAAAGCAAAATGGCTGTCAGAGGAAGCTTTGCAAATAGCTGAGGAAAGAAAGGAAGCGAAAGGCAAGGGAGAAAAAGAAAGATACA
The DNA here is from genome assembly GCF_029215685.1 of Pituophis catenifer annectens. Classification (NCBI taxonomy): domain Eukaryota; kingdom Metazoa; phylum Chordata; class Lepidosauria; order Squamata; family Colubridae; genus Pituophis; species Pituophis catenifer. The sequence goes on from NW_027256883.1 coordinate 137,911,237, forward strand.
CCCAGTTGAATGCAGAATTCCAGGGAATAGCTAGAAGAGATAAGAATACCTTCTTAAATGAACAGTGCAAAGAAATAGAAGAAAACAATAGAATAGGGAGAACCAGAGATCTCTTCAAGAAAATTGGAGATATGAAGGGAATGTTTCATGCAAAGATGGGCATGATAAAGGACCAAAATGGCAAGGACCAAACAGAGGCAGAAGAGATTAAGAAGAGGTGACTAAAGAACTATAAAAGAACGAGCTTAACATCCCTGATAACCACAATGGGGTAGTCACTGACCTTGAGCCAGACATCCTAGAATGTGAAGTCAAATGGGCCTTAAGAAACTGAGCAACAACAAAGCTAGTGGAGGAGACAGTATTCCAGCTGAGCTATTCAAAATCGTAAAAGACGATGCAATAAAAGTGCTACGCTCAATTTGCCAGCAAATTTGGAAAACTCAACAGTGGCCACAGGATTGGAAAAGGTCAGTTTACATTCCAATTCCAAAGAAAGGCAATGCTAAAGAATGTTCAAACTATCACACCATTGCACTCATTTCACATGCTAGTAAGGTTATGCTTAAAATCCTACAAGCTAGGCTCCTGCAGTATATGGATCGAGAACTACCAGAAGTACAGGCAGGATTTCGAAGAGGCAAAGGAACTAGAGATCAAATTGCCAACATACGCTAGATCATGGAGAAAGCTAGGGAGTTCCAGAAAAACATCTACTTCATTGACTATGCTAAAGCCTTTGGTTGTGTGGATCACAACAAATTGTGGCAAGTTCTTAAAGAGATGGGAGTAACAGACCATCTTATTTGTCTCTTGAGAAACTGTATGCGGGTCAAGAAGCAACAGTGAGTTTAGTTTAGTTTAGTTTAATTTGATTTATATTCCGCCCTACTCCCAAAGGACTCAGGGCGGTGAACAGCCACAGGATAAAAAACATAAATACAAAATTTAAAACTGAATAAAATCGAATTAAACAATTTGGCCGAAGACAGATTTAAAACACCCCAATAAATTAAAAATGAATTAAAATTTATGTTTTAAAAAGGGAAAAAAGGGAAACAGTTAGGCCAGGCCAGCCTGATGGAATAAAAAGGTCTTGAGAGCGCGGTGGAAGATGCGTAGATCTGGGATCCTCCGTATCTCCGGGAGGAGCTCATTCCAGATAGTAGGTGCCCCCACAGAGAAGGCTCTCCCCCTGGGGGCCGCCAGTCGACATTGTTTGGCCGACGGCACCCGGAGGAGCCCCTCTCTATGAGAGCGTACCGGCCGGTGGGAGGCTACTGGTGGCAGCAGGCGGTCCCGTAAGTAACCAGGTCCTAAGCAATGGAGCGATCTAAAGGTGGTAACCAAGACCTTGAAGCGCACACGGAAGACCACCGGGAGCCAGTGCAGCTCGCGCAGGAGAGATGTTACATGGTAACGCCATGTCGCTCCCATAACCACCCGCGCGGCCGCACTCTGCGCCAGTTGGAGCCTCCGGGTGCACTCAAGGGGAGCCCCATGTAGAGAGCATTGCAGTAGCCAGGCAGGAAGTGACGAGGGCATGAGTGACCGTGCGTAAGGAGTCCCGATCCAGAAAGGGACGCAACTGGCGAATCAGGTGAACCTGATGAAAAATCCTCCCGGTCACGGCCATCAAGTGCTCTTCTAAAGACAGCTGTGAATCCAGGAGGACGCCCAAGCTGCGAGCCCTCTCCGTGTGGGCCAGCGATTCGCCTCCAATAGTCAGTGATGGCACCAATTGACTATATCGGGACGTCGGAAACCACAGCCACTCGGTCTTGGATGGGTTGAGCCTGAGCCTGTTTCTCCCCATCCAGATCCGCACGGCCTCCAGGCACCAGGACATCACTTCAAGGGCATCATTGGGGTGGTCCGGGGTGGAGATGTACAGCTGAGTATCATCAGCGTACTGATGGTACTTCACCCCGAAACCACGGATGATCTCGCCCAGTGGCTTTACATAAATGCTGAACAGAAGGGGCGAGAGTACCCCACATATGAGGCGCCTTGGGGTCAACCTCTGCCCCCCTGCCAACACAGACTGCAACCGGTCGGAGAGAAAGGAGGAGAACTACTGCAACACAGTGCCCCCCACCCCTAACTCTTCCAACCGGTGCAGCATGATACCATGGTCGATGGTATCAAAAGCTGCTGAGAGATCTAATAGGACCAGGACAGAAGAGCAATCTCTGTCCCGAGCCCTCCAGAGATCATCAACCAACGCGACCAATGCCGTTTACGTGCTGTACCCAGGCCTGAAGCCCGACTGGAATGGATCCAGATACACTGTTTCATCCAGGTGCTGGGGGAGCTGTCGCGCAACCACACTCTCAACAACCTTCACCACAAAGCGAAGGTTGGAGACCGGACGATAATTAGACAACACTGCCGGGTCCAGGGAAGACTTCTTGAAGAGAGGCCTCATCACCGCCTCTTTCAAGGCGGCAGTGAAGTCACCCTCACTCAATGAAGCATTTACTGGAGCCAGCCTCGCGTCACCTCCCGAGAAGCCAGCACTAACCAGGAGGGACACGGGTCCAATAAACATGTGGTCGTGTTCAGTCTACCCAGAATCCTGTCCATGTCGTCAGGAGTCACAGGATCAAACTCATCCCAGATAACATTCTCAAGACCTGCCTCAGTCCTCCCCGCTGAAACTACCCAGTCGGAGTCCAGACCTTCCCGAATCTGAGTGATTTTGTCATGCAGATACTGTACAAAGTCCTCGGCTCTACCCTCCAACTACCCTTCCATGTCCAGTGAGAACTGGACATGGAACCACTGATTGGTTCAAAATTGGGACAAGGCTGACAAGGCTGTATACTGTTATCCTGCCTATTTAACTTATATGCAGAGCAAATCATGAGAAAGGCGGGGCTAGTTGAATCGAAAGTTGGAATTAAGATTGCCAAGAGAAATATCAACAACCTCAGATATGCAGATGATACCACTCTAATGGCAGAAAGCGAAGAGGAACTAAAGAGCCTCTTGATGCGGGTGAAGAAGGAGAGTGCAAAAGTTGGCTTGAAACTCAACACTAAGAAAAATAAGATCATGGCATCTAGCCCTTTCAATTCCTAGCAAATAGATGGGGAAGAAATAGAGGTAGTGACAGATTTTATTTTCCTGGGCTCCAAGATCACCACAGATGGGGATTGCAGCCAAGAAATTAAAAGATACTTGCTCCTGGGGAGGAAAGCTATGGCAAATCTAGCATACTAAAAAGCAGAGACATCACCTTGCCAACAAAAGTGCGTATAGTCAAGGCTATGGTTTTCCCAGTTGCAATGTATGGCTGTGAAAGAAAGGCTGAGCACCAAAGAATTGACGCCTTTGAACTATGGTGCTGGAGAAGACTCCTGCAAGTCCCTGGGACTGCAAGGCAAACAAACAAGTCAGTCCTAGAGGAGATAAAACCTGACTGCTCCTTAGAAGGTCAGATCCTGAAGATGAAACTGAAATACTTTGGCCACTTAATGAGAAGAAAGTATTCACTGGAGAAGAGCCTAATGCTGGGAAAGATTGTGGGCAAAAGAAGAGGACGACAGAGAATGAGGTGGCTGGATGGAGTCAATGAAGCAGTAGGCGTGAGCTTAAATGGACTCCAGAGGACAGTAGAGGACAAGAAGGCCTGCAGGAACGTTGTCCATGGGGTTGCGATGGGTTGGAGACGACTTTGCAACTAACAACAACAAAGTTACAGATAGATTAATGTGCTTGAAAATAGTTCTCCATCAGATGTGTTGATCACTACTTTCAGGATCTCTAGTCAATGTTGAATGCAGGATTAAGGGATCTGCAGCAGTAGTGGGTTTCAAATTCCGGCGCTACCAGTTCGCTATCGGTAGCGTGAGTTTGTGTGCACTCACTTTGTGAGCATGTAGTGCTTCTGTGCATGCGCAGAACATCTGGGCGGGTGGGCGGAGTCTCCCGCTGCCGCCACTACCAGTTCGCCTGAACCGGGGTGAACTGGGAGCAACCCACCACTGATCTACAATTTTAATACATCTCAATAACAACTGTAAAGCTGCATAGTTGATAGTTGGTAACAATTGTAAAACTGCATAGTTCATTCATTCATTCATTCATTCATTCATTCATTCATTCATTCATTCATTCATATTAATTTATATGCCACACATCTCACTCTGCAAAACAACTCTGACAGCAGAATATATTGTGTTGTACTCTGTGTTGATAATCTGAGTTTTCCAGACTGCAGATGTTTGCAGTTAAGTGAAGCCAGTAAAGAAGAATATACAAACGTAACATTCATTGATTAAGAATTTGTTTTGGGGTCCAGTTTAAAATACTAGTTTTGATTTTAAATGCCTAAACGATTAAAACTATCTTAATAAATCCTTTCATACTTTTCCTGTTCTCAGGATCTAAGCTAAGGGAGGGGAAACTGTTAACACCCCAATATTGCTGGCCTACAACTCTGAACAGTTATAGGCAATACAATCAATAGAGCGATACTTTAGCAAAGTATACTAAAAATATTTTTAGAATAACAATGTAGCAAATTTTGGCTTATCCCCAACTCTGGGAGATAAGTTTTTAAGCAGCTTAGTATTTGTGAGAATTGAGGGTTGTGGCTTAAGATCTTTCTTCCTGTTGGTTAGAGAGGAGAGTGCATTGTAATTATTATTTTCTGTCAGAATACATATTTGGATTGCAGAAACATACGAACATGATGTTAAGCAACAAAAGCACAAGATCAAAAGTAGACAACTTCTAGGTTTTGTGAAGCATTTTGTCTAGTTTTTGATACCTACTATAATCAGGGGAATCCAAATTCAAAAATCAAAATATAACAGCTTTTTTGCTATTTGAGAAAATGCCACTAGCAAAACATTATTTGTGTGACTGCTGGCTTCGTATTGCAAGAGGAAGATAATTTCCAACCTCACATAAATGTACTGATTGCTATAGTCCCCAAGATATTGAACAGGACCTAATCCATCATTGTGGTGCACTCATTGAGTAGCAGCATTATTATCTGTAGTCCGCTGCATAAATAATTGATTGGTCTGTTACTAATTCTATCAAATTTTATTGATTTGCTGTTGAAATAGGTTACCATACAGTATATATGATAGCTTACATTCAGTGATTTTAAATAGCATGGAGTTCAGATTTATTCCATGAAATATTCTATATCATGGATGGGGAATCTGTGGTTCACCATATGTTATTACACTACAGTTTCAAATATCCCTCACAACTGGCCACGGTGCCTGAGCTCCTAGATATAGCATTGGAGTGCTATTAAGTGCAGAAAATCAAGACTCCAGGCAGTTCAACAATGTATTTGATACCTTCTTCCGGCTCAACTTGGTCATCTTCTAAAAGGGCCATGAATTTCCAACTGTGATCCTATTGGGAAGAACAGTGAAATGTAACTAATTCTATATTTTTGAACCTTACTCAATTTTTTTTTGTTAGAAGGAATAATATCCTCATATATCACCTTTTTTCTACAAAGCATAATAAGCTTCTGTATATACATATATTCCTATACTTTTCAGATTTGTTTTGGTTTTAGAATAGAATAGAAATAGAGATAGAGATAGAGATAGAGATAGAGATAGAGATAGAGATAGAGATAGAGATAGAGATAGAGATAGAAAGAATAGAATAGAGATAGAAAGAATAGAATAGAATAGAATAGAATAGAATAGAATAGAATAGAATAGAATAGAATAGAATAGAATAGAATAGAATAGAATAGAATTCTTTATTGGCCAAGTGTGATTGGACACACAAGGAATTGGTCTTTGGTGCATATGCTCTCAGTGTACATAAAGAAAAAATAAAATATATTTATCAAGAATCATAAGATACAACACTTAGTGATAGTCATAGGATTCCCTTTTTGACTCGTGCGATATACAGGTCCTCAATGGAAGGCAGGTTGGTAGCGATTGTTTTTTCTGCAGTTCTAATTATTCGTTGAAGTCTATGTCTGTCTTGTTTGGTTGCAGAGCCAAACCAGACAGTTATAGAGATGCAGATGGCAGACTCAGTAATTCCTCTGTAGAACAGAATCAGCAGATCTTTGGGCAGTTTGAGCTTTCTGAGCTGGCGCAGAAAGAACATTCTTTGTTGTGCTTTTTTGATGATGTTTTTGATGTTAGGTGTCCATTTTAGACACCTAACATCAGAGATATGGTAGAACCTAGAAACTTGAAGGACTCTACTGTTGATATTGTGTTGTCTAGTATTGTAAGATGTGGTAGTATAGAAGGGTTTCTCCTAAAATCTACCACCATTGCTACAGTTTTGAGTGTATTTAGTTCAAGATTGTTCTCGTTGCACCACAAGGCTAGTTGTTTAACCTCCCTTCTGTGTGCAGATTCATTGTTGTCTCAAATGAGACCAATCATTGTTATATCATTGCAAACTTCAGTACTTTAACAGAGGGATCTTTTGAGATGCAATCATTGGTGTATAGAGAGAATTCGAGAGAGCACATAGCCCTGGGGGGCTCCTGTGCTAATTGTACAGGTATCTGATTTCACCTGTTGCTTCCTGTCTGTTAGGAAACTTATGATCAATTTACAAGTGTGGTCAGGTACAGCCAGCTGATTTAGTTTAGTTAGAAGAATATCTGGAATGATGGTATTGAATGCTGAGCTGAAGTCTACAAAGAGGACCCTTGCATAGGTCTTTAGAGATTCAAAATGTTGTAAGATGTAGTGCAGAGTCATATTAACAGCAGCATCTATCGTTCTATTTGCTCGGTAGGCAAATTGCAAGGGGTCTAACAGCGGATTGGTGTTGGTTTTCAGGTGGGCCAGCACTAGCCTTTCAAAGGTCTTCATAACTACAGATGTTAGAGCAACGGGTCTGAAGTCATTCAGTTCCTTGATGAAGGGTTTCTTCGGCACTGGGATGATAGTAGGGTGTTTGAAGCAAAAAGGAACATAGCACATCTCTAGAGATTTATTAAAGATGCGGTTGAAGATGGGGGCCAGTTGGTCAGCACAAGCTTTTAAGCAAGAAGGAGTTATTTTGTCTGGGCCCGATGCGTTTCCTGGCTTTTGTCTGTGAAATAGACCTTGCACCTCATTCTCTGTATTCATCAGAGGTGATGGGCCCAATGGAATGGGGTAGGTTGTAGGAGGCTTGGCTGATGTTAATGTGTCTGAGATGGGGATTGTGGAGATGGGTGGCAGTAGTTTTCTCTCAAACCTACAGTAAAACACATTTTAATAGCTTTACATTATTAGTTTTATGTAAAAATTAAAAGTTAATACAAATCATTAAACATTTTGAAATATGAATTAAAATGTGTTACACTGCACAGTGCAAACATTTACTCTTTCTCCACTTGTGATTGAGTGTTCATACTCCAATTATAATAGCAAATAGGTAAATAATACAGGCAAAGTAAACACATTTTAAATGTAACTCATTATTTTGGATATTTCATATGCCATAAAATTTATAGCATTTGTGTAAATCTTACCTGCTTTATAAATAAGAGGATTTTTTTTCAGATAGAAAAATATGCTTACCGTATTTTTTGGAGTATAAGATGCACTTCCCCCCAAAAGAGGGTGAAAATTTGGGTGTGTCTTATACACCGAATGTAGCCCCGCCCACCCGCTGGCCGCCACCCTTTGGCCTCTGCCTCCCAGTAATTTATCTCCTTGCAGCAAAAACAGCCTGTTTCATTTTCAGCACAGCCTGATTAGCACAAGCAGCTGATTGTTGGTTGGATCGTCCTCCTGATCCTCAGCTGTTTCAGGCTGCAGGGATTGCCATTGCCTATTGCAGCGGGCCTCCGCTGTTTGCTGCAAGGAGGCAAATTGCTGGGAGGCAGAGGCAGATTTTTTTTTCTTGTTTTCCTCCCCCAAAAATGTAGGTGCATCGTATAGTCTGGAGCATTTTATACTCTGAAAAATACGGTACTTGCTACATTTGCAAGTAAGGATCTTGAAAATTTGGTCTGTGATGCATGCATATGTGTGAGTGATGGAAAGTTTTGTACATACTATGATTTATTATTTAACATTCCTAAAAATGTTCTTTCCCCCCCCATTTTCTCAGATTAATCGAGCCCCCAGTTTTGGTACTGACCAGAAAATTGATTATGATGTGAAAAAGGGTGTCCTTTTGAATGCATTACAGCTTCTCAACATCAGGTAAATATGCATAGGCCAGTTGTCATTATTTATTTTGGTTATAAAAGAAAAAGAGCTACCATTTACCATTTACCCGACCTTCGCTCTTTCCGCTGTGGGCTGAAAACTTGGCTATTTCACCTGGCCGCCTTGGACTGAAGGGGGTTTTAATCTGGGTTTTATTGAATTTCTTAATTTTAACTTGGACTTTTGTTTTAATGGTTTGTCTGTTCTGTTTTAATTGTTGTGAGCCGCCCTGAGTCCTGTGGAGATAGGGCGGCATACAAGTCCCAACAAATAAATAAATAAATAAATAAATATTTTCCAAAAATTGTTGTCATATGATTTAAGTTAAATCATATTTAATCTGAATATAATACAATCTTTGTCATTATTGGAAAAGAGTAAGTTAAATCTTAGTTTGATCCAAGAACTATACTGGTCTGGCCAGATTTTTTATGAAGTAGTTTCTTGAGGCAGAAGAAAGACGTATTCTTTTGTCCATCTGATTGGATTAAGAAGATTACAATGAGACTGGTACTACTGTATATCTATGGATATTGTTTTGTGTCATGTGAAAATGCCAAGAACCATATGATTTCTTTTTAAACAGCTTATTATAAATGAGGCTTCTGAGGACATTATGTATTCCTCTGATCTAGTTGATGGTAGGAATTCCAATATCTTGTTTGGTACCGTCTGTCCAGGGCAGTGGTGAAATCCAATTTTTTTTACTACCGGTTCTGTGGGCGTGGCTTGGTGGGCATGGTGTGGCTTGGTGGGCGTGGCTTGGTGGGCATGGCAAGGGAAGGATACTGCAAAATCTCTATTCCCACCCCACTTGAGGGGAAGGATACTGCAAAATCTTCATTCCCACCCCACTCTAGGGTCAGCCAGAGGTGGCATTTGCTGGTTCTCCGAACTACTCAAAATTTCCGCTACCGGTTCTCCAGAATCTGTCAGAACCTGCTGGATTTCGCCCCTGGTCCAGGGTCTTTAGGAGGAGTTAGTTGTTCATGTATTACCAGGTGAAGCATCTGAAAGCAGCAGAGTCTGGCAATTGCCAGGTGTTCACCACCCTTTCGGGGCCTGACATTAATAACCAACTGAGGAGGATTGTTTCTGAGGAGAACCTATTTCTGAGAGTTCATTGTTTGGCTAACAGAGATAGCTCCCATCTGCTCTCTCCTAGGGAAGAGCAGTTGTAGTAGTAGCAACTTCTATTTCCCCTCTATTGCTGCTTGTCAGTACCAAGCACTCATTGGCTTGCCAGTGAAGTTGGATGAAAACAGAAAGGTTGTCTTGGAATAGCTGCCATGTAGCAAAAGGAAGAAAATGGCCGACCTCTATTTCTGCAATCATGGCAAACTTTTTGTGCTTTTCCATCTGGGAGGTTGGTAGGTATGAGAAAAAAGTGATCTTGCCGGTCATTTGCAAATAAAGATAGCCCTGGACTCTGACATCATTGTGCCAGAAAAGCTGAAAATCCCACTTGGTTGGCTTTTGTTGATCTTTTCCAGTATTTTCTTTTCAGGACAAGTGATAAAAGAAAAAATTTAGCCAAGCAAAAAGCAGAAGCTCAGAAGAGGCTGTACGGCCAAGGGTCAATGAAAAGGCTGTCACCTATATCCTCTGACTGGGAAAAGCAACGGCGTTCCCTAGAAAGGAGGAGAGAAGAACTGGTAATTTAAAACATCTATGTATATATAAATGAAGGAGCCATGTTTTCTACCTTTTTCTCTAGTGGTATGTTCAGTCATTTCCACATGTTCTTGGCTTCCAGAAAGAGAGACTTGCACAAGTACGCAGGCAGATCTCCAAAGAAGAGCATGAAAACAGGCACATGGGAAATTATAGGTAACTATGTAATCCCTAGTTTCCTAATTCAAAGTGTATCTTGGATTCATTTGATTTAGAATGGAATTCACTTTGCTTGTATCATGCTTGCGTAAAGGTGCTTTTTTCTTGAATGATGAAATGGGCTAATACTAATAGACCTTAGGATGGGTGTAGGCTATGTGTTCTTAAAATACTATTGCTAACCACATGATGAATCATGGTTCTATAGTTCTCAGAGACATTTCAGAGATATATATTCAGAGGGAATGCTTTCCTGGCTAAAATGGAAGTTTAGTATAAAGACAGATGTAGTATGAAATCAAAGCCATAACGAAGCCAACTTTCTTAAACAACATGTTGCCCAATTGATCTCGGATTATAACAGCAAGATATTAATGAGTTTTTCATTCTGTTAAACTTTAAGACAGATTTTGAGGTATGTCACTATCAGCCTAAGTTCTTTTGATAGTTTACAGAAGAATGTCCTGTCATGCATCAGGAATTCCTTAAAAATCATATATTAATATACGTAAAAGACTTGAATTAAGAGATATATGTATGAGGGAGGAGGAAATGGGTAGATTATGAGTTGAAATTGCCAAATTAGGATTTATTATATAATTTTACAATTGAATGTTGCTCTGAAATGTATAGTATAGGGGGGATATAATAATATTGTTAGAAAGAAAGGGTTAGCATATGGGGGGTGGAGTAAAAGGATGGTAAAGTATTATATAATCTGTTATTAATTTGGGTTTTATTTTGGAGAAGCCACAGGGGGAGGGGAGGGGGAGGGGGGGTTAGGGAGGAGGGGGGAAAAAAGGGGGAAAAATTTGTATTTGAAAAACTTTTTCAATAAAAAAAAAGGAATTCCTTAAAAATCATGATAGCTCTTTTTAAAAATGAGATACAGAAATGTGTTTCTTCTGAACGGAATCTCAAAATGCAGCATAAGGAAAGATAAAAAATAGAGAACTAATTTTAAGAGCTTTATAATGTGTTTTACTGGCATGTAGCAGCAGAATTGAGTGACGCGGTGGCTCAGTGGCTAAGATGCTGAGCTTGTTGATCGAAAGATCGGCAGTTCAGCCGTTTGAATCTCTAGTGCCACGTAATGGGGTGAGCTCCCGTTACTTGTCCCAGCTTCTGCCAACCTAGCAGTTCGAAAGCACGTAAAAAATGCAAGTAGAAAAATAGGGACCACCTTTGGTGGGAAGGTAACAGTGTTCCGTGCGCCTTTGGTGTTGAGTCATGCTGGCCACATGACGATGGAGATGTCTTCGGACAGCGCTGGCTCTTTGGCTTTGAAACGGAGATGAGCACCGCCCCCTAGAGTCGGGAACGATAGCACATATGTGTGAGGGGAACTTTTACCTTTACCTTAGCAGCAAAATACCTGGTGCCTGATTGCTCCCCAATTAAAAAGGAAAAAAACCCTGAAATCTAATAAAATTTTAGATAAAATTGATCGCATGCTGTTGCATAAGGTGTTCATTATAGTGTTTTTGGAAGCTTTTTGTTAGAACTTCTCCTTTGATATAATGTTAAATATTTTTATTACTATGTTTTATTTGATATTTCATTTGGGTGATATTTGTGTGTTTTAAGAAAGCCTTGGGAAAACCAGGTTTTGAAAGATGACATATACTAATATCAATAGCACTTAAACTTATATACCACTTCACAGTGCTTCACAGCCCTCTCTGAGTCAGCATATTGCCCCCAACAATCTGGATCCTCATTTTATTGACCTCAGAAGGCTGGAAGGTAGAGTCAACCTTGAGCCCATCAGGATTGAACTCTGAACTGTGGTCAGAGTTAGCATACAATGCTATTTTCCAACCACTGTGCCACATTTTAATTAAAGTATCCTTATGTGCCTGCTGCTAGAAACTAGGTCTTGGTGTGACTATAAGGAATTCAGAATTGTTTAGGGGGTTTAATTTTTCTTGATTAGTTTGGGCAACTAATAGATATAGTTTATAGGAAGGATTCAGCTCCCTAGCCCTGGGAAGCTTTTCACTTTATACCATTGAAATCTAGTAATGTTCTTATTTTATTTTTAAATATTTTGATCACAAAAGAAACAAAAAAAGACTGAAAATGTGAATCCTTTCTCTTTCAACTTTCATTATTAATTCTTGGTCACAAAAGCATTGTTGAATCATCCTTAGCAGTACTATTGAGGAATAATTTCCCTCTTTATTCTAACACTGCCAAATAATAGCCTCAATATGTGTAAAATTTGTAATACTTCATGTAGCTTACTCTGTAATGTGTTTTGAAACATACCATCGCAGGGAAAAGTTGTATGTTGGAAAGAACTTCCTTTTCTCAAACAAAACATCCATTGCATATTGCCATTACATATAGCAGATTTAGTGAGATTCCAAAGTAGTTGCAATACTTTGTGTATTTATCTATGCAGCAGCTTTAATTCTGGTGTATTCCAGAATTTGTAAATGGCAGAAGGAGGCATCTGTCCTGAAGTCTGGAACATTTTTGTGTATGTGTCATCCAGCAGTCCATAATAGCCATGCTGGATATTAATAAATTGTAATCTGTGTGGTCGGAGTGGAACAGGGAGCAGTCATTTCAGCTGAATAGAAAGGAGGAAATGGGTTATAATTGATAGTTGTTATCAGAAAGAAAGTAGTGGGTGACTAATGCAATTTTTGTGGTTTTTGTAATGTCCTTCTCAAACTCACTCTCTCTGTCTCTGAATTATGAATGCAATATATAATGTTTCGTGTCTCATGCAAACCTGGTTGACATTACAGTGAGTATTTGAACACTTAAGCTTATTATTTGTATAAAGACAAGCTTTATTCCTATTTTCCTTTTTTAGTTGCAGTGTCTCCTTTCTCCAGTGAAAATACAGTAGATTTTAAGTAGAATAAGTGTTTTCACAGTCTGTGTTTTGCTTAAATATATTACCAAATCGGTGTTCTCCTTGAAAAATCTCGGTGGCTTAGCTCTGTACATAAACCAATGCAATGTAATACATACATATATATATTTGTTTTCGTAGATTTTCATGGGTACAGGTATGCAAGTCTTGGTGTATTTGGGTCTTCTCCCGTGTAATAAATATTTGACCGTTATACAGGGAGGAGTCATAAAATGAGGGTGTGGCTGACTGAGGAGGCCTTATAAGACCGAAATAGATCTATCTTACTCTCCCTTAAGTCTTACAGCAGACAGCATAATGCTGCTTAAATGTCTGATAAAGCCTAGAAAATAGTGATTTGGGATGTCGCTTAACTATGGCAATACAAACATCTTGATTTACGTAGGAAAAACCCTGGCTAGAACAGTAATGCGCATATATATATATATATATATATATATATATATATATATATATATATATATATATATTGTTTAACTTCATTTTAATTAAGCATGTATACAGGATAACAGGTTGTGGAATTGTTTGCATCTCATAGATTTTTCCTTTCTTTTATTTATATTGTAGACGTATTTACCCTCCCGATGATAAATTTCTGCTTGAAAAATATGAAGGTTTGTTAGCCACAGCTTTTCAAACATTTCTTGCTGGGAGGGCAGCTTCACTTCAACGGGAAATGAACAACCCTTTGAAAAGGATGAAGGTATTAGTAGTGCTGCTATTGACTTAATGGTTTCAAATAATTGTATTCCTATGTGGAAATACTAAAATGTTTAGATTCTTTTTTCTTCTCATCCAATTTGTAGTACTGTCGAACAGTTGTGTTTATACTGCAGTGAAACCAACATTGTTGATTTATACATTTTACTAATAATTCAAACATAGCTTGATGAAAAAAAGTACAATTTTCCGGTTTCATTTGCTTACTTTTAAATGTTGGTTTAAAAACCATAATGGCTGAATCCATACATCAAGGATTCATAAACCATGTGTTATATCTTTGCATGTTGCATCCAATTATGGTTTGTTCCCCATACGCTTTTTCTGGCTATTCATCTATCAAGTTTGCAAATAGCACCCTGAAAGAGAAAAACATGTCATATTACTTCAGCCTTTCCAGGGAGAAGATCTGATAGATGTTGCCTGGTTTTGAAACCTCAAGCAGCTTTTTAAAGAAATGCTAAACTGCTTGTTCATTTTATGCTTGTTTCAAATGGCCTTTACATGGACAGCTGTGCTGGAATTCCTATGTAGTGATCTTAGCTGTGGTTAGGTAGTATCATCTTGTCTTCTCATTGTGGAATGTTAATGTTCATAGACTCAGAGATCAATAAATGTATAGGACTGCCGTGGGTTAAGTTATTGTGTTCAACTGCTTAATTCCTGACTAGTTTAGCTTTTGGGCACCTATCAATAAAATATGCCAAAAACAATTATATAGGAGTTAAATAAAAAGTGACGCCTTCGCCTCCATAACTCAATTTAAATAGGGATAATTTAATAAAGAAAACAGACAATAATCCTTGAACTGAGCTCTTTTGTTACTTGTATTTACTTCTCCACATAATCACCACCATTCACTCCACACTTCTGCCAACAGTGGACAATCATCACAAAAGAACTCCACACTTTGTCTCTTCAACCAGGTCCTGATAGTCCTTTCTGCCTCTTCGTTTGAGTCAAACAGATGCCCACTAAGGTATTCCTTCAATTTTGAGAAAAGGTGGAAGTTGCACAGAACCAAGTCTGGACTCTTATGACGGATGAAATAAGAGGTGAGATCCAACTTTGCAATTGCCTCTTGTCATGGCTCATGAGGTATAAGGTCTCGTGTTGTCACCTTGCGGCAACATTTCTTTCTTGTGCTTCCAAACTCCGTGTAATTGTTGTTTCAGAGGGATAGAGGTGGAAGAGATGGAAAGGACTGTCAGGACCTGGCTGAAGAGATTAAAGTGTGGAGTTCTTTTGTGACAGCTGTAACTCATTTGGACATCATTGGCAAAGTATGTAGCAAATGGTGGTGATTATGGGAAGAATTAAACACAAATAGCCAAATAAATTAAAATGGAAAATAACCCTTGAAGCTATTAAAATAGCCCTATTTAAACTGGAGGTGGAGGCATAGTTTTTCTTTCAACCATTGTAATTACCTCAACAAGAATAATTGCAAGTTTCCATTGACATTGTTTTTAATATAAGGCGGGGGGGGAGGGCGGTTTTCACAACATACTAAATGTTGTGTGCATTCTGACTTGTTCACATTTATTCAACAATACATCTTTTCAGGAAGAAGACATATTGGATCTTCTGGAACAGTGTGAACTTGATGATGAGAAACTAATGGGAAAATCTGTCAGATCACGTGGACCAAAGGTATTTATTGAATGGAAATAAATGACATTTATATTTTTAAATGAAGTGCATCTGGTTCATCTAAATTCTGAGCTGAATTAGGCTGTTTTGGATCAGTTCTGTGTGCCACATTCCCAAACTGAATTTCATCTGAAACAACCAGAAACTGATTGCCGCTGTCATAAAATTTCATGAGCAATTTAACATTCTGGAAGATTACAAAATGATATTTCATTTGCCAAAGAGGTTACTGTGCTTTCATGTTGCTAGAAGCTAGGCAGAAGCAGAGAGAATGAGAAGGGAACCAGTTGAGTGATTGACAGCCATGACTGACAAGTCTACCTTTCAATTCAACCATTAATCAGCAGCCCTTCGGTCATACTAGTTTGCTACATGCTGTTCCCCACTCTTTATAGTGGTTTTTCAGCCATGCTGTCACACTTTAAAGAGCTTTCCTGTGGTGTTAGTGAAGTGTATGTGTGCAGTTAATTTTCTGTCTTCCCATCCTGAAAATCAACGTTGATGGCACTTAATGTAAAAGGCTATAAACCACTCTTTTTACAATTTGTCAGGCTTCTTAGGAAAGGGTGACTCTGTATTGTTGGTTATCACAGAATTAGACCACCAAACAAGTTCCTGTTTCTTCTCAATTTTGTAAAGGGGATCGGATCCATGGTAAAATTTCTTCTGAGGTTGTTTGTTTGCTAATAGATGTTTCATTACCCAACTGGGTAACATCATTGCACTGATGATGTTAGCTAGTTGGGTATTGCAAAGTCTGAAAACAAACAACCAAGTTCTGAGAACACTAAGGATTCCACAGGTCAACCTAAGCTATATAGTATATATTCTCTAAGATACCTTGTGTCTGAAATTTGGCAGGGTCCTCCTTATAGAAGGGATAGTGTGTTTGCAACTTTTATCTAATTCTGATAACACTGAAAAAGGTACAGGTTCTTTTAAAAAAATCAGTATGTGAAGAAACATAGTCACCTCAAACCTTTCCTCCTCAATGCATTTGTTTATAGGAATGCCCACAAAGGGCTATTATTTCTACAAACATTATCCTGCTTTATTATAATTAAAAATAATAATCATTTGTCAGTGTGTATGAGAGTTTATGACTGGGATAGACATGGCAACAGGTCCGCCATTGGGGACAGTTGGAATAGGACATGGCAACAAGGTCAGCCAATGTATAGGCATAGCAACTAAGTCAGCCAATGAGGGCTGTTTGGGAGCTGAAACAGCTTGGCGCTTGGAGTGGCTTAGGTTAACTGATATGTGTAAATATAAGTTAAGTACTCCTATTATTGTCCTTCCTATTAACTGCTTCTGTGATTATGCTTCTGATTCTGAGAACTGCTCTTGGTATTGTACATATGTGTGATGTGTTATTATGTATATAAGGAAGTTTCTTATTTAATGAATCCTGCTGCATCAGTTATCTGTGCTTTCTGGATTTGATTTTCTGCAGCAAACTCTGACATCATCATCATCATCATCATCATCATTATTATTATTATTATTATTATTATTATTATTATTATTATTATTATTATTATTATAAAAAGTTAAAAGGTTATTGCTGTTTGTTCATTTCCAGGCTACTAAGTTTGAGGCACAAAGCTTTGTTCTACAAATCTCACTTTGGAATAGCTTGCTTTCCTGCCATTTGAAATATTGGGTAGCATCTGTGCTTTAGTCAACATTCAAAGGGAGAGATGCCTTTTTTTTTTTAAATCACATGGGCAAAAGGCTTCCTCAATAAAGAGAAAGTCTTGTTCCTTTAAAAGAAAAAGAGAGAAGTCCAAGGACAAAACATGACAAAAAAGAAGAAGTTCTGCCTGAGTTGGGAAATAAAGCAGCAGTGTACGATCTTCCCAACAGTTTTGATGGAGCTGGAATTACACTGGGGGATATCCAGGGAAAAGAAATAGAGGATTTTGCTATAAGATTCAGGTTGTTTCTGTAGAAATAGGAGAATACTTTTAGTCAAGAATCTGCAAAAGAGGTGAAAGTGAAGGGTATGAAAGTCACCTCCAGAAGGCCATCCCAAATTGTGTAAGCTGTTCCTTTATCATAAATTGGCTCAGAAAGAAGACCAGGCAAGGTGTCCCCTGGAAGGTGAGTGGTTACAGCAATATTGGGCAAGCACCAACACCAGAGCAGAAAGTGAAGCCAGGTTGTTTAGATCCAGTGGGCTTCTTGAGAAGAAGGTTTGTTGAAACCTCCACACTTTTAATCAGTGGGTCCTGCCTCCATGTTGCTATAGGGTGCCAGAGATGGGATCAAGAACAGTGGAGGGCAGCCTTGAGTAATACCAAAATTACGTAATAATATCTGTTGTTTTTTCTTTCTTTGAAGAATGTTGTTTTTACCTGACTGGAATATCACCTCCCCCACTTCTTCTGTTTACATTCTTTATAGCCGGAATATTAAAAAGATTGATGGGTTATTTGCATTCTTAGCTTCTGGATTTGACTGAGTAGCTAGGTTAGCATTAGCTACTCTAACAGAACCATTAGGGGGCAGAACTACTCTATGCCAGTGTTTGTTAACCTTGACAACTTAAACTGACTGGGCTTCAGTTTGTGTGTGTCCACACATTTTAAATTTGCCAAAGTTGAAAAACACTACTCTATGCTATTGGGAAAACATATTTGCTTATCCAAGCAGCAGTCAACATTTTAAGGGATAGCGAGTGAGATTCCAAGATTGTGGTGCCAGAAGTCTCTTACGGGATCTATCAACTCACTGAAGTTTAGCAAATTAGAATTCCAAGCCCAGGTAGAATTAGAAATCATAGAACTAAAATAAAGAAGGAGGAGAATCATAACAAAATGAATGTAGAGAAGAACTTAAAAAAAATGGAGCTGGAAAAAAAGAAACATTGAAACTATAGAAAGAAGAAAAGGAATGTCCCTAATAAGTAGAAAAGAAGAGGTGAAGAGCAGGGTTCTCTGAATCTAATATTTTTGTAGGAAAGTAGACATTTTCAGAAAAGGAGGGGAAAATCCAAACTGCTTCCTGAACAATTTTTAAATGATTTGTCTTATCTACAAAATTAGGAAAATTTGGTATATTCAGTTTTTTTAGAGAACTATTTCTCTATTTTTAGTGGTCTATGAAATGACTTGGAATGACATGGATAACTATACAATATTCAGGACTGCAGCAAATTCCTGGTTAGGACACACTTGGTAAAGGCATCTTCGTCTTACTCAACCTTCCCCCACAACTTTAAAAGAATGTACAATAGTTGGCAAGATCATGTGGAAGCCAACATGATTCAATGTCACAGAATTAGCACAATTTGTATAATTCTTGGCCCAAGGACTGACCACCTCTATGATCTTGTCTCCTAATGGGACTCAAGGCCCTAGAAGCAGTAGGAAAGATGGTCCAGAAGCTGGATTAGTCAAGTCCTCTGGGAGCCAAAAATATCATTCAATGTGACTATCTCAAGATGTTTCTAAAATGAGAAGAATCTCGGCTAATTAAATTAACCCAGGGTCGATAGCATGTTCAAGTCCAGCTACATCATATCAAAAACAACTTTATAATATCCGGCATCACTCAACCTACAACCAGGAGGTAAGTTTCCTAATAGGCTAGCTTTCAAGTGTTTTAAATTCAGGTCACCTCAAAAGGGATTGTTCCTTAGTGAAGGTTCAAGAAAACCAAACTGAACCTTGGACCTACAAGCTAAAGAAACCTCTCAGAATAAGTCTCCTTAAATTCTCTGTGGGGATTTCATTTATACCCATGAGTTGAGTAAAAGTGATAATAGTTAGGCATCCACTAATGGCTTAGAAAGATACAGGAGGCATGATCTCCATTATACATAATTCACTCATCAAGGACTCACACATGGTCAAGTATCACGATTGCACATGCTGTGTGCTAAAGGCCAAGCTGAAAATCCTCTTATCAAACTACTTATTCAGTGGAACAGCCAGAAAGAAGAATGGGTATTTTGCATATCCCTATGCCATGCAGTCTGGAGGCATATTTCTTTCCTCAGCAAGAAAGAAAGAATCGGCAAAGAAGGACCTCTTAAACCTAACAGCAAAGAATTCTCCAGAACTTGAAACTAGAAGACACAAACGGAGCAGAGAAGTTTTGGTTAACCAAGTTAGGTGTCCCATCTACTCAAAATCTGATCAATCAGTTAGGTAGCATGGAAATAGATGGTTTGAAAGGAAAATAATATACAAAGATGCCAGGAGCACTCCTCAGAGACAACAGAAAAGAAAACAAGAAAAGGCCATGACAAGTACACAAAGCTGTCCCAGACACAGCCACCATTGCTCTTCCAACTGGAGTTTGGCTCTAGGACAGGGGTCTCCAACCTTGGCAACTTTAAGCCTGGCGGACTTCAACTCCCAAAATTCCCCAGCCAGCGAAGCTCCGCCAGGCTTAAAGTTGCCAAGGTTGGAGACCCCTGCTCTAGGAGGATCTTCAGATTAAGAACCAGCTTTGCATAGCAGACTAGAATTTATCATGGCTCCATCCTTCCACAAAGCTTAGAATTCCATCTTCATCAAAAGGAAATGACTATTGTGTCAGTACTACAGTGCAATTATATTAACACTGTTTATATTGTAATACAGTGAAGCTGAAGTTGGGGACTATAAAACGAGAATGCAACAGGATTGTAGACATAGGCAGGCAAGAAGGTTTATGTCAGAACTGTTGTCCGAGATTGCATTATACTTGGACAATAAATAATAAAATACTAATTTCTTTTTAATGTAATAAAAGACATGCCAAAACTGCACTGACTGCAAACAAAATCTTCCTTCCTTCCTTCCTTCCTTCCTTCCTTCCTTCCTTCCTTCCTTCCTTCCTTCCTTCCTCCCTCCCTCCCTCCCTCCCTCCCTCCCTCCCTCCCTCCGAAACTAGTACTGTAGTTTGTGTCCTCTAGAGGGCATACTATACTTTATAACTGGAAATTTTTCATAGTCATTCACATTGGTTTAATATTTTTATGCTTGCTAATACCACGCTTCTTGTAGTTACAGTATTGGATATTCATTCACAAAATGGCATATGCATTCCTCATGCATATTACCTCTTTCATCCTCTGGAAGATTTCTTAAGGCAGTTTTGTATAATTCTGACTTGGTTGCTTCTGTGTCAGGTGAAAGAAAGAGGGGACTATGTCACTTCAAACGTGAAAAAATTGGATCTTTTGTGTGTTGAGTTACATCCCCCTCCTCCTCTCATCTATCACAATATCATGACCTAAATTTAGTCATCTGATCCATGGAATGATGAGAGTTGAAGACCAGAGCTAGGAAAAACTGCCATTAACCACACAGTTCCAGTCTCATAATAACAAACCGTACTTTATGAAAACGGTTGCTAAACCTTCCGTTTCCATGACTGCCATGTGGAATTTTGTTTATGTAACAACAATGACCACACCTCACCGAAAAAATATCCAATTAGCATTTTGCTATGTTGTCTTATAGCTTGAGTTTGTACATAGGTTTAAACCAAATGCTGTATATCATCTAGATCAGGGATGTCAAACTCGTGGCCCATGGGCCGGATGCGTCACATGCTGGCCACATCCATGCCCGATTTAGCAAAGTGGGAAAAAGTCACGATATGTAACATGACTCCGTCTTGATGATGCAAATTTGATATCCCTGATCTAAATTCAAGTGACCATGACCAAACAAACCCAATTCTAGACCCAGTGTTCTTTAATAACTATCAAGAAATATAAGTTTGCTGACATCAGGAAAAAAAATAAATACAATATCAGATCCCTCAAATATCTCTAATTTTGACTTGGGTAGTTTGGACAGACTAACTATGGTGGAGAGTAAGATGAGTTTGAAGGCCCCTTGTATGGGAGACGGAAACTAGCAAAGAGGTGACTCGTTATCTCATTGGTCTACCAGTTTCACTAAGGTCAAGGGATAATGAGGGCTGCAGTCCAAAATCTCTAGAGGACATCTGATAGTCTTCATCTGTCTCCCCACTTCCTTCTCCTATGAGAAGATACGTAGAAATTCACAGTCACTGCTTGCTTAGCCCATTAGATGACAGTAACTATTGATTCACAGCAATCCTTTCAGTAAATTTAGTCCCACTGAAAAATGGGGCATTTAGATACCTTTAACGATGAATTGCCTTATAGCCCTTTGAGATGCCAGTTTAATGACAGCCCTGTGGAATACAAAGGACTGCAGGGTATATCCTAATCCTCTTCTGTACGTGTGGCACAGCGTTGGAAGATGAATTAGCTACTTCTTTGTGTCAAGTGACTTACTTTTCATTTACGTTTTTATTTGCCTCTGTTCTGATAATTCCTAGCCCTCAGCTGGTAAAAAGATTAAGTCTCAGTCTCAGCTGAGGATGGTATTGGAGGCAGATTGCAACAAATGATACCATCCGCTGTCCCCTGTATGAAAGAAGTGACCTTGTTTATTGGTGTGGCTGTTTTTCTGACTTTTGTCCTTTCCTTTCCTTTCCTTTCCTTTCCTTTCCTTTCCTTTCCTTTCCTTTCCTTTCCTTTCCTTTCTTTTCCTTTCCTTTCCCCTTCCCCCTTCCCCCTCCCCTTCCCTGAGATTACAGTGAGATTTCCTGAGCAAATTCTGTTTCTGTTGCATACAGATTTATCCCCCAACTATGAAATATTGTTTTTTGTTTGTTTTCTAATTAGTTCCAAATCTGTATTGTAGTAGCTTGTGTTGGATCATTACACTAATGAGCATGAATCAAGAGTAAAATAATAATAATAAAGCTTTGTGGCAGGTTTGGGAAATGTATAATTTCCATTTGAAATAGTTGTTGTGAATTTTTTTTCTTTCACCATTATTTGCCAAAGTTTTAAAACAGGAGTATACTTGAACATATGGGGTCCTTGATTATGACTATTTGTTCTGTTTTGTGTTCACTGTATTTTTTCTTTGTTTTCAATGTCTCACAATTTGTAAACCACCCACAGTCGCTAGGAGTGGAGTAGCATATTAATTTAATAAATTATTATTAGCAAAACTTCTCATTCTATTTTTTCTGCTGTTTTTAGTGTTCATATGTAGCTTAAGTCTCTAAATGCTTCAATGCATTTAAAAATAATACATCACTGCGATACTTGATGGGGTAAGCAGTCATTGTAAGCTCTGGGCCTATTCATACATGCTTATCTCTGTAGATAAATACTGTATGGTGGAAAAAGTTGGAGCAATCAACTGGGATTCTAAAAGTCTATGGAGATTCTCAGTCATCCAGCTCATGGTTGTCCCAAAGTTGCTTTTTCACTCATTGAGGCCACTTGGAGGTTTATCTGTGCCTCAGAGTCACCTGAATAATGCAAATGGGTGCGGAGCCTTTTTGTAGGGCAGAAAACAGCCTGTAGCCAAGAAGGCTTCACACCTATTTGCACTACTCAGGTGACCCTGAGGACACAGATAAACCTCCAAGTGGCCTCAATGACTCTCTAAAAGAATGCAAATGACCAGCTGTCTGCAAGGAATATAATCCTTTCATTCCCCACCATCCACTCAAAGCTAAAAGCTTCTTGGGTGAGAAGCTAAAAGTCTTGAAAGAAAAAACAAGAAAATCTAGTTTCCTCCTGAAAAAGCACCTTTGGAACAACCAACTGGGATTGAAGTAATTGCCAAATCAAAGGCAAGCAATTGTGACATTCTATATTAGGAATGTATTGTATGTATGTATGTATGTATGTATAAAATCCCAAATCTTATATAGCTTCCCTCCAATTAATTTCTTTATTGGGGGGGAGTCATATAATTGCTTCATTTCTGGATAAAATTGCATGTTGCTTAAATATATAGTTAGCTTTTTTAATATAAGCAAAGATGAGAAAGCTGATCTAATATGAATATGCCTGGGATTTTAACTTTTTGGCCATGCTAATTCCACCAATATATGCATTGATAGAAGATCCAATAAAGTGAATTTCTTTTTTATTTCATGAGAGAATACATTTTTTATATGTTGAAACCCCCACCTTAAATTTGTGTTTTTTTCCATTATTAAGTAAATCCACTGATTATAATAAAGATTTTCTTTATATTTCTCTGCCGGCGTTAGTCAAAGTAGACAGTACTGATAGCTTTGTCTAGGTATAAAATAGTTTGATATATTTTAATGACTCCTCTTCTTTGACACTAATTTATAGCTATTTTTTTGCTGAATGACCTGTGTCAAGGAAATTATTTCATGATGGTATTTATTTTCTGTTAACGTTGATATCATCTAACATAGCAATGAATCATGAGATTCCAGCTTCCAGAGTGATCTGATATCTCCTTACGTTACTGATGTACTGATAATATATTTGAAAGTAGGAAGGAATTTTTGTAGTGACAATTATGTTGTGGGTGATCTCTGATAAGAAGTCTGTCAAAAGCTTCACTTTGAATGTTGGGAAATTCTGAAATTTCAGAAGCCCTGTATAGTTTTAAATTAAAATATTAGCTTTTTCACTGAGTATCTGTTGAAAAGCTCCAATATGGTAGCATAAAAATATTGAAAGTAGGCCTCCCTGTGTTTGAGAAAACACCCTGTATCATTTATATATACAAATATATATACATTTGTGCTACTTTAATTAGTTGTTTCCAAAATGCCCAATATGGATAGGTTTTTAAAATAAGAATATTGCACTGTGCTGTTTTCCTTCAGATAAATTTCAAGCACTTTCTTGAGAGTTGTATACCACAGAGAATTTCAGAGAGCATAGCTTTCATTTCCTGAAATCCCTTCTTCTCCTGGATTCTTAAAGGCCTAGGATCCTTTTTCTGTTTTGCATCTGGTCATCTTACACACAGATCTTGGGAATTTAAAGGTCTTTAAAATAGGTTTAATGGTGCTATTTTATGATCAGGCTTCTCCAAAGTAGCGTTCCTTCAGATATGTTCAATTTCAAGTCTCAGAATTCACTTCTGTTCTAGGAGTTGGTTCAATATGTCTTTGAGCTTCCAAGCTGTGGATGTAAAAAATTGTAACTGTCTTTTACTTACCAATGTATTGTGTTCTGGAATGTTGTAAAAGTTAAGCTCAGATTGACACATGATAATACTTATATATGATATATATAAAGATTTGACTCTAGTAAGGTGAAGGTAAAGGTTCCTGTCGCACATATGTGCTAGTCATTCCTAACTCTAGGGGACGGTGCTCATCTCCGTTTCAAAGCCGAAGAGCCAGCGCTGTCCAAAGACGTCTCCGTGGTCATGTGGCCGGCATGACTAAATGCCAAAGGTGCACGGAACGCTGTTACCTTCCCACCAAAGGTGGTCCCTATTTTTGTACTTGCATTTTTCATGTGCTTCCGAACTGCTAGGTTGGCAGAAGTTGAGACAAGTAACGGGAGCTCACCCTGTTATGCGGCACTAGGGATTCGAATGGCTGAACTGCCGACCTTTCAATCAATAGGCTCAGCCTCTAAGTCACTGAGCCTCCGCGTCCCCTCTAGTAGTACTCTAGTAGGCAAACCTTATTGCAGTCAGCGGAACTGATCTAAGCTCTTATATTTTGCATCTTAAAATTTCTTGCACATTCTGAATCAGGTTGAATTGATAAAAATGAAGGCTGAGGCTTAATACGTTTTTCCTCTTTTCTCTTGCAGCCTCTGTATTCGATGCCAGAAAGTGCACAATTCATGAAAAAGAACAAGAATGACAGCAGTGGCAGTAGTCATGAAAGCAGCAGTGACATCTCTGAATGGGAAGAGGAAGCTGAGAAAGAAGATGAAAATGGGAAGAAAGAAAAAAATGTCACATTTGATCTCGAAGATAGAAAATTAATAGAGCGATCCAGTAAGTTATATGAATGGAATTGATTAATTTTTATATTAATATCCTTTTTTTAAAAAGGAGATTTGCTGGTCATTTAAGTTTATAAGACCACTTGATTGAGAATGTTTTCTAAATGTGCAAACATATGTGATATCTTGAAATACTTCAGAAATTAATTAATACATGCTCTGTTGTTATGGGGAGGCGGAAAATTTTTGGTATAATAAGAATTAAAGCACATTCCAATTTTTTTTTTAAAAAACCCCACTCGTTCCCCACATTCCTGTCGATTGTTTTTCTCAGTCCTCATAATTTAACAGCAAGGAGACCATAACTACAATCCATCCCATTTGGCTATATTGGCTGGGATTGTTGTGAGTTAATTCAGCATCCTTAGTCTGAACTGAACAAATAAGGCAGGCAATTGGACTAAAAAATTTGGTGGAGTAATAATATTTGATAATGAGTGAAACGCAGGAAAAGAGAATCCAAATGAAGCTCTCACGGCATTGAAGTCTGTATTATACATGGCATAACAGAAAGCTCCACTGATTATAATTCAGGAGATGTTGAATTATACCATAACATGCACAATTAACTGAGGGAAGATTTTGAAAGAGATTATGGGTGGTTTTGTTATTAGGTCTCTTTTGATAGCTATCTAAAGTGTTAACACCTGTGTGTGTGTGTGTGTGTGTGTGTGTGTGTGGGAGAGGCAGTATGTGCAGGGTGGTGATACAAAGCAGTGGTGGGTTACTACTGGTTCGTCCCAGATCAGGCAAACCAGTAGCGGCGGCAGCGGGAGATTCTGCCCACCGCCTGGACGCTTCTGCGCATGTGCAGAAGCATTGCTTGCGCACATACATGTACGTCTACGAGCAAACTGGTAGCGACGGGTTTTGAATCCTACCCCTGATACAAAGGACAGGATTTATCTTTCTTGAATTTAATTCTCTTTCTTGAATTTAATGTGTGTGAGAGTGTGTGTGTGTGTGTGTGTTTATAGTATATTTTAAGCCTATTTAACAGCAAAAGACCGGCCCACAGTGCCTCTGCCAGCGAAAACGGAGCTCGTGAGAGCCACGTGAGAGCCGTCTGAGGCCCTCATGAACTCCATTTTTGCTGGCAGAGGGTTGCAGGAGGCTGTCGCGGCCGAAAATGGCAAAGTGCTCGGGCCACCCCAGGCACCACCGATACGAGTGATGTCGAGCTGGCCACGCCCACCCTGGCCATGCCCACCCTGGCCCCCTGAAGTCAAACACAACCCTGATGCGGCCCTTACTGAAATCGAGTTTGACACTCCTGCCCTATCAGTTTTGCATACGTGCATGGTCCAGAGTAGTGGAAAATAAGAGACAGAATATATGAGGAAAGGTATTTAGAGGCCACTTGTAACATTGGATTGAAAAGTCAAAAAAATCCATACAAAATTCAGAATATATTCTGAGCAGATGCATGCAAGTTTGGAGGTTGTTGTTTTTTTTAGTCTATAATTGTGATTTGAGAGAGGACTTGAATATTTTGTATTCATTTCCAGGCAGAATGCACTGGAAGCAGCCACTGAAAAAAGTCCCATCTTATGTATCTGCCGCCTCCTCGACTAGTCCTATCCGGCGTTCTGTAAGCTGCCCTCGATCCATTTCAGCTTTGGCTATGCAAATGCAAGCTGACAAACGCCCTTTCACAGCCAAACCAGTAATGCATCTCTCTCGGTCATCACTCGCGAGCAGGTCACACTCTTTAAACAGAGGTTCATCTACTATCAAAGTGTCTCACACTGCCAACCAAGGTTCTGTATCTGGGGTAAGTTAGCAAAGCATGCCTGTTTTGTAATAACAAATATTTAATGAAGTGTTCAGGAGTTGGGGGAGATGAAGAGCAACGAGATTAATATTTTACCATCCATTTTGCTATCCAAACCATTTTTTTAAAATTTTTTTTGTTTTTACAAAAAATTAACCAGTTGCACTTGTGGCCAGAGGAAATAAAGGTGGCTTAGGCATTTTATTCTACACAACAACCTTGTTCTAAATGAAATTTTTTGCTTCAGATTGGAAAATGAAAAAGTTTTACAGGAACTGCACATTTGGATAATCAGAAGATTCGGAATCATTAGGAAAAAATAAAACCTAGAGGGAAGTTTTTTGCAGAAACTCCTGGGGGTGGGAATTGGTGTCTTTATTTTATCAGATGAGAAAGGATTATTTGGTTTAGTTTTTCTTCAGTTTTTCTTTTACATATCTATATTTTAAAAAGAATTATTGATGTTCATGGTAATAATTCATGTTCCATCCCTGAAAGTTTTTAAGAAGAGATTGGACAGCTATTTGTCCCGAATGGTATAGGGCAGTGGGATGGCAACCTTTTTGCCATCACATGCCAAAATTGGGAGGGAGCACTGGGAGGTCATGCGCATGCGTGCCCACACCCAAAATCCAATGCCATTCGCGCCACGCCACCCTGTGCATGCACATGAGACCCCCCCGCACATGCATGCATGACCCCCCCCACACCCCATTTTGGGCCTAGCAAGCCTCCCTGAAGCCTCCGGAGGCCAGAAACAGCCCGTTTCCTGACTTCTGGTGGGCCTGGTAGGCCTGTTTTTTGCCCTCCCCCGGCTCCAGAAGCTTTCTTGGAGCCTGAGGAGGGTGAAAACTGCCTTACCAACCCCCCGGAGGCCCTCTAGAGGCTGAAAATGCCCTCCCAGAGCCTCCACGCGAGCCCTGTACTTACCTGGCATCCAAAACAGTCTGCGTGGAGATTCCTGGGAGGGGAGGGGCAGCCAAAAATCAGCTGGCTGATACGCACATGCGCACTGGAGCTAAGCTAGGGCAATGGCTCGCGTGCCCGCAGATATGGCTCCATGTGCCATAGGTTCGCCATCACGGGTATAGGGTCTTCTCAGTGAGCAGAGGGTTGGGCTAGAAGACCTTCAGGGTCCCTTCCAACTCTGATATTCTGTTACTCTAATAGCATGGATTCCTAGAAACTTTCCCACAGAGTTCCTATGATTATGTTTGGTTCATTAACATTTTCAACCTATTTCTGTACATAAAGGTACACCATATGTTTAAATAGCACTTTATTCCACAATTCATAGGGCCTTATGCCATGCAGGAGTCATGTTGATATAGTGGGTCTTCATTTTCTTCTCTTACCCTCTTTCTGCCTTTCAGATCATGCTCTAGAGGGTTCCTAAACACAATAGAGAAAATTTGCACAGAGGAGGAGTTTGCAAGGAAAAGAAGCTATCCATTTACTTAAAAAAACAAAAACAAAACCCTTTCGCCGTGCCCTCAAAACGTTTTTATTCCAACAAGCCGGGCTGGCCTAATTTTTTTAACTTTTTTAATTTTTTAAAATTTTAAAACGGATATTTTATTTGAATAGCTGGGCCAAATTATTTAATATGCTTTTAAATCGTTTTTAAATTTTATATTTGTATGCTTTTACTTTTGGCTGTACACCGCCCTGAGTCCTTTGGGAGAAGGGCGGTATATAAATTGGAATAATAAATAAATAAATAAATAATAAATTAAAAAACTGTTCATAAATCACGTTTTCCATGCTGTTGTAACTTTGAAAAGTCACTAAATGAATGGTTGTAAGTCGAGGACTACTTATACCAGCCCAGGAGGCTATTTTGAAAGTACCATAAAAACAGGATAAATATGGCTTCTTAGCTTATTAAATTTTCTTCTTGACTGTATAAGGGTACTGTAGCCTTCCTTATTAATTAATCAATCTACATTTGTAAAATAAAGCTCCATAAGAATATATGGACTGCCTCTATGGATAAGCAGCACTAGGTCAAACTGGCTTCCATGGCTGCAATACCTCCACGAGGTCATAAATTAAAGTCTTGTGTTGTATTTATCTCCATTGTAGGAATAATGTTATTGTCAAGGAAGGTATTGTCTAGATATATTAAAGAGCTACCTGTTAATTCGATTTCATATGGAAAGAACTGACAAACACTGAATGGTTTTGCAGTCACTGGCACTGAAACAGAATTTTTCAGCTATCTCATACCTTTTGTCCTGACTTGGCAGGGTGAAATGCAGCCGGGAACAATGGAGCAGGAAGAATTATTGACAAAGGAAACTTTAGCCATTTTCAATGACATGAAGATACGATACCCAGGGAAAACAAACGAAGAAGCAGATCTAATCATTGAAGATGTAAGTAGCGCAGAAGAACATTGTCACTAAGGCAAACTTTAGTTGCAAGATGAGATGGGGGGCCGTTGCCGAAACCTGCTTAGCAGTAGTAGCTGCTACACCATGTTTTTGCAGTGATAACTGAGCGATAAACAGGATGGGAAAGTGATAGACAAAATATTCTCACAGAAAACTTCCTCGGAGAAATCAGAGGTGTTGATTGATTTGATAACAGCATTTTTATCCCATTCAACTGCCAAAATGATTTATATGTAATCAGTAAACAAGGTACATTCTGCCTGCAGGCATATACCGTCTAAAAACCTGACACACTACAAAGTATGTGTGTGTTTGGGGGGGGAGGGGGGAAGTGTAGGAATAAAAAAAGAAAAGTCTCTGGCACTCGCTTATCAAGATAAACAGTAGTTCTTGCCATGAAGAACTGGAATGGAAGCAGTTTAGGGACAGAAAAAGCCTCTTGAATCTTGTTTTCAGCACCAAGTTGCATACTTTTTCTTAGCTCTCTTGGCTAAAACCAAATGGGAGGCTTGTTTTTCTGAAATCAGTCCAGCACAAGTACAGACAGTTCTCGACTTACGACCATAATTGAGCCCCAAAATTTCCGTTGCTAAGTGAGACATTTGTTAAGTGAGTTTTTCTCCATTTTACAACCTTTCTTGCCACAGTTGCCGCAGTTATTAAGTTAGTAACACGATAGTTAAGTAAATCTGGCCTCCCCATTGATTTTGCTGGTCAGAAGGTCACAAAAGGTGATCACAGGATACCAGGACACTACAACTGTCATAACTGTCAGTCAATTGCCAGGCATCTGAATTTTCATCACCTGACCATGGGGATGCTGCAACGGTCGTAGGCGTGAAAAATGGGTCATAAGTCACTTTTTTTCAATGCTGCTGTAACTTTGAACGGTCACTAAATGAAGTGTTGTAAATTGAGGACTATCTGTAAACAGTGTAGATCATGGGTGTCCATGCATGTGCCTCATTAAATGCAGAAGAATTGTTTTAGGCCACATATAAAATATATAATATCGTTAATGATATATAAATCCTGTAATATTTAAAGTTTTATCATCTTGTGGGACTGCATTACTAGCTGTCCAGGGCCGGTGGGTTGGACATGCCTGGTGTAGATGAAATACGGATGACTTTTCTACCTGACTTGAGTTTTTCTAAATTTAATGAAATATTTGGGATCTGGCAATGGAAACAATTATTTTCTCTTGGGCAAATTATTGTCAATATATAGTATGTAACCTGGCTTGTTTGCCTGAGCTATATAATTTTTGCAAACTAACAGCTTACATATTGGGTTAGGGTTAGGGTTACACAGCTTACATGTTGGGGAAGCTTCAGTATAAACTAGTCAGGTACCATTCAGAAAATAATGGACTACAACTATCTATCTTCTCAATTATTGCATGTCTTTGTTATAGCAGATTTGCAGATCAAAAACTTATGCCACAATCAACTGATTACTCTTTAAGATGACACAGAATCCTTTATGTATGTTCCATAGCTACTACACCGGACTGCTTTTCAATTAATAGCAACTTTTGGAAAGATTAGATCCTCATTGCTTTTTTCTTTTTTTGGTGTGGGTGGGGAAAAAGGCATCGGAATATAATTTTTTTTTTAAAAAAAATTGATTTATATGCCGCCCTTCTCCGGAGACTCAGGGCAGCTTACAATGCGTTAAGCAATAGCCTTCATACTTTTGTATATTTATACAAAGTCAGCTTATTGCTCCCACAAACTGGGTCCTCATTTTACCTACCTTAGAAAGGATGGAAAGCTGAGTCAACTTTGAGCCTGGTGAGATTCGAACTTACAGTAATTGCAGACAGCTGGTGTTAATCACAATGCTTTTAATCTGCTGAGCCACCAGGCCCTTTATTTAAACAATTTAAATTGTTGGAAGTTTCCATCCTTGGTGGAGGGAGGAGAATATGAAACTTCTTTATTTTCACATGTAAATTATCATCAATATTGCTAGTCTTTCAGCATATTCCTTTTAAAATAACATATTTGTGCCATCTAGTGGCACAACTGGAAGAGTACTCAGCAGAATTACCTATAGCACAGTATTTTAAAATAATGTTTATGTTGCAAATAAATGCTTTAACATCATGCTATGTTTCCAAAATCTTGCATTCCTATACCTGTTTACAAAAACGTCAGCTGTAAAACAAAACAAATACAAAGAACACTTAAGAAATTTCCATTTGAGCATTAGCAGATTCAGAAGCAATGGGATTTTTTTTGAATTGCTAATTCCTAAATAGAAATATGCAGTTTAGAGCAATGTTTAGAAGAGGAGTGGGCATTTCAGTCTATTTAAAAATGAGCCATGAGATAACCAGGTTTTTTGATGATATTTAAACTGTTCATGGTAGCAAATTCAAAATGGGATTGCAAAGAGCTCCAAAGAATCGGGTGCATAAGTCTCAAAATGACAAATGATGTAGAGTAAATAATGTAAATGCAAAATATTGGGGTAAAATATTTGAAACTTTACCCCTACATTATTGTTACATATTAATGATATTAATAAATGTTCTATTAATGAAGTATCAACATAGCATGCAAGCATTCTATAAAAAGGAAATTCCATGCCTCAAATCATTAGAAAAAGAATTACTGTATTTTTTTTTTAATCCAGCAACACTCTTAAAACAATTTGGAATGCAAGATATAGTTTTATGACCAACCCTCAGGGATGACACAGTAGAATGAAAACAAAATTTAAAAATTTCTAATCAAAATTATTATGAGATGAGATCTGCTGAGAGGGGAGATACAGTTTAACTATACAAATTCATGGAAGGAAAATATGCATAAGTAGAAGGAGGTTTTCCCCTTTTTTCAGTGTTAGAACTTGGAATCATTTTTAAAATTAAATGTGGAGGCATTCAAGCCTAATAAAAGAGAAATGATTTTTTTTATTTTTACATAATCTAGGCAAAATGGCTATCAAATATAGAAGTAGTCTTTAGTTTAAATGGTATTTAAAGGATACTAGGCACCTTCATGGAGAATCCAGCTATTAATATTGGTGGCTATAGCCTGAATCACAGATAGCACATCTTAAATGTCATCTATTAAAGGGCAATAGTAAAAGAAGAATATTGCTTTCCTGAATATGTTTGTGAGTTTTTTTTTTTAAAGAGTTTACAGAAAGAAAAAAAACAATTTTTTTTTACAAGTATTTCCCCAACCCCCCCTCCCTTCCTTACCCCCCCCATCCATGTTTGTGAGTTTCTTGAATGCATATGATTGGCCACTGTGTGAACAGAGCTAAGTGAGCCCTTGACCTGATCCAGGAAGGTAATGTTTTTACATTAGATATACTTATCTGGCAGGTGAGATACCTTGATCACATTAGATACCTCCAGCTGCAAACACCACCTTTCTGAGATGTATGTGTTGTGGCAGTGCTGGCAGCAGATTTGGACAGTGAGTAGGTTGGGGAAGAAACATGGGTTAGTCCTGGAGTCTGAGGAAGGCTCGGATGAGGGCTCTGAGTCGGAGGCAGAGAGGGGGCCATGGCCATCTGGTAGTTATTTGTTGCCTCCTGAGCCTCCGGAGTCTGAGATCAGCGAGACAGAAGAACAGTGGGTCCCTGTTCCCAGTGTGTGCATGCACAGTGGTGCCAGAAGACAAGAGCAATTAAGAAAACAGGGTCGACTTGGCAGTAAGTCTTGGAGATGATTGGCCCCTCCCATAAGACATAAAAGAGGAGCGAATGGGACGTGAGCGTTTGCAGGAAGCAATTAGTTCATCTGGTTGGTCCAAGCTTTGGAAAGTTCTATTTGACTCTGTGCTAAATTTGGCCTTGCCCTATATTTGGCAATTAGTTCTCTGGCAGCATTCCAAGGGAGATGAGGTGGGTGTTTATAAACATTCACCTGAAAGACTGTTTGTGAAGCCTTTCTGACTGTGAATGACAATAATTCACAGCTGTATGAATAAAAGAGATTTTCTGGGACTAAGATTGTGTTTATGTTTTAATTTGCAGGCAGTCCTCATATTTGTGCAGTAATGATTACAATGTTTTTAGTCTGGCATAATGGGCAATGTTTGTTCTCACAAGAGCAGACTAGGCGAGAAGCAAATTCAGTTGCATTTGACATGTGACAGTAGAAGAAATGAATGAGTGAAAGAATGAATAATATGCATAGTTAATTAATTAGAAACTACCTCTTTCTTCTTTCTAACTTTAATTCTTTTCTCTTTAATATAGATAATGGATAACTGGAAATACCATAAATCAAAAGTGGCATCGTATTGGTTAATAAAATTAGACTCTGTAAAACAGCGAAAGGTAAGAAGCAACTTCTTTTCACTATAGATTAGCCATGTGAACTATTATTATTATTAGTCATTTAGTCATTAGTCATATTAGTCATTTGCTGTGTTAAGTCCTGCTAATACTGTACCTTTAAATTCAGGAGTCCTCCATATTTTTAAGAATGAGTATCAGGGAGTCAGTCAGTCAGTCAGTCAGTCAGACAAACAGATCTACTGACTGACTAACGTTTCTCCATTTCATCTGAGCAGGTGACACATTCCAGAGTAACTGTATTGCCACCTAAGCAGAGCAAGAGAATTGCACTTTCAAAATAATAAAATGGCAGAACATGCTATCCAGAGAAATGTCTCTGTTTTCTGTTTATCTTTGTGTTTAGCAGTAATTGTAATACTGTGGAGCATTATTTGTGGTGCTAATAAATTGCATATTAAAATAAGAGCAGCCCTAATAGGAAAAACATATTTTGTTCAAATCAATATAAATAATTTAATAATGAAATCCATCATCTTGACAATTGATTTAATCTAAATCCAAAGTTTTTACATCACAATGTAGGTCTAGGTAAAGTAACTGCACCATCAGGTTGCTCAAAAGCAAGCATATCAAGACACAACATTAAGGACAAAATGCACTTCCAAAATGCGTTTCGCACTCCAAACAGTTGGTGCACAATTACACTATTGATCAATTGGCACAGATAATATTTTGGTGCAGTTGTCAGTCCTGTGTAGCTGATTCTTATTTCAAATGACATTTTCTCCTCTATGATGTCTCTTGCAACTTCCTCTTCCTTATTGAAGTGTCTTCTTCATATATGTATCTATATTCAGGTGTGCAAGCATCTTCCTTTTATAGTTAGAACTTGGCTATGATCCAATTACTTATGCTGCTTTAAAAGTCCCCACGGTGGGGGAAGGGAGGAGGAAGGACTGATGTAAAGCTGTTCTTTTGCACACATCTCTTTATACTTCTCCATTGGAAGATCATTTCCTTCCACTTTCTTCTCCTTCCTTCTCTTGGAGAAGGAAAGTGAAGTACTCAAGCTATTGCCACTTAAACATCAGTGGTGGGTTGCCCCCGGTTCGGACCGGTTATATAGAACCGATAGTAAAACTGGCGGGAGGCTCCGCCCACTGACCATGACGTCATCAAAAGCGATCTGCGCATGCGCAGAAGCGTGCGTGCATGCGTGCGTGATCCAATTGCGAACCGGTAGTAAAGGTAAGTAGAACCCACCCCTGCTAAACATGTACCAGCATGGAATGTCACCATCCCTACAGTCTCCAGAATTAACATGTCAAAAAATAAGGAATATTTGTGCTGTTTCATTTTTCCTTAACTACTTGTTCCTACAATTGTGCTTCAAACTAGTCCCATGCTTGAAACCATTCCAACTTATATTTTCCTGTAGATGGTTTAAGGAGACCCCATAAGGAGGTTAAGGAGACCCCATAAAAAAATCATCATATTTCACCAGCTTTCTTCTACTGATTTGAGTGATATTTCAGATACATTGGTTAGGTCAGGATGACATACAGTATTAGATCGCTGTGTAGAAAGTGTGTTCTTTTGGAGAAAATATGCCTGATACTGGGAGAATGAATGTTATCTGAAGTACTATTAACTTCTTAACTTCTTTTGGCAAGGAGACAGTTCTGCAGGCTTCCCTGTATTTAAACCTAATTTTGTTTTTAAGATTATCTTTGACACTGACATTACAGTTTGCATTGTGTACTCAGACAATGTGTGAGTACACACTGTGACCCTATTGGAAAAACCAATGCTTTATATAGGAGCAAGGGCAAGTGCTTAAAAAAAAGGAAAGAAAATCAAAGAGAAAGTGGTGGTATAAAAAATATATTTTTGCAAGATATCGGTTAAGGACAATATATGGCAATTATGACAAATCAGAAGTACAAACCAATATTTTGGTATATATCCATTTTAAGGATTAAGTTAATGGAAAAGTTGTGTCTGTGGCCAGACTTACTCCGCTGTACAAAAAGTTGGCAGATAAGATAGAAGGGGTTTTGGTAGCCATATCATGTGTGGAGGTTGGTCAGGGGTGGGTTCTACTCACCTTTACTTTGGGTTTGCAATGGGGCCGTGCGCACGTGCTTGCTTCACTCGCATGCATGCATGCTCTTCTGCGCATGCACAGAAGTGTTCTGATGATGTCAGTGTCAGTGGGCGGAGCCTCCCTCTGGTTTTACTACCAGTTCTATAGAACTGGTCCGAACTGGGGGCAACCCACCACTGGGGTTGGTATAGAAACTTGTTTCTGAACCTGCTTCCATTGTATTAGATTTGTGATCATAATTGTTATGATTACATTATCTTGACTTGACGATTTATAGCCATGTTCAAAGAAGAGTATATTTTTGGAACATGCTATCAATAGATTAGCGGAAGAGGTATTTGAGGTTTTGCAGTTCTTACACAATACAAAACATGTCTGCAAAACCATGCAGTCGCTATAGGCAACACAAAACATCTCTGCAAATAGAAAAATGTTTTTTTGTCCCTGTAAGTCTTAAGTCTAAATTCAGTTTTACTGCATTGTGTATAAAATTACCTGTGGTTTCCAGGCATTTGTGCACCCTGGTATGTCCATCCTTCCGTCTATATTGCTTTGTGCAGAATTTCTAGTTCAGGCATCCTTAAATAAATTTTCTTTAAACCCAGCTTTTATTTTAATGCATAGCCAATTAGCCTTAAAACCACAAAATAGTTTCTGCAATGCTCTTATATTTACAGTTCCACATTTGATGTTGGGTGGAACATATTGGTCCAGTATAAAGTCTATGAATCTCTAACATTCATTTACAGAAAATTGGAATTGATAAGTTAATTGCAGCAAGACGTGGGTCTATGATGTCTAGTCAATGCTGAAAGGAATTGAAATAAGGTCATTACTGTCCTAAAGGAGAAGGACTTGGTTTCATGTGACCAGTTTTGATTTCTCTTCCAAGGCTCTGTATATATCTCCATCAGTGAGGTCTGCATCTAAGTGGCCACATGGCCCTTTAATGGGCCTGTCGTATATCATTTAATTATAGAAATCAGCCCTTCAGATATTACATTACTGAGTGGTAAAGTACAGTACATATCCACCAAAAAGAAGAAATAGTTCAAATAGACTAACCGTGACTGGATCCAGGAGGGCAATAAAATTACCTATTTTGTTCAAATACATAAAAATACGGTACATAAATAGAAGACAAATTAAAGCTTCCATAAGAACAATTGCAGGTCTATTTTTTTTAAAAAGAAAAATTGATAACAGTAATGTCTCACTATGAGCCAGAAACAGTTATAAATAAGTCTAGTCGAATTAAACAAGAATAGTATCCGTTTCTATTTGAGATATCATATTGGCCATGCCTGTACTGCCATAATTTACTGGCTTCCTGTGTAATCAGATGAAAGAACTTACCCTCAAACCATCTGCAAGATATTTAGAAAACAATGAGAATTGTAGATGCTTTGTGTTTGAGAGCATTAACTTAGAGCTTAACTAGCTTGGATATGATTTTAGGTAGAAAAATAGAATGTACGAATAGTGTTAGCCTTATAGGAAATCAAAGGTGAATATTGAAGCACAGAAATGTCAGGGACTGTCTTTTTTTCAGCAGGTCGAATTCAGCATTTGCTCATGTTTGGAATACTAGTGTCACGAAAACGTATTAAACAGAACACTCAAATTAGATCACTTTAATTTGTTTCCCCTTTTCTACATGTCAGGCAGTTTTTCTCAGTTTGAGGCACTGATGTACTGATTCAAAAACTTCTTCATTGTCATTATCATGATAATTTGAAACACTGTTCTGGAAGTCATCTCATGACATCAAAGATTTATAGCCAATCAATACTGCGTTTAGCTGGCTTGGGTTGCAAACGGGAAGAATAGGTTTCCTTTGAATTCAACCTTTATCAGAAAATGCTACATCTTGACAATCATGGTAAATGGAGTCAAATTTTGTAAATCTGGAAGCCTCCTAATAGCAGTTGTTTTATACCTCTGAAAATAGTCCTGGTTTATGAAAGAGAAGATAAATTAAACTTTAAAAAAATAAATAAAAACTACCTAAATTTCAAGAAGTTGCCTCCTCCTTTCCTTTTATATTTCCTTTTATATTTCTGTTGTGGTTGTAGCGGTAGGCATTGCCTTATACCTAATAAATAATTTAGATTTGTTTAGAGTCACCTTGAACAGTGTATGGATGTAATAAATGATTAAATAAAATGTTTTTGATTAATATATTTGATGTAATATGCAATAAGTGAAGTGCTAAAAGTATATTGTTTTTTTTTACAAAAATGGTCCATCCTAGAACCTGTGAGGTAATTTTCAAGTTGCTCTCTAAACTGTTCCTTAAGTTTTCTTTATTTATTTTGTCAATGTAATCTTTTTTGTAGGTTTTAGACATTGTGAAAGTCAGTATTCGCTCTGTCCTGAAGCATATCTGGAGAGTTTCAGATGTGGAATGTTTACATTTATACCGACTTTTTAACCGTGTGTTTAATCGCCTGCTCTGGAGCCACGGCCAAGGCCTGTGGAACTGTTTCTGTAATTCAGGGTAAGAGTATATACACTCAGAAAAGACAGACATGGAAATTGTTTTTCTTGAATAAAAACAAGGCTCTTTCTCGTTTGCAACTTTATTTTCCTCATAGTTAATTTAGTAATACTGTTTACTTATTTAGACTTTCTTAAAAATATTCATTTCTCTGTTTCTATATTTTATATTCTGAGTGTTGGTAAGATTATGGATGCAGGACTTTTTAATCAAGACAGAATTGCTCAAAGTCGTAGGCATGTTCTTTTGGGAAGTAGTGGTTTGAACTGAAATTTTTACACAAACACATACACAGACTTTTTGCTGCTTTGATCATTTGCTCAGCTCTCGTGTTCCCTAATCATCTGGTGGTCCATGGGCAACAGTCATCCTGGCAGGAGCTGCTCTGGAGTCAAGAGCAGAAATAGCTCCTATGTCTCCTGAATTACTTTGTGCTCCTTCCAGAGCCCATCTTGACAATGTTGCTGGATTTCAAGGGCACAGTTGC
Organism: Pituophis catenifer annectens; assembly: GCF_029215685.1. NCBI lineage: Eukaryota > Metazoa > Chordata > Lepidosauria > Squamata > Colubridae > Pituophis > Pituophis catenifer. The sequence continues at coordinate 137,949,818 of NW_027256883.1, forward strand.
TGGGGATAAAGAAGAATACAATTCCCATCCCAAAACTCTGTTCTCCTCAAAAACAGTTCTACCACAGATACTCTGACTAGTGTGGCCTTTGAAATACAAAGGCTGAATTATTAATTTGTATTTTCCTATTTCCCACCAACTGTGAGTGAAACAGTACCAGCTCTTTACTGTAAACTAACAAGGTCATACATTAATTCACTTCCTTCTCTGTAGCTAAATTTCTCACGTAAAGATTTCAGATTGTCATTTGTGGCGGAAAAGCATGAGGTCATGTCTGTTTCCATGCCAACAGGAGCTCTTGGGAGACAATATTCAGTAAAAGCACAGAAGCCGTGACTGCCGATCAACTCCAGTGTTGCCAACGAATAGTTGAACTTTGTAAACAGTGCCTGCTAGTGGTTTACAAATACTCGTCTGATGTTAGAGGGACCATCTCTGGAATGAATTCTGATTGGGACGACACAAGGTATGCATGATGCTGAATTTTACATTTTGCGGTCTGATGTTAAATGCAATTTAGGGATGCAAGGGCATGATTAGGCTTCCATACTGTTGGATTTTGTTGCAGAATTTCAGTTGATACCAAACTTTAAATTAAAAGTTTAATTTAACTTTTAATGTTTCATTTCAGGCTAGTAACTCCAATCCAGCAGTTTACATGTGTTTAAACTGATTCTTGTGAGAGCCAGTTTGGTGTAGTGGTTAAGGCATCAGGCTAGAAACTGGGAGATTGTGAGTTCAGTTCTGCCTGCCTTAATCACAAAGCCAGCTGGGTGAACTTGGGCCAGTGACTTTTCTGTCATCCCTAGAAAGGAGGCAGTGGCAGGCAACTTCGGAAAACCTTGCCAAGGAAATCACAGGGATTTGTCCAGGCAATCTCCCATTATTGCACACCACTGAATGGAAGGACACCCACCCCAACCCCTTGATTCATATATATGCAATTTCTAGCTTCTGATTGTTGCCTAGACATTTTAGTGCAGAAACATAATCACTTTCTCCCCTTTGTTTTCCAAGACTTTGTAATGTAAAATATCTGAGGGGTACCAAGTTGGTGCATGTTAATATAATGAATATGAAATCCCAATCGAATAGATTGGTGTAGCATGGATGAAAATCTATACAAATCCTTTTTGGGTCATCTTTTTAATAAGTAGGAGAAGAGTTCTATTAGAACTTTTCCCAATTTTGAGCTAATTTTTAAAAAGCTGTTACTTGCACTGAGTGATCTGGAACAGTTTGACAAAGATTTCTTCAAATAGTAATAGTGTTCAGAATAATTTTTCCATCAGCTTCCCAATACAGTTTTGAATGCTTTAGAAAGTATAGTACAAGTTCTTTGCTCAAGACATCTTGGTTGATTGATTAGCATATGGATATTGATGTCCGGGGCAGTCAAAGAGATGTAAGGTCACACTGTACTTCTAAAAGAACAATAAACTTTACAAAATGGTTCCTTAGACTAAAATTTTATTATAATTGTCTAATTCTCTGAAGACAATATCAGCTTCACAACCCAAAGTCATTTTTTCTATTAAATGATTATTTGGGCAAATTTAAGAGCAACAACAACAACCAAGGGCTTTATCTGCAGCGATTCTGATTTAACTTAATAGAATTTATTGCTATACATTGTAGTAGTAGCCATAAATTTTAATAATCCAGCTGTGGTATACCCTTCCATTTATTTTTGGCCATTGCTCATAATGATTGAGAACTTATAGGCCAGACCTACCCCTGCTATATATTGAGTAGTTGAGAATTACAAGAATGTTATGATAAACTTAATAATCCATGCCATTTACAAGAAATTAAAAGGGTTTTCTCCAAAGCATGTAATGTGCCATTATTAGAAATGATTCTAGGCTAGATGGAATATTATTTTAATTCAACAGACCTTTCAAAAAGGAGCAAAATTAAGCATAGGTATTATTTGTTTTAGAAATATAAACCCAATATAAATTACCTATAGAATTTCCTTACCGTAGGGCCATAGTAATCAGGATGTGGTGCACCTTCGACATAGCCATGACATAGAAATACCACACAGCTCTGATTCTCTCTTACTTCATTCCGAAATAATTTTATTTGTGGTAAAAGCCTGTGCTACATCCCCAAAATTCAACATGTTAGTGATCCTGCCTGCCTTACACCATTATGTTGGAACATATATATATATGACAAAAATTGAAATACATTTCCAGAGGTTAGTGTCTGCATAACTTAAAAAAAAAAGGTAATAGTGTAATAAAAAATGGCAACATTGGATTGGATAATCCAGGTTCAAGTCTTCCTCTGACTAAGAATTTTGAGTCAGGCCTTTTTCTCTCTCAGCTCTTCAGTTTGACAGGCCTATAGTAGAGGGGATAAGATAAAAAGAAATGAGACGCCATGTTAACCAATTTGAACTTCTAAGAGAAAGGCAAGATGTAAATGGAAAGTAATAGACATATGCAAAAATGTTCTGAATTCAACTCTTTTGAGCCCAAAATCATTCCAGAAATCTCTGAAATATACCAGTTTAATATACCAGTGTGGGCCTTAAACCTGTTTAATGTTCAAAAGCGCATTTTAAATTGAACACAGTTTAAATTCAGAATGTTTGTTCTATCTTTTTAATGTAGTAATTTTAATGCACAATAGTTATGCAATAGCCTTTGTCAGGAAAAAAAAAAAAGCAAGCTTCAGCCATTTGACAACTTTGAGAAAGAGGGTGATGATTGCTGGCAGGTGTCTCTATGGCTGAGAACTCCATGATGTTGCAGAAAATTTGCAGTAAATCTACTCCCTTTAAAGATCCACTCTGACTTCTTTCTTTTTGTTTCCTCCTTGTAACTGGCGTTTCTTGGAAATGCTCCAGTCCTTAATTTCCAGTTCTGAAGTGTGTAATTTCTTTCCAGCAATTAACCACCAGACATTTGTTCATCAGCATTTCCTTTGGAAAGAACTGAAAATGTATACTCTCCGATTCAAAGCTCATATGAAATTATCATCAGGAACCTTCTTCTTCTTGTTTCCTCCAAGGAAAGTGCAGAATCTTCTTAATACCCTAATCAAATCTGCTTTTCAAATAAGATAAGGGAAGGTTCAAATCCTTTGAATTCTTTTTTTTTTCTGTCTCCTTTTCCATACACAACATGGTTCCAAAGAAAATTACCACCTCAGGTTGAGTAATTTGAAATAATCAGAACCAGATTTTGATGGGGAAACATCTCAAAGACGAACAATACTGCTGAGAAGCAATATAATTCAGGGCCAGCATCTTCAGTTAAGAAAACCTTAGTAGCAAGGCTGGAAAAAAAATCAGTGCCTGAGAGGTTAGAGAGCTGTTATAAGGTAGGGTTGTAGTCCAACCGGTCTGGAAGGCGCCATTTATTTATTTGTTAGATTTACAGATCTGCCTTTTCTCTAGGAGTTCTGGGTAGCTACATGAACTCTCCCTTTATTTTATCCTCACAATAGCAATTCTAAGGAGGTAGGTTGAAAACTCCCAGGGAGTTTTCATGGCTGAGAGTAGACTTGAACCTGGACCTTTCTGATTCTCATGACACACCGCACTTGCTTTCACATCATACTGACTTGCCAAGTTAGAGAAAGTTGGGTTCTACATAAAGTGCTTTGACATCTTGATTCTTGAAACAAAGATTCTTGAAACATCTGTGACTAACTGTAGAGCATTTAAAGTTTAGGAAGATTTTATCAAAATGCTGCTCTTTATATTTCAAGTTGTCCTCACTTAATGACTGCAGTTGGGAGCAGCAACTCTGTTGCTAAGCAATATGGATGTTAAGTGAAACCTTACATGGCCATGCCAGACTTACCACATCCGTTTCACTGCAGTTGTTAAGCAAATCATCCACAATCTTGAAGTGCCACACCCTGTGACCACAAATTGCAACTTATCACTGGCTTTTCTTTTGGTGTTGCTTGTTGGAAGCTGTGAAGTTAGTCAATGGCAGTCATGTAATTGTGAAACATTGCAACACTCATAAGTTCAAGGACCAGTCATAAAGCTACTTTATCAGCGCTGTTGTAACTTTGAACCATCATTTAAAAAGGCAGTCGTTAATGAAGAGCTACCTATAATTTTTAAATTTTTAAATTTTAAATAGGTAATGCATCATAGCAATTGCTATGCTCAGAGAATTGCCTTTTGTAAAAATAAAAATAGTATAGATTTCTTCTCTGCAGTGTACTTGTTATCTTTTTGTAGTTTATTCTCCTATCCTGTCTGAACTGAAAGTATTTTATAAAGTAGACTTCAAATCCTTTTCACAGGAGTTCTCGTCCAATTTTCCTGGCTGGATCCATGTTTTCTTTTCCCCCTAGTCCGTAATCAATTCAATTGAAATCCATTTTTATTTATTTACAGGATTTAAATGAGCGCCTATTTCATACAAAGACTCTAGGCAGTTCACAACAATCTGTAATTAAAAACATACCTTTCCTCCCAGGTGCCAGAGTTTATCCCCCCCTCCCCCCATTCTAGCCTGGTGCTTGGGGGACCAGCCAGGTCTTCACACATCCCAGATGGGCTGAAAGGGTAGCAATTCCTCTGAACTCTAGTGGGAGGCTGTTCCAAAATATTGGGGCAGCCACTGAGAAGACATCCCTCTGAGGTTTCATCAGATGGCAACATTTAAGGGAGAGGATCGGGAAATACCCCCCAGCCCCAAATCTAATCTAGGCAGAAACCTTTAGCTAGAGGTAATCCTGCAAGTAACCTGGCTCTGTGTCATGTAGGGCTTTAAAGGTAATAACCAGCACTTGAATTGTAACTGAAAGCCAGTGCAATTCATGCAGGAGTGGGGTTACTTGAGTGTATCATAGGGTAGGGGTCCCCAACCCATGGTTTGTGGATTGGTACTGGGCCATGGCATGCCGGAAACTGTCCTCCTATCTGCGGAAAAACTTCTTTCCACGGTGTTAAGGATATTGTTGTGTTACCAACCAGCAGAGTAAGTGCACAGAGAAACGGTACTGAGAGCAATGAATACAATACATACAAACTGGTTTAACAAAGCTTTTACTTTGTAGTGAAAAACAATTGCATAGTCTTTTAGTCAATCCAAGTCTTTAGCCATTCAAATCAATCCGAAGTTACAGATATCTTCTTATCAGACAAACAGCAGTTGGTAATAAACATCAATACAACACTGGTAACAAATCACGATGGTAGCATATCCATCCACGTCTTCACACACGACAGTAACAGTTCCAACCAACAAGTCAAGCAGCAAGTCAAGCAATGATGAGAGCAGGTCCAACAATGACTATAGCTCGGCTTCCTTCTTATATACAGTTTACACTAGTAATTATCCAGTTAAGATAAGTGAAGTCAACAGTGCAATGACTCAACAGTACAATTATGATAATTGCAGTCAGCAGTTAGTCAGCAGTCATTAGTCATTACAGTGACTCAGCAGTACAATTACTCAGCATTACATTTAAAGTTACAGAATACATTTAAAGTGATAGAACACATATATTGCCTGGACAACTTGTTAGACTTATACCATATCCTAACACACAGAACCGGTCCCTGGTGCCCAAAAGGTTGGGGGGCGCTGCCATAAGGTACTGAATGCTGCTGCATTCTGCATCAGTTGCAGATTCTGATGGTCTTCAAGCCCCATGTAGAGTACATTGCAGTAATCCGAACAGGAGTTGACTAAGGCATGGATAACTCTGAGCAAGGCTTCCCATTTGGACTACTGCAATGTATTTGACACATTAGCAAAGGCAAACTTAATTTTGCAAGTGATTATTGTATATTTAGAAGAAATCAGTAGCTGCAGCTTCTGGACAGAACCCGTAGAGTAATGCATTACAGGTAGTCCTTGACTTAAGGCCATAGTTGGGCCTGAAACTGCTGCTCTAAAACAAGGTAGTTGTTAAGTGAATTGTGCCAAACTATTTGATCTTTTTTGCTGTGTTTGTTAGGTGAATCAATATGGTTGTTAAGTGAATCATGCAATGGTCAAGCAATTTCGGCTTCCCCATTGACTTTGCTTGTTGGAAGTCAGCTAGGAAAGTTGCAAAAGGTCACCATGAGACCCCTAGATGGTGCAATCCATATAAATACATACCCTTTGACAAGTGCCTTGATCACATGATTCTGTGGATGTGCAGCAGTCGCAGGTGCACAACTCAGTTGTAAGTGTGAGGACTGGATAATTTTCAGCATCTTCATAACTAAGACAGTTGCTAAAAATGTTCTTAAGTCGAGGACTAACTATACATATATTTAGTAGATGCTGCTTTGGCAGGGCAGAACATATATAGAATAGTAAGGTGTCCCTGTGGATTTTACTCTGTTGGTTGTTGCCAACTATAGGGGGTAGCACTCATCTCCGTTTCAAGGACATTGAGCCAGCACTGTCAAAAGGCAATTGTGCGGTCATGTGGCCAGCACAATGTCATGGTTTGCTGTTACCTTCTCACCGAAGTGGTACCTATTTATCTACTCACATTTGCGTGCTTTCGAACTGCTAGATTGGCAGGAGTTAAGACGAGAACGGGAGCTCACCCCATTGTGTGGTGCTCGGGTCTCGAACCTGGGCTGCTGATTTTCCAGCTGAGAAGCCCAGTGTCTTAATCACTGAGCCACTGCGCTACATACATAGAATAGTATCTACATGGAATTAATTCTCCTAAACTGAATGGAAGTTTAACCTGTCATTGAGCCAATGATTTTTTTATTTTAAAAGTGCTAAAGTGGAGAATATACACTGCTCAAAAAAATAAAGGGAACACAAGCAGAAGACATTCGAGATCTGAATGAATGAAATAGCCTTATTAAATACTTTGTTCGTTACATACAGTAGTTTTGTGTTCCCTTTAGTTGTTTGAGCAGTGTATAAACTACTGTATGTAAAGAACAAAATATTTAATAAGGCTATTCCATTCATTCAGATCTCGGATGTCTTCTGCTTGTGTTCCCTTTATTTTTTTGAGCAGTATATTTAGCACTCTTGGTTTGTTAATTTAGAAGCATGAAGACTTTAAGGAGGCATTTCTAATACCTTCATTAATAACCATCTTTGATTTCTGTAAATTACATATATTTGCTTAGTAGAATTTGCTGGAAGCAGAGTGTTTTTTTAAAAGACTCTAGAATTCTTTAAAGCAATAGGTGACGATGTCCAGTTCTTTGCTATAACTGAGTATTAGATACTCAGTCACATGTGTCATGTAACTTAAAGCCAAATGTAAAAAGCATTGGCAGGGCAGTGAGTTATTCCAAAACAAACAAACAAACAAACAAACAAACAAACAAACAAACAAACAAACAAACAAACTACACATAGCTACACATAGCTAGTATTTTATCTTTGTTCATTGATGATCTAACATGAATCAACTTTGAGTTGATTAAGTACTGTAAATACCACTTACACAGTTGAGCTAACCACTATTGCCTGTCAAAACGTCCAGGAATTTCTCTTCATTTCTGAGTGATAAAATGACATAGTAAAGACTTTTATCACTTAGAAGTGTCTTTAAAAAATACTCCATTCCTTCTCCTTCTCTTCCCTTGCCCTTCACAAAAAGCTGCTTTCCTCACTTCTTTCTTTAATATATTTATTTTCCCCTTGAACTGTTCAAAACCTGTAATTAATGTGTCCTTTCTACTGTGGACATATTTAATGATCTTTGCATGCAGCCTTAGGGCATGAATTCTGCCATTTTACACACTTCATTGGATTTGATCTGGGAGGAAAGGAACCTGAAATATAGGCATCGTTCCGCTAAAACAGGTCTTTGTTTGCAGCTCTTTCACAGGAAGCCTTTCATAACAACAACCTGGCTTTAGCATATGCTCTCATGGCATTTAATCATTGTGACTCTTACAGCACGGTGCTTAGAATTCATCATCCCATGATGTAACGTTTTCTAAACTGTGTGCTCTATTATGTGCACTAGTTCTAGCATAATACATTACTTGTAACGTAGCTTCCACTTAGGGTAGGTGTTATATTTATACGTTTGTAGAGCATCTAATATTTGCAAGCAATTATAGAGCGTTAGTAATGGGAAATAAATTAAAGGGCGATTATTAGACAATTTATGATAAATGATTGTAGGTTTTTATTCAAGTTCTGTTTCTGCTGGTGTTGCCACCTATTTAAGTATATAAATCAAGAGAGTCATTGATGAATGGTGAATTAGGGATTTGCTAAAATCATGATAATGAGGTGGTGGCTATATTACAACTTCATTAAGTAATGGTATGGTTTAGTCTAATACAGCAAAATTTGGTATTGATGTTTTTGGGTCAGAGTTTATGCAGGCAATAATGTAATAATAATAACAAAGCAACACAAAATGATTTACCCCTAAATTCTATGTCCTCCCTCACGCTGACCCTGTCATAATTTGGGATAAGCAGCATAAAGGCCAGACAGAATATGCACGTCTTTTTTAAAGAAAATAATGAGGAACAAAACAATAGAAAAACTATTGAGGTTGGAAGGCTTTTATTCTTAAATGGCTCATGTTTTACTTGCTTTTAAATCTTAAATGTTCTGTAGGCATGTGAGGAAAAGAAGTGTTATGATGACATGTGATATGTGTGTGTATGTAACTGGTAGTACCACACTGCATGCATGATGCACTTAGCACAATAGTGTGCTAAGCATTAAAAATATATACATTTTCCACAGAAACCATAATTTCTGGCCTGAGCACCAGGGAGAAACATGAATTCCAGATAATATCTGTAAATAATATATCTGAATTCATTTCAAACAAGAAGTTCGGATTGTTTGATGTACTTTCAAATATTTGGGAAGCATTTGATGTACTCCCCAATTTGGGAAGCATTTCCAAAGTACATAATTTATGTAAAAGGGCAATATTATTTAACGGAGTAAGCCTGATTGGGGTAGATTGTAGGGGTGATACCGAAATATAATTTTATCATATTTTATTTATCCATATATTGAATTATTATATTTTATTCCAATTTCATTTTAAATTGTATTTTATCCAATTTGATTTTAAACTGTTTTTATCAGATTTTAGTAATAATTTGTATCTGGAACTCTGCACTTTGATATGGCCCAAGGGCTAATCAATAAAGTAACCTAACTAACTAACTATTATATTGATACTTGTTTGGTTATATTATGATTGAATCGTACAAGTGTATGTCCCTCTTCCTTATAGATTATTTATTGTTGAATACTTCTTTGGTTGAATTGAAGACATCTGTTTAATTCTTATGCCTTTGTCTTTTAAACCCTTTTCTAGGTATTTACTACCAGGACCATTGCAATTCATCATGAAACCCTCCACTGGTTTTGGGGGTAGCTCATCTGGAATGACTCGCTCGGTTTTGTTTACATCTAAATATGACCATTCATGAAACTAAAAGGAACGTTATATTAATGGGCAATTCGCTTTATTTTTCTCCTCAAGTACAAATGTGTGATGGAACTGAACATAGATATTGTTATATATTTATTACCATATATAAGATGTAGCTCAAAAACCTGCTGTAAACGCATAACATTTCTCAGAAATATAATAAACCTTATTAAACTGTTTACAGAGGTACGTGAATGTCCACATTTGCTAGATGACTAAATAAATTTGTATTAAAAACGATACTTTTGCTGCAGAGGCACAGAGGGCACAATCCTATATTGGAGATCTTTCAGCTGAGGGGCTGTAGACTTTAGTGGACGCCCTGCTATCTGGTGAAATACTAGTTATGTTGCAATATTAACTCATGTGCTACTAGACTCTCTGCAGGCAGAGATGTTCTCTTAATGAAGATAATCTTTATAGAAAGGGTAGAGCATAGCAGAGATAGGAGTTGAATAGAGGAGAATCAACCTTGGTCAAATCCTATGCTACTACAATCTGTTGGACATATTCCCACAGAAGGTGCGGTTTTTCTCTAGGTCCAGATTTGTTACGTTCTCTCCCATTAAATTTAATGGGAGAGGGGAAATCCATGAGTGCATTGGTTGTCTTGCCTTTGTTGCCTATATCTGGGACATAGTGTGGCTCAAAACCCAATTATAGCAAATCATCACCGTGTATAAAGGCACAATCAATAGGTTAACCACCGTTGTGATGAAAGAGTGTGTAACTTGGGGGTCTATATTTGATCTCATGTTGCACACATTTTAGAGGGCACAAGACTGAACATTGGGAAACAAGAAGAAAAAAGCATTATGCAGAAGCAGCTCTTTATGAAATACTCATAAAGCAGATTGCCAACACTTCTCTGCCCACACTCCTAACTGGCATTTTGCTTTGAGACATTAAACAGACTGTCAACAATCAACTTTGTTTCTGTGATGAGGAGATGGCAGGGCAGAGTCCCTCAATCAAAGAAGTAAAGGAGGAAGAAACCCAGACTACAAAGTATAATTCTGTGTTTCATTCCCATTTATCCAAGGTAAAACGGGCAAGGAATGGGAAGGACTGGTTGGCCACCAGATTACTAAAAGGAGGAATTAGTATACAATTGCCAACAATCTCTCCCTGGAATATTTCTAGGCTCTACAGCAATATACTTAATGGGAATACTGCATTGATAGCCAAGTGAATTAGAACATCTCCATAGAGAAGCTAATGTCTCAAGGAAAAACCCATAGACCCCAAACAAGGGATTTAAATGAAGGGAAAGAATAAGAAAAAGGTGGTGAGTATGTGGCCATTTTGAATGTCCTAACCCTAATTTATACTCTTCCACATTGTAGGTCAGTGGACAGTTTACAGGGACTATTCTATTGGTGTAATGTTGCCAGGATTCCATCCTCAGCATCATCTGAGTATAGGATTGCTTTGCCCAACAAAACTGACCTTGCAGGTCCTGTTACAATTTTAATTTATTTTATAGGCAGAATGTCTTTAGATCTGAACTATTTATGTAAAGCTTATTTTTGTTTTTTGTTTGTTTTGTTTTGTTTTCCTTCTCATGTAGGGAGCAATGTGCCATTGGGATTAGATGACAAAGTTTAGGGGAATAAAGATAGTAAACTCCTAAGTATGTTATTTCTGTTTCACAGTTAAAGACACTTGTATAAACGCCGAAACCTAATGTACCTTTGGGCATATTTTTAACTGAAGAGAAGGATAAGAAATGTGCAATTTTTATTTTTCAGTAAGGGCATGCTGAGACCTCTTAGTTAAGTGAAGTCAATCCCCTGGGTAAATTATTCAAGACCATCCGTTCTGATCCATAGCTTCTAGCTGGAGCGTTGTAATATTATTACTACTAATAAAAAACACGGGCAGCGAGCATTTGTATTGGCTCTTTTATTTGTGTGTATGTCTGTGCGTTCGCTTGTGTATGTGTTGAGCTGCTTGCTTTCTTCAAGAAGATAATTCAGTTTCCAAGAAAAAGTATTGTACTTTCTTTCTACAATGTGATTGACAGTACAAATATCATTTTAAAATCCTTAGGATACTATCATATCCCTTTCAAATATTATATAATACACATTTGTAATAAGATACACTTCTGAGTGATGCAGTGGATCCCAGGGACTATAAACAATATTCTATGGATTTTAATGGGAAGTGTTCATTTCTCAGAAGGAAGGGGGAAAAGTGTGCCACTGCCAAAGCAACCGTTACGTTACCAGATAAATTTATTTTTATTTATTAATCCAATTTAGCCTGCTTTTCTTCAAAAGCATTCTCAAAAAGAGCAAATCCAAAATCGTAAGTGGAACGGAGAAAGCCCCAATGGCTTCCTGCATTTGGGATGTCATCCAGTCTCAAGTACAATAGTGGGATAGTGGCAGATGGATTATTGATCAATAGCACAATGAAGGCAGAAAGTTCCATCAGCCACTTGCCTGAACATGTGGAAACTAGAAAGCGAGTAGATAAGAAGGGCAGCTATATAATTTGCTTGGACGGCCAAAGCTTGGAGGTCAAAATGAGTAGGATCAGATGAGCATATGCTGGCAGTCTTCTACTCAGTTTGAACCTTTCCATGTTTAGTTAAAGGAAGTGTAGTCAGCTTAAATATAGCTTAATCAATCATATTTCCCTGTCCTTGACCTTTTCCCCATGGGGTTTAAGTATCTTGCCACTTGAAAAGTTTTTGGAAACTTGAAAAATTATGCCCCCCTTTTTTTTTTGCAAACCATTGTCTGGATAAAATTCTTATTCTCAGTAAGAATTTTGAGGGTCCTCTCCCTCTCTTATGGGCAATATGATTGTTGTTAACTTGTATCTTAGTGTTTTCCAGATATACAGTACATGGCCATAAAATAAAAAATAAAAATAAAATAAAAAATGCGAGTTTGCTTTATTCATATTACATTTCTAAAAAAGAAGAAAGAAAAGCTCTTTTGAGATGAATTCAATACACAACGTTCAAAATAACAGGCAAAGGGTGAAAAACTGAAGAGAGTCAAAATTAAATGCAGAACTAAAGATGTTGCCTACAAATGCTACTTGGGAAACAATAGAAAAACTTTCACAGATCAGATAGCACATTCCCATTCAAGTACACAGTATTGTCAAACTAAGACAAATGCTGGGTAACAGTTATGAACATTTAGGAATCTAAAGTGTATGCTCAGCAATTTTGGCATCAAATGAGACCTTTAAAAGGAAGGAAGAGCTAAATAAATGTGTTAATTCTGGAACGGTTGTAAACAAGCTTTATAAAAGTCCTACAGTTGAATACACATCACTCTGAATATTTTAATTGGTTTACTTCCTTATTAATGGACTAATGATAAGAGGTCTAAGAAATTTTGGGATTTATAGCTGAGTTTTAAGAGGCAAACCAGGAGAAGGCCTGGAGGTCCTCCAGATCTGGACTGCAAAAAAGCTGGAAACCGCTAGGTGGCAGCAGAGAGAAAGAGCTTTTTGTAGCTTGTTACTTCCTTCTGGGTGCCATGAGATTTTTACAGCCTGGATCTGTGATTCTATTCTGTGAGTTATTCCAGAATGCATAGGGAGACACAGCTGCCATTTTATTAGCGCACATCATCTTTTCCCTCCTAACAATTGTCAAGAAGGCACCCGTGAAACAACAACTAGTTCTAGCATTAGGATTTGGGGCAATCAAAGAAAATATCTGTAGCACAGGATTGAACTGTGGAGTCCGTGGTGCTCTCTGAACTTGGTTGTTTGGCTGAAGATGTTTCATTACCGGCTAGGCAGGGGTGAAATCCAGCAGGTTCTGACAGGTTCTGGAGAACCGGTAGCAGAAATTTTGAGCAGTTCAGAGAACCAGTAGCGGAAATTTTGAGTAGTTCGGAGAACAGGCAAATGTCACCTCTGGCTGGCCCCAGAGTGGGGTGGGAATGGAGATTTTGCAATATCCTCTCAGGAGTGGGGAGGGAATGGAGATTTTGCAGTATCCTTCCTTCAAGAGTGGGGTGAGAATGGAGATTTTGCAGTATCCTTCCCCTGCCACGCCCACCAAGCCACGCCCACCAAACCACACCACGCCCACCAAGCCACGCCCACAGAACCGGTAGTAAAAAAAAATTGGATTTCACCACTGCGGCTAGGTAACATCATAGTGCACAAACTATTGTGCACAAGTATTAATAATGTCATTTAGTCGGATAGTGAAACATCCACAACCTAACAACCAGGCTAAGAGAACACCAAGGACCCTACAGTTTGGAGCAATCCAGTACTGGGTGTGAGAAAGAGTCACATCCTGACCTTCCAATATGGCACCCCCAAATCAAGGTAATGTTGGGAAGAACTGAAGCCATAACTATTTCTTCTTGTTAAGCAAATATTGGAGGATTCCCTACAATGAAGCATCACACAATGTACGCAGCCCTTGTCCCCTCTGCCTGTTCTAGGTTTTTGCTGAGACTGAGCTGAAGGTATTGTTAAGGCCACTTTGTTTCCAATCCCCAGAGGCTTCCCTTTCAGTACTGGGTTGCAAATAATGAGAATATGCTTGAAATGTCAGCCTCATATGTAATTAACACATACCCTGACAGGCTTTTGCATGTGATAGATTTAGAGAGGAAGAAAGAGAGGGAAGGCTTATTTCAATTATTCAGTTATACATAAAGTAATAAAACACAGAAAAATCATACCACAGCCGCCTTCTGTTGCACAAATCATTGTTGTTGCTCTTGATGGTACAAATGTTTGCCTTCCAATTAAACATGCAGGCAAATGTGATCTATTTCTTACTAACACACATCTTCTCTAAGAGCCTATAAGGGCATAAAGGGACAGCTCTGCATGTCATTAAAGTCAATAAAATTGAATGGCTTTTGGAGTGTGCTGGTTACAAGGTAGTCTCTTTCCAAAGGCTGCTTACATATTTTTCATTGTGTATTCTACATAATGACAACACCCAGAAGTCTTAATTTAATGAAAGATTATGTTATCAGCGTTGTTGTTTTTTTAACTTCAACTTTCAATTTGGCAGATAAAATAGGAACTGGAAATATACTAGCAGCCCATTCTGTAGTACTATAAGTCCTCTACTAATAGGGATTTCACTATATTTTAGGAATTACTTAAAGCCTATTTTTTTATTGGGAAACAGGAAACACGTTTCATATCAATCTGAGTATACTGATGGATGTCATGGATTGCGATGATTAGAGCCAAAAACGCTCAGTTTTGGAAGTAAATGGCTATCTTGTAGATTATGCAGAGTATGTAGAGCATAATCCAACATTTTGGCACTGAAGTAATTTCAGGATATAGGATGACAGCTGAATTTTCCTGGACAGAAGAAGCTAATCAGATTTCTTTTTGGCTGGAACCGTGATTAAGCCACAAGTTTGTTGGGATGATCTGATTCTATACATTTCTATCTTTGATGTATAACTCATAATTTCCAGCTGTTACCTCACTTCCAATTATTTCCTGTTGTTGTGGCCCGCCAGCGGCCTGCACGGATCATGGCTGATCCCGATGAAGAGGAGGCTGGTGTGGTGTCGCGCCGGCAGCCTGCGCAGCCAGCGCTCGCGTCGGACAGCGAGGAGGCTGAAGAGGATGTGGTGCCAGAGGCAGAAACTCAGCCAGGGCCTTCAGAACCTCCAGAGGCTCCTTCAAGTGGAGAGAGCGAAGTGGAGGAGCCTCTCCTCAATGCTCAAGCACACAGGGCTGCCAAAAGGCAGGAGTGGCTACTCAGGAGGAGGAGGTCTCCTTGAGAGTAAGGCTTGAGGATAATTGGCCACTCCCTTAGCCTATTTAAGTCACACACCGTTAATAAGAACACCTGTGGCTCCTGACAGTGGTCTTACCTTTGTTGAATAATCTCTGAAGAATTTATAAACCTGTTCAAATTGTAATGCATTTTGGATCATTCCACAGTGCAGCCTTAATCTACCTTAAATCATTAACTAGATCGTTCATTAGGAAAAAAAAATGAGATTGGAACATCTGCAAACAAAGCAGTTTCCACATTTAAAATGTCTAGAATAACTTTCTCTGACATGAAACCCTTCATATTATGAATCGTGGTGGTGCAGTGGTTAGAATGCAATAATTCTGCCAACTGCCAGCAGTTTGATTCTCACTAACTCAAGATTGATTTAGCCTACCATCCTTCTGAGGTCGGTAAAATAGGACTCAGATTGTAGGGGGCAATATGCTGACTTTGTAAACTGCTTAGAGAGTGCTGTAAAGCACTGTGAAGCGGTATAGCAGTCTAAGTGCTATTGCTATTGCTATATTTATTTGGCTGCAATTTCCACCTTCTCGAAACTGTAGCTGGCAAAGGATAGTCCAACATTTTGAAAATGTTCTAGCTAAGAGATGATGTTCCATCACAGCTGTTCTTCTCAAAAAAATATGGCAGCTATTTGTTGAGACCCTTCTTTCCTTCTTTCCTCCCTCCCTCCATTTTTTCCTCCCTGCCTACAATTCAATTATATCTCTAGATCTCATTTTAACACAAATAGTTTATTTTACTCAGAACATGTTGCCACTTGTCTTTTCAAAGAAGCACGCCTTACACTTTCTTTTTAACAAAATGAACATTTACTTCCATTTGCATTGGATGCAACCAGTTTAAAAAGCTTAGGTCTCGCGTGGTTAAGAATGCATGCCACAAAATACATTCCAAAGTATTCAACTTGTTTGTGAGCAAATCTTTGCAGCCACATTTGCTGAAATTGCTACCTTCCCTGTATCTACACTTTTATGAGGTAATTCTAAAGATGAAAGCAACAAATCACCTCTGAAGTTGCCATTACATAGTATTGCTCTTCAAACCGCTTTGGCGAACCTGTGAAAATTATTGTTAGCTAACTTGATGAAATCCTGTTTCATCTGAGCCAGGCTAAGATTCGATATTGGGATAAAACTCAAATATTAGAAATCCAAATCTTTGGTCAAGACAGAAGTGCCTCTTCCGTGCCAAGGTGCTAAGATGGCAAAAGGCATTTGATGTAGGTACAGAATTGTAAAAGGGCAAACTGACCCTAAACAGATACATCCTGTTGTTTAATGTTTATTACACCCCAAATGTCATGTATATCCTAAGATGAGAAATACTGCTTCCTCTATTGCCCTTGAGGTGTCTCTAAGCCCCTTATCTCCTCTTTTATTATGTGGAGCTGAGAACCTGAGCCTGTGGGAAAAGGGCTGTTATGTCTTTCCTAGAGATAGATTAAAGGGTAACTTCTACGTGTGAAATGTCTCACTCTTCGTAATAACTTTGCCTTTATCCTGTATAAATATCTGGCCAGAAACAGCCATCATTGTTCAGACCCTTTGCTGTCTTTGGACTGTTTGAACCGTGCACAATAAACTCTTTCCTGCATTGAAGAGCTTGGCCTAGGTTCCGTCATTTCTCCTATAACACATCAGAAGGTGTTGAATGGGTTTAAGGCTGCCATGTAAAGCTAGTGGGTTGTTATGAAAGCTGTTGTGATGGTTGCGGTAAAACATGCCTTGGACCAAGCATAGTTAGGTCCAGTGGTGGGTTGCCCCCGGTTCGCACCAGTTCTATAGAACCGGTAGTAAAACCGGCGGGAGGCCCCGCCCACTGACCCCAACGTCATCAAAACACTTCTGCGCATGTGCAGAAGAGCGCGCATGCGTGCGGCCCCGCTGCAAACCGGTAGTAAAGGTAAGCGGAACCCACCCCTGGTTAGGTCCTGCAGAATCATTGTAATGCTTACACCAACCAATTGGCAATGTTTAGGAAAAGATGGATTTAACAAGATAAAAGCAGAGAAGAAATAGAGATCATGTGCCTGCTAGAAGCAGTGATCATTTCAACATTGCTTCTTGGTAGCAAAGGAAATACTAATCTCATTACGTGATGGTAAAATAAAGCAGAGAAATTCCTGGCTGTGCAGGTGTTACTGAGCTTCAGGATCCATAATCTATCAGAGCCCATTCCAGCTTTCTGTTAAAACTGCAGCTCAAGTCTCAAATCCAGTCAGGTTTATGATGATGATGATCAAAGATCAGCATATCAAAGAACTAAAGCCAGAAAACTAAAATTAATAAAATGAAATAAATAAAAATGAGTGCAGGTGGGAAAATTTCTCAGGTTGGCACTAATTGTTGCTACATTTTCATTGCAGTCCCACTGAATTTGTCTACTGAGTTGGTGATCGCATAGTTAGAATCTAAAAGAAGATTAGTGAAGTGCCACACTGTCTTTCCTGAGAGGTTGGGAAGCAGGGGTAACGCGTAATCTTTCAACAGATCCCTATAAAAACTGCAGTAAATACTTTCCATACTGGAAGGCTTCTATTTCTCTAGGGTCAAAGGGCAAGTACGTGAATGGAGTTCTGGTGAACCTACTCTGTGGTATTGCAGATAGAAACCCACTGTGTCTGGCTTAAAAATAAAATCCTTCCTCAATCTGGGAAAAGTTGATATATGAAAGATACTGTAGCTTGTATTAGCAAGTGCTGTTGCTATCAGGATTCTGCTGTTCTGGGAAGGGATGCTAATGTTAGTTTGATATTCGATATAATTCAACTTTTGAAGGACTGTTTTTTTTTAATCTGGTCAAAACTGGAAGATAAAAACAAGTATATAGCTAACCCAGAGCACATCCATCTCTGATTACTGCTCATATCCATGGTGAGGAGTGATCACCCTTTTGAAGGAGCAAAACCAAGCCATGGCAGAAGAATATATCATATCTATGGAGATTTTCAGCCATCCTGGTCATGGTTGTCCCAAAGGTGTTTTTTCAAAAGGCAACTGGACTTTCTTTGTTTTTGCTTGAAGACGTTTCACTTCTCATCCAAGAAGCTTCTTCAGTTTTGATGGAAGGAGCTTCTTCAGTCAGAATATATATCATATCCAGTGGTGGGTTCTACTTACCTTTACTACTGGTTCGCATCGTGCCCACATGCGCAGATCAATTCTGATGACATCTGGGTCAGTGGGCAGAGCCTCCCGCCGGTTTCTTGCGAACCGGTCTGAACCGGGGACAACCCACCACTGATCATATCTAACAACCATGCCCTATGTAGGGTGTTTCCATCTTGAGTTTCAGTTCTGCACTGGGGATATCCTCGGAGCCACAATTATGGGCCTTCAAATTTTTGTTCAAGGGTGGGGTTTTTTCCATATAAGGTCCTTCCTGTATTCTGTATAAAAACTGGGCAAAGATTGTAGCTTCAAACAATGTTACAGCTGCCAGTATTAATTCCTTTCCTGAAGGGTAAAGGAATAACTTAATCATCATTGAAGATTTTAAAGCATCCGTTTGGTTTTATTTCTATTTATTGTCAAATTGCTCTGCTTTGATTTTCTTGCAAATACCAGCACTTTTGATTTTTGGTAATTTAAGACCATCTTATTTACTTTGCTGAATTGAATTATAGGCTTAAAGTCCAGTCAGAGTGCACAAAGCGACTGCTGTATCATCCATACAGAAGAGAAGAAGGAACCAAACAAATAATGGCACAGAAATCTACTTCTGATTTTGCAGACATCTGGCATTAAGTACAGATTGTGATTTGTGAAGGAGTAACAAGGATGGAGTGCAGGAGGAGGTGTATCTCAAGCAGAATAAAGCAGCATTTTTCATGGAAGCTGTCCAGAAGATATGCAACATATGAATAGAGGAAGAAAGAGCAGGTTATGGGTAACAATGGATCACATTGATGATAAATGGTTTTTAAAAGTTAAGTGCTACCACATCTAGGCTGCAAAAAATTCAGATCATCCAACAATAAACAGATGGGAGAAATAATCTTTCTTTGCTGACATCTAGCAGCTGTCAAGGTTTTTGCAGATAAGATGGTATTTGTAGGATATGATCAATTCTTGAAAAGGCTGTTTAGCTACTTGAAGGTTTGGATTCTGAAGTTCTATTTCTTTAAATATATACACACACACACACACACACACACACACACACACACTGTACATATATGTGTGTGTACATATACATACATACATACATACATATATATACATACATACATACATACACACACACATACATACACACATATGCTGTATTTATGTTTTTCTCTATTCATCCCTTTTATTAGCTGTTTTCCAAATGCTAAAAGCAGATGTTGATGAACAATATTTTCCAGTTGTGTGATATCTGAAGAGGCCTAAAGCACACCAGACTTTGTTGACGTTCTTGTTTTATAAAGCTGAAAAAGCACTGCGTCCTGAATAGAAAGGAGCAGCTGAAAAAGAGTTTTGCATGAATTACATAGCCCAGCAGGTTAAAAGCTTTCTCTAAAAGATGTTCTCTCCAGATTGTACGAACACCTTTGCCTTCAAAACATGTGCAGCACAGAGATATAAAACTGAGATAGATGTGCTAAAATTTATCTAAACATCTATTTGGAGATGTGAAAACATGACCAGTGTGGCAATGCCTTTAGATAAATCTGTGATGCAGACACAACTGGGATACTTCCTCTGATCACATCATCTGAGAAAGAAATGACAGAGCTGGGGAAAAAAATGTCAATAAAAAACACATATGATGATCAGCTTGCTAGAGGAATTCTCCCATGAGTCAAAGGTAAAGTAACTAGCTTTGTTTTTTTTTGTTTGATTCGGGGTGGGGTGGGGGAATACACTTGGTGAGAGGCAATACTTGATGACAGACACTGATAAAGTTATGCATAGGGTGGAGAAAATGTAGATGTGACAGCATTCGTGTCAGACTTCACAAGTATCAAACTGTTTACTATATTTAAAGATTAGATTATTGCAAGATGCTCCAAACCAGCATTCTTTAAAGTGAGCTTGCACCAGCTCCTAAAACTTCTCAGTTCTTATGGCCATTGCTGACAATTCTACAACTTGAAGGCCCTACATCCAAAGGGATCTAAACTGATGAGAGGACCTATTGTTGAAGAATACACCGCAAGACTGTTCAGATTTTGCATACTTATGGGATCATATTAGACCAGGATAAAGAAACCATTTCCCTCCAGATTTTCTACATCTCCTACTATCCCTTGATACTGAACATACCTAGAGCTACCAGCTCTGGGCTGCAGAAATTTGGACGATCACTAGGTGACATCAGAGAGTTAGGATTTTCTATTTTTTTTGTTGTTGTTCCCATCTAGTGATGATTCAGATTTTTGCAGCTCAAATCTTGTAGTCATAATCATGCTGCTCTGGGTTGATTGGAGTTGATAAAAAATTAATCTAAGAGAATCAAGTTGTTTATTATATATTGTATAATCCCTGCAATGTCTATCACTGCTATTAGTTAATTGTAAACATTTTACACAATATAGATAATCCTTACTTATCCAGTGCCTCCTTTAGTGTCTGTTCAAACTTACAGTGGTGTAAAAAATAGCTTTGCGAAATCCTAAAATTTGTGACTGTTGCAGTGTCCTGTGGTGGTTGCAATCACTATTCACGTGCTTTACAACCAGTTTCCATCACTAACAGAGAAAATGGAAGTAACATTGCAAGTTGCAATCACATAATGTCTCACTTAAGAACCAAATGGAAAATAATGTGGTAAGCTTACATTTTCTGCTTAGTGACTGTGGCACTTAGCAATGAAGTTGCTAGTCCCAATTGTGGTCCCTAACTGAGGACTACCTGCATTATTGATCTTGTCCTGATGCATCATTTCTTTCCATAAGAACAGAAGACGATTGTTTGGATTGGCTTAAATTTCTATTTAATGAAACATTTTGTACTTAAAAATGGCCAGGGAAATGGCCATGCATAGAATTAATACTACAACTCAACAAGCATACAGTTAATATTACATGCATACAATTAATACTACAAGCTATTGAACACTTGACATACAGAGGCTTTCTGCCTCCATCAATGAAGGAAGTTACATTTAAGATTTACTTTTTGCAAACTGACTTTTCTTGAATCACTTCCTATTGCATGCACAATTTATTGCAAGGCTCACTATGGTTTAGGGTGAAGAGATTTTAGGACATGCTCCATGTTTGCTCCAGAATCAGATCTGAAAAATGGTGGGATAGTCCATGAAGAACAAGCATAACAACGTCAAACACATACACACCAATAAAAGGGGAGAAGAGTTAGTCATGGGAGCTTGAACTCTTCCTTCCTTTTGTTTTGTTTTGTCACTTCTCAGTCTATAGTGGAGGGAATATTTACTATTACAGATAGATCAGAGGAACAAATGACAAGATGGGCTATTAGCTTATATAGATCATGGTAAATTCTTATTCTATAGATTGCAAGCTGGTAAATGTAATGTAAAAATGAATAAACTTGAAACTTTATAAATAAATTATAGAGATGGGTGGAGAGTGGGGAAGGCAGTTTATCAGACAAATGCAAAGTTGATCATTTTCAGATTGATTGTCCAGTAAATATTCTGAATACTTAAGATTCTTAATACTCCACTGAACCTTATTTAAAATTTGACACTGCAATTAAAAGCATCCATCTCGAATAAAGCTCAGCTAATTTTCTTTTGGGCTTTTATAGCCTAAGTGCAGATTTTTCTTGCTGTTTAAACTACAAGATAAGGGGAAGGGAATCATCATATTTTAATTACCAGTAAATTCCTATCAGACTGGAAATGAATAACACATGGATTGTCAACATGCTAACTCGAAAGAAAGTGCCATAGACTTCATTCAAAGTTGCTTCAACACAAGTGTGTTCAGGAGCGAAGTCTCAAGGTCAACAGCAATAGAGTTGTCTCCATATGAGACAGCTAACAGAAATCAAAGTGAGTACAAAGGCTGAATATTAATGCTTACATTTAATTAAAAGATTAAGCTCACTAGCTTAATACTTCTGTTTCGGCCCCTGTAGTGAAGGTTTATGAAGAACATATTCCTCTTGTTTTCTTTGCATCCATAAAATCCCAGCTGAATTGAAAAGATCATATGGCTGCCAATGGAATCTCTCATGAGAGGTTCAGAAGGAGAAGGATCTGAAAAATTAAACTTCTGCTCTCCAGGCAGGATATTCCCAGTCCACTTCTGTATCTTTATTTTGGAGTTAACAAAAAAATGAAAGAAAGGTAGGCACACTCTGTATAATTAACACAAGTTATACTTATTCATCTGTGGCTGTTCTCTTTAGAAGCAATCAGAGTTTAGCTGGAAGCTACGATTTTGCTATTAGGAATGTACAAGGCTGTGTAACAATTTGACCAGAATTCCTCAGACTCATTGATCGAATTTATCTATTGTGTTAAATTATCTGACTTGTTTATATAACTATATTGGATAAATACAGCCATTCTGGTTTGAACAGTCCAAGTATAGTGCAAAACTCAGTATAGTGCATGAACCCAACATCTTTGGATTGTGTGCCAGTTATGCCCATTCTTGGACTGAGAGGCTTTGCTCCTGGTCACTGATGACCTTTCGTCTGCATCAGCAGAAGGGGCTATACATGAGGTTGCCCTTGAAAAGCATTTGGAAGCTTCAGCTGGTGCAGAATATAACTACATAGTTAATAAATGTTGTCTGTTGTTCGGCACATGTAAGACTCTACTGTGTGAGCTGCATTGGTTGTTTCTAGGTGTAATTCAAGATGCTGGTTGCCACCTTTAATGTTCTCCATGGCTTGAGACTGGGTTACCTGAGGAAGTGTCTCCTCCCAATTATTTCTGCCCATTCAGCAGGTTGGACATGTTTTGGGTCCCATCAATCAAGAAATGTGAGCTGGTGGAAACTATGAAATGTACCTTCATTCCTGTATCTGTCCTCTGGAGCATCTTTCTTTTAGAGATTAGGATGACCCAGACCTGTTGACCTTTTGTAAAGCCTTGAAGACCTAGCTAAGTAGCTGGGCCTTGGACCTTGAGTGTGTGAATGGCTCCATTGCCTGGCAATATCGATATCTATATTGTAATTGTTTTTCATTATTTTATGATTGTACTCCACCCAGACTCACTGGTCTGCAATGGGTAGCTATAGAAATTAAATAAATAAAATATACAAAACATTGAAGATTGAAGCATTCTGTCTGTACGTCTGAATGTTCTTGAGAGTAGAAGTCTCATCTAAACAGTGACTAGTGAAGCTGGTTTTATAACTATAACTGAAAAGATTTATTTACCAAAAGATAAAAAAAAGTATTACAAGAACAGAATCAAAGAATATGTGCTCTGCATGTATCATATGTGCCTGGAAAAAAAGCAAAGGGAAGGACATCAGATCATCAACCACTTAGACAATCAAAGTGATGGACAAAGACAGGACAGATAGTAATCTTTAGCTATCTATCTTCTACAACTGCTTTGTGGTAAGTAGATCATGAGATGCTGAAAAGTCAGCCAAATACCTTTGGATTTGGACTTCCATCCTGGATTCAATAAATCATGATATAAAAACCTAAATGTGAACCCAGTCAATATTACAAGTGCCAATAGCATATGAAAAAAAGCAAGTAACCAGTTTTATAATGTAGTTCCCTGTTAAGTGGGAAAAGACATGCTTGGTCACAAATGGGATGGCAGCTACAGATAGCTAGAAAGAAGAAAATGATGAGAATATATGGACCTTTTGACTGAAGAGTAGATTAGTTCTAGAGTTTTAAGTAATTATTGATAGTGCACTTCTATGCATGTTGATTGAGTCTTGCTGATTTCAATGGAATGTACTAGACAGAAATACAATCTAAAATTTGAATGGTGTCTAATATTTAAAATAATACCAGACTATAAATCTAAAGCTTCCCCAATGCAGGGATAGAGAGATAGAACTACGTACAATAACCCCCAAGGCCCTAGCTCTTTGTCAGAAATTACAGGTGTTGTTGACATGGAACACAAAGAGTACTTGTCATGTTTCCCATTAAAAAAACATTTATTCTTCTTAATTTAGGTCTGAGACAAAGCTTTCATTGGGTTTTTATGATTTATAGGAAATAGTGACTTGATCAGATGAAAGGAGAGCAAATGAAAATTAATTAAGTCAGTGTCTGTTATAGTACGTAGATTAAACAAATGTCAAACACTGATTATGGACATTCCCACAGGAGTGCGATCTGATCTAATCACTCTGTGGCATAATCACTTTTCTTTTGTTTTTGCAAACTAATGGGATTAAAAGTATTGTAGCTACATCAAGTCATTTTTTTCTTTCTTTCTCTAGTCCCACTTTGCTTCCCATCTAGCCTGCTGGTTAACATCTAGTTCTAGAAAACTCCAAAGCTTGTTCACCATATTATATTTTGGTTTTTCATAAAAAGCTTGTTTTATCAATACATCATCTAAACAGCATGCATAAAAGCTGATTAAATGTTATTAAATAGATTATAGAGTCCATTTTATCATCCACTAAGAACTATAGACTTGTAATACAGCGTGCAGCGTAGAAGAGCACAAGAAAAGAAATTAAGGAGTGATATTATTCTGCCCCATTGCCTCTATGACACATCTTTAGATCCTTTAATTTATTCTGTCTAGCACAGATTGTATATCATATGGCTGTGAACAACCCATGTCTTCAATCTTAATCTCTAGAGATTAGTTAACTCTTGGAGCAACCTGATTTTATCTCACTAGGTAGATCATACCAGGAAACCAACTCCACAAATAGATTAGAACTACTTTGATTGAAACTGGCTATAATAACAGAAGCTTGTAAGTCTGATCTTGTAGTACCTTTTCCTCCTTCTTATCTCCAATAAATCAGGGAAGTGTGTGTCTGAGCCACTTCTAAAAATTACTGTATATACCAGTGGATAAGCCTATCCACGGGGTAAGATGATCCTCAAAACTTTTGTATATTTTGTATATTTTAATTCTCACAATTGGCTTATCCACAGTTGCACATTTTTCATGGTATTTTGGTTAAAAGTTTTAGCATCAGGTTATCCACAGTTGGGCTTGCAAGTATATATGGAGTGTAGGACTACTTTAAAAATGCTGAAGGAAAAATCTATCTATCTATCTATCTATATAGATAAAGTGGACCCAGTTTTTGGTACCCAATATTCTTGATTTATCCATGAGTATATCTTGTTTTCCAGGCTTAAAAATGTTTCAGCTCCCTTTGTCTAGATGAAACATATTTCTATCAAAGGTCATCTTCCTTACTCTGTATGCAGAGTATCTGGCTGGTATCAGGCATCCTGAAAATTCTCCATTTTAAAGTTGTGATCACAGTATCAATAGCTGTTTCTGTCAGCAAAGTATAATTTTTAATATCTCTTCATTCTTGATATTTGCTTGCAATTTACCAACCATTAAATCATCTAATATCTGTATCAATGACCTAACATCAGTATTCCCAATAGATACATAAGTTGAAATTTTTTAGACTGAACCCATTATAAGCAATAAAACCTACTTTGGAGTCTAAGAAAATATAATGGAATCCTGTGAGCTGAGCCTTTCTGAATAGTGAGATTCCTGGTTTCAGATCCAAATTTTCATGATTTCAGAATAAGTATGCAAAACTTGTGCAGTGGGCATTGTCTTCAAGTCTTCCCAAAATCCATTGAAAAGAAGACTAGGAAGAGCAGGAATTCACATCAAGCTTGGAAAGTAAAGATTTAACCTTTAATCACAAAACATTCCCTCAGGACCTGAATGAAGGCCCAATCACATATGTGTTTAGTTTGTGTTTCCTGCTAGGAAGCAACTCTACCTAATCCGGTACTCTGCTCATTTACAGAATAGGAATTCTAGCTGTTTAATGCCAATTTATTTGTGTAAAGGCCCGCAGATCTGATATGCTGGGACTCCAATTTATTTATTCTGCTCAGCTGATTCTGTTAACAAGAAGAAGCCACAGGAGGGCTTGATTTGAAATATGAAGGCATTCATCTTTTACTGTCAGGTCTTATTGTCTTTCAGATTTGTATAGTTGCGCCCCTTTTTCAAGCTGAAAGCTTGACAAGCCTTTGGCAATGCCTCCCTCTTTCAGTTTTGCAGTTCCAGTCAAACAAACAAACAAACAAACAAACAAACAAACAAACAAACAAACAAACACTCCCCCCCCCAAAGTGAAAAGGGAGGCAGAGAAGAAAGAAGGAATCCATTTCCAACTATCTAGGAGGTTAAGTAACTTCCTATCATAGCTGTGTGGCTGTTTAGCTCAGTCTATCACAGATTATGTGGGAATATTTTATCAGAATGTCTTGGAAGAAAGCCAGTGGATTGAATGTTGATGTTGAATGAGTGAATTGATGTTAAAAAAATACATTTGGCTGAGATCCAAAGCACAATCCACTGGCCCAGTGGAATTTTGAAATTTGAATATCTGACCCCACTTCATATTCGTAAATGCCCCTTTCATTCACAGCTGTTTATCATGTGGCATTTTCCTGAGGTATCTGTTTCAGAAACGAATAAACAGCTCAAACGAAGTCTGCAGTGTTTCTACATTTTCGGTCTTCATTTCATGATTTTTTAGACCCTGGCCCATGTCCTAGTTATAACTGCAGTTATTTTAATAATTTTTTATTTGGTCTACATTTTGGATTAGCGCAAACAACTGCCCCACTGCAGATAATTCACATTTGGGATTAGGCAGGAATTTATGCATTGATTTTGGTGTCTGCATTGTGTTTTAAATGCCCCTTCTTGCATTTTAAAATACACACGCAACTTTGACTCAATGCTGTATTTTTAAAAAGGTTTGACATATATTTCTTTTCCACTGACCTATAGAGAAGATAATTTCCTCATTGATTATTCTTGTGTGGAAATGATTTCCCCCTGTGTTACTTATATTACCATATTTCTTCTTCTCTGTCAATAACATTAAAACCTTAATCTTCTTGCATCAGTTGTCATCTCTCCCTCTCTCTGTCTCTCTCTCTCTCTCCCTAGCTTTTCATTCTGACATTTGAATGAAACAGCTCCAGCTGTTTCTATTATTACCACATATATAACATCCTTTGGTCCCAACAAAAAAAATGCACCCTTGTTTTGATTCCTTTCCACTGTCTGTTGTTAAGAAAAACATGGAACAATTAATTAAAATGGCTGTATTCCTGCCCCAGAGGTCTTGTGCTGTTTATAAATTATCCCACAATGCTGTCAGCATTCATGGCTTCTGCGACAATCATTTGACTGAAATATGGCTCAATTAATCTCTCTCTCTCTCTCCATAATTTATACATAATAATTAATTCATTTTAAAATTTCAAGCACCAGGATCATCACATTGAGGCATAACAACTTCAAGTGAGTCCCGGGGCACAGGGTGTCTTTAGAATACTAAGCAGTAGAAGAGACAGACATTGGGGCGATGGAGAGTTGTGAAGGAAGCTTCTCCAGCTGAGCCACAAGAAGTCTTCCTGGTTTTGCGATAGGCCTACTGAACTTGTGCTGAAGGATACAAGTGCTTGGGATCCAACTGTATTTCACCCATGCAGCTTGTTTTTAGAGATGCATTAGGTTCCAGATGTGCCCAGCCAAGAAACTGGGAAATGTAACCCTCCAAAACATCTGGAGATTGATATGTTGGAAAAAACCGATTGCCGAAATTAAATGTAAGTATATTTAAGTAAGTATGTTTCCTAGATGGACTTTAGGATTATGATGAAAGTAATGTTGCGCCAAAGCTCTGACTCCTTCAGATATGTGTTTGAGGACATGAGAGATGTACAAAATAAAATGCAATCATGACACATGTGCCAAAGGGACTGTGATTACGTTGCAATATTTCCACTCTGATTTCATCACTCCAATCCCTTTAATCTCTACCCAATCCCAGGGATTTCATTGCCTTATGGTGTCTATGTTCATTGAGTGAATCTCCTCCAAATTGGTGCTCTCCAGATCTGTTGGATTTCAGTAGTCAAATTGTCCCAGATCAGTGATGGGTTGCCTCCGGTTTGCACCGGTTCTATAGAACCGGTAGTAACCGGTAGTAAACTGGTGGGAGGCTCCGCCCACCGCCCCCAACATCAAAATGCTTCTGCGCATGTGCAGAAGAGCGTGCGAGCAAAGTGAGCACCCGCGCGCAGCCCCGTTGCGAACTGGTAGTAAAGGTAAGTAGAACCCACCCCGTCCCAGATGGTATGCATAATAGGCTGTGAGAATAACCTTGAGGAACAGGAAGAAGAGTCACATAGAAGGCAAAAGTCAGATAAGAGAAATCTGAATCCAAAGCTGGAATGTGATTTGAGAAAGACCCTGCCTAATTCTTGTAAATGTAAAGGAAAAGCACGTTCAGTCCTTCAAGATTCTGTTACTCTAAATTTACAGTGAAAATAGTATTAGTGTTCATAAATTTGGTTCCCAGATCTGAACTACCTTAAAGGACTGACAGTACGGCTGCATTAAACTTTTATTTATATCCTATCTTTCATTCAGTAGCTCAAGGTAACATACATAGAGCCATTAGTCTATTCCCCCCATATCATATTGGGGCTTATTTGGCTTCAACATGTGGGTTGCAAGATTAGGCTGGCCATGGAATGATGCTGGACAGTCTGGATTTTATAAAGTTTGCTCTTGTTCATCTCCATCCTCTGATGGAAACATCATTTGTCTGCCTTTTTTATGTTTCTGACTTTTCTTCCATCATCGCATGAGACACTAATTGAACAGTAGGTTTAACAGATCTAATCTGAAAAAGTCTGGATGCTCATTGGATGGGAGGAAGAAAAGAATCAGTTTTTTATGTGTGTCTGCTAACGTTTAATGAATGCTTGGGTTTTGCAGTCAACATTTGGTAAACCTAATTTTTTAAAAAAAGCCAAAATTCCAGTTTTTGTATGTGTGTGTGTGTTTATATGATTGAGGAGAGATAGATTTTATGGCTTTGTCCGGGCTACTTTGGATGCAACACACTTATTAATTATGTGGGGGAACATCCAGACAGAAATTTGATCCTCTACCTCTAAAGTCCCCTAAATAGGAGTCCTTTAAAGTGAGATTTCCATTTGGGAAGTGGGGGAAAAAGATATCATTTTTGACTGTTCTACTATGCCAACCAAACCAAGCCAGACATCAACCAACCTCAAACAGAAAAGGTAATGCAGAGAAGTCTCTAAGTAAACCTTGTGTCTTTTGGTTCTATAGGCATGACTTTTTTTTTTTTAAAAAGGTAATATAAAGGAACTTTCAGAAGCGTAAATCTCCCACATGGTATATCTCATGCTAGCAACTCAGCATGTTAGTAACCTCATTCTGCTTCAGATATAACTCTAGGCCTGAGGGATTGCCTTGAAGCTATCTGCCTTTTTTATGTCTCTGAGTGCCAGCAATAACCTATAATTTGATAGTTGAGGATTTAAGGTTGTGTTATTTCATAGACCATTTCAAATTTGCATATTTTGAGATATTGCTGCCATAAAGTGGATGAGCCTTCCGTGCTTTGCCTTTAAGGCATATCTTAACTGCAGACCTAAACTGGTTTAATAGTCATTCCCTCACTGCAGGGTACCTGAGAACCTGCTGTTGTATGATCAAGGAGCTAAGGAGCTCTTGCAGAGACTTCTCACAATTTCCAAGATTCAGGGGAGGGGGGAGCAATCATACTGGTTAAATTGATACCAGCCTAATATATATTTGCAGTGCAGGTATGCTTTAGGCAGCTAGGTAGAATCTCTTGCTCTTATTATCTCAGGCATTTTGAGTACGTCTATCAATTGCACAGAGGAAATGCCTTGATCTCCGTTATTTCAGTAACTCCAAAATTGTGTGAACTCATTATTTCCTCAGAAGTTATTTAGTGAACTGTAGGGACAGGCTGAAGGTCATTTAGCTCACTATGAATTTCAACCACACTATAGTATAGTTCGGAAATGATACAGACTAACAGAACAAGGAGAATTATGATACAGTTTTATTTTGACAGCAGAAGCAAGGGCAGCATGCTTAAACAGCTGGCAATAGCCAGGAAAGAACCCCATGGTAACCCCCTAAAACTGAGGCTCAGGGAAAAAGCAAGGTCTTGGAAGGAGCGAGTTTATACATCTATATTCAGCAATCGTGCTGAGAAACACCTTATAATTTACAGTGTATGGTATTTGGAACAGTTTGATTTAAGTGGCACATTTTGCCTTGGCCAAATTGTTCTTGTTTATAGAGCACACAGTATTTTCTTTCATGCAAGTTCTTCTCTTCTCTTCTCTTCTCTTCTCTTCTCTTCTCTTCTCTTCTCTTCTCTTCTCTTCTCTTCTCTTCTCTTCTCTTCTCTTCTCTTCTCTTCTCTTCTCTTCCCTCTCTCCCCTCCCCTCAAAATATGCATATATTTAGGGGAAAGAGGACAGGAAGAGGGGAGGAAAAGACATAAAGGGATGAAACAATACAATAAGTTTTACAATAGAGGAGGCGTCCATTTGTCTGAGTTGTTCTGCCAGTGTTTGTGCATTTCTGGCTGCGGCGTGTGTATGCATGTTTGTGTGTATATGAGAGGAAGAAAGAGAACAATCTTGGCTGTCTTCCTAAAACTAAAATGAATTAGCAGACTTTTTTTTTTTTTTTTTGCAAAGAACAAAACAAAGAAAAAGAGCTTCAGATTTTAAAAGTTTAGAAACGGAAAGAATGAGGTGAAGGAAAGCTTACTGTTTGGAATGGGAACTGTCATCCCTCTATTAAACTATAAATGCTAGGTGAGTTGGCAGAGAGTGAATGAAAAGAAACAAAAGGTTAGCATTCCATTAGAGAGAGAGGCTGGATCAGTACTGTGTTTTCACCAAGAGAGAGCAATCTAAGCTCATTGTAGAAACCTAAGTGTTTGCAGCCATTTCCAAGTGTACACAGGGAGATACTGTTCTCTGTTTTGTACAGCTTATTATTTTTACTTCTGGGTTTGATGGATGTGCTGCAATTATTAGTTAGGTTTATAGCTGCTGCTGATGTATGTTTTATGGATCACATATTAGTCTTTTAGCATTTTTAATCCACAATATCTTTTCATTCATTATGCTCTTGTTTAAGATACCTTTTATGTGTTTGCCGAAACAGTATAAGGGGGGGGGGGGTCTATCAAAAACAACAATGCAAACATGCATACAAATATATATGCTTCTCTGTCACCCAAATCTATCAGTGGATTTACTTCAGGTAACACGAGTCCTTTATTTCTTTTTTCCCCCTTCCATTGATTTCATTTTGTAAAGATACCAGTTGCCTTTCGCTTGGAAAGAATTCATACTCCTGTAACAGGAATATTGAGGATTCAAGAAGACAGTGATTTTAATTTCAAATCAACATGTCCCAGAATTGGCCCAATTACTGTGACTCTGTGTCACGTATCTTTAGTAACATCGAAGCTTGAATTCACAAGAAAAAAAGTGGTTAGTTAGTTATAAGAAGAATCTTATCGATCAAATGAGTGGTTCTTATCTGCCAAAGTGGTCACCCAAGTGCCTTTAGAAGTAAAAAAAAAGTGTTATGATTTCTATTCTTGGCCCTATAATGGGTATTCTTAGAAGTAATATGGCATTGCTGGCTAACGCCAATTCACATTTGCCAATTTTCCTTCTAAAGCCATCTAGACCAGGGATCCCTAACTCCTGGGTCATGAAACAATACTGGTCCACAGCCCTTTGGAAACCGGGCCATGCAAACAGCAGGCAAGTGCGTGAAGCTTCATTTTCACATGTGCAGGATCTAGGTTGCATGTGCAAAACCCTCCCCTCCCCTCCCCTCCCCAAAGCCGCTGCCAGTCCATGGAGCCAAAAAGTTTGGGGACCCCTGATCTAGACTGAGCCTTGATAACTATTTATCTGAAAAGAAACCTCTGTATACTCAGTGAGATTTTCTTTTGAGTAGACATATGAGACTTCTGCTGCTAATTTGTAGGTGGAAATTCCATAACAGTGTTAAGCATAGTATGAAATACTTTGCTTGATGATTTCAGTTCTTCTGCTCTCAGTTTCACCGTCAGCTTTGGAAGCCATATTAGCCCTGGAAGCTGCCACACTGCCATCTTCTCATGTGTGGGAAAGTAGGAGGGGGGGATTTAGTAGAGGGAATGTATTTAGACAAAATAGCATTCTTCCTTTTGGTCAAGGTCAGGACAATCCTGCATCTGGAGAAGGAGTGGTTGGAGTGATGTCTCGAGATGGGACAGACAGTGATTGGAGCATGTGATCAACTGAGGAGTGAGGGGAGGGTTTTGGGGTTTTTGATTTACTGAGGGAAAACCTGGAACTTTCAGATTCGGGTTTTCCCAGATGTGCCAGTATACCTACTCTAATAAATGGAACTTTGAGAAAATGCTTGCTTCAGAGTTTTTAATTGAAGTTTTAATTGGGGTTTTCTGGAACGCTGACATTCACCTGAACACATGGATTTTACTTAGAAGAAAGTAATTTGCATCTGTGCATCTGTGGGGGAAAAAACTTTTCTATTTTTGTTTCACAAGATACACAATTTTTATTTACCATTTTATATACTCCTCTTAAAATTCTGGGCCTTTTGACATACTGTGATATCCACTAGTTTGGAAAGTTGCTATGCTTTCAGTCCCCAACATATGATATTCGTTTTTAAGCAATACAAGAACTTCCTGAGAAGTAACCACTGGAGACCAGCCACCATAACCCTTTTAAAAAGGTGATCTGGACTCAAAACCTAATTGGTTTAGGATGAAAGCTGACACATCTGCTTTTGTTTTAATTAATTAGAGGACTGTATGTATGTCTTGATAGAGAAAATAAATAGGGAACAAGGAAGTCATGTGTTTATTTTTCAGCATGTTAGGGCTTCACGTTACTTTCCTAGAGTTTCTTATTCCCACTAATGGGGGTTCTATCTTTTTTTTTACTTTGCATTCCAGGCACAACTTAGACTCTGCTCACATTAGACTGTAAACAAATAAGCCTTATTTCCCCGTAAACATCAGTTCTTATAAGTACTGCATGTCTTGTAATTAATCCAAATAAAACTGGGTAGCTAGCTGCCTGCTACATAGGAATAGTACATATACTTTGACCCTTTTCCAATGTAATGGAATGTGGAAAAAGACCTTGGGAGCCAGGGCAAAAAGATGTTGCCGAGGGAATGGTGAGATAAGAGAGAGCGTAGCCCATTGCTGGACAGTGGATGGGACAAGAGACTTCTTGTGAAGGAGATGGCAGACTATTTATACTTTGAGACTTGCAAGGTTGATGTCTGTCTTGCCAAGAAGACCAGGCAGGAAGCACAACCAGGTAAGCTTATTTTGTTGTCATTAGTTGCGAAGTTGTGTCCGACCTATCGTGACCCTATGGACAACGTTCCTCCAGGCCTTCCTGTCCTCTATCATCCTCTGGAGTCCATTTAAGCTCACGCCTACTGCTTCAGTGACTCCATCCAGCCACCTCATTCTCTGTCATCCCATTCTTCTTTTGCCCTCAATCTTTCCCAACATTAGGCTCTTCTCCAGTGAGTCCTTCCTTCTCATTAGGTGGCCAAAGTATTTGAGTTTCATCTTCAGGATCTGGACTTCTAAAGAGCAGTCAGAGTTGATCTCCTCTAGGACTGACCGGTTTGATTGCCTTGCAGTCCAAGGGACTCACAGTAGTCTTCTCCAGCACCATAGTTCAAAGGCCTCAATTCTTTGGCACTCAGCCTTTCTTATGGTCCAACTTTCATAGCCATACATTGCAACTGGGAAAACCATAGCCTTGACTATACATTCTTTTGTTGGCAGGGTGATGTCTCTGCTTTTTTAGTATGGTTATTTTACATTATGGTAAAACTACATTTCAAGTCTGAAAGTACCAATCTTCCCACTGTCTCATTTACAGCTGAGAAACTAGGCATGGTCTTTTCTGAGCCTCTTGCTCCACCCACTATCCAGCTGAGGACTGTACCCTCTCTTATCTGACTATTCTCTAGCCAGGGTCCTTTAGGCCCACCTTTCAAGGCCTTCCCACAAATCGTTACAAATAGTGGTGAGGCTCCAGCTTTGTAAATCATCAGCAAACTGTATTTAGCGAAATAATGCCGAGGAAGCCCTCGACATACGACCACAACTGAGTCCAAAATTTGAGTAAGACATTTGTGAAGTGAGTTTTGCCCCATTTTACAACCTTTCTTGTCACGGTTGTTAAGTGAATTACTGCAGTCGATAAGTTAGTAAACCGATTGTTAAGCGAATCTGGCTTCCCCATTGACTTTGCTTGTCAAAAGGTTGCAAAAGATGATCACATGACCCTGGGACACAGCAATGGTCATAAGTATGAATCAGTTGCCAAGCATCTGAATTTTGATCACATGATCATGGGGATGCTACAAAGGTCGTAGCTGTGAAAAATGGTCATAGGTCCCTTTTTCAGTGCTATCACTAAATGAACTGTTGTAAGTCGAGGACTACCTGTACTTTTGTCTTGGTGTTAGTATTATACCTGGTTGACCTTACCTATGCTGCTAGATTTATGAGTCTATTTAGAAGGAATGCAAAAGGAAGAAAAACTAACTTTAGGGGAACAGACATTCAAGGAGAATTAACTTACTTGTAATATCTTAACACAGATATTATTCTGTAAGATTGGCTACTACTGCTAGTTATCATGTTATCTTGTAACTGTATGGAGTCCTGTATAGATCAGAGGTGGGTTTCAGCAGTTTCTGACCAGTTCTGGAGAACTGGTAGCGGAAATTTTGAGTAGTTCGGAGAACTGGTAAATACCACCTCTGACCGGCCCCGCCCCATCTGTTCTCTGCCTCCCGAGTCCCAGCTGATAGGGAGGAAATGGGATTTTGCAGTAATCTTCCCCTGGAGTGGGGTGGGAATGGAGATTTTACAGTATCCTTCCCTTGCTACACCTACCAAGCCACACCCACCAAGCCACACCCACAGAACCGGTAATAAAAAAAATTGAAACCTACCACTGGTATAGATGTCTTTGTTACTTGTGAAGTTCCAGACTTATAGAAAGAAAACTAACTATTCAGGGTAATCCTTATCATTATTAAGCCAAAGACTGGCCCCTTTGCACCCACCAGGCCCCAAGACTTTTCCCCAAACTCCCCAAAATTAAAAACTACCCAACTTATCAATTTTGGCACCCTTATTGCCTGCCTTGTACTTTGTGTACCAATCTGTACTCAGAAATGCAGAAGGCAAACTTGGCTCAACTGTATAGTAAAAATAGTTTTCATCTGCTAACCTAAGCCTACTTTGGCTCATGGGATGACGGAGACCTCATCTTATCCTTTACCCCAGGTAGCATGATGTCTTGAGTTGATATGCCTTGAGCTGATTAAGTAAAGTGACAATATTTAGAGAAAGAAATGGAGACAGAGACATGCACTTTTTATAACAATACTTGAAACAAAACAAAACAAAACAAAACAAAACAAAACAAAACAAAACAAAACAAAACAAAACAAAACAAAACAAAACAAAACAATACCCAAGCAGAAGGCAGGCACAAAACAATCTACTGTATAGATTCCAAATTCCAAATTTTCCTTTCCCCTTCATATAACTCAGAAAATAATTTCATGTCAAAGTATAGTTGTTGCTAATATAATAGCACTTGAATGGTGACAAATTGCAAAATCCAATTTTGGCAACAACTAACCTGCCTTAAAATTCTCTGGGTGGTCTCTCAGCATTCCCAGACCCTGCAGCTCACTATTCTTTATTCCAAAATACTACATCATCTCGAATAAGCTGAAACAATGTAGTCTTTCTTCTGTTTGTTTTTTTTAAAAAGAGAGCTGGTGAATCTTTCTTTGTGTCTATATTTTATGTGAAGAAATTGTTGTCTATAAAATCCTTTCTAGGAGTGCCGTCCTTAGAAATATTAATTGTAGCATTATTATTCCTAGCAAGCAGAGCTGGTTTGCAAGTCTATGATTGCCAAAAGTAAGAAGATATTGATGATTTCTTATCCTGTTATGATAGCAGTCATCTAATTAACCTTTAAAGAAAAAGAAAAAAAAGTAGGCAAATTTATTTGTTGTTATAGCTTTTCCCATGTTTCTTAAGAAGCTCAAGATGCTGTATAATCTTTGCTTCTGCCGTTTTAATTTTACAGGGACTGTGTGATGCAGTCTCCAAAAATGACCAAAATCACTGGTGCTCTGAGAGGGAACTTGAAATGAATTGTTGCAATCTTGTATTGTAATTATTGAAACATCCTGGTTGAGTTTCATGAGGCAAAACAAATATGACAGCTATGAAGGGACTTGGTTGACGACAATATCTCAAGTCCTGTTTACCTCATAGGTACGGTTGGCCACTTCAGTGAGAAAGGGCTCATTCACACATCTTGCCAGTGTCCCAGTGCAAGCAGGGCCCAACTATTATTATTATTTTTTTTTACAGGAGAGCATTTTGCCATCCTCAAAATGCCCCTCAAATTCCGTTCGTTCTATGGTGCTTTATATAAACAGAATTTCTAATAGGCAGAGTACAGTCATCATGTGCTTTACTGCTCAACTAGTTAACTGTAATAGGAAACAGGAAACTCTACTCAGAACAAAAGAGCATAGAGTATATACCATAGATCCAAATGTGTAAATACTGCTATCTACTGGCTGAATACCATTATAGTTGTTGCATAGAAATACATTCTAACAATGAATCCAACACTGCCAGACTTTCAAGATTGATGGAGGGAGGCCAGGTCAGGAAATAGACACCACCAGGTGTAGTTACAGAAGCTTGGAAGCCTGCTAGAGTTTTTCTCTGCCCACTCTTAGGCCAAACAGAATCAAGGTGATGTGACAGTGATTTTCTTTCTCAGCCTTTCCCCTTTCCCAAGACTGGGTTGGCTCTTGAATTCATCAATCAAGATGATTGTGTCAAGTGCGGGGGAAGTCAAGAGATTCAGGCAGTTCAAATGAGCATAAAGATTTATTGCAAGCTTAAGCTCTCTACAAGAATCTGATCAATTGGCAGTCAAGGGAAATGAGCGGGAGATAAGAGAGGCATTCAAGGTAGGCTGGATTTAGATCTCTTGCAGGCGTGCAGGGACTCATGACACATTTGGCCCCTCCTTCAGGCTCAACCTGGTCATCTCCTGCATCTTGTCCACATTCTTTTATGCTAATCAACCAATGAAAGGACAAAATGATAAAAAAATGGAGGAGTAACCGTCCCTCCTCTTTAATTAGTGAACTAGTGTAAAAGTGTTACAGTAAAACAGCAGAGCAAAGAAACATAATAGAGAAACTGGCAAAACGTATGCCCATACCGCCAGCCCTTCTTGCAACACAAGGGATAGCCAGAAAGGACAAGAAGGAAACGTTCTAAAGTTTCCCACAAGACCAGAAAACCTTTGTTTAAAACAGAAGGCGATTTATGGAAAAGTTTGGTAAATGGAAAATGCATGTCTTCAAAAAACTACCCCCAGAAAGGAACACGGAGGGTTCTTGCGGTGTTAGCTTGAATAGGAACAAGGAAAAGGAAGGAAAATCTACTGATTGGGGCTGTGGGAGGGGGAGTCTAATGTCTGGACAGAATACCTGACTGTCATCACTGCCAAAGTGGAAGAACAGATTTAAATTGGGATGGCAATTTCATTATTTCCATCAGGGTTCAGCTTGGGAAACAAGCAGCTTAAGGCTGCTTTGCAGAAGAGCTTTCAGGCAAGTCAAAATACACCCTACAAACTCTGTGGGGAAAGCTCTGTTTGGAAAGGCAGCGTGCAGTTTTAAACCATCAGATGCTGAACAAACATATCATATACAGAATTCTCTGCTTCATTTGGTTAAAATCAGACTTCTAATCCTCAGGGTCTTAAAAATGTGCTTGGAACTATGTGGCAAGGCTTGACAACATCTGCAAGGTTAGAAATTTATTAAAAAGAGGATTCTGGTGACAACAGGGAAGAGTCAGGGCCTCTCATGACTCATAGTCTCCAACAATTAGCGGAAGCAGAAGAAAGTTTGCAAAGAGACACAACTGCTGAATAACCATATAAATGTGTGTGTCTTAACTTGAATAATCTATATAGGCTGCAGAATTCAGGTTTCTTAATATTTCTATCCCTGAGCACTAGAACACACATTTTTCTTACTATTTAGTCTGTTTTCTACTAGACAAACACTTTCAGACACAACACACATACACCTGTGTATGTATAGACACACAAAATATTTCAGTGTTGCCATCATCACCCATGCTAACACTTTATGAGTAACTCCCTTTGAGTTACCTTGAGCTGCAAGGAAAAAAACAAAGTGAGGGTTTTGCATTGGATGAATCTCAGCCCCAATTAGTTGCAACAACAACAAGATCTCTGTAAAAATGATGAAGCTCCGGGACAGGAATTATCGGTGCCGAGTAAGTCGCCTGTAGCCAGACACTGCAAACTGCAAGATCCCAGGTGATGTACGGGGGCAGGTGCTTGTTGGCTTCCTTAGGAGGATTTTAATAAAGCCACAGCTTGGTGATGGTGCCTAGAGTCATTCCTGCCACCTGTCTTCTTCCTGGCAAAGCCTGAACAGTAGATCCACAAATACTACACCTTTTGCTCAGTAGTCAGGATGACTCGAATGCCCTTTATTTCAAACTCAGAGCTGTTGCCATGAACGGTCAGAAATACATGTGCTTGGCATGCCAAAGTCCAGCAGCATTTTTTTTTTTTTTGCTTGACTGTGAAAGCTTTCAGAGGATTAATGGACAGGCAAAGCCATTTGCGCACATTACTGCAAATATAATGTGAATTACAATCTCATCTTTCATCTTGCCTCTTTATATTGGTCATGATCCTCCTAGTTCTCTAAGTCAAAGCTGTCGGTGACCTCGCTTCTTAAATTCTGGTGATAACACACAATCAGCTCCCTAGATTATGCATATGCACATATTGTGTTCTCAGAAATCCTCGGTCAGAGTCCCACCCGCTTTCTAGCCATCGCTGTGCTCTTTTGACTGACGAAGAAAATGCCTCAATCTTTACTGAGTAGGGGAAAATAGCTTTAACTCCATGCAGCTTCGTGTGCATTTCATTCAGATTGGTACTCAGAAATATTCCACTTCATTCAGGAGCTGCACAGATTGATAAGGCCCAAAGCTTGCTTACATAACTATCTGCCAGATGGGCCTTTATTCCTAATCCCCATTAATCTCCCAAAAGCCCTTTGATAGTGGACCTCTTAAAAGGCCACACTGGAAGTCATGCTGCTCTTTTATTTAGCCATTTGCTCCTATGTTCAAAAACGTAGTTGAGTAATTTCATGTCCATTTAAAGAGATATAGCCTGATTAAAAGCAAAGGATTACCCCAGTGAGTAATCAGTCTGGATGGCATGAGATGTTATAAACAGCTGCTTGAACTGACCCGGCTCTTGTAATACCAAACAATGCTACCTATTCATTCCTATCCCTCCGAGCTCCTTCTATACACTGACACAAATATCTGCTGGTTTTGTGGCTCAACATGTTTCATAAACTGCCACCTCAGAGAAACAGGGGAAGTCCTTTTCTTCAAGCAGCAGAATGCAAATATTATTTGGAGATCTAAAGATCTTGGAGAACATCTAGCAAATTCTGGTGAAAGTTTCATGTTATTTAGGTAGCGAGAGGGAGCAAAGTTCTCCAAATATATATATGATGTGCCAGGTCCCATAAATACTGCTGTCGCAGAGATGTGCTGCAAAGTTGAGCTTGTTAGCTTTTATTAAACTAAAGCGATTCAATTTATGAAGATTTTACTGAACCAGGATTAGAAATTTACAATATTTATACAGTAAATATCCAGATATGTGTGTGAAAAGTGCAAGGCATATCATAATATAAGCTCCACCCACCCCCTTTGAACATGCAACCAGTATTAGTTCATGTACAAAAGGGACTTGCACTGCAATACTCCATCCACTTTTTGTTAATTTTGACCAATCCCTATGGTTGCTACTGGATCTGTCTTCTTTACCTTTACTTTTAATACTCCAAACTCTCTACATTGTTGTAAATTCTTGATAAGAGTTTTGGAAGTAAGCTATTCTGTATTGGAACTTGACTTTTGCCATGTAGCAGAGGTGAGTTTCAGCAGGTTATGACCAGTTTTGGAGAACCGGTAGTGGAAATTTTGAGTAGTTCGGAGAACTGATAGTAAAAATTCTGACTGGCCCTGCCCCCATCTATTCTCTGCCTCCCAAGTCCCAGCTGATCAGGAGGAAATGGGGATTTTGCAGTAACCTTTCCCTGGAGTGGAGTGGGAATGGAGATTTTACAGTATCCTTCCCTTGCCACACCCACCAAGCCATGCCACACCCACCAAGCCACACCCACAGAACTGGTAGTAAAAAATTTTGAAACCCCCAACTGCCATGTAGGATGGGACCAAGTAATAGCATTTTGAGACATTAGGGATACTTGCATTAACAGGAAGGCGAAATGGATAGATGTTGGAGGGCAGGTAGGAGGGTTCTTGAAAACGGGGATGCAATTGGAGCAATGATTACTGACGCAGATTTTATAATTTATGTATGTATTTATTTAAAGAACTTACATGGGCTCCTATCTCACACAATGATCCTAAGTGGCTTACAGCAGCCATCTCCAACCATTCCGGCTTGGCGACCCAGCGAGGGGGAGGAAGGTGATAGTTCCGTGTGAGCGGTAGGCATGTTCGTACGCATCTAGCTCCATTTGTGTGAGTTGCAGGTGTGCATGGCTGCAGGCATGCATGGCTGCGACTCACACAAATGGAGCTTTGCTTGTGAGCGTGAGCAACTGCCACTCGTGCAAGTGGAGCTGCTTGCATGTGCATACTCACCCACTACTCATGTGGCCTGGTTCTGAAGAGGCTGCGGCCCACTAGTGGGCCATGGACTGGGAGTTGGGGACCCCTGGCTTACAGCAACCAGTAAAACATCATCATAAAAATACATCATATATTTAGGGAGCTAGGTATGTGGAGACTATCCAAGAGAAGGAT
Organism: Pituophis catenifer annectens; assembly: GCF_029215685.1. NCBI lineage: Eukaryota > Metazoa > Chordata > Lepidosauria > Squamata > Colubridae > Pituophis > Pituophis catenifer. The sequence goes on from NW_027256883.1 coordinate 137,990,944, forward strand.
TAGGGGGTGCATGATAACTGTCTTTCATACTTGAATAGCTGTCCCAGGGAAGAAGGGATTAATTTATTCTCCAAAGCATCAGAGGGTAGGACAAGATGTAATTAATGGAAGCTTGTTAAAGAGAGATCTAACCTAGAAATAAGGAGAAATTTTCTAATAGTGAGAACAATTAATCAATGGAATAGCTTGCCTCCTAGAGTTGTTGGTGCTCCATCACTGGAGATTTTCAAAAAATAGATTGGACTTCCATTTGATCGGGATAGTATACACTCTCCTATCTTGAGCAAGGGGTTGAACTGGAAGACCTCTGAAGTCCCTATGATTCTATGATTCTATCCATACTGTTGACACCCCATCCCAACCAGAGGTGGGTTTCAGCAGGTTCTGACCAGTTCTGGAGAACCGGTAGCAGAAATTTTGAATAGTTCGGAGAACCGGTAGTAAAAATTCTGACTGGCCCCGCCCCCCAAGTCCCAGCTGATTGGGAGGAAATGGGGATTTTGCAATAAACTTCCCCTGGATTGGGGTAGGAATGGGGATTTTGCAGTAATCTTTCCCTGGATTGGGAGGGAATGGAGATTTTACAGTATCCTTCACCTGGAGCGAGGTGGGAATGGAGATTTTACAGTATCTTCCCCTGCCATGCCCACAAAGCCATGTCCATCAAGCCACACCCACAGAACCGGTAGTAAAAATTTTTGAAACCCACCACTGATCCCAACCCCATTCTACCCAATGCTTGGGGGAAGAGTCAGGTTAGAAAGGAGATTATTTCAGGAAATACATGGCATATATAGGCAAAGAGTAACACCTAATTTACTACTTCCTGTCAGGAAGAGAGTTTATAAGCAAATGCCCATATTTACATGTCTGAGACCAAAGGCAGCAGGAAGTGATTTGAGATTAATAATCTCATTTAACAAAAAGCAAGCAGAATGATAGACAGAGAGACGATGCAGCATAAACCCTAATCCATAATATACACTCTTGTATCTCCTGTGGGTAGTAGATTGTGACATAGTGCCAGACTCAGTGCCATAATGTAGGATGTTCTTGTTTGTTGTTCCCCCTTTTCCATTCCGTATAATCTCTGTTCCTCCTTGTTGCTTTAGGTTTCTTCTCAGCTGGCTGGGCAGAAACTAATGAAACAAATACACAAGAGTCCAAGAACTTCTGAAGTGCAATTTATTGAGGGAAAGTGAAGAAGCCATTACAAATCAATTGCAGCAAGTGCTGAGTGTCAAATATAAGTCCTAGTTATAATAATCAGTGCCTTGCATTTTTTTCTCCTGCCCACTCTGAGTAAAGGGCTAGAAGACGTTCTTGTCTGGGAAGGACCTATAGTTTCCATCTGTTCTTTTTTTAAATAACAGTCTGATTTTTTAAAAAACGTATGACTCTGGGACAACTAATTTCACAGTTGTTTCACCTTTTTTCTTCTTCTCTTGTATATCTTGTGGATCTGTGAGAGAACTGGTGTTAGTTTTCTCAAAAGGAAGGGATAATGGTGGATGGAAGTATATAGGATCTTATAATAATGATATAAATTACTATATTATGAGAAGAAATGGTAATGTGACAGAAGAGAGAATTTTGATCATGCACCATTTTATAGCCCGTTGTGGCACCCTAATCACTTTATACCAACATCTCTAGATGGTAAACCATCAATATTTTCATACTAGAAAGAGGAACATGGAAACCAGCCATCCCTCACCAGTAATCAGGGTTGGAGTCTAAAATTTTTTACTACCGGTTCTGTGGGCATGGCTTATTTTGTGGGCATGGTTTGATGGTCATGTGACAATTCTTTAGGATTTAGCAGAAGTACTGGTCTACCAGGTTTTGAACTGCTTGCAGAGCTGTACTGGTCTACCCATTTGTTCTTGGAGCATTCCGGTCTACCCATTTGTTTTTGGAGCCACCGGTCTACTCATTTGTTTTTGGAGGCACCAGTCTACCCATTTGTTTTTGGAGGCACCGGTCAATCCATTTGTTTTTTGAGCGCACTGGTCTACCACCACACTGCCTTTTAACACTGATCAGCTGTAGGGCGGCCCTTTGAAGCCCCGTGGCAAGAGTTTAAACAGTTTTTTTCCTTCTAGCCGATCAGCTGGGACTCTGGAGGCAGTGAATAAATTGGGGGCAGGGCCAAATAAAAGGTAAGAATAACGCGGGGGGAGAGGCCCCAGCTCCCGAACAAAGAGAACCGGTTCAGTGATGTCATATCGTCACCGCTACCAGCTCAGCCAAACCAGGACGAACCAGGAGGAACCCACCACTGCCAGTTACCAAGGGGCTTCTGGGACAGTTTAGGCTGAATAAATGTTGGGCAATCCCCCGGTTTAGTTCCTAGGCCACATCAATATTGAAACAGGAACACTTTAATCATTTTTTTATCTCCATCCATCCATTTATAATTTAAATTTGTAAGACACCCAACTCCCAATGACTGGGGTGACATATAATTTTAAACAGTGTGTTAATTAAAATCATAATAAAAATGGCTAAAATGTCGGAGAACTGACAACCTCATCCATATTCACCTCATACCATTCAGGTGCCCTCCTTTCTTTCCTCCAGCCCAGAGCCTGGGAAAAAAGCCAGGTCTTCAAAGCTCTTAAAGAGTTACGGAGTGCTTCAAATTCAAAAATCAGAGGATGCTACACAAAATGCCAGTGGCACTCACATAGCACCTGTCCTTAAGCTAAGTCTGTTCCAGGGATCATGTGGCTCACTGCTGCACCTGTAGCACCACTTCAGGAAATGGCACCTTCCTTTTAAGAAGTTGCAGATATATGCGATATGCACATCCTTACACTCTCCAAAAGACCTTTCTGTCTCCAAATCTGAATCACCGCAAAGCCCTCATATTTAATGCATTGACAAAGAAACAAATCCAGAATGGATTAGTTTAAGACTCAAGCACTAATTTGTTTTCGCTTTCTTGGAAGTTATGAAGTTTTTCAATTTTAATTTTTGCAAGTGGTCCTGAATTGTTTGTTCCTCTTCTTTTTCTAAAAGAAAGCGCATATTTTTCTCCCTTAATCAACTAAGAGCTTTCTTAGACTTTCCCCCCCTGTTCTCTTTGTGTTGTCATTTAGAAGTTGTTTCAAAAACAGGAGACCGCTGAGGCATCACTTAACAAGATTAGAAAAGATCTTACTGAAATGCTCTCCTGGACCAGAAATCCAATAGCTGTCTGTCTGATAATATAAAACACATTTTCATTTTTGGCAGGGACATGGTAACTGATCTTGCCAGGACACTGGCCACTTTCCCGCAGCATTCAGGATTGGGCGCTTTTGAAAAAAATAATTCTATAATGCTGATTTCTTTGGCAGACAGCATATCTAAATGATTCTTAGTTCTACTGAAAACGAAAGTTGATTGTATAAACAGAAACCACCAACATAGGAGTATCAAATAATGTGATTGGGTTGACAAGTGGGGCATCAGGATAGGATAGGATAGGATAGGATAGGATAGGATAGGATAGGATAGGGTAGGGTAGGGTAGGGTAGGGTAGAGTAGAGTAGAGTAGAGTAGAATAGAATAGAATAGAATAGAATAGAATAGAATAGAATAGAATAGAATAGAATAGAATAGAATAGAACTGTAAAAGACCTTGGAGATTTTCTAGTCTAGCTCCCTTCTCAACCAGGAGAATCTGTACTATTTCAGACAAGTGACTGTCTAGTCTCTTTTTAAAAACCTCCAGTGATGGAGCACCCATGATTTCTGAAGGCAAGGTGTTCAATAAACTCAACTCAACTCAACTCAACTCAACTCAACTCAACTCAACTCAACTCAACTCAACTCAACAATTCAATCCAATCAAGATTAAATCCAGGGTTTTCAGCCTATAAATTTTTACCATGGGGTAAGGCACTCCTATTTGTATGAAATAAAAGGAGAAACGTATATGAAACAACAATTTAATGTATTGATATTATATGAGAACATTCTTTACATTTGCTGTGATTAAAAACCCTGCTGTTTGTTGCATACATAATTTGTGCAACCCAGGCAAACCAGATATAGGGAATATGACACATAGTGAGTCCTTTTCTCTGCTGTCCTGTCAATCACAGTGACAAGCATTTAGCTATTACCCTTTGGTATTCAGCCTAGATAATTCTCTTAGTCGGTCCAGGATTTCTACATTGTCCAATATCTTTTCAAGAATTTTTGAAAAGGGAGAGAATGCAAAGAATTATCATATTCTCTTCCCCTTTTCATAGTTGTTCTTCTTAAAAAGCTGTTAGTTTCGGTGGAGTCAGGTTTATTGAGATGTTTTTTGGAAAATTGTTGGAGTAAGGACAAAATTTGTCCTCATCTCTTGAAACAAAGAATTATTGTTCAGGATAAGAATGTACTGTAATTCTATCCCCACCTTTCCTCTTATGATGGTCACAGCCATTTTACTCTAATTTTCCATGTACGTGGCAGTTAGTATCATGGAAGAAAGTAAATAAAAGTTTATAACATTGCCCATTTGGACAGTAAGATACAAATTACCCATCTAAAAGTCAAATTAAATCACAACATATGCTAAATATTTCTAACTCGTTCTCAATTGGACCCTGAAATCTTTTTTCTCCTATCCTGCTTCCAATTCTACCTCTATAGGAAGCCTTACTTTTCACTGTTCTGAAAACAAAGACATTTCATGTTTCTCTATACTTTCATTGTTTGACTTGCTTAACCTATGGGCTCTGAGGAGTGTTCAGAATTCAACCACAATAATTAAGTTGTAGCTTTTAAAGCACACAGAACTGGACTTATTGAAGAGTCCTCCAGCACAAGGAACCTTTTCTGCTGTCTTGTTTAATCTGACAATGATTGCTTGATTATACAGTGTTGTGTGATTAGGTGATCAGAAACTAAAAGAACTGGTTCCTTTGTGCTATTGTCGTGTGGAAGGGTTGAAATCTTAATAATAATAACACTGTCTCTGCAAAGAAGCTGAAGAAACAGTGGACCACCTAATTAGCCGCTGCATGAAGATCACACAGACTGATTACAAACAATGGCATGACAAAGTAGCAACAATGGTACAAGAAATACCATTAGCCTGTGATCAAGGGCTGGCAGGACCACAAAATACCGTATTTTTCAGAGTATAAGACACACCTTTCCCCCACCTAAAAGTCGGTGAAAATTTAGGTGCGTCTTATACACTGAATGTAGCCCCTTCCACCCACTGGCCCCGACCCTTTGGCCTCTGTCTCCCAGCAGTTACCTCCTGACAGCAAACAGCAAGAAAAAACAGCTCCTTTCAGCTTCAGCACAGCCTAATTATCAGAAGTTGATTGGATCGGCCTCCCGACTCTCAGCTGTTTTGCTCTCAGCTGTTTTATGAAGGCCTCTGCTGCTTGCTACAAGGAAGAAAATTGCTGGAGCAGATTTTTTTCCCCCCTTGTGCTAATCAAGCTATGCTGAAAACGAAAATGAAAGTAAAGCAGGCTGTTTGCTGTAACGAGGCAAAATTGCTCAGAGGCAGAAGGAGATTTCTTTTTCTTCTTTTCCTCACCAAAAAAGGTAGGTGCGTCTTATACTCCGAAAGATATGGTAGGCAAAGTAATAGAAAATGAAGAAGCTAAATTTTTTCTGGGACTTTAGAATTCAAACAGTATCAGCCACATAGCGCCCCAGACTTTCTTATTGTTGATAAAAAACACACAGAAAAAAAGTCTAGATAGTGGCAGTGACTGGAGATAGCAGAATAGAAGAAAAAGAACAGGGGAAAATCACAAAATGACATGCAAAGAGAAGGAAAATGACATTGGCAAAAGAAAGCAAAAATAATACCAATAGTAATAGGCATCTTGGGTGCCAAAATCTTTCATCTGCCATCTGTCATCTGCACTGACAAAGTCACCAACAGTCAGTTGAAAAAGACTTCTTTACTTAGAATGGGTTACATCCTGCAACAATAACTTTAATATCAACAATACCTTTAATACCAACATTTGATAGGTCGATAAAATCATCTGGCTGACTATACAATTAATTTCTACTCGTTTTCTATACAACCAACCAATTAGTTATGTGTTACCGCTCTCCATTCATTCCAAATTTGCTCCGTCTCCTTTATGAACAGGATGAAATTGAAGTAGATGAAATGTTAGCTACAGCATTAGTTGAGAATGCAACTCCCAGAGTTTCCAACCAATTTGGCTAGGATAATTGGGAATTTGAGGAAATACAGTCTCAGAATATCTAGAGAAGAGCAAGCTGGAGAAGAATTTTACAGGGCATCATAATCTATTATGAACATTCCTTTGCACATAAAATTTGAAACTTGTCTGAAATTTGGCATGAGTATTTCATACTGTAGGGGCTACTGTCACTGCAATTTTCATCAAATGTTGTTCCCCAGCCAATAAAAGTACATTTTAAAAAAATAATAAAGAAACACAGCTCAGAGACTGCCTGAATCAATTTAAATGACATTAGACAGACTTTTTTTTCATCATAAAGATCTATTTTACCTACAAATTTTGTCCTTCTTTGATGGACAAACAAGCAAAAGTTATCACTGCTTGTGGTTTTTGAATGTTAGACAATGAGATGGCCAAAGTTTCACATTTGGGCATCAGACTGGATCAAATATTTTGTGGTTTGGTCTGGAACAAAGTGGGCAACATCTAAAACTCTGGATCTACTTCAATCTTGTTGTCTGCATACACCTTTTATTTTTAACATCGCTTAAAATTTATATATTTATAAAATTCTCTTTCAAGAGATCAGTTTAATGCAACCCTGCCCCACAAGTAGTGGTTTAATTTAATGCATTCTGTGCTACACTTAATTTTGTTCATATGCTTTGTTCCCTCATTCCCCCCATGGCAAATACTTACATATATTCCTTAGTTTTGTTCTTTCTTGACCAACAGGATCAAAAGTTAAGTCTTTCACTATGGGGCATTGACTTGATGCTTAAGACAGCAGGTATATTGAACTCAGAGCCTGTAGAAGGTGTTCCTGTAGAGCTCCTTTGATATTCATAATTCTGCTCCTCAAGAACACAGCTAAGTAAAAACCTCTCTTTGGTGCTTTCAAAAGAAGGACATTTATGGAATGAGGAATAATCCCAGAAGAGAACATGGCTGAGGGATCTGATCTCCCCTTATGTTACTTGGAGGACAAATGAATAGTTGAGGGTGTGAGTGCCTAAGTGTTAAGACTAATATGTTCAAGTCAGGGTTGCTGGCAGATAACAACACGCTGTGTGAATGTGGAAAGATGCAGATGCAGAAGTGTTTTTTCTATCAGGGCAACCTGGTCTAACCAAAATATGGAAAGCCACATATTGCTTCCCTTTTGCCTTTCAGCCCCAATCCGGGAGTCTTCACAGGCAGTCGCTTTCATGACAAACTATTTTGTGTTACATTTATATTTACCGTTAAACTTATATTTACTGACAAAGAATTCATCAGTAAATATAAATTTAACATGCAGGTTCAGATTTTGGCCCATTTGTTGATCCGTATTTACCACTAGTAGAATGCACTGAAAATGATTTTGTTCTGGTCAATGATAAAGCCAAAATGGTGGCCTCATTTTGGCAATTTAAGGTTTGATTTCAAAATCAACCTTAAATTTTAAACCTTAAATCAAACCTTAAATATTTATTTGAAACAAACAAACAAACAAACAAACAAACAAACAAACAAACAGGACATTCACCCACCCATCTATACCATTTGATAGCTTCAAAAAATTTAGGACTTTTTGGGAGGGGTTGTCATTATGGGAGATCACAGTTGCACCCTGGCTCTGAAAGGATCCAGAAATAGAGAGTCATGCAAAATTCATACATTTGCAGTAGGGCGCTCAGAACTGATTAGCAATTGAGAAATCTGTGATGCTGGCAATATACATTTTCCAGATTATTAACAAACCTCTGGGTTTGTTTAAGACAGCGGTGGGGAGCTATGGCCCTTTTATGATTTGTAGACTTCAACTTCAGCATGGCTCAGGAATTCTGGGAGTTGAAGTCCACAAGTCATAAAGAAGCCATAATTCCCCACCCCTGGTTTAAGAAAGAACAACTCTTTGTTTTGTTACATAACACAACATTTTACATTTCTATCCCCGCCCCCTTGAATTTAAAAATATACCGCTCATAATGTTAGAGTTCTGTGACTTATTCTCAGAAAGGATACAGTAGTCCTCAACAATGACCACAACGGAGACAGGAATTTCTGTTGCTAAGTGAGGCAATCATTAAGTGACCCTGTCCAATTTTATGACCTATTTTGCATGGTTGTTAAAGGAATCACTGTGATTATTAAGTGAATCATGTGATTGTTAAATGAATCCAGCTTTCCCCAATCACTTTGTTTGTTGGAAGATAGGTGGGGAGATTGCAAATGGCTGCATCTGGCAAGGTTTTATGTGATCCCAGGATATTGCAGCCTTCATAAATATAGGCTGGTTGTTAAATGCCTAAATTTGATCACATGACCATGGGAGTGTTGCAATGCTCGTAAGTGCAAGGACCTTTTTCAGCACTGTTTTAACTTTACATGGTTGCTAAATGGAACTTCCGTACTGTGAAACTTTACATGGTTGCTTATAAGTTGAAGACTACCTGTAATTTAATTAAACCTAAATATTTTAAGTATATACTTAATTTTATAATACCAAAAATAAGTTCTATAAGTGTATTCATGCCCTATTTTCCTTTGAATTAGCTGTGTCTGGATCATACACTTTAAATTGAACTGGGAAATTCAATGGTTGAATGATCCTCTGTGAAAAAAAAAGGAAGACATTCTTAGGGGAAAATTGAGGCAAAAAATATTAGGAAAAAAGTCCTTTCATTTGCAGTACAGTTTGCATAAATACTTGGGCATATGGCTTGAGTTTAGTCCAGTCCAGTGAATTAATAAATAGGCATCAATGCAATACTGGAGATACATGCAGGATAGAAAGAGTAAAGAAGATAACATTGATGGAAATATCGCAAAGCATTACCTAGGCAAAGGTGATGCAATATTTTTTTTAAGTCCAAGTTATGAGATAATATTTTGAAGCAGCTCAGGCAGATACTGTACCTTCCTGATTCACAGGGGTATAAGAAGTGGGGTAGGAGGAGATACAACACAACCAGACTTGCTAGATTCTGTTGTTGTAGCCAATCTCAATAAAAAGTAGTTTTAGCCTCCTTAAAGAGTTGGTTTCCGGATCCGGTCTACCTAGCCAGATGGATGCAAGACTACAGCCATGACAATATAACCACCAGGCTAAGGAGCTCCTATCTTATTCCTACTGATGTCATACTTCACTGATGAAGTGCATACTTTATAGGTCTTTGATTCATGATTCAGTCTTTGGCCATTTGAAGAAGACCTAGAGCAGGAGTGTCAAACTTGCAGCATCACATGATGTATCACAACTCCCCCCCCTTTGCTAAACCGGGCATGCATGGCCAGCGCGTGATGCATGGGCCATGAGTTTGACAGCCCTGAGCTAGAGAATGTCAGAAACATTGGTGATCCTTGTTACATATGTAAATAGCAAGTGTAGCCATGGATGTAGGCTACACTCAGGTCCAGGTTTAGCTGGACATGTGCATGCCCACCACTGATTTGTGGATTCAAATGGGGCCCGCCACTGATTGGTGGATTCAAACGGAGGGAAATGTAAAGCATTGTCAGTGGCTGAATTGGTGGGACTGCTCCCTTTAAAAGGGAGTGCTGCCGACTCAGCCTTAGCAGAAGTCACTCACTTAAATAAAGAGCTGAAGTTACTGTCTGTCCTCCTGCCTCTTCATTGCTTCCCACGATCTAACAATCCTCTACCAATCAGCATCAACAATACAGGACTAGGTGGATGATTGATCTTATTCAGAATAAGACAAGTCTAAACTTCCTGTTGCCACCCAGTTCCCACTGTTTATGGCTTCCATGTCTCGGGATAGAATAGTAGAGGTTGGGTTCATAACAGCTGATGTAACTAAGCTTTTTCTGAGTGGAATTTCTTCTCCCAGTTCCATTTCTAAGCAACTATCAAGTGAAAATCGGAATGATTATTTCTATTCTGAGCTTGGCACGATTCTACATTTGGCCAAGGGATCGTGACTGGTGGGTCTATTTCACTGCTCAGATAATGCAAACTGAAACATTAGCTTGCATTATCACCTGTTCCTGTTTCCTAGACGGAGGCTAGACTTCTAACTTCTTTTATTTTAAAGTAAGTTTTTGCTGCTCAATGTCCTTGGAAAGGGGTTGTTTGCTGTAGAGAACTGGGGAGCAGGGTGCTGATTTTATTCCATTTATTTCAAATTTTATCTCCTGCCATTCCTGTTCTAAAAGTGCCCCAGGGCAGCTCACAGCAAATAAAAACAAAAATAGATATAAAGTCGTAAAATAGCATAAAACTATAATGAAAATTCATATCTACTACGGAATAGAAAGAAGCTTAGAGCGAGCTCGGCCACTTGTTCTCCTGAAATCTCTCTGGGAAAAAACCGAGCACTGCCTGTCTCCCAGAAGAAAGGAGCTTATTAACCTCTGTACCTTTAAGAAACGGTTCCAAAGCTTTGCAGGGGTCAAGGGGACCAATGAGAAGGTGACTGCCATGGACCACTGGAATACAGAATGTTGTAAGGTGGAGTTCAGCACATTATGAAGAAAACATCCTGGGTATTTCTGAGGAGTGCAAAACTCCGGGATGCCTTTCTGGGAAGTTTCTGCTTGTCTTTTCTAAGCCTACTGGGATAGAGCATCTGACATGGGAAACAATCATGCCTAGCTTTATATTTAAAAAAAAAAACCCTAACAGAATTGTTAAAATCTCCCTGATCACTCAGCTCATTGCCTGTTTTTTTAATTCCAACTGATTGGGGACTCATGAAATGGGATGGGCATAATAACCAGTTCTGAGTTCTGTTAGCTTTTCTAATTTTTGTGAATTTATTAACATATTCAGTCTACCGCACTTCCATCATTTATTATTTGAAAAAAAAAAGTTCACACTAAATTTTAAATATTGTGGTATGCAAGAAAATACTCATTTAATTATTGACTCTTCTTCCAGTTTCATGATTCCTTGACAAACCTGATATTCTGTATTCTTCTTATTTCTTTTGTTGTTACATCATTTCCTGCTTAGAATTTAGTATGGCTGCTTGTTAAAGCCTGAATGTTTCCTTCAGATGCTGCATACATTATATACCTTTCCTGCATATTTCTTAAACATTTTGCTTGCAATTTTGTCTGATGAGCACTGTATTTGCAGTTAATTTTCTCTATATAATGCATTTTTGTTCATGGTGTTCATGAATATATGCATTTTTGTGTAGACTTGATATATAATTGGTGACTTACATAATAAAATTTGGAGATGCCTGGATTTCAGTGAATAATTGAAGTTTCTGTATTGGTTCAAAAAAAAAAAGAAGAAGTAAAATTAGATAAGCTTGCATTCAAATATGAGATAAATGATTTTCTGCCTCATTTCTATTCATCAAATACTTTTCCTTCCAACTTTGGGGGACAGCCATTTCGTCCTTCTTTGCCTTGGTCTTTTTTTTGCACCTTGAAAGAGGAAGGACATTTTATCACGAGAGACCAGTTTTTGAAAAGCAAAGAACTTTCAAAAGTGGTATAAATCAGGGGTCCCCAACCCCTGGTCTGTGAACTGGCACCGGTCTGCAGCATGCCAGCAACTAGTCCATGCAAACAAGCAAAGCTCCATTCACAGGATGCAGGTAGCATGTGAAACCCCGCCCCCTCTGGTCCGCAGAAAAACCTATCTCCCCATGGAACCGGTCCCTGGTGCCCAAAAAGTTGGGGTGGTGGTGGTAGTATAAATGATAGCATCAGAGCTAAGGTGAGATCCAAGACTGCAGAGGATGACTAAAGAATGCTGAGAGGTACGTGAGAAAAAGACTAAGCAGAAACTAATGTTTGCTACCTATTTACTAATACCCGGGCATTACAAGCACATCCTCGGCAGAAGGAGCAAGAAAAGGCATAGATGACTGTTGAGCAGCAAATGGAAAGATATGAAGCAAAAAATAAAAGTGAAAGCAAGTATAGGGAATCCTCAACTTACGACCACAATTGAGTCCAACATTTCTTTGCTAAGTAAGACAGTTGTTAAGCAAGTTTTGTCCCATTTTATGACTTTTTTGCCACAATTGTTAAGTGAATCGCCATAGCTGTTAAGTGAGTATGATGGTTGTTAAGTGAATCTGGCTTCTCTTTGTCAGAAGGTCACAAAGGAGGATCACATGACCCCAGGACACTGCAACTGTCATAAATATGAACCATTTGCCAACTGCCTGAATTTTGATCATGTGATCATGAGATGCTGCAATGTCATATGTGTGAAAAATGGTCATAAGTTTTTTTTCCAGTGCTGTTGTAACTTTGATCAGTCACTAAATGAAGGGTTATAAGTTGAGGAGTACCTATATGACCTTTCCAAGGATATCTGCTGAGAAGAGTTGTTGGTTCCCAGGTCTAAGGTCTGGACTAAGGCCTGGGAAATGGGGGTAGTCCTACTGTTTGAAGATTGGAGGTAGGCTAAAATATTATGATGGTAGTGGGCATGGGGTAGTATGGTGGGAGACAAGGAAGGTGCCACTCTCAGAGACTGAGACCATTGTCTTGTAATAGTTTCACCTTCCAGTTCCTTGAACTCAGCCTTCAATGGACCTTCAGGGATCCTGGACTCTGGTTGCTGCTACCCAATGGCAGGTTGGTCTGTCATAAAGCTCCTATCATCCTTGATCTGATTGTGGATGAGACAACTAACCCGGTACACATCTGACTTGGGTTCTGAAGAAAGGGTTGCCTTTTCTGAAATCTGCCCAGTCAAGACTCCGGGCAGGGGTATAGATATGCCAATTGTTATGAAATAAATTCTTACGATAATGAAACATCTGCCAGCAAACAACCAAACTCAGAGAGGATCAAGGACTCCACATATATAACATTGTGATATGTATTCTGAAGGCTATCAAGATTTAATTGACAGGTTCCATAGGGACACAGATATAGATTACCGGATCCAAAGGTCATAAAAAGCCTGTCTGGCTATATATTCCATTTAAACTAGTGACATGCTAGTGTTTTCCTCTAATATTCATTCATGGTTGGAAGAGTGAGAGAAAGGAGGGATCTTGTTATTTTAATAACAACCACCTCTATTTACTTTCCCAATCTCTATCTTCATCACCTCTAATAATGATCGGCTGTCCACATAAGTTGCACAATCAACTGATTGTTCTGTGATCATTGCTTTTGTAGGCAAAAGTAAGAAAATTGGAAATGGAGCTACTATAAGTTTGCAAAGCTAAAAGAAAAATATTACACTTTAGCCTCTAAAGTAAGCTGCTTTTCCTTTCAAAAATTAATTTTTACCTCAGCGAAAGTCCCATTTAAAAAGGCTTCCTTTGTAGGATTAAAAATATTGCAAATATAAGCGGCAGGATTCCGTCCATTTTTAACATGAACAATATTATGCACATTCAGAGTACCCAGGTCTATACAGAATAGGGCAGATCTCAGCCTGGGTCCTTATTAGTTCTATTAACATTTTTGCTTCTGGTTGATTAAACTTCAATTTAGTTGCCTTTCCCAAGCAATCTTTGTTCTTGGGCACTGATTTGGGCTGAAACTGTGTCACGTTTGATGAAAACCACAAGTAGATGCCTTTAGCTTATCTTAAGCTTCCCTCCGACTGATTACAAACTATCTGGATGAACAGAAAAAGAATGTATTTTTCAAGTAGAATTCTGTAGCAGGCTTCACAAAACAATGCACTCTATTCCTGGTACGCCAGAAGAGTATAAATAGTCCTTGACTTACAACAGTTCATTTAGTGACCATTCAAAGTTACAACAGCACAAAAAAGGTGACTTACGACCGTTGCAGCGCCCGCCCGGTCATGTGACTAAAATTCAGTTATTTGGCACCCAATTCATATTTATGATGCTTGCAGTGTCCCGGGGTCATGTGATCATCTTTTTTGACATTCTGACCAGCAAAGTCATTGGGGAGGCCAGATTCACTTAACAGCCTGTTACTAACTTAACAACTGCAGTGATTCATTTAACAGCTGTATCAAGAAAAGTCGTAAAATGGGGAAAATTCATTTAATGTCTTGCTTAGCAACAGAAATTTTGGGCTCAATTGTGGTCGTAAGTCAAGGATTACCTGTAGCTCCTTAATACTCCTTAATACTGCAGAATTTGAGAAACTTATGTCTAAAGGCCCCTTGGATTGATGTAACCCTCTTTGGAGGTCTGTTGTTCTTTGTTTTAGATATTTTAAAATTATTTTTGCATTTAGAAAAGGGTGGATGAAACCTTACCAATGTAGCTGCCTGTGATTTTTATTCCCCATAGCTGCTAAACACTGGTTTTAGGTATTCAGTGAAATCTAAAATCAGTTGAATTTGCCTTTTTCATACATAAGTATTCTAGGTTTTCTATCAAGTTGCCTGTTCTTTGATTTGTGCAGCTTTGGTGGGGAATACATAAGCATATGATGTGTGTTTATGACAAAAAACTGTTCCTTTCTAATTGCGAAAGGTGAAGTTTTTGTGTGTGTTAAGGCTACATTATGCATTTAAGGTCACATTCTGAGTGTATGAAATAATATTTCCACGAGGTTCTTAATTTTTAACCCAAGACTTTAAGGTCAGTGGTCCAATGGTGTAAATTATTAAAAATGTATGAATTTTTCATTAGTCTCTCCAGCCATATCATTTTGGCTTTCTTCTTCTAGTTGCAAACTTGAAATTACAGCCTGTAAGTGATGTTATCTGTCTAACATTTATTTCATAACACGAGTTGTTAAGCATGATCTTAATTTTTCAGCAAACATTTTGTGCTTTTGCTTTGCTGTACATTTAACATATTTCATTGATACAAATACACGACTCTTCTTTTGGGTCCTCCAAACAAGAACACAGCTGTCTTTTTCCCCCTAAACAGGCTCCAAATTTTTTGGTTTGTTTGTTTCCAGTAATTCCTGGCATTACAAATACCAATGGCATTATTTCCCCCTCTTTATGTCCAGTGAGAATCTGGTCTTGATTGTTTTCTCAATGAGATTTCATTTAGGTTCATAGGAGATTGGCCTGTCAATACAGAACAAATCTGACCAGTATGGTCTAAACATTTTTATTCATAGGCATCAGAAAAGAACTTTGATATTTTTTTAAAAATGGCAAGAGTTAAATGTCAGGCCCACAAGGTAAACTAGATGAAATAATTAGCTCCACAGAAAACCTAAAACTATTTGTATTGAGATTGGCTTATCATAATTTTGCAAGTCTGATTGGGCTGTGCTTCATCCTCCTGATCATACCTATTTCATACCTAGGATCAGGGATGAAATGCTCCCGGTTTGGACCGGATCGCCCGATCCAGTAGTGATGGAGGTATGTGGTTCAGAGAACCGGTAGCAAAAATCCCTGCCCCCCCCCATGCCCAGCTGAGCTGCGCGATCGTCAGAGGCTTTTTTAATTTTATTTTTAAAAGCATTTTTTCTACCACCTCTTCGGCAGAAAAATGCTTTTAAAAGTAAAAAAAAGCCTCTGATGATCGTGCATCTCAGCTGGGATCGTCAGAGGCTTTTAAAAGCATTTTTTTTACAACCTCTTCGGCCGATCAATCAATTGAGTGAGGGTTACTTCTCCCACTCTTTGAAAGAGGCGGTGGTGAGGCCTCTCCTCAAGAAGCCTTCCCTGGACCCGGCTACATTAGCGAACTATCGCCCAGTCTCCAACCTTCGCTTGGTTGGAGGTTGTTGAGAGTGTGGTAGCACGACAACTGCCCCAGTACCTGGATGAAGCCGATTATCTAGACCCGTTCCAGTCAGGCTTCAGACCAGGGCACAGCACGGAAACACCATTGGTCGCATTGGTTGATGATCTCTGGAGGGCTCGGGACAGGGGTTGTTCCTCTGTCCTGGTCCTATTAGATCTCTCAGCAGCTTTTGATACCATCGACCATGGTATCATGCTGCGACGATTAGAGGGGTTAGGAGTGGGAGGCACCATGCTGCGGTGGTTCTCCTCCTTCCTCTCCGGCCGCAGGGGGGCAGAAGTCGACCTTCGAGGTGCCTTGTTTGTGGGGTGCCGCAAGGGTCAGTCCTCTCGCCTCTTCTGTTCAACGTTTCTGTGAAGCCGCTGGGAGAGATCGTCTGTGGTTTCGGAGTGAGATTCCATCAGTACGCTGACGACACTCAGCTGTACATCTCAACTCTGAACCACCCCAATGATGCTCTTGATGTGATGTCCGGTGCCTGGAGGTCGTTTGGATCTGGATGGGGAGAAACAGGCTCAAACTTCTCCCCTCCAAGACTGAGTGGCTGTGGCTTCTGGCGTCCCGATATAGTCAGCTGGCGCCATCGCTGACTATTGGGGGTGAGATCTTGGCCCCCACAGAGAGGGCTCGCAACTTGGGTGTTCTCCTGGATGCACAGCTGTCTTTGGAAGAGCACATGACAGCCGTGGCCAGGGGAGCTTTCTATCAGGTTTGCCTGATGCACCAGTTGCATCCCTTTCTGGACTGGAATGCCCTGCGCACAGTCACTCATGCCCTGGTCACATCCCGTCTGCACTACTGCAACGCTCTCTACATGGGGCTCCCCTTGAAGAGCACTCTGAGGTTCCAGCTGGTCCAGAACACAGCCGCACGGGTGGTTATGGGTGCGACTCGGCGCGCCCATGTAACACCCCTCGTGCGCGAGCTGCACTGGCTCCAGTTGGTCTTCCGAGTGTGATTCAAGGTGTTGGTCACCACCTTTAAAGCGCTCCATGGCTTAGGACCGGAATACATACGAGACCGCCTTCTGCCATCAACAACCTCCCACCGGCCAATACGCTCCCATAGAGAGGGGCTCCTCAGGATGCCATTGGCCAAACAATGCTGACTGGCAACACCCAGGGGGAGAGCCTTTTCTGTGGGGGCACCAGCCCTTTGGAATGAGCTGCCCCTAGAGCTTCGTCTTAGCCCCGACCTGTGTACTTTTCGCTGTGCCCTAAAGACCTTCCTGTTTCAGCAAGCCGGACTGGCCTAATATGAATTTTAAGTGGGTGTATGCGTGTTTTAATTTGAGGGCCAAATTGTATATATTTGTTTTAATTGGTTTTAAATTTTATAAATTCATGTGTTTAATGTGGCTGTACACCGCCCTGAGTCCCCTGGGAGAAGGGCAGTATAGAAATTCAATAAACTCTGAACTCTAAACTCTAATCCTCCTCTCTTCTCTTTATGAAAAATATGTGCTTGTGTGTGTGTGTGTATGCACATTCACAGTCACTTTTGTTTACATTCTTCATGTACTATTTATTGTGTACTGTGGAAGCCAAAAAAAAAAAAGAAGAGAGAGAAGTTCATAGATAAGATTCTAAATAGGAAGAAAGAAACACACTCCGTATGGAATCTGAAATGCGACAAGAGGCTAGTCCTTTGGTTGGGTTCCTGAGTTTTTACTGCCTTTCATAGCATCTATCAGCCACAGCTTGCAGGTTGTTACACAGAGATATACAGCAACTCATTCAAAAGAATACAAGAGTTGAGTCAGGAGACAATCCAAGGTCACATTCAAGAAACACAGGAACTAAGCAAAGAGAAAAAGACATATCAGAGAAAGTTAGGGGTCCAAACATAAATGAGTTCATACATCAAGCACTGTGCAACCACAGGGCAGCTGTGCTAATGCCAGATGTTGCTCTGGCAATGGCCTGTTACAAATGGAACGATTTTATGTTCCAGTCTCCAGAGGCCCCACCTGTCCCCAGCTGCAACTAACTGGCACAAAAACTATAATAGAAATCTTCTCCCTGATTAAGCCTGTTTTTTCAATGGGGTTTCCTCTGCAGGCGAGCTTTTCTATGCCTACTATCTTTCTGACTTTGAATTTTAATGTTTTGGTATTTCTGCGGACTCAAGCAATGATTTCACATCTTCACTGAGGTTGGATACCAAGCATTAGTTCTTCAGGCACATTGGTTAGTTCAGGTTTGGAGACTTTGCTCATCCTCCAGGGAGAATTTTTTCAAAGGATTCTTGAATGCAAGTCTAATAAAATTAAATGGGATTTCCTCCCAGGAAATTGAGTGTGGAGGGCAAACAACTTCATAAATACACATTTGTTTTATTTTTTTCAAAAATTTATTGCAACATTTGATCCCTCGCTCTCATTCAGAGGATTTCACAATTTATGAAAGCATAACCCCCACAATTGTTAAAGACAATCAAACAATTATACTATCAATTAAAGCTAAACTTAAAATTAACACATATTAACCATTCAACATCACACATCGACAGTAACAACTCAGCGAGATTATCCCTATGTCCCAAACATGAACAGTTGCAATACACCATCTTCACTGCTTTCCTATGCTGTAACCAAGTGGTATCCGGGCCTCTGGATCTCAGGGGGTAAATTTTCCATCATGATAGGGCTACTACTAAAGATTTTCCTCCTGGTTCCCAATCTCCTTAATATCTCTTGTGATGGACGCACAAAACAGGCAGATTCCTTTTGGAGAGGACAGTTCTGCAGACACAAAATCCTGAGCCATGTTGCAGAATTTAAATGGTTTAGGTATATGGTGTTGAATATGGGTCACTTTGGTAAGCACCAGATCAGATTAATGATTTGCATGCCAGCTTTCCTTGATTGGGATCATCTAGCTGTACTGAACTTTGGCTTTGGCTTTGGCATTGCTGGAGTTGTAAACCTATCTGGAGGACTGCAGGGCTGAAATATAATAGCATTTAATGACCATCTTGATCCACTGTTAACAGTGGTGGGATTCAAGTAATTTAACAACCAGTTCTCTGCCCTAATGATTTCTTCCAACAACCAGTTTGCCAAACTGCTCAGAAAGTTAACAACCGGTTCTCCCGAAGTGGTGCAAACTGGCTGAATCCCACCACTGACTGTTAAGATCATCTCAATATTGTTTTAAGTACTTAGTAAAAGCAAAGTTAGAGGTGCATTTTACCTGGTGACTGATTCCACACAGTTCTTTTGGCAGACACATGGATATGGTTAGCATTGTCTTCCTGGTTAACTTTTCACTTAGCTAGGCATTCCTGAATTTTGTAGGCAGTTCAATTATTCAACTACAGGTAGTCCTTGACTTACGACCACAATTGAGCTCCAAATTTATGTTGCTAGGCGAGAGAGTTGTTAAGTGAGACTTGTCCCATTTTATAACTTTTTTTTGCCACTGTTGTTAAGTGATTCACTGCAGCTGTTAAATTAGTAACATGGTTGTTAAGTGAATCTGGCTTCTCCATTGACTTTGCTTGTCAGAAAGTCGCAAAATGACCCGGGACACTGCAACCATCATAAATATGAGCCAGTTGCCAAGTGTCTGAATTTTGATCATGTGACCATGGGGATGCTGCAACAGTTGTGTGAAAAACAGTCATAAATTACTTTTTTCAGGGCAATTGTAACTTCAAATGGTCGCTAGACAAATGGCTGTAAGTGTTGTGATCTAGGCTTCCTAAGTCATTAAAACACATGAGTAGTCCCAAAAACTTATTTTATTACAACAGCTGTGAATTAATTTCATTCACAGCTGAGTCCCAATTAGTTGCAAAAACTCCTTCGGGAGAATCACCAACCTTTATTTCCCTTGACATGCTGCCAAAGACCTACTTGGCAAAGCCACATGGAATCCAGAATCAAACAGAGATGCCGACTGGGAACAGAATTAACAACGTTGCTTTCCTGCAAAGTGCCTACATGCCTTTTCTCCTCTTTTTATTTTATTTATTTATTTTTGGATTTATATACTGCCCTACTCCCGAAGGACTCAGGGCGGTGAACAGCCAAAAAGATAAAACACACAAACTACAAAATTTAAAAGACAATATAAAAACCCATTAAATAATTTGCCCCAAAACAAATTAAAACACCCCTAATGTTTTAAAACAAAATTTAAAAATTTACAATTGAAAGGGAAGTTAGGCCAGGCCAGCCTGTTGAAATAAAAAGGTCTTGAGGGCACGGCAGAAGGTGCGTAAATCCGGGATCCTCCGTATCTCCGGGGGGAGCTCATTCCAGATGGCAGCTGCCCCCACAGAGAAGGCTCTCCTCCGGGGGCCGCCAGTCGACACTGTTTGGCCGACCGCAACTTGAGGAGCCCCTCTCTATGTGAGCGTACTGGCCGGTGAGAGGCTACTGGTGGCAGAAGGCAGTCCCGTAAGTACCCAGGTCCTAAGCCATGGAGAGCTCTAAAGGTGGTAACCAAAATCTTTTAAGCCTTATGGGAGGGGCCAATCATCTCCAGGCCTTATTCCCAAGTCATCCCTTTTGTTTTAATTGTTCATGCCTTCTGGCAGCTCTGTGCACATTCCTGTTCCTCTGCCTCTCTGCTGTCCGACTCTGGAGGCTCTGGAGTGTCCACGCATCACTCTCAGATGGCCCTAGCCCCATCTCTGCCTCCAACGCAGAGCCCTCGTCAGGGCCTTCCCAGATTCCAGGACTGGCCCATGTTCCTCCCCTGCCTCCTCACTGTCCAACTCCACTGCCAGCTCCGCAGGCTGCTGGTGAACCACAACATTTGTAAGCTGCTCTGGATGCTTAACGGAGGCACGTTCCCAACAGTGAGCACTTTTCAACTGTGACAGTCACAGGTAAATTGCCCAAAGGAAACTTGGGCCTTGTGCAAATAGACCATGACAGTATGTTTTTATTTCAGTGACTCTGTCAATGACTGAAGCACTGGCAGCTGCTCCACTGAGGGGGGGGGAAGTGAGAACCTTGCATGTTCTTTGAACTTAAACAAGGAGCGGTGTTCATCAAACACTTGGCAACTGCAGAAGGGAGCAAGTTCCCGGGGCTGGCTGCTTCCAGTACAAAGTCATAGAGGGAATACAAAACAGCAACTTGTATCTGTGACTGTGAATCGCCTGGAGAAAGCTTTTCCCCTCCACCCCATCGTCCCCTTTTCCTCTTCATAAAAGCCATAAAGGCTGTTAACCAATCACACAATATCCTCACAAGTGACATGGAGTGCAGCTGAACAGAGCGTTCCAGCTGAGACGAACAATTTACAGTCTGTATTATTTTCTCCCTCACTCTCTTTTCCGAGTAGAGGAGATTAACAATGGCAGTGGGCTTTTTTTTATTTTGTTTTTATTTATTAAATAGAGAGCAAGCTACACTTTCTGGGTTTCGCCTTACAATAGACTGTGATTAGCATAGTGGATATTGATGAACTGAGGGGCATTACAATCCAGAAAATTAATAGCAAAACTGGATCAAGAGTGAGACATTACAAGTCATGATGAATCATGTGGTAGAGCAAAAATGTGAACAACAATTTAACGTTGAACACTCCAAACTAGTGGTTGAGATGTGCCTCCTTGATCCCTTAGGATGGAATCCAAAATAAAATTCTCTTTATTGCAATTGAGGCCTGCTGAATGGAGATCCACAGGGGAAAAATACTATAATGTTATATAAATAAGTTTAAGACCTGGAATGAATCATGGAATTGCTAGGCCAACAAGAAAAATCTGCCTGCCAATTAACTCATAATTAGAACATAAGTCAAAAAGAAATCTGCCATGATTGTAATTATTGTATCATCTATCTATCTATCTATCATCTATCTGTCTGTCTGTCTGTCTGTCTGTCTGTCTGTCTGTCTGTCTGTCTATCTATCTATCTATCTATCTATCTATCTATCTATCTATCTATCTATCTATCTATCATCTATCTATCTATCTATCTATCTTCTATCTATCCATTATCTATCTATCTATCTATCTATCTATCTATCTATCTATCTATCTATCTATCTATTATCACCCTGGGTACTTTGTCAAGGTCTGCATCTAAGGTTGAAAAAGTATAGAAAAAGGGAAGCAAATTATGTGGTGAAAGTTCAAAAGAACCAGGACACAGTTTCATTCAAGAACAATACTCAGATGTCAACTGTTTCCCTTTCCCCCCCAGGAGAAGTGACCAGTTCTCAGTCTATTAAGATTTCAAGCAGATAAAGAAACACAAAGTTTGAAATTGGAGACTTAAGGTCTGCTGACTTTCTTCTGTAGCTTATCAAAGAATGGTTATCCTTGAATTTCTACCTGTTGTCCTTCAAGTTTAAATCATGATCTGGATGAAGCCAGATAGATGAAAAGGCTGGAGTAACTCCTGTACAAGGAAAGATGACAGCATTTGGGGTGATATATGTTAGGGGGAAAAAACAGCAGAATAAAGAGAAACCGATAAAGTTATATAAATCTTTGTATGATAGAGAAAAATGGGGAATTCTCTCCCTCTCCCTCTCCTTCAATCCAATAAATAGTGAAGGATTCAGAACAGAAAGAAAAAGGAACTTTTTCACATCACAAATTGTTAACCTGTGCAACATGTCACTTCAATAGATAGTAATGACCACTAATATCAATTGAATTAGACCAACTAGTGGAAGATAAAGATAGCAATGGCTAATAATGACAATGGACATATTTCACCCTCAGTAAACTTTAGTTACTGCTGTACATAAGTGGGAGTGGTTTATTGCCTTCAGCTCTGCTTGTTGCTATTCTCTGGTGCATTCATAGAGAAGAATTATGTCTTATACATGTAAAACAATGAATGAGAATGTATGTACACAGTGGGGCCAGAGCTGAACAAGACCCTTGAAATCTTCACCTACGAATAATGTTTTAAATTGGTACTTGACATAAATCACCTCACTGGTGTCATTGTTGGTTTCTAGGTTGCTAAGTAGGGAAACACCACAGCACTGATTTCCTTTGACTCCAAAATTCTCAAGAGACTCTTTTCCAACCCCATCTCACTCTTTTCTTTTCTCTGCTGTTTTTTGGCAGTTTATATTTGAAATGTTTTCAAGTATTGCACAAATGTGCTTAGGTCTGCAAAGGCAGATTGCTATGCATAAGAAATGCTTTCGGAGTGGAATAATGGAAATGATGAGACATTTGGAGAACAGGTATTTGAGTGAAATTTGTTTCATCAGTGTTGTATGACACTCTTTCTTATGAAATCTTACTGCATGTTGCAAATAGCGGTCATTTCCTCACTGCAGTCTTATAACAGCTTCTAACATCACCCAGCCATTGCTGGGGCAATGTAAAACCTGCCCTAATAATTCTTATATCAATGTGATGGATGAATGACAACAGAAGACGCTAGTAGTATCTTCTGTGGACAGATAGTCCTCAGTTAACAATCACTTGTTCAGTGACCATTTGAAGTTATGATAGCACTGGATGAGGAGACTTACGATTGGTCTTTGTCGTTGCAGCTGTCGCAATGTCCATGCAATCACGTGATCATGATTCAAACACTTGGCAATTGACTCACAATTATGACAGCCATAGCATCATACAGTCACATGATCAACATTTGCAACAACCTTTACCTATCCGCTTCCAACAAGCAAAGTCACTGGGGAAACCAGAAGGAGGTTAAAAATGGTGATCATGTGATGTTGCACTTAATTACTATGCAGGACTCACTAAATAGTTGTAAGTAGAACTACCACAACTGCCATCACACACAACTCTCTCTCTCTCTCTCTGTGTGTGTGTGTATGTATATGTATATATATATATGTGTGTGTGTATGCATAGACAGACAGACAGACAGACAGACAGACAGATAGATAGATATAGATAGATACATTGATATATTCTTTTGAGAACGGGCATCAGAATTTCACTTTTTTAATGTGTGTCAGTAGGTTCACAGAAAAAAGTGACAAAAAAGGTTAGTTCCAAAATATAACTATTTTTAATTAGCACAGGTGACATCAGATAACCTCTATGTGCAAATAGTATGACCATACAAATCTGAGAAGTATTCCATGATCCAGAAACTAGGAAATATAGGATTAAGGAAGTATCAAACAATAAATCAGAATTAATGCAATAGTATAACAAAATCTAATTTGCGAACCAAATTAGAAGCCAAGGCCAATAAACGATTGCAAGATATAGAATAGAATAAAATAGATTAGATTAGATTAGATTAGATTAGAATAGAATAGAATAGAATAGAATAGAATAGAATAGAATAGAATAGAATAGAATAGAATTTTATTGGCCAAGTGTGATTGGACCCACAAGGAATTTGTCTTGGTGCATAGGCTTTCAGTATACATAAAAAGAAAAGATACCTTTGTCAAGAATCATAAGGTACAAGACTTAGTCGTAAGGTACAAATAAGCAATCAGGAAACAATATCAATATCAGTAGGACATTGTAGATGTCGTTTGTAGAACAAAAACCTTATTGCTCAAGCATGACTTAATTGAAACTTATTACATGCAGTCTATAGTTTATGACCAATTGCTTTAGAGACTGTTTGAGGTTACAGCAGACTACTTACTACTTATGACCTGGATTCAAAGTTCTGATGGTTGCCCCCCCCCGGGTCACATGATCACATTTTGGATGGTTGGCATATTCACAGTTGTTGGCTGGATCCTGTGGTCATGTGACCTTAATTTATGATTTTTTGTTTTTTGCCTGGAAATCGGCATTTGTTTGTTTCTGACAAAAAAGCCCATTGCAGACAATGGATCCACTTAAGGATTATGTCATTTGTTTAACAACCAGAGTGTTTGCTTAATGGCTGCAACGTTCATCTAATGACCGCCATGAAAAATTGGCACGGTCACATAGTGACCCATTTTAACGACTGGTTTGACTTACAATTCCAGGCTTAATTACAATCATAAGTCAAGGACTACTTGTTTTATATTCTTTCTTGTTCAGGAATACACAAGGGACATCTAAGCAGAATAAAATTGATCTAAGTATGGAAGAAATTTGCTTACTTTGTATCTAATTGTGACCTTATTTAGTTCACATTTTTTATGCAACATATAAACTGAAACTCAGTTATCCTTCAAGCCTCTCTGAATTTTCAAAAACTCTTTGCCAAGGGTTAGAGTTAGGGTTAACCCTAACCCTCCCTTTCCTACATTCTGGAAACATGCTTTTCCAAACATGGTTTTCCATGTTTGGATTGTTTGTTTGCATTTAGTCTCTCTCCAAATCAAGGTGTTGGTCAAATCAATTGCTGTTATAACTCATGATTTAACCCATGGTTGATCTAAAAGAGTGGATTCTGTATTGGTGGGAATATGCTAAAAAAAGAAAAAGATAAGGGGGAAATCTAACCTAATCCAGTTCCCAATTTTTCAAATATCCAACTCCTAATAAAATTGCATGTTCCCAACATAGTTCTTAGTCCAAAGCTCAATGTGTTTCTAGGGATTCCTGCATATAATCTCACTAGCTGGATGCCCATGCTTCGCTATGAAACTATGTGAGTGGGCTTGATAAATTGACAGTTAAAACCTGAAACTTAATGTAGAATCTGTAACTCTGTAGCATCAGAGTGTGGTAATATAAGGCAACTGGCAGTTGGAACAGAGAGGGAGGGGGAGTAGAATGTCCCAGCCCGCAGGCTAGATGAGTCACGCGTTGGCCACGCCCATCCCTGGTTTAGCGAAGGGGTAGCATCAGAGTGTGTTAGTATAAGGCAACTGGCAGTTGGGACAGAGTTCCTTTCAGGTGGGGAGTAGAACGTTTAACTCTGTAGCATCAGAGCGTGTGAATATACTGTATATGAAATACTAATGATCTGATGGTCATTTTGAAAAATCCTTTTTTAGCGAGCACCTAGAAGCCAAGAGGAACATATGTGCCAAATTTCAAGTTTGTAGACTTTACAGTTCTGGAGATTTTCTGATGAGTGAGTGGTATTTGGCTTTTATATATATATAGATTATCTAACTATTGTTGCATCTATTTTAAAGCAAAAAGTATAAAATATTTTCCAAATGAAGCAATACTATGATAGGCAATGAAAAATATGCTTTCTACAACAACTATTGTGCCCTATTGAACACTAGACACACAATGGTTACACTTTCAGAAAACCTACTTGAGAATAATGTTGGAGCATAACAAACGAAGGAGAAAGAAGCAGAGGATTGTGAACTTTAATCATCTAGCCCCTTGTTATGTCAGCAATTAAAAACAGAAACTGAAACCTTTTTCCTCATGCCATCACCCTGCTGATCACTTAATTTCCACAGTTCTATCTTATGTTTAAGTACCGTATATTACCCATGTAGTATGGCTGTATTATTTTTATTCTTTTCATTTGTTCCACTACCTTCTCTACTGGTGTCATTATAATTATGCTTTGTTATTAAGATTGTTATTACCTTGTTGTTTTGCATGTATAATGAGAGCTTATGCACCAGAGACAAATTCCTTGAGTGTCTAATCACACTTGGTCAATAAAGAATTCTATTCTATTCTATTCTATTCTATTCTATTCTATTCTATTCTATTCTATTCTATTCTATTCTATTCTATTCTATTCTATTCTATTCTATTCTATTCTTACTCTACTCTACTCTACTCTACTCTACTCTACTCTACTCGACTCGACTCGACTCGACTCGACTCGACTCGACTCGACTCGACTCGACTCGACTCTACTCTACTCTACTCTATTCTATTCTCCAGAACATATAAGGACAAATCATGCCTGTAGAAAAAAAAGCAGATGCTGGTTTTGACCTTTAATGTCCTTCATGGTGTGGAGCCAGGTTATTTGGGAAACCACCTCCATTCAATTATATCTGCCCATCCCATCAAGTCTGGCAGAAGAGGTATGTTTTAGAATGGAATGAATTGTGAAATAATTTTATCTGTCAGGACCAAGAAAGCTCATCTTTTCTTCCATGGTACCCACTTGTGGAACATTGTTCCTCCTGAGGTGAAATTGGCTTCCTCCTTGACATCCTTCTGAAGGTCCCTCAAAACAAGGCTGTGTCAGCAGGCCTAGACATCTTAAGGCAATGGTGAGTTGAAGAGAAGGTTGCATTGTTTGTTTGTTTTTTAACACCAATTCTCTCCACTCTCCATGGTTTTTTAATTATAGTTTTTAATATTTGGATTTAATGATTGTTTTATTGTAAGCCATCAAGGGTCACTTGATTGTGATATGGGTGGTTAAATAAATGTGAGAAATAAATAAATAAGAGCAGAGTTCTGTCAACCTGTGTACTGTGATAAGTATGAGTCAACACTCTTGGAGATGTGGCTGAATATACTTGTGTCAGCTTAATAATCGCCAGGCCTTTCAGGGCTAAGATAGATGCAAGATAGCCTAACTTTATTATTATAATTGAAAAAGAATAAAGAGTATTTGACATCTCCAAGGCACACATTTTGTATTTCAATTTTTCCATAATCCCTTAATTTTTTTTCAGCTGCCAATCTGTATCCTCTTCTGCTATTAGCATTATCTTTTCACAGTGCCGTTTTCTAAAAATATGTCATTTGTTCTTCTGCAATCTTTGACAATTCTCAGGCAAACTGACCTGATCCAGACATTGTGGTAAATTGTAGAGACCAGAATGTAACCTTTCTGCAGGTATCACACTGCTGGAAACATTGTAAGTGCGGAAAAAAAAAAGAATTCAACAAAATACATTTTAAATGCAGATTTTAGGACAAACACATTGTTGTAAATTGATACTGGTGCCTGTTTGAATAGGAGTAAGCCATACTGAACTCAATGAGTTTATTTATGAATGCATGTACATAAAATTGCATTTTAGGAAGTGTATGCATTTTAAAAGAATACAACTATAAAGGTGTATTTTCCAACAAAGCATGCTTTTCAAAACACACACACACACACACACACACACACACACACACACACACACACTTTCAACCCTTATTTATATTACATTTTTTTCATGTAGAATTTACCCCATTTGACCTATGATTCTGAAGGGTGAACAATTAAAATTAACAATAAAATGATCTTAAAACTCAACTTTTTTACTTCTATGTAATTAGCGAGTACTAGCATTTTCTATAACATCAACTTATTCTAATTGTCAAAATCCAAACTTAAAGTTTCATTTTTTCTTATTTTGAGCACGAAGTCCAGAAATGGTTTCTTAAGTGGAAATAAAGCTAGATACATTCTTTTCCTTGCTTAAAACAGTTTATCTGATCATCTCTGCCAGTTCCACCACTTTTTCTAACCACTCTTCGATTGTGGGAATTGATGTATCTTAACCATTTGTGTGTTGTTGTTGTTTTTTACCAAGAAAACTACATGAGTGGCCAATATAAAGTGATTGATAATAAAGTGCCAGATGATGGGCCCCTCAGATTGGGTGGTACTCAACATGCTACTGCAGAATTGCTGGGGATTTTTTTTTCTTTGCATTCTGATTGTGTTTGTGATGTGTTTAAAGAGCCTTGGTACTACAGTGGTTTAAAGCACCCTGTTATTAACACAGCTGCCTGCAATTTACTGCTGGTTCGAATCTCTCCAAGGCTCAAGGTCGACTCAGCCTTCCATCCTTTCTAAGGTAGGTTAAATGAGGACCCAGTTTGTGGGGGCAATAAGCTGACTTTGTATAAATATACAAAAGTATGAAGGCTATTGCTTAACGCACTGTAAGCCGCCCTGAGTCTCCGGAGAAGGGCGGCATATAAATCAAATTAAAATAAAAATAAAAATAAATAAATAAATTAAAACCTTTGGGAGATCTAGTTGCTGTACTATTGTTATGACTGGAAAGGAAAATCCGAAACTGCAAAGACAGAAGTGCTGTAGGAACATGAAATGTAAGAGGCATGAATATAGGAAAGCTCAACACAGTGAAAGATGAAATGCACTGACTATATATTGCCATTGTAGGCATTAGCAACTAGAAATGGACTAAAATTGGACACTTTCAGCTGGAAGATAATGCTGCTTGCTGCTCTTTTCAAAGAAAGAGTAGTGTTTTCATAGTCATAAGGAGAATATAGGAATGACAGTACTTGAATACAATGTAATCCATGGCTGAATAATGTCAATTACACTTAAAGAACAATCCTTTACTGCGATGATTATCCATGTTTATGCTCCAAACATAAAGCAGAGGAGCTCAATGAGTGTTATAATCAAAATCTAAACTGACAAAACATGCAAGCAAGATGTCCTGATTGGAGTTGGAGACTTGAACGCTAAAGTTGCAAATAATGAGGAACATACAAACTGTTGGCCTAGGAATTAAATGAACAGAGAACCATTTCTGCCAATCCAATGATTACTTCATTGCTTGCACATTCTTCAGTCAACAAATATATATTTCCATGATGCAATCTTGAATATATATATCTACCATTTTCAAGGACAATGAGGCTCATTAGAATACCAGGGGTAGCCACAAAATGAATTAGAGAACAAATGAGTTCTCACTCAAGGCAAAATGAGAAGGCTCAAATTATTATACTTTGGACTTATTTTGGAAAGACCCAGGTCCCTTGCGAGATTTATAATGCTAGGAAAGGTGGAAGGGGAGAGAAGGAGATGATAACCAGAGGGAGGAAATTGGAGTAAATTACAGCAGTAAATAGATGTACTGTTGCACTGAAGGTTTGGTTGGGGACAGATCATCCTAGAGAAGGTATATCTGTAGGGTAGGTAAAGGTCAACACAGGTTTGATGACATACAATCAATAAAAAATTCTACAAAAGTTGGCAGCACCAGTCAACAACATAGCAAACAGCTCTCAAGAATACTAGTATGCCTATTATGTCAGCTGTGATAAGACTGTGGATAAAGAAAAACTTAATTACAGTCAGGCCTGGCATTTAATAGCAGGGCTTCTAAGTTATGGCATTCCTGTTCTTGGGCCCAAGACATGGATCAGAAGTAGGGATCAGTCTTAAGTAACCCAACCCATTCCCGACAGGCAGTCCTTCTCATGCCTTCTGCCCTATCTAGCTTTGCCCATCACAATTCTGATCTTTCAACCCACTTTTCTACCCATTTCCAACACAGTATTGTGTGGTCAGGCCCAGAGGGATCCTCAGCCTTTTTTCTCCCTATCCCTCATAATTCCAGCTCCCACTTTCACAAACCTTTCTGCTTTCACTCCTCTTACATTACCTTCAGTTACAGATGGGTTGCACCATCTGGGCTGCATTCACTCGCAGTTTCATGACCCTATAAGAAACCTGCTATTGGACTTCACTTTGGGAACCCTAAGCTGCAAGTTCCTTGGCTTCTCACTTGGAGAAGAGTACTCTTCTTGCTTCTACTAAGTCCAACTACTTCCCTTCTCTGAGTTCTTCTAACGTTCAATCCACCTCTACCTCCAATTCCAATTTCAATTCTACATTTCTTTAACATTGCTTACATTATAAAATTCAGATGGTGCATGATGTCCCAGATTCCAAACCAGAAATCATTCCAGGGCAGCATGGCTATCTTCTAAATGTCTCCTTATTGGGAATTTGGCAGTAGGCAAATGGCAATTCCTTCAGTGGATATGCCTTGCCATAACAGCCTCTAGGATTGAGAAAACACACCAACCGGTGGCCTCAGCCAGCTCCAGCTGCTGAAGCTGATCCATAAAGGCATACCACTGGAGGAAGTCATTAGTCTTCAATGGATCACTTGTTTCACTTCTTTGTTTTTGGCAGGTTGATGTGTCATTGCATTCTTCTAGCAGCTTTGCTTCCTCCTATAGAGTTTGACTTGATTCTTTCAGAAAGACCCAATGGTTTTTCTGACAGGGAGTCTTATTCTTTGCTCTTCCATTTGCCTCCACTATGCTAATTTGTTTATGCTCCAACCTGCCCCCCCCAACATTTTACAACTTTATAGAATTATTTCTCACTAATATCAGTAACTTCCACTAAAACTTCCACTTTCTCTCAATACAAAATAATTCCTATCTTAAAACAATAACAAGCAATTTGCAAGCAATTTTCCCCATTATAATGCATTCATTTATAGTCTTTGCACAACATACACGTTTTTGTATACATTTTTAAAATTGCTATCTGCATTCAGAACAGGAAAACTATGTAGATTTCAGGGCATAAGTATGAATTGTTAATAGGTTTGGGAAGAGGAAATAAATCTTTCTCTGTTATATAATCTGCAATTTGGCCATTACTGCATATTAATATATTTTTGATTGCTGCTCTTCTAGTTCTACATTAGGCGTCTTAGTCCTGAAATTTTACATACTACTATAAACCCTCAGTATAAATCACGTAAGATTTCAATTTTCTTTATAATTCAGTAATATTGGTGTGTATGAATCATCGTCAACATTAAAAATATCTTCATGCTGAATCTCCTATGATAAACATTTGAAAATAAAACCATATTGGA
This sequence comes from Pituophis catenifer annectens, assembly GCF_029215685.1. Taxonomy (NCBI): domain Eukaryota; kingdom Metazoa; phylum Chordata; class Lepidosauria; order Squamata; family Colubridae; genus Pituophis; species Pituophis catenifer. The sequence goes on from NW_027256883.1 coordinate 138,022,150, forward strand.
AATCTGAGTGATAACAAAATAACAATAACATTTCTGGAATGAAAAACAAAAACACAAAAAACACAACAGAATCAGTAGCAGATGAGCCAACTTGGGGACCACATCCCCAAATCAAAGTACTCAATTGCAGAAGTACCTACCCAGGTATTTGTATCCATCCATCCATCCATCCATCCATCCATCCATCCATCCATCCATCCATCCATCTTCAATAGCCTCACATCTCAAACAAGTGACTCTGGGTAGCAAACAATCATAAAACTATTAAAAGCCATTACAACAGAGCAGAAAATTAAATACATATGGCAGCTGTGAAAAGATGTCATCATATATGTCCATAAAGCCAGGAAACAGACCCCTTCACATATCAGGGGCCCAAGGCCTGGCCACAAAACCAGGTCTTCAAGGCCTTGCTGAAGGCCAGCATATCAGGGTTATCCTCAACTTTGAAATGAAAAGATTCCAGAGGGCAGATGTTATGCCACATTAGTTGGCTGACAGGGCCTGTAGTATGCCCAACTTGCCAGACTGAATTGGACAGATAGACACCACTGGGAGAAGAAGACCCTCAGGTGATGTCAATGAGGTTAAATGATCCACAGAAGGACTTTGTCTCTGTAAAGAGTTTTTCAAAGGGCTGTTTTCGAATGCATTGGATTACAACTTCTAGCATCCTTACCTATTGTCATGAATGAGAGGAGCTACAGTTCAATGCATCTGAAGGGTAACTTGTTAAAGAGGGTTATTACAGAGTTTGTAATGCTGTCTATTAAAGCTGATAATTGGGAAAAGGAAGAAGAAAATGAAAATCTGCTCTGCACATGATTCTTATGGAAATACAGCTGTGGCTTGAAGCCACGGCTGCCCTTCTTTCGTATGAATAAAAAGCTTCTCTGAGTATATAGAACTGAAGAGAAGTCAGCTTGGCTTTTTATTCATACCTATGGAAAACAAAATGGAAGGAATGAAAAACCTAACATGCCAGGTGAGACATATGGCAGTGGGACATTTAGATAACGAAATAGCTCGGTAAGGCAAATTGTTTGTTTATGGGAGAAAAGATCATACACGAGTTACCTAAAGTGAGAATATCTTTGCAGTCCCCTTAAGAGGTCTGTCTATTCATGCACTTTAGGAAGCATAGATACTGTATATACTGGTCACATATTGAGTCTGTCATCTGCACCTCTATAACTGTCTGATTTGGTTCTGCAACCCAACAAGACAGACACAGACTTCAGAGGATAATTAGAACTGCAGAAAAAACAATTGCTACCAACCTGCCTTCCATTGAGGACCTGTATACTGCACGAGTCAAAAAGAGGGCTGTGGATTTATAGAAAATAGGATTTTCAACGCCTACCCTCAAAATGACGCTATAGAGCACTGCACACCAGAACAACTAGATGCCAAGAACAGTTTTTTCCCAAATGCCATCACTCTGCTAAATAAATAATTCCCTCAACTCTGTCAAACTATTTAATAAGTCTGCACTACTATTAATCTTCTCTTCTTCTCATCATTCCCATCACCCATCTCCTTCCACTTATGACTGTATGACTATAACCTTGTTGCTGGTATCCTTATGATTTATATTGATATATTTTCCTGATTGCTTATTTGTAACCTATGACAATCATTAAGTGTTGTACCTTATGATTCTTGACGAATATATCTTTTCTTTTATGTACACTGAGAGTGTATGCACCAAGACAAATTCCTTCTGTGTCCAATCACACTTGGCCAATAAAGAATTCAATTCAGTTCAGTTCAGTTCAGTTCAGTTCAGTTCTGTTCTGTTCTGTTCTGTTCTGTTCTATTCTATTCTATTCTATTCTATTCTATTCTATTCTATTCTATTCTATTCTATTCTATTCTATTCTATTCTATTCTATTCTATTCTATTCCATTCCATTCCATTCCATTCTATTCTATTCTTCTTTTCATTACTATCAGTTCCAAGGGTCCACATCTACTATGAAAAAAAGCAGTGATGTAGCAAATGGTGACTGGTTAAAGGCCAGATAATCTAGATAATCAAGATTAACAGGGCTTCATCCTCCTTCTTGGGAATCAATGAATGGTTGTAAGTTGAAGACTACCTGTAGATAGACTAATGATCTTTGTACAGTGCAAAGCCTTGTATTTGCCACAAAGGTTTGCTGTCGAAGTCCTTTGTCATAAAAGTTTTGGGAGAATGCCTTCAGTCCATCAGGAGGAGCTCCTGTTCTCCATGCTGCAAGGTCTCACACTCATCTACGTAACAGCCCAGCAACATGCATACAGATGTTGTCAGATGTAAATGCCTTATTCTCTAATGTGTAAATAATGTATATATGGAACATCAGGGGTTAACTTATTCTTTGGACTTTAATGTATTCATAATTTACCACTCCCATTCCTGGCTCCACCCCTTGTATATAAAAGGAGCCATCCTCCCCATTTTCCTTGCTTCTATCTTGAATATTCAGCGAATATAGAATGCCTATTATGATTAAAGAGAATTATATTTAAACCTATAACTTCTATTATCTTTATTGAGTCTGATCCTGAAAATATTGCAACAAGCTGGTAGCAGAGGATGGTTAATTGACTCAATAAAATAAACATGTATAAGAAAGAAATAGAAAGCAACGATCTCAGATCAGAGATACTGAGAATAATAAAAATACAAAAGGATGACTACGATCTCATCGCGAACCTTCAAAACTTCTTGAAAGAAAACGAAGCAGCGAGAGAAAATAGCATCGAGACAGCTGAATTCAAAGAAACAAAGACGGTGAGCAACCCATCTATAAAAGAGAAAATAACGAGAAGAAAGAACAGAGATCCCGCTCAAAATTTCGAATGGCAGCCATCTTGTCTTCAACCGGCCACTGAGACAAGCAAAGCAGAGCCAATCACGATACACCATTCAAAATCTCTGGCGCGAAAAGAATCAAACAGTACAAAAAATAGTAAAGAAAATCTTTATTCTTCAGAAGGATCAAACACGGACACAAAAGAAACATCTATTGAACTGAAAGTTGAAGCGATAAAGAAACAACTATTTAGAACTTCTGATCCAAATTTAAAAATGGCGAAAAAATCAACGGAAGCCAATGACCTAAAAGTAAAAAGACAAGCAAGCAAAAAGAAAAACCAGAACATATCCAATTCAACTCGTACAGAAAGGATGACGACACCTGAGCCCAGAGGACCCTGCAGTTTTTTTCCCACACCGCAGACGGTTCCGGAGGTGGAGAGCTTCAAACGGAGCGGCTTTGGCGAAAAGAGGCAAGCATCAGCCATCGGCAAGAAGATCAAGATAGAAATGGAGACCGAATCGTCGGAGGAAGAACCTTACGAAGAAACTGCAGCGACAAAGGCTCCCTATGACAACTTCGACAGAAATACAAACTATGCACATGCGCAGATGCATTCAGAGAACTACAGAAGACATTATGATGAAGAAAAACCACTCAGACTAATGCACAGCATACCCACTCCATCCTGTGACTTTCAACACTTACGAGACCATGGACTACCCTCCGTTGTAAGTAGTGGGGATAATAATACTGGGGACTTACCTAGCGATTTTCCAAAACTTAGAATTGATGGCATTAATTTGCAAGAGTGGTATCAGCAACTTCAGGTTGCCTTTATGAAAGAAAACCTAATGTTTTTTATCACCAGTCCCCCAAGAAGACCTTGGACTTTAAAAATAGATTGCTTACACCATAGAGCATTTTTTCTGACAATATCTAGCGTGTCTCCTGCAATGTATCATAGCATCAAACCAAACCTAACTGTATCAGAAATAATTCAATGCATGTTTAATCTATTTCACAGCGATAGCGTAGCCACAACCACAAGAATGTCTAAGGATTTCTTTTCTTCTAGAGTGAAACCAGGGGTTTCTATAAGTGAACATTTGATAAATCTAAACAAAATAAGAGCTGAGCTGCAATTGAGGGGGGAAGTGATTTCAGATCAAACTATGAAAAGTGTTATTATCAATTCACTTGATCCATCATGGGATAGCTTTATGTCACACTTAGATACCATTAATTTGGGATATTTATCAATAGAAAGTCTATCTAACAAATTGATAGCAGAAGACAATTCAAGAAAAAATCGTTCCAGTAACCAAACAGAACACAAATCTTTTAGGAAAGTAGTCTTTCAAGATAAATATAATGAGGCCTTTAGATGCCACAATTGTGGATCCAGGGAACACAGTAGAAGAGACTGTCCCAAAGTCCCAAGGGAGAGACATAGGCCAGAATATAGGAGCAAATACAATTACAGACAATCTTCCACAGATAGACACAAATATAGAAGTCCACCAAATTACAGAGAAAGTAGAGGGGGTAGAGAAAATTCAAAAGAGAGAAAATCTGGGTCACTAAATGGGCTAAATAAACAAGACAGCACCAAAACACAACAAGATGAGAACAATAATTGGCTTATTGATTCTGGTGCAACAAATCACACCACTAACAACAAAAGTATATTATCTTCATTTACAGAAGATAAGTTTGTGATAAAGGTAGCTAATCAAGAAAAGGTTCAAGTATTAGGCAGAGGAAATGTGACCTTGCCTGGTTTAGGAAAAATAGAGGGGGTATTATTAATCCCAGAAATACCTCACAACATACTAAGTGCTATAAAACTAAGCAGAGAATCTGACATCAATATAGTTTTCTCAAAGGGGAAAGCAACAATAGAAAAGAACAAAACAAATGTAGGCACTGTGATGATAAAAGGGGGTCTACCCTATCTGATAACCAAAGAAAGATGGTTACATAACATTGATTCAAATATGGAAGATTGTATTGAAGCAGATGATGAAAATGTCAGTAACAGTGACAATGATGAATGTAAAATAACTCATGATAACAAAAATACACACAATGAGAAGAAACCAAAAATAGGTAAACCAATTCATGATGAGTGTGCTCACATCTTACATAGGAAGTTAGGACATGCAAGCTTTCCTGTAGTACAAAAAATGACTGAACACGCAGAAGGTGTAAAAATAAAAAATTGTGAAAATTATTTAGAATGCTCAGTATGTAAATCCACCAAACTAAAAACCAGTCCCAGACCAAAAAAATCTAACAGATCAACTAACAATATTTTTGATTTGGTACATATGGACTTAGTTGGTCCATTAACTCCATCAATTACCTATAGAAAACGTTACTTCCTAACAATAGTGGATGATTACAGTCGCTATGGTTTTGTTTACACATTAAAGCACAAGGATGAAACCTTTCAGAAATTTAAGGAATTCTACAAACGCATAGAAACACAACATAATATCAGAATAAAACAAATTATGACAGATAGGGGATGTGAATTCATGTCTAAAGAATTCTCCCAATGGTTAAAGGATAGAGGGATGCTACATTTCACGTCCAATCCATTTTCTGCTTTTCAAAATGGGATTGCAGAGAGAAAGAACTCCACACTACAAACCATGATTAGATGCACATTAGAGGATGCTGGTTTAGGCAAACAATTTTGGTCAGAAGCCTTACATTATTCAAATTACACTCAAAATAGAACATGGTCCAGTATTGTGAATAAGACACCATATGAGGTGATGTACAATAGAAAACCTAAATTAGCACACATGCACATATTTGGAGTTACTGCAGACGTGCACATACCTAAACAATTGAGGAGAAAGGGAGAAAACGTATCCAGGAGATTAAGATTCATGGGATACGAAACTGGAACCAAAGGGTACAGATTCATTGATAATAATAACAAATTTATAGTATCCAGAACAGCTGTGTTTCATGAGCAGGCCAATTGGTCTAAGTTGCACCTTAATGAAATTTTTCCTAATAAAAGCAAAGATAATATATCTTGCGAGGAAGGAACAACAGAAAATCAAAATATTAACAAAAGTAAGAACAAAACCAAAACTTGGACAAATAGTCAGCATAAAATAAAGACAGACACATTAACAAAAAAGGAAGCCAGATATTTGCATGACAACCATAGCAAACCTGAAAGAAATATTAGAAATAATAGAAACCAAATACCAAATAAATACAAAGATTATATTATGCATATGAATGGAGAACAAATAACACCTAATACATATGAGGAAGTATTGAAACTTCCCCGTGAAGAAAGAGAAAAATGGGAACTAGCTATGGAAAAAGAAATGGAAAGTTTACAAGGATTAAATGTATTCACACCTGCGATCGCACCTAAGGATAAAACAATTATAGGTACCAGGTGGATTTATAAAATTAAGAATTTAGAAGGAGGTAATACCTTATACAAGGCCAGACTAGTTGCACAAGGTTATGCACAAAAATATCCAGAAGACTATACTGACACATATTCACCCACAGTGAGAACAGAGAGTGTCAAAACAGCTCTTGTAGTAGCATCTGCACTCAATCTAGACGTGTTTCAATATGACATACAGACTGCATACTTACATGCAAAATTAGATAAGGAAATATATGTAAGAGCACCACACAGTCAATACACTAATAAGAACGAAATTTGGTTATTAAATAAGAGTCTGTACGGATTGAAGCAATCTGGCAAAAGATGGTACGATTGTTTGGTAAAAGTACTTAAGACCATGGATTTCAACGCCACCACTGCTGATAACTGTTTCTTTGTAAAAAAGAGTAATGATCATATTGAATTTGTATTAATTTATGTGGATGATATTTTATATATTGGAAAGCATAAAGAAAGCAGGGAAATCTTTGTAAATAAGTTAAACGAACACTTCTCATTGAAATCACTAGGTAGAGTGAATAAATACCTTGGTGTACAAATTAACAAAACTAAAAGGGGATTCAAACTTACTCAGAAAGATAAAATCATTGAACTCCTAAACAAATGTAACTTAAATAATGCCAAAACATGTGACACACCTATGCAAACTGATTTTCTTAGAAACAATGATGAATCTTCCCCTGAGTTTAAAGACAACACATTTTACAGATCAGTTATAGGTTCACTCCTTTATATATCTAATTGGACTAGGCCAGATATTGCATTACCTCTCAATTTATTGTCAAGATATGTTAGCAAACCAACCTTGTATCATTGGGAAGCTGTCAAAAGAATTTTAAGATATCTGAAAAGTACATTAGATTTTTGTTTAATATTGGAACCCAATAATGACAAAGAACCAAAAATTACTTGTTATGCTGATGCAGATTGGGCTGGTGATACATCATGCAGAAAGAGTACCTCTGGTTATGTTTTTCTATTGAACGATTGTCCAGTTTACTGGTATACTGGTAAACAAGAACTGGTAGCCACTTCTACCACAGAAGCGGAATATGTTTGCTTGTCTAAAGCTGCAAATAACCTTGTATGGTTCAATGATTTGATCACAGATGTTTGGAAGAAACCTACTTTACCATTTATTATGCATGAAGACAATAAAGCGGCCATTGAAATATCTAGATCCGATGCAATTGGACAAAGGTCCAGGCATATTGATATAAAATTTAAGCACGTGAGACAACTATCTCAAGACGGATTCATCAAAGCAATACATTGTGATACTTCTGAACAATTAGCTGACATATTAACAAAACCCTTACCTTCTAAACAACACAAATATTTAACTTCTAAATTATATGTATTATATTGTCCTGAATCTGAATGTAACTGGTGTTGTATAACGAACCGGCATTTAGAGGGGGATTTGTCAGATGTAAATGCCTTATTCTCTAATGTGTAAATAATGTATATATGGAACATCAGGGGTTAACTTATTCTTTGGACTTTAATGTATTCATAATTTACCACTCCCATTCCTGGCTCCACCCCTTGTATATAAAAGGAGCCATCCTCCCCATTTTCCTTGCTTCTATCTTGAATATTCAGCGAATATAGAATGCCTATTATGATTAAAGAGAATTATATTTAAACCTATAACTTCTATTATCTTTATTGAGTCTGATCCTGAAAATATTGCAACAGATGTTTTAACAGTGATGAAAGTAAACTTTAATGTTTTGCCAGAATCCAGACAAGATCCATGAAGTCACCAGATTCACGCACAATTTAATACCATAATAATGCCACTTTGTTCCTGCCAATTATTTTAAGTGATTTATATGTCATGTTTCATTTGAATAACTTTGCATTTTTAAAGATGTGGAAAGTTCTCAGAAAACCCACCAAGTGACCTGCGTTAGGACTCAGCTCAATTTATCATGCAATTCTAGAAGACTTGCTGATGATTCTGCCAACAACATTTTCCCCTAAACAAGGCTGTCATCTACAAAGACTTTTTTAAATATAAAGCTTCATCTGATCATAGTTTCATGTTGTTAGTTTTTCCTGCAGTCAGGGCCGGATTTAGATGAAAAGAGGCCCTAGGCTATTCCACTTATGAGGCCCTTTCACCTATAGTGCAAGTGTAATTTTAATTTTGCTAACAATTTGAATGTAGGCCCCTCTTGATCTTGAGGCCCCCTCTTGATCTTGAGGCCCTAGGCTGAAGCCTAGTTAGCCTATAGGAAAATCCGGCCCTGCCTGCAGTACATTTTAAAAGCACTTACTCTCTCATATGTCTTTAGCTAAAAAAACTATACTTGACAAAGGTAACAATTCATTATGCCTAATAGTCAAGTCAGTATACCATCAAGGACTGAGACTACCTGGCTCGGTTCAATCACATCTTCTCAATAAACCCCTTTTTCCTCAAAAGCCTTGCCAATGAACCATAATCTCACCTCCCCTAAGGCATTTCCCTCATTTGCCACCATTTCTCAATTGCCACCAGTTTTTTCTGTAAGATCCCGCTAATGGCTATCTAAGACATTAACTTTCAGTGTTCTCCTTAATAGAATGGATAATTTCAAGAAAAGGATACTTGAAATATTTGTTGCTGTAGGAAATAGTGGCAGTAACAATAGCCACTAGCTACTGTTCTTGAAGGTTGAGGAAGCGAGAGAGAATAATAATTTAAAATAATATTTGCCAATGGACATTGGTCACATGGACAACTTTAGCAATACGGGCTTATGGAGGCGCTGACTAATGGATGGAGCTCAATGTTGCAATTTGAGAGTAGATCTTCATGCAACCCTCAACACCCTTGGGTGTAACAAGGGGAATTATTAAGTATTTTGAAAGTACTCATATTAACAAATAATTGTATTTATTATTTTTTCAGTTTAAAAGTCAGGGTTTTTGTTGTTGTTGTTCCATTCAATCGTGTCTGATTCTCAGTGTCTGCCCACAAAAATCCCTGTTGTTTTCTTGACAAAGTTTTTACAGAGTACTTTGCCATTGCCTCCTTCTTAGGGCTGAAAGAAAGTGACTGGTCCAAGGTCACCCAGCTGGTTTTTCTCCTAAAAAAGGACTAGAACTCACAGTCTCCTGGTTTCTAGCCTGATGTCTTAACCACTACACCAAATTGGTTCTAAAGTAGGGGTGACATGCTCCCGGTTCGGACCGGATCACCTATCCCATAGAGATGGCGGCGGGTGGTTCGGAGAACTGGTAGCAAAAATCCCTGTCCCCCCGCCCCCATGCCTAGTTGAGCTGCGCAATCATGAGAGGCTTTTTAAAAAAATTTTAAAAGCATTTTTTCTACAACCTCTTCGGCCAAAAAAATGCTTTTAAAAGTAAAAAAAAGCCTCTGATGATCGCGTGGCTCAGCTGGGATCGTCAGAGCCTTTTAAAAGCATTTTTAACAACCTCTTTGGCTGAAGAGGTTGTAGAAAAAATGGTTTTAAAAGTAAAAAAAAAAAAAGTTGGCCACGCCCACCCAGTCACATTACCCCCCCACCAAGCCACATCCACAGAACCGGTAGTAACAAATTTTACATTTCACCACTGCTCTAAACGCCAATTAAATTAAAGTAGATGTAGCTCTTGTGCTTCCTTTTCTCAATTCTGACCTCAAGTCTGTCTTCACTTATTTTTTTGCAAGTCACTGAAAAGCTAAGCGTGGCTCTTATTTTGACAAAAAATGTACATACCTTGCATAAATAGGGATCACCCACACATCATCAGATAAGAAGGACACATCACCAGGAAACAGCACAAAAAAGGACATAGATTTGCATAAAATTGGCATATAATTACATATTATATGCCAATTTAAGAACCATGCTTGTAATTTTTTTTAAAAAAAATGCAATGCATTGCAATATATAATGGAGACAATTATGACTGTGGGACCTATGTATCCCCTTAATTTGCTGTCCTGTGGCTAACTGTTAATAAGCAATTTCAAGATTAATTTTTTTATCTTCCAACTAGATCTGAACTAGACAATGCATTAAATAAATAACATTGCTAGGTGAAGAAAAGCACTCTTTCTAATTCAGCAGGCATAGCTTTCTTCAAAGATAAACTTTCATTCCAAAGCTGTAGTTTCAATCTTTGGCTCCTCCATTTTTTTTAAAAAAATAAAAAACCGGTACTACAGAAAATGTGAACCTAGAGATAGACATTGTTCAGACTGGACCAATGACTCAGTTCAATATAAGATAAACTTAATAAAACGTTAAAATACCTGTAATATTTTAAATACATTAAATCCCTGTAATTATTTGGCTTCTTTATTGTAATGTATATATGGATCAATTCAAGGGTGAAATGTAAAATTTGTTACTACCGGTTCTGTGGGCGTGGCTTGGTGGGGGGGTTAATGTGACTGGGTGAGCATGGCCAACTTTAAAAAAAAAAAAACTGTTCAAAGCATTTTTTCTAATGCTTTGAAAAGCTTCTGCCGATCAGGCAGCACAGCTGGGATCGTCAGAGAGGCTTTTTAAAAAATACCTCTCTGCTGATCAGGCAACTCAGCTGGGATCATCAGAGACTTTTCAAAGCATTTTTTTACCACCTCTTCGGCCAAGAGGTTGCAAAAAAAAAAAAAAAAAAGATTTGAAAAGCCTCTGATGATCCCAGCTGAGCAATCCCAGCTGAATGATCCTAGCTGAGCGATCATCAGAGGCTTTTTTTTTTACTTTTAAAAGCATTTTTTCATCGGAAGAGATTGTAGAAAAAATGCTTTTAAAAGTAAAAAAAAAAAGCCTCTGATGATCGTGCGGCTCAGCTAGGCATGGTGGTGGGGGGGGAGGCCACAGGAAGTTTTGCTATCAGTTCTCCAAACCACCTGCTGCCATCGCTACCGGATCGGGCGATCTGGTCCAAACTGGGAGCATTTCACCCCTGGATCGATTATTTTATGTGGAGCACTTTACATAGGATGAGTTGCAATTGTGCATCTGGGATACTTTCTTGAAGTCAGTTAATATTATGTTCCATTGCTCTAAGAAAACAAGTTCCTCTCAATTTCTCTAAAGCTTAGGCCAGAAGATCAGTTTTGTCACCCACACAGTATTCATAATAGACTCAGGAATGCCTGAAGATTCCATTCCAAAACATGTTTTCTAAAAAGAATTCGACTACAGGTAGTCCTTAATGGATGATCACAATTGGGAACAAAATTTCCATTGCTAAGCAAGGAGGTCGTTAAGAGAGTCATGCCCAATTTTGTCACCTTTTTTTTTTTGGCCACGGTTATTAAATGCACCATTGCAGTTAAATGAATCATTCAGTCATTAATCTGGCTTTTCCCCCTTGACTTTGTTTTTTGGGAACCAGCTGGGAAGGTCACAAATGGCAATCACATGAATCCAGGATGCCGTAACTATTGTAAATACTTGCCAATTTGTCAAGTGACTGAATTTTGATTATGTGACCGTGAAGATACTGCAATGGACATAAGTGCGAGGACCAGTCATAAGTCACTTTTCCCCAGAGCTGTTGTAACTTCAAATGGTTGCTGAATAAATGGCTGTAAGCTGAGAATTACCTGTATTGGTAGAATCCTAGAAAAGTAAAGAGAAATCATGGCCAAAGATCTGTACAGTTAGTCCTCGACTTACAACAGTTCATTTAGTGACTGTTCAAAGATACAACGGCACTGAAAAAAGTGACTTATGACTGTTTTTCACCCTTGCCACCATTGCAGTATGCCCTTGGTCACATGATCAAAAGTTGGTTGCTTGGCAACCGGTTCATATTTATGATGGTTGCAGTGTCCCGGGGTCATGTGATCACTTTTTGTAACCTTCTGACAAGCAGAGTCAATGGGGGAAGCCAGATTCACTTAACAACCTTCTTACTAACTTAACAACTGCAATGATTCACTTAACAGCTGTGGTAAGAAAGGTTGTAAATGGGTCCAAACTTCATTCACACTTAGCCACATAAATTTTGGGTTCAGTTGTGGCCATACTGTAAGTCAAGCACTACACCTGTATTGTGATTTCATTTTCCTACTGACACCAATGGCACTTACAACTTTTTGCCTGGATAGTAACAATTGTAAAGATGAATGGACATGATGGATACAGTGCTTTTTTTCTTAACACGCCAGGGATGGCACACATGAGCCCTGTGCCCGTGTAACAAAATGTTCCTAAATACTCTGAGGACATTTGGCATGAGCCCCCTGTCCAAACCCTTCTTGTAGGCTACAAGCAGGCCATTTCCAGGAGATAATTCAGAGGCATCTGAACATGTCTTTTTAATCTTGGGAAAGAAATGAGCCAGGCAATGAAATCTTAAACCATTAACAGTGGAGCCACAAGGAAGACGGGAGCAATTTATTTACCAAAACACTTGTAGGCAGGACAAGAAATAATGGATGGAAACTAACCAAGAAGAGAAGCAACCTAGAACTAAGGAGAAAATTCCTAAGAGTGAGAACATTTAACCAGTGGAACAAATTGCCTTCGAAAATTGTGGGTGCTCCAAACTGGTGGCTTTTAAGAAAAGATTGGACGGCCACTTATCTCCTGCAAGGGCAGGGGGTTGGACTAGATGGCCTCCAAGATCCCTTCCAACTCTATTACTGTTTACAGTTAGGAGGAGAACTCTGCAAGAGAGGGATTCTGAAGAATGGGAGATTCTGAACCTCAAGGGCCATGTGTAGCCCCAAACTCCTTTTATACAATCTCCATATTCTCCTGTACACATCATCTCAAAACTGCACCTATGGAGTAAAATATACAATATTCTGAAAGGGAAAAAGAGGGAGAATGTTCTGCCCCAGCTACGGATCCCAAAGAATGTAGCACACACAAACCTTAACAAAACTCAGTTTATTTCAAGACGCAGTCTTTTGCAAATGCAGGCTGTTAATAAAATGTTCTTAACAACCTGCCAGAAATTCCACAGATAAGATAGAGTCTTACAAGAGTTGGCAGTTAGCCCAGAAGCCAGATTTGCAGAGAAAATCCAAACTCAATGATCAGCGAACGAACGAACGTTGTTTCCTGCAGCTTTTTACAAGCGGTGTGCAAACTTAAATAGGCTACACCAAACTAGAAAATGCAGAACATCCTGGTCCTGTTTACCTCCAGGTGACTTTCCATAATCACCTTGCCTCTGTGACCTTTGCTGTCCCCAAAATGTTGAGTGAACTTAGAAAGGCTCTCCACCCCCGCTCCTCCTCCTTCATTTTTATCTTCTCCATCACTCAAAGTAGGGAAGAGATCATACAATTCTTTCTCATTTCACCAGGCTGGTAAATGTGCAATGTTAGGAAAGATCATGGCTAGAGATTCCCACCATTCTGCAGTATTTCCTGAGGGGAGTAAAACTGGAAAGTAATAACCACCTTCCCAACCCCTCTCTTTTCTCAGTAAATAATATCCCTTTCTCTGGTGTTCTATTAATCATACCAAAATACTTAGATTATACAGAGCAGATTATCTCTGTGGTTGGAGAGTCAGAGTTTCTGAGGCTAGGACTATTTGATGAGCAGCCTTGTTCTTTTTCTACCATTGGAAGAGATAGATTTGATAGCTTTTCTGTTCCTTTCCCAGAAAAGCTCATTTTTCTCCTTGTGTTTATGAGACTGAGTCCAATGCATCTGATAATGGCACAAGTGAGACATAAATTGGGTATTGAAGAATTTCCATCCACCAGGGAATAAACAAGTAAGATATTTAATTAGGGCCAATTCACATTAACTTTAAGTTATGGCTGCCATCTCAATGCTATCCTGTCATGGCTGCCTCTTATTAGTCTTATTAAAATTCTTTTGGCTTCCCTTATATGTTTTGCTCAAACAGCTGTCTCTAAATTTGCCAAGAATGTTGCTGGAGGTTGAATGCATTGGCAGCTGAGGGATGTGTAAACTCTGCTAAGAACTTTTGCTAATCCTTTCAAAATTTTCACTTTCCCGTGTTCTTTTGATGCTTTGCTTATGTGTGAGCTTTTAAATTTATTTCAGGATTCTTCCAGAACAATTTTTTTTTTTAAAAAAAACTTTATATGCAAGATTTCCCTTTCATGGTAGGATGAGATTAAAGTTGGTGGGTCTTTAGAGATAATATGAAAGTGGAAATTTAGTAGCTGAAATTTATTAATAGAAATAGATAATTATGCGTTTGCTTATACTCTTGTAAAGGGATATGACCTTTGCCCAAAAATACATTTGGCAATTCTGGTCTGAACATAATGAAGCAATAGGCAAATATAGATTTTATCACTTTTTTGTTCTATTTTCTTGCTCTAGTAAATAAGTACTTACTAGAGAGTAAGTAAGAGACTACCTGGTATAAATTGGTTAAGCACCAGGCTAAAAAAACCACGAGACTGTGAGTTCTCATCCTGTCTTAGGCATAAGACCAAACTGGGTGACCTAGGGCCAGTCATTCTCTCTCAGCCCTAGGAAAAAGACATGGCAACTTCTGAAAAATGTCACAAAAAATGTAGGTGCTTGTCCAAGCAACTGCCAGGGGTCAAAACTGACTGAAAGCTGGAGGAGGGGATAAAGCTTAAAAATGACCATATTTTAAGGCAGGAGGACATGGTGAATATCACCACGGTAGCAATGGTGGGTTGCTTCTGGTTCGGCCCGGTTCGGGCGAGCCGGTAGTGGTGATGATGTGCCGTCAGCGAACTAGTTCTCTATGACTGTGAGCTGGGCCCTCCCACCTGCTCCTGCATTATACCTACCTTTATTTGTTGTTTTTTAGCCCAGCTGATAGGTGCGGCAGAGTGGATTGCTGCGCCTCAGCTGGGCAGATTGCATGCAAAGTGCGTGCACGAAGAGAACCGGTAGTAACACCAGAAGGGTGGGTTCTACCTACCTTTACGACCGGTTCACAACGGGGCCTTGCGCGCGTGCTCGCTTTGCTCATGCACATGCGTGCTCTTCTGCACATGTGCAGAAGCATTTTGTTGACGTCGGGGTCAGTGGGCAGAGCCTCCAACTGTTTTTACTACTGGTTCTATAGAACCGGTGCAAACTGGGGGCAACCCACCACTGTAACACCAGTTGGAACCCACCACTACACTGTTAGCATAAATTAAAACCATTTGCCATGTTATCTGGGAGTTAGTGACTAACCAATTTAGAAAATATGTGGTTTGCAAAGATTAATATGATATATCAGGGGTATCAAACTCGCGGCCCATGGGCCGGATGTGTCACACAATGGTCATGCACACACCCATTTTAGTGAAGGGGAAAAGTCATGATACATCATGTGACAATGTGACCCCCCCGAGATTGACACTCCTGTGTCATATCGTTCGTTCACAAGCAGAGATTCTACTTGAAATGTTCTGTGGAATCAGGATTCAAGGGAGCCAGGATTTTCCCCAAAGTCTTCTAGTAATAGTTGTTCTGCTGGAGCAGCGGAATTTAGAACTTAAATTGTGCTAAAACAACAGGCGGAATGGAAAGTGGGGCAAACATCTTCAAAAAAATAAGATTAAGAGGATGGTCTTTAAACCAATTATTGCCCTTTTGCAAGTCAGGCTTGTTTCCAGACCAAGTCTGGTGGTTTTATTTGTAAAGCCAGATGTTGTTACAACTATGCAAACAGAATGATCAGTTGGCAATCCATTTGGGAAAAATTGCAACTGCCTTGTCTCCAAAGTCAGAAGCAATTTGGATAATAAAAAGGAAGTTTCCTTGAATTGCAACCTGGAAACCTGTGTAAAGGCGAAGAAAAGATATTTTTTTTTTTCAACACTAGCTGTGCTTGGTGGGCACTGGAGAAGCTTGGTGGGTGTTTTATTATTTTTTCTTCAACAACTGACGTTAAAATAATAATAAAAAGCCCTCCCCATGCCACTAATAAAGTTTTGCCCCCATATTGTTAACTGCCAGCAAACTTAAACGTCTAGGGAAATCTCTGGCTGGCTGAAGCACTCTCATCATTAAAGCGGCAAGAACATTTTTTTGATACAGTTTCAGCAGCTCCAGAGTTTCTGTCAACATCGCTGGGCTCTTTTTAAAAGCCCCCCTCCCCCCTCCTCTTTAATAGGTCCCAGAAGCCACAAATACATTCAGGTCACTTGTTTAGAATGTGAATCCTTCCAAGTAATTAGCAGGTAGAATTACCTGGAAGCAATCAGTCAATACTTGTGCCTGCAATCTGTCTGTAGGAGCTGCCTTGGGGGTAATTGCCATCTCTAGTGAGCCCACAAACATGTCTAATTTAAAGTGTCAATTGGGATTTTCTTTCTGTTTCTTCAATCCTTGTGCCAGGCTCGGAGTTTTCTTTGCTCGTAAACCGGGCTCCCCAAGCGAGGCAGATATATTTAATGTTTTCTTGGGTTTTACAGAAGAAGAGGAAGGGGAATGGGGGTGGGTGGGAAAGAATTCCCTTCTGGCCTGTCCTCCGGGGGTTGAAAATGTGCAAAAGCATTTAATGTGCCTTCCTTCATTTATCTGTGCGTAACCATAAATTCTGTATCCATGCTGCAGCAGGAGCAGATCAATGGCTGACCGTCTAGAATCATTACTATGAAGTGTCATGTCGCTCCATCTTGATGTTCTGCATATCTCAAAGGCCAACTAAAAAAAGCTAGCCAACCACTAGGTTTCTGTTTTTCTTCTCCTTGACATTTCCAACACATGAATCAACAGATGCACCCAAACTGGGGAGAGAGTAAGCTGACCTTTTCCAGAGACCCTGCAAGAGATTTCTCTCCCTTCTCCTTCATCACACACTCTGCTTACCTTGACAAGCTCTGCTATTATTTTATAACTACTTTTAGAACCGGTTCTGGGTCAGTGGTGTCTTAGTGGGGTCTACTTTCTTTTCATCTGTTTTTCTTTTCTTTTTTTTTTTTTGACTATGAAAAATTGTTTCTGTGAACAAGCCGGAGTTCTTCCTATTATAACATCCATCCACAGGGTAAAGGGTTATTTCCTGTTCTTTTTCATGGCACAGAATAAGAATATAATGAAATACCCAGTTCGATACACATTCCTTTTGTGTAATTTGTCTTCATCCCCCTTAGAGATGTAGACTGACTTCTAATGAGCTTGGGAATAAGACAGGTATCAATTCTCTCAAGGAACTTAGAAGAGTTAGAAATTGAAACTGGGTAAACATATGAGCCCTTTTACTGGCATTTCCCTCTCAGTGATTGCCAGAATATGCTCAGTTGCTCTGCCTTCTTTATCATGCACTGACACTAGCTTCAGCACTCTTAATAACATCTGTAGTAAAACAGACACAAAGATTCTTTTGTGATTAAGAACCTTAGATGATGAGATTTTGAAATCAGGTAGTCAATTTGGACGTCACCTTCATCCTCTGTGTGGTCTTATTGGAATCTTTCTCAGTGGGGAATGGGACAACTTGCCACAGCCAACTCGCTGTGGTCAACTCATCATGGCCAATTTGCCGTGGCCAACTCATCATGGCCAACTTACTGCAGGACAATTTAACAATTCTATTTAATTATTTAAAATAAATTAAAAAATATTTTAATTTTTGCCATTCACATTTCATTACTTTCTTTATTGACTGTATTCCACCATTTCCTTGGTATTAGTGTAACTCTTGTCCAGCAGTGAGTTGTCTTGTGGCAAGATGGCCAGGGCAAGTTGTCGTGCAGCGAACTGGCTGTGGCAAGTTAGCCACGGTGAGTTGGCTGTGGTGAATTGTCATAGACCCTTTGCAGTGGGTATCCAAACTCTGCTCACTAGTTGCATATCCTTCACATCTTATATATGTTGAACTGCTGCTGCTTTCTTGACATCTAGCAGCCATAGAATTCTCTGCATGCAGAAGACAGTGCCCTTGAAGTTCTGGAAATTTCCACTGAAAGGACTCTACGATTGCTGGAACCTGCAGAATTTGGGCTTTCCAGAAATCAATAATAATTTCATCTATGTTAAATCAGGAGGGGAAGATTACTTCATCCTACATAGTCATGTCTATTGCACCAAGTTTCATCAATAAGATGTGTATGTAAATGTGCATATAGCTGTTATGAGTTCAACGGTTGAGCCTGTACTACAGTGGACTAAAGCACTGTTATTAACATCTGCTGCTTGCAATTACTGCAAGTTCAAATCTCACCAGGCTCAAGGTTGACTCAGCCTTCCATCCTTTCAAAGGTAGGTGAAATGAGGAACCAGATTGTGGGGGCAATAAGCTGACTTTGTATAAATATACAAAAGTATGAAGGCTATTGCTTAAAGCATTGTAAGCCGCCCTGAGTCTCTGGAGAAAGGCGGCATATAAATTAAAGCAAAACAAAAACAAGCAAAACAAATGGTTGTTCTCATGGAGAAATGTAAGCAACCAGAGTAGATTCCCGTTTGCAATCATTCATTCCCAATGCAGCACGAACAGTAGGAATTGTAGGAGGGAAAAGTGTTAGTGGCTTCATATGTCTTCTGTGCTGATGTCGATAACAGGATTGGGAAGAATGGAAGAGAATGTTAGAATGATAGAGCTGGTTTGGTCTAGTAGTTAAGGCACCAGACTGGAAACTACAGATGACTGTAAATTCTAGTCCCACTTTGCGCATGAAACCCAGCTGGATAACTTTGGCCACTCTCTCTTAGCCTAACCCATTTTGCAGGGTTGTTGTGGGGAAAATAGGAGAAAGTAGTATTAGGTCTGTTTGCCACCTTGAGTTATTTTTTAAAAAAATGGGATAAAAATATACAAGCAAAAAAATAATCCAGAGCAAACCGGTTATGATAAAATTTGGAAACAGAATGCAGGCCTCACAATGCAGAATGTTGCTTTTCCTGACTGCCACGCATATAATATTTTCTCTGGATCCTAGACTACTACAAAATTATTTTTCAATAGCAGTTCAAGGGCAATAACTGCTCTTTCATCCTTTGCTGGTTATCTGATGATGGAGGCCTGCCTTTTTCCAGTTACCCTAAAAATTGGTTGGAGTTCCAGGAACAGGAGGAAGTTAGACAACAAAAGAACAAGCACAAGAGATGAAAGCAACAAGGAATGAAATGGCTCGTGGAACTCTGCAATATGATAGCAGAGGTTTTCCCCACCTCCAATGGCTTCCAAACTGAAGGTTGTTCAGGTGACATTCCTGTTTTGACATGTATCCTTGGCAAAATCTTTCCAGCCAGAGAAGAATAACACATGCAGATGCAGCAGAGTTGATAGATGTGCTGACACAGAAGTTCTTTTTAGACTCCAGCGTGGGATACAAGGTGGGCTTTCTTTTACCCCAGGAGTGCTGGCAATGCTAGTGGTAGTACTCATAGGACCAGTCATTTGAACTGTGGAGTGATGTACAATTTGGAGTGGAATTGAGAACAGGAGACAATTATCATTCTGGAAAATTGGACTATTGAGGAGTGGAAAATCACTGGCCACCAGGTTTGATGCAGTATAAGCCTGCTTTGTTTAAAATGGATCCTTGACATCTAAAATATAGTAACAGCGGCTAAAATATTCCATACATATAGAAAATTAGCTTAGCTGGAGTCCTTCTGTAGACCTCTACTGTTCTGTGCTGGGAAAATTCTTATATTAAACTGGTGGTCTGAGCTGTAGACATATAATAAACAGCCTCAGTTAGACCCTGATCTAAAGTACTAGAGAAAACTTTATAGAGAATATAAGGAAAAAGAATGGAGTACAATGATCTGATAAAGCATGTGACATATTGCTTGCTGTAACAGCAAATTTAGTTCACCAAGACCAAGAAAAATGAGGGCAGGAAGAAATGAGAGCATTCCTGCTCAAGAATGCCATATGTGTAGTATTTCAAGAAACACACACACACACACACACACACACATATATGTAAGGTGGGCATTTTTGCAGAATAGCTTCTCTGAAGGCTTGTCCAGTGCATATGATGACTGTCACATTTGTAGGAGGAGCTGGTGAAGATTTACCTTCGTGTCTTCTAAAGGAGTAAAACAAGGTACTTATTTGTAACCATCCTGGTTTGTTTTTGAAGGATTCCTGTCAGTTTCAGAGGCATTTTTGGAAATAAAGATAATCATTTCCACCATAGAGCAAAAGTCAGAAGGAGAAAAGAGTTATTTCAGGCACAAAGAGGGAATAGAATAGAATAGAATTTTTTATTGGCCAAGTGTGATTGGACACACAAGGAATTTGTCTTGGTGCATATGCTCTCAGTGTACATAGAAGAAAAGATACGTTCAACAAGAATCATAAGGTACAACACTTAATGATAGCCGTAGGGTACAAATGATACAAGCAACAAAATTACAGCCATACAGTCATAAGTGGAAGGAGATGGGTGGTGGGAACAATGAGAAGATTAATAGTAGTGCAGACTTAGTAAAAAGTTTGACAGTGTTGAGGGAATTATTTGTTTAGCAGAGTGATGGCATTCAGGAAAAAGAGGGATGAAGTGATAGCCTTAGGCCTTGTCTGGCCGCCATTGCAACAAGTATGAAATGGGGCTCATTTATAATCACTAGGTTTCCAGAAAAAGTCCAAGGGCATTTTCAAAACTCAAAATGCACAGTGCCTCAAAGCTGCAGGAAGCACCTTCATTGCAATAATGTGATCGAATATTAAATCCTAGAATTTCAAATGTCTCTGACAATTGGGCTGCATGGTTAAAATTCCAGGCAAATCCTCATTAACTCATTGCATGCAATTTCTGAAAGAAAGGCTGTGGAATTCATTCATTCATGACTGCCGCTAAGATGATCATGACAAGAAAATCAACAACCATTAAGCAGCCCTGTCCTTTTCTTTGCTTAAAACAATAGCAAATCCACAAGTAATCCCTATTGCTAGCCATACCAAATAATATGATAAAGAATGGAAAATATGTTACCCATGTATCACTCGCATAGGTAAGCTTCATCGCATAACGTGAGCCATGATGGAGCTTTTGACATCCACAGTGGCAACCTGACAGATGTATCATTGTGCTTAATCCTCTTAAGCTGCCCAAAGCTTTTTGGAAATGAAGGTTTAAAAAGGCTAGATTGTGAAACAAGCCTGGTTTCTTTCAAGCTTTCTATTGCTGCCAGCCTCTCTCTCTCTTTCCTCCCACCCCACTTTACTCTTGCCCAGTCCTGTGAGTTTAGCCAGATGTGTGAAGATAAATCTGTATAGGGGAAAAAGCCAAATCCAACGGTAATGGAAACATTAGAAGAACTTGCTGTGACATAAGGAAAAGAAATTGGCATCAGAAACATCACTTCTAATAATGGAGGGATTAGGGGAAGAAAAGTCAAATTCAAATAATCTCAGCTGTACCTTTAAAGCAGGATAGGATGCTTGGACTGAGTAAATCCAAGCCTGGGGCAGAGCCAGTTGCAAAGAAGGAAGTATTGCAGAAGCTCAGCGGGACATCCCCTGAATCATGTTCATTGGCTTTTTGGGCGATTTGGACTCCATGAAGTATCGGTAAAGGAGAGAAATGCAGTCAGTTTACTTTCTGCTGCAAACTAGCCTCCTGGATGCTGGGATTATTTCCCATCAAAGTGTCGTGGATTACTCCCTGCTGCGATCTAATAGGGTGCTAATTAGCATATTTCATTTCTTTACTTAACCACCACGAAAACCATTGGGCACAGGTCCCATTTTCAATGGTTTCCTGGGGAAGCCTCAAACAGCTCTAAACATTTGTGGCACTCTGTTAAAGCAGATACTGGCATGCAGAAATACAGCCCAGAGACTGAATACAAATTACCACTTCTGTCTAATTGGATGGCACCTTGATGGCTTGAAACATTAACAGCATTTCCTCCTCCTCCCCTCCCCCCAATTTTCTTAAGTTAAGCACCAACAGCCATAAGCTTCGCTAATAAATCTTAAAGGAAGCACTAAACATAATGTGCCTTTCACTCACAATCACATCCACATCGGAAATGAAGGGATCCATGCTTGAAAAGATTCGATCATCCACACGGGGATTCTCCTCGAGGAATCGGCGAATTAAGGACTACATCCTTGAAATATTTTCTAAGTTCCTGAGAGAGTGTGAGATCGTGCCACCATGTTTCTATTCAAAGCAGCTTAACATTTTCTCACAACTCAAAGACTAACCAATGTGTTGCGGTATTGGCTTTTATAGACTACAATTCATTTCATAGGATATATGGAGTATTATCTTGGGAAAGGACTATACAATCATGATTTATTTATTTATTTTATAAAATTTGTATGCCGTCCTATCTCCAAGGACTCAGGCGGCTCACAACAACAGTTGACCAAGCGACTCTTAAAAACAACAAATATACATAAAAATCAAGAAAGTTTTTTTAAAAAATTTAAAATATACTACCCCATCAGTCCAGGCCAGGGGACATAAATAGCCAGGTTTTCAATTCACGGTGGAAGGTGCGAAGGTCAGGGGCCAACTGGAGCCCCAAGGGAAGTTGATTCCAAAGGGTGGGGGCGCTCACAGAGAAGGCTCTACCCCTGGGAGTCGCCAGCTGACATTGTCTAGCCGACAGCACCCTGAGTAGGCCCTCTCTGTGAGAGCGCACCGGGCGATGGGAAGTTGACGCTGGTTGCAGGTGGTCTGACAAATAACCTGGGCCTAAACCATGAAGGGCTTTATAGGTTAACACCAGCACCTTGAATCTCACCCGGAGGGCAACCGCAATCAATGCAAGCCACGCGGGAGTGGTATAATATGGGAGTATCGGGTCCCTCCCGCAACAACCCGTGCAGCCGCATTCTGTGCCAGCTGAAGCCTCCTGGTGGTCTTCACGGGCAGCCCCAGCTAGAGAGCATTGCAGTAGTCGATCTGGGAGGTGACTAGTGCATGAGTGACTGTGTGTAGGGCATCTCGGTCCAAGTATGGGTGCAACTGGCGCACCAGGCGAGCCTGGGCAAACACCCCCCTGGTCACAGCTGTGATATGACCCTCCAGACTCAGCTGTGAATCCAAGAGGTCGCCCAAGTTGCACGCCCTGTCTACGGGGGGCAACACCTCACCCCCAATAGACAGCGTTGGAATGATTACAGTAGAGATAGTGGATACTCATGAACATAAGATTTTTTAAAAAAGATAGAAATTACAGGTAGTCCTTGACTTACAACCATTTGTTTAGTGTCCGTTTGAAGTTGCAACAACACTGAAAAAAAGTGATTTATGACCATTTTTCACATTTATGACCATTGCAGCATCCCCATAGTCATGCGATAAAAATTTGGATGCTTGGCAACTGATTCATGTTTGGCAACTGATTCATGTTTATGACGGCTGCAGTGTCCCCAGGTTATGTGATTACCTTTGCAACCTTCTGGCAATCAAAGTCAATGGGGAAGCCAGAATCACTTTAGCACCGTGTTACTAACTTAACTGCAGTGATTCGCTTAACAACTGTGGCAAGAAAGGTCGCAAAATGGGGCAAAACTCACCTAACAACTAAACTCACTTAGCTATTTTGGGCTCCACTGTGGTTGCAAGTTGAGGACTACCTGTACAGATAATGATGATTACCTCTTGACACTGAACATTTGCAACAAAGTTGTTAAGTATGGCATGGATGTTCTACAGTTGTATATTAGGACAGAGAGATTTGAATGAAAGTGCCTTGATTAATTATAGTTCAGCAACAGATTTTCAAAATTGTTTTGCTCAAAAATGGTCCTGTTGAGTTCAGAGACGAATCATAACCCAATACCATAATTAATTTGTACAGTCTTTTGGCTCAGTTTAGAATAGCCTATAATCAACCTCAGGACTTTTAGAAACTACAATTTCCCTGATTTTATTGTCGGTCTATATGATCTAGCATTGCTCATTCTAACTGCTGTAGACTTTTCAAAATGATTTCCAGCGCAGGTTAAAATTAATTGCAAGCACTACGTGGGTGTTTTATTTTCTCAGTTACCAAATAATATTCTAGGGAATTCTGACGTTTTCTTGGAAACTATCATGAACATGTGAGAAAAAAGAGAAAAGGACAGAAATCTGTTTCCCTGTAACATAGTTTTCAGACTCTTTTATTCTGTAGTGCATAATTCCAAGCAACAATTCAGTTCTTGCATGGCCAAATCTAAATTTGAATTCTAGAATGTATTACAAGCTGTTCTAGCCTGCAATCACCCAGGTGGTTTTTTTCTCAGCAGGAAATTTTCCTGGAAATCACTAGTGTACCCGGAACTGCTAGGGGTCTCCCATATGGTAACTTCTTCTCACAAATTGTGTCCTGCAATTCTGAACTACAGTATGAACCAGATCAAGTACCATCACTGCCTGTCTTCTTAGCTTCTTGCAGTTTATTTACGGTAGAGTGGTTAACACTCAGTTCTTGGGCTCCTGAGTTTCAATTTTTCATATGGGTAGTAATTCAGAGAATGTGAGCATATAAAAATGACAGCATGTTGTGTCGTTCCTGATTTTTCACATCAGTTTATGTCAGGAGACTGTTGAGTTTCTAGGCCTCCCCTAGTATTAAAGCCAGCTGGGACCTCAACCCACCTTAATACTGTGGAGAAAATGGGAGATAGAAGCACTACACTTACACTGACATGAATGATGTAAAATAAAGGCAGGATATAAATCAAATAATAAATAAAGATAAACAAATGAAACCTCAGCTTTTTAGATATTCAACTCTGAATATCTTGCTCACAGTGGAACCTTAAAGAAACTAAATGGCTAGATAAACTGCTTTACTGCAGACATATAAAAAAGTCAGATTTGCATAGATCTGCTTACTGGGGAACAGAGAAATCAAGCTTTTTCTGTATGTCTACTACAGGGTTTATATTCCTTGCTTTTCCCTCCTGACTTTTTCAATCAATGAGCTCTTGGCTACTCTTTGTCTTCTGAATCAGAGACAGAGATTCAGGATTTGCATACAAGTTCTGTTCAGACTTAATAATGCTGGTTTCCCCCATTGCCAGCTTAAGTACTCACAGCTTTGTTGAATATGTTTGGAAATTATCTTGTGGTTAGGGAAGAGAACAAGAGGGTGGGATTAACACCCTGGCCTCTGAACACCCTATACGTATTCAGAATTCCTATATGTTGCAGCATGAAAAGAATCCTTATGATATAGCTTCCTTCGTTTACTGTCGTTCTCTTAAAACTATGCTAACGGCATAAGGATGAGGAAAATACAGAAGAAAATAAAAATAAAGGCAGCTAACTTTTCTACAAGATGGCTGTGGGCTTTTCTTTTGTTTTTGTTTTCTTGTTCTGTGCATGTGGAAACTTAAAAATCTAATATGCTAGGGAAAAATGCTTGCTCTCTCTGAACATTCTTGTAAATCAAAAGATTCAGAGTGTAATACCACCCATATTTTACAGAAGAAGTTACAGTTATAGGGCAATATTGGTCCCTCTGCATATTCTGCGGGCGTGAAGTAGATTTAATGCAATCCAAGGATAACAATTTATAAACCAATTAAAGTAAATAGAGATCTGAGCATTGAGAGACACTGCACCTTATTTCAGCCTAATAAGACTTGCTCCCCAGGAGACACATTTTTTTCTTTTTGGTGTTCTTTGTGTTAAAGTAATCACACATCTAAGAAAAGATGCATTTCCTCTAGAATAAACTCTATTTAATTCTTGTGCTTTTCTCAGATCACAGGAAAAAAAATTCAGCCATCTGAAAGTCATGCAAGTTTTTTTAAAAAAATAAATAAAAGAAGCTCGAGGAGCCGTTACTTTAGAGTAGAAAATAATAGATTTAATTATTGCTGTGCTAATTTTAGTTAAATGCTTCTTATTAGATCTGATCGAAAAGAAATTACTCTTGATTCTCGCCCCCCCCAAAGGAGAAAAACAATTCAGTAAAAACTTTTATGGTGAAGGGTGATTTCATTTATTTATTTATTTTGCATTTCATGCAGTGATTAAAGTTTAGTTGTGAGCATTGCTTTTTTAATGGTATAATCATTTTCAGTGGTTTGCTGGTTTTTTTTTTTTTTTTTAGCTGGCTTTGGGTCACTGTTTACATCTGGCAACTGCCTGAACAAGTCTCTTGGGAGGATTTCAGAAATGGTTGGCCATTGCCTGCTCTCTAGGGCTGAGAGAGAATGACTGGTCCAGTTGGCTTGTGCCTAGGACAGAACTAGGATGCCTCATCTCCTGCCTGATGCCTTAACCACCACATCAAACTGGCTTTATCTTCTTACCCTTCAATTAGAGCTCAGGGAAAGACTTCATAATGGAATCCTCTGATGAATCTTTGTCAGATCAGAATGTATGGGCAGCTCGGGAAACAGTGTTTGAAAGATGCAGAAGAAGTCAGATGGGCATGCTTCATTACTTCAAAACTCAAAGGTACCACCATCTCATGGCGTGCTAAAGAAATGCAAACACATTCTGAGAATTAGGTTAGAAAACAGAATCCTCTTTCGCAGTGGAGTGAAATTTTCAGGAAACTGGAAAATATTTAAACACAGGACTAGATCTTATTCATTATATGTTGGAGTTTTTTTCCCTACTAATGTATGGAAACAAGTCATTCAGTATCTTAGGTGCTTACTCCTTACAGCAGGGGTATCAAACTTGCATCGTCATATCGTCATGTGAAGTATCACGACTTTTTTCCCCTTCGCTAAAATGGGGGTGGGGGTGACCAGCATGTGACTCATCCGGGTCGCAAATTTGACACCCTTGCCTTACAATGAGTATACTTACTATATGTAAACAATAACCTATTGGGTCCTTTTTGAGTTCTGAATATTTGCTTTGGAAGGGAGAATTTAGAAATGTGAATTAATTGGAAAGTTACTTAATTTCTTCCCTGTTCATTTTTCTCCCTTTTTCTGAGGTAGTTTATTTTTCAAGAAGTTTCAGATACATTTTCCCCACATGGACAGGTAGCTCTGCAGGTAACCTGAGATTGGCAAACAGCAGCCAGAGAACAGATTAAGTTATCTCCCTTCTCTCTTAATCACTTTCATCCACTAAAGCATCTTTTTACTTTTTTCTTTTTAAAAAAAGGGATGCCTTTCTGCAAGACTTAAACCTGTTTGCAGGTAATGTATAATTTGGACCAGCACCATGCTCTACAATTAGTTTAAGCAAAAGCACACTGGGGTATTTTAAATAGGTTGTGTCTAGCAATCTGGCTGGAGGCAGTGTTTTATTACTGTAAAAGAGCCATTTGAAACATATGGTGTAAGCACACTAATTTTTTTAAAAAAGTACTGGTGAAAGGGAGATGTTTGCTGGAGGTCAGTGTAAGAGAACTGATGATGTTAAGGAGGAGACAAGAACTGGTGGATGGAGGGGAAAAATGACTAATCAGGGATTAAACAGGGATTGCTGGTAGATGGTCCTCTAAGTGAAATTGCCAATCTCAGACTGAACTGTTCTTTTCCATATTGTTTTCTTTTATTACCAGTAGAGCAACATTTCAAGATGATACGTTGGAAAGAAATGCTTGATCCAAGTAAACTTCAAACCTGGATCTTACTAGGTGTAAAAATTAACAAAAAGTTCTTCTACTTTTTACTTGGTTCCAAGTCAGCCGTTTGACATATCTAGCTTAGCATTATCACTAGGACTGGCAATTAATCTTGAGAGGTTTAGATGAGAGGTCTTTCTCATCCCAACTTGGGATATTCTGCATATAAAACTTGAGCACTTCCTTATTCATTGATGGATCTCCTTTTAAAAATTTAGAGTCCTCTCAGTAAAATGCCTTGCTATAAATTCAGCATTCTAGCCAGTTTGGATCCACTGTCTAGAAATATTTTGAACTATTTGAGATATTAATGATTGTCATTTTTGACTGCTGGAAGGAAGGAAGGAAGGAAGGAAGGAAGGAAGGAAGGAAGGAAGGAAGGAAGGAAGGAAGGAAGGAAGGAAGGGACCCATTAAATTTGACTGTTAAATGGAACCTTTTGGAATCTTCTAATGGAATCTGCTCCTCTCATTTCCAGTGGAATATTCTCCCCTTCCAGCCTATTAAATAACTATTCTTGCCAGCTTTTACAAATGATGGGGGTGGGCTGGGGAATGTTACTGTAAGTAATTCAACTTTTGCTCAAGAATTACTTCATTGAAAGAGCTCTCCATTCAATTTCCAAAAGCTATTTTGATTCCATCAGGCACCAGAAATCATGCCCTCTGAATTTTGTAATTTTAGCATGCGCCATAGAAGAGAACTCATCATCAGTGAATGAACCAATCTTTCTGTAATCTTTGTCACAGCAGGTAAAACAGAAATTGGCCTGTAATTTGTAATCGCCATGTCTTTGCTTGAGATTAATCCCCAATCACCCGTGGTGAAAAAGAGCTATCTTTTGACCCAGGAAAGGACTATTCATCATTCAGCAGGGCAAAGGGGCTTTGCTTTTTGCAGCACACATTTTGTCTGACCATTCTCTGCTTTTTTAATGTTGGATCAGCTTTTATCTCTTTGTTGGGTTTTATTTTTTTTTTTTTTAAAAAAACCAAGACTGAATGATCTAGACATTTTACCTTAGAGGAAATTTATCAATTGCTACGGAAGAGCTTTTTTACTTTTTTCCTCCTCCAAAGATTACAGAAATGGGCAAAGGGAGAGTCGTAAAAGTACATACATATTAATGCGGCTCCTAATTATTGGGCTGCGATAAGAAATCTATGTACGGCAATGCTGTTGGATAATGCAATGTTTTTGTGAGAATAATTGAAAATGGGCAAAGTGTGAAAGGTGTTGAGGGCAGTGAACTGAACATTTCAAAGTAGATGGAATGGCAGCCAAAACAGGCTTTCCCCTTGACTAAAGATATGCATATCAGTATAACTTTATGCTTTGCGAGACATTTTCCACCTCAGCAGATTTATGTCCATTGTTTTAATGAACTATCTGGACATAACTTAACCGGTTCATTTAGTGTCAGAAGAGGATTTTACTGAATTCTGAATTTTACACAAGGATTGGGCGCTTTCATTTTCTCTCTTTTTTACTGCAAAAACACGTCACGGTTTTGTAGCAGTAAAGGCAATCTTCAGAAACTGCTTCTTCTTTGCAGTACCTGCAATGGCTATAACCCCATTAAGATATTAGTGCATCTGGATTGCTCACCACATAAGTGCTTGTATTAAGTCCCAATCCATCAACTGGCATAATGGCATAATACAGGAGCTCTGGTGGCTCAGCAGACTAATTAACATCCACTTACATCTGCTGCCTGCAATTACTGCAAGTTCAAATCTCACCAGGCTCAAGATTGACTCAGCCTTCCATCCTTTCTAAGGTAGGTAAAATGAGGACTCAGATTATGGGGGCAATAAGATGACTTTGTATAAATATACAAAAGTATGAAGGCTATTGCTTAACGCATTGTAAGCCACCCTGAGTCTCCAGAGAAGGGCGGAATATAAATCAAATTAAACAAAAAAAATTCAAATGATGACAACTTCCTGCTGGCCTCACATATCTAGCTTGACTGTCTTGCAGGGAGAAGGAATGTATTCTTGGCCCACATTATGTATCTGATTCTGGTCTTGCAATGTAAATTATGTGGCACATACAGTATGGTGCAACGGGATTATCTGGAACGCTGAAATGTTGAGCATTTTGGATACGCTCACTCATGAATGGGGCTTCGGTGACCACACAATGTCAGATAGTCACATGTTCATTTCAGGAAACATTGCAAAAGAAGTCTTAGAAGAAAGTCCTGCCTTGCTAGTTAGATTGCTTCTCTTCCCCATCCTGGGTTTGAGTATTCAGGTTTGCTACCTGAACTTCAGTTTTGCCAATATGCATCCTGCCATGGATTCACCGGACACAAAAGACTGAAATACATTCTTAGCAGAAACTGTAACAAAATCATTTGACCTGCCTAGCTTTGAGTTCCATAACATGATCAAACATGAGAGACAGAGCTTCTCCTATTAATATGACTCTGTGTGCTTAAAATTTTACAAAGTCACAACTACTTGCCCTTCAGCTGCTCAGGGTGAGCATTCTGTCAGCAGAAAGAGAGAACAACTTCACAAATATGATAAAATATAAAGGGGCTTAAGCCCATCTACTTAAGAACTAGCATTCAAAGCCTTCTTCCTGGATGGGCAGATCTGTCTTTTGATTTTCTCTTTTTATCTCCCTTGAAGAAGTTTATGAATTTTGCACATTTGTAATGAAAAAGAAACCAAACATATTCTCATTCAGCTCCAATTGCACTACATTTGTCCCATTTCCTGATACTATTGTGGAACATGAGATTGCAGAACTGGAGGAATGAAATTATGATAGAGTAGTGTTTCTCGTAGTTTCTTTTAGTTATATAATTCCAATACTGACTAATGTAATTCAAATTCTATCCAGAAGCTGGAGGACTACAATTATCTCAGAGATAGTAATGTACTCTTCTGATTCTATTGAAGAATTCCCCCATAAATTTTATTGATTGTTTAATGAATTCAAGCCCACCTTTCCACCAAAAAGTGATACTTTACAATTAAAGATAAACACAATCTTATTCTACAACAAAAAGAAGCAAAATAAAACCACAGTTAAAGCACAATGCGGAACACATTGTTTTAAATAAACAGCGCTTTATCAATTAAACCAACTTCAGCAGACAAGCTATGAAATAGCCAAATTAAATATGCCTTGGCTTCCCTATAGGGTGGAGGGAGAAAGAGAGAGCAGAATTGTGACCTTTTTTTGGCAGGGAATTGCAGAACAGAATACCTTACCCATACATGCTACTCTGTTAAAACCACAGTAAACCCATGTGAAGTACATGATAAGAGATAACAACTAGCATTGCTAAAACCACAACTTAGCCTTTCCTATTTTATGGGCCCTCCAGATGTGTGGACTTTGATTCTGAGAATTCTGCAGCCAACATGACGGTTGCTAGGAAATCTAGGACTTGAAATCCATGGATATGCAGTGGGAATATAATGTACCATGTTGGGAAAGGTTGTTGAAATTCCTTAAAATGATTTTTTCTCTGTACTATGGCCATAAGAATAACGTTACCAACACATAAAAATAGTCATTCTGTTGACTATGCAACAAAAAAGGAATTTGTACTTTTGGTTTGTGGTACTTTTAGGTTTATTTATTTATTTTTAATGACACTCATAACTCAATATAAAGCAATGTGTTGGTCTGAGATAGAGATACACCTAAGGAACAATCCCACAGAGACTGAAATGAACTATGAATGTATTCCTGGATAGCAGGGAGATGGCAACTGCATGGAAGCAACTTATATAAAATGTTCAAAGGAATTTGCTACACTGATGGTCATTCAGGGACTATTGAATGGTACACGTTAGTCTTGCTTACAAATGGAAATGCTTGAAGATTTCATTTGATTTGATTTCAAAGTAACGCGATTTCAAATCCACACCTGACAAACCAACGTGCCACTTGGTTTTGTTCATTTCAGAATTTGGGGATACAGAACTAGATTTTAAAAATATAAATTATATAGAAATAATTTGAAAAAAAATACAGTTGATGTGTAAAAATATATGAAAGCATGGGCAAATAATACCCTGAAATAGAAAAGAAATGTTAAAAACATTACAATGTATTCTGGTTCTTTATTTCTCCCAGTTTTACAGAGAACATTGTCTGATTATTTGGGAGGGGGTTGAATGAACCCTTAAACACAGGATATTTAAATAGATAAACTAAACTTGGAACAGAAAGGTAAGTTATCTTTGGCTGCATACATTGTCTTCAATCTACAGCTTGAAATATCAGAATATATATTCTGATATTTCTCCCTTCTCCAAATAATGTTATGGGATATCCATAGAAGAAGTGGAGGTGAAAAAGTCAAAACCACAGCTATGATTGTGAGAGCATACCTCCCCCCTTTTTATTGTGTGTCAATTCAGGTGGGCCTTTGATTGTGGGGGCCTTGGTCACCCTTTTTGCCTTTTAAAACTGCCTATAAAGTATGAATGATCCCAATTGATTGTATCTCATTGCATTTAAGTATCTTTGTCACCTACTATTTATATTCTCTTTACTATTTATGTACAGCCAGACAACTAAGTAGCCTACATATATATGGAAATATTAGATTCAAACAATTTCAAATTATTATTCTATAATTTTCTGTGGAGCACAGAAGAAAGAAAGAACGGAGAACTGATATGCATAAAGATATTGATCTTCAACCTACAAGAATTCCAGAAACATCAAAACTGACATATTGAAAACATGGTGTATAAGGGCTCTGATTTTCAGTTTAGTTTGACATTTCAGGGGAAGCAAATAAATGTTCTAAAAGTTAACAGAGAATTCCGTCATTCACACCAACATTTATGCAAATATTTGTTGCCATAATATTTTCCTAGCAGTTCCAGAAGTCAGAGTATAGAATCTCTTAGTACGGAGAAGAGTTTTATATCCTTATTATCAAAACTGGACTGCTGTTCCCAATATTTGGAAGTGGGTAAATATTTTTTATTTAATATTTACCCACTTCCAAATATTGGGAACAGCAGTCCAGTTTTGATAATAAGGATATAAAACTCTTTTTTATTTAATATTTATCCACTATATTTAATAATATTTACCAACATATTTACCAAAATATTAAAAGTGGTTCCCAGCCACCAAAAAATGGATAAATGCAGACATAAATTGATTATAATAGCTTCTAACATGTGAGCATGGTTATAACATAAATATTAATAAAGCTAAGAAAATGGGTGGCTGGGTTACTTTAGCAATACTTCAATGACAATACCATTGTTCCATTTGAAGCAGCACCTGAGTTACAAGTACTTCACATAACTAAAACATCTCTGGTAGCCCATCTTCATTTATATTTTCCTCATGTTTGTTCAAAATCTAAAGCTTTCTATAACTCTATGAATGAGAATAGAGATTTTTCCAGTTTATTAATGTAATGAATGACCCTGAGTTTTAGTATTGAGAGATGATGTTGCCATAATTTTAAGAAGAGGTTTTCACTTGGTTCAGAGTTCTTTTTCTGTCTTTCTTTAAACACACACAAACACAGAGACTGGAAAGAGATAATTGCACTACAGTACTCTTTTCTTCTCAGGCCGATATCTATAAAATGTTATTTTGAAAAAAATCAAACATAACAGGCTTTCTTTCTTGTATATTCTGATCCTAGCTTCTTTGCCTGTTTGCATTGTAATGATCAATGAATGAATTTAGTTTCAGTCAAAAACAGACAAAATTTATGAGACTGAAGTTGAAGTACTTTGCCCAAGAAAGCAAAAGTTTCCACTGAAGATTAGACTCCTAAATGTTCAACTAGGGCTTCCTGGGCACTCTTCAAATTTCTTAATCATATCAAGAAAGCCAATACAATGGAAGGTAAGAATAATATATACTTCCCCCAAGGTGGAATCTACACCTCTATTTCTACCTCTGTCTCTATCTCTATGTTTTCTTAATTGCAATTATTTATTTATTTATTTATTTATTTATTTATTTATTTATTTATTTATTTATTTATTCAATTTATATCAATTAAAATGAAACAGTTTGTTAACACACTAATAGGTTTTATTTTGTATGTGTGTGTGAGATTTATTTTATGGTTAGGCTTAGGACTAGCACCCACCCCTCTTCTAGAAGAATGAAATATTCTAGAAAATATTAAAAAGGCAGAATATTATACCTGGATGAGAAAAGGAGAAACATGTGCTTGGAAAGTAGCCCCCACCTTCATTAATAGCCCCAGAAAAACTGGGCCAGCTTATCTACAACACAAAAGACCTTCATCCTCAGGACATAATAGGATTAGCCCTCTACCCATCTCACCACATTGCATCCGGGGAGATTGCATCACTCAGCAAGATTCAACCAAGCCTGGGACTCAAGACAACCTACAAAGTTGCATGACCCCATGGGAGTCTGACAACTAATCAGAATACATTTGTTACACAGGAACAGGAAGCTCCAAGGCGGGGTCCAAGAGAGGGTAAAATCTCTCTCTCTCTCTCTCTCTCTCACCCATGTGCTCACTTTGCCCAGGACCTCAAACCATGTGGTCCTGTCCACCATTAAACCATCTTTCCAAATAGCTTCCATGTTTCCAGTGTCTTTCTCCCTACTTGGAACTGAACCCAGATGGACATTACTTCCAACAGGTGTATAGTTGATTTTAGACAAAGCTTTAAATGCTTTTGTTAAGCTTTGCCTCAAAGCTTATCTTTTCTTTGTGCCTTTGTTTTATATTAGCCCCTTCCAACTACATCTTTTGACTTGAAAGGGAATTGTGCTCCCTCCCTCCTTTCCCCTTTTTTTTCTTTCAAAATAAAAGGTAGACAGCTTTCTGAGGATATACTCTCTGGAAGCAGACTAACCACTGCCAATATTTTATTACATAGATGTTTGCAATCTTCTTCCCTCTAAAAACAGCTGCTTTGCTAACAATGTACCTACTATAGTTTTTCCTCAGTTGAATGTCCGTGCATAGAGGAAGTCAATGGATGCAGTGCTAACTTTTAGAAAACAGCATCCTAAAATAAAATAAGACTTCTTTTTCAGTGGCACGATGGGTGTGAAGGCTTGCTTCCATTAATTCTTGCTAGCACAGAGAATGTGGCCCTTCTTTCAAAGCTTCCTCTCTGTGTGTGAAGAGAGTTTTCAAAGCTTCTCTCTCTCTTAAAGCTTCCCTTTAAGCTTTACTAAATTAGTGTCAGTGAAGATATTTTTTCCCAAAGAGTTTTCAACCCACTGAATAATAATAGTAATAGCAACAACTTTTTGTTTATTGAAAAATATTTATGCCATTCAACCCCATGCAGTTTTGGGAGGGTTCCAGTAACAACGAAAACGTAGAGTTAAAATCTCCAGTGTATGTTAAAACCTCACTAAAACAACAATTAGATGTGATCACAAAAATAAATCTTATCCCAGAATGTGTCCTCCATCAGTGTCCAAAGCTCTCTGCAATGATACACAATGACAAATTTTCCATACTGAGCAGTGAGCAGCTGTAAAAAAAATTCATTACACAGAGAAAAAGAAAAGGAACTGAGTCCACCTGAAATTCATGCAGGCTTTTGGATAGTACATCTAAAATGGCTGCCTCTCTAGGAATAATTTTGATGTTATTTTTCAAAAGGAAAGTTCCTGCCACAACTACATGCACACATACACAGCAAGTCAATTTTAGTGTGGTTCGGTAAAGTTTGAATGTATAATGATCTACAATGTTTGAAAGCACAGTTGGACTAAATGTAGTTTCCTAAGAAATTTGACTTGCTTTAGTCCCATTGATTTCACTCACATTTACCCCCAGATAGCTATAGATAGGATGGTACATAGAGCTCAACTTTATTATTTATATGCAAATTGGGCATATAAGTATGCATTTAACAAAGTTTTTGATACTAGATTACCTCATCTATAAATATCATTTTAAAAGAAACCTTAAATACAGATCTGTTTGTCTTTCTCTTTAAGACCTGTAGGTATTTTGTGGCCATGTGTTCGCATTCTTTCCTTTCCTTTGTTTTTGCTTTTGTTTTATGTTTCTTTAACTCTTTACTTTTTCTCATTTAACTATATTTTTTCTGTTAATAAAAATGCACATGAGAAAAAGAGTGGTTTTTCAGGTAGAGGCAGAAACTATTTGAATACTGAGTGACAAGAGAACTGATTTTATCTGAAAAAAATTGATAACTAAGCCTCTGTTTAAATATGCTGCTTCATTAATTCCTGAGGTTAATAAAAAACCTGGCTGAGGATACAGATATTTGGAGCCACTGGATTATTTCTGACAACAGCACAAGGAATCTATTGAAAGTTGATTTCTCCCCCTTTTGTTCACAGAAACCTGCAAAATCTAAGATAAAAAATGGCAGCTGTCCTGAGGGCACCTCAAGGCATGTCATTAAAATAGGAATTTGATCCTTCTTTTCATGGTTATTTGGGACAATCAAGCCCAGCAAACCTCGAAACTCATCTTTTTTAAAAAAAAAACCTGACATGCCCTTGACTTTGCCAATCTCTATTCTTCACTAGCTTTAAATATTTCAAAATCCCTTTAGATGTCACTCTGTCTACGAGCATTAGGCCCTGGGTAAGATGTAAGGGATGTGATTTTTTTCCTTAATATTTCTCATTCCCTTCCTTTTTTTCCTCATAGGAAACGCAAGGAAGTAAAAATGGCTTATATCTAAAGCATCAGTTTCGAGGGGCCCAATTCGCTCCTTGATATTTATATCTCACATGAATCAATGGTGGAATAAAATTTGAGGAAATTGTTTCTTTTATTGTAGCTTCTCTCTATTCCACTAACCCCCCCCCCCAAAAAAAAGAAAAAAAAAACCCACCAACTTCTGGGTGTTTGCAATGTAATTCCTGGAAGTGTTGTAAGTGTCGTAAGGTTTATGCCCTTTTGCCGAACAGTTTCTACATTAGCAGGAAAATTGCAATATTTTTGATGATGTTACTACGACTGCTGCTACTAATATGTTTTGCATGACCAATGATCATTGTTTCCACTGGCACACAATTTGATAATCAGACGATGTTCAGTAGAATGGCACATCCATCTACATTTCTGTGTGGTTGGGACAGCTTATCTGAATTTGTTCAGGAAACAGATTTGTTTCTGTCAGCAATGACAAAGGGATTCAGAAGACACGTGTATGTGATTTCAGATTTTTTTTTTTAAAAAAGCCCCACATCTTCATTATTCTGGTATTAATAAAAACAAGAAAAATAACTCAAGGGAACATCATCTCATTTGCAAAGCAACTCGCTGGGTGTAGACATCTAATGAATCTAGTTTTGATAACCCTGCTAAGAATAATGCCTTGAGCTGGAACGGATGCATAATCTTTGCCCTGACCCGTTGCATCCCTGTTGCTTATTCTAGCTACTGTGTTATCACAACCCGTACAAAGAAAGGGAAAAAAAGCACAACCCATATGTATATATTTGCAGTTACTGCTTCAGGCAGGCAGGGGATGTTGTGGTACCATGTGTACTGCCTGCCCACTGGTTGTCTTTGCGCTGTTCTCTCTGAATCCACAGAAGAAAAGAGAGATAGCAATAAGGACAAATTAGGCTACAAATGGTCAGTGAAAGGGAAAAAAGGTATGTCTGAGGCTCTGGCTAAATTCAGCTTCACCTGTTTTAGTGAGCTAAAGTCTTTATGTTCAGACCTAAGGTCTTTATGTAACTGTTTGTCCGGCATTTAATGCACTTTCTAAACTACAAACATGGGCTGTTGCCTTAAATTAATCAACAGTGTCTACTTAGACTGGCAGTAGCTCCTAGGGATTGAAAGCTATCGGGCTTTCATATAATTTGTGATTTTGTCCTTTCAACCAGGAAGTGTATAAAATTAAAGTTTGCATCATATGGCATGCATAGATATGCATTATGCGATCCATTCTTTGGAATGTGAATAAACAAAAGAGGGAGATAACATTGAGAGAGCAAAATGTTATATGTAAAGCTAATTGCCAGATGGATATTCTTTGGGGAAAATATACAGATTTGAACTGTTCTCCCATACATCTGCCTGTGCAGTGCGCAGAGGTTAGTCAGGCAGACATTTACTTGTCCTTTTTACTACGACACTTAGTAAAAAGTTATTATTATTATTATTTTTTTTAATTTGATTTATATGCTGCCCTTCTCCGGAGACTCAGGGCGGCTTACAATGCGTTAAGAATAGCCTTCATACTATTGATTGAGGAATCCCAGTTTAAATGTGAATAATCATCAAAGCAGACTTGTGTGCAGTTTTCCTATATTCACAAGGCAGGAAATTGCATTAAGCAGTCCTAAAGTAATATTATTAGTCATTCTACAGGTAAGTAATGCATCTCTATGTTTGGCATCTGCCCCTTCTGTTATTTGTTAACAGTCCCTGTTTACTTAATTTTTTTAGGGTCCTATTTCTAGGGTGTGAGAGCCAGTTTGGTGTAGTGGTTAAAGCACAAGGCAAGAAACTGGAGAACTGTCAGTTCTAGTCCCATTTTAGGCATCAAACCAGTTGTGTGATCTTGAGCCAGTTACTCTCTCTCGGTCCTAGGATGTAGGCAATGGCAAATATCCAAAAATGTTGCCAATAAAACTGCAGGGACTAGTTCAGACAGTCCCTGGAACTCAACACTTGACTTGAAGGCACATACACACACTCAGGCACACACACACACACACACACAAACACACACACACACACACACACACGGGGGGGGGGGGGAGAGAGAGAGAGGAGACAGACACTCCCAGGGCACAGCTTAGATGACATATAATTTTTTGCAAGTTTATATAAAAAGTAGAAATTAAAAGAAAGAGGTTTTGCATAACTCCAAAAGGCTTATATTTTGAATTCTTCTTTAAATGAAATGGGATATATATATGATAATAGAACTATGAAGAAAGTGTGCCATATCCTCAATTAGTCACCCTCCTTTTTTGTTCTCCTATTGTTTCTACATTACACCCCCTTTTAATTCATTCACTCCTCCAGCTGATATCAAATCTCAAAGCTTGTTTCTCTTTATTATTAAATTCTGGGGACATTTCTTAACTCCTTGTGCCATTACAGCTGAATGTTACAGCATTTAGGATATGCATTTCTTTACTAGCCTTATTTCGTAGTGGTTTATTAACAGAGATATACTATCTAACTTTTGGAAATAGATGGGATGAAAAAGAATGTCTCAAAAACTTGGTAAAGAATTCCACAAAAAAAGAAAAGAAATTAGGAGCAAGAATCAGGGTCTGAAAGAAACTAGCGAGCTAACTGAAAAATAATCTGATGTTCACTCTAATGTGTATTCCATTTTGAAATATACAGTCATTCTAAGAGAAAAAATGCAAAGAAAAAAAACCCCTTTGAAACATCCTTTGTTTTAACAGATCTCTATAAAAAAGCCAGTTAACATTGGTGTCACTTAAATGATTGATAGCTTATTTAGCCTAATAGATCTTGACTACAAAAATCGAGATGACTATTAGAAGGCAGCAAAGAATTCAATTTTCTATATCTCTCTGACGCTATTTACTGGTCTTATGGATTGTTGCAATTCAGATTTATAGGCTCTAATTTATTGCAAATGCACATTTCAATAAGATTCCCAATATGAGTGGTTTTCAGTAGGGACAAATCCAAAAACAGATCTCAGGGGAAATAGTGGGACGGGGATGAATTTGCTTATGCCATTTTTCCATTTGCAGCCTTCTGCACAACTATTATCTATTCTAGTCTGGATGGTTCCCAATTTCTAAGAGTTGTTTTGTTGGGCAGCACAAGAATGAAGAGATAATTTGCAAAACTATTATTCAGGGCTTTTTTAGTTTTGGTTCAAGTGAATAGCAGACAGTTTTATTTTTTTGTCGTTGCTGTTGCCCATGTAGCAACAGAGCTTCCCACTTTTATCATTGGCTCTATCATTTTCACTAATATTTGGTAAATTGTACTGATTTACATTGTGCTTGTTCCCAATGCTTTCAAATATCTTTGAAGCCAGCCATGTGACTTTCTTTGCTTCTAAAGAATTCTGAACACAGCATAGAAAACTCACAGGAAACAGAATGAGTCACTCAGTTTTTCTCTACCAGCTGTTCAATAGAAGCATACAAGAAATATAATTCAACCTCTATCCCAAAACAAGTTAACAAAAGCCTCACCCTCAACTCCATGCTAAGAGATAAAAGTAATGCCATCACTCCCTCCAAGTTACAAATACAGGTAGTTCTCATTTAATAACCTTAACGGGACCAGCAACTTGGTCACTGAGTGGCCTGATTTGCTAAGTGGAAATCTTGTGACCACAACTGTGCTTAACCAGTGGAACAGCTTGCCTCCAGAAATTGTGGCTGCCCCATCACTGATGTTTTTAAGAACAGTTTAGACCAGGGCTGTCAAACTCCTAGCCCATGGGCCGGATGCGCCATACGCTGGCCATGCCCACGCCCGGTTTAGCGCGAAGGGGAAAAAAGACCTGATACGTCACATGTTGCTGCCGTGACGATGTGAGTTTGACACCCCTGGTCTAGACAGTCACTTATCTGCTTGAGCAGGGGGCTAGACTAGAAGACCTCCAAGGTTCCTTCCAGCTCATTCATTCTATTCTATTTTACTTCAGCTTTCCTTTTCCACACCTCCCTTGTCTTTTGGAATAATCAGCAAGAAGGGAATTAATATTTGTATTTACATTTATCCATTGGAGAGGAAAGGGAAGGGAAGGGAGCCATTATCTGCCTTATATGTTTCTAGCTCCCAGAAAATGCTTAAGGAGACAAAGAAAAACCAGAAGTTGGAAAGTGGTTGAGTTTGTTAAATTACAGTTAGCATCTTTTGGGGAAGCACTGCACTGTGGAAAAAAGCAGCTCAGGAAGAGATGACTTCTTTAGACCAAGAGTCCCAACCCTCAGGCTGTGGTCCACTACTGGGCCATGGCCTATTGAGAATCGGGCTGCACGAGTGGCGGGCTGGTGTGTGTGCACACATGCATGCTCATCTTGCACGAGCTGCGTGCAAATGCACTTGCATGCTGGCCTGCCACTTCCGCAGCCCCTCCCCCCCCCACAGGCCGCCAAGCTGCAAAGGTTCGGGACTGCTGCTTTAAACAATTTCTGTGGAGGGAAAAAAAGGTATTTTTTTCAGCATTGTGTAATTTTGAATGGTAGTTGTCCCATGCAATCAGCAAGCAAGGTCTACCTGTATTTTATTTATTTGTTGGTTTTTATTATTTACTTTATGCACCATTTAAATAAGTACTGGGTGCTGGCAAACATATCACTTAGTGAGATCTTTTCTATTTTTTCCCCTCTTCAAAATGTAACCAAAAGAGCTTGATGCTATTCCGACCAGCAGTAATCTTTCACATTAAGGAAGGGAAACAACTGATTCACCTGGAAAACCAGAAGATACATGTATGATGAATAAAATGTCTCAAGTTGTCACATCCTCTGTAAAAAAATTGTGGCATTCATAGACTCTGTCTACAAGTGGAATCAGTACTAATATGCCGGACCAAAAAAAAAAAGCAACATATTTTCTTGACCTTCTTGTTGGCCTACATGTAATAAAAAGGGCAATGCATTTGTATTTCTGAAATAGGATGGCATTGTCATAAAAGGTAATGCCACTTCTTTTAATATTCATTTCGAGAACTCGCCGTGACCAACATGTGAATGGCAAGATTGCCTGATTCATTTGATCATAGACCTTTTACTTTTTGAATACTGTGTAAAGCAGGCAAACGGAAGACCAAAAAGTTTATCTTTGCAGAGTCTTGCATGAGAAGGAATCTAGCTGAAATTCTGAACACAGCTTCAACTGCAGTCAAGTCAACAGAAAGTACCCTAATTGTTTTGTGGAGCTGCAGATTTATACTAAATTTTCAATGCACCAAGCTTGGCTCTCTCTGAAATGAGAAAATCATAAAAGCACCTCCTAGAGCTGTCAGTTTCAGCAGAGGTTAGCTATCATGAAAATAATGTGAGAAATGTTATATTATTTAAAAAATATATTTTGGGAAATACTGGTGATCCGGTGCCAATCCCTGAGCAAGATATTCTACAAAAATAACTCTCTCCCCCCCGTTTCTCTCTGTGTGTATGTTTTAGACAACATCCTGTAGGTTAACTTAATGCAGTCTGTCAGTAGTAAGTCATGACAGTTGTAAAGAGGGCAATCCACGTGACCAACCCATTTTATAATCTTTTTCATGGCAGTCTTTAAGTGAATGCTGCAGTCATTAAGCAAACCAATTGTTTGCTATGAACCGGTTTTGCCCAAAACCCAGAAATGCCTGATTTTAGCAAAAACATTGTAAAATCCAGTCAAGTGAACATGGGATATAGACTAGACTAGACTAGAATAAGAGTTGGAAGCAGGGGTGAAATGTAAAATTTGTTACTACTGGTTCTGTGGGCGTGGCTTGGGGGGTAATGTGACTGGGTGGGCGTGGCCAGCTTTTTTTTTTAAAAAAAAACTTTTCAAAACATTTTTTCTAATGCTTTGAAAAGCCTCTGCCGATCAGGGAACTCAGCTGGGATCGTCAGAGAGGCTCTTTAAAAATGCCTCTCTGCCAATCAGGCAACTCAGCTGGGATTGTCAGAGACTTTTCAAAGCATTTTTTTTTTTTACCACCTCTTCGGCCAAGAGGTTGCAGAAAAAAATGCTTCGAAAAGCCTCTGATGATCTCAGCTGAGCCGCGCGATCATCAGAGGCTTTCTTTTTTTACTTTTAAAAGCATTTTTTTGTCGGAAGAAGTTGTAGAAAAAATGCTTTTAAAAGTAAAAGTAAAAAAAAAAAGTCTCTGATGATCGTGCGGCTCAGCTGGGCATGGTGTGTGTGTGTGTGTGTGTGTGTGTGGTGGGGAGCGCAGGAATTTTTGCTACCGGTTCTCCAAACCACCTGCCACCATCGCTACCAGATCGGGCGATCCAGTCTGAACCGGGAGCATTTCACCCCTGGTTGGAAGGGACCTTGGAGGTCTTCTAATCCAACCCCTTTTTCAGGCAGGAAACCCTATACCGTTTCAGACAAATGGTTGTCCAATCTCTTCTTAAAACCTTCCAGTGATATGATGCAAACAGTCATACATATGTGCTGGTTGTTTTAGTGCCTGACATGTGGTCATGTGATTTTAGGAGGGGGGCACAGCCATTAGAATTTTGGAACTGGATTGTAAGTACGCCCTCCCATTGTTACTTATTAAGTGACTGGTTGTAAGTCTAAGATTATTTTCACTGGCCCTGATGTAGAAGTCCTTTGGAATAAAGGACTTCTACAATTTTCATTAATTGTTGTTGAAAAGCATAATTGTTTTTCATAATATGCATGTAAGGAAACAGCAATGAAAATATATATGGTTTCCTCCCTTGTGTGAGGATAGAATCAATCTCTCATTCTGTTCATATTGTAATCTGTGATGTTATCGAGTATGGCACATCAATATCTCAACAGCTCTGTAAGGTGGGCTGAAGGCATCAAATCCTTTCTTCAAAGATATGACACCAGAGACTCTGGGTTATTTTTAAAGTATCTTCTCTATCCTATTGAAATGATCTGCAGATTATCTTTGATCACACAGATAAAACCATCTCCAATTTTTTGATCCAAGTTCAAACAGATTTATTCTGAATCACTTACATAAGCCCCTCTCCCTTGCCTGCAAACCTAAACTGATATCCTATAGTTGTTTGGGACTATTAATTTTCAAGTTATTTACCATTAACCAAGGTGACTAGGACTGATAGAATCTACTAAAACTCTGTTTGACAGCTTGGAACTTCAGTTGGGCAAAAATACTGCAACATAGGGCAAAACTGTCAATAAAGG
The DNA here is from genome assembly GCF_029215685.1 of Pituophis catenifer annectens. Lineage (NCBI taxonomy): Eukaryota > Metazoa > Chordata > Lepidosauria > Squamata > Colubridae > Pituophis > Pituophis catenifer. Next base: position 138,065,586 of record NW_027256883.1, read on the forward strand.
TTCCTCAAATGGGCTAGCTTTTAAAATTTCATTCCCTGAGGGAATGAAATTTTGATATATTTTTTTTTGCCACTTTAGTGCCACTGCCTGCTGATACTCAGCACTGTTGCTATGCTGCCACAGTCAGCCATGGCCACAGAGCCTCATTGTCAACAGTCCTTGACAGCTTTTCACAAGTCAATGGAGAATACAGAAGCCACTGAAATGGTTGCTGATTATCCTACACAACTTGCCACCTTTCCATTAGTATAGCCTTTGCTTATGGGAAGTTTGCAGGAGGAAAGTCAATGGAGAAATTTCCAACCAGTCTACACTTGTAATGTGGCAGCAGCCAGCTGTGTACTTTCTTGCTCCCTCACTTAACCAGCTTACTGGGAAAGGAAAGGAAAAGGAAGGGAAGGGAGATGGATGCTTCCTGTCAGCTTCCCAAGAGGGAGGGAGGGAAGAAGTAAGGAAGAAAAGAAAGAAAGAAAGGAGGCAGGCAGGGAGAAAAGGAAGGAAGGAAGATGGATGGTTCTTGACAGTTTCTCACAAGAGAGTTCAATGGGGAAGTCGACAGGAAGTCCGAAGTCACTCCCACTCTCACTGCTTTTGTCATTTTGGCCATTTTGTTTCTCTGTTTAGATAAAGATGTATTTCTGAAATGATGACTCAATGGGTCACTGGTTGTTTAGTTTAAAGTATAAAAAACTGGAGGATACCAGGTTTGTTCCTTTTGTTAGTGGTGCTATGTAGATACTTTCAGGACTATTTTGAATTGCTGTGAACAGGAAAAGGAGGAATAACAGTAGTAGGATTGCCATCACCATAGAGAAAGTAATGTTACTATAACAGCGTGTCTTTTATATCTCTGTCTATCAAAACCAGATCAATGAAACACATTACAAAAGTTAAATCTGATGTAATCATTGCAAATCAGTTCCAAGATTTACTGGAAGAAGAATGTATTTTCAAATATTGGCTCCATATATGACAGAGGTAGCTCTGTCTGGGCTTCAAAACCTCCTTTTAACACTTTTCTATCATCGTCTGAACTCCATGAAATTCATTCTGTTTCCAAGAAACGTTTTAAGTAAATTATCCTTTTCAAGGAAGTAGTGTCTTTCAAGGGTCTAGAAAGCATTCAAATTTCTTTCCTCTGTTTGAAAATTATACTTCGCACAAAGGATGAAATACTGTGTTTTTACCTTCCCTTCCACAAAATTTGAGGATACAGTTCATGGCACTCATAGAGACTGTGCAAATTTGTTATTCTTAAAAAGAATTCCTTTTACCCAAGTTGATATGAGGTTTGCTGACTGCTAAGATTGCCAGCCCTAATCTAATCATACTCAGACACAAAACCTATTGATTCTGAGTATTGTGAAGTCTATTATAGTGAGTGTTGTCTTGATGTCCTATCTTAGATGTGAATGTCACAGCTGGATAGAGTTTTCCACTGAAAAACCTGCAACAGATAGTGAGCTGGGATTTTGAGCTGTCCTATAATTTTAGTTTATGATGCTCAGATTACTGAATTCAATGCAGATGTTGAAAAGTACAAAACAGGGGTGAAATCCAGCAGGTTCTGGAGAACCGGTAGCGGAAATTTTGAGTAGTTTGGAGAACTGGTAAATACCACTTCTGGCTGGCCCCAGAATGGGGAGGGAATGGAGATTTTGCAATATCCTTCCTCCAGGAGTGCAGGGGGAATGGGGATTTTGCAGTATCATTCCCTGGAGTGGAGTGGGAATGGAGATTTTGCAGTATCCTTCCCCTGCCACGCCCACCAAGCCATACCACACCCACAAATCCATGCCCACAGAACCGGTAGTAAAATTTCACCACTGATATAAAGCCTTCCTCCTCTTCATATGAAAAGTGGTATCATTTTGAGAACTCCAAATCCATGATTTGGATTTTTTTTTTTTATTTGATTTATATGCCGCCCTTCTCCGAAGACTCAGGGCGGCTTACAATGTGCTCAGCAATAGCCTTCATCCTTTTGTATATTTATACAAAGTCAGCTTATTGCCCCCACAAACTGGGTCCTCATTTCACCTACCTTAGAAAGGATGGAAGGCTGAGTCAACCTTGAGCCTTGGCGAGATTCGAACCCTGCAGTAATTGCAGGCAGCTGGTCTTAAGCAGCTTAATAACAGGGTGCTTTAAACCCTTGTACTACCAAGGCTCATTTTGATGTTTATTTTGTGTTTCTATCCATATTGTGTTTGGGATTTGAGCAGTAGTGGGTTTCACTTACCTTCGCTACCGGTGCATGCGCAGAGTGTCCTTGATGATGTAGGGTGGGTGGGTGGAGTCTGCCACCGCTTCACTCGAACCAGGACGAACCGGTAGAAACCCACCACTGGATTTGAGTCTTCATTATTGCTCCTTGATAACACTATGATCTCAAGTCTTTTGCCTATATGAATTGATCTTCTTCAATCCAACTTTTAAGTACATCTAACATTGTACAATCAATGCATGGGAGGGGTGTCTCAATATGTAGAGGCCTCTTACATGCAAATTCTGCACCTTATAACTGAGCTCTCCTTCTATGATTGGGGCCTTGACAAGGCAAAGGAGCTTGCATGGGTAAATGAAACCATGGACTATGTCATTGGACATGCATATGTTCATAAGGGTCTCCCAAGATGAACAGGCTATGATGGATACCCCAAATTAACACCAATCCCATCTGCCAACCCGCATTGGACCAGTCTGGCAGATTATGGTCTATTCCTTCCACATGCCAATACACCTGTATTGGTTGGAAACATGCAGATGAAGCCTTCATCCTGCAGTGGATAGACAATGGATAAAATGATGATCATGATGACTGAGATACAACACTGCAAATATATTGTTCTTGGACTGGAAATGAACATCTCAGGGAGTGTAGCAGGAGCGAGGTGGTGAATTGTAAATAGTGTGGCACTTGCACGATGAGGGACCCTCTGATGGGGCATAAAGGATACGTATCTACAGAAGTGCTTTCATATTCAGGGCTGCCCAGATTGCATTTGATTGAGACAGATGATTGAGTTACTGTGGATGACATTTGATGGCAGGAAAAAGATTGTCATGCATTGTGCTTAAAGAATGTGGGTTGCTCACTGTTTGTGAAGAATGATGGAGAAGGAGAAATTATGTTAGCTGTGCTGATCCCAATATAGTTTAGGAATGTAATCACACAATGTACAACATTTGTATTGTTTTTAGTATGAAGTATTTTTCGTTATTAGAACAGGTGAGGTTTCTATTGATCTGGAAATGAAACTGTACCACAAGGACAGCTCCCAAATAACATGTGCCCCCAAAATTGTGTCATTGCTGAACATAAGAGTTTTAAATTCAGATATATGGTCAATCAGAATCTGCTTTAAAAATGTGGATTGCATCTTTAACACAAAGGATTGCAAATGCACCGACAAGAATGGCATAGCAGGGAAAAAAGTGACCAGTTGCTTTGAACCTCAATTATGAAGGCTAACTGCAAACAAGTCTCTAAGGTTAAGAATAATGGGAATAAATTAAAAAGCAGACAATTCAAGAAGAGTGTGTAGATTTTGTATTTCTTACTTCCTCCAAACATCGACTTCCTGGAATCCTGCAGTTATGCAATGTTCATCTCCGGATCTTAATGGAAAAGAGAATTTTTAACTCTGTCACCTAAAGGACAGCCTTCATTATTCTTATTTTCCAATTCATTTTATAGTGCTTGCCTATAAGGCTAGGATTGAGTCTTCTTTTGCCCTTAACCCTTAATATTACTTAAACTAAGAGACAGTGGTAATAATACCTTTATCTGAGTTAGAACAGGGCTGTTAAACTCCGTCCTGTGTGCCGGATGCGTCACGCACTGGCCACGCCCACACCCGGTTTAGTGAAAAGAAAAAAAAGTCGCAATACGTCATGTGATGAAGCCTTGAGTTTGACTTCCCTGAGTTAGAATCACCACCCCTCCCAGTTTTCATCAATTGAGGGAGGAAATTTCACAGGCACTAAACATCCTAGTTATAATCTGGCTCATTTATTTACTTATAAATAAATGAATTTATTAGATTCATGCATAACAATGCTTATAAACTGACTAATCTGGCCTCTCTGTCCATAAGAATATAAATTTATGCAAAAATCCAAGCTAAACTGGCCATAAGAAAACAGGAACACATAGAAGACATACTTTTATTAATATAATAATAAGATCTCCATAAAAGTGCAACAGCTCATCCTTTTGTTGGCACTTTCCCATTTGGACTGGAAATTTTACTTATTTTACTGCAGTCTCATTCATTGTGTTACTAGAAAAAACAACTACAGATAGATTTTTTTTTAAAAAAATCTGCCATTCTGTCTAACACTGATGATTAAAGATAGATTTGAAAAAAAGGCATTGTATTTAATAGCCTAGCACATTTAAATCCAATATAAGTATTAAAAAAAATATCCAAATCATTAGTTCAGGCTGTATGTTTGGTTTTTGATTTTCTATGACACATGTGAACATATGAATTACAAGTGACAAAAATGATCTGTCCAAATCAGAAAATTGGACTAAATCAACTAATAGGGATAGGGAGAAAGCGATGGAGCGAATGGGGCTTACCAACATGGCATTTTCTTCTGATAAACAATATCCCTCCCTTTTTAATGAATTTAAACTCCCTTTAAATTAAAGAAAAAAAGAAGACTCAGAATGGCACCCCCCCATATACACATTTTTTTTTTTTAAAATAGCAGCCATCAGAAGTGACTTTCTCAATTTCAGCAGCCTGTCAATACCTATCTTTATAGGCTATTTGTACTCTGAACTTCAATTTAATGCTGCTCTCCTCTCTCTTAAAGTACCTCTGTGATATTTCAATGTTATTTCCTACACAATAAAGTGCATACACACACACATTTTTAGAAAGAAAAGGAGAGAAATTTGATATGTGAGCTGGAGTTACCGCATGCATGATACAGCATTCATAAAGTCTCAGGGTTTCTGTGAAGCAGTTTTCAAGCTGACCTGATCCTCGGATAATTAAAAAAAAAAAAAAGAGAGAGAGAGAGAGAGAGACACACATAGAGAGAGAGAGAGAAATCTTTGTAACCAGAAGGCCTTCAGCTGTCGATCAAAGCTACCTAGAGAGAGCGGTAGGATTCAGGGCTTACTCAAATGAGTGGTGAACTCTTTGGGGCCCTGCATCATGTGACGTGCTTGAGGGCAGGATGATCTGAATCTAATATGTATTGATTCTCGAGCTTCCTTGCTGGGAACTAATTAGAGAAGCTTTAACGCTCTCTGCGTCTATCGGTATGTGTGGGTATGTGCGTGCGTGGTATATTTGAATATATCTGGATGCTTTCAAAAATTGCATTTATCTATGAGAAACATTCCTTTTGTTTCCCCTTCATGATTTTAACCGAAGCATTCCTTCAGCTTCTCGAGACCGATCATTTCTATCGGTATCAGCAAGCGGGAACCGCTGCAAGAGAAACGCCATTAAAAATAGCTAAACGAATTCAAACATCACCTCCACTACAGCTGCAAAATTTCTCCTCTTCTGCACGATGCTCCTAATAAGCGGGCTAGACATGCCTTAAAAATAGGAAAGCTCCACTCGAGTTAACTTTCTCTGGAAGCCTGCAACGGGCTAAGCAGGTGGAGGAGTGGAGGAAGGGGGGGGAGGTTGTATTCTGACAGCCGAAGGCTTTAAACTCTTTTGCAGGGAGTCAATCGGAGGCTTTCAACAAAGGAAAAACTTTTAATTGCACTGGTTTAAAAACAAAACAACAACAACAACAACAAAAAGAGCCTCCCCAACCCCACCCCTTCCTTATCTCGTATCTCACGACAAATATTTTGGGATGCAAGATTGGCCACCGCATTCAAGTCAGGAGCGACTGATGGGGGCCATTAATGCATGTTAATGGCAGCCACAATGTAACATTGTTCTGATTTTTCATTTGTCGTGTGGAAGCTTTACTGCAATGCGCCCTGCCAAATTGCACATATTAATCATTTCTTCCACCTTAGTTGTGGTCCATTTGCGATAAATGGAGGCTTGGAGGCATTTAATTAAGGATATACTTTGAGGGACATTTCATTAAGTTTATGTTCAAATGTGTGAGCATGTAAGTATCAGGCAGGCCTTTTTCACAATACATTGTATGTGATGTTGTGGAGATTTTGTGGGTGTTTTGCTTTCTCTACTGCCTCTCCCCCACCTCTTCTTTTTTTCTTCTTCCTATCCTAGTTAAGATATAGCATCACAAGCCAAATGTTTTGTTACCTGGACTAAAACAAACAAACAAACCTTATACCACCCAAACAACTTTGTTGGAAATCAGTAACTGGGTAATGAGGATTTTGCAAAGTGTTTGTAATAAAAATGTAATGCTACCACCTGGTTTCCAGGAGCTTGGATTCTTTTCTTTTTTAAACAGCTCAAAGTAATTCAGACTCAGTGAATAATAAATTCGATTTCCTAAAGAAAAGTTTTGTGACTTTGCAATACTCTCTTGGAATATATACTTCTTAATTGGCATCAATAGAAAATTTCCTGGGAAGCATAACAAAATGGATCATTTAATAGATGCCCCAATCTCTCCATCCATCTATCTATCTATCGGCATAGCACATGATGTTTTGACTTTATTATGGTAATTATCTCAGGCTGACTTCAGAGCAGGAAGCTGCCACCCACACAGCAGTGCTTAATTACTTTAGACTTCAGCTTGCCAAGTGAAAAATAGGCCACCCTCAGCCCTGCATGGAATTGGTGAAATGATTCTTGTTGTCATTTCTGTTGAAATGCAACATGACATTACCAGAGCATCATGGGAGAGAGAGAGAGAGAGATTGCGAAATCCCTTCCTCAAGGAAAAAAGGGAAAGCAGAAGATGTCAAAAACTAAAATAAAATGTGGTGGGCGGAAGAAACAGACTAATGGAGATAACAAAATTATATTTTCTCAGCCTGTATTGTGAAGGGCTGCTTTGTGCGGAAGGAAGTTTTTCTTTAACAAATAGGCGGTAACTTCCACTGCCAGATCTGAAATGGTTACAGATAAATGGCTTTCCCCGTGTTCGGAGTGCACAGAACAGGCTAGGACAAATAGCTGCAAAATTAAAGTTTAAATAACGAGAGTGAGAGAGCATCGAATCCAGTGAACGCAGTAATTAATGAAAGCCTTGATTCCAATGCTTGCAGACGCAAGTTATTTGCCTGTCCTTTCTCAACAGCAGGATAAAAAAACATCAGCTTAAGCAAGAGGAGAAATGTGTGCGTGATCATGTGCATACATCTGTGTACTTATTTCCTTAACTATCTGAAATATGGCTCTCTTTTGGTGAAATATATATAAAAACTGCAGAATATTTTATATGCGCGCTCTCAGGGAAGTGGAACAACGGATGCACAAACTAAAAATAATTCGTTGGAATAATAAAAAAAATGTGGATAGAAATTCTGTATCTCATACTTCTCTTCCTACCATCTCATTTGGCATCCAGTGTGGTTGATGGCTATTTAGTAAGGCTGTTTAATTATGTATCCTTTAACAACACAGTCAACACAGCAAATAATTTTTTTTACAAGTTGCAGAGTGCCAAATCTTCATATAGTATCAGTGTTTTTTTTTTTCAAGAGACTCTGTAGTCTTTTTTCATGCCCTAACATAATAAGCTAGATTTTTGTTGTTGTTTAAAAGCAAGCAATAAATGGATAGTACCCTTAATTTACAATCCCACTAGCTATATTTGCCTACACTAAGTAAAATTTGGAGATGCATCCCGTGCTGTTCTCAAGAACACTTTGTATGGCTGCCAAATCTGAATGACAGCAAAGAACTACTGTTATTTAGACCTCTTTTTTTTTTTTTTTGCTATCTCATTATTGTCCAGGTTTCTGCTACCCAAAAATTTGATAGCCCAAACACTTCATGACCTGAGGTCCTTCCTTGTGATTCTTATTCTTTTTGGTTTTTGAGTGGCTAACAGGAATGCCTATACATATCCGATCAATTTAACACAATATGAAGTTGAAATACTTGCTAATTCAGTGAAACGGAATGTTTCTCAATTGGTTTTAATTCTCCTCCATCAATATAACTGTTTTATGAGCAATAAAGATTAATGTCATATTATATTTTCAGGAAGAGGTCTTCTAAAGCAGGTCTTTTAAAGCAAACCATATATCTTCAGGTCCTTGCTTTTGAACTGGTTATCTGCTCAATGTGCCAAATTACAACTCTACTTGCTTTGGATCTATCACTTACATATGTTTGAAACGATTTCCAGGTTTTAGGAGTGAGTGTCTCAGGAACAAAGGATAATTTCTGAATAGCTTCGGTCCCTATGTTTATTGGAGGGGAGGCAACTGCTGGCCCAGTAAGGCTTTCAAAGCAAGCATATATGTAAATTAAGCATATATCATAGCACAGACAATTCAGCAATATTGGTAAATATCATAAAGGAAGCTTTTTCACCATTGCAGGTCTTTTGGACTTATCAGCGTAACTTTATTGAAGTTGAAGTATAAAAACATCTGGAAGAGATCGAAGTTGCCCATTCATGGTTTAGGTTTATGAACTCCATAAAGTTCCCAGAAGTCCAGGAAAGGCTGTCATTAGCAGGCAGTGAGAGGCCAAATCATGTCTGTGACTGAGGATGAATAATTGAAAGCTACCTTGGGAAAATAGGGAGAAAAAACACAAAGAGGACTATGTTGCAGAGAGATAGAAGAGTAAACAGAGGAGCAAGCAGTGGAACTATATCAAGAGGAAGAAAGCATACAGGAAGCATTAAGCCAAGAAGGGCAGTAAACTGGAGCATCAAAGATGAGGAGAGGCGATTAAAGACAATGAGACTGAAAAGGAGCAGAAGAGTCTTTTGTCAGTAGGTGATCAAACTCCAGAATTGAAGGCATCAGAGATTCTTGGGGTAGAATGTAGTCTGGATTCCCAATAGAAATCCTTTATAGCAGACTAACAGACAGCAAAATTTAGAAGAAAGAAGGTCAAGATAGGTTCTCCTCAGACATTCTTAGAATATATCTTTAATGATGCAAGCCATTGCTTTAATTTGGCAAGATTTCTGCCTGTACGGGAGAAACTATTGAAAGTGCTTAGAAATAATTCTGTGAGTCTTTCTTGATTTTTGGAGCCACCCCATTGTAAAAACATGCTAGTGAGATGAGTGTGAGTGCTAGTGAGTGCTAGTGAGTATGTGAAGATTTCCATGCAAATTGGAATCTTGATAGTGCAAGGAAGAGTTGCTCGCTGCTATTCATGTGATGAATTTTACACTTTTTAGGAGCCTTGCATGTCCTTGAGATGCTGAATAGTAGAGTACAAACTCAGGTGTTCTGAGCATTTGCCAATATCAAAATTATGGGGGGTTGGGAATGGAGGAAGTGTGTGTATATGTGGGGTTTTGGGGAACAGCCATTCTGGCTGGGCTTCTGTCATATAGTTATAATTACAGTAGTTGCAATACTCAGAAGAAATGCCCTAATAATCTAATGAGAAGTACCCTAATAATAATCCCTGGTGGCTCAATTGCTTTGCCACCATTAAATAACACCCTGTATTGTTTTCTTTGTCTGTAACCTGCAAGACTGAAACAATGGAAATGCACCTTTATGTATTAGCAGCCAACTATAACATTTCCACTTTAATTCCTGTCTTCCAGGATGTGAAATGGCATAGGGATATGGTTGTATATCCTAACCAATAATTTGGCAACATCATCTGCAGGCAACCTCTTGGGACTTTTGAGCAAGAAGCTTGTGGCAGAGTGGTGGATGGCCATCCAAATTACACCCATAATCAATCCATCTGCTGCCAACATTCCTGTTGAAAGATTTCAGCCACAATAAGAGGAATCAATAAGGCTCAATATTGGTTTCTTTCCACGGTATTTTTTTTTTGTTTTCTCTCTCCTACCCCTGTGCACCCCCCCAGTCACCCATTTCACAAGGCATCGAGATTTCTGAAAGAGACATATTGGAAGCATATTTCCCCTTTTCAGTTTTGCAGAAACTTTTCAAACCAGAAGAATGCAGAGAAGCCTTTTAGAATAAATCTAGTGACCCTGGGGAGTTTACAAATACTAGCATATTAATATACAGCTAAAATAATAATAAAAAACACCATGCTGCTAAAGATGTTTAGTATTATCAGCTCACTGCAGGAGTTTATTAGAAACTCCTGCTTTCTTTTATTAAAATTTCAATTGGCTCAGTGAATGAGATCCTATGTTAGTATCATAAAGTGAGAAGCCAGAAGGAGAGGATATTGGCATTTAAACGCAGATTTCATTTCGAAAATATTTTGTCTCATGCTAGAATATTATATATTGCAAATAAGCAGGGCGCAGCGAGTGTTAGGAGTGGTTTGAATACTTTCCAGAACTGTCAGTTTCATTATTTTATTGTTGTTTTGCAGCATATTGTTCCATCATTTTATTGTAGCAGTTTATACCTTTCACTTTGCAATGCCTCCCCTGAGTTTCAGAACAAAAGGATGATCGAGTTCAGTATGATTCTCTTGGAGATGTGCTTGACAGAGTTCAAGTCTCAGGGATTGGTTTGGAGAGTAATTTGAACAATTCTGAAAGTCTTGGGTAGAGAAGAACAAGACTGGGTCGAATATAAATGTGGGAATAGAATACTAGTTTCCGTGAAGATATAGTTTCCACAAAGGTAGCCATGTTAGTACCTTGCTGAAAATATCAAAGACTTTTCTGAAATTTTACAGGCTGACACATTTATTAAAGGCATAAGCTTTTGTGGGTTGCAGTTTTGTCCATGCATGTGATGAACTGGACTTTGTCCATTAAAACTGTTCCCCTTGGAAAAAGAAGATTTTTATCTTTTTAGCAGCTTTGTTAGCGTAAGGATAGAATCCTAAGTGAAAATCTTTGTATATTAGGAAGCATCAATATCAGAAGTGGGTTTCAGCAGGTTCTGACCAGTTCTGGAGAACCGGTAGCAGAAATTTTGAATAGTTTGGAGAACCGGTAGTAAAAATTCTGACTGGCCCCACCCCTAGCTATTCTCTGCCTCCCAAGTCCCAGCTGATTGGGAGGAAATGGGGATTTTGCAGTAACCTTCCCTGGATTTGGGTGGGAATGGACATTTTAGAGTGTCCTTCCCCTACCACGCCCACCACGCCACACCCACAGAACCGGTAGTAAAAAATGTTGAAACTCACCACTGATCAGTATCTCCTTGAGCTTTTGTTTCCGTATATGATTATAAGCTGCTTCCACACCTTGTAAAGGATGAGTCCTTTATCAGCTTTGTGGTGTTCTTCTATGTCCATAAAGATATACATAGAATATCTGTGTCTTGACACATTAGTTCCTCTTGGCGTATGAGTTCTCTCAATTGGGATCAGAGTACTAAGACTGTGTTGTGGCCCGCCAGCGGCCTGCGCGGATCGTGGCTGATCCCAACGACGAAGAGGCTGGTGTGGGGTCGCGCCAGCAGCCTGCGCAGCCGGCGCTCACGTCGGACAGCAAGGAGGCTGAAGAGGGTGTGGTGCCAGAGGCAGAGACACAGCCAGGGCCTTCAGAATCTCCAGAGGCTCCTTCAAGTGGAGAGAGCGAAGTGGAGGAGCCTCTCCTCAATGCTCGAGCACGCAGGGCTGCCAAAAGGCAGGAGTGGCTACTCAGGAGGAGGAGGTCTCCTCGAGAATAAGGTTTGAGGATAATTGGCCACTCCCTAAGCCTATTTAAGTTGCATGCAGTTAGTAATTTCTTGTTGGAAACAACGTGTAATTATTACAGAGCATTTTGGAGAGTGAGTGTCTTATCGTATCTTGTTTTCTGGGCTGGTTGCCAACCTTTGCCGGACTTTGTTTATTCTTGGTATGTTATAACTTTGATAAGGACCATTGGTGTGTGTCACAATCCTTGGGAATCCGGACTTGGGGCAGAACAGACTGCCTATACAAGGTTGACTTACTGGTCTGTGTGTCCCAGATAATTTCTAGGGACAGCATCTACATCTAGGCATCAGTAACAGGACAAAGTCTTGATTGAAAATTTTGTTTCAAGAGCAGTTTGATTGAATCATCCCTTGGAATTCAATGCTGAACCCATTCATTGTCAAATTGAATCAAGTGCCTTTGAATCATGAAAAGAATTTGGAGAGGGGGGACTTTAATGTATGTGCACATACCCTTTGATCAAGTTGCAAAGTTTAACTGGCGCTTTGTGGATTGTATCACTGCCTCACATGTTTAGCTGCAGTATGATTGCCATATCATATATCTTTGTGTCATATTCCAAAACCATTTGTACACCAGATTTACTCTCCAGACACCCGTAATTATCACTGTGCCCTATTATTTCTTCTGAAATATTCAAGTGAACCAGGAAAAATTAACCTTAACAGTATTTCTGTTAAGAGAGATGAGACTGTCCGTTGAATTTTCTGGCTCTGCAGGGATCCCCATTTCAATCTTCTCAATCTGCATTTGGTGCTCTTTCTGCTATGTTAAAATTGTGCTGTCTCTGCTTAGCCCAGCAGTATTAGACTACGGAAAAAACGAGCATTTCAAGTTAAGCTGCAATCCCTCCCTCTTAAAATAAAGGACAAAGACTCTCTATCTTGACTAGCTTATTATTTAGGTTATTTTTGTTTGTTTGTTTGTTTTTTCTATTTGCTGTATGCCTCTTGGAAAAAAAATTCTGAGGGCTGTCTGGGGAAGAGATCAATAATATCCATATATTTTTAAACAGCTAATATCATATCCACATATCAACACAATATGATGCAGATTGCAAACAAAGGGGGAAAAATCCCATGTGAAAGCTCTTTCAGAGAAGCAATTTGAAGCAGGAAACAATCCTGGAAAATGGGACTCCCTGTATAGCTTCCCTCTTGAATCATGTTTCCTCTAAGAATCTTTATAAACAATAACTGCAATTACACGTATTTGTCCTTTTAATGAATGCTGGCCCTTCTATTGGGTTCTTCCCAAAAAGGATATACCAGTCTTTAGCTTTGCAGATTGAGAAAACTGAGAAGTTGAAAGTTCTCCTCTTTGACACCAATCTCATAAGTACAGTGAAAAATAATGTGTAAAGACTGAAGTAGTGAAGTTGCCGAAAAATCGCTCGGGGAGGCTGCGATATCCTAAGAAGGATGACATTTCCCCGTTGTTATTTTGTAAATGCTTTCCCCGTAACGCTACTGCTTTGGTGGTCTCACTAAAGTGACATGTCGGCTGTGCTTTTTACATACTCAGAAGTAAAGTGTGCGACTCTTTGAAATGCTGTCGCTGCAGTAATTAACTGAAGATTGCTTGAATTGCAAGATTCGTCAGTTGTGTTGCTTTGTGGCTACATAATCAGCATCGTGTTGCTTGATAAAGCTTTGCTTAAAAGACATGCTGAATGCTTGGGTCCAGCTGCTGAACCAAGAGGAAAAACTGTTTTGTATCCCCTTCCACATCTGGATTCTTGACGACAGGGTGCAAAAGTTTGCATCTACCCCCCTCCCCACCAGCTGCAGCTGTTTTATGGTAGGTTTTGAACATTTTACACATGGTTGCCTGCTTGGAAAATATTTTCCAGATTTACATGTTTACAATATTGACACATGAAGCAGAAGGACCTTCTTTTTCGATTAGGATATGAAGTGTTCCTAGGCTGCACACTAACTTTATAAAAAATGGAAATGGGTCGTTTAAAACTTTCAAACAAATCTGAGTTCTTTTTGATCTTGACTCCAAGTCTCTGTTATTGCCACAATGTTTTTCTTCTTTTTAAAATTCTATCCTGTGCATTTCTATATAAATATGTTCTTTGTTATTGTATATTGCGACGATTGCCTTGGAAGCTTATGCAACACATTTAATCAATTTTATTTCAGAGAGTGGGACCTTCAGGAAGAAACATTGGCAACCAGCTTGAGCACAGAACACCCCCAAGCTTTAACTTTGAACTACTATTGAGGATTTTTTGACCCAAAATTTTAAGGTCATCAATCTTACAAAAAGGAATGATTAATCATTGTGTTGCCATAAATGCATTGAAAATGCTTCATTTAAACACATTTTTGTGAAGTCCTAAAATTGTTATATTTGGGAAAACGTAATTACATAAATTAACTTGACATTGAGTCAGGATTTCATATTTTTGGATGTACATAGTCATTTAAATCATAGATCTACTACATGAATGGTGTATGCATGTATGTATGTATGTATGTATGTGTATGTGTATCAGGGGTGAAATGCTCCTGGTTTGGACCGGATCGCCCAATTCAGTAGCGATGGCGGCGGGTGGTTTGGAGAACTGCTAGCAAAAATCCCTGTGCCCTGTCCCCCATGCCCAGCTGAGCCGCACAATCATCAGAGGCTTTTTTTTTTAACTTTTAAAAGCATTTTTTCTACAACCTCTTCGGGTGAAAAAATGCTTTTAAAAGTAAAAAAAAAAGCCTCTGATGATCGTGCAGCTCAGCTGGGATCATCAGAGGCTTTTCAAAGCATTTTTTTCTGCAACTTCTTGGCCGAAGAGGTGGTTAAAAAAAATGCTTTGAAAAGTCTCTTGACGATCCCAGCTGAGTTGTCTGATCGGCAGAGGCTTTTCAAAGCATTAGAAAAAATGCTTTGAAAAGTTAAAAAAAAAAAAAGTTGGCCATGCCCACTCAGTCACATTACCCCCCACCAAGCCACGCCCACAGAATCGGTAGTAACAAATTTTACATTTCACCCCGATGTGTATCTATATGATATGTGTATGTGTGGTCATTCTTTGCTGAATTTTTTTTAATGTAAATATACATGTACATAAGGGGCACGGTGGCTCAGTGGCTAAGATGCTGAGCTTGTCGATCGAAATGTCAGCAGTTCAGTGGTTCGAATCCCTAGTGCCGCGTAACCAGATGAGCTCCCGTTACTTGTCCCAGCTTCTGCCAACCTAGCAGTTCGAAAGCACGTAAAAAATGCAAATAGAAAAATAGGGACCACCTTTGGTGGGAAGGTAACAGTGTTCCGTGTGCCTTTGGCGTTTAGTCATGACCATGGAGACGTCTTCGGACAGAGCTGGCTCTTCGGCTTTGAAACGGAGATGAGCACCGCCCCCTAGAGTTGGGAATGACTAGCACATATGTGTGAGGGGAACCTTTACCTTTATACATGCACAGTATGAGATGCTCTTAAATAGCCCTCTTCTCTCTGTTTAATTAAATAAAGGCAATATAACAATAGTATAACAAAAAAAAAAAAACCCTCTACAAAGCTTCAGCGTATGTTCCTGTTGTTCATCGTTTTGGCTACCTCTGAATCTTAATAGTTGCTACAGAGGGTAGTCAGTGATAAAGTAGTTGTCTGCCACATATCTTCCTTTAAATTTCATAGGCTGTTTTATTTCCTTCTCAGTTCATTCTGATATCATATAGGGACTTATTATGATAGACATACAACACCATGGCAATTGTCTTAAGGGTTTGCTTAGATGGCTAAGAAATCTCCACTTCCCCCCCCCCCTTTTTTGGCAGTTTTTTTTAATATAGCCCTTGTAATTCAGTCAACATTGTACCTACTTGATGAAGTAAGTTAACGGCCAGTGAAAGCTGATCTTCCCCTAGTCCCACCCCTTGGATTCTCAGCCCACAAGACTCTGTTCTTGTTTCTGTGAAAGACTATCACATCCACAGCTGTGAAAAATCCCAATTCACTAGGACTCCCTGAATTGGGCCACAAAAATATAGATAATCACTTGTCATCGTCAGCCATTCTGTGGTGTTTGATCTTTAGCCACTCTAGGAATCAGCACTCTCCATGCCCCTCTGTCTAGATCAGAAGTGGGAAAGTAGGGCTCCTTTATGACTTTGGACCAGTGGTGAAATCCAAATTTTTTTACTACTGGTTCTGTGGACATGGCTTGGTGGGCGTGGCTTGGTGGGCGTGGCAGGGGAATGATACTGCAAAATCCCCATTCCCTCCCCACTCTGAGAGGTGGTATTTGCTGGTTCTCTGAAGTACTCAAAATTTCCGCTACCAGTTCTCTGAACTACTCAAAATTTCCACTACTGGTTCTCCAGAACTGGTCAGAATCTGCTGGATTTCATCCCTACTTTGGACTTCAGCTCCCGGAATTCCTGAGCCAGCCATCCTGGCTCAAGAATTTTATGAGTCGAAATCCATAGGTCATAAAAGGACCATAGTTCCCCAGGCCTGGTCTAAATGATCTCTAGAGACAAGCAAAGAGTTTTCTGAATCTCTTTACTGCCTCCTAGTTTGAAGTGCTGCTACTCACAAACTGTGATTGGCCATCTTAGAAATAATGACCAAATGACTAAAACAAGTAAGCTAGTTTACAAGAGAAGTTTGAGTTTTAGAGTTGTGAATATAGTCTGTAAAAAATTTGTCAGCGGTTCTTCAGGATGCATTGACAAAAATGGCCAAGGTTCTTCAGGATGCATCGACAAAGTAGCGTACTAAAGATTTTTCTTGAGATGTGTGTTGCTTTAAACTGTGTCTCTCTTCCCATATAACTCTAGAATAAGCTTTATTATTATATCTACAAAACATAGAAGAGAACGTGGATTAAAGCCATGTTAGCCACATTCACTTCAGTCTGACTAAATTAGCTTGAATCCAAGTATTTTCAGCTTCAGTTGGCTATAAAATGGGTTGCGTTATTCTACCCAGCCACCCAGGAAGCATATATACACACACGCATGGACGCAGAGAAACATATATATCCATCAAAAAATCCATGAAATGAACGCTAATCCAATTCTTTCCATTGGAATTTAGTAAGCTAATGATTTGACAGAGAAACAAATGTGTGTTTTTTCAGTTTCCTTCATCTGATACCTAGCAGGTGCTTAGAAATTAAAACAAAGGGCAGTTTATACAAGTACTTGAGGAAACTGGATGCATTTTGATTAGCTTTTAATTTTTAATTGCTAGCTGTGGTAAGGCAAGGATTAACTGAAGGAAACAAAGAAGATCTAATAAAGAAAGCCATATAAAATACAAGTGAATCATCTCATGAAATGTAGCTCTGTCACTAGAAACAACAAATCCTAAAATATACAGTTCATATATATTCTCCTACAGGAAAGCCTCACCATAGGCAGTCGAGCTACTAAAAATTTATATTGAAATAATCCCTGAAAGAATGTATGACTGCTGCAATTCTAGGGTAAAATAATATTGTATGGCAGATTTTAGCTAATAAACTAGTTAAACAGCTAGCAATTCTACAATTCTGGTTATCTAAAGCAAAAAAAAAAAAAAAGCACAATTCAGGTTTTCAGGATCAGAAAATTGTTTAAATTGTTTAAAGCCAGATACAAAATGAGAATCTAGTTGCCTAAAAGAGCTTCATTGGAATGGCCTCCAAACTAATCCAAACATGTTTGACCAGGGATGGGCTTCCAAAATTTTAGCAAGAGTTTCTCTGCCCGGTTGCTGTGTGAGTGTGGCCATGGTGGGTGTAGCCTAGTCAGCCTCCTGCACCATGGTGGGGGGGCATTTTTTTCCCTCCCCGGGCTCCAGAGGCTTTCCTTGAGCCTCCAGGAGGGCGAAAACAGTCTCCCTAGGCTCCAGAGGACCTCCAGAGGAAAAACGGGCCTACCAGAAGTTCGTGGACCCATTTTCAGCCTTCCTGAACTTTCGGTAGGCCCATTTTTCGCCGTCCCTTAGCCTCAGCACGCTCCCTGCACTTACCTGCATCCAAAATGGGCCACGTGGGGACTCCTGGGAGGGGTGGGGTGGGCGGGGGGGGTCAGCCAGGAGTGGGATTTGGGGGTTCTCCAAACTGCATACAATCTTAGCTAGAGGTTCTTCTGAACCCCTGCGAACCCCCAGCAGCCCACCCCTGCGTTTGACTTTCGCTAGATCAAGGATTTCCAACATTTAAATTTAGACTTACCTATATTGCTCAGGTGCGCTGTTACCAAAAGGGGAAGCAACAATATTTAAAAAGCAGAAATGGATGTCACTCTGTATTTGTCAGCCCTTGGACTTACACCAGACCAGATCAAGAAATAGACCACCATAGGGATTCCAAGAATGCTGCTTGCTTGTGATAGGATATACATCAAGATAGGATCTTAAAAAGCCTGTATAAAACCTTCACTTCCCCTCTTAACGACCGTATAGTCAATATGGCATCTGTTCTGTCAGCGCCACTAGATAGACCAGACGAAGGAATTCTACAAGAAAGATAAAATTAGTTTTATTGAGATTTTAACAATAATAACAGAATCTTGAAAATCTTGTGTTGTACCTTCTCTCCTTCTTGTAGTTCAGTGAGTTAGGGAGTTGCCTTGGCAACAAAGTTTGCAGATCTCCATCAAGGTCATTTTCTCTTATCTTTTACGGTTCTGAATCTCTTTCTTGTGTTTTCTTTTTTTCCAGAGTTGGATGACTTTATCATCTCTTCCATTTCCTTTGCAAATCCAGAGCTAAGTTTCTCTACAGTCTTAACTCTGTTCAAAATAAAAATGTGATTTCTGGGGATACTTTTGTGCTGTAATTTTAAAACATTGTTCACACCCCCCACCACCATCAACCTTAGGTTTCTTTGAATGTTCTTGTTCATTTCAGCTGTGCACCGTATTTTCTTAAATGCTAATTGCAGCAATTAATTGGCTTCCTTGCAGAAGCAGACATAGCCCACATAGTCAGTGGGTGCCCTGGTCTCCATGTTTTCTACAGCTAGCTGTGCCAGGAGTTCTACACTAGCACAATTACTATAATACAGGTAGTCCTTGACTTGTAAAAAATCATTTAGTGACTATTTGAAGTTACAACGGCCCTGAAAAAAAGTAATTTATGACCGTTTTCATACTTAACAACCATTGCAACATCCCCATGGTCACGTGATCAAAATTTAGATGCTTGGCAACTGGCTCATATTTATGACCGTTGCAGTGTCCCGGGGTCACATGATCACCTTTTGCAACCTTCCTACCAGCAAAGTCAATGGAGAAGCTGGATTCACTTAACAACCACGTTACTGACTGAACAACTGCAGTGATTCACTTAATAACTGTGGCAAGAAAGGTTGTAAAATGGGCCAAAACTCACTTAACAACTGTCTCGCTTAGCAGCATAATACTGGAATTATGATTGTAAGTTGAGGACTACCAGTACATTGTTTTCAAGCTAAGAACTTTACAAGGCAGACAAATCAGCATTGTGGTATTTTATATCTATCTATCTATCTATCTATCTATCTATCTATCTATCTATCTATCTATCTATCATCTATCTATCTATCTATCATCTATCTATCTATCTATCTATCTATCTATCTATCTATCTATCTATCTATCTATCATATTAGCTTTCAAAATATTATATTTTACTTTTATCAGCTTTGGCTAAGTATTTACAGATAAAGAGAATTTCTAAGGACTTGCGATTAATCATCAGCCTATACTTAAAACTCTCTTCATTTCTCTATCACGGTAAACGTGGCTGTGTTATTTGAAGGAGCTGCTTTCCTGCCTCCAAGCTTTCTCTTCTCCTGTAGCAGGGTTTCCTTTACAGTTTTCGCACCGTGAAAGTTGAGGTACATTTATAATTCTCTCCTCCTGTGACTAGAACTCTGTTGAATTTTGTACCTTGCTCCAGGTAATACTTAGAAACACCACTGGCGTTGCTATTACACGGTCTGTAGGCTTGTTTATCTGTTAATTGATTCTCCCGGGGAGGGAAGCTGACACCGCCATTCTAATATGGCTTAATATGATCAAGACAACAAAGCTTTTGAAACTGTCAGCAGTACTTGGAAGTATTTCTCTTCAACATTACTAGCAATTAGTTTTCTTTTCCTTTTAGTTAAAAGCTATTTTAGGATGCTACCCATCTCCATGTAGAATATCTGTGAGCTGATGGAAATAGCGGTGAATTTGCCACCAACACAGCTTAATACGGCCAGAGCTAGAGGTGAAGATCATCGGGCACTTGTCAACTTTCTTGTGTAAGGACTTTCCTCATGGCTATGGTGTCTCAGTCTTCTCTTCCTCTTCCTCCTCATCCAGTTTCTATAGGCTGGGTTCAGAAGAAAGGTAAGAGCAGGCTTGATTGTGGCTCTACTTACTTATTAAAGGGTCTCCCCAAAGCTGAAGTTGTTACTGTTGCATGGGAAGACTATAAGGCGAGTCTACACTTGAGCAATAATCACAAGCTCCTGTTCTTGCCAAGGACTAACCTTGATTTGCAGGATTTCTGCCTTGGTTGCCCCATGCAAAAGTTTAAAAAAGGAAAGGAAAGCAAAACAATGCCTTTCCTCCCACCGCAGGAAAACTCCAAAAATGGAATTGGCATCTTTCAGTGGTGATTAAACCTCTAAAATATTAATGCCATTAAAAATTTAATATCGCAAACCTTTGTGCCCTTCTCTGGGTAGTTTGCAATCCTGCTCAAGTAGTGGAGTAATTTAGACGCAGACCTGGAAGCAGCACTTATGCATGTACTTAACTCTATGCATATGTATAGATTATTTGCTTAATGGAACTCCTCTTGTGTGTAATAATGAGTGTAGTGTCTGCAGGGTTTTATCCTATTGCTTTGCCAGGATTCCTGGAAAAAAAGAAAAAAAGAATAAACAACAACCCTAAAAGCACCACTGTCTATTGAACAGTGAAGGCAAATGAGTCTCCCGAATATGCATTGCCACCGGTAAACTGAGAGAATTTTTTTTTTTTAAAAAAAAATCCATTGACTATCCAGCAACGGAAGAATGCATTTTGGGTCTGACGTACATTGTGATTGTGAATGGAAGCTGCTTGTGCCCCTTGGGTTGGTGTTTTGCATGGATGCCTTTGTTTTATGCACGGCCCTTTTTTGGATTAGAGAAAGCAGGCAGTTGGCTAAAGGCAGAGCCATTTAGCTACTAGAGAAAAATGGCTGCACCCATTTTATGGAGGAAGAAAGAGCTGCCTGCGGAGTGCAGGGACTAAGGTTTGGGAATATTGTTCTCTTGTCTTCCTGGTACATTTTAGAGAACCCCTTAAAATTCACTCCACTGAGGAGAATTTTATTAAGCGGAGCCCATTTACACCAAAATAGGAGTACAATCCATTAATTTGTAGCCCTTGGATGGAATCCTATACACACATGTACAAAATCCATAAATCTTTTGAGTACTGTGGGTCTTCCCTCCGAGTAGACATTTGAAGATTTTGTGAGAGCATTACCTTGGTTTTTAAGCACACTTTTTCCTTTTCTTATAGAGAAATAGCCCTTGGATAAAAGGCTGACAATGCAATTCTACACTGTCCTGGGAGTAACTGCTAATTAATTCAACGGACTTGTTTCTGACAAGGTATGAATACTTTCCATTGTTGGGACAAATGATTTGAAATCTGTCAAATAAGGGTGTTCTGGTTTTGTTTGGTTTTTAGTAGCTATCAATGGGCAATCCATAACATGGATGATCTACATCTTTCTGCATTTTGTAAAACAAAATGTGTCCAGATATCTATTCTTGCCCAAGACAGAACCTACTAGTTGCAAATAGCCATTTTGCAATGGGCTCTTTTAGCAAACAAACAAACAAAATAAATCTTGGATACGGGCATTTGTGTGAGGAATTATGAATGCACCAATGGATGCACATAAAAAAGAATGGTGTTTCAACCATAAGTGGTGATTGTCATGTTGTTTTTTTTCAATTCCTTTTAATCCTTCCTTCCTTCCTTCCTTCCTTCCTTCCTTCCTTCCTTCCTTCCTCCCTCCCTCCCTCCCTCCCTCCCTCCCTCCCTCCCTCCTTCCTTCCTTCCTTCCTTCCTTCCTTCCTCCCTCCCTCCCTCCCTCCCTCCCTCCCTCCTTCCTTCCTTCCTTCCTCCCTCCCTCCCTCCCTCCCTCCCTCCCTCCCTCCTTCCTTCCTTCCTTCCTTCCTTCCTTCCTTCCTTCCTTCCTTCCTTCCTTCCTCCCTCCCTCCCTCCCTCCCTCCCTCCTTCCTTCCTTCCTTCCTTCCTTCCTTCCTTCCTTCCTTCCTTCCTACCTTCCTTCCTTCCTATACAGTGTAAATGAGGCCCTACATTTAATGCCACATCTCCTTTCTGTTTCTGCATATACCTACAGCAGGCACTCTGGCAAGGCTGACCGGGAGTGCCATGTTACCTATGCTTGGCTTAAGGAATCAGGAGAGTCCGGGTTATGCTATGCTTCCCAATTATACAAGCACTCTTGAGTAGACAAGTGTTGTTATTGAGGAATGCAAGCTGCGCACCACCAGTTGTTCATTCCTGCCCTTTGCAGCCACCACCAACAATTTATGAGGCTCCTCAGATGGAAGGTGGGGGGGAGGGGAGGGAGGAGGGAATGAAATGTATTAAAATGCCATGACTTTGTACTTTCGCCTAATGCCATAAATCTTCCTTTATGATGTACTTAATGCAAATAATATTACAAAATAATGTGCATTATGCACATTTCTTAGGCTGTAAACGACTCATGACACAAAATTAGCCCATTCAATTATACAGAGGCTTTCAAACAAGAAGCTAATCTGGGGCGCCGATTCCTTCCCCACTGCTTTGAACAGCACGTGTTTCAGGGTGTTATTAATTCAGCCATGCTGCGAACCGTGGAAGTCTCTTTCCTTTTTAGATTTCACACACGGAACACATTTCTCACATTTACTGTCCATATTTTCATGGTAGCTACCCTGTTCCCTGTGTTTTCTTTGACTGGAGCCGACCACACTAAACGTGTGGCAGACAAATGCATAGCAGGTACACCATAGCTAAATGCAAGCAGACCGAGCAAATGGTGGTCTTTCAACCAACATATATCATACAGTGGCTGGTGTTCCTGGTTTTATTCATAAAGGAAAGTGGCCTCTTCTTTGGGGACAGTACTTGTTGGCTGCTGGTTTATGTAAGTCTGAAACCTGCAAGACATTTTTCTTACGTAGGACAACAGGCGAAATCACGGAACAACTGAACTACACAACCATATTTAATGCCTTTGAAATAACCAGTCAAAATTCCATTATTATGTATGGAGTAAGTTTAGACTCCAGAGATAAAAACCAAGCAAGAATAGTCCCCATTATGGGTGGAGTGAGTTTCTGCTGCTTAGATCCACTCCCTGTTATCAGCATCTACACTAGTCCTGTAACAAAAATCAAGAACATAAATAATAAAATACTGACTCAGTAATCTCTATGCAGTTTGTTCTTCTACCCTCTGGTCCAATGAGAACCAGCCAATTGGATAAAGTACATAAGATAGAACATTCACATCAATATGTTTCATGATCAGTATGTCAATACACTTTCAAGTGTGTCCATTTATTTTGTTTCACAGTCTGAGTTTTAATATTTGTCTGGTACTCTCAACATTGATTTTTTGGGGAAAAAATGGAGAAAGCATCTATGCCTATTGGCAAGACAAGATATTTGATTATAATTCATTCCCTTTGTCATGGCATTTGCACATTATCCTTGAATTGTCTTGAGTTTTCTTTCATTTTTAGTACAATGTACTTGTTACTGTAAAGCAAAAGCAAACCCAGCCCATCTCAAATCAGCATTGGTCATAAAATCTTTGGAACCAACCATGTGGATGTCTATGGAGCAGGGGTGCTATTCAGCAGGTTTTGACAGATTATGGAGAACCGGTAGCGGAAATTTTGAGTAGTTCGGAGAACCGGGAAATACCACCTCTGGCTGGCCCCAGAGTGGGGTGGGAATGGAGATTTTGCAATATCCTTCCTCCAGGAGTGGGGAGGGAATGGGGATTTTGCAGTGTGCTTCCCCTGGAGTGGGGTGGGAATGGAGATTTTGCAGTATCCTTCCCCTGCCACGCCCACCAAGCTACGCCCACAGAACCGGTAGTAAAACAATTTGAATTCCACCACTCCTATGGAGATTCTCAGTCATCTAGGTCATGGTTGTCCCAAAGGTGCTTTTTCAAGAGGCAACTGGACTTTCTGGTTTTTCTTTAAACATGTTTCGCTTCTTATCCAAGAAGCTTCTTCAGCTCTGCAAGCTTCTTGGATGAGAAGCGAAACCTCTTCAAAGAAAAACTGGAAAGTCCAGTTGCCTCTTGAAAAAGCACATTTGGGACAACCATGTGGATGGGAACATAAAGATGTATGCTTATCTTTAGCCCCTCTGTCTTTAGACTGATGTGTATACAGGCAAATGCTTTTGGAGAAGGACAGTCTTGAATAATTGCTATTCCCAATGAAAACACACACTAGTATTTTAGATGATGGATTCCCACATATGCGCACTCAGATTGGGTGTTTTAATGATGTTTCAACAACAGTGATATGGGCAAAAGATCCCCAAGAGATAAAAAAGAAGAAGAAGATGCAAAATATGCTAGGTTACAGTTGATAAATATTTCCAAACTGTCCCATGGCAAAAAACAAGAATATATATTAATGCAGTGGAGAAGTGTTTAATCTCTTCATAGGCTGGGAGATGTGGTATTGTGTTGTCAATAAATTGAAATGAGAAATACATCTTGCCCAGTTTATCTTCCAATTCTGGTGCATATTGATTGATTGATTGATTGATTGATTGATTGATTGGTTCGATTTATATGCCGCCCTTCTCCGGAGACTCAGGGTGGCTTACAATGTGGTAAGCAATAGCCTTCATACTTTTGTATATACCTGCTTAGTAGGGCTTTCGGCCCCTCCCAAGCGGTGTTCTTTTTTATACAAAGTCAGCTTATTGCCCCCACAATCCGGGTCCTCATTTTACCTACCTCGAAAGGATGGAAGGCTGAGTCAACCTTGAGCCTGGTGAGATTTGAACTTGCAGTAATTGCAGGCAGCTGGTGCTACTTAACAGCAGTTTAGTCTGCTGCGCCACCAAGGCTCATGTTTCTTCCACAGAATGTGTGCAAGTCTTAATTGTTCACATTTTTTAAAAAATGAATCTTAGATTTTTCTTAATGAATATTATGAAGCAATGATTATACTGTAAACCACAGTTCTTCAAACTTGGCAGCTTTAAGACTTGTGGACTTGAACTCCCAGAGTTCCTGGAGAATTCTGGGAGTTGAAGTCCACAAGTCTTAAAGCTGCCAAGTTTGAAGACCTCTGTTGTAAACAAACAAGCCATTCTCAGATGTTAAATTCAGGCCTTTTATTAGCTGAAAAGAATTCTGGCTGTCCTGCATTAGGTTTTATGGTTGCCTGATCCATACCCTTCCGAGTGAGAAGGTAATTACAGGGAAATAAGTTACCAAGATTGGACTTCTTTTAGCGGAGAAATCACTGGAGACTTTCCTTGTTTTTGAAATATGTAATTGATATAAAGATTTAGAAGAAACGAGGAAACTGACACAAAGAGCTCAAGCATTCATTAGCAGGGATGAAGACATCTGTATTATCCAAAATTAGATCTCCCCAGAGAGAAGCTTACACTGCTAAACTAGAGATCTGCCTTTTCTAATCTGTTAAACTTTAAGCACTTCTACCCATCATCTTCGTGGCGTACTAAAAGAATGGAAGAAATTGCTCTCAGGCACACACTGATACTTTCAATAAAAGACATTCTAGGCCAATGGCCCCCAACCTTTTTGGCACCAGGAATTGATTTGGTGGAAGATAATTTTTCCAAGGACCAGGGGGATGCTTTTACATGCAACCTAGATCCCATGCATGCACAGATGAAGCTTCGCTCACTTGCCCACTGCTTGTGCTGCCCCATTCCTAACAAACCAGTACCAGTCCATGGCCCGAGGATTGGAGATCCCTTCTCTGATGCCCTCTAGGCAAAAAGATACCCTCTTATGTCTTATTTCTTTTCTTTTTGAATTTTTGAGCTTTACACTTACGATTTTCAGCCCTGAAAAATGCTGCAAAGTGTGAAAAATGATCATAAGTCACCTTTTTCATTGCTGTTGTAACTTGAAACGATCACTAAATTAATGGTTATAAGTCTAGGAGAACCTGCATGTGGGAATGGATTGTGTGGGAAAATACATGGTAAGAATAACCGAAAGTGTCCAAAAAGAGTAATGTTAATTGTGTATAAAGACAAAAGCATTTCTTTAGGCAGGAAATCATGTTGTAAGTAGGTTGCTTATGGATTTCATTTGGTCCTCATGTTGAGCTAAACCAGCCTGATTTTCACTTCTCAGACTGTGATGCATATTTATTTTTTCAGATTTTTCTGTTCTATAAATTATGTAATGCCGTGCTTGGCTCAAAAACGTATCAAAATATTTATAAAATGCTCATTTTGGACAAAAGTACATTTTGAAAAACAAATGGATCCCCCATTCCCCTATTGCTCAAAGCATTCAAATCAACAATATACTTTCCTTGCATAAATATTGATTTGAATCCAGAGTGATGATGTTCCTGAAATGGGATGGAATGGAGTTAGGAGGGAATAAACATGAAACTGACTTGATCTGAAAGAGACTGAGGTTACTGAGGAACCTGGACAGAATGGATTTATGAAGCAACAAATGTAAAAGTGTCATGGGCCATAAATTGACTGTGGTTGTTGCAGAAATGGGATGGAATGAACACAAGGGAAATTAACCTGAGTGGAGAACTAGAGTGATTGGGCCACCTTTACAGTAAAGTGCAAATGTAAGCCTTTGAACTCATAGCCCAGGTGTTCTGCCCCAGCTCCGGATTTCCAAGGATATTGACACACACCAATGGTCCTTATCAAATTTATTAAGTAGCAAGAATAAACAAGACCGGCAAAGGTTGGTAACCAGCCCAGAAAACAAGATATGATAAACCAAAATACTCTGATAATAAATACGAGTGTTTCTAGCAAGAAACTAATGGTGTGTGACTTAAATAGGCTAAGGGAGTGGCCAATTATCCTCAAGCCTTACTCTCGAGGAGACCTCTTCCTCCTGAGTAGCCACTCCTGCCTTTTGGCAGGCCTGTGCGCTCGTGCATTGAGGAGAGGCTCCTCCACTTTGCTCTCTCCACTTGAAGGAGCCTCTGGAGGTTCTGAAGGCCCTGGCTGAGTCTCTGCCTCTGGCACCACATCCTCTTCAGCCTCCTCACTGTCCGACGCGAGCGCCAGCTGTGCCGGCTGCAGGCATTGTTACAAGTAAATGCCTAACTGTGTATACACCATTGCATAGACTGACCCACTGATCCCTCCTCCCTCACTTAGCCCTTCCCATAACCCCTCCTTACCTTGACTCCACCTCCTCCATATATAAAGGCTGTGCGCAGAAGTCCAGAACCAGTTCCAAATGAGTTTATCTGAATAGAAAGAAATTGAGTAAATAAATACATTGAACTCAAAGCCTATCGTGTCTGTGATTATTGGGCAAGATCCTTGGAAAACTTACTTATCAAAATGGCAGCAGAGGACGGTTATGCCCAATAAACAGAACCAAAATCGGAAATGGAAGGAAGGATGAACACAAGGTCCACCACCAGGCTGATGGCAGAGATGGAGGAACTGGACCAGACAAACAGAAGCGTGAGGCCAAAAGAAAGCACAGCCAGGCACGCCAGAGACAGATCACCCGAGAGAGATGAACTGAAGGACACCATACAGAAAATGATAGAAGCCTCCATAAACAAGGATGAACTCATCGCGAAGCTCCGGGACCTTCTAGATGACCAGGGAGCAGCGATGAGCCCCCAGGAGCAAGACCACGAGGCTGCCAGACTGGTAAGACAGAGATACCCCCTGGCAGAGGCCCAAGAGCCAAACGGTTCCATTTTCGTGCCATGCTCCGGGCGGCCATCTTGGGATGGCCACCGACCAATAGGGAGCCAGGATTCAAATCCAATGGCGGGAAATGAAAGAAACCCCAGAACAAATGGGGGAACAGCCAAAGGCACCCCAGAAGGGACACACCAAGGCATCTGGAGCTCGCCTCCCGAGCTCGAAGCCAGAAAGACACCCGAGGCCCCAGCAGCCGTGATAGGCCCTGCACGCAACCCCTCCACGCCAGCCATGCACCCCAGAGACACCGCCGCGAACCGAGGGGGCTACGGGGGGGCCATCGATGATAGCACACCCCCCCAGATACTCCACACGATGACCAACCCCCACGAAGACAACCGCAGGGCACCAACTATGCTTGAATCATGCAAATGGCAGGACTCGAACCCAGCACCCGCAGCACCAAGCATAAGAGGCCCGAGGGGAAGAGGCCACACCTGCTACTCAACCCCCATGCGGCCTCCGCCCGGCCTACTCACGTGCCCAGGGACCAGCAATCAAGGATCGGGGCCCACCGCAGCCACCACGCCCCAGAACCCCAGAAGTCCTCGACTTACGACCGCCTCGCCTCCTCGCCTCTCTCCAGCCCCCTGCATGGATCCGGACGCCCAGCGATGGATGCCTGCCTCCAGAGATGAAGCCGGACACCCCTGGAGTGAGATGGGACCCCCAACTGGAGGCCTAGGCCGAGGCCTAAGAGCAGCAACAGCCAGCTACTCCCCCATCGGCTACAGTAGCGAAATGGGCCTCGCACGTGCTCAGTCGGCTCCAGCAAGAAGAGAAGGAGAGAACATAAATCCAAGTCTGTACAGAGCTGCAAACTGCATACCCAAGCCATATTGTGAGTTCCCTCACCTGAGACACCATGGGCAGCAACAGACTGTGAGTAATTCATCACACAACTCAGGGAATTTACCAGCTAACTTTCCCACTCTTAAATTAGACGGATCAAACCTCATGCAGTGGAATCACCAACTCCAGGTTTTATTTTTAAAAGAGGATCTATTGTTTTTAGTTGATGACCCCCCCACAAAACCTTGGACTTTAGAAACAGATTGCTTGCATCACAGGGCTTACTATTTAATTATAGCAAGTATCCCACCAGGTGTATACCCCAGCCTAAGCCATTATCTGACTGTGTCTGAGATACAGCAGAGAATATTTAATCTGTTCTATAGTAAAAGCGCTGCCACCACAGCAAGGATATCCAGGGAATTCCACTCTGCCAGGCATAAAGCGGGGACTCCCATGGGTGAACATATACTGAACCTGAATGCCACAAGGACTGAACTGATACAAAGGGGGGAGGATATATCCGAAGAGAGCATGAAGAGCATAGTCATCAACTCCCTGGACTCCAGCTGGGACAATTTTATAATGCAGCTGGATAGCATAGGCTTAGGCCACCTCACACTCGAGTCACTGACAAATAGGATAATAGCAGAAGATAGCTTAAGGAGGGACCGCTCCATCAGCCGCAGGGACAGCAGGCCAACTAAGAAAGTTGAGTTCCAAACTAGGAACCTAGACTACCCAGAATGCTTCACTTGTGGCTCAAAGAATCACTACAAACGGGATTGCCCAAGAAACTCAAGGGGAAGGGACCACACCTACCAAAGGGAAAGGGAAGGCAGGAAGCCAGGGCTCCCCGATAGATCCCCATCAGACAACAGATACAGGCGCAGAGACTCCCCCGACCCAAGGAACAGAAGGGGAAGTAGGGACAGCTCTAGGGAGAGCCGACCAGGGTCCATGTATGGGATCGGGGAGAACACACACACACACTCACAAACCAGAGAAGGAGAAACATGTCTCATCGACTCGGGAGCCACCAACCACACAACTCATGACATAAAGATACTGACCTCATTCACAAAGGAAAACTACCACATTAAGGTGGCCAATCAAAACAAGGTCCTAGTGACAGGGAGAGGAAACACGTTCATAAGCGGAATAGGCAAAGTAGAGGGGGTATTACTCATACCCGAAATACCCCACAACATTTTAGCACCGCTTAAACTGAGCAAGGACATGGGCATAGAGACCACCTTCAAAGAGGGAGAAGCCTACCTGACCAGAGACAGGGAAAGCATCGGCAAAATAGTTATTAATGGAGGGCTAACATACCTCCACCCTAAAAAGAATAACCAGACCCAAGTTATCGCCCAACTAGAAAACACTGAGAATAAAGTCAACACACATGTTGAGGCAGAGGGGGGCAGGGAAGACGACCCCACCGAAGGCAACACGACACACAGAGGGAAATTGCTAATAGGCAAACCCATTCACGATGACTGCGCCCATTTGCTACACAGAAAATTGGGCCATGCCAGCTTCCCAGTCATCCAAAAAATGACAGAATGTACCAGTGATTTGAAAATAAAAAACTGCAAAAACTACTTAGAGTGTTCTATATGTAAATCATCTAAGTTAAAAACCAAACCCAGACCTAGAAAAGCCACCCGTACTACCAATTCTATCTTCCACCTGGTACATATGGACATTGTGGGCCCCATGAAGCCCTCTATAAAATACAAAAGGAGATATTTTCTGACAATAGTAGACGACTACAGCCGCTATGGCTTTGTGTATACCATTAGTCATAAAGACGAGGTATTCCAAAAATTTAAAGAGTTTTATAAGAGAGTGGAAACGCAACACAACACAAAGATAAGGCAAATAATGACAGATAGGGGGTCTGAGTTCTTATCGAGGGAATTCTCGAACTGGTCAAAGATGCACGGGATAATACACTACAAGACTTCTCCTTTTTCCGCGTTCCAAAATGGAGTCGCAGAGAAGAGGAATGGAGTCCTACAAACAATGATGAGATGCGCCCTAGAGGATGCGGGGTTAGGACAGCCATTCTGGGCGGAAGCTATCAACTACTCAAATTATACGCTGAACAGACTCTGGTCTAGCGTAATAGGGAAAACACCTTATGAGGTGATGTACGACCGAAAACCAAAGATTGCGCACCTGCACATATTTGGAGTCACGGCGGATGTGCACATCCCCAGGCAACTGAGGCGAAAAGGAGACAAGGTCTCCAGGAGATTAAGGTTCATGGGGTATGAACCAGGCACAAAAGGCTATAGATTCATTGACAGGGACAATAGGTTCATTGTATCCAGAACAGCGGTGTTCCACGAGAACGCCAACTGGTCTAAGATACACCTCAACGAGACACTCATCAGACAGGAAGACACAAACGAATCAAGGGACGAAAGCAAACCCATCACATTAGAAGCAAATACACAAGACAGACAAAGACCAAGACACCATGAAGTAGCCACCAAGGGGTGGAAGGAAGACCACTCCATCATCAAGGTAGACACGGTCACAGAGAAGGAGGCCAAATACATGCACGACACCGACACAAGACCCATGAGACCTATCAGACCCAACAGAAACAAAATGCCCAAGAGGTTTAAAGATTATGTCATGTCCATTCACCCAAATAGAACAACACCCAACTCATACGAAGAAATCATTAGTCTGCCGCAGGTAGAGAGAGATAAGTGGGAGCAAGCTATGGAAAGGGAGATGGCTAGCCTGCGCGAACTGAACGTGTACACCCCCTCTAAGGTCCCAGCCGATAAGACACTCATAGGCACGAAGTGGGTTTTCAAAATCAAGGAACTCGAAGACAACAAGGCCCTCTACAAGGCTAGACTCATAGCTCAGGGGTTCGCCCAAAGGTATCCAGACGACTACACGGATACCTACTCACCCACAGTTAGGGCAGAAAGTGTCAAAAGCGCCCTAGTAGTTGCATCTATCTTAGGCCTAGAAGTCTACCAATTTGACGTTCAAACCGCATACCTCCATGCGAAGTTAGACAAAGAAATATATGTCAGGGCACCCCCAGGGAAAGGCGCGAAAGAGGGAGTCACTTGGCTACTAAACAAAAGTTTGTACGGTTTAAGACAGTCCGGGAAAAGATGGTATGAATGCCTAGCCAAAACACTCAGGGACATGGGTTTTACCGCCACATCAGCAGACCTCTGCCTCTTCGCCAAGAGGGAGGGCACATCGATCGAATACGCACTCGTTTACGTAGACGACATCCTGTACATGGGGCAGCACAAGCAAAATTGCGATAAATTCGCCAGAGAACTGGGGAAACAATTCACACTCAAGACCCTAGGGAAAGTCAATAAGTATCTAGGAGTACAAATCGAGAAAACAGAGAACGGGTTCAAGGTTTCTCAAAGGGAGAAAATATTAGAACTTGTACACAGATGCAACATGAGGGACGCTAAACCATGTGAAACCCCCATGCAAACAGACTTCTTGAAACATATGCACGAAGAGGGGGAGTCATTTAAGGACAACACCTTGTATAGATCTGTCATTGGATCCCTCCTGTATATTGCCAATTGGACAAGGCCCGATATCAGCTTAGCTGTTAATTTATTATCCAGACATGTCAGTGAACCCAAGGTATACCACTGGGAAGGGGTGAAGCGAGTAATCAGGTACCTGAAACATAGCATAGACGTGTACCTATGCCTGGAACCATCCAAATCCAAAAAACCGGCGCTGACCTGCTATGCGGACGCTGACTGGGCAGGTGATACCAAGAGCAGGAAAAGCACATCAGGTTACGTGTTCCTCATCAATAACTGCCCGGTACACTGGTATACTGGCAAACAGAACCTAGTTGCCACATCCACGGCAGAAGCAGAGTACATCTGCCTATCAAAGGCAGCTAACAATTTAGTGTGGTTCGATGACCTGCTCTCTGAAATATGGACTGAACCGGCTTATCCTATAACTATCCACGAGGACAATAAAGCAGCCATAGACATCTCCAACGCAGAAGCAGTGGGTCAGAGGTCCAGACATATCGACATCAAGCATAAGCATGTCAGGCAATTATCAAATGTAGGTTTTATTAGGGCCGTACATTGTGAAACCTCTGAGCAAGTCGCGGACATTCTAACGAAACCATTACCAAACAAGCAACACACATATCTCACATCAAAACTAGGGGTGACCATGCCGGGTACGAATCAACCCCGAATGTTAGGCATTTAGAGGGGGATTTGTTACAAGTAAATGCCTAACTGTGTATACACCATTGCATAGACTGACCCACTGATCCCTCCTCCCTCACTTAGCCCTTCCCATAACCCCTCCTTACCTTGACTCCACCTCCTCCATATATAAAGGCTGTGCGCAGAAGTCCAGAACCAGTTCCAAATGAGTTTATCTGAATAGAAAGAAATTGAGTAAATAAATACATTGAACTCAAAGCCTATCGTGTCTGTGATTATTGGGCAAGATCCTTGGAAAACTTACTTATCAGGCATGATACCACACCAGCCTCCTCGTCGTCTGGATCAGCCACAATCCGCGCAGGCCGCTAGCAGGCCACAACACCAGGTTCTCTGGATTCACCAGCAAACTTTTGTTCCTAGTTAGAATACATTCAAGGGTTTCCCAGAATGAAGGCAGCCTACTTTCAGGGAAAGTCACAGATCTCTCTCTTGATGATCAAGTTAACTTAGATGGGAGCTGCACCACCTAAGGCCATAGCTAAGAACTGGTACAGAGGATGAGAGTCTAGAGCCGTGATGGCAAACCTATCGTACGTGTGCCAGAGGTGGCACGCAGCACCCTCTCTGTGGACACATGAGCCGTCGTCCCAGTTCAGTTCCGCCATGCATGTGCGTGTAGCTCCACCAGCCAACTGGTCTACGAGTCTCTGCCGCACATTAATGGACCCGCACATGAATGCATGCACAGGGGGTGGGGTGCATGCTTGGGGGCTGTGTGTGCATTGCAATTTGGGGGTTCAGGTGCTCATGTATGCATTTGCATGTGCACACATGGGCTTTGGGCACTTGGTCTGGAAAAGGTTAGCCATCAGTGGTCTAGACATTTAAACTTCGGAAGAAAAAGACCAGGTGGACAAAGGTTTCCTGCATAGCTTCTGCTGTATTACTCTCTCCCTGGCTGTGCAGGAATCCTCAGTCTTTATACTAAATGGTATATCAGTAATGGAGTGGTTTGTTTCTCTTCCCTTTAGTTTAGTAGTTATTACTTGGGTTATTTTTAAAAAATCTTTTCTGAAAATGTATTATTGTTTTAAATAAAGATTAAAAATGAAAAATACAGATATTACCCAGAAATGGACAAAGTTAATGAAAGATATCCACAGTACACTGAGTTGTTTTCATGATATAAAAATGAACACTTCTGAGTTTAATGCCAAAATTTCCACAATTATTTATAAACATTGAAACAACAAAACATTCCTGTAAATAATATGGATAAATATTTAATTGCTGATTTCCCTTTATACTCCAAACAATTTGCAATACCAATTGGTGTTGACTGCAGAATCCATACTCAAAGAACTTGTTGTTTTAGATCTTAAATTTATATATATTTATATCTTGCTCCATAATCTACTGGTATACAGTATACTACTAAAGATCTTATATTTATATATATTTATATCTTGGTCCATAATCTATATACTACTAAAACTCTTGTTATTGTTTGATTGTTTGTAATGTTCAACCGGGTGAAACAGCGCATCCTAAGGCAACAATTTTTATCCTGTTGTACCTCAAATGGACTAATTTACAACACACATCCCAAATAAGGAACATGTCTCCCATGGGATTAAAATTTGGCAAAATTGTGGCCATTTCAGTCCCACTGTACCTTCTGACTACATTTTCCAGAAACCCATAGGTTGTGTGGCGTTAGGGAAAATGGGAGTAACTATCCCTCTTCTCTTTACTACTCTGGTCCTTGTGCCCAATCAGTTGGCAGCAAGGCTCAACAGGCAAGTGGAGATTGGCTGTTTTGAAACTGAGGGTGAAATTTGAAATCTTTTAATGATAGTGGGCAGCAAGGGAAGGATAAGGAAGTGACTCAGATGCCTGCCGGTGAGATAGGGTTGGGAGAGACACCTGTGGTGGATGGGTGATCTCTCCCTCTCTGGATGGAAGTGGGTGAAGTTTTCATTGTGGTCTGCGTCTCCCTTTGTTCCCCTCAACAAAGTCATTTCCACAGATCAGCAGATGAGGAGCGATTTCTGATACTCCCTTCCAATTTCCCACAATGTCATTAGGGAAGGTGACAGAAAGTTGAAGTTGTTCCCACTCTCACTCCTTTTTGCCTGCCTGTGGTTAATCTGTTTCTCTGTTTATGTAAAGAAATATGTCTGCAAGGATGACCCAACTACTCACTGGTTCTCTGGTACAATATATATATGAAAGCCATTCTTGGTTCAATTTCAACACCTGTTATGTATGTATGCTATTAGTTTTGCCATTGCAAAGAGCTGTGCTTACTTTTATTTACCAGCTCTTTTTTTTCAGCTCCTTATTTCAACACTTTGTGGTTGTTTCCCCTGACATTTCTTCCCACCCACCTCACCAGCCAAGGAAAATGAAATTATCTTTATAGTGGTCATAAGTAAAAGTTACAATAAAAGTGAAAACAGCCTACTTTCTTTCTTCATTACATAGGTATAATATGAAATCTCTTTCCCGTGTCATTTATGTAAGACTTAGAAGCAGATGGCAGTCTAACAATGATTGCATTTTACCTGTTCATTTTTACAGCCTCAAATATATATACTATTCCCATTTCAGAACAAGCAGTGTTATGCAGAGCACAGTCTGGAAGTAAAAAAAAAAATAACTTCAAGGAACTAAAGGCAAGCGATAAGCAAAGAAAGGGAAATGTAACAAAAACTGATTTATGCCAACACTTCCCACTATACTGCTTCATTGCTTTCTAGTCTTGAAATCATTTATACCTCCACCATGTCTATATAGCACTGCCCACATTGGCTTTAATTCATTTTCTTCTGAGGATTTCATTAAATCCTACTGACTTTTTTGGTCTTTTGCCTTTCTTTTGCTCTCTTCATTTTTATTTATTTATTTGTATCCTGCCTTTATTATTTTATAAATAACCCATTTGCCCATTTGGCATTATGTTGTGTCTGCTTCTACTAACATGAAAGTACATGTTATATTCAGGTAATCCTGAACTTACAACCATTTGTTTAGTGACTGTTTGAAGTTACAATGGATAGAAAAAATGACTTTTCACACAGGAGCATTGCAGCATTCCCATGGTCACATGATCAAAATTTGGACACTTGGCAACTGGCATGTATTTATGACGGTTGCTATATCCCAGGTTAAGTGATCATCTTTTTCAAACTTCTAGTCAATGGGAAAACCGTGTTGTTAACTTAATAACTGCAGTGATTCACTTAACAACTGTGGCAACAAAGGTCATAAAATGGGGCAAAACTCACTTAACAACTGCCTTATTGAGCAACAGAAATTTTGGACTCAGTTGTGGTCCTAAGATGAAGACAACCTGTATTAATAAAAATTAAGGATATGCTACTACTTTCAAAGATGTTGTGTCTTGTTCCCTTTGGATTTTCTACGTTTATGTGTGTTTGAAGCAAAAAATTAGAGAATTTAAAATAGATTTTTCCTACTGTACACAATTTATTCCTGAATTTCTTGCTAATAATGTTACACATAATTAAGCTGCTAAATAAGCTGAAAGCTGCAGTCTTAATCACAGGTATTGGAGAAAAACTTACGGTATATAGCTTATATGAAAGTTTTTGTACTAATAAGTCAATATTTAAGAAAAACTGATTTGACTTAGGAAAATGTAGGCAAGGCACCAGGTAAGAATGAAAAATACATTTGTGTTCTGCTTTCCCAACTGTGTTGTATGCTTGACATAGTTTTGATGATAATCATTTATCAACAAACATGGTAAAACACAGTAGATTGAGAAGCCGTATTCCAGTGGTGGGTTTCAGCAGGTTCTGACCAGTTCTGGAGAACCAGTAGCGGAAATTTTGAGTAGTTCGGAGAACCGGTAGTAAAAATTCTGACTGGCACCGCCCCCATCTATTCTCTGCCTCCCAGCTGATCAGGAGGAAATGGGGATTTTGCAGTAACCTTCCCCTGGAATGGGGAGGGAATGGGGATTTTGCAGTATCCTTCCCCTGGAGTGGGGACGGAATGGAGATTTTGCAGTATCCTTCCCCTGCCATGCCCCCACCAAGCCATGCCACGCCCACCAAGCCACACCCACCGAACCGGTAGTAAAAAATTTTGAAACCCACCACTGCCATATTCCATATTATTTTTGAATGATCCTTGATAATGGATTACTATCTGAAACACAATGGAAATACAAAGATACTATTTGGAAATAAACAGTAGCTGCTTTGTTTTGTTTGCTTGTATTTTCTACATTGCTGTGATATGTGTATTTGTATGCATATGCATGGAGTTTTTTGATTGTAATATTAAGGTTACTACATTTTGCATATCTTGGGTTAATATAAGGTTCTACAAAAATTCCTGGAAAGTTTCCAACCCTCTCCCCCAACATATTAAAGAAATAACAAGATTTGTTCCAAAGGGAATAAATGGTAAGACGTAGTTTAGAAAGATCACATAAAAGCTATTGTAGGATATTAGTTGGTATCTTAGCAAGAACTATTCCTAGAAAAAAGGAAAGTGAGATAACTAGCAAGGGTAGAATAGTGTTCAAAGAGACAGAGAATGTAATGAGAAAGTGCAGATTAAAGGCTATTTGTAACACACAGTACGACAATGATAACGCTATGCCTCATTTTGATTGGAAAAAAAATATTCTAAATTGGAATAGGGTGCAAATATATACAAATGTTATCAGTATTGTAGAGCTCATTATTTTAAATGTAGCGGGTTCGTTCACAGAACTGCATCCCCCCTTAGGTGAGGGAATTCTGCTCTTGACAACAATTCCCATTATTGAACCCTCCCCTGCCATCTTCTTGGATGGGCTGCAAAACTACTCCAGAGGTTTTTTCAGATTTGGGAGGGGGTACCTAGGGGGTATGAACATTAAGAATCTGTTCCACTGGCAAAATAGCATCTGCCAGTCGAATGACACTGTTGGATCCATCCCATGTATTTTAATGTTCAATTTCTGAATACATTAACATATTTTACAATTCTATAACGACAACTCTATATTTTTTCATAAAATGGTAACTTACTTGGAAAAAAAGTTTCAAATAAACTAGGCCTATCTAATATAGAAAAGGGACGTGGTGGCTCAAGTGGCAAAGACGCTGAGCTTGTCGATTGAAAGGTCGGCAGTTTAGCAGTTCAAATCCCTAGTGCCGCATAATGGGCTGAGCTTGTCCCATTACTTGTCCCAGCTTCTGTCAACCTAGCAGTTCGAAAGCACGTAAAAAATGCAAGTAGAAAAATAGGAACCACCTTTGGTGGGAAGGTAACAGCGTTCCGTGCGCCTTTGGTCATGCTAGCCACATGATGACAGAGACATCTTCAGACAGTGCTGGCTCTTCAGCTTTGAAACAGAGATGAGCACCGCCCCCTAGAGTTGGGAATGACTAGCACATATGTGTGAGGGGAACCTGTACTTTTACCTTTTTATCTAATATAGAAACTATGTTTGTATTTCTTATAAAACTTTTCAATAAAAAAAAAATGCAAGTAGAAAAATAGGGACCACTTTGGTGGGAAAGTAACAGCTTTCCGTGCGCCTTTGCATTTAGTCATGCCGGCCACATGACCACGGAGGCATCTTTGGACAGTGCTGGCTCTTCAGTTTTGAAACGGAGAGGAGCACCGCCCTCTAAAGTCAGGAACGACTAGCACATATGTGTGAGGGGAACCTTTACTTTTACCTTTTTATCTAATATAGAGACTAAAAGAAGATTCCAGGAAAGTCAAATATAAACAGTGGCCTTTGTAATACAAAAAGGATTGGCCAGCATCAAAAGGAAATTGTGTTGTCACAAAGCCCATACTATTGCACCAAGAGAAACATTAGTTAATTTTAGTTAAGTCATCTAAAAGAAATGGAACTGCCAATGTGATAAGAAACAATATAATGACAAGGGGGGAAAGGCAACATCTGATTTTTTAGCTGTAAATTTTTTAAGGTGGGAATGGTATCAATTCTAGGCAAAAAGATCAGTGATGGGAAACCATCCTTCTTTTCCTAAGACCACTGCAGATAAATTGCTATAATTCTGATTAACAGACGGTGAACTGGAATTGAGATGTACAGTAGGAATTTTAACAAATGTCTGTGTATTTCTGAAGTTTTCTGGAGTTACGGCTGGATGTGAATTGAATGAAATTATCTATGATGATTTATTTATACCTAAAACTGATCACTTGTATTGGAATCATCAGTTGATGAATGCATCAATTAATCATCGTGACTTGTCAATAATGCCTATTGAAATAGGGATTTATAGAAATAAAATAGGATCTGAACCAGTTTAACCGTTAATTATATTTGGAAAGAAATTTTGGAATTTTTAAATGTTTAGAATTTTGGAGTTTGATGTTCAGTTGTAATGTACCTTATTGATGAGAGTGAACTAAGCAAAGAGTATTTTATGGATAAATTTCAGATACTGACATCAGACAATGGTTTTCTTCCTATTTTAATGTTCTTCAGGTATAAGAATATGTCAATAAGTCACATTATACTATTAATATACTAATATTAAATACTATATTTGAAATCTTTCGCTATTGGGAAGGGGAAACCACTACCATTCCCTCAATTGAAATTTAAATTGATTTGATCTTTCCCCACCCTTGCTGTGTAATTAATTAATGAAGAATGAATCATTATCTACTTCTAGGAGAATCAATGAAAATTTATATCAAATTATCTGCAATGTCCTCACCATTAAAGATGATTATTTGATTAAAGATGTGAACAACGATCTTACTTGTTACATTCTGTCAATCTTCCTGATCCAGTAGAGGTTTAATGGCAAGGTCTTGTAAACTCCATTGTAAATTTAGATTGGCTTCTATTATACTCATTGATATGGATCACATATAATATGCTCAGAATGTCAGTTTTTATCTGCTTATCCATTCAGTTGTGGAATCCCTAAATGCACATACAACTCACTTGCAAATTCCTTTTGGGTTCATTTTCTGCTTCTGCCTGCATAAAGCATTACAACTGTCAATTTGATCCAATGAACAAGACTCTGAATAAGAAAATACCTTTCCCAGATATTCTTACTTTAATTCATCCAACATCCTAGTTTGTTTTCAGAAAAAAAATAAGTATTCCCAAAGGTCTTTAGGAAGATTTATTTTTCTATAATTGAAGTCAGGTTGACATTGGTCATACAATGTTTTTCATACATTTATTTAGTTCAGATATAAACTTTCTTAGGTTTTCTTAAAGCTATTCCTTTAAAAACTATGCCACAGCCATTCAATTTTGGCTGCTAATAAATAAAACTTTCTTTCACTGTAGGCTTCTTAATCTAACCAGGTACCAGTGCCTTCCACTTTTATTTTGTTTCCAAATATTTTTGAGAAAGTGCCATAATAGTCTTATTTTTTTTCCAACTAACATTACAGTATATGTTTATATGTGCGTGCACACATATTGGCAGACACATGACATAGGCTCTAAAACTACAAGACCATTGTGTATAATAACAATTTATGCTTTAGTACTGTGTGATCTAATATCAGATGTTCAAAATGTAGACATAAGGAAACTGTAGACATGTTGCAAACTCCTAAAGCTTTTTGCATTAATGTAGCTAGAAGCTCCTCACAGCTGCTGCTCAGCCTAAGGGATACGTTGCTTTGATGAAGTCCAAAGCAAAGTCAGAATAAAATTGGGAATAAGGAAAACACCCTCTCCTGTGCCTCATAGGAATGTAGCAGGATTTTGCCTCAATCAGCCAAACTGTTTTGTGCTTTCACACTTGGGGAAAAAAAAGTATTTTCTTAAATATGAATATTTTTATCTATAAAAGTTTTTATTGCTTCTATCTATAAGAAGCTAGAGCTGTGCGAAAACAAGAATGAGAGGATGAGCTGAAATCTTAAGCAACACCTTGTTTCCAGGAAAACTGGACACTGTTTTTGGTAATAAGAACTGTGTTGGGCAGAATGCTTTTTCCGGTAAGGGCATGTAGATCTTGGCAAAGCTCCAACAAACCATAGGTGTAATTATTAGCAGTCCCTAACTGGTTGGAAGTGACCTTAGCATGTGTGATCTTTCAACAGTATCCACAAGAGCATCCCAAACCAGTCTCAGATTGGATATTGAGGAAGTCAACTTAAACAAAATACGAATACTGGAAATATGTGATTAAGCCTTGCATCTAACTAATGATAGTATTAGGGTGGAAACATCAGATCTTACATAGAGATAAGCCTTTTAGCTCAGCTTCTCTCTTTCAATCTTTCATTTTATAAGGCATCAGAAAATTTATTTCACAGCACATTGTTTCACTTTGTTGGCTAATTGTACACATTCGTGTTCCTCAACTTGTACATCAACTTTAAATCCTTGAAATGTGCCTCAAGTTGTGATTGTGGCATGACAATCAACTCTTATTATGTCCAAACTTTGGAAAAGAGGCAACTTATACCTAACCCTACCTTGATAATAGGATCTTACTGTAGCTAAAGCTAGGATCAAAGAGCAACTTTAATAACCTGTTTCTGAAGATTACCTTTCACTGAGAAATTGTACCTTACTCCCCCACAAATCTGCTTTTTTAAAATTATTCCAGAATTACTGTGCTATAATCTTAAACTTGTGCTGAAGTTAGAGCCAAAAATGTCAGAACATTGTAGTATTGTCTTCATTTTTCTTTCTTTTTTAATATCTAACTAATCTTCTACTCTAATAGTTATTAGATTATTGACCAAGATACACTATTCCTTACAATATCCAACAGATTTTCACCGTGTTGTTTGGTGCCAACCCAAAATACTGCTTTTTAAAGAATCTATTGATTCTTTGTTATACTATATGACTTTTTCAGTTTTCAGCACCAACTTCAATTTATTCCTCCAATGTATTTTCTAGATAGAGTTATGTCCATCATCCACGTTTACCTTGTGCTCTTGGTCAGCTTTTCAAAATAAAACCTACAATACATGGGAATTGCTTGGGGGGTTATTTGTGTGTGTGTGTGTGTGTGTGTGTGTGTGTGTGTGTGTACAAAAATGGTTACTGCCCAATGTCTTGTTCTAAATGACATGAATTTACAAAGGCAGTTTTTGTTTTTTCCTTATTTTATCACCTAAGTCAACTAAAATGTACTTCTCTGTCAAGCAATAACATTGACTGTCAACATTTTAGCATATATAAGCACACTAAAAAGGTAAAAAACAACAAAAAATATTCCTAGGGAGCAGATAATAAACTCATAGACACAAAACTGAGCAGCCATAGTACATCTGAATAATATTTAAATCCTGTTAACCAGAAAAGAGCTATCTGTTTAAGAAAGAACATTCAGAATTTCAAATTGTTACTGATGAACAAGATATTGTTAATCATAAGGATGTCAAAACCTCATTTCAAGATCTACTGATAAATATAGGTGACCACATGACATTCCATGTAACTTGCAGTAGAGATGGATTCCTCCTCAGATATCTCAGTAAAGGTCAAATTAATGCACAGAGAGAGTCCATAGACAGACAAAATGAGTAGCTGGGTCCTTTGGGATTGTGTCTTTGGTGGTCTTTGGGGGACATTTTTTTTTATCATGACATTGTACAGATCAATGATCACTTTCTTGTTAATTGCTTTCAGCAAAGCCCTTTTCTATGGATTTGATGTTTTGGAAATCTCTTTTGCACTCCGGATAACTTTAGTTGTGTATTCTTTCTGTCTAGAAAAATCCATTTTAGAGCTCTTCTGTAATCTTTGTTTTTCTCCATCCTGAATTTCTTGGACTAAGGTACAAACTTCCGCCTCTTAGCAAATCGTCAACCATGTTTGAACTTGTAAGATGACCAGGGTTGGATCTAAGAAATCCTGGGTAGCTAGATAAGGAAGTTGGAAAAAAATAACAGAAGAAATTAATGGCAAACCACTTCCATACTTCTCCCCACAATTCAATATAGATACACATGTGAAATTACTTGAAGGAAAATGTAGCTTTTAAGAAACTTGATTGTTTACCCTCAGATCCGAATCATGTAAGAGCAAATTTAAAAATGTAGTTCAGATACAAATCTTGGAGAGAAACAAATAAGAATCTAAGAATGCAAGGTTGATTTTAATCTTGTTTTAATGAAGATATATTTTTATGTCTGTAAGCCACCCTATGGTAGGATGTGCAGCCAATACATTTGATAGATAGATAGATAGATAGATAGATAGGTAGGTAGGTAGGTAGGTAGATAGATAGATAGATAGATAGATAGATAGATAGATAGATAGATAGATAACACATATT
Source organism: Pituophis catenifer annectens (assembly GCF_029215685.1). Lineage (NCBI taxonomy): Eukaryota > Metazoa > Chordata > Lepidosauria > Squamata > Colubridae > Pituophis > Pituophis catenifer. The sequence goes on from NW_027256883.1 coordinate 138,108,508, forward strand.
TATTGTTATTTTCCATCCCTGTTCTTTTATCATGAAGATATGGGGATCAGTTCACTTATTTTCTTCTATGAAATTTCCTCTCAATTACTTATCAAATTAATTGCATGAAATTCCAGATCGATTTCTACAGATTATTTTTCCTGTCATTTGCATACATTTTATATGCCTCTCTTTTCATAATAAATCTATTTGTGGATAACTTTCCCTAATATCAGGTATTTTGAATACCTCTGTCTCAAAATGCTTTTTTTGCCTGCAGTTTTCTCTAATATATGGCTTTTGAAAAGATTTCTTGAGACAAACACAATAGAGATAAAATTTGAACATTGCTGATATATTATGGCATAATTTACTGAATGCAGCATGTAAGTTTGATACATGTTCATACCATATTATATTTTTGGTTTAAAACTTTTGAAAGTTCAAAAATACAATATCTACACTTATCATTATTGACACTCTATCAATACGTTCTAACATTTAGTGAAAAAGCATTACAGGTGTATAATCTTAATGGGGATTACTTCAATAAAGGCTGATTTTATGAAAAAAATACATATGTTGGGACAGCTGCAGAGTTGTAAACAGTCTCAAAGATTAGAGCAAAAGTTAACACTACTTTCCTTCTGTTTTTTTTAATTTAATAATGAATGGATAGTGCCCAATACAGCAGTATTGAACATATTTATAAATCCTTTGCAATACATAGCAAATGTGCTTTAATTTAAATTATATAACTGTGTTGTAATCAGGAAGAATTTTTATCTAACCACAAATAGCATTAATTAAGCTGTAAAACCAGTTAGGACATTTATTACCACTAAAGCAATACAGATTAAAAATAAAAACTAATCAAAACAAACTGTCTGGCTTTCCTCTATTCTGTTCCTAAGATGGATCATCTATTTCCTTGATACTTTTATCTTCAGTTATGTTTTTCATCTCATAACTAGAAACAAATGTTAAGCTCACTGCCAGGTCATTTCTAGATCCCATTAAAAAAAATCCCAATAATTTGGTATTATATTGACTACAATTCGGTCTTCTACAATAGAACTTGTAATACTGGTTCTTTTTTAGGCATGATCTTTTGTATTTCAGTTAAGAGAGTGTGATTGCAGTATAGAAACAGGTTTATGCAATAGCTTCTGTTATCAGCAAAAGCAGCAAAAATAAAAGCAATCAGCAATCAAGGACCAGTCTAACAAACACTGTAAACTGAAAAGCACCGAACAACTTGGCATTAAGTTAGAATTTTAATGAACAATATCCTGCTTGTTTTCATAAAGTACAGGTAGTCTTTGATTTACAACAGTTCATTAAGTGCAGTGGTGAAATTTAAAATTTGTTACTACTGGTTCTGTGGGTGTGGCTTGGTGGTGGTGGTGGTAATGTGATTGAGTGGGCGTGACAAATATCTTTTTTTTTTACTTTTAAAACCATTTTTTCTACAACCTCTTTGGCGAAGTGGTTGTAAAAAAATGCTTTCAAAAGGCTGTGACAATCCCAGCTGAGTTGCCTGATTGGCAGAGGCTTTTTTTCTTTTAAAAGCCTCTGTCGATCTGGCAACTCAGCTTGGATCGTCAGAGCATTTAAAAGAAAAAAAGCCTCTGCCGAGTCAGGCAACTCAGCTTGGATCGTCAGAGGCTTTTAAAAAAAAAAAAGCCTCTGCCGATCAGGCAACCCAGCTTGGATTATCAGAGGCTTTTAAAAGCACTTTTTCTACAACCTCTGAAGAGGTTGTAGAAAAAGCCTTTGACGATCCCAGCTGAGCCGTGTGATCATCAGAGGATTTTTTTTTACTTTTAAAAGCATTTTTTCGGTCGAAGAAGTTGTAGAAAAAATGCTTTTAAAATTTTTTAAAAAAATGGGCATGGGGGTGGGCAGGGATTTTTGCTACCGATTCTCCAAACCACCCGCCTTCATCGCTACAGGATCGGGTGATCCGGTCCGAACCGAGAGCATTTCACCCCTCATTAAGTGACTGTTCAAAGTTACAATGGCACTGAATAAAATGACTTATGACCGTTTTTCACAGTTATAACCTTTGGAGCAACCGCCTGAACATGTGATTAAAATTCAAATGCTTGGCCTATTTACGATAGTTGTTGTGTCCAGTGATCATGTGAACACCTTTTGCGATCTTCTGACAAACAAACTCAATGGGGGAACCCAATTCACTTAACAACTGGGTACTAGCTTAACAACTTTAGTGATTCACTTAGCAACTGTGGCAAGAAATGTCATAAAATGGCACAAAATTCACTTAACCAATGTTTCACTTAACAACAGAAATTTTGAGCTCAATTATGGCCATATGTTACGGTCGAATGACTATCTGTATTTAGCAGTACAGATCAGAAAGGAAGCAGGCAAAAGCTTTTCTTCTTTACTTAGAATAGAATCTTCTAGAAAATTCTAGAAGATGAAACAAAGGAAGGATGTACTTCAAGTATCTAATCCTATAATTTCTTTTCTGCTGTGATCCTTGCCACACTTTTCACACAGGTTGAGAGAGAAAGAAGAATAAATACAGGTGACTGTTAGGAAACTTAGTATCCTCTGAATATTCTGGATTTCTGTTTCCATCAACCAGATGGCAAGAGACTAAAAGACCCAAAACATCTGAAAGGTTCTAGTTGCTCAAGCTGGCTGAATTCTTTGTATGTTTCATTTCATTGCCCATTATTATTCATATGGGTTTCTTCCCTAATGAGATTATGTAAAATTCAGGCAGTATGACTGGTGGCCTCATTGTCTTAAAGTAGAATAAACAAACAGATAATGTAGGTGTTTTTTTTTTAAAAAAGTAGTAATATTTCTTAGGAGTAAGTTTAATGTATTTCAAAACTGGTGAATAATCTGTTACAAATAATTTCATTCTTAATTCTAATTATGAGATTTTGTCATTTCTCCCATTAATCATAGTGCCAGTATTTTCCCTCAAGGCCAAGGTCAAAAGTTTCCTGCTGTTATTTTATCTAGAAACATACTCGCTAGTTTGCTGTTCCATGGCATGAATATTTATATTGTACAGGTAATAGAGTAAATATTAGCACCATGAATTATTAAAAATCGAGGTAAAATTGCTGAAATTGTTTTTATTTGATGGCAGGGTTGTTCTGTATCTTAGTATACTTGTTGGAGGTGAATTAAATTCAGAAGAAATGCCTCTCCATAATTATTATGGCATATTTTTTTTTGGTATTAATGGAAATTTTAGTTAAATAATATAAATGATTAAAGTATTTTGGAAGAGAGTCAATTGTAAAGCAAATCAAAGTGGTTATTTTAATAATATATTATCCAAAGGGACCTTTCTGTCTCTAAGGAATGTGACTGACACAGTTGTTTAGGCACTTAGCGAATATTTGATTCTCTCTTCAAAGTTATTTAAGTTCCTTTGTTTTTCTGTTCTGAGATTAGTTTCTAATACAGAAAAGTGAAAAATACTTATAAGATAATCGTCACCCCGCGCTCTAAATGAGTTTTTATACTGTTTTTACATGTATGTTTGTATGTTTGTATAGCAATAGCAATAGCAATAGCAATAGCAATAGCACTTAGACTTATATACTGCTTTACAGTGCTTTACAGCCCTCTCTAAGTGGTTTACAAAGTCAGCCTATTTCCCTCAACAATCTGGGTCCTCATTTTATCCAACTCGGAAGGAACGAAGGCTGAGTCAACCTTGAGCCTAGTGGGATTTGAACTGCCAAATTGCAGGCAGCCAGCATCAGCAGAAGTAGCCTGCAGTGCTGCACTCTAACCACTGTAGCACCAAGTGTGATATGAGTGTGATATGAGTGTGTGTGTATACATATGTGTATGTCTATTTTCCATTAAAAAGGCAGAAAATCACTAGAAAATGTTCACATTTGGCTTTTATAATTAAAAATTAAATTATATTTTGTTAAGGATATTGGTGTTGTGTTACCAACCAGCAGAGTAAATGCACAAGGAAACGTTGCTGAGAGCAATGAATAAGAGATATGCAAACTGGTTTATCAAAAGCTTACTTTATAATAGAAAAACAGTCTCATAGTCTTGAAACAAATTCCAAGTCTTTGTCAGTAAATCAGTCCAGTAGTTACAGAATCTTCTTACTCAACAAACAGTAGTTGCTTAGAATAACAAACTCACTCTGGTTCACAAACCACGATGGTAACAACGATGATTAGCAGATAACAATTCCTCTCAATGGTAGCATATCATAGCAGCTTCATCATCAAACTGAATACGTTACAGTACCTTGCTTAAATACTCTCACAACTAGTCATTACCTAATTATAGCATGACTCAGCATTACAATGAATACCTTTAAAGTAACATAATACATTTACAGATTAAAGTTACAGTACACTTATATTGCCTGGACAACTGTTAGGCTCAAACCATATCCTAACATATTTTATATTTAAATATTTTATATGTATAAAATATAATTTTATCTTTTATAATTGTTTCAATTATAAAATTAGGTGGGGTAATATGTACCACTTTCCTATAATGGAATTTTAATGTTTTTAAAGTATGAAACTTTTTGTAAAATGGTGTTTTAGGCTTTCACCTGTGCTACAATTTAAGACCATGATTTAGTGGGTCAAAGGTTTTTCAGCTATTCTCTGCCTGAACAGCTGAGAAATTTTTTTCCAGACAGAACTTAGTTATGGGCTATAAAAATATGAACCTTTGTTATGAAGGGTGTTGTAGGTTTTCCTTGATTCAGATATTTTCCACCTCAGTATCCAATCAAAAGAACCTCAAGCCAGACTAACAGAAGTTACTCACTTGAAGGAAAAAGAGTGTAGCAGAAGTTAAAATAACATCCACTTGGAGTTCAAAGTAAATAGAGTTAATGAATCCAGAAGGATAAAAGCCAAAGGAAAAATGGGTGACATGATAACAGTGTTCCAATATCTAAGGGGCTGCCACAAAGAAGAGGGAGTCAACCTATTCTCCAAAGCACCTGAAGGCAGGACAAGAAGTGAGGGATGGAAATTAATCAAGGAGAGATCCAACCTAGAACTAAGGAATTTCCTGATAGTTAGAACAATTAATCAGTGGAACGACTTGTCACCTGAAGTTGTGGCTGCTCCAACACTGGATTTTTTAAAGATGAGATTGGGCAATTGTTTGTCTGAAATGGTACAGGGTTTCCTGCCTGAGCAAGAGGTTGGACTGGAAGACCTCCAACTTTGTTATTCTCTTATTCTGACTACAGCATGAAATAGGAAACATTTTGAATTAGAGATTGAACAGTATTTTGGATTTTAAATTTTTAAATAATCTATTTGGGAAATATAAGAATCACAGATAATCACAATCCCTCCCTCCCTCCCTTCCTCTTCCTTTTTTCTTTCTTTCTTTCTTTCTCTTTCTTTCTTTCTTTCTTTCTTTCTTTCTTTCTTTCTTTCTTTCTTTCTTTCTTTCTTTCTTTCTTTCTTCCTTCCTTCCTTCCTTCCTTCCTTCCTTCCTTCCTTCCTTCCTTCCTCCCTCCCTCCCTCCCTCCCTCCCTCTTTCTTTCTTTCTTTCTTTCTTTCTTTCTTTCTTTCTTTCTTTCTGGCTTAAAGAAGTAGTTGTGATCTTGAAGAGCAAAATTGCTGCATTAAATCCACTTTCCTCCCATTCTCCAATCTTTGGCCAGAAGAAAACTGGCCAAAGCTAGAAATCTGAGAATTCTTTGGAAATTGCTCACCTCTCAACTGCCTCTAAATATATGCTTGATTAAACATTAGTTCTTATCAACTTTTCCAACTTTTAAGTTAAATAAAATGCTGATTTCTGAAAGTTAGGACATACAATTCAATAACAAAATCAGTTAATAAAATACCCACTCTTCCACTTTAAGATGCTGTGAGATAAACTATAGAAACATTATTTTCTTAAAGTTTGGAGGCTCCTGTGCTCTGTTTTCAAACAACAGCAAATACGGGACATAAGATTAACTCTGAAAGAAATAAGAACAGCGTTGGCAGAGATGGGGAATCCCAGGCAAAATATGAGCTATTTATCAGCAATCCGAATTCTACCTAGCAAAGTTCAGTGGTCTTTATGGAGAAATTCAGGCTTACATTGTCTGCTACGCTTGTACAAGTTTCACCTTTGCTCTCTTGCAATAAGACAGCATGATTGCTTTGGAATGGAGTGCGGTGATTCTTAAAAGGACACTGGCTTTGTTCTGATTTGAAGCACTAACATATAATTGGTGACAATCAGATGGGGGGGGAGAGAAGTCTGAAATAGTATGTGTGGGGTATTCTTTATTTTTTTTAAAAAAGCTCAAGGAATTCAAGCTTGAAATTTAAGCATGAGAATAGGCACGGGTGGAATGACTAAATATGAACAGGTTTTTTTTCTTCTTCTTGCGGATATTAAACCAAAAGAATATGTTAATAGTTTCTGCGGGTGTGATACTATTAATATCTGCTTTTAATGCATTGAATATAGTGGGATTCTAGGACAGGAGACTGCAATTTTCTGGTGTGCTACAACTACAGAGAGCTGATTTGATGTAGTGTTTAAGGTCCTGGTCTAGAAATCAGAAGGTAGGTGAGTGATAGGCCTCCCTTAAGCAAGAAAGCCAGCAGGGTAATCTTGGGCCAGTCATTCTTTCTTAGGCTAACCTACTGTTTATTGTTCAGAAAGTAGGAGGCAAGGATGCATTTACCAGCTTGAATTGACATATATACTTACACACACACATATATAGACCAGTGGTGGGTTGTCCCCGATTCAGACCAGTTCTATAGAACCGGTAGTAAAATCGGCAGGAAGCTCCGACCCCGACATCATCAAAATGCTTCTGCGCACGTGTATGGCCCCGCTGCAAACCAGTAGTAAAGGTAAGTAGAACCCACTCCTGATATAAACTGATACTAATAATAATAGCAACAATGATCAGCATCCTTTCCTAAGGACCATGCTGGGATTCTTAGGAAGTATAATTCAGTAATAGTTGGAAAAACTCATGTTCATTACTTCTAACTCATGTTAGATGATGGACTCATTAAGCACTCACACATACAACTTTTTTTAAAAAAATTGAAGCTGCAATTCTATATGTCACGACAAGTAATTCTTTCCAGATATTTTGAATTTCATTTTCCTCAACCAGCAAGACCAATGATTTTGGGCAGCTGTAATCCAAAATATTATAGTTGGCTGTAAATATAAATAGATATATGTAAGAATAAGCTCCAGTGAACTTAAAGTAGCTTCTTTGGTGTAAGGCCAAATAGGATCTATCTTTAAAAAAACACTAACAAACTCATGACCCATTGGTTCATCCTTTCAGAGAAATTCCCTTATCTAAACAGAGAAATAGAAACAGACCATGGGTGGGCAATAAAGCAACAGGAGCGAGAGTGACTTCTGACTTCCTGTTGGCTTCCCCATTGACTTTGCTTGTAGGAAGCTGGCAGGAAGTGTTGGAAATTACTATCACCTGACCATGGTTGATTGTGACAGTGTTGCAGCAGCCACACATTTGTGTTTACAGCTGTTCTGAAAATCCTTGACATTTTAATTCCACTGGAGTAATGGTTCTTGGATTCTGGATACATTAAGTTAGCCAGTTTGAGGTTACCTTGATTTAAAAATTGGTGCCTTATGATGCACCATTTTAGCTAATTGACAGGAAAATTTTAGTGGTATATAGAACAGTGGCCCCCAACCTTTTGGGCATCAGGGACCAGTTCAAGGGAGAGAGGTTTTTCCATGGACTGGAGGGGGTCTGGTTTCACATGCTGCTATATCCTGTGGATGGGGCTTACCTTGTTTGCATGGCCCAGTTTCTGGAATGCCACAGACTAACGTCGGTCCATAGATTGGAGGTTGGAGACCCCTGATATAGAAGATTCAATGATACGATTCAGTAATGTCTTGAACTGGAAGTATATTCTGCATTTTGGGAAAAGTGAGACCTACAGCATATTCCTTAGTGGAGGGTGTTAGTTTCCAAGTAAGGTAAGATTAAGCAATAGTTTTAAGACAGGATATGTTGCATTAAGTTTGTGCATTTCAGTGTGATGTTAGCTTTGATTCAAGCATCTGTTTGAAGCAAAGCGCTTAACTGGAATGGCACTCAGGATCTAAGTGAAAGATCAGAGCATCCATGCTGTTCAGTCTGGGTGACAGAATGGGCTTCTATGCAGCCCCCCTTTTTTTCCTGGAGAAAAGCAGATGGTCAAATCAAATTTCTTGCATCATTTACAAGCACTGAAGTAGAACAATTTGAATTTCTGAACTGAAGCGCCTCTTCAAATGAGATCGCAGCCAATTCTCACATATTTCAATTAGAGAAAGAAACATCTTATAAAAGCACAAAAGTGAATGAGGTTGAAAAAACTGGCCCCACCCATTTTCTGCTTTGACTACACCAGGGGTCAGCAACCTGCAGCTCTGGAGCCGCATGTGGGTCTTTCACCCCTCTGCTGCAGCTCCCTGTTACTCAAAATATGTATCACAACCGCCAATGTGCAACACCCGCCGGCACACAATTTATTGAGCTTTTCAACCTCCGGTAGGCTAACCATGGATAAATCCAAGAAAAGAAAAGTTTCAGAAGAAAACAGAACATTTAATTCAACTACATATGCTAATTTTATGGCCACTCAAGAAATAGTTAGGCATAGGAAGGGTTTTGTGGCTCCGGTATTTTCTTTTCTGTGGGAAATGGGTCCAAAAGGTTCTTTTGAGTGTTTAAGGTTGCAGACCCGTGGACTACACCTACTTCCCAGCCCTATGCATTTTATAAGAGATTTATATTCAGAATGCATTCTCAAAATTTGTTAAAGAGTTGAATACGCTGTATCTAGTTTCCAAAGAAGTGTCACAGCTTTCCTTAAATTCTTTCTTTAGGATATCATCTATCAATAACCATTAAGCTATCTGAGGCTAAGACTTGGGTCCTCCTATTTGCTTAAAATGGAATTTTGTACAAGTAATAAGTATAAATGTCTGTGGGTCCACTACAGCACAGAGGGGGTGCAATGGCTCAGTGGTTAAGATGCCAGCAGCTCAGGTTCAAGAGACAAGTGCCACATGACATGGTGAGCTCCTGCATTCACCCCAGCTCCTGCCAACCTAGCAGTTTGAAAGCATGTAAATGTGAGTAGAAAAATATGTACCACTCTGGTGGGAAGGTAAGTGTTCCGTGACATCATGCTGGCCACATGACCATGGAAAGGTAGTTGAACCATGGTTCAACAGTTTTGAAACGGAGATGAGCACCACCCCCTATAGTTGGCAATGACTAGCAGAGTAAAATCCGCAAGGAATCCTTTATCTTTTTTTTTTAATATAACATAGAAGTTGAAAACATACTCAAGGTTGAGACCAGAGCTTTACATTCTTTAATTTTTGCCTAAAATTATATGTTTTCCCTGCAGGACTGTCACCATGTTCCAGTACTTTGTCTGATAACTTTCAGTTTAAGTGGAATAGATGAAATTAGGCTCGTATGGTTTGGCCATAATTTTCTAAATCTCTCAAAAATATGAGAGTACTAAAAAGAATCTCAGACAGTGATTTTTTTAAAAAATTGAATTTGACCGCACAGTCACACATCAACTTTCTGGGAGGTCTTCTGGATATTTTAAAGCCACCTGCTACCTAAATAACCCTGTAGCCTGCCTTTTTAAGAATTATTACCTCTCAACTTTGATGTTGAACACCAACTTCATCAACATGTAACAGGCAAAGTCATTGCAATAAGTCATTCCTCCACTGTGCAATCTACAGGGACATCTGTTCTGTCCTATTGTCTCCTCCCTGTTTAGTGAAATGTATACGGCACATCTGATAACTTGTATGTCCATCTATTTTTGGTGGATCTGAATCCATCAATTACAGTACTCTCAACATAGCAAAATTCTGTACTGTCTTTGCAGCATTAAGTAGAGGGTGGAGGTGTAAAGAGTCCAATCGTTATTAACTCACATTCTTTAAGTAAATGTGACATTTGATACAGGCAATTGAGAGAATGTATATGACATTTGCATGCCGGCTGTGTGGTTGCATTCTTTGAGGTACATTGCTACGTTTATTGAGTTTGTTGGTTATTTGCTAACTGTGTTACAGGTTTATATTCTTATTTCATTGATTAAACACCAGGATAATGAAATGTATACAGATTTGTTAAAGTGAATATTTCAAAGGTGAAGAGAAAATAGCTTGTGCTACCCTCTTGTGATATTAAATATATTAGAAATAATACAAAATATGTCAAGAAAGATTGCGTATAACAAATAGTCAAGCATTAATTTAGCTTTCATTATTCACCTTTAGTGTGCTCCCAAGTGATGAGTATTTAAAGTTCTTTTAAAAAGCGGTGGTTTTTGAGATGTCTCTTAATGTAGCCTAGAGATACAGATATTTACACTAGGAACTAAGGTTCAGTGAAAAAAAAAAACTGTAAAGAAAAAGTTACTCCTTATGTGTTTTTGAGGAAACTTCCAGATATGATAAAGAACATCAAGGGAAATAGAGAATATAACAAATAGGCAGAGAATATGTAGTTTAGGAGTCAAGTAATAAATCTTCATATATCTTCATCTTTATCTTGCAACTAAACAATAAATATATACATATTCTTAGCATAATCAAGTAAATATTATATGTTCTAGTAAATTTATTTTTTTCTTGTGGTTTTTGTCTCTGATTAATCACTTTTAGTTGTAAAACTCAATGGCTAAATGTACATCTGCTAATGAAGAAGCTCCTTGAAAGAAAGTTTTAATATTTAAGGATTAAAGATGTGCCATGTAGCAGAAGAATACCAATGAAGCAAGAAATGTATGGAATTAAAAGTGAAAAATGTTTCAGAAGGAGCAGGTATACAATTATACAGACTAAGAGCTGTAGTGATGCAATGGTTAGAATGCAGTATTCCAAGTTAATTCTGCAGACTGCCAACAGTTCAATTATGACTGGCTCAAGGTTGACTCAGCCTTCCATCCTTCTGAGGTTGGTAAAATGAGAACCCAGATTGTTGGGGCCAATATGCTGACTCTATAGAGAAGGCTATAAAGCACTATGAAGTGATATATAAGTCTAAGTACTACTGCTATTGCTAACTGTCTGAACATTGAACGGTATGGGATGAAATTTGTCATGAAGATTGAAGCCTCTCTAAGACATGACTTAGATGGAATAATCCTTATTACAATCCTTACAAATTACAAATAAGGATTGGAAGGAAGTCCAGAAGCAAAGCACTGCAAGCTTTCCTTAATTTGTCTAAAATATTAGGAAACAAATGATGTTTCTTTTTTTTTTAATTTCCCCCACCCACTTTGCCACATTTTCTCTGAAATGTCTCTGCAAACCAGAAAGGAACTGGGCTTCTGTGACCACTAAGAGTAATTCCCCTATTCTTAAAAACTGTTGTGGGGGAAAAATCCCCCTGAGAAATTTAGTGAAATCTGTCTCCTATTTCTGTGTTTATTTATAAGGGAAAGAATGTAAAGAAGCAATACGGATAAAAAACTGAAAGACTGGTATATCTATCTATCTATCTATCTATCTATCTATCTATCTATCTATCTATCTATCTATCATCTATTTTGTTCCAATGAATGTTATTAACACTGTTTATTTAAGAACTTGGCTCCAAATCTAGTTAGAAAGCCTGAGGCTTGCTTGCTCAACTCCCTCATTACCAATCATTCAACACATTTATATTTGGAAGAGGTTTGGAGAACATACTTTTACAAGTAAAGGATATGAATACTTAGAATGGTTGCAGACATGGTTTGGATATATAAGTGGGCTGTTAGCATTCTAATTCTTTTGGAACAAAATGAAATGAAAGACAAACCCCAGTTACTCCAGTTTATAAAAACAGTCTCAGGCATCAAAATTAGGTTCCTAGGGTGCTGAGATCTCTAGCAGCCAGCCAGGCCATGCCGATGAGAGATGGTGAAGTTTACAGACTCCATCTTTACTACTTTTTATTTCAAAATTCAAGGAAGTTGTTATGGCCAAAGTCAACCTTTAGTCAGACTATTGATCTGTTCAGTATCAACCCTAACGCTCAAAATTCTTCCTAGTCTACAGATGGTGTTGTGAGTGATGTAGAAATGCCGGAACTTCATGAATTTCTTTGAGGAGGTCTTCATCAGAATGGAGGAGAAAAAGTGAAATAGAAGATATGAGTGTCTAATCTTGAAAATTAGGTGATTGGCAATGTGTTGGTGGTTTTTATATAAAGAGTGTACAGAAAATGTTATGATTAATCCAAGCAACATGATTTAATGAGAAACCAATTCATGTCGAACTTTCTCATTTTCACAATTGGGGTACAAAAAGGTAAGCCAATGATCTGGCTCTATAAATCTGTTTTCTATTTTCCTGTGAAAACAGTGTGTGGCTAGGGACTATTTACTATTTTACCTACTGCACCAAATCCCTTGGGTTATTATATCTAGGCTAAAAAATCCAGAGATTGTAAGACTTTTCTGCATCTCTTTCCTGATTTCTAGTGGTCATCCAGATTTTTGCAGCTCAGATATGGTAAGTACCATTTTGACCGGAAAGTTGGTCCAATGTTTTGAGTCAACAATGGGCTGCTTGCTCTGTCATCCTATACCCTGACACTAAGCTCCTAAAAATAATGTTATTCAGTATAGTCTTCTTCAGCTGTCAGTTCTCAAATGCCCTGAGCAGATGTGGAGAAACTAAATGATGTCCAATGAGGCCCAGCCTAAATCTTAAACATTCTTTGCAAGGATACTTTCAAAGCTTTATAGTTCTAGTTTGGATTCTGTAGGGTGTCCTATGGCCATTTGTAGAAAAGCATATCTCCTAACATGAATGATTTTTTTAATAGCACTTTAATTTAAAGTGCTCTAAATTGTTTTAAAACACTACCATTTAAAGTACTTGTAAACCCAGTGTGAATGCACTGTAGGAAGCTGAAGAATGTGGTGCTTATTGCCAAGTGCTGCCAGTATCGTATTCTTCCAGCAGTTTCAATTTATTTTAAATCCATACCATACATAGGTGGTGCTGATAGTTATAGCTAGGGCATTCTCTGCTTATAGATGATTTGAGGCTTGTTTCTTAAGTTTAGTTGAGTTGTCATTTTAAAGCTGCCTTTGAAGCTTTTGCTTCTAGCATGTATTTTATTTTACACAAGGAGAGGCAGGTGCTTAATGGTTCTGTGCAAAGAAAGATAAATTGCACTCAAACTTTTAAATTCATCATGTACTCCTATTTTCATCATATACTCATTATTTTTTGGGGGGGGAAAATCATTGGAAAGGAGTTTGGCTGGTTTTTCTTCAAATCCTCTGCGATGGTGATATTAAAATCTATAGGGCTGAAAATATATCTTGACTTTTAATTCATGTATTGTAATTTTGAAAGAGACAGACCTGGAAAAAGATAGCTGCTCTCCAGCAGTTTTGAAAAGTCTTTGGTCTAGCAAAATATTGAGTTAGGATAGCTTCCTCCTGAGAAAGATCACGATGTGACACCTACAACATAAAATGCTCCATTGCACCTTTAATATCTCAGGGATCCCACAGTTCTTTTCACTCATACCTTGTATCACTCATATATTTATGTGGAAATTATCTAAAGCTATGGAACTTTGTCAAAGGAAAATAGTCAAAGTTATAGACATCTATTAAAACAGTGTAATGTCTTAAAGTATGGTCGAGGTCCTCAAAGATCCACTCAGGGGCCCACAATACCAAAATTATTTCCCAGCCTACGTTGAAAAATTATGCAATGTTAAAATCCCATCAGACAATAGTGAGTGTAGTGAATGCATCACTTTTAATTTTTAATATTTACCATAGTAAATATTGATAAATATAACTCATACAAACAGAAGCTCTTTTGGGGCCCTCCATAATTTTAAAAAGCGGGTCCTGAGAGAAAAAAGAAACCACTGTTCTAATAAATGCTAATCATATAAAGTAAAGAAAACTGATAACATCTATGGGACTCAGAAGCATCTCTTTAAAGTTTGAGGGTCCATGTATAGATGGCCCACATGCACTGAGATGATTTGGATCAGTCCCTTAGTTCTGTGCAAAATCTTTAGAGATTCTTCAACTTACCCCAACATTCAATATTTAATCCATGACATATGTTTTAGGGACAACTCTGTTCCATTAAATCCTTATGATTATCCTCTTTACAATATGTAACAATATTGCATTTTCCTTTGAGAAGAGAATATTAACTTCAATCTCTTCTGCTAGAATTGAACACATCATTGGCATCCTTCAGTCTCAAGAGACGATAGTATCGTGCTCTGAAAAGTGGTCCTAAAACAGCATCTAGTGGGACTAATAAGGCCAATTCGAGAGTGGCAATCCCTTCCACACTGAGGGCAGATACAGTCTGTCCCTTGCCCAGCCCCCAGATTTCACTGGTTCCGGGACTGCCTCTTTGCCTCAGCGGGCCGAACAAGTGTCTCTTCAAATCGGAGAAGGCCATGCTACGTCTTTAGCCTCCAAACTGAACGATCGGAGGTCAAGGTTTCCCAGTTGTTAATGTCCATTCCCAGGGCCTTGCAGATATCCTTATATCACAGCTGTGATCTCCCTCTGAGGCGCTTTCCCTGCACTAATTCTCCATACAGGAGATCTTTCAGAATCCGACCATCAGCCATTCTCACAAGATGCCCCAGCCAGCATAGACGTCACTGTTTCAATAGTGTATACATGCTAGAAATTCCAGCACGTTCCAAGACTGCACTATTTGGAACTTTGTCCTTGAACAAAGAATTGAACACACATTTTCAGATTTACCCTTGTACAATTCAGTGTGTTCTTAAGACTCAGTTACGTCTCTCGGTCTTTGTTTAGGCAGGAAGGAACTATACATTTTTCTTTTCTTGAAGATAAGAATAGAGCAGTGATGGCACGGTGGTTAGAATGTAGTATTGCAGGCTAACTCTGCACACTGTCAGGAGTTCAATCCTCACCGGCTCAAGGTTGACTCAGCTTTCCATCCTTCCAAGGTTGGTCAAATGAGGACCCAGATTGTTGGAGACGATGTGCTGACTCCGTAAACCACTTTGAGAGGGCTGTAAAACACAGTGAAGTGGTATAAAAATGTAAGTGCTATTGCTATCAACTATCCTATCATCCATCTCCTCCCACTTATGACTGTATAACTGTAACTTGTTGCCATATCCTTACGATTTATATTAATTGTTTCCTAGTATGATTTGATTACTTATTTGTACCCTATGACTATCATTAAGTGTTATACCTTATGATTCTTAACGAATGTATCTTTTCTTTTTATGTACACTGAAAGCATATGCACCAAAGACAAATTCCTTGTGTGTCCTATCACACTTGACCAATAAAGAATTCTATGTATCTCTCTATAATCACATATGTGTGCAGTTCAAACTAGCAGTTGAAACTGAAAGTTTCAATAGGTATGGTAGATATCCATGTTCCCTATGGGCACAAAGTTGACTTTCCACCACAGCAGGATTAACTATAGGGAAAGTTTGCTTCCACTGCTTAATTCCAAGTCTCTTTTGTTTTTGGTCCTCTGAATCTCTTACCTTCTTTAATTTCTTTCTTCCCTATGCCTTATTTTCACTTATATTTTTTTCCTCCATTCTTTTTCCTTCCCCTTGATGTCAATTAATTTATTTGTGAGATTTTTATAAGGCTGTTCAACTCAAACAAGTGGTTCTGGGTAGCATGCCTGGGTGTGCATCGAAAACAAAAAGCAGACCAAACCCTACCATATAAATTAAACATATGCAATATATAAAATTTCAATGGTCTGTCCTTCTCACGCCACTTTCTCATCATTGAAATCTACTACAAATGTTATCACAACTTTCTAACAGGCAATGTTAGAAATGTGTAGCAAAGAGGCTAAAATCTGCATGTTGTATTCATATATACTTTTATAGAAGGATTTTTGTTTTACAAAATTAAGAGCTACAGAAAAATTGTAGGAAAGAGAGAAACATAAAAAGTAGAAAGGCTAAAGATAGAAAAATGTGAATGATAGTATAAATCAAGAGAAAGAAAAAAGATTAAAAGAAGCAACTTCTAATCTTCTTCACAGCAGTTACAAACATAATTAATGCTGTTTCTATCCTCCCAAGTTTTACATAACATAGTTTTGTTTTGTTCTTCCCTCATACAGCCCCTTTTAATCTGTATATCTGCAGATCACCATTTCATTTCCATCTATTTTTAGTACAAAGTCCATAAAGGGTTTCCAGTCTAGAATGGCATATTTGATGTAGCGGGCAGGTGTCACCACTTATGGTTAGTCTATACAACCTTTTTGCTTTGATCAGAGAAAAGAGAGAAGTTGTGATCTCATAACAGATAAATCAATTTGCAATGAATCATTTCAGAAGAGAGTCAAGAAAGGTGGTGTTGGTTTTTTTACTTAATCTGGAAAAAAGAACTGTCTTGGGAAACTATCAGCAGTCAGTATTTGATAAAGGTTTTGACAAATTCTGTATTCTGTAAACTTCTTTGGCTAATTATTCTTTAGGTATCATGGATCTCATACTTAGAACTCTTATATTCAATAGCATTCAGCTCAGAGGTTACTACATGTTTACAATGGACCATTTGTGGAACCTCCTGCACTACTGCAGCCTTCTCAAAGGAGTTGATAACTGTTAGAGATGTTTAATTCATCTTAGATTTATGGGCAGCAAGTTCATGACACCTGGACTTGGAATGATGGAGTCGAGTGGCAGAAATTGTTGAAATAGATTCTGAGCAATCCCATTTCCCCTGCCATCCATCTGACCTTTGTATCTGACTGTTTCTTTCTGAGCATTTTTTTCTCTGTCCAAGGAATACTTTCCTGGTTATCTGCTTCTGGAGTGCCAGGTGCTACTGACAATCTGCTTTTTAGATATTTTGTCAGGTGTTGGGAAACAAGTATTTTCAAGAGGAATGATTTTCAAATGCAAATGAAACATTTATAGTGCCCATGGTCATCCATATATTCATCATGCTTTAGGTGTCATTATGTTACTGCATTTGCACCTCTGTACTCACAATTGATTCATACATAAATTGTGAGCTTACTTCAATATAATTTTGAACTCATTCTAAAAAGCAGGAAGGGAACTGTTTATGTACTAGGAATTACAACCTAAATTTAGTTGCCATGAGTCAAGGATCTTACCCCATCATCCAAACCTACAATCCTATGAATACTACCCTAAGATTACAGACTCAGATAAGAGCAAAAAGACATATGATTATGCTATCAGACCTGTTGAAATCATTTAAAAAAAATCCCTACAACAGAAATGAAATTATTTGTTTATAATAAATAAAAAATAAGCACATATTTAAAATGTAATCCGCAACTCTCTACAAGGAATTATCTTTCATTGAATTCAGTCTTACTGAATTTTGCTGAAAAAAACCTTGTAATATGATTGTTTGTGGAACAATGGTTTTACTCTGATCGGTATTTTCTCAATATTGGTGGGTATTAAGCCCATCAATGTTTTTCCATTGATTTCAATGACAAAACGTAATGTGAATAATACAGTTACTTTAGTTAGAATATTACATATCTGGGTGTGTGCTTTACTGTTCTATTTGATCCGAAGAATGATATTTATCTTTGAATATAAATTTCTGCTTGTAGAACAGCGGTATTGGATGGAGAAAAACCCACTGTGGAAGGAATCTACACATCCATTAAAGTACATGAAACTGGGTGAAAATTTATTTCAAAGGCAAAGTCCTTTTCTGCAAGTGTACGTCCAGCTGGTTGGTAATCTTGTGGTTGCCTGAATCAGGATATTTATTTGGACAAGCTTTATATGTAATTATATAGATTGTCATGCAGCAAAATAGACTTATCCCTAACAGCCTGAATCGCCGGATCAACTTAGCATCCATTGTGTAAAGTGAAGCTTTAGATTCTGTTTAACATATACAGCCCCTTGGGACAGTCTGATTATCTAAATCTAAATTATGAATGGTGTTGAAAGATTGAAGGGAAAGTATGCTCTGTGCATCCTGTTTCAAAACATGAAGAATCATGTTTATCCAGTAAAAAGGGATGGGCATTATATTCTTCATACAATGTATAATTAACACATGGAATGCATTGCCTCAGGATGAGGTGGTAGTCTTAAAAATGGGATTAGGGAAATTTAAGGAGGATGAGTTTATTAATGGCTATTACAGTATGTTGGCAAAAATTAGCCTCCCTGTTCAAGGATGGGATCCTGCTGAGAATTTGTTCCTAAATATAACAAAAGAAAGTCATTATTTTAAACTATATCCTCATGAGACACTGGAGGAATCTGTGGAAGTAGAATGTTGGAATAAATGATTATTCTGAACCCACAAACGATTCTATGTTCTTTTTTTTTTCTGAGCAGCTAAGAAACGATGGTATCTGATACAGAGATACAGAAAGCCATCTTGGCGTAGTGGTTAAGGTGCTGGCTAGAAAGCAGAAAACTGAGTTCTGCTTTGGGCATGCAAGCTGGCTGGGTGACTTTGGACTATTCACTCTGAGTCAGCCCAACTCACCTCAAAGGTTTGTTGTTATGGGGGAATATAGCAGGAGGAAGGAGTAATGAATGTATGAATTACAATGGAATGTTGATGGATCTATCTGAACTGAAAGTCAAATTTCCAAAACACTGTTTCTAAATTTCTAAATACTGTTTAGAATGTTTTTAAAACATTGTTGGAAAAAAAAATCTTCCTGTGATTTCAATAGCCTCAAACTGTTTTCTGCCAATGTCACTTTTATTGTGTTTAATGTGCAAGCATATTAACAAATTGGAAAAAAGATGCCATATTATTTGCATTTATTTCATGTGTTTAGTTTGTGAATGACATTGAAGACATAGCTGTCATTGCCTCTAGAAGTTTATGAAATGTACAAGTGATTTTATATGCCATACATAGCCAGAATGATAGCAGTATTAATGGGAAATTGATGTTGATTATCTGAGGAATGTGTGTGATTGCTTAGCTACCTGTGCTTCTCTAGGTACCATTCTAATTTCATATCAGCTGCCCAATGGGTACTATATAATGATAATAATGTCAGTTTTTAAAAATGCAATATATAGTGAAAAGTCATTCATTTTGGAACTAATAATTCAGTATGTAAAATATGATAGAAGAAATAAACTATGAATCTCTTCTCATTGATGGACAATCAAAAGCTACATTTAGAAATATATTAACATCCTTTGATGGCACAGTACAGCTGAGGTAACTTTCCTCCAAACATTTCAGAAGCAGAAAGACAAAAAGGTTATCAATATTTGTTGAGAGGAAAGATTTCTCTGGAATACACATATATCTTGCAACTCTCCATTCATGTTGCTAACAGATAATTGCAAAGACAAGAATTTGTCCATTTTTTCCTTATATTTGTAGTACATTGTATAAATGAGTTATTATATGATATATTTCTAATAGAGAAATTTCAGGCATGTCTTGTTGTTAGTTGTGAAGTCGTGTCCGACCCATCACAACCCCATGGATAATGTTCCTCCAGGCCTTCCTGTCCTCTACCATCTTCTGGAGTCCATTTAAGCTCACGCTGACTGCTTCAGTGACTTCATCCAGCCATCTCATTCTCTGTCATCCCCTTCTTCTTTTGCCCTCAATCTTTCCCAGCATTAGGCTCTTCTCCAGTGAGTCCTTCCTTCTCATTAGGTGACCAAAGTATTTCAGGCATGTCTACACCACTATAAATTCTATTGTATTTCCAATCGAGCATGTTTGTACTTATAGCCACACATAAATTGATAAAAACTTTTGAGCTTGCTTTGACTGCAAATCAGTATCACTTGCATACCTTTGTAAGGCATTGATTTAAGTAAGATAAACACAATACCCATTTAGACATTCACAAATATAAACTCCTCATGCAAGGAGGTGACAAGCATATTATCTCTTTCCCTCTTTTATAATTTCCATTGTGGTCCTCCAATCCGTATTTTGAAATTGGAAGTTCTATAATCTTGTCAATCACCTCCATAAATATTGCTAAATTATGATATTTTTTTTTCTTAATCAAAATGGCACTTAAGAATATTTGAAAACTTTTGAATTCTTGAAAATTCTTCATCAAGGTATGGTAAAATAGGGGAATTGTGGAAAAGGCAGGATAATAAAAGAAAAAAATAAAAGAAAAATAATAATCTAAGTGTTTAATTTATGAAGTCCAAAGAATGAGAATGATACCAACATTGATACAAGGTTAAGAAATATTCTTCCCGTTCTAGTACAGGCTGCATGTAAGGAAGTTGATTTGATACCACAAATATGATTCCTCGAAGTTGTACAAAGATGTAAGGTATTGCTGTAGTAAGTCTACCAGCTTTGGGATGAAAAAAATGGGCGCACACTAAAAGGCATGAAGAATGAGATTCCAGACAAACAAACAGAATAACTCTTTTCTGCCTTCCAATGTCTGTTCAGATTTTTGCAGCTCTTACATGGTAGTTCTACTAATACAAATTCAGAAATAGCAATTCCTGATAAATGAAGAACTAAAAGGAATTATACCAGCTCATACTAAAGAAAAAACATTTTTAAATCTATCTGGAAAGAGAATTAACTTTTTTACTTTTCTACTTCTTCTTTAATGCCATGGATTTTTTTAAAAAAAGAAAATACTATTTTTTAAAAGAAATGGAAAGATTCAGATGATTGTCTCATCTGTTCAGCAAAGTGGCACAAAACTGATTTTATTAGATCAAGGATCTTACTCACCCTGTTGCACACATGTGTCACTCAGTAATGTCTAAATCTTAAAGTTAGGAAAAATGAGAAACAGAAGGCAAACAATTTAAGAGATTTGCCTAATTTTGTCTGAGTGGAAGATCCACATGTGGCTCCCCATAAACCAAAACTGCTGTTTTGTGGAAATGTGATTTTTGCTCCATTTTGGACTTTTTAAAAAATTGAACATAGGAATAGGAAAGCAAGACCTCTGAATGAGGTCATTCCCATTCATTTCTGAAAACTTTGAAGTTGAGGGGGAAAAAAGGAGGAGGTGGGTGGGCGGGTAGGTAGGGAGAAGGGGTAAGAATTTCCAGAACTGCCTCTTCCAATTACGTTGCTGTCTCATTGGAAAGCCTGGGTAATCTCTGGAGGATGTGATGGAATCCCAGTTCAAGCAAAGTTTCCTGTTCTTGGCCTGTTTTCTTAGTGTTACTCTGGACAAAACCACTGCTAGAAAATTACTATGGGGGATCCATAACACAGCATGTTTGTTTTTCAATGGTTTTAACATTCACAGGCCATTGGTGTAACCCTAGATGGTCAAAAAAGTCATTTATTCTCCAGGTTAATTGCTTTGTAACTCTCTTGTTGAGCATGGAGTTCATTTGCCAGCTTCTTAATTATCTCCAGGAGTAAATACTCAAATATTTTAAAAAAAATACTTTTCAAAACAGCTTCAATCGTCCGGTTACATCTTAAAAGTCCAACTTTTCCCACTGGTAACATTGCAGATGAGATTGCACTGGTCAACATTTTGGGGTTTTGGTGTTGTTTTACCCTCACTCTTACAGTTCTCCAAATGAATATGAAGGTAACAGCACTAGGTAGGTGAATTTCTTACCTTTGTGTAGTCCATTAGTTTTTAGTTTATTGTAAGCAGGAATATTAAAATGAGATTATAAAAGTAGAGCAATCAAGCAATAACATAACACTGGAAATATTTTAGAATGGAAATTTGGAAATTTTTTCTCTCAAGCCTATACAGTACTGTAAGCAAAAATACCACTAAGCATCACATATAACTTCAGGTACTTTATCGTTAACAGCAAAGTTTCCCTCTGTACTAGAAAGTTAAATAGCCTTCACAGCATGTTTGAATAACAATATTGTGAAATATCATTGCTATATTATATATATTTTTAACATATCTGTTCAAAGAACCTACAAATAATCCAACAATCGTATTTATTTTTCTAAGTGCCTCTGTTAATATTCCTTCTTGGTGAAATGAATTAAACATGAAATGCAGTAGCTGAATATTTGACCTGATACTTTTAAACCTAACTCTCACAATTATTTTAATGCATTCAATCTCATATTGTTAAGAAGATGAAATACAAAAGTGGAAAGATTTTTTTTCCCCTTGGAGAAACTTAAAATATTACTCCCTAAACTTCAACCTTAATTGTTTAGTGGCCATGGGCACCATTCTATTTTCAAGATCTAATGGCAAAGAGTCTCTGGCAAAAAGCCCTTTATGCTAGTGTGGAATGGGCAGGATATCGTTGACCTTAAAAATGTGCCAGTAGGATAGAAAGATCAACTGAAAAAAAAAACCTGGTAGTTTATTCTGTCAATTAAAGTACCCCAATGGAAAATATCCCAGAAAAGAGATGAATAGGAGGTGCACTTATACCATATCCCAATAGGGAGTTTTGGTTGTGTACAATGGTACTGTAGATGGTCCATGGTTTTAGCATCAATATATATATATATATATATATTTTAAAAATGCCCCAAATCCTATGTAAGTTTCAACAAAGTGGTGAAATTTTGGCATAGTTTGGCTATTTTATTTTGGTATTGTTTCTTGCGATATTTGATAACCTTATATTTGAATGATTCGTAATGCTGAAGCCCTATGGAACAATTCTGGGGAATTGTAAATTACACAGTGTCTGTAAATTACACAGTGTCTGTAAATTACACTCTATTTATAAAGCAGCTGTCCTTTGTATGTTTTAATGAAGATGAAATGATCTGCACCAATGAACAAGTTGGGCTTTACTGTCATAATTTATATTTCACTAGATCGCAGCTAATATTTGCTACTAGCACAAAAAAAATTCTCTCAAAGCAATTTCAAAAGTGGCTAATAACCTTAAGCAACAGTTTAGAGTCCAGATTCCATGACAACCCCTAATAAAACAAAGTCCCTGGTACCTCTCTCAAAGTTGCTGACAAACTGTACTTTTTATTATGATAAAAGAGGAACAGTACTAACAACAATACATGGGAGTATTTGTATTCAATGTATTAAGTTAACATGATTAAAATATTTAACTTAAGTTTTTTCAGGTTCCCATCCATTCCTTGTTTTTGAAGTACAGTTCCTGACCCCTATTCCACGATTAAATGCATCCCTCAGATGAAAAAAAGATATGAATTCATCTCATAGAGTATGTACTTTAGAATGGGGAAAAGGATTAGTTCAGAGAAAAAACCCTGCATTATACGGCCATATATCTTGGAAGCAGTGAAGAAGATACATTGTTGTTATAGGTCTTTTTTTTTTAAAAAAAAACATATTAATTCAATGTAGAATATGCAGTCCTCCAAATAATCCTGGCATCCTTAAATATTTTGGTATATTTATTGCTTTAATGCAGTGAATGGAAATTAGAGGATGGAAGAGAAGCTAGCATTGGCATTTATGTGTCCTGCACTCTAGAATCAGCAGGTCTTAACTTCAAAGATTTCTTTATCTACTTTTCAGATTTCTATGTCACAAAAAGGTACTAACAAATAAATATATTGGGTCTAGTCCAACTTTGAGATATGTTATATTGCTCTTTGTGCAAAGAGCAATGTAACACATTTCAACAATTAAGCTACAGTATTGTTTTTGGTATTCATGAATTAACCTGTAATGTAACATTCAAAATGATTGTAAGTATATCACCCTTTGCCATTAATTTAAGCAGTCTGTATTCTTTTTGGTTTCTGCAAAAACCTGGAAAAAGTTGGATGCATTAACTTTGTGAATCCCGAAATCAACTACACATTTTTTTTAAGGCTCATACAGAAGCCCAATAAATTTGGATTACTTCAATGATTTAAAGAGAGCTATTGTGTTTGTGTGTAAAGTTGGAAGAATTTCTGAACTTTCAAAATTTGTACGGTTCTAATTCAGACAATTTCTCATGTGGCAAATAAGAGTGTTAATTTGCCTTGCAGAATATTGTTATATTTTTTAATGTTTTATTCTTTCAATGTTGTGGATATTTGACCTGGTTCATTTCTTGTGAAAATTTAAAAAATGATTCTAAGTCTGAGGACAGGAATTATATACAATCTTCTATATACAGTAAATCTCTTAGTTAAATGAAGACAATCCATTGCAATCTCAGCAGTATGTATTTGGTAAGGATAGGGGAGAAATACCTTAAACCTGAAGAATTCTAGCACATCACATTTATTTAATACAGTTAGAACAATTAATCAGGGGAATGACTTGCCACCCATAGTTGCGGGTGCTTCAACACTGGAGGTTTTTAAGTAAAGACTTGTTAAAGAGAGTTTCCTACCTGAGCAAGGGATTGGATTAGAAGACCTCCACGGTACCTTCCAACTCTGTTATTCTGTTAATAGATCGAACACTTTCCCCTTTTTCTTTATGTACTGTATATTGTAAACTGTGCAGACCCTTACATAAAATGCACATCATTTAAATTTTATTTCCCAAAAGGTGCACAGACCTTTTTGGATATCTAAGCCGAAGTGCTATACAGCTCTACCCATTATGTAGGTAAAATCATAGGGTTAAACAGTCACACCACTGCTTTCTTCAATATTGCAAATTAAATCATTGTTCCAGATTGCATGCCTGATTTTGTATGAGTATTGAAAAGGGTATCCCATCGCATCCCTGGGTAAATAGTTTTCCGTTTTGTTTACCTGCAATCTGCCTGTTTCCTGCTCCCTGAAGACATTGTCCCTCAGGACATTGTATAAAACAGCTGAGATAACATTTAAGTATAGTACCTCTGACAAATAATATTCTATGAATTGATTTAAATTTGATAGGGCCACTAAAAGCTAGATTTGTTTTGAAAGCTAAATCTAATTCCATGTCCCCAGTCAGTTATTCCTGGCTCTTCATATGCTTCCTTTTGCTGATGACTTCCTGTAGTAACAAAATTCATGCTTGGCACTAAGAGTATAGATGAGAGATGCAAATGCATTTCCTTAATTAAATTTGACCATAATTTTGTACCTGGAGTCCTAAATTTTCTATTTTATGATGCAAATTTTAATGTTTTAAAATTTATTGTCTCAAAAGCTTTTAGCAGAACAGTACTTATCAGTATTAAAAATACATGTACATTTAACATTACTGGTGAAAAATAGTCTCTCGATTAGAACAGAAGGATGAGGTTCATGGAAGACATCAACTATGATATTTGTCCAACAAATTAAATAAAACCTGCAACAACCTTCCCAACACATGCTGTCTAGATGTGAGATTGAACTCCTAGACCCAGTTGGAAGTTAAAACATCTGGAGAGGATCAGGTTAACATGTAAAACATAATCAATGTTAATAGGAAGATATTATGGTTAGGTGGAGTCTGAGGAAACATTCTGTTGAACGTTTAGTTGAAATTCCTTGGAAGCACGTCATTGAGGTGAATGCATACTTTTCTTAATGGATTATCAGAACAGTCCATTTTGATTTGGATCAACAAAGAGTTATGTGCACACTCTACTTTTTGTTGAAGAACTCTGGTTCACTGAAGTGGAATGACATACCTTCTGGAGCTGAAATGCCTCTATGAAGGCAGATCTGCAGATTCACCTGTTCCTATCAGACATTGTAATTCAAATATGCTTATCTGAGTGTGAGTAGAATGTAACTTTCCACAAAGTTACATTACAGTCTAAATGGCACCATATGACAAATCACACTGTAGTTCATACAAAAAAACAAAAAAACAAACCCAAAACCCCAGTGAGCATTCAACCTTTGGTTAAATCTCCTTCAAGTACCAATCAGCTTCTGATGAGTTCACGGACACACCTGTGTAGCTTTATTGGCAGAAATATTAAAGCTTTGCTTCCTACCAGGATGTTTATAATTGTTTCAGCTTTCCTTTCCATTCCATTAAAAGCTAACAGCTCTTAATCCAGATTAAGTTGGTCAGAGCTGTCAGCTCTTGAGACATAATTTGGTCCATAGTCTCTAAAACCAGCTTTTCCTATTTAAGTATTTTGGAATGAAATATTTAAGAAAGCTCTTGAATAAAGGAGTAATTATTTCTTTATCTTATCATCCACTCCTGCAGATTGCTAGAAATGCTAATACATTGTTTCCCTATGGATAAGTTAATTTCCCCCCACTTTTTTTATAGTCATCATTCTGCACATCATATGGCTTTAACAGAGTTAATAGAGAAGTTATTTTCTTTGCCAAAGCATAGACTTGAGTTTTAGTAACTTCATTCTACAAGTCATTGCTTTCTCCAAAAGATTTTGTATACAGCTCTTAATTTTTTTTTCCTCCCTGAAACTTGGTTAAAATAAAAATGAAACAAACACCCCCAGTAGAAATCTTGACATTCAACATCAAGGTTTCAGCCTTTTCTCTTTCAGTTTGGAATGTGCGATCAGCAATATGAAGTTGTTTCTAACTTCTTGCTGCCTCTAGAGGTTTTTTTTTAAAAAGCACTTTGAAAATACAAATAGCATGACCCTGAAAATTTCCCCTATTGCCATCCTCCTTGCCAAAGAGCTGGAGAACAAAGCTTTGTTTCAGTCTATCTTTCTAAGCACAAAATCTCGTGTAACAACTCCTGCCTGGATGTATCAAGGAGCAGAAGGCTTGCAAAAAGTTGTGATAGGTTATAACAAACTAAAAAGCGATCATCTCTTTTGAACTGAATAGGGATGCTGGGCTGTCCTCTTAAACAACTGAACTTCCTTTGAATGGGATTGTGCCAAAGTTCCAAGGTGAATTGTGTCCAATTTTTAGTGTCCCAAATTTGCTGTTATAACTGTGTTCGTCTAGAGACAAGATAATGATAGGAAGATAATTTTATTTATAAGATTTGTATAGCCACCCATCTTATGCAACATAATCTTGGCTGACAGGCTTGCAAGCAATAAAACACTGAAAACAATTAAAAACATAAAAGCCAACAACAACAACAACAAAATTCCAGGTGCTCTCAAGCAGAGCATATTCCCACACGTCCAGAAAAACTTTATAGAGTCTCCATGGGCTCCATCCTCACAGTACACCCAGGTTTGTGGGGAAAGCCAGGTTTTACAGATTAGACTGATAGATCTTTATAGAAATGGCTTGTTTGTACTATTATGGAAAAGCAAAAAGCTGTGATTTGATGTTAATGCCTTATTTTACTGTAACACAGAGAGTTGGAAGTCAATGCTTCTTTTTCTTCCCCCCTATCTTTCCTCACTTCTCTTCCCTCTTTTCCCTCCCCTCCCCTCACTGCTTTTCTATTTACTTTTGTATTTTGTATTTTATAATACTCTATAACTCAATAAAAAATGCTTACGGGAAAAGCTAGGTCTTCACAGTTCTTTCAAAAGCTAGGAATACGAGGTAATGGAGGAAGTTAAGAAATTTTGACAGTTCCAGGACCAATACTTTTGCAATACATCTACAACTTTTTTAGTAACTGATGATACCTCAAATTACTCCATGCTGAAAAATATTTCTGATATACAGTTTTCTATCTACCTCAAAGGGGAACAAATCAAATATTTTTAAACATGAGGCTTGAACATAATAAGTAACACCCATAGAATACAACCCGCAGCCTAATTATGGGAAAAAAAAGTCTCCGTCCTAAGCTCTGGGGATCTCAAGGGGAAGTTTGTTTTAAAGAGAATGAATGGTTTGCTATTGAGAAGGTGCGCTGTCTAGGTTTAAGTTTAAGGAGAAAGTTCCAGGAGGTACTGTCAGTCTTAGTAGAATCGGCAGATATCTTTGGAGACAGAGAGACTGGTTCTGTGCCATTTAGGGCTTCAAAGGTGATAACTATCACCTTGAATTGTATACAGAAAGAAACTGGAAACTAGCATGGTGCAATATGGGAAATTGTGGGGCACTTAAAACTACACATGCTGCTGTCTTCTGGATCAGTTGTAATTTTTGGATGGTCTTTAAGGGCAGCCCCATGTAGAACATGTTGCAGTAATACAACTGGAATGTGATCAGGGCATGAGTGATTATGAGCAAGATCAATCTTTCAGTCCAGGAATGGATCATAAGACTGCTAAGGTTACCTTGGAACACTGCAACAACTAGCACAAAACTTTTATAGGCAATTTAAGGGATAATCTTACGTGTACTACTTACTACTACTGCTAACAGTTCACCTTTAGGCATGAATCATTTAAATAAGGTCCATATAATAATCACATATATTAACTAGAAATTTACCTTTTTATTCAAATATTCTAACCCCAGCCAGGGTATATAGGCACCAGTATTGTATTTTTTAATAAAGGTCTCAACATCAATAGATTGTCTATTGCACTGATTCAAGAAAAAAGATTCCTATGAATTGATAGCTGCTTCCCTGGGAATGAGAGTTTGGTATTTTAATCTGTGCAAGCACATATTGTACAAACTGATGTGTAAACTTCAATGGATGATGCATCATTAAGTTTTAATTGAAGTAATATACTGCTATGTTTAAAATGTTTCATTGCTAATGATAATAATTTGTCTTACTGCAAGCAGCTATCTTGGCAAGTTTGGGAGTTTGTCTTTCCTTCCTTCCTGATTTATAAGGTTTCCCAACTCAACTCTGAATCTGGGTATGCAGATTAAAATCATGTAACCAAAAATAAACATAAGAAACATACATCATAAAACCAATTGAGAAGGTACATCTGATGGACACACTCTGATCATAGCATTGGGAAAAATCAAATTAAGACATTGTTTAAAAAATTGCATAGCTGGGACAGTCTAAATTTCCAAAGTGGGAAGATTTGAATCAACCATACATATGAGTATTCTTAGTTTCTTATTTATTACATTTTTAAATCATCCATCTCCCTCACCGTGGGACTCTTCTTTCTTTTGACTTTGTCTGTTACTCAGCAAGTGATCATCTTATTTAAATCATGCCCAAAGGCTATAGATCAATGTCTACACACCTAGATACTATCTGTAATTGTATTCTTCAAATTCTAAACAACAACCACCCTCAGATTCCAAAAAAAGTGAATATTCCACTTTAACACAATTGCTTGTATTTTTCCTAGTTTATTTGATTCCTTGCATGGCACCCTCAGTGCAGTAGCAATTAAAAGCCTTCTACTGTTTGAAGTTTTCCAACCTTTGCCCACATAATCAGGGGGAAAAGTCCCTTCAGGATCAAACCAAGAGGTAACTGTCCCTTTGGGTGAACAGCAACTATCCAAATAGGTTTCTTTCCTGCCACTATGCCTTCACTATAAACCAGTTTCTCCATTCCCTACCACCATTTTGGGGAACCAGAAGACTGAAAGGGAAATCCTGGGACTGGCTAAATTCAGAACGGGAAACCAAGCCTGGAACTCAGCCAAGCTGAAGTGAAGAATTGAAACAAACAAACAAAGATAAAGGTACCAAAAGAAAATAAGTTTTAACTAACATAAAACAAAGCTGAAATTGTGTTAACTAATACAATTCTAACTAACAATTTTTAAACTTACCTGAGGTAACTTCACCCACTCCTTCACCAAAACCACCTCCAACATTTTCCAGAAGACGTTGTAAAAAAAAAATTAAAATTTTCTTTCATTTGCTCTCAGCAGTCAAGGGATCACTTCTAGTTCACAAGGCTCGCTTTTGATTAATGGGTCCAAGGCTCCCCAATATAGCCCAGACATGTCTTTTTCTTCTTATCACAGAAAGAAGGCCAGCCATTTGAGGTAGGGCAGTTCAGGAAAAAGAGTTCTCAAGAATGACAAGGATTCTACTCTATTGATGTGGGTTCTAGTAAGACAAATTTTAAAAATTTTAAAAAGGAGCCTGGATAGCTCTGCAGACAAGGCACTGTAATTTAACACCAGCTGTCTGCAATTAAAGTAAGTTCGAATCTTGCCAGGCTCAAGGTTGACTCAGCCTTCCATCCTTTCTAAGGTAGGTAAATTGAGGACCCAGTTTGTGGGGGCAATAAGCTAACTTTGTATAAAATATACAAAAGTATGAAGGCTATTGCTTAGCACATTGTAAGCCGCCCTGAGTCTCCGGAGAAGGGCGGCATATAAATCAAATTAAAAAAAAAATGTGATGGTGTTTTCCTTGCCTTGCCTCTTATATATCCAGGGAGGTAGGATGGAGCTATTTTAAGTCCCCTCCTAATTTTTTTTTGAGCTTTTGTCATTGTTGCTGCAGGGTTTCTCCAAGGTCATCCCTGGGCTGCTCTTTATTTCTAAGTTTCTGTCATTGCTTTTGTGATGCTAGATGTAGAAGAGTGGCATGTTTATCAAGCATTTTTTTCTTCTTCTCTAAAATATTTTGCTGTAGGATAAAGTCTGGTGCTTCATCCTTAATTACTTTGTGATTTTATTTTTCCCATTGTGTTGAAGTAAAGTAGCCATTCTAGTTTGAACTCTGAGCAAGAATTGTTTTTAAATTCCATTTGGAAATGTCACCCACATATATTTAATCAATCTGTGAATTTTTTCAGGACATCTATTAAAGTAGAATGAATTCCTTTGGTGGATGTATCTTTTAATTTTCGAAATTCTTGAAAGGACTTGATTAAATCTAAAATCATACAGATGAGGAGAAGGAGTTAATAGAAACATTAATACATACAAGTCCAATAGGATTTGAACTCACAACCTTTCAGTTGTAAATTAGACACTTACTCAATGCAGTATGCAATCTTTCATTAATGTCCTTGGGAATTTACAGGTGTTAAATTAGGCTTCACTATTGTTCGTCAAATGCAATAAAAACATAATGAGAAATACAAGGAAATAAATTAATTCTGGGGAAAAAATCTAATAAAAAGGACAGTGGAGTTCAAACAAAACCTGTTCCCTAGTCTCTGCCAAGATATATGAAATGTCACTAATATTAGTTTTAATACTGCTTATTATGCTTTGTTTGATGAAATATTTTCATTAGATGAAGAGTCTTTACTTTGTATTTTTTGCCTCTTGCAAAGATATCAAGTCTGTCTATCATAGCCATTTAATTACATTCTAAATAGACACACTAGTTGTCTACAATGTATAGTCTCTACTTCATTATTGTTCAGACTCTGAATACCCTTTATTTGCTTAAAAGATAATTCAAATTTCCTTTATCTATTTTGGAAGAATTCCACTTCACGGGTGACATCTCCTGAATTTGTTCATATCTGCCTATTTTTGGTTCAATATTCTGCTAACTCTAAAGTGTGCTCCCATGTTTTGGATTACAGGAAAAACAATTTGCATGTATATTTATTGCCATTGCTATTATTGTTGATCAGAAGATACAGGCATAAGTTAAATAAAGATATCAATCTAAGATAAACTACTTCAGTTATTTTCATTGCTCTTTCCTTCCTGCTGAATTTGAATGAAGCAGGAATATGGAGCACTGGTATTCGCACCATCAGTTATTCTACTTAAGAAATTACATTTTTCTTAAATTTATTTATTTATTTTTTTATTATTCATATTTCTATGCTGCCCACTCTCTGAGGACTCTGGTGGCTTACACCAAAGACAGTATACTAAATAGCATATTGCCCCCAACAATCTGGGTCCTCATTTTACCCACCTCAGAAGGATGGAAGGCTGAGTTAACCTTGATCTGGTGAGATATGATCCGCTGATCTGCTGAACTAGAACATTGCTTTTTTCACATTTTCATACATTCTCTTCTTTTTTCCTACATAATTTTTTAAATATAAGATACTTTTCTCACCTGCTTTGGATTTACTCTCTGTCGCCAAAATCATGGAAATGCATGCACACACAATACAACTATAGAAATTTTAAAGTCCAGAATTGGAATTGTATAGATGCCTAACTAATTCTGTACCATCACCAACTGGGTCTCTATGTCTGCCCTTCTTTCTAATCTTGTCCCTGATTCTCATCTAGTTATAGTCCTGAGGATTGGGTCATTCCTTTAAAATTTAAAATGATTGGGTCATTCCTTTAAAAGTTCTCTTTGCTGACGATGTCAAACTATTCAACACTACCAACAATGCAACTACCCTTCAACAAGATCTTGACTATGTGTCAGAATGGTCTAACAAGTGGTAACTTCAAATCTCAACCAACAAATTCTCTGTTTTGCACATTGGCAAAAAAAATCAAAACATAAAATACAAATTAGATGGACATGACCTTGTAGATGACCCTCACTCTGTCAAGGACCTTGGAGTACTCATTTCTAAAGATCTAAGTGCTAGAGCCCACTGTAACAACATTGCCAAAAAGGCACTAAGAGTTGTTAACCTAATCTTGCGTAGCTTCTTCTCTGGTAATATTGTACTACTAACTAGAGCATACAAAACATTTGCTAGACCAATTCTTGAATACAGCTCATCTGTCTGGAACCCACACTGGATATCGGACATAAATACAATTGAGAGTCCAGAGATATTTTATGAGAAGAGTCCTCCATTCCTCTACCCGGAATAGAATACCTTATGCCACCAGACTCCAAATTTTGGGCTTAGACAACTTAGAACTACGCCGACTTCAGTCTGATCTAAGCATAGTACATAAAATTATCTGCCACAATGTCCTACCTGTCAATGACTACTTCAGCTTCAATCACAACAATACACGAGCAAATAATAGATACAAACTCAAGGTAAACCACTCCAAACTCGAGAAAATATGACTTCAGTAATTGAGTGGTCAATGCCTGGAATGCACTACATGACTCTGTAGTTTCTTCCCCAAACCCCCAAAACTTTAACCTTAAACTGTCTACTGTTGACCTCACTCCATTCCTAAGAGGTCTATAAGGGGCGTGCATAAGTGCATCAGTGTGCCTACCGTCCCTGTTCTAATATTCCTTTTTACTTACTCTTTTCATGTATTCAAATTATGTTTATACTTTTACCTGTTATCTTATATATGATTGACAAAATAAATAAATAAATAATAAATAAATAAATAAAAAAGCCAAACAAAACAAAACATGGAGAATCATTCCAAAAATATGCTGTTTATGGAAAACTGGTTTTCCAAAGGAACCTGTAATCTTTAACAACTTTAAGGCCAAACCCTCTCAGTTATCTCAATGAAATCCCATTGATTTGGGCCAAGGCAATTGTTAACAGTATCACAAAGAATAATTCATCCGCCACCTCATGTTGATCATAGTAGTTGAACTTTCTAAATAAGTTTAATATTTCTCTCCAGGCTAATGTATTCAGGGCATGCACAATCACTTTCTTGCCATCTCTTGGAGAATAGTGAACCTCTTTGCTTTTCATCTCAAATTGTTTATCCTGGCTGACGATCTTAAATATTTACTTTCTATCTTTGTTTCTTCTGCCTGTTCACAGTGCAGTTATACTTTGCATCTTAATATGCACAAGCTTTTCATTACTTGTCTATTTGTGATACTTCATATTTTTTTCTTTTTAGAAAAGAATACTTTTTAAATTTCTTTTATTATTTACCTTTATTTTGGGTTTTTGCTCAGGATCATCAGTGGCAAAGATGGTTTTGGATTTATCTGAATCTGTTGCCAATTAAAGGCATGAGTTAGATTCCTTAGAAAATAGGACATGAATGTCTCCATACCAGTGCACCCATCTATCTCCCAGCAGCTGGTACATACTCAAAACCACATTGCCAAAAATTCAAGCAGAAATTTGGAACTAAGGAACATTGGATTAGGCAGTTCTCTGATGGCTAAAGTTCATTGGTTCCAAATTGTGAATTCCTAGTTTCTAGGATACTTGTTTGTAACTGTAAGATCCTCATCAGGATTCCTCATCAGGAATGGCATGTATATCCAGGCTTGGAAAGGATGATAATGACTTGTCCTGCCATATGCTTAAATGCAAGATGAGTTCAATTTATGGGTCTGGTATCTGACCTTCCTGTTTCTCCTATTAATAATACATTTATTAAAAAATTGCTTCCCCCCCCTTTAATGACCCTGTAATCACTTGCACCGGGCTGGAGTCGGGGAGACTGAATGGAGCTGAATGTTTACTGGCTGAATGCCCTTCCTGATGCCTATGTGGAGTTTGCAGCAGGTATTTTCATTTGAGAGAGAAATATTTAGGATCGAACTCCCACCTCCTGATGGTGAGGTGAAAGCTCCATCTCTAGGCCACCACGCTGCCCATATAAAAGATTGATATTGGCCAAAAATTGGGCTTCCAAATGAATGATCACCCTTCTTTAGTCCTGTATGTTATTTTATCAGTGTTCCTTGGAGGAATGAGAAAAGAATGCCAGGAGTATGTAAATCCAGCAGGGTCATCTAAGGCATGAATGTTGTCCAGCTAAAACAACCAGGCACTGATATTGGACAGTAGTGATATAGGAAGATGCTAGGTAGATAAAGACTTTAGTGCAATGGTGGTGGGTTTCAAAATTTTTTACTACTGGCTCTGTGGGCATGGCTTGGTGGGCATGACAGGGGAAGGATACTGTAAAATCTCCATTCCCACCCCACTCCAGGGGAAAGATACTGTAAAATCTCCATTTCCTTCCAATCAGCTGGGACTTGGGAGGCACAGAATAGATGGGGGTGGGGCTAAGTCAGAATTTTTATTACCGGCTCTCTGAACTACTCAAAATTTCTGCTACCGGTTCTCCAGAACTGGTCAGAACCTGCTGACACCTACCTCTGGTAAGAGTATCAATTTATTCTGCAAGGAGGAAGGCAATGGTGAATCACTCCTAAATTTGATCAAGAAAAACACATTGATGGAAAATATAAAATGATTGACAATATAATGCTGGCTGGTGGCTCTTCAGGTCAGATGACACTCAACATGCTACTGAGGAAGAGATGAGGCTCTTTCCTACTAATAGTGTTTAAAACACGGCTAGATTAAAGCTTTCACATGTCTAGTTGCTGATGCCAATATGTAGGAAAACAGAATTTAAAGCTGTAAAAGCAAAATTATAGTGTGAACATGGAATGTAAGTATGAATGAGGGAAAGCTCAATACGATGAAAGATGAAATTGCTCAATTACACATTGACTTTTGAGACATCAGTGAAATGAAACGAACTGGAATTGGACACTTTCAGTCAGAAGGTCATACTGGTTTTTACTTAGGAAGCAAAAATCAATGTTTTTAATGTACTTTTATTAATAGTCACAATGAATATAGCAAGGATAGTATTCGGGCACAATGCAACCAGTGATAAATAATATCAATAAAGCTTGACAATTATATTAATTATCTGAATTTATGTTCCAACCACTGATGATGCTCAAGAAGAGGATGTTGATCGGTATTATGGTCAAATTCAACAGAACATGCAAGCAAGATGTTCTGCTTGTGGTTGGTGATCAGAATGCCAAAGATGGAAACAGTAGGAAATAACAGTAGGGAAAAAGAGTTATTTGTTTATTTACATATCTATTTATTAATTTTATATGCTGTCCATCTCACCAAAAAAGCATCTCTGGGTGGCTTACAAAATTGGATCAAGTTGAACTAAGACAGAATTTGAAGTACAGTCCTGTACCAATGATGAATATGAAAAAACTTAAAAAAAAAACTTGAAATGGAAGAAGAACAGATCAGAGAATACATGATAAAGTAGGCAAAGAATTTGGGATTATAATATATTGCTGACTCAGTGGGAAAAATATGTGGTCAAAGGGGTTGAAATTTATATTATGTTACAATATAAAAGAGAATATTTATAGAATTAATGACTATAATCATTATAATCATTAATGACTATGCCATATTAAAAAAACGTAATCAGTAAATTTTGGGGTCACTATTTATGCTATTTGTGTGATTATTATTCCAAGTCCCTCTCCTTCATAATGTACATTGCTGACACAAATACATTTTTATAATAAAATGTTGCTATACTATATTAGGCACGAAAGTGCTTTACTCCAGTTTTTCCTTCCCTATTTGTGAGATTTAATTTAAGAACACTTCCTGAATTGCAGTTTCCTAAATGACTATCAGATGCCACTGAGAAGTAAACCTGCTGAAAATAATATAGAAAACAAGTTTTCTCATACCAAATATAAGGATCACGGAGCAGATATTGTAGGTGCAGAATTTTCCTAATCTATGTATTTTTAAAGTGGAAAACCCCCCTCCCCCATCCATTTCACATTCTATGATTATATGCACACATAGAGGGTATATTTTCTGATTTAGAATAGTTCTTAAATTTCACACCCTCCTGGGATTAGGAAGAAGCAGATGTTGTGGTCATGGAAAAAAGATCATTTTTAAAAATGCATGTCTTTTTTCAATGTAAACCGTTAATACAATAGTTTGACATCTAAAGCTTTTTGATGGATGGCTACCTGTAGAGAGGTACTGTTTTATTCTGTCAAATATAACTTTCCTTTGTAAATGCTGAGATGGTAATGTATAGTTTTCTTCTTTTCTTTCTAGCCTACCCAGGGTAATTATGTATTATTAATAATGCAGTACTGCAAATGATATTAAATGAACTACATTTGTTAATGTAGATCTTATCTAACTGCTTTTTCTATCAGTGGACTGTTTCTCAATGGGGGGTACTAATTAGCTGTAATATGTAGAAGAAAGATGAGACAGGAATCCAATCAGATAAATGGCATCTATTTGCAAAAATACAGAAAATGCATTTGGTTTGGTGCGAATTTTGGTCGGGGTGCAATCTAAATATTTCTTTCTGTAGTGTTGATAATAAGTTGAGGGTTGGTAGGGGGCTTTTAGGCCATCTAATCCAACTCCCTGCTTAATATGTACTTTTCCCAGATTTCTGGTATGAGTGTGTGTGCATGCGTGGGTGGGTGGGTCTATCACTGTCCTAGATAACTAATTCTGTTGTCCATCTGCTCTTGCTATTAATACATTTCTCTAACCTTCAACATAAAGTACATCAGAAGTAATACAACATTCTATAGCAGT
This sequence comes from Pituophis catenifer annectens, assembly GCF_029215685.1. Lineage (NCBI taxonomy): Eukaryota > Metazoa > Chordata > Lepidosauria > Squamata > Colubridae > Pituophis > Pituophis catenifer. Next base: position 138,145,297 of record NW_027256883.1, read on the forward strand.
GGAGAAAATGTTGGTGCCTTTTTTCTACCTCCTCAAGTATTTACTTATTTTCTGACTCCTATAAACTCTAGGTTCAGCATGCTAAATTCCCCAACATCTTTCTTGGTGCATCTTTTCTTATCCTCAGCCACACTGATTACTATTCTCTTCTGAATTAATTCTAGGTCTTTTTTCATAGTCACATTAAAATATGAACTGGACATCAGTGATAACAAGTGATGGTATGTGATAAAAAGTTGGATTGGGACTAAGAAATAGTCAGTTTTAAGGACACTTGACTATGGAATAGTGTATCTATTTAGGTCATTTACTAAGCTTATCCCAATTCATGAAATTTTAAAGATTAAAAATGAAGGCAATCTTCTTCCATGTACTATATTGATCCCCCAAGGGAAACCCTTCCCTTCCCTCTTCCCTTCCCTTCCTTTCCCTTCCCTTCTACCAAAATCCTGAGATCTCCTTTTTCATGTACTGCAGCCTGTATATCTACACATGTCTCTGCTAAATGTGTTGAATGTGTTTCCCTCAGCTCAGTTTGCTATTCTACTAAAATAATTTTGAATGCTATTCTTGCCACCTGATATATTAGCTTTCCCTCCTAGTTCTGTGTCAAACTCAAACTACATAAGGATTCAATTTTGCTTTTATTACAATCTCTTATGCTTCGGGGCATTGTGCACTAATAATACCTTTTGGCCCACCTCTACTCAGGAAGGAGCTACATTTGTCAGCTGGAGTGTTTTCAGTATTCTTTACAGCTGATTCATAAAAAATATTTTTGTTTGACCTGTGTTGGTTGATTCAATTACTTCCACTACAACCCAGAAAAATTATTGACAAAAATAATGAAGAACCTGGAGCCCAGAGCTGTGTAGTGATATTTCATTTCAGAGCCCCCCCTCTCCAGAGTGATGGGAGAACCCCTGAGGACCACTTTCTGAGTGTTGTTTAGTTTTTCACCTTGCTGCAAACTGATTGACATTTTCATCCCCTAACTAGGTGATTGATGGTTTTCTCATCATCAGTTTGTTAATCAAAATATCACAGGGAACTTTATTGTCTCTACTACTGTACTACTGGCTTCATTTACATCACATATAAAGGGCAAAAGTCACATATGTTCCTTCAAAGATTTGAGTCTGCCATACCAAAACTTTAAAAAATTATCAGATCTGTTTTAATTGGACAAGAAGGAGAAATTATTAAGGACGTAACTATGGAATAATAATATTACCTATATTTAATTTGAATGCATATTAAATGAAATTTTAATTTTTGCTGTGGCCCCATTCACAGCTTTTGATTCTTGTCTCTCCCACATCCAATTATGCATTTTCAAATTAGATTAAAATTCCCCAATAGTTATGTCAACTTATTTTATGAGAATCATAGAAATATAGAAGACCTATTTCTTTTCTTCAAAACCATAAAATGTCACCTTTGGCAAGGCAATAGTGTTTAGCAGAATAATAATATGCTAGAGAGAACACTTATGCCTCATTACTGATGCATTCAAACCAAAATAATTTTTTTATGCTGTAATTATAGATAGTGAAGGAGTTATATTATTCTATAGTGTCAACAGGCTAGGCTAATTCTCTCTGTTCAGGCCATCAGAATATCGGGGTCAAGAACTGAATAATCTTCAGGGAACTACATATGTTTTTCTGCTGCCCCATGTATGCTTTTGAGAGTATAAACAGACCTTTTCCATATAATATTTGGAAAACTTTACCAGGCTCTCCATAAAGAGCCTATATTGATAGAGCTTCTGTACCTTGAATACCTGGACTCTTCAAATTAATGCTTGGTGGCCAGGAATGTGGATTTAGTAGTTTCCTGCTTTCCTGACTGCAAGTTTATTTCTATGTAAATTGGTGAAATTTAAAACAAGCTCAGCAAGAAAATTTAGACATTCAGGGTGCTTCGTTTCCTTGTCGGTAGATTTTTAAAAACTAGTTTTCTAACATGAATGCTTTGGGCAAGCAATTTTCTTTAACACAAAGTCATTTGTTTTGCTTATTCCTCTTTTGTATGTATTTCCAATACATGCTTTCTTAAAATATATATTTATATTTTACCTTGTGTTTTGACCTGGGAACTGGGAACTGTGTTTTTTAAAATTTGGAACCCACAGGTTTCAGTTCAGATTCTGCAGATTTTAGTTTGAGACACGCAAATTAAGTTCAGGTAAAATGAATTCTTAATGAAATCTTCCTCATTATACACGATGCAAAGGACATGTATATAAACTCTTCCATATATCAATGAACATAACATAAAGTTCTCAAGATGATATGGATTAGTTCTGCTCATTGTTCAGTGATGGCCTGTTTCTTCTCTCTCTCCAAACATCAACTTGACCCTTGCTAGTTTTGTAAGCATACACCTCCTACATACCAATCAGAATCTCCCCTGAATTCTAAGAACTCCCAGATGGAAGCATGGGGTCTGTTATTTATTTATTAAATTTATATGCCACCCATCTCTCTGATATGGAGGCCACCTTGTATATTTTTTAAAAACTGTATTGAGAATTCCATGAAGCCTTTCCCATGCATTCCCCGAGCACATGAAAATCTTAACTAATAATGAAAAATATAGTTCAGTATTAGGATTATGTAAAATATTTGACCCTTTGCAAAATTCTATGATTTATTATTGCTTTAACTGATGATTGGGACCTGTCCAGAGTTCAATATAAAAAGGGCAGATACGTTCCACCTGTAAGGGTTAAAAAACACATGTGTCCTTTGGAAATTTCATGCAGCTGCTTCAAAGGCTGTTCCCGGCTGACTGCATGTCTGTTCATGCACAGCTGTTGTTGTTTTTCTTCTTTGAAGGTGGTTCAATGGAAGTGCTATCTAGGAATACCTAGGCATGAGTAGATGAATGGGGCCAGACTTTGAAGTAGCTCATAACCCTTTCAGAGGACCTTCTCTATAATGCTGCCTGCCTGCCTATGGAATACCATTTCCCCTGAGATGTATACATCCCACCCCCACACCCTGAACTTACTTAAATGACCTTTTAAACCCTGGCTCTAGACCCAGGCCCACCTGGGCGATAGCAGGTAATGGATTCTTTGTACGATATTGATTTTTTCCCCAGATGTTATCTTTTGAAGATATAATTCTGCACTTTTATAATGCTTTATTATTGGATTTTGTAAGCCACCTAGAAAAGTAAATAAAAAGACATGGTTCTTTTAAGGTGTGGAGGAGGATTACTTTATCCATATGTTTTTCAAAGGACAGCTTAAAAGACAGGATAGTATCATAGCACTAGATAAAGTAGCATAGAATAGAATAGAATAGAATAGAATAGAATAGAATAGAATAGAATTCTTTATTGGCCAAGTGTGATTGGACACGCAAAGTGTTTGTCTTCGGTGCATAAGCTCTCAGTGTACGTAAAAGATACAAATGATAAATCATGATCATAGTCATCATAAATACATTCATCATGAATCATAAGATACAACACTTAGTGATAGTCATAGGATTCTAAATTAGCAATCAACATAAATCATACTAGGAAACTAAATAAAACAATATAAATCGTAAAGGTACAAGTAACAAAATTAGAGTCATAAGTAGAAAAGGAAATAGGTAATAGGAAGGATGAGAAGAATACTGTGTTTTCCCAAAAAGACGACTCACCTTGAAAAGAAGCCCTATCATGTTTTTGAGCGCATGAGATCAAATTAAGCCCCACCCACAAAATTAGCCCTAATTAAAACCCCGCCCACGCTCGGGTTCAGGGGGTGGGGTGAAACACACAGGTAAAAAATAAGCTAGGGTGGGGATGGGGGGGTGGAGCTGCCCTACTTACCAGGCCTCACATACCCTGACACCTGCCTCGCCTTCTTCTGTAGTCGCTTCTTCTGTGGCTGCTTGCCGCCACTCGCATGCATTGCCCTGGCCTCCATTTTGTCTTTAGATGGCTGCCAGAAGGCATCTCTGGATCGATCCAGAACTCTGTTATTGGCTGCAGATGCCTTCTGGCAGGCACCTGAAGGTAAAATGGAGGGCGGGATGATGCATGCGAATGGTGGCAAGCAGCCACAGAAGAAGTGGGCCAGCAGGGGGCTGTCAGTGCCACCGCTGCAAGCCGCTTTTTAGTGGGTCAAAAGAAAATAAGACCTGGCCTTCTTTTTGGAAAAACACAGTAACAGTAATACAGTCTTAGTAAATAGTTTCACAGTGCTGTGGGAATTAGTTGTTTGCTCCCAACAAATACATCATTTGATTTGGATCAGTCATTGAAAAAAAAAAGAGCTGTACCTTCAACTCAAAACAGGATCTTACTCATGTTTAGTACAGTATTTCAATCTATTGATTACTGTGACTCATATGCCATTTCAATCCAATTGACTCTAAGTGCTTTGCAAGTGAAGATAGGATGGATTGATTCAACAAAATAGAGTTATAACCAATGCCACTTCTGTTAATTTGAAATCCTTTGCCACTGAGCTTTACTTCATATTCGGAAAGTAACAACGTTCATATAATTATAAATTGTATATTTCAATGAAAAAGACCTTCTCTTGTTTCCCCCATCTGCCTCAACTCATTGCCATGCCCCAAAACACTGCATTGCACTGAATGGATGCAATAATAATGAAAGTTTTAGCTCCATAACTAATGCTTAAAGTATGGGAAGTTAGATTTTTATGTGGCTTTACACACAGAGTCCTTCTGCAGTGAGTATCTAATCTATTGACAATACATGTTAGTGACAATATAAGGTGTTTTTGGAGCAGAAGCAAATTAATTGTATGTTGTAACCTTCTGTACTGTGCCATGTAACTACTGTTTTGACTGCTAAGACAAATGTTTTATTATTGTAGAAAGGTTCTAATACAACTGCAAAACACAAGTTCAAGCAATTTAGTAAAATGACAACTCCAGGTTTTGGGGATATTATTATTTCTTAAAAAAAGAGAGAGGAAAGTGAGAAAATTCTTTTTATTAAATCTCTTTGTCAACATTTGGTAGAGACTCAGGAGAACTATTTACATTTATATACAGCTATATCATGTAATTAACATCAACAGATAAACATATCAATATGTTCGAGCAGATGTACAAATGTATCTAGACATATTGCACAGAAACCTTGATAATTCTTCCAAATGCAATATTGTATTCCAAATACTGTATTCCCTGTAGAACGTTTGCTCAAGGCTACGCTTAGGTATACTCAAAAACCCTCGTAGCTAGTCATGAGGGAAAACATGTTCTTTTACAGATAATTGCTACTGGCAGTTGGAGGCACTCAGAATTTGATGTGCAATAATGTGACCCGACTATGTATTAAACTTTTTTTGAAGGACATGGTGTAAAGTAATTTTATATGCATCTCAGAAACCTTATTTTGCGGGGGGATTTCATCGGGTTAGCACATATTTTAACAACTTTTCCATTTTTAATATTACAGTTAGGCTTCGTCCTAATAGTTCTCCTTTTTTTTTTTTTAAAAAAAAAACTTTTTTCTTCAGAAAGAATGAGAAAAGAGAGAAAGTGGAAAGGAAACAAATTGGGGCAACTTGTAAGGAACATGTAAATACAGTAACACTTTATATTATTGATATTGGAAGTGGAAAAAAGGGGTAATCAGTATCTAGGGTACTTATGAATATACATGATTAAGTATTCACATGCTATGTGAATCATTTAATTTAAATGCTTTTTAATAGGGACATATTATGCTACTTAATTTTATGCTAATCACTACTTCGCTACCTTATGGCAAGGACTCTTCTATATTTTACAAAAATTAGAAAGAAAGGAGACACCTTTTTATTGTAAAGGGTGTGGTATAATAAATGTGCAATTACAGAGTAATATGAGAAAATTCCATGATTGCTAATACTATATGAAGCAGGGGTGAAATGCTCCCGTTTCGGACCAGATCGCCCGATCCGGTAGTGATGGCGGCCGGTGGTTCGGAGAACCGGTAGCAAAAATCCCTGTCAGCCCCATGCCCAGCTGAGCTGCACGATCATCAGAGGCTTTTAAACATTTTTTGAAAAGCATATTTTCTTCTGCCGAAAAAATGCTTTTAAAAGTAAAAAAAAAAGCCTCTGATGATCGCGCGGCTCAGCTGGGATTGTCAGAGGCTTTTAAAAGCATTTTTTTTCTACAACCTCTTCAGCTGAAATGGTTGTAGAAAAAAAATGCCTTTAAAAGCTTCTGACAATCCCAGCTGAGTTGCCTGATCATCAGAGGCTTTTAAAAGCATTTTTTTTGCAATCTCTTAAGGTTGTAGAAAAAATGCTTTTAAAAGTAAAAAAAAAAAAAAAAGTTGGCCATGCCCACCCAGTCACAAGCCACACCCACAGAACCGGTAGTAACAAATTTTACATTTCACCACTGATATGAAGTGTGCATGTGTGTACATTGCGTTCTTAGGGCTCATTTTGGTGCCTTAGCATTTTTTGTGACCTAAAAACTGATGCCACCAGATGCTCAATATGCCATTTAAAAACAGCCATACACATATCATAGAATCTGAGAGTATAATGAATGAGATCATCATCTGAGTGATATAATAATAAGAAAGGTTAGAGTCATTATAAAGTGTTGAGTGTGTGTGTGTGTGTGTGTGTGTGTGAGAGAGAGAGAGAGATGGAGTGTAAATGAACAAAGGATAGTTTGTTCATTGCAATACACATGGTTTTCAACTTATGACCAAAATTGAGCCCAGAATTTATGTTGCTAAGTGAAAAATTTGTTAAGTGAATCACTGCAGAGGTTAAGTTAGGAACACGGTTGTTAAGTGAATCTGCGTCCCCTATTGACTTTGCTTGCCAGAAGGTCACATAAGGTGATCACATGACCCCGGGAACACTATGAATCAGTTGCCAAGTATACAAATTTTGTTCACATGACCATGGGGAATGCTGCAACAGTCATAAGTGTGAAAAACAATCAGATGTCACTTTGTCAGTGTCATTGTAACTTTGAACAGTCACTAAATGAACTGTTGTAAGTGGAGGACTACCTGTAGTGGAAATGAGGGAGAATTATCAATTTCATTTGAATAGCCTCTGTGTCATTTCATATGATACCAGGAAGAGATTTCTGGCCTTCAGTCTCAAATTTCTACAAGGTGCAAGAGGCTTATAGTAGCAAGCAGAGCCAGAAAAATCCAAGTATGTACAGAGGAATGGTTGTGTCTCTTCAGAATAGGTTAAACATGATTCAGATGAATCTCAAAATAAACTCCAAAAATAATTCCAGGTAGCAGGGCTGTGCAAAACCTTTAAAGGGGGAAATTTGCAAGGCATGTTGGCATGAACAAAGGACCGCACCTCAAAGAAGCAGCTGTGTCTTTTGAAGACACATGCAATGACTATGAAAATAATTCTATATTAGATGGACAAATGGTTTGACCCAGTTTTAATAACAGGAAAGTAACTGCTACATTCCAACTCTTTCCAAGCTAGGCTGAAATTCAGCACACCTAGAAAATACCAGGATCAAGAATGAGAGAAACAGTTGCATATTCATATATGAAGCTTGTCACAGAGATGAAATGCGTGAACTTCTAAATCTATTAACAAGGTATAATACTATAGATCCTCAGCAGGGGTGGGTTCTACTTACCTCAGCTACCGGTTCACAACGGGAGCGCGCGCACATGCACAAAAGCTTCTGCACATGCGCAGATCGTCTGTGATGACGTCCAGTTGAGTGGGCAGAGCCTCCCACCACCATTACTACCAGTTCACAAGAACTGGATCGGATCAGGATAGCAAGGCTAAATAGGGACAGAATTCATCCATCTTGCTCCAGCTCTCCATGAAAATACAGTACCTGCTTTTTAATGCACATTTCATCACTCCAGGGACAGTGGCAGTCATGCTACCTAAAAGAAGGAAATAGTGTGACAAAACATGATTTTCTGTAGAAAAAAGTGACAATAGGAATCCAAAGTGTGTACCGGGTGCTGTTGAAGCTCATTCCTCATAAACACTGTCTTAGTCACATGCTTTCCTTTTCAGCTTTTGGAATCTATAAGTTAAACCAACAAGGCTTAAAGCTTCAGTTAATGTCTTAGAATAGGACATCACAATTTCCCAACAGATGTCCTTCAGCTATGCTAAGATTACAACCAGGGATGGCTATAGACACTTTGGCACCTTAGGCAAAGTCACATTCTGGTGCCCTCTATGGTTTACTTCATCTTCCGATGTTGTTAGGAATTTCAAAAAGGCGTCCTCTTGTTTCTCCCTCTTCTTTTGAGTTCTTGAGCTTTAGACGTATGATTTTCATCCCCAGACAATTTTTTTCCCTTTCTCGGACTCTTTCACACTATTTACACTGTGAAATTATATTTAACCCTCAAGTGGCTGCATTGGCACACAGAGCGCACCATTACTGTCTTTTGCCTTTTTTATTGTATTTTTCAGAAGTGTCTTCAATTTCGGTGTCCCCTAAAATTTGGCACTCCTAGGCCAGTCCCTACTTGGCCTTAAGTCTGGAGCCAGCCCTGACTATAACACCTTGAATTGAGAAACAGTCAAACTTAAACTAGGTTGTATCAACTGCAAGGAACTATGTCTATAGGGATTCTCAGTCATCCAGGTCATGGTTATCCCAAAGGTGCTTTTTCAAGAGGCAACTGGACTTTCTGGTTTTTCTTTCAAGACATTTCGCTTCACTTCCAAGAAGCTTGCAGAGCTAAAGATGCTTCTTGGATGAGAAGCGAAACATCTTCAAAGAAAAAACAGAAAGTCCAGCTGACTCTTGAAAAAGCACTTTTGGTGCAAGAAACTATGTAGTATAAAACAATAAACCTGAACAAGATCTTAGGTGCTAGATGACAATAAAGTTGGATGATTCAAGGTGTAAAAAGGTTTGACTATTGCTGCAAGAACTTTTCCAGCCTTCTCCTTGATCCATAAGTTAATGCATCTTAATTTAATGCTCCTTTTGCAATGGATATGTTGAAAACAAAGTATACAAAATTCATTGCATACAGCAGGCCAACTTTTGAAATCTTATTTTTATATGCTCTATGGTCTCTGGTCTAAGACTGTAATAATAAATTGTTGTTGTTTATATACTCTCAAGAAAAACTACTCAGGCATAGTTAAGCCCTTTGAAATGATTCACTGTCAATTCTACAAGTATGCTAGTATTTTTATTGATCACATCTTCTAATTCAGATTCATTTTACATAAGAAAAAAAATGCAACTGTCTAAATCCTGGTTTTGTAATAGGAATTATATAGTGAAATATAAATAAAATTTGGTGACCACTTGTTTGCTGTTCTGTTGAGCATATGGCAGAAGTATAGAAAGGAATAGCATACATCTCCTTTTACAAAGAACAGATTTCACATAATTACATTTCTACACTGGCAGACTATTTTCTGCTTCCTACAGGGGGAAAATACCAGAGTTGCTGGAGTTGGGTGGCATATAAATTTAATAAGAAGAAAAATAATAATCAGTTGAAGAACTCCAAAGGCCAATATTGAGACCACCAGTAAAGAAATGAGAATTGTTGATTGAATGGAATAGAGTCGGGGTAGCTCCAAACATTTCCAGATTGAAGCAGCTGCCAAGAGATAAGTATAAACTGCCTTTCTTTCAGTGTTTCAGTAGACTCAAACCTTGTCCTCTCCTGCTTCTCTGACTCATTAAAGAGTAGATCTGTGACTTGTATGTGTTTAGTGATGTACATGTTCACTCATTGGATAAGAACTCTGGATCAAGGTGTCTGAGATAGTTAATTCCATGTTACTGAAATCCTTAGTTAGGATAGAATGAATGAGCTGGAAGGGACTTTGGAGGTCTTCTAGTCCAGCCTCCTGCTCAAGCAGGAGAACCTTTACCATTTCAGATGGGTGACTAAGCTAGACTCTTCTTAAAAACCTCCCGTGATGGAACACCCACTATTTCTGAAGGTAAGCTGTTCCATTGGTTAATTGTCCTCACTGTTAGGAAGTTTCTCCTTAATTTCAGGTTGTGTCTTTCTTTGATTAATTTCCAACCATTGTTTCCTGTCTTGCCCTTCAGTGCTTTGGAGAATAATTTGACCCCCTCTTCTTTGGGGCAGCTCCTCAAATACTGGAATACTGCCACCATGTCACCCCTAATTCTTCTTTTCTTTAGACTAGCCAAACCCAAATCCTGTAGCCATTCTTCATATGTTTTAGTCTCATATGTTTGATCACCTTAGTTGCTCTTCTGTGAACTTTTTTCAAAGTCTCAACATCCTTTTTGTAATATGGTGACCAAAGTTGGTTGCAGTATTCCAGGTGTGGTCTTACTAGGGTTTTATAAAGCGGTACTAATACTTCATGTGATCTTGATTCGATGCCTCTGTTTATACAACCCAGGATTGTATTAGCTTTTTTGGCTGATGCTGCACACCGCTGGCTCATATTCAAGTGATCATCCACTAGGACTCCAAGGTCCCTCGCACAGTTTGTGATAACATTGACATTCCATTCGCTATCCCAATATCCCTTAATCCTGTGAACTTGAGTTTACGCACTGAACCTGAATTTATCCACTGAGAACCTAAATTTGTCCACTTACAGCAGTTCCATTCTTATAATAGATACAAAAGTAAGTCAAGCTGAGGCCAATTGGAGGGCTTTCCCCCACTGCTGAATTGAAGTGCTATCAACCCATCTTTGAAAGACAGAAAACTATCTTGGCCTGTCCCTACTGCCAAGCTATCTTGTCTCTTTTGCCCCTCTTTTGAAGCGCAATCAGTTTCTCTGAGATATGGAATGACAAAGACTCACAGATTTTTACACTCCTCGAGGTTTCCCTTGGATGTTGTCAAATTAAAGAACACAATTATGTTTTAATATCGGTTCCTTTAAGGCTGACAAGCTATTTCACTCATGAGCTAGGGATAAGACAAAGGTAATGTTGTGAGAATATGGCAAAACAAAGATATTGCCAGGGCATGTTTGGACTATGTAGGTGCAAATAGGGGAGGACTGTGCGCTTTAGAAGAGCAGATAATGTTTTGCTCTACTGCTGCTGAACAATCCTTGAAAAAACCTTTGTGCCGGGACAAGATAAATGTCACAAGAGCTGAGGATTTTCAATGTTATGTTAAAATGCAAGTCTAAGGCTGGAACAAGGGTTTCACATTGCAGGGTGAAAAATCTGTAGAGCTTGAGAATCCACAGGAAAAGGCTTTAAGTGCATCTTGATTACAAGCGCTCTCCGTGACATTGGAGAAGCAGGAAAAGTCCTCTAAGCAAAAAAAACACACTATTATCTGGTGGCTGCTATTATTTTAAGTTCATCCACTTGTTTATAATGTGTTTTTACACTTATTTTGGGAGGGAGGCGAAATGAGCTTCAAGGGCAGCAAAAATGTAAATAGATAATGCACTGAAAGCTAATAAAAACATTATAAAATAGCAATGAGATAAAATTAAAAGCATATTAAAAACCTGACGAACAAAACGGGAACAATTGTTCTGACTGACAATGAAGGAAGAGTAAGTTTGATCTCCCTTAGGTATGCATACCACTCTCCCCTTCTCCCAATCCCACTTATACTTATCATAGACTTGGAGCACAAAACAGGAACTCAAAAGAAGACAGCCGTCAAGATCAGGTTCATGCTGGAAATCACAGTCCTCCAAACACAGTAATCTTAATCCATTTAAGGCTTACTGTATGTAATAGTCAGCAAAGTGAGTTTGAGAATGATTAAAAAAAAAATACTCCATTAAAACTGAAATTTTTGTAGAGCCTAAATATCAAATGCGTTATTCGGGATAGTACTTGAAACCCAACAAAAACTCTGAGTCTTGTTAAGATGCATTTTGCAAAATATGAATTGTACTAAGTGGATTCAATGAAATCTCCCAGAAATATATTACTGTAATTCCATCCACAGCAATTTGATGAGGTAGGTGGAGAAATGTATAAGTTGAGAGAAAGCCAATCACTCCTCCACCTTTTCACCCTTTTCACCCAAGAGATTTGTGCTAGTTTGAAAGCAGGTCTAGAAATCAATATTTCTCTGGCATCAGCAGTGTTGGAGAACTGAGCTGATTTATTTCTGACCCAGCTACAAAGTAGTTAAAACCACTGTGAAGCTAGGATTTTTTTTTTGTTTTTGTTTTTTGTAGATGTAGTTACACCTGCAATTTGGACTGGGATTGCCATTGCTAAGCAGTGTGGTCATAAAGCATGACATCACATGATTGCATTGCTTGGAGATGACTATCCAGGCTGCCTTAGTTGTCATCATAACCCAAGACACACAGGTTATTAAGCAGAAGCAGAAGGAATCCCAGGTAAGGAGTGGGGATGGCTGCAGAGAGATGGGGGAAGATCCTGGGAGGTTCAGCTCAGGCTGCATGTGTCTTTGGTGGGAGGGTGGATGCTGCAGTGTGGCATGAACACAGGAAGGCCAGGGAAAGAGGGCAGAGGGTGCATGTGTGCAAAGTCTGGGAAAAGAAGGCACTGGGTGCATGCATACGTGCGAGTAAAAGACGATTGGATAAAGAGGGTGTAAGGCATATGCCAGTACAGGTATGCTGGGAGAAAGGGTGCTGGGGGAACATATGGGTATGTGTGAGCACAGGAAGGAAAATGGTGCTGTGGGGTTGGGTGGGGACAACTCGTGATCTGTTCTGCAGGCTTCCCCATGGACTTTGCTTGAAAGAAGCCAGCAGGGAAGGTCACAAATGGTGATCATGTAACCATGGGAAACTTCAACTGATCATAAGTGTGAGGTGATTGCAAAGTGCCTGAATTTTGTTTATGTGATTATGGGATAGTGGCAGTGGCTGGAACTTTGAGGCCTGATCATTAAGTTTCTTCATTCAACAATGTTGTAACTTCCAAAAGTTGCCTAACAACTTGAAGACCATCTGTAGTGGGAACTCTTCTTAGGACTTCCTTTGGGTTCCAAAACTTCAAACTCCCACTGTTGCATAAAAGACAAAAGAAACAGTGCAAGTGTTTCCCTTGCAAGTGAAAAGGGTTTGACCTTCAGTACAGCAGCATACAAAAGCACGAAGGTTCTTTTATGTGGGACAGAGATGATTTCTAATTCATTCCAAATTAATTCTTGTTAGTTTTTATTCTGTATTTAAAATTTGAATAAAATATTATTATAAAAAGGAACGGAGCAGAAAGGTTTGCTCTCCATCCTGACCTAAAACTGGGGGATAAAAAAAGAACAAGTGTTTCTCCTTGTTCAGGAGAATAGAAATAAAAACCATGGATTGTTTTCACACTGCTTTTGAAGATTTGGGTCATAAAAATACTGCCAGTATGGAAAGTTTCTAGACTTTCATTGTGTAATGTTTTATGGCCTATCAACTAGACCTGCTTTTAATCGCAAAAAAAAGGGGAACTTTGTTGTATTCATGAAGAAGCATCATTAATATCCTTATGATTATGAGAAGATCATTAACATCATTCTTTCTTTTGCACAGAAGCTCTTCAATTTATTCATTTGAAATTTATAGAACAAATCTATTATCTCTGCAGATGTCATCACCTTCTGTCACCAAACAGTTTCAGGCATTAAAAATAATGATCAGATTTTAAAGGAAGGTAGTTCAAAAACCCACATACCAAAGTCTTTGAAATTTGACAAGCTTTATTGCCTTATAACAGACTATCTCAACTGCACATTTCACCCTATTAAATATACTCTGTATATATGCATGTTTGTGTATGCAAACACACACATACACTCTCATACATACAAACATACGCAGGCACACACAATTGCATGTATTTTCCCATGCAAGATTTTGGGAAAAGAGGGCTCCACTATCTCTGAAACTTGATTTTGATGAGAGAATCAAACTGAATTGAATTGCTGTTGGAGAGATCTGGAGTAGACCATGTTTGGGCTTCCAGATCAGACTGAGTGGTCTGTGTACACATGGAACTCAAATATTTTCTAGCTCAATAAAAAAAAAAGTGCATTAGTTACTTTTTTGGGAGAAACACAGTATCTTCCAGATGCAGAAACAACCAATGTGTGATAATAAGGGAGACAAATTGCAAAGTGAATATGACAGGATCTACGCACACATCAGCGTAAATTTGTGTACAACATATGTTTCTGCTTACTGCACACCTGTGATAACCAGAATATTTTACAGAGTTATTTTTTTTTAATCCTATCCTTCTTCTACAAGTTCAGAATGGGTGCCTCTATATGCTCAGAGGGAATTTGTCCATAGCTCTGGAAAAAAAATTAAACTGATTAATATTCAGAGGAGAGCTATTTGTACTAGAGTTGTGAAAAGTACTCAAAAGAGGCATCATGCAAAACACAATAGGGGAAGCAAAGGGCTTCTCAATCCTAATTAGAAATTATAAGTCCAAAGACAAAAGTAACCATTCCATCCAGTCCTTTGAACAGTCAACTTGAATATGTCCTTCTAATTAGACAAGTGTAACCCTAGCAATGCAAGTCAGCTCTTCTGAGTTTCAGGAGTATGGCGTCCAATTTAGGTAATTCTTCTTGTTTGGATAGATTATAATTTGGCAGAATGGTGTTTTGCAAACTCAGAAGATGTGGAGAGACTTGTCTCATAGAATTGCCAAGAGCTGAACATGATCGAATGGTCATCATCATCATCATCATCATCATCATCATCATCATCATCGGAATAGTGTTTAATTCAAAGTCGATACTATTATACCAAGATCAGAAACAACTTCAGATGACAGTTTTATGGAACCAAATTTTAATAAGGCTTAAAACCAAACAATACAAAGTAGCTATTTTTTTTTCTTGCAGAAGATTTTCTTAAATAGGACACTTTCCAGATCCCATAATCCACATATTGCCCAGAGTTGTTTTTTTGTGAGATGGGCAGTCTTTAAATAAGACAAACAAGCAAACAATGCAGCTTGGTTATTGATATTGCTTGAAACCATGCTTTAATAATATATTCTTTTATTCTTTCCAAAATTAAGCATATTTTTTGTATGCATCTAAGTAGATGCCTCCTTGACATGTGAATTCAAGCTGTCACCAGTGACCTTGTAGGGTGAAGTTGTTACTTTAAAATGAGATTTTGTCTCTTAGTCTCTGAAAATAACGCTGCCGTAAAGATTTCATGTGAGCCATCGTTTCCCATAGAAGCTCATTTCAGCAAAGTAAACTATTAATTAAAATAACTAATGTCAGCTATTTCTCAAGCTGACAGTTAACACAACACAGCTTTTGCTTACCACGAGGTACACGTTACATGGGAGATGTACTTCTATTCTGTCCTAGCCACGTACGGTCCATTATTAGACTTCAGTAGAGTGATAAATTAACAAAAACATTACTGCAGTTTTATTAGTGGCACAGGAGCTTAGGGAAAACCCATCTGGTGAGCAAAGAGTGTTTGACAAATACAGGAGGAAATAGTTGTTACAAAACTGCACATTCAGGAAAGATCTTGCCCGTGCAGAAAAAGCCAAGAATACTCAGCAAAGACATTTCTGTCGATGTGGACAGCCTTCCTGAGTCCCATGCCCTCCAGATACGTTGCACAATAATGAACTAGCTATTTTGACTGGATCTAATGGGACATCTAGAGGGCACCAGCCAGGTTGAGGAAGACTAGAGTATAGCACATGTGTGCAGGCAAATTAACTAGTTAATGTAGCATTTCGTTAGTGCCTCTCCTGCACAGTAGCTCTGCTGAGCTTCTCTTTTTCCTCTTACTGCTTGCAAATTCTTTCTTCTTCAACTATTCTGTAATTTAGCTTGTTCTTTGGGCTTTAAAGGACAGAATCTTATATTGTAGCTCTGCTGCTGAGCACTATTTACGATCTCTTCCAGACTGAACCGTTAAAAGCAAAGTTGTTTGCTTTGAATTTTCAACTCAAAAGTTCTGAGTCAAATGCTTGCTATGTATGTAGTTTAGGAATGTTTATATTTAAATTTAAATGTAGACATTAAATGTAAATTTAAATAATATAAATTTAACATTTAAATCCTTTATGTAGTCCTTTGCGCCCAGAAATGCTATCTTATTTTTATCTGTTGACTAGGCCTTTCCTTCTTTTTTCTTACTAGGTTTGAAGTAGTCTTTCTTCCTCTATGGAAGTGGGGTAACTCTCTTTTTAAGACTACTTTAGAAATATTTTCCATAAACTTCAATTGCTGATTCCCCTTTTATGTATTTTGTGACTTTCTAATCTAACCTAAATACAGGGTGAACATTTCAAGGTCATGGCTGATTTCGCTATTCACCATAGTTCCCAATGTTGCAGATCAATGGATCCATGATTTCTTTTTTAAGGATCTCTGATCTTTCCTAAAGGTAACAAAATGGCCATAAGCTTTTGTACTTCATACATGAGGAAAAATTAGGATCAATTTTCAATATAGATTGGCTCTTTTCTTTTGGAGATTGGACCTTATCTGATATATTAGTATGAAAAAAGGAGGGCGTGCGGATGATAATTTGTTCATTAAATAATGTAATTCCTTAGTAGGTGGCAACTGGAACAAAATCCAGATTGTTGGTTGATAGGTATGCTGTGGTTCTTTTGCTACATTCTGCAAGGGAAGTTAGGTTGAGAAATGAATTGGCCTTTTCTAATCTGATGTCTTCCAAATATTCTGAAGCTAAAGCTCTTAGGTTTCCCATTGAACATTTTGTGATTTTCCCAAATACATAAAAGGCATCATTTTGGTCTACATCCACAGCATGATTCCCCTGGTTGACCGGGGTATTTGAACTCAGACTAAAGTTAGAATTCCCTTAATATGTATAAGGATAACTAAGATTTTTCTAACAGTGTATATGTGTTTGACTACCGTCTCTTTCTGACATTTCCCATTTCAGTATGAACCTTTGACTTATAATTGCTTGTATTATAATGACATTCTTCTATGAATAGTTGGTGAAAAAAAAGATAATCTCATAATTGATTCCATTTACTCAATTTTCTCAGATGAAATTACACATCTCTTCTACAAGAGCATGCAGACAGTAGCACAATACTTGGAAATCTGCCTTAGGCTGGGTCCTTGCCAACATTAAACTATAACAGAGATTCTATGCAAACTATACCGTTTGGAAAAGAACATTACTTATTTAGGGACCACAGACAAAGGTCTTTTCAGCCTCACTTACCACAGAACATTCCTTGTAGACAGTCTGTCTGAAAACAAAAACAAAAACCATACACCTTTAGACTGCAATGGTAACATCAGGAGGATTTGCTCCTATTCCTGTAAATGTAGGGAAGTACAGCTATTAATGGCCTTAATTAGAAGAGGCAACAGTAGGTTATATGTAGCATTAGGCAACAGGATTGAAAAAGCTGCTTCTGATCACCCAAAAGCAATTTAGAGACAAGGTGATGCTCGAGCAAGGCCTTTGGAGTCAAAACAACATTTCATTTTTAATTTTTTTAATTTTAAAAAGGAAAACCACAAGGTACAATCAAATTGCTCTTCTGAAAGTTCGGCTATAGGTTATTAGGAATAAGAAAGTTTGCTAATAGCTCTGACGACGGTTCTGCGCTCAGATTTACTGAATGAGCGAGCTAGAGTTTGTTTCTTCAGGGAAAGAAATGGGGAACATGTGTAAAATTGCCAAAATGTTGTTTTGCATCTATCTATATGCTAATTACTCTGCTCTCTTTTCTTCTGTGGAATTTACTTATTTATTTATTTCAAGAATTTTTTTTTACCCCTACCATCCACTGCAATTCTCAGGGAAGCCTATAACATTTAAAAAACACACACCTCAATAATGCCGCCATTGCCAATAGAAGGGAAAAAAATTATTCCACCCTTACTATCCATGCTGTCCAGTAATTTTGACTATCCTTGACCTGTCAGTGAAGCCCAGACAATAAGATAAAAGATCTTATCAAAAAGATAAAAGATTTTCTGCTGATTCTGATTATCATCATCTTCATTTAACAACCACATAATCCCTTGTGGAGTGGAGCCTGGGCAACTGAATGGAGCTAGCAGAGTGTTTTAATGGCTGGATGCTCTTCTGTCGCCAATGTGGAGTTTTGTTCAGGAGATAAATTCTCAGTGTGCCCAGAGAGAGAAATATCTGCCTCTACCTAGGATTGAACTCATAGCTGCCTGATTGTGAGACAAGAGCGCCACTCCTTTCTGCTGATTCTGATGCCTAGGCTAAAATTAACTAAGCACAATTTTTGCTAGGGAAATTGGCAAATACCAGTAATTCAATTAAAACTAAAGAAAATCCAGTCAAGGCACCAAAATCTTTTATACACACAATAAGCTTCCCCCAAACCAAAATCCATCAGCCAAAGTCAACACCTGGACTCAGAAAGAGGCAAAGATTGCAAAACTCTGCCGTGTGAGAAACCGCATTTCCTCCTATCGGACCCTGGGCATGGAATAGGTTCACGCACTAACTCAAACAAAGTAGGGACTTTCTATAAATGTGTCCAACCTCTTCTTTTATGTGTAGCCACTTTCATTCATTGAGCATCTATTCTGCTGTCTTGCTGTTGAATAAACATTACCTCTACTTTATGCAAGTCCTTTTGAGAAACCTGGCTTAGAATTGGACCATAAATTCTGCTAAAACTGGAATTTTAAAAGTATATTATGGATCTCAATGAACATAGGCCCTTTATATTTCTTCTTTCATGAGACTTCTATTTAAATCATATTTTTGCCAAAATTTGAGGAGGAATTTCAAGAATGTTATGGAAACCAGCTATTACAAATGGGGTTATGCAGGAGGTAGGGCATGATTTGAATGCAATTTATCAGAGGTGTCTCTCTCAAAAACTCAATGGATGTATGTTGGGAATCTTTTATAAGTCATTTTGGGTCTCATGATAGAAGAAATGTGGAGTAGAAGTGTGATAAGATGATGGAAGAAAATGGAATTCAAATTGAATGAGAGCATAAAATACATTAAGCCATTGTGGTGGCAAGATCTGAATTTGTATTCTTCTTGGAACTTAGCAGATCTGTGTAATCTAATTAATGAGTATTGAGTTGACAAAATGAATGGCATCCAAGTTTGATCCCTGGAAAGATATTTATTTATTTATTTGTTTGTTTATCAAATTTAGAAATCATCAATTTCTCTCATGGATATATCACAAGTGTCTTTAAATAAACCTTCTTTGAAAGAAGTGGGCTGGATCTGAGATATTGGAATGAATGTGTACAGTTGTAGCAAAGGTGTTTTTTCAAAAGGCAACCGGACTGTATTTTCCTTGAAGAAGACGTTTTGGCTAGAACCTATGAGGCTTCTTGGATGAGAAGTGAAGTGTCTTCCTCAAGGAAAAAAACAATCCAGTTATCTTTTGAAAAAGCACTTTTGAGACCACTGTGACCTGTTTGACTGAGAATCTCCACAGACATGTATGTACCATATTTTTCGGAGTATAAAATACACCTTTCCCCCCCCAAAAGGGGGTGAAAATTTGGGTGTGTCTTATACACCAAATGTAAACCCGCCCACCCACTGGCCCCCACCCTATGGCCTCTGCCTCCCAGCAATTTACCTCCTTGCAGCAAGCAGCAAGAAGAAACAGCCCATTTCAGCTTCAGCACAGCCTAATTAGCACAAGTTGATTGTCGTTGGATCGGCGTCCCGACTCTCAGCTGTTTCAGGCTGCAGGAATTGCCATTGGCTATTGCTGCGCGAGCTTCTGCTATTTGCTTAAGGTGACCAGATTTTAACATTGGTAAAGAGGGACATTGTGGGCGTGGCTTATTTTGTGGGCGTGGCTAGCTGGTCATGTGACTGGGTGGGCGTGGCTAGCTGGTCATGTGACCGGGTGGCCATGGCTATGTCTATAGGGTAAGGTGAACAGATTTTAACATTGGTAAGAAGGACACCATTGTGGGCGTGGCTTATTGTGTGGGCATGGCTTGGAGGCCATGTGACTGGGTGGGCGTGGCTACCTGGTCATGTGACCAGGTGGCCATGGCTATGTGTATAGGGACTACTCAGAGGGCTGAAAAGTCATTTCTGACAGGTCCTCACACTTTTGACTGGTCCTCACACTTATGACCATCCTCACATTTATGCCCGTGCAGCATTCTTAACAACCATGTCACTCATTTCACAACTGCTTCTCTTCAACAAGGTGACAAGATAGGGCAAAAATGTAAAATGTGAGGACAGTCGTAAGTTCGAGGACTGGTCAAAAGTGTGAGGACCAGTCAAAAATAACCTTTTCAGCCCTCTGAGTAGTCCATATGCACAAAAGGACTAACCAGAGGGCTGAAAAAAGTCATTTCTGACAGGTCCTCGCACTTTTGACTGGTCCTCACACTTATGACCATCCTCACATTTATGCCCGTGCAGCATTCTTAACAACCATGTCACTCATTTCACAACTGCTTCTCTTCAACAAGGTGACAAGATAGGGCAAAAATGTAAAATGTGAGGACAGTCGTAAGTTCGAGGACTGGTCAAAAGTGTGAGGACCAGTCAAAAATAACTTTTTCAGCCCTCTGAGTAGTCCATATGCATTAAAGGATTACAGCAATAGAGAGGGATGAAGGAATGGAAATTAGAGTAGAAGTGAGGGTAAGAGAGGGAGGAAGAGAGGAGGAGAAGGAGAAAGAAAGAGGAAGTAGGGAGGAGAAAAAGAGGGTGGGGGGAAGAGAAAGTAAGAAGGAAAGAAAAGAGAGAGGTGGTAGGTTTGAGGAGAAAGATTGCTGTACAATAAAAAAGATGAAAGGGAAGAAAGCCAACCCCAAGCAAATATAAAGATATTAAGATAAAGAATGAATTGTTAAACTTTAAAGAATAAAAGAGAACAAATATGAATAAATAGCAATAATTAGAAACACACATACAAACATACAATGTATTTTCTTTGAACAGAATATTTGGCTGGTTCACAAATTTAAACAGCGTTTAGTCATTTCAATTAAATTTACAATTTCTATATTTCCTTTTTGCCATATTTATTCCTCATCTATTTTTTAAAAAAACCAATATTACCCTTCATCCTCATCTCTAATCTTAATCAAATTCAATTTTTCCCTTCTATTCTATATTATACCCCTTCCCATTGTCATCTATTTTTATATCCTTCCTCACATTGTTTAATTATGTAATTATGTAATACAGTTGTTTAATACAAATTCAACATTTTAATATAAATCAATTAGTTATAAAACTATCTTTTTTGTATATTAATCAATATGAACATGAATATTCCAATTATTTCCATGCAATCCAATTTCTTACAAATCAATTAATTATATTTACCAATAATAATAAACCAAATAATTTCTCCCATATATTCCTCCGAACCACAACTTAACCATTTCTGCTTTCAACACAATATACAATTAATAGTATCTCAATTATTACAATTCCCTAGTTAAATACAGCTTTTTTTCCTTTGTGTTTTAAAATCTTGAACTCTCCTCCTAAATTTCCCATTGTTTGCAGTTTTTCACCTACCTTTTTTGGGGAGGAAAAATAAAAATAAAAATAAATCTCTCTCTGCCTCATTTTGTCACGCTGCACCAAAGACCCTGGTTTCGGTTTCGTTTCTGAAGCTTAGCTAGGGGAAAAAAAAACTGCTTTACACTGATTGCCTGTAGGGCGGCCCTTTGAAGCCCCGGGCAAGAGTTTAAACAGTTTTTTTTTTCTTCTAGCCATCAGCTGGGGCTCAAGAAAAATCGGGACTTTTTTGAAACGCCGCGGGACGCGGGACAAATTGCTCAAAAGCAGGACTGTCCCGCCAAAAGCGGGACGTCTGGTCACCTTATATTTGCTGCAAAGAGGTAAATTGCTGGGAGCAGATTTTTTTTCTTGTGCTAATCAAGCTATGCTGAAAATGAAAATGAAAGTAAAGCAGGCTGTTTGCTTTTTGCTGCAACGAGGCAAAATTGCTGGGAGGCAGAGGCAGATTTCTTTTTCTTGTTTTCCTCACCAAAAAAGGAAGTTGTGTCTCATAGTCCGGAGCATCTTATACTCCGAAAAATACAGTAGTTGTATTCTAACAGGATCAGTCATAGGATTAGACCATTCTGACAGCCTCAACTGGCAGATGTCGAAGAAACATTTTTGAAGAGATAAGTAGAGGGTGGAGCATCCTGAAGCATTTCCCTTCAGGTGCAGTGGATGATACCACTCCATCACTATGGTTAAAATAAAGCTCGGTTACCACTTCAGAAAACTTCACTGAATATGTCCTTCAACTTAGAGACAAAAATGCTATCCCGGTGTAGATAACTTAAACTACAGAAGAGGATCTGCTTAATTTTAGTTTCATCATATAGTTTATGTATCTATGTCTATGACTATTTATATCAGTGTGTCTCTCTGTGTGAGTGTGCATATGTGTACATATATCCAATAATTAACCTTTGTAATGATAGGTCATTTACACTAAAAAAAGAAAGAAAGAAAGAAAGAAAAGAAAATACAATTTATAGTGGTATCAAAGGAACAATATGAATTTGTTTCTGGATTCAAGGACTGCAAAAGTGGCAGATGGTTATTTTATTTCTCCTTTGGGCCCTGTACTGGGCAGCTTTGATTGACCTAAGTGTTGGTCTGAATTATAGATTTGTAAAAGTGGACAGCTGAAACAAGTTTGTTTTGTCTTTGAAAATTGTAGCAGGAAAAGAGAATGGCAATGTTTTTCACCTTCAAGGACACTATAAAAATTACACTGGTAGCCTCCCAATGCCTTACTGAAATAATAATTATGATGAAATGAGGAGCCTCTATAAAATTTTCCACCTGTCTTTCTTTACTTTATCCTATGGAATTTGCATTTTTGACACATTGTTTTTTGGTTTTGGTTTTAACATTGAAATTTGGAATATTTAATAGTGATGGCAGTTCTCTGTTCACATGCCAATTAAGACATTTACCACATAGCAGTATTACCAGTGGTGGGATTCAGCCAGTTCGTACCACTTCGGGAGAACCGGTTGTTAACTTTCTGAGCAGTTTGGCAAACTGGTTGTTGGAAGAAATCATTAGGGCAGAGAACCAGTGGTTAAATTACTTGAATCCCACCACTGAGTATTACTTTGTAAGAATAGAAAATGGGGGAAAAAAATGAAAAGAACAATTGCATAGCTCACTTCATCTTCTCTTCATTTCAGTGCAAAAAATATATATTTATCCAAGGTAGAATAAAAACTGCAGGTGTTTCAAAAGTTGAACCAAAGATGGCTGAACATAATAATAAAACAAAATGGCGAAGTTCTTATGAGATCAAGAAACTTTAAGAATAAGATTTTAAATAATCCCCGGATAAAATAATTATAGCAATAACACTTTACTACAATGAGATCTGAAGGTCCAAAAAGAAAACAGAAAACAGGAAATGTTGATAAAGGAATGAGAAAGAAAATGCATATTGGAGGTGATAATAGCAAAACATCAGAAGAAGTACAACCTTCAGCCTTCAAATCAATTGCTATAATATCTGTTTAGTGGAAAGTTTCCTGTGTTTCACATTTAATAAAAAGCAAAGCGGTTATTGCAAAGAAAATGACTTGCAAAGAATTTCAAACGGTTCCAATTTCAATAAATATGGGACAGGGGTGGGTTCTACTTACCTTTACTACCGGTTCACATCGTGCCCGCACGCACATGCGCAGATCACCTATGATGACGTCCAGGACAGTGGGCGAAGCCTCCCACCGGTTTTACTACCGGTTCTTGTGAACTGGTCTGAACCAGGGGCAACCCACCACTGATATCGGACCATAATTACAATTAACAAATAATTCTGTATTGATGAGTGTAAACATATGTATGCACATACTTATATTCCCAGTTGTCAAAAAATGAAAACAATTCACCTTTAAAATTAACCTGAATGAAGACTTCTACTTTCAAAATAGATCATATAATAGAGATTAATTAAACTCTGTTTTTGTTGCTTTGAATTTCCTTAAGCAATGAGTGGCTTTTTTTCCAGAAGCCCATGCAAACATTTTATTTAATTTAGAATTCACCTCACTTTATCTGAAATCAATGTTGTACTTGTCATACTGATTTCACAACACACATTTACCAATACTTACGTTAGGTCTTTCTATTCTTTCCTTGTGTAAAATATAAAATTGTCTCTTGGGCATACCAGAGTAACTGGAAGAAAAATATTCATAGGTGACAAAAAGCACTGTTTTGACAATTCATATTATTCAAAAGAAAAGAAAATACTGTGAAAGACATTAAATTATAAATAATGAAATTGATTGTAAATTAAAATTAGACTCTGTAGTTTTGCAGCATAGATACAGTGTGGTGATGGAGGTAGCTTTAAAGACTAGAATGCCTCAAAGAAGTTATTCTGCCTGTCCCTTGGAATCATATTTATTGGGAAATTATTCTTATGGTCTTTTCAGTACTAAAAGATTCAAGGTAATGTTGTATCTTCCTAGATTCTCCAGGGAAGGGGCAAATATTTCCTAGGAAAAATTATATTAACTGTCAGCCAGTAACAGTCCTTTATCTTTCACATTTTAAATTAGCATTACATTTATACAAAATATTTTCTCTCTCTCTCCCATTATCTATCTATCTATCTATCTATCTATCTATCTATCTATCTATCTATCTATAATCTATCTATCATCCATCCATCCATCCATCCATCCATCTCTCTCTCTATAGATCTATCTATCTACCTACCATCTATTATCTATCTATCTATCTATCTATCTATCTATCTATCTATCTATCTATCTATAATCTATCTATAATCCATCCATCCATCCATCTCTCTCTATCATCTCTCTCTCTATCCATCTCTCTCTCTATCATCTCTCTCTTTCTCTCTATCATCTATCTATCTATCATCCATCCATCCATCCATCCATCCATCCATCCATCCATCCATCATCTCTCTCTCTATAGATCTATCTACCTACTATCTATCTATCTATCTATCTATCTATCTATCTATCTATCTATCTATCTTCTATCTATTATCTATCTATTATCTATCTATCTATCTTCTATCTATTATCTATCTATCTATTATCTATCTATCTACCTATCTATTATCTATCTATCTATCTATCTATCTATAATCTATCTATCTATCATCCATCCATCCACCTCTCTCTCTATCATCTCTCTCTCTCTATCATCTATTTATCTATTTATCCATCCATCCATCTCTCTCTCTATCATCTGTCTATCTATCTATCTATCTATCTATCTATCTATCTATCTATCTATCATCTTTTATTTATTTATTTATTATGGAAGATAAGTTATTATGGAAAATAAGTTTGAGGGTTAATGTCACTGAGGTGTTGACTTTTTATGTTATGTTGCTTGAGCTTCCTCTTCTAAGGTTAAAGAGAGAATTCCGTGCTTGTGGAAGGAAAATCTGACAAGGGATTTCATTGCACAACTCCTATATGCTTGTCTGTATAGAGGTCTGTATCCAAAACTCATGCTTTGCAACACTGGGATACTCTCATGTTGGAAATATTTCAAAGGGAGCATTGTGGAGGGTGGACAGGGATGTACCTGATGTAATTGTAGGGCTGGAAAAAATCTAAACTTGTAGTTAAAATTTATTTATTTATTTATTTATTTATTAAATTTTTATACCGCCCCCCCTCCCGAAGGACTCGGGGCGGTGAACAGCCAAAATTAAAAACACACAATACAAATATTAAAATACATTAAAACAGAATTAAATTATCTTAGGCTTCTCCAATTTAAAACCCCATTACCCATAAAATTCACCAATTAAAAAATTTTTTTTAACCCAGCCCGGCTTGCTGAAATAAAAACGTCTTCAGGGCCCGGCGGAAGGTCCGGAGATCCGGGATTAGTCGTATCCCTGGGGGCAGTTCATTCCAGAGGGCGGGTGCCCCCACAGAGAAGGCTCTTCCCCGGGGGGTCGCCAGCCGACATTGCCTGACAGACGGCACCCTGAGGAGACCCTCTCTGTGGGAGCGTGTTGGCCGGTGGGAGGTTATCGGAGGCAGAAGGTGGTCTCGTAAATAAATGAATGAAAGTCTAATTCCCTCTCTCTGTAATATTAAGATCAATAACAAAACTCTCACTAGGTTAGTGAGAGTTGATGTAAGTTATATATTAGTCCAGGACTGTACTTAATTTCCATTTCTTCAGGGTTCCTCCTCCCAGTAAATCTGTCTTTTATTTAACTCACATTGACACAAGGAGTAAAACCAGATATTTTATAACTTACACTTAAAAGGCAAGAATTTTGTAAATTCCTAGTATCTCTCATCATTAGCTGAATCGAGATCTGGTATCCAAAACATCTGCAGGGCACTCCCTTATCTCTTGTAAATTCTGAAAGCCATACAAGAATAACATACATTGGGGATTTGTAGACACACTGGAATTAAATATTGCCCTCTGTAACAGCAATTTAGAGAAGCAGTTACAATTCTTGTCATTCCAGTTGCCTTTACAATGAACTCTGGTTGAAATGATTCTTGTTGAATACAGAAAATATTGATTGGGTTGCTTGACCCAAAGATTGACAGAAGCCAGCAGATAGTGGTTACAGCTCTTCATCCTGTAGTGCTTATTGTTTGTAAACCCAAAAGGGCCTTTTTGTACTTATCATTTATCTGGTTTCCCAGAATTTTGCCATATCCCTTGATCGCACTTGGCTTCCTTTCTGCTGTGACTTTTTCTTTACTTTTTAGTTACAATAAATAAAGAAGCCCTGCCAGATTGGAAGGGGAGTGCATTTAACCAACTTCAGCTTGTAGCTTTTTCCGTTTGTCACTTGAAGTGGTCTCCATTCATTTCTGCCATCAGTGGATGGGTGGATGGGAGTGGCTTTCCTATTTCCTTCAAGCTAGATGAGATTGGGATAGTTAAATACTGAAGAGCCATGGTTCTCAGTATTTATGTCCATTTTCTCCTCTGGGTCTCTTTTGGTTGGCAGATCCTGCCAAATCCTTGCTCACCAATAATTACAATGGTAACAAGAACCATATCTATTTCAGATCTCCTACCTTATGAGAAAGTGAAGTTGAAATTGCTGTCTGTGCTTTGGAAAAGCAGTTGTACCCAGGCAGAAATGCGTTCTCCCATTTCTTTAGTGCATTAAAACATTGAATCATACATTTATTGCAGGCATCCGAGCTGATGTTGCAGCTCCCTGTGATCATCGAACCACATCACAGCATTTTCAAGGATGTGTGATATTGAGAGACAGCCTCACCCTCCTCTCCAAATCTTTTGAGCTTACAAAAACAAATGCAAAGAAAGAAAGAAAGAAAGAGGGAAAGAAAGAAAGAAAGAAAGTTCTACAACATTATCTGAAGGGATTAAAGAGGAAGGAATACAAAGTTGTTTTATTTGATCAAGGTTAAAATAGATATTTTGTTATCTCTGGTAATCTTTAATGTATTTTTGCTGATATCAGGACTGGAATGACAAGACTGTAAGGATTTATTTATACATAAGAGATAGAATATAGGAAGAAGAGATCATTTGCTCTATTTTAAGAGAAAGTGATAAGTTACTCTAATTATTTATACTTGTAATGAAGGAGGAATTAATTTCTTTATATATTTCTTTTCTTTTCATTTTTTTACTATGTTCTTATTTTTTTCCTTCTTTTCTATTTTTCTTTCTATTTTTTTTTCTGCATTTTTCGATTTTTTTCTTTTTTGCATTAGTTTTTATTGTTGCAATTGTAATTTTCATAAAATTACCATTTTAAAAAAATATATTGTTTTCATTTCAAATATTTTTTGACTTCCTTGTTTAACTTGTAGCTCAGGGATTTCCTGGAGTCTCTCATCCACATACAAATCAGGTGTGTCCTGGGTGCTCTCTGAGCTGTGTAAAGACCAGTGTGTCTTTACTTAATGTTCTGAATCTAAATCATATAAGTTATGTTCTGCCAGATACTGAGTACATTAGCATTAAAAATGTGTATGTGGGCTAGGATTTTTTTCTGCTTTTTCCAATGTTTATCTTCTGAGAACTTTAAACAGAATATCGGATGGAGGCAGAGGGAAAAGGGAGCTTTAGTAGTCTAAATGAATGACACTGAAAAAACTGACAATTTTTTGAAAGCAGATAAAGTAAATCTATCAATAAGATTGCAGATAACGATAGATATCATAAGCACTGTCAAATTTCTAAATCAATAGACTGCATAAATGAAACTGCACTTCAAGTATTGATTAGTTAGTGAGACATAACCTAATGGCAAAAAATTATCCATAAAAAGCCTGAGCAATGCAATCTTAAATCTGAATGTCCTTATTATAAAAAAGATAATAGAAACAATTTGAGAAAAGAGTTGTGATCATTTTACTGGAACAAATTGATAATCTCTAAAAATATATTGCAATGGATAGATACTATAGTTATTCAGATGGATGTTTATACAAAAACATTTCAGATTAGGTCCTTTAAGAAGCACAGTGATGTTCATCAAAGTTTTATGTACAGCCTGCAGAAACTTGAAAACTAACCATGCAGTTTGTAAACTCAAAAGTAAGTTAAGTCGAGAATAACATTCTCTGGGGGAAATTGAGGAAAGCCACATATTTGATTTCTGACGATACCATCTTGCTTGTTGGTGTTCATTCGTAAGCAATTCCTAGAATCATAGACCTGGGAAATATTTTGAAGATGCAGTTTCCTAATAAATTATAATAGATGAGTATTTGGTTTAGTTTTTTTTTTTTTCAAAAGACAGAAGGAGACAGGAGGAAAAAATGATTTTTCAGGAGTCTAAACTGACATACATTTCCAACTTCTGCAAAAGGAAAGTCCAGTGCCTCTTGGGTTGCTTCATCCACTGAACATTTTTCGTAATGTTTAGCTGAAGTCAGTTTTTCTGTGTATATGTGTGGAATGGAATCTAAAGTTAAGGAGAAGAAGTGAGTAGTTCAAGAGGTCAAGTGAGCGAGGAAACAGGCAGAAGGAACTGGAGTTTTTCTGTCTAGACATAAGTCATGGGAATTGGAAACAGAACAGGTAAAAAAAAAAGGTGAAGTTCAGTTTATAAAACTCCAAGAATAATTTAGGGATTCCCAATGCATAAAGATACTTCTGGAGAACGTTATTCAACAAGAAGTCTTCTTTAGGGAATCAATACATTATTAAATAATTGTTTAAAGACTAGCTTGGTGCGGAAGTGGTATTGTTATCATCATAATAGTCAGCATTATTAGCATCTGAAATTTCCTTGTAGGAAAAGCTCCAAGAGCAGCTTCCAAAAATCAGTAATATGATTGCCCATATGTTCAATTTTCTTTATTAGAATAACAGAATAACAGAGTCGGAAGGGACCTTGGAGGTCTCCTAGTCCAACCCTCTGCTCAGGTACCATTCCAGACAGCCTATTCTTAAAAGCCTCCAGTGATGGCGCATCTACATAAGGAAAAAAGAATTAGCTGGGAAAGATGAACAGCATCATAAAAGAAGATTTTTCTGGGTATGCTCATTCCAGAGCTTTCATTATATCACATGAAATAAACACAGAAATAACAGAGCCAAGGTCAGGTGCCTCATTCGGAAGGTTTTTTATACATAAAAATCTAAGTTTACTGAAAGCCCTATCTAAGTGAAAGTAACAAGATGGATGTGTTGGCGGCATTCCCTTCATTAAAAAAAACAGTTTGCTGCAATTTATAATGTCTTTTGTGAGATGTTTGAGTATAATGCTCTTTTCCATTAGTGCTGTTAAATTCCTACTTGTAAAGGGTTTTCTTCTATTCTGGGGAAGAAATGGGACTTTAGACAACAAAATCCTGATGCTCACCCAAGTGTTATCAGTACCAGGAAAATACACAGTTGAGTTATAGCAGAATTCATTACAGGCAGATAAAGCAGTGACATTATTCTATTTTGTTGTTGTTGTTAGTTGCGAAGTTGTGTCCGACCCATTGCGACCCCATGGACAATGTTCCTCCAGGCCTTCCTGTCATCTACCATCCCCCGGAGTCCATTTAAGCTCATGCCTACTATTTCAGTGACTCCATCCAGCCACCTCATTCTCTGTTGTCCCCTTCTTCTTTTGCCCTCAATCTTTCATTATTGCTATAATGCATGTTTTTATAGACTCCACCTGTACAGCAATGTTTATTCCAGGGCCATCCAATCTTGGTCACTTTAAGACTTGTGGACTTCAACTCCCAGAATTCCTCAGCCAGCTTTGCTGTGAGTTGTAGTTCACAAATCTTAAAGTGACCAAGGTTGGAGACCCTTGGTTTATTCTCTGTGAAGCTTTGGATTCCATTGAGTCTTCCCTTTTCCCCAAGGGTTCAACTGATGCAATGTCCAGGACATTGGCATGCATACAAATTTTGTCCCTAAATAAAGCCAATACAGAGTTGTGGTTAAGATGTTGGATTGGAATTGGATATGCAGGTTCCAGTCTCCTCTTGGTTGACTGAATGTTTAATGAATTGTTGTGGGGAAGAATAGGTCTTGTATTTGTAAAGGGCAGAAAAAATAAGCTTGAGGAATCAGAAGAGCTTTGCTACTAAGAAAATGGTCAGATAAAAGAAACCTGAAACTAAGGCAGAACTGTAACCTGAAAAAAAGCAAACAGGCAAAGAAAAAACACAATAGAATAACCCAAAGCAAGTTCCCATTTCAATTCTCAGTTTAACAAGATAAAAAAAAGAAGAAGAAGCCAGGAAAAGATAATATCAATATACATAATTGAATTGTTGGGAAGCCTGTGGCCCTCCATATATTATTGACTTATAGTGCTTAGCATTGTGTTCCATTAGACATTCTGGGAAAGAATGGAAGTTCATCAACATCTGGAAAGCCAGGGCTTCCTTATTCCGTGGTAAACATCTGGAAGAAAAAAGCGCCAATCACTGACAGATGAGAGCGAAACATTTATTACGATGGAACATTAATTAGGAAGTGTTTTGTTTTGTTGTAGAAGTGTCCAACACCTGACCCTCCTCTAATCTGACCAGGAAACTAACGGCATAGAGAAATGCCGAAACAACGTGCCAACAGCAAAGGAATTTGCTGCAGCAGGTAACCAAAAAGTGCTTTTCCTCTTTAACCTTATATCATTTATATTATATGAGTCAGTGGAGGAAAGCCTGGAACAGATGTTTACTGGTCAGACACTCAAGTGCTATTTAAGCAACAAATGATAGGTAGAGTATGAGATGATTTTTAATAGGTCCTTTGAGAGAAGACACACAAGTACATTCTGAAATGCTGACATCATACTTCTTCACTGTAAGGGGACATCCTTGTTCCTGCTATATACTTTCTCATTCTCATCTTTTTATTAATCTGATTTATGCAGTGGTGGCAAAGATCTTGATCCTGGATTGTTTTGTTTTGTTTTGTTTAGAAAGCACGCAATAAACCAAAACTACTCAAAGCAAATAAGATTGATAAAGAACTGTGGCCTTTTTTCTTTTTAATATCTGGATGCCACTGGTTTTGAAGTGGAATATGTGTTGTTTCTACAGAATATTTGTATTTACTGTAGATGCTAAGAAAAAAAAGGGGGAGGCAAGAAAAGAAAAGCCTTTGATGCAGCTCAGCCAACTTTGCAATGATTGGACTTTAAAGAGAGCTTTCTGAGGAACGTTCTCTATCTTTTAAAGCTCAGGTGAGCTTTGTGCTTTCAGCGTTTCTCTTGCCTGTCAATAGAGAAATAGACAACAAGTTATATTTACTTAAGGATAGAACACCACCAGAAAATAAGGATATAATTTTTTCTTGTAAGAAAAAGTAAGTATATGCATGATAAACAAACACTCAGATTTAATTCCATGTGAATGAATATCAAATGGGAGGAAATGAAATTGACTGCGGATAAAAATGCCTTTCAAAACTGAACAGAAAACACTTGGCATGTCACAGGTCCCTCACAGAAGACAGGAGATGTGGAAATTATAACATTATTTTTGCCTCTCTCTCCATAGCAGTTGGAGAGTTCTCTAATTTGCAGAATGGGTATTGCTCAGTATTGGAGCAAGAGCTTTGCATGCAGAAGGCCCTGTCTTCATAACTAGCCATTTTCAGAAGTTCCCAGATGGTCAAATCTTCTTTTTTTGTAATCCCACAGAACCACTGCCATGAGTTCTAGGCATAGAAGCCAGTTGGATGACTTTGGGCCAGTCTCTCTCTGTCTCAATCCAACCAGTGGTGGGTTGCGTCCGGTTCACACCGGTTCTTTAGAACTGGTAGTAAAACTGGCAGGAAGCTCCGCCCACTGACCCCGACATCATCAGAATGCTTCTGTGCATGCGAGCGGCCCTATTGCAGACTGGTAGTAAAGGTAAGTAGAACCACCCCTGAATCCAACCCACCTTATAGGGCTGTGTTGTGGGGAAAATAGAAGGTGGGAAAATTATATACAGTATGCTGCTTTGAGTCATACAAAAGAAAGAATGAATGAATAAAAAACTAGTTACAATGGACAAGGCAGCTTCCTATGACTGTTCTGAATTTTTGCTATTTAAGTGGAACATGCTTCCAAATTAGCATTTTGCCTTTAAATAACATTAATACTGTAGAGAACTAAGACACTGATCAGAAAGGTCGGCAGTTCGGTGGTTCGAATCCCTAGTACAAGTTTCCTGCGTGAGCAGGGGGTTGGACTAGATGACCTCCAAGATCCCTTCCAATGCTGTAACTGTTACTGGTTACTGGTATAGCAACTAAGGCATCTGGCTAGAAACTGGGAGTCTGTGAATTCTACTCCAACTTGTGGGACAAAGCCAGCTTGAGTCTGTTATTCTCTCTTAGTCCTAGGAAACAAGCAATGCAAACCGCTTCCCAAGAACCTTGCCAAGAAATCTGGCAGCCACCAGGACTCAAAAATGGATTCAAAGGCACACACGCACAATGCTGAAGGGAGTTTGATATCTGAGATGAAGGCTACTTCTTTCTTTTTATGTTAAATGCCAACAAAAATCTGTACAGTCACTCAGCTGCAAGTTCACCTAGTATTAAATAGTGGCTGAAGATGATGATGTTCTCAGTATTGTAGTAGTAGAATGAGAGTCCAATTCTTTGTGGTTTGTTG
Source organism: Pituophis catenifer annectens (assembly GCF_029215685.1). Taxonomy (NCBI): domain Eukaryota; kingdom Metazoa; phylum Chordata; class Lepidosauria; order Squamata; family Colubridae; genus Pituophis; species Pituophis catenifer. Next base: position 138,178,254 of record NW_027256883.1, read on the forward strand.
CATTCAAAAGGTAGAAGCTCTGCTAGTAACGTTGGTTGCAGAAAAACATGGTGGGTAGCCACATCCCTATTACTGCTGTATTAATGATAGATAATGTCCCTCTGTTTGGGAAATACTTGCAAGCATTCCTGCTAGGATAATGGTTTTGTTCTATAGAATTCTATTTTGTAAATCCTATCTTTGCTCATTATTATTTTCTTTTTAAATTTCCTAGCTATCAATGTTGCTTGGTGGAAAAAATGGACTGGGAAATATATTTTTAAGCATTCATTTTATGCATAATTAAAATCATAATAATTTCCTTTGGAATATGTGCAGCTGCTAGATTTCAAGTCATAATTTTTCCACAGTTTTAAAATGCAAAATTATTAATTACCATCTAGCCTTTGCAGGTGATATTACAATAATGAATCTAAAATCATTTCCATGAAGAGGATTACATCTAAATAATCTATTCTGGCGTAATTGCACAATTGAAAAGTTATCCTTTTCAAAATGTTATGACCAATCAAGCTACATTGATTTCCATAAACTTTCACTTGACTCTGTATTGCTATATTTTATGCTGTTATTTGTTGTTCGGTTGCTTTTACTCTTCTTGTGTTTATCTTATTGTAATTTTATATATGTGTTTTTTAATGATGAAAAATCAATGACACGATTAATATTTCATTTCCTGTTGTCTCTTGATCAGCATTAGCAAATTAGAAACTCAGACTACAGTCTGAAGAATGAAATGTGTTTAATCTGTTTAGACCTGTCCATCTACTTCTTGGAATTTAAATTTGACATTCAAGAAAAAAAAATTAAAATAAAGCTGATTATCATTAAAACATTTGATAACAGCCCATGCATTATTTTATCTTACTTGTATTGTTTATAGATATTACTACTCCACTTTTCCAGCCAAGTAATTTTTTTGAATCCTTTCCTTTAATCTTTTTAATTTTGTGGAGATTTTTCTTTTCACGAACCAGATGTTTCAGGAGAAAACATGGCCAGTAGCCTAATTTTCTTTCTGTCATGCTTGACGTAGTGATTGCTTCTTAGCTGCCCTGCTAATAATGATGAAACTTGGATGGACATATGGAAAAAAAGCACTATGAGATAGTAGAAAAAAAAAACCCTTGACAAACAGCTATATTGCGGCTGACATTTACTCTTACTTCATCTGTATTGAATGTTAAATTTCATCTTATATTGATTACTTGAAGAGAGCAGGAAGATTTGGGGTTGGGGATTTTTTTTTTTTGGCTTCAGGAGGTAGATAATTTTGGGGGGTTAATTTATTCATATTCTGTCAAATAATACAGTCCTCAGGGATGGAGTACCGTCAACCCCAGACTTGAATGGAAATATGCGTAGGCTTCTATTTGCCACACAAATATGATCAGCTAATGCAATCTGTCTCAATAAGAACAATCCCTGTTTCTTTTAACCGCACGATCTTATTTGTTAGAATAAGAAAGAATGAGACTATGGGAAGGAGTCACGGCATTTGTAATTTTTCCAAACAACTGTGTGTAACAACTGTTGGTATAACATATCAAACTTAGACAGATCTTGGTTTGATGTACTTTCAGGTGCTTTAAAGACTCTTGAGATGAGGACACATATAATGTCTTTGAAGCTCAGGTTTGTCAAAGTGAAGACATGGCTTCTAATGCTGGTTCTGCAAATATCTCATCAATAGTGTCAAGTGTATTTCTGTTAGAGGTACCAACTGCAGATCAAAGATGTTACCTCTGAGGTGTTGGATTTCCTTCAAGGGTCTTCACAGTTATGGTTTTTCTTTTATTGGGAGTGAACGTCTTTTAATACTACTTGCTTTTGCTTGAGCCTTGTATGTATTGTTTGACAACTGAGGGAATTCATTGTTTGTTTAATACACAGTCAGGGAAAAAGCCAAAAGAATTGTTCACCCCAGCATGTGTTTATTTAAAGAAGAAAAGTCTTGTGCAATGTGTTTTCCATGATGCTTTTATGACACCGTTCTCTCTGTCTCCATTCATCAGATCGATACTATTGCTGTTGATATTTTTAAAAAGTGTCATGTTTCTAATAAGAAAATACCAGAAAGAAAAAATTGTATTTTAAGCTATGGAGTACTGCAAGAGTGGTCAATGTGTGATACTCCTGATGCAATTGAATTGCGACTTTGCATAATCTCGATTAGTCATGTTGGGTAAAACTGATGGAACTGCAATTCAACAGCATTTGGCAAAATCACCCAGTAGCCATTCTTGTATTATAGGTATTGGAATATCACCCCAAAGAATTGTCATAGGTCTCTTCCTTGTTCATCCTCAATAAAATAAGTCCTCATAAACCTGAGAAAAAAACCTTCCTTCCTTCCTTCCTTCCTTCCTTCCTTCCTTCCTTCCTTCCTTCCTTCCTTCTTTCCTTCCTTCCTTCCTTCCTTCCTTCCCTTTCTCTCTTCCTCTGTCCCTCCATTCATTCATTCATTCTCTCCAACTGTTCAAAATCAGCTCGTTTTCCCACAGCATGCATCTCAATTGAGAGGAAAAGCTTTGTGGGATACATGTCTTCAGCCCTTTGCTTTGTAACTGGAGACACGGGCTCTCTCTGTGGGGGGAATGAAGCACACCTACAGAAGATGAGATGGAGGAAGGTATGTATGCCCTTGATTACCTCTAATGTACTTTAGTTATAATTAACAAGCCATCATCATGTAGCAAAGTCAATAGGCATCATCATCACAATGCGATGGGAGCACAATCCTTTTTGTGCTTCTCTTCCTTTATTTTATTTTATTTATTTATTAATTTTATTTCTATACCGCCCTTCTCCCGAAGGACTCAGGGTGGTGTACAGCCTGATTAAAAGCACAAAGACAAACAAAATTTAAAAATAATTAAAATTATTAAATGATAGGCTAAATTTAAAACCCCAAATTTTAAATCCCATTTTTAAAAACCCAATTAAAATCTTTACCTTGATAGCTCAGCCTGGCGGAACAACAAGGTTTTGAGGGCACAGCGAAATACACGGAGGTCAGAGATTTTACAAATTTCTGGGGGCAGCTCATTCCAAAGGACAGGGCTCCCATAGAGAAGGCCCTCCCCCTGGGTGTCACCAGCCAACATAATTTGGCCGATGGCACCCTGAGGAGACCCTCTCTGTGGGAGCGGACTGGCCGGTGGGAGGCTACTGGCGGCAGAAGATGGTCTCGAAGGTATCCAGGTCCAATGCCATGGAGCGCTTTAAAGGTGGTGACCAATACCTTGAATCGCACCCGGAAGACCACTGGGAGCCAGTGCAGCTCGTGCAGGAGGAGTGTCACGTGGGCACTCCCTTAGACACTGTTTTTCCAGTAATAGAATACCAGGAGGAAAGCATAGGCTTTGATTTTTAACAGTACTCATATTGGGGAGGGGGGGCATGAGTGAGAAGGGAGCATTGTGTTCATGTCCTGCTTGTGATCATTAGTCAGTATACAAACAAAAGTTGGGCTAAAGATTCAGCATAACTGTTATTGAATTCTCATTGATTGATTGATTGATTAGGGGAAAGCTGGATGTGTGTTGCAGTATGCTGTTCAGTCAGATTCCACATTTATAATATCTGTTGGTTTACGGTATCATCTTTAATATGCAGAAAAAAACAATTGCTATCAACCTGCCTTCCATTGAGGACCTGTATACTGCACGAGTCAAAAAGAGGTCTGTGAAAATATTTACAGACACCTCACATCCTGGACATAAACTGTTTCAACACCTATCCTCAAAACGATGCTATAGAGCATTGCACATCAGAACAACTAGACACAAGTACAGTTTTTTCCTGAATGCCATCACTCTGTAAACAAATAATTCCCTCAACACTGTCAAACTAGTTACTAAGTCTGCATTACTATTAATCTTCTCATTGTTCCTATCACCCATCTCCTCCCACTTATGACTGTATGACTGTAACCTTGTTGCTGGTATCCTTAAGATTTATATTGACTGTTTCCTAATGTGATTTGATTGCTTATTTATTCCCTATGACTATCATTAAGTGTTGTACCTTATGATTCTTGACGAATGCATCTTTTTTTTTATGTACATCGAGAGCATATGCAACAAGACAAATTCCTTTTGTGTCCAATCACAGTTGGCCAATAAAGAATTCTATTCTATTCTATTCTATTCTATTCTATTCTATTCTATTCTATTCTATTCTATTCTATTCTATTCTATTCTATTCTATTCTAACATTCTTTTGAACAACTCAAACAATATAATACACACACACACACACACACACACACATATTTGCCACTTAATAGTTTTCTAAAAAGAATTCTTTTTCTAAAAGAACAAATTTGCTCCTGTGCATAATTTTCCTTGAAGCTCTTTAAAGTCTTGTATTTACGATCCACAATGTTTTAAAAGAGAAAGAACTATTTCTCTTTACTTAAAAGCACACATGAAGAGATAGAGACAATTAATTATTTGTTTTAAGAGATTATACACTAAGCAACTGGAAATTGGTCAGTAAGATTTTGAACCTTATATTTCAAGTGGTAGGCATCCCATTGCAAGTTTATGAGAGAAAGGGATACATATCTTTAGGAATATTGGAGTGGCAGAATAGTTTAACATTAGACAGAAAAATAAATCTCTGGATGTCATGCAGCCTCAGTATTCAACAAAATGAATCTATGTTGACAACACACTAGCTAAGGAGCCTGGCTGTCTATGGAGCTTGGAGATTCTTAATACCTGAATAGAAATTCAAAAGTTTTACCAGTATGAAAAATCATTTTGTGTGTGTCTGCAATAACATTTATTTCTGGTATTGATTCTTCATACGGTTCAAATTGACCAATACCCAGTTGCAGAGAGCACAGTTTTAAACTGAAGGTTGAACGTTGGCATTATTTCTTATTTATGATACACGTAGACAGAAAAAAGCCCTTTGCTTTTACATTATACAAAGTGATAAAAGAGCTAAGCATAAGAATTATTAACAGACAAGAGGCTGAGCTTGTGTTTGATCCCATCCTCTTCATTATATGATGAGATCCATGTCTTCAGCATTTGATATGAAACATATCTTCATTACATCTGCTTTACGGCTGTGTTCCCACAAACGTGTGGATGATTACAAGTCTTATAAATTCTGATTTGAATATGAGTATATAAGAGTATGAGCTCAACAGCATAACAGCACATTGTTCTATGCTTTGCTTCAGGAGAGGTTGACTGGCTTCTTAAATTATAGTTTCCCATAAAGTCTGAATTTAACTAATTATAGATTAACTAAAGTTATAACTGGATTACAAACCAGAATATGACGTGGTTTGGCACAGTGGTTAAGATGCTGGCTTAACAAAACTGTGGATACGGTGAATTCAAATCCCACTTTAGGCATGAAAGTCTGCTGGGTGACTTTGGCCAGTCAATATCCTTGAAATCAAGGATGTTGTTGTGGGGAAAACAGGAGGAGGAAGGAGTATAAGGTAAATTTTCTTGTGCCTTGTGTTACTTCTAAAGGAATAAAGTGGAATAAAAATCTAATAAAATAAATAAATAAAATTATTTGCAGCAACAATCATGTTTCCCATATTATTTTGTTTATTTATTGATCACGGGGGGGGAGGGGGAATTAAGAATAGCAATAGCAATAAGCACTTAGATTTATATACCGCTTTACAGTGCTTTACAGCCCTCTGTTAGCGTTTACAGAGTCAGCATATTGCCCCCAATAATCTGGGCCCTCATTTTACCGACCTCAGAAGGATGGAAAGCTGAGTCAACCTTGAGAGCTTGGTGAGATTTGAACCTCCAAATTGCAGTCAGCTGGCAGTCAACAAAAGTAGCCTGCAGTACTGCACTCTAATCACTGTGCCACCATGGCTAATAGGCTAATTAAACAATAAAATCAGAGAAAGCGTTATGTGCATGATTGTGTAAAGTCAGTTCCCCTGTACTTCAACATGCATTCTATGATTCATATAGCATGAACAATGATAAAATTGGCTGAACCTCAAAAAACGATGAGGTCACCCTGTGGAGCTGGGGGGACATACGGAGGAAGAGATTCTGCCAATGGGAAATTGGTATCCTGCCAGCAATTATAAACAAACATGCATTCCTAATCCAAAACTGCATTTATAGTAATTTCCATAGTGCCACAGTTGAACCCAATGCAAATATGCATGAGAGCCCAGACACAGAGTAGACTAAGAGCAGTGGAAATATGAAATGTCCTTTATGCATCTTGCTTGTGAGATTGGATATTTCATTCAGTTGCTGCATCTACACCATTAGACAGTATCTTCTCTTTGACTTTGCTTAATCTTCAAATGACACTTGGCCCAAATACCATTGCCATAACTTTGGGCAATAAAATCCATCCATCCATCCATTAATTAATTTTGGTTATGCTCTTGTATGTATTCTGGGCCTGAATTTATTGACAATTTCATCTGGGAACTTGTCCTTCTTGGCTTCATCCCTCATAAATAGAAGTGTCAAAAAGAAGTGTGGGTTTTAGAGGCTAAAAAAAGAATTATATAACTAGGAAAAAATAATTCTGGAACATACTTGTAGCCATGGGTTGTTGAAACTGGTTTCCTGAATATCTGAAATCATACGCAAGATTGCTTGCACATAATTAATGTGGCATAATTATTTATTTTCACTCTTTGTACTAATAATCCTTGGTTGTTAGAAAACCTTGGGAGGTGATAATAGAAAAAAGTCTTCTGAGTGATGACAATATACTTGGCTTCAGATTTACTCAGAGCAAGAGACTTCCCCCGCCTTTTATTTATGCATTTATTATTATTTATTAGGATAAATAAATACTCTTTTATTTGAACAGGAGTTTTATCTCATCTTGGAAAACTGTCCTTTAATGTTCTTTATAGGCTTTGTCCTTCCTCCTCCCTTTTAAAAACAAACGAAACAGTCTGAATAATTGAGTGCCATCTGGCCACATGGCTACCTCTTTCCTCCCTCTGAATGACAGGAATAAAATTTATCTATCCCAGCTCCAATTCTGTTAATTTCTCTTAATTGTGAAAAATATCCAGTTTTCTCTATGCTATTGTGTATTTTGGAAGTAACTCAGAGGCCTTTAAGGTAAAAGTAAAGGTTCCCCTCGCACATATGTGCTAGTCATTCCCGACTCTAGGGGGTGGTGCTCATCTCTGTTTCAAAGCCGAAGAGCCAGCACTGTCTGAAGATGTCTCTGTCGTCATGTGGCTAGCATGACCAAAGGCGCACGGAATGCTGTTACCTTCCCACCAAAGGTGGTCCCTATTTTTCTACTTGCATTTTTTACGTGTTTTTGAACTGCTAGGTTGGCAGAAGCTGGGACAAGTAACAGGAGCTCACCCCATTACACGGCACTAGGAATTTGAACTGCTGAACTGCCGACCTTTTGATCGATAAGCTCAGCATCTTAGCTACTGAGCCACCGCGTCCCATTCAGAGGCCTTTAAGGTCATTCAAATACCTAACTTACATTCTAGGCTTTTATTTCAACTATTTTTTTGATTTGTTATTTCTTAAGAAGTTGCTTTCTCCTGTCCTTTGAAACTTTGAGAAAATATTTCAAAGACTCAAATAGTATATATGGAGGTTCAGGAAAAAGGGAAAATCAGCTTTGCTGATAAATGAACACAAATAGATGTCACCCAGACCTTCAGATATTCCTAAAGACTTTCTCAGACTGTGAATAATGAGGGTGGGGTGCAATCTAATGTAATGCTAAAATATGTTCTCTCTAGGCCGGGTTATTGGATTTAAAATGGTAAAGGCAATTCATACATACAAATGCAAAATAATACCCTTTGGAAGAAAGAGTCTGATCAAGCAGTGGAAGATTCTGATCTTCCAGGAAAGGGATTTTAAGTTCATGGTAGAGTATTCAATGAAAATTGAAACCAAGTTAAGCGATAGACTAATATACCACCCCATAGTGGTTTACAGCACTCTCTGGGCAGTTTATAATGTCAGCATATTGCCCCCAACAATCTAGGTTCTCATTTTACCGACCTTGGAAGAATGGAAGGGTGAACCCTGTCAAGATTGAACTCCAGGCTGTGGACAGAATTTGCCTGCAGTGCTGCATTTTAACCACGACACCACCAGGGAATTATTTGAAAAAGGTAAGTTTTTCAAAAGGGAAGTTGGAATGACCTTGAAGGACAAGAAGAACAGCTGCTATGAAGGCAATGGACACAGAAAGTATGAAAAAACATCTTAGACAAGCTTCTCCCTAGTTCATACAAAGATAAACTGAGGTGGGGGAAGCACATTCAGACTTGTAACATTTTCTTAACTGTTTAAATACATTTGCATAAATTAGCATTGATTTCTTAGTCTGTTCTGCTTTGTTGGACTAACATATTCATGCTAAGAATAGATAGAAAAGGAATTAAAAATAAAACCATCAATTTATTAATGTGCTAATATAAATCTGTGGTGTGACTGCACTTCGAATATTCTTTACTGTTTGGGTCACCACAACTCAAAAACCTTTTTAAAGATGAAGAAAAGGGCAGTCCAAATGATTAGGGAATTGGAACAGTTCATATCTCCAAATGATAAGGATTTTAGTCTTGGAAAAAGGAAAAGTAAGGAAAGGCATAATTATGTATATATAATCATGCCCAATGTAGAAAAAGTAGATAGAGATAAGCAGTCTCAGGATATGAAAATTGGGATTCAAGGAATGGAGGACAGAAGGTCTGTCTCATCCATTAACTTGGATAGCTACACATACTTCCAGAAAGAAATACAAAGTGTTACACTTTAAACAGCAGTTGCTGAGATGGAGTGCTTGAATAAATTTAGTTTCTCCATATCTTTCTTCTGGGTGCATATAACTTAACCCTATGGACCACAACATGTGGATTATATAGGCCATTAGCTTGTCCCAGCATGTTCTGGACCGAGAATAGCAAACCCAATTATATTTTATTGATGTATTAAATTATACGTCTTTGGGTGGCTGAAGGGAAGCAATGTCAAGTAAGGCACTGTCTTCTGTAAAGCTTGAGGAAATTTTCTTTGAGGTACCTCCATTCTGTGGAATTTCCAAGCAATCATTTCACTTTGAACTATAAAAATGCATTTGTTTCTTATTTATTTTATTCCATCCACATGTGTTCCCTCAAAATTGTGCTTATTTGATCACTCCAGTCATGTGCTATCACTGTATTGCCGTTTTCTGTGCAGCCCTTACTTTTGTGGTTGTTCAACAGCCTTCTCCATCAAAGGGAAACTTCAGATTCTTGGATTAATATTGGCCAGTGTTAACATAACAAAGCAGTATTTCTATTCAAAATATCCCTGTATCCCTGTGTCAGAAAGCATGATCTTCCAACTCAAAGATGTACACCAGGGTGGGTACTACTTACCTTTACTACAGGTTTGTAGTACTACTACAGGTTTGCAAAGGGAGCACGTGCACACACTTGCTTCGCTCGGGCATGCACACACACTTCTGTGCATGTGCATGCGGAGATCACCCATGATGATGTTGTGGCAGGTGGGTGGAGCCTCCCACTGGTTTTACTACCAGTTCTATAGAACCGGATTGAACCGGGGGCAACCCACCACTGATGTACACTGTTATAACATATGTATATGTATATGTATATGTATATGTATATGTATATGTATATGTATATGTATATGTATATGTATATGTATATGTATATGTATATGTATATGTATATCAGAGGTGGGTTTCAGCAGGTTCTGACCAGTTCTGGAGAACCGGTAGCAGAAATTTTGAGTAGTTCGGAGAACCGGTAGTAAAAATTCTGACTGGATCCTCCCCCATCTATTCTCTGCCTCCCAAGTCCCAACTGATCAAGAGGAAATGAGGATTGTGCAGTAACCTTCCCCTGGATTGGGGAGGGAATGGAGATTTTACAGTATCCTTCCCTGTCATGCCCACAAAGCCACACCCATCAAGCCACACCATGCCCACCAAGCCACACCCACAGAACCGGTAGTAAAAAAATTTGAAACCCACCACTGATGTATATGTGTATACATGCATGCTCAAGTACATACTGTGCATACAGAAACTTTCTAATTTGATTTGAAAGTTAGGTATAGTTTGTATTTGTATGTATATTTGAGTCCTTAAATACAATTCAAAATGGCATCAGGGTTATAAAGGGTAGTCATCCAATGAGAATTTGATAGTGTGCCAGATCCATTTTACTATCAAATTAATTAAATGGATAGAATATATATTGAAACAGATACAGAAATAGATGCTGGGAACTCACACCTCAAGTCATTTATGGTCCTTGAACCTCTGAGCTGCTTTTTACTATGTTGCTAACATTTAGCAATGAGTTTGTTGAAGTTGGTGATATGGTCAACTGCCTTTCTGAGGTGAGAAACACAAAAATTGGTCTTGATGCTATCGGAAAACAGTTCTATTCAATCCACATGGAAGAAACTTGGAAGAAAAATAACAAATCCTTTCAATATCTAAGTAATACAGCTATGTCCTCTGTCCATCATTGCCTTGTCAAATGTGACACTGAGCAGCTCTTAGACAGTCAATGCATGTAGTCCTCTACTTACAACCACAATTGGACCAGAATTTCTGTTGTTAAGGATGGTGTTAAGTGAGTCATGTCCAATTTTATGATCATTTTGTTACGGTTATTAAGCAGTTGCTAAGTGATTCACATGGTTGTTAAGTGAATCCAGTTTCTCCCATTGACTTCACTTGTCAATGGCTAGGAAGGTCTCAAATGGTGATCACATGACCTTGGGACACCGCAACCATCACAAATACCTGCCAGTCGCCAAATCCCTGAATTTTGATCATGTGACTTAGGGATGCTGCATTGGTCGTAAGCGTGAGTACCTGTTTCTTTCAATTCTGTTGAAACGTTAAATAGTCACTAAACAAATTGCAATTTGAGGACTACTTTTATATCTCTCATGGCTTTGAAGATGTCAATGGCCTAAACACAACTGCTTCTAATCTAGTTCCAGGGCTTTCTTGCTGTCCCCAGCAGTACTTGACTCTCTCTATTTCTCTATCGATATGAATCTGTACAGAAGAAATAAAAAGTTGATCAGGACTCAGTTGGTGGCTATTATTGTCCTGTGGTAGCTGTACTATCAGGACCTGTTGTTTTGGGGTCTGCATAAATGAAAACAAATATATAGAGGAAGAAAATTTCTTGATGTCTTGCAGGGTCAACAAACTATTTGCTGTTAGTGAAACATTCACAGCAGTCCTCATACCATACATTCCCTTTCTGTAGGCTTTTGTATAGCAAAATAGCAAATATATATATAATGGCATTAACCTTGAGCTATTTCTATCTAATAAAAAAACCTTTAGCTCCTGATTACTTTTATTCTCATCTATATAGATCAGGTATCCTTAAGTATTTTATGAAAACCAAGGTCACTATTTTTTTTTTATATATTATTAAATAGTGTAGAACTGCAGAGAACTTTAGCTTTAAAAAAAAAAAAAACCCTATTGAATTTTCAAGAGTTTCTTTTTATTTTCCTCTTCTCGTGCACAGCAATGTACTTATGACTGTATCCACGATCTATCTGAACTGATGAACTAAAAACGCTTTTTACATTTAGAACTTGGTAAAAAATAGGAATTATCTCTTGGGAAAAGATGATGAGGTGGATGGGGGCAAGCTGGCAGCACAGTGTCCTATTATAAGCCATTCATTATTCTATTTCCATGTTTAAGATACTGCAGTAAAAGTGCATTACCTTAATAATCAATAACTCAGCAGGGGTTTTTAATGGGTAGAACTCAGTTGGAACTGAACTCCATTTGAAGAGGCAGAAGACCACAGAAAGGCCTAGGGGCTATAATTAGAGCACCGTAAAACTAGAAGGTAAGGGTGGCAGAATGCATTAGCAATAAAATGCTAACTTGCAAGTAATGATTTCACAATGTTGACATGAATGTCATTTATATGCGAACAAGTAAAATGTTATGTTAAGGGACAAATGTACATTTAGAATCTCCAAAGCTTAATGATAGATTGAAGGTTGGATAGGCAAAAAGAAAACACGTAAACTCTGCCTGGCCACCTATTTTCTCCTCTCCCCCCCATCTGTCTACCGCTCCCTCCCTTTCTTCCTTCCTTCTTTCCTTCTTTTTCCCTCTACCATCTGCTGTTAAAAAAAAAAAAGTTACAGAATTTAAACTACAGGAAACTGATACAAAAAAAAAAATTCTCTCATGCAAAGCAACCTTGCATCTGTCTTGACATTGTTTCTGTTCATGGTTAGCTAGCTTTACATTTTTTGATCAGTGATTGGCACTGTGACCGGTAAACCGGTGTCTTCTGAGCTTCAGGGGCCCATCTGGAGATCCCCCTTTATTGATTTTCTGCTTGTACATTCTGGTTATTCTGTCAAGTGCCAGTTTGGTATTCAAGATGATTGTTCGTAAACAGAAAGGACCGGCTACCATAATTCTTCACAACTGAAAGATTCAGATATTGTCAGAGAGCAATAATATCTTTTAGGAAATGGAAGCAAAGCAATTCTGATAGATGCAGTTCAATTTTGAGGAGCTTTTTAACTTGATATTCCTTTCGTGGCTCCAGGGCCCCTAGAGTAGTTGGGGTCAAAATTAATATTAAGGATCATGAGGGGGTGGGGTGGGGTTTAAGGGATAAAATGGGTGGAATAAAACGGGTGTCTCCATTCCTTTCTCCGCATGCACATCCTAAACCAGGATATAATGCGATTCTCAATTTTTCTTTCCCAGGAATGCATAGTTGAATTATTGCTTTTCAATTTTTTTTTTAACAAAGTCTGAAAATACCCTTGTATGTCCTGGAGAAGAAATATAAGAGCATCTTTGCCTATTGTTTGTAAGTCAGTAAATATTCTCTTCTGTGTTTTCAGTGATGAATGATCTCAAATTAAAATGTATCTTTCTCTCTCACCAATAGGAAAGAGGCAGTGAATTGTCCCACTTCACCAAAAAGGAAAAAAAAAGGACAATCTTTGGCATAGAAAAAAATCAAGAGGAACAGACAAGAGTTTTCTGGCTTAATTGCCTATATATAGATGTTTCATTTAAGGGGACATGGTGGCTCAATGGCTAAGACGCTGAGCTTGTTGACCAGAAGATTGGCAGTTCAGCGGTTTGAATCCCTAGTGCTGCGTAATGGAGTGAGCTCCTGGTATTTGTCCCAGCTTCTGCCAACCTAGCAGTTCGAAAGCACGTAGAAAATTCAAGTAGAAAAATAGAGACCACCTTTGGTGGGAAGGTAACAGCACTCAGTGTGCCTTCGGTGTTTAGTCATGCCAGCCACATGACCATGGAGACATCTTTGGACAGTGCTGAACACCGCCCCCTAGGGCCAGAAATGGCTAGCACGCATGTGCGGGGGAACCTTTACCTTTACTTAGATGCTTCATTTAAAAGCAGAGCACTTGATTGAATACCTACAATACAAATGTCTTCTGAAAAAAATCTATTAATTAGAGCTCTTGAATTATTAACCATTTCTAGTCTAGACTACCTTAACGAAGGTCTGACATAATATGCTAAAACAATAGTATTCACCCTTGATGAAGTAGTAATCAACAAATGCAAATAATCTCCTTATTATTAATAGGCTTTTATATTTCCCAAATCTTCTGATGCCATTCTTGCTGCATAAAGTTAATACACATATTTTTAAAAAAAAAAATCATTTTTTTTGGGTGGCAGGATAGTTGATATTGGGTATTTTTTGGGGTGGGGATCCTTTGTTAAGAATGAACGTTCATGCAGATCTATTTATTTTAAAAAGGAAAATAAATGTGTCAATTATTGTGATGCATCATAAAGGGACAATGATGGACAAAGTAAACATGAGATGAATCAGAAAAAGAGTGATTTTTCCCATCTCTAATTGAATTGAGAGCATTGTTCTAGCCTCATTCCCTGTCATCTTTATTTTGCCATGAAAAAAAAAAACTGGCTTTTCTTAAATTTAAAAGTGTACAGATTGGTTCAAAGTTTAGTAAAAGATAAATAAAAGTATGAGCCAAAGGAGTTGAGCTGATGATTCAGTAGGTGGCACTCTTCCTTCTCAAGTTAAGAATTAAGAGTCTTGCTTCAGCAGAACGTCTTTCAAAGAACTCAGCATTTTCATCTGATATTTATTAGTGAGAATCCCTCCTTGAGGTGCTTAAGAGCACCCCTTCAACAGATTCTCACTTCCGTTAAAGAAATGTGAAAAGCATAAGGAAAGCTTCACCAAGAAGGGTCTGAACTATCTGTTAGCACAGATGGAATTAAAGCCAAAATGCTAAACAGAAGACGTTGTAAATAATGGGTAATTTTAGCTACCCTAACATTGACTAGGCCAACATATATATCCATTTACGTATTCTGCTGGCCACACAGAGGTTCGGTCAGGGACTCTGAAAAACACCTCTTTTAGACTTTTTCAGAAGACCTTCTTCTAGAAGAAAGATAGTTGGAGGGAATTTCTGAGGGAGTTAGAATCTGGTGGTGCTTTTTAAAAGGAAATGGAATGAATGGGTAGGGCAGCAGGGTCCATAGGTTGGATAAAAAATGACGATTGGGCGCACAGTCAAAAAACTTATCCTTTTTACTCACATAAAAGGGCCAGAGTTTCAATTGGTGACTACAATCTTAGGACATTTTGGCCCATCCTGGGAACATCACCAGGAAAGAGTTAAAAATAAAGAAACTTTTATTATATTTGCTTTACAGGGAATTGGCTACCAATAGCTACTTGCGGGAAGAGGAATGTCAGTGACAAAATCTTGATTTACTTTTCCTTTCTCTCTATTTTAGCTTTTTCCATTAATATTTCATATAATTTGATAAGATTTTGGTTATATCCCTGATTGTTTAACAAATCAACATTTGTTTCTTAATGCCATCTCTTACCAGTTGTTGATTGATTAAAAACAATAAGATAAATCTCCAAAACCAATCTATCTTCCCCCAGAAAGCCAAGTGAGATCGTTCTCCAATTAAATGTAATAAGTTTATTCCATGCTCTCATCCAAACTCCTTAAAAAAGACCCTTTTACCACTTAACCATCCAGAAGGTTCTCTACTATTATACCAAAGAACAGGATTAAGCTTCAGGAATGGGTATAAAGTCACCTCTATTATTTCTGAATCCAGGTTTCTTCCTGGCCAATTTACTGCCAGAGAATCACACTCTGAGAATCTTCTGCAATCTATGTGATTTGTATTGTTTCTGAGTCTATATTTCTTGCCAACAAATCTGCTGCTTTAAAAACAAATTCCTTTTGTGGAACTAGGTATTTAGGATTGGTTTCTTCAGAATGTTTTCCATGGTCTTTATGAGTTCATCAAACCTTTTGGAAAAAAAATTATCCTAGAGATTGAATTTTGCCAAGCAATCTCTCTCTTCCTCCCTCTCATTCCAAGCGCCAGCTTCCTCCTTCTCTCTGTAATTCGATATTTGATAAGATTCTAATTATATTCCTGATTCTTTAACCAGAGGAATAAATAAATAAATTAAAAATGGTCAATCATAAAACAATCATTTAAGGTCAAACTGTTAAGGGTCTTTCTATGATGCCCCCTAACTTCCACATACCTTCTGACAACTCAGCTTACCATTTTTGTTTTTTGAGGAAATAGATAAAGCTTTGGGTTGCAGTCAAGCAGTAGTTTATTCTCTAAGAATGTCTCCAAAATCTATGCAAGGCACCGAAGCTTCACACAGATACATTTGAGATTTGTGCTTAATTTTGCAGAATGCTATCATAGATAACATTCTTTTTTTTAATTAAAAAAAGCTTAAAAAAAACCAATTAGGACTTAATTAAAAGAACTTTTTTTAAAAAACAAATAGGACAGAATTTATTAATATCTAGGAAGGTGTCAGTGGATGCTTAATATCATCAAGTGATATGTGTAGGAGATGACCAGGCTAAGCCTGAGAAGAGGGGTCAAATGCATCATCAGTCATGAATCCCTTTGCACCTACCAAGAGATCTAAGTCCAGCCCACCTTGAATTCTTCTAACTTTTATCTACTGCAATTTGCTTTGGCCATTAGTAGTTCAGATTCTTGTAGAGAGCTTAAGCTTGCAATAAATCTTATACTTATTTGAACTGCCTGGACTTTCTGATTTCCCTAGTGCTTGACATATGTTAGGAACTAAAGAAAGGCTTGAACCCAAAGCCTATGTGATGGATATAAGTACCAAAGAATTGGCATTATGATTTTGAAATCTTCTGTGTGAAGGAGAAGAGGGTGGTGAAGCCATGATAATCAGTGATCTTTCAAAGATGTGATCTGAAGTACACATGACAGAAAGATAAATGTCATAAACAGATTTTATAGCAGTTACTAATATGACAGGCTGTATTAATTTGAAAGGTTTTGGAATTCAAAGATGTAATTTCAGATTCCAAAGCTGAACAAGCTCTTAAAGATACAAAGCTTGAGATCTGACTAATATTTTATTTCTTCTGCAGAAATCATATTTGGACACATGTCATTGAAAACACCTTGCTGCATAGTTCTTTCATCTTTTGAATAGCTTTTTTGAAATATTTTAAAGGTGTGTTTTTCTCCTTCCTAAGGACATACTCTGGCCAGGGTCAAGGCAAACTTATTATTTTCATCTCAAGCAGAAAAATAGAAAAATGTGAAATCTAAAAAAATAAAATAAAATCAGATCTTACCAGAAGACCATTTGGAAGGATAGAGAGAGAAAGATGGGAAAGGGAAAAAAAGCTTTGTAATGGTCAGTATGCTCAAGCATAAATGCTGTATCATTCCACTATCATTGTAGAAATATAGAATAATAGAGTTGGAAGGAACCTTGGAAGTCTTTTGAGCTATCCCTTTGATATAGGAGACCCTTTAGCATTCTACACAAATGGCTATCCAATTTTTTTCTTAAAAATCTCCAATGATGGAGCATCTACAATTTCACTGTCAGGAAAGTTTTCCTTAATTCTAGGTTGGATCAATTTTTGAAAAACTTCCACCCATTATTTCTTGTCCTGCCCTCAAATATTGGAACACTATATTTGTGACTCCAGTCCTTCTCTTTATTTGAGCAGACATACAGTACCTAGTTCTGCAACCTTTCTTTGTACGATTTAGCCTCCAGTCTCTAATCATTTTTGTCCCTCTTCTTTGCACTCTTTTTAGAGTCTCACCATCTTTTTTATATCATGGTGACCAAAACTGTATGCAGTATTCCAAGTATGATCTGACTTGTATACAATGAATTGCACTATTTGCACCAATTGCAATAAATCTACTTGTAGTTCTGATGAACAGAATTGGATCAATAGTACAATATTGTCTAGATTGATTGATTACAAACTATTACCAATTTTTATGAATACAAACTTTAAA
Source organism: Pituophis catenifer annectens (assembly GCF_029215685.1). Lineage (NCBI taxonomy): Eukaryota > Metazoa > Chordata > Lepidosauria > Squamata > Colubridae > Pituophis > Pituophis catenifer. The sequence continues at coordinate 138,195,618 of NW_027256883.1, forward strand.
GCAATTTGCAGGGTTTTGTGGTTTTTCTACCATAGCTCCTTTTACACGGAGCACCATAGGTGTTTCATACATCACTGGATCTTTGATTTCCTACAGTAAAGTTAGCATCTGTTTTGTTATTTGATGAATTGCTTTGATCTGTTGTCTTAATTGCTTCCTAGTAAGACACTAATGACCTTTTTTGTTCCACTAAACACCACTTTCTTCTAGCTGTAAATTAACCATAACCAAACACTTGGAAGTGCTAATACCTTTAGCCTTTGCCACTGATTGGTGAAATAGGGCCTGACTTTGTATTATGCAGTGATGTGATTAGGAATCCCATCATAGGCCTTGAAAAAAGCAAAATATCAAGTGTTGGTTGCAGAAATTTCCCTTATGGATACTGTGTCTGGAGATGTCACCAACTGCTGTATCAGTGAAAATTTTCACTCTCTTTCAGCACAAAGTTAAGTGGGGGGAAAAGTCTATTGATGCCAACTGGATCCTTTTTCCTGTGCTAATTAGGAGTAATTAATTTACAACTAAGAAATTTGGAAGCAAAAAAACCCATCACAGTAGAGCTTCAATTGAATGTTTGTGGCTGCCATCTTGACTTTTCTGACCTTCCCATGAAGAAATATATCTTGAATATATATATCTTGAATATATTCTGACCGTTTATAATGCAGCTATTGTTTTTCTAATGGCAATCATCTTCCTAGTTGGTATTTAATTTGTTAAAACTAATTAATTACATATCAATATAAAATGTAGTCAGAGTTCTTAGAATTCACTCATTTGTAGATTATAATATATAGAATGTGTAAGCCCAAAATGAATGGACAACAATTTGTTTGGTAAGAATTCACTTTCCCAAATATTATTTTTGAGGTATGCTGCCTGAAGAAATATAAAGACATTTTCCTTTCATCTATCCAGCTTACTAAGAGAAAATATTTATAATTGGGAGTTATGTATTAAAATTCAGTAGGGTTTCTATAAATATAATCTACCACCATGTATTAAACTCTGTTTGCTGTTTTTGCTAGTTAAAAATGCATTAGATCTCTCCTTCACAATGGGTCTCTATAATCAAAAGTGTCCATTGTCACCTTTTATGGCCTATAGCTGGCAATAAAACAAAAACAAGGGCAAGATGTGAGCTGTTCCAGAGTCAGAGGTCAGGAAACTGAGAAAGACAAAGTAAGTCCAATTCACCAAGCCCAAAGAATTATACGAGTTAATATCTCAAGTGGTTCAACATTGAGCCATGAAAGGAATCCAGGTTCACAACACAAAATAAGCAGGGAGAGATGAACTACAAGTCCAAGGCATTTGATTTCTACAACTCCATGAATTTGGAAAATTTCATTTGTATGTTACAAAGAAAAGTAGAGAGTTGTTAATAATCTATAAGGAGGAAGGACCTCTGTTCCTGCAAAATCCCTGCTTTAAGCAGGCAAAATATCCTTGCTAATTCATTGATATGTAGCTTCATGATCAAGGTATCTCCCCTGCTACATAAGGGGCACAGTGGCTGAGTGGTTAAGATGCTGGGCTTGTCTACCAGAAGGCTGGCAGTTCAAGACCCCAGTTCTGTGTGACAGAGTGACCTTCCATTACTTGCTCCAGCGATGCCAACCTAGCGGTTCTAAAGCATCTAAATGCAAGTAAATACATAGGTACCACTTTAGTGGGAAGGTAACAGCATTCTGTGTGGCCTCTGCATATAGTCATGCCAGCCCCATGACCATAGAAATATCTTTGGACAGGGATGGCTCTTTAGCTGTGAATCTGAGATGAGCTTCTCATAGTCTGACATGACTGGCAGGTAACACCTTTACTTTTTAGGTAAGTAATAGCATATTATACATCCAGATCAGCTGATGTATTTTATGGAGCATTGCTAAACTGATACTCTGTTCTACTAGAAGTTGCAAATCTGTAGATGGCTTTGATCCTCGCTGACTTCTTCAAATGAACCACCATTTCATTTGTTTATTTATGTTTATGGTGCTAAAATAATAAAAATTAAAGGAAATTATATACATTTTATGTTTTGGGTATTTTCCTGTACCACTTGGTGCAGTGATACGGGAAAGCTTACAACCAACTTCTAACACTCTAGATGCCATTCTACATATTGTAGATTGCATATCCCAATGCATTTTATAGCCTGATCCTAGGAACTGCTGAACGCTAACATGCTATTTTTTCCCTTTCTAAAATGTTTTTTTTTTCAAATATAGAAATATACTTATGTGTCTTCAGTAGAATTTGGGGAATTGCTTCAGGGATGTTGATAAGAGAATAAACAACAGTCTGCTGAATTCCCAGTTCACAGACCACAATGGAAACAAATATTAAGCAAACAAGCAAACTGCTCACAAACCACAAATATTCCAAGATCCTTTAAATCCTATTGAGTAGCTATCATGAACTTTATTGAAATTATTGATACAAAATGTTTTCTCCTTATCTTTCTCTTCGAGAAATCTTGTCCCTAAGGTACTGGATTCTCCAAAGAAGTTTCTTAAACTATTGGCTGAAGTTGTAGTTCATAAGAGGTTTCAAATGTAGTTCATTCAGGATTAAAAAAACTAAAAGCTGACCATACTTTTTGTCTTTCTGTACAGTTTCTGGAGCTTTTTATGACATTGAATTATAATTTTGGGGTATCTTGTCACTCCTTTGATGTCTTTCAAGGGCATTCAAATTTCCTGCAGCCAACATTTTTGTCTAAGGGCTTTAAATAAATACAATTCCATTCTTATGTTCCATCAATATTATTGACTGATTATGTGACATCAAGTTATCAACTATGATCAAGTTGATCAAGTTATCAACTATAACAGAATTGGAAGGGGCCTTGGAGGCCTTCTAGGCTCAATGGTTGTCCAATTTCTTCTTAAAAACTTCCAGTGTTGGAACACCTAAAACTTCTGGAGGCAAGTCATTCCACTGTTCTAACTATCAGGAAAATTCTCCTTAGTTTTAGGCTGGTTCTCTCCTTGATTGGTTTCCATCTATTGTTTCTTGTCCTATCTTCAGGTGCTTTGTAGAATAGGTTGAATCCCTCTTCTTTATGGCAGCTCCTTAGATATTGGAACACTGCTATCATATCATCCCTACTCCTCTTTTTCATTAAACTAGACATACCCAATTCCCGCAACCATTCTTCATATGTTTTAGCCTTCAGTCCCCTAATCATCTTCTTTTTACTTTTTCTAGAATCTCAACATCTTTTTTATATCATGATGATGAAAACTGAATGCAATATTCCATGTGTGGTCTTACCAAGGCATTATAAAGTGGTATTAACACTTCATGTGATCTTGATTCTATCCCTCTATTAATGCAGCCCAGGACTGTGTTGGCTTTTTTGGCAGCTGTAACACACTGTTGATTCATATTATATCATATGTGGACTCTTCGTGACCATATAAATAGATTTTCTCCTTGAGGTTCCCTTCCTAATCTGGTCCTTTAGGCCTTCCAGCTATGCATCTATTGTCACTCTGTGTCTATCTACCTTGCTGCTGGTCATCCTGTTTTTCACCCAGTCAATAAATTATAGAAACATTTTCCTTTCTTGTTCTTTTGTTAGATATCTCACCTCCTCACCTCACCTCACTAGATATTTTCTCCCCACTCTTTTCTTGTATATATAGTGTATAGTTCCTTTTTACCACTATTATTTCTACACTGTCTCTTCTACCTGTTTCCCATAGTGATTACTCCACAAAAAAGTGTCAAGGTGGTTTTATTTTTGGTTGTTTTTCATAAATGTAAATGAATTCTGGTTGGAAATCCAAAGGAGGTTATTAACTTAACTTTTTATTTTTCTTCTTCTTCTTGAAAATGAGCCTCTTCTCTATCAGAAATTCTCTATCAGGCTCCAAAGGGGTCTCCAGTGAAGTCAAAAGAATGAAACATGAGTTAGGCAGCTACAACTCAAGGATGGTTCTTTTGTGTTTATATTGCAACATTACATACATACAACATATTTTGTTGTATTCTTTGCCACATTCTTTGCTGCTTATATTACATTTCCAGGAACAGATAATTAACAAAATTTTGTCATCCTCAGCTTTGAGTTTCTTAATATCTGTTTAGCTGGAGAGTTGTTGGCCCTTCTATGAAAGACTTCTCCTTCAGTCCAGCTTTAGGAAATAGAAAAGAAGGAATTTTGGATCTTTCTACCCAGATAGCAAAAATACAAAACTTACAAACTTTGTACTAATTCATGCATAGCTCAAATCTCAATTCTTCATATTAAGTGTGTATATGATCATACGTAGGATAGATGTTTCTTATCTTCCCTTAGTATATAACAATAATTTGGCTATTTGCCATTGTTGATAGATGCCTTATCAGTATCACCCAACAGCTGCATGATTAGTCAAGTGTGAATGATGCTTGTTAGGGTAATATGTGTATGTGTGTATCTCTCTCTCTCTCTCTCTCTCTCTCTCTCTCTCTCTCTCTCTCTCTCTCTCTCTCTGTGTGTGTGTGTGTGTGTGTGTGTGTGTGTCTTCCTCATTGGGTCCTCTACTCTCTCTCTCTCCCTCCCCCCTCTGTGTGTGTGTGTGTGTATGTGCACATGTGTGCATACATATTGTACACACACACACACACACACACACACACACACACACACAAAGATTGCCTTAGGATTTTGACTTGTAAGAAGAATGAATGAGTCAACTAAAGTGTGCAGACACATTTCTGGTGTAATGTAAGAAAATGGTTTTTGAAGATTACGCATGTTTAGGTCCTCCAGCTTTTGTTTTAAAACCCTGTAAGCTGAAAATGCTTTTTCTCCCACACCCATGATTGTAGAGGAAAATAAAATTGGTCTGTCTTTGATCATATCCTCATCCACTGCCAAACGGATTACAGGACTTAAACCCCAACAATAAGGATAATAATAAAAGAAAGCCTTGCCAATACACTCTTTGGAAACGTTTGTTTTTCATTCACTTCTGACGACTTCAGAATTTATGCAACTTTTTGGTAAATAAATGACATTAAAGTATATATCCCTCTTGTATTGGGTTACTAAAGTTTTGCGTTTTTCTTAGAGAGATATGATGTTAAAGGATTGCAAATTCCCTAAAAAGGCCATTCCTAAAATTCTGAACAATAATCACAGCCTTCAAGGTCATCGATGTTTTGTGCTTTGTTACTGATTTAATGCTAATGGGTGAAGTTCTTTTTTTTTTTTTTTTTTTTTTACTGGAAATAAAAGAATTCTGCTCATTTTCCTTTCATGCTGGTAAAGAATTTCTTCTCCCTTTATACCTAATGTCTATGCTCTGTTGGACAAGGGTGTTACAGAGGAGGAACCTTAATTTGTAGCAAAGTTGAAATTACAGGGTTGCAAAATGTGTAACTCAAGAGCAACACAAGGTGGCACAAAGCCAGATATTTTGTTCTGAATCCTAAATTGGAACAATACGAAATAAGGTTGAAACAGCACACGATGGACATTTTTGAATATCATCCCTGAGTTGAAGTCTTTCTTTTTTCCATTGTAAAATATAAAAATACATAACTTGGGATGTTTCGAACTGTGTTTCTCTGCTTCTGCTCTATATCACTGGATGTTGACGGGGGAAAACATTATGGCGCCATTGGTTTTTATCACAGGGTGAGGTATGCTCAATGTTATGATAGATGGAGAGGAGTTGGAAAGGCAGATAAATTTTGGTGATGTCCCTTTGATGATATAATATCAATACGTTCTTCTGATTTACACCAGTTTTTCAATTTCCTATCAATCCTGTGTCAGCAATATGACATATTAACAATAACTTTAATGGAATAGTTCAAGGCAAAAAACTACAATCTTTGAGTAATTCAGTCCTGGTTTAGCTCCAGAGAATTTTGCTTTCTGAGAAGTTTTGACCACATATTGTAATTCCCAGCATTTCTTATTTGGGATCTGTGGCAGGCTAAAGAGATTTTGTTTTGAATATCTTTGTATCAAGTTGATTATACTATTCATGTAAGACACAAAAGGTAACACTAATTTTCACCCACAGGCAAATGGCCTTTCTAGACAAAATAAGCAAACTCAGGAACAAAGTGAACACAACAAAATCAGTTATTTAATTGTACTTAAATTCAAATCCACATTTATCTGCAAAAACAGTGGTGTGTTATTGTTTTTGTCGCACCTAATAATAACAATGTTAACAAGAATGATCCAAATGTTGGTCTTTCTTTCTTCTAAGAATACTAATTGGAAAGCATCCCAGGTGGTCAATAGTCTCCTCCAAAATGAATAACGATGACATTTCAATATTTTAAAACATGATTACAGCTAGCCATCACATACCAATTCCAGTTGGGACTGGCAATCCTGTGGTTGAGCAATGTGGTTGTAAAATGAAATATCACATGATTACACCTACTTATGATGTCAGTTTCAGTTGCAGTTGTTAAGGATGATGTCACATGACTTTTTGCCATCTTCTCATTGCTGGCTGTGAAGGATGCAAATGATAATCATGTGATACTGCAACTATTGCAAATGGGCCCCAGAGTGGGGTGGGAATGCAGTATCCTTCCCCTACCACACCCACCAAGCCACACCATGCCCATCAAGCCATGCCCACAGAACCGGTAGTAAAAAAAATTTGGATTTCACCACTGACCGGTAGTTCCCACTTCCTGCTGAGAGCGAATCGGTTCTCTGTTGCTGTGAAAGTGGCCCACTCACCCACCCCTGGGTTATACTGACCTTTATTTCTGCTTCTGAAGCCCAGCTGCTCAGACGCGGCAGATTGAATTGGCCTTCCTCAGCTGTTTCTCTTGCTCCTTTGCTTGTTTGCAACGCAAAAGTTCAATTTTATGGAAACTGCGCATGCGTTCTCAGCGAACCGGTTGTTCCACCAGGAGGATCCCACCCCTTCACTGCGGGGGTTGTGGGGACACCGCAACATCTGTATCTTCAAGGACTGATCATAAATCTTTTTCAGCGCCGACATAACTTCGAATAGTTGCTGAGAGAGCAGTTGTTAAACAAGGACTATCTGTTACCTATTTACAGTGATTTTCACAGTCTTGCTTATTTCGGAATGATTATATATGTGTCTGAGAGAGTGGAAGACAGAGTGGGTGTATTGCTAATTAAGAAATACACAGTTACGTAGAAAATTCCTGACAAATAGAAAACTTCAACATAAACTGATTATATGTTTTCTACCAATTTTTCCTGGTTTTGAAAGTTTCTTGAAACAAACATGCCTAAACAGTGATTCTGAGAGGGATACAGTTTCAAGAGAATTGATCTTTACGAATTGACACCCACTACTTTATAGAAATTGAGACGAGAAAGAAAGTAACTTTTGTCTGTTTTTTTTTTTTTTAAATATGAACTTTCCATTCTTGGCAATATATTATTAACCAGAGCATGTACTTTTTTTTCCCCTGTTCATTGTGGCCATGAAGCTAAATGGGCAAGACCATATCATGACATTAGTGGGCCAAATTTGTTTTCCAAGCAAGGGGGTTATAAGTTATGGTAAAAAAACAGTGAAGATAACAGAGAACACAGTGTGATTGAAGCTTTCATGATTTGTATAGTTATGACATATGCAGTAGCCATAACAATGGGTGGAACGTTGATTACACTGTTACGGCGACCATCTTGATTTTTTAAAACACCTTTAATGTACCTCCCTATATATTTTTTTTCTATATTTGGGAAAAGTTTGGAGAAAGCTCTTTTTTAAACATCTGGGTTACATCAATTTAGGGATTTCATTACAATTTTTCAGTGATTTCCATCTTAAAATGATGGTAAATTATGCTACTGATTTTCATTGATTATAGGTGAGGAAAATTCTTGACCAGAAAATTAGACTTGGGTGGTCACAAGTGACCTGAGAGTATTAGATTCCTGATCCCTTTACACTAGAATGAGTATGTACATGCACATAAAAGTCCATCATTATTTTCAAAGTTTTGGATACAATTCATAACCAAAAAGAAAAAAAGACAACAAAACAAGAATGCATGCATATATAAAAATATGTGTCCTATATTAAGAGAAAGTTGCTTGCCAAAATATCCATATTATAAAATGTGTATATAAAAAATCAGAATTGATAAATTGCACATTTTACATGCCAGTGGTCAGCCAAGAGGTGCATGGGCTCTTCGGCATCTCCCACAATCCGGGACACTGTGCTGGTAGGTTTATTCGTCGCATTTCTATGCCGCCCAACTCCCTGGGGACTCTTACAACAAAAAATAATGTGAACAATATACCATAAAAGTTGTTTTAAAAAAACATTAAAAACCCATACACTCCATTCATGGCCGGGTCTCGCAAGATTGCAGCAGCAAGATCAACAGCTCCAGGCCTGCCGGAAAAGCCAGGTCTTCACCGCTTTCCGGAAGGCCAATAGGGTGGGGGCGGTCCGGACCTCAGGAGGTAATTGGTTCCAGAGAGCCGGGGCAGCCACAGAGAAGGCCCTCTCCTGCGGGCCCGCCAGCCGACATTGTTTAGCTGACAGGACCCGGAGGAGACCAAGTCTGTGTGATCTTACCGGTCGTTGGGAGCTATGCGGTAGAAGGTGGTCTCGAAGATAGCCTGGCCCTAAGCCATGTAGGGCTTTAAAGGTAATAACCAACACCTTGAATTGTGTCCGGAGACCGGTAGGGAGCCAGTGCAGCTCACGGAGAATTGGTGTAATGTGGGTGTATCTAGATGCACCCATAATAGCTCGTGCGGCTGCATTCTGGACCAACTGTAGTCTCCGAACACAGAGGTTACACCTCTGCCATGTATTGCTGCCTTCACCTCCGCTACTCCCCCCAATTGTGGCGAGCCCGAGGATTGGGCTCGACAGGCCTTTTTCTTGTCTCTGCCTGAATTCATCAACTGATATGGAACGGGACAGAAGTAGAACTTGCAGGCAATAAAATCAGAAATGGAGCAAAACTGATACTTCCTCTGACCTGATGTATCTCAGTGGCCTTTAGATCTGTCTGCACCCGTCCAGTTTCTCATCATACTTAAAGCATCTCACTGAATTAGTCTCTCCCACTCCCTCTCTATTTTATCTGCACCTAGTGCACTCTTAGCTCTTTTTATACAAAGAAAATCTGTAATGAGTTTTTTTAAAAAAAAAAAAATTCGATGTAAATTGAAACAGGGCTGATTTTGTTGCTGAGTAAGCAAACAAAAATTCTGGTAAAGATGTAGTCAAAGTAGAACATCTGTCAAATTGATTGGTATGGATCTTATTACACACTACTACATTAGAAGCAAAAAAATGAATGATAGAAACCATTCCATCATTCGCGTTTGGTTTGCTTTTCTCAAATTAAATGTCTACTGCTTCAAAAACCAGGATATACCATGGGTGCATAGAGATCCAAACACATACTTATGTAGACACGTACAAAGCTACATACATGGATATGCAGCCTTATGGGGAACACAATTTGTAAACTCTTTTTAGAATGCTTTTGCAAGATTTTGTTTTGTATTGGTAACACCAGTGAGGGCAAGGAAAGCTCATTGGTAGAATGAAATTACAAGAGCGAACTATACACAGTAAGCTTGCCAAAACTATTTAAACAATGTACAATGTTTCCCTGAAATAATGAAATGGAAGATTTAGTTTTGGCACCAGAATGGAAGGTAATTGGGGGGTGTGGGGGACACACTTCATATTTTGTTATAGAACTTAGCATATTAACAAAGCTGTCATTATCCACAGGGGTTTACGTGGAAAGTCTTGAAGCTATGCAGACCTTCTCTACTGCAGAATGGAATATCTTTTCAGGGAAAATAAAAAGAATTTACTATGTCTGGATGCAAAACTAATCAACTCAGTATGCCTATTTCATAAGGTTAAGCCCATTACAAGTTTGCTTGGCTTCTTTCATCTTTGTTGAGGATATAGGATATCATTCATATTACTGCTGCATTGTTTTCTTTAAATACCAACAGCAAAGGAGTGGGGGAAACCCTTGGCTGCCTTTTGCCTCCTTTCGTAGGTATCATACTACCAAGTCAAATGAGAAACAGGCCTTTACAGTAACAACACTTTCCTTACTGCACTGTTAATTCTTAGTAAACGAAAATAAAATGAAGACTATCTGACCCATAAGGTATCCAGATGTCTCAAGAAAGTATCAAGCTCAGGTTTTTATTTTTTATTTTATTAATTTTTTTAATGTACATTTCTTTGTACAGAGCCTAGGAAATAAATGGTCATTTATGTTTGGCTCAGTCTAGGTTTAAGATTCAACTGCACGAGTTATAGTTATTGATACTTATATAACATTTTTAATGGTACCAATCCTATCAGTGGTGGGATTCAAATTTTTTTACTCCCAGTTCTGTGGGTGTGGCTTGGTGGGCATGGCAGGGGAAGATTACTGTAAAATCTCCATTCCCTCCCCACTCCAGAATCCTCATTTCCTCCTGATCAGCTGGGACTCAGGAGGCAGAAAATAGATGGGGGCAGGGCTAGTCAGAGGTGGTATTTACCAGTTCTCCGAACTACTCAAAATTTCCGCTACCGGTTTTCCAGAACTGGTCAGAACCTGCTGAAACCCACCTCTGAATCCTATATATATATTATTTGTCCAGAATATTGCTGCAAGAAATTAAGTCTGTTTCCCATATCCATGTCAGCTTTGGAAGCCATATTAGGCCGGAAGCTTCCATGCTGCCACCTTCTCATATGGGGGAAAGTAGGAAGGGGGATTTAGTAGAGGGGTTGTTTGTAGACATAATAGCATTCTTCTTGTCAGTCAAGGGTGATCCGGCATCTGGAGAAGGAGTGGTCGTAGTGCTGAGTTGAGATGGGACGGACATTGATTAGAGCATGTGATCGACTGAGGAGTGAGGGGATGGTTTTGGGGGTTTTGATTTACTGAGGGAAAACCCGGACTTTCAGATTCGGATTTTCCCAGATGTGCCAGTTTACCTATTCTAGTAAAGAGAACTTTGGAAAATGCTTGCTTCCGCGTCTTTACTCGGAGTTGGGGTTTTCTGGAACACTGACACGGTTGTTTATAAAGGATTTCTTATTGGCTCTTTTCTGTGGACTTTTTTCTTTTATGTTTCTTAACTGGTTAGGGTGAGGGGCATATTTGGAATATTTGAAGCATGCTGTGGGGTATTGACACAAAATACTGGGCAATTCAAAATCTGATTGTCATGCCAGCATAACTATTCACAAAATGCCTGTTCATCAGGAAAAAAAAACCCATGGTGATATGTAACACCATCCTTCTTATCTTCTGATGACCCTTGAAACCTTCTCCCACTACAATTTTTTTCCTGTTTTCCTGTCTAAGTGGGAACCTTTCTAAAGAAAGCATGAGACGGTAAGAGTTTTACTAAGTCCTGATGTGATACCACTGCAGAAGATCTGGATGTTTGATAACAGAGTCTGGATTGTGGTTTAAATTACGGTTGAAGATATTTTTATTGTTCTGGTCCTTGGTTCTAGGACTAGGTGGTCATATTATTTTATCTTGCATCTTATTCCTCCTTCTTTTTCCTCAGTTTCAGATGACTGAAGAAAAGGGGAGAAAATAAATTGGAATATCTCTTGATGAACTGCAACTGATTATCAAGAACACACACACACACACACACACACACACACACACAAAATTTTCCAAAAGTAGGAAACACTGAAAGTTGTTATCTCTCTCATGATATTTTTTGTCAATTTCTTTTCCTTGAATGTCAGAATTGCTCACCTATGAAATATGTCTTAACTGATGGGTTTAAGTCTTTTAGCAGCTCTGCTGTCCGTTTTGAGATTTTGTGGTTAAAATCCCTAAACTGTTGTAATTTAGCCCCTGTTATGATATATTATAATCTGTATATGATATTATAATCTGTAATATATATATATATATCTGGCCACATGGAAGAGATAAATTGGAAAACTTCTTAGTACATTTGAACAGCCTCCATCCCAAAATAAAATTCACCATGGAGATAGAATCAGAAAACCAGTTACCTTTCCTCGATGTATTAATTTATAAAAAATCTGATGGCACCTTAGGACATACCATCTATCAAAAGAAGACACATACGAACCGCTATCTCAACGCCAAATCACACCACCATCCAGCACAAATAAACTCTGTTGCCAAAACATTAACCACAAGAACTAAACGTCTGGCTGATGAAGCACATTTACAAACTGAATTATATACACTAACTAATGTACTGACATCAAATGGGTTCTGTAGAAATAAAGTCATCAATATGATCAAACATACAACACCAAGACAGAATAAAAAACAACAAGAGGAACAAAACAATGGGAAAGCCATCTTGCCCTATATAAGGGGTACAACAGATAAAATTAGCAAAGTACTACAAAAACATAACATCAAAACCATATTTTGCACAGATAGAAAAATATCGTCCATTCTGAGAAACCCCAAAGACAAAATAGAATTAGAAGATCAAGGCATATATGAAATCCCATGTGCTTCCTGCCCATCAACATACATTGGACAGACCAACAGAAGAATGAGTGTGCGCATCGAGGAACACAAAAACTCAATACAAAAGCAAGAACACACATCATCATTAGTTCAACATATAAATACAACAGGACACAACATTAATTTTAATAAAACAAAAACAGTTGCAAAAATAGAACATCTCAATGGCAGGATAATCAGAGAAGCAATAGAAATGGAAAAAAGACCATATTGCATGAATAAACGGGATGACACTTCACGTCTGCCTACTATTTGGAAACCTGCTCTCATAGATAGACGAATCTTGACACCATATGTGGAAGATAGACCAAACATTGCACAAAAAAATCCCAACCAAATCATATTCAAACCAGCCACAAAGATGAAGCCCTGCCACCTAGTGGAGAAAAACCGACCATACACCCGAAGCCAAACCAATAAATACATACTGGGACTCCCAACCAATCAGAATGAAAAGGTGGAGCCATCCCAGAATACCAACACCAGATTTGAAATTCCAACGTCAGTTAGTGCAAAATGACTACTGGCATAAGCCTGATGATGGCAGATGGGATTCTGCCGAAACGTCGCTTCTACCCTTTTAGGGATATATCCACAATTACACGGGAAGAAACCCGAAATATTAACTATACACACATACATATCCGTGAAAACTTACATAAACATATATATATATATATATATATATATATATATATATATATATATATATATATATATATATATATATATATATATATTAATTTTTAAATGAAGATTATACTGTGCCACTTACCGTACTTAGAATAGGAGAATAGTTTGGAGAGAGACATATTAGCAACATAGATATCACTCAAAAGAAAAGGACAGTTAGAAAAACCTCTGAAAAACTGAGAGGATATGTTTGCTTCAAGGCTTCTGCCATTGCAAGTATCAAGGATTTTTAATTCATTCTCATCTGATTTGGCATAGGGTGTACTCCAGGGGTTGGTTCTACTTACCTTCATTACCGGTTTGCAACGGGAGCGCGCACACGCTTCTGTGCATGCACAGATCGTCAATTATGACATCTGGGCGGGTGGGTAGGGAGTCCTGCCACTTTTACTATCGGTTCTAAAAAACCAGACAGAACTGGGAGTAACCCACCACATAATGGCATAGAGTAACCACTGGTGTATTCTATGCCATTAGAATATTGGCACTGGGAGTTGGGTGGCTCCCAGTTGTGTCCGGTTCTTTAGAACCAATAGTTTAGAGCCATTAGAGAAGGGTTGGCTACTGGTAGCCCCCAGGCTGAATCCATAGTTCCATAAACTGTGGACTCCAGTTCACGTCTGAATCATTTTACACTTTGAATTGGCAGACTGGTTGGGATATGCTATACTCTGTATGTATAAATAATAAGGCAAATAACTGTTAATAATAGGCCCATGTGAAAAGAATATACAGTGGACAACACAAAGTGTTGTCAGTTTTAATGAACAGCAGCATTAGAAGAGTTTTTATAATGCTAAGAAAGAGAAATAGTACTCAGTGGAGCTATCAGTGTAAATTAATGGTGGCAACATGCCTTTTTTTCTAGATGGATTTCATAGGAAAACAGTGAAATTGTTGCTTGTAGAAGCAAAACTGTAGCATCAGGTTTTATCAGCCACTGTAGGCAAAACTTAGTCTTTTCACCAAAAAGCACCATTGTAGTGGTCTTAATCTATGTAAATATAACTACTGGTGAGTGAAACTTCCATGTGCATTTTCTTATTAAATAATGGAGAGAATTTATTTTATTGCAAGTATCTGTGTGCTTAGTGGTGAACCAGTTATAATGTGGGATTGAATCAAGATCATGTGAAGTATTAGTATTGCTTTATAAAGCCTTAATAATATTGCATCAGTTTTGGTCACCATATTATAAAAAAGATGTTGATACTCTGGAAAGAGTGCAGTACAGAGCAACAAAGATTATTAGGGTCTTGGAGGCTAAAACATATGAAAAGTGGTTGCAAGAACTGAGTATATCTAGTCTAGTGAAAAGGACTAGGGGTGACATGATAGCAGTGTTCCAATATTTGAGGGGTTGCCATAAAGAAAAGGGAATCAGCCTATTTTCCAAAGCACCAGAAGACAAGACAAGAAACAATGGATAGAAACTAATCAAGGAGAGAACCAACATAGAACTAAGGAGAAATTTCCTAAGAGGGAGAACAATAAACCAATGGAAAGCTTGCCTTCAGGAGTTGTGGATGCTCCATCATTGGAGGCTTTTAAGAAGAGATTGGGCAGACATTTGTCTGGAATGGCATAGGCTCTCCTGTCTGAGCAGAGATTGGATTAGAAGACCTCCAAGGTCCCTTCCAACTTTGTTATTCTCTTATTTTGTGGTAATTTTGTCATCAAGCATGCATGCCCACCAGTGGTGGGATTCAAATAATTTAACAACCGGTTCTCTGCCCTAATGACCAACTGGGTGGGCGTGGCCATGGTGGCCATGGCCAGGGGGTGTGACAGGTAGCACTCTACTTCCTGCACCCTCCTGGGAACAAAAATGGGTTGCAGGGGGAATGCACTGCACACCCCGCACCCCTTTTTGGGCCTAGGAGGCCTCCCTGCACTTACCTGGGATCCAAAATGGGGCACATGAGGACTCCTGGAAGGGGCGGGGCAGGAAGGGGCGGAGCCAGCCAGCAATTTAACTACCAGTTCGCCTGAATTGGCCTGAACTGACTGAATCCCACCAATGATGCCCACCATTCTTTAAACTGGTTTTCATCCAGTAAAATCATTTGAAAAAGGGAGGACCTCATAGATTTGTGAGATTTCCAGCTGAGCTCAGAACTTTTCTAAGTTTTCTTGGTTAATATGTAAAACCATTTTATCACAACATGTGAAGTAAATAACCACTCTGATTTGTGATTCAGTTTAGTCAGATAACACTTCTTAATTTTTTGTGAGGTTATACAAGTAGTCCTCATTTAGCAAATACAACTAGGATTTAGTCATTAAACAAAGCAGTCATAAATAAAACTGCCACTATGCTTAAGATGTACTTCAGCTTTTCTTTGCTTTACAGGTAAATAAAAGTCGTAAAAGCAAGGACTGGTTGCAAAATTACTTTTACATAACTGTCATAATTGCGAATGTTCACTAAATGTGGCAGATACTAAATGAGAACTACCTGTACCACTAGCTGATATTTCAGTTACATACTACAGTGCTATATTACTATTCATTAATTGCTGCCTGAATTTGTTCCAAATTTTTCATGAATATTGGAAACCTTTTACTTAACTAAAATCAGTGCCCACTGAAATAATTGGAGCTTGAGTTGGTTAACTTATCCTTGCAAACCACCACCGCCCCCCTTTATATATTTATTTCACTTTCTCTTTCTCTCTCACTGGAAGCTTTTATGTAATTCCATATTTTACTGCAGCAATAACTTATTTTAGAATGAGGGCCCTACTACTGTCCATATTCCGTAGTTCTCTTGGTTTGCAATTTTATGATAGACAATTATCAGGAGCCTCCCAGAGCAAAGTTTCAGTGGAAGATTTTCATTAGCCTTTTGGCCTTTATTATATATAGCTGGGTCTGCATACACTCATGCGCTGCAAAATTTCCCATTAAGTATTTGCATTAGCTCTGGGCAAAGATATCTTCCTGAATCTTCCCCTATCAATTCTCATTCAGTTTGATGAAATAGTTTGTGCTTAGAAATTCTTTCAAAGAGGCAGAAAATGTTGGGAAAAAATCCCCATGGGTGTAGCGTTCTGTTTAGTTATAAGGTATTATTCAAGGTGTGTGTCCGAATGTCCTGTTTTTCATTGTTAAAATACTCTCCCTATTGATTTGCTGCCTCTTTGTTTTCCATTCTTCAACTAAATCCCAAGGGAATACATTAAGGGGCGACTTGCCCTTGTGATCTTTTTTACAGCAGAGATATTCATGTCTTTCTTATTGCTAAACTGGATTTTTGCCCTTTAATTTTTGCCTTCACCTGGAGAAATGTGCCACCTAATTTTCATACTCAAAAATTTGGCGAGCAACTTTGAAAGACCGTTTAGCCTGGCTACATATGGAAAGATAGATTATGGCACACATCCATTTAAAATAGATTATCATGTGCTAAGAGATGAATGACATTTGTATAGGTAAGACAGATGCTGTTTTAAAGAGAAAAGATGGAAGTTTCAGCATTTGATCATATGTGATAGCCAGACTGTCTAATCCAGAGGGTCAACTACCCTCTAGAGACCCCTAGGGCAGGGGTGTCAAACTTGCAGCCTGTGGGCCAGATGTGTCATGTGTTGGCCACACCTACGCCTGGTTTAGCAAAGGGGAAAAAAATCTCAATAAATCATGTGACGCCACCGTGACGGTGTGAGTTTGACACCCCTGTTCTAGAGTGATTGGCAAAGTCTTGATACAGCTCCAGGGATCCTGTAAAACTAACTACCAAATTGTAATTATAAGTATAGAAAGCCTAAACAGCTTATGTACTGTGTCTTCCATTGCAAACATGCTCAGATATTAAGATACGTTGGATAAGCAGTTTTCTGCTGCTGTTGGAGACTCATTCATTTGGCAGGTGAGTAAAAACCATCTCCCATCTTGTTATTAGGAAGTACATTCTAGGTGGCTGCCTTTGGCCCTCAGTCTTTCTGCATTTAGAAAATCTGTAAAGAAGCATCCATTAGCTGCCAATAAGATGATTTTTAAAGTCCACATTACTTTTAACTTTATTGTTCCATAAATATCCATGTCATCCAATGTTCATGACCTTCAACTTAAAAGTCTCTTGTTTCTTAGCAACATTCATTATTTCATCCAGACCAAACAACAACCAGTAAAATCCAATTTCAAATCCAGCAAATCATATATCTTTCCCTTGCATCCTTTTCATCCTTTTCGCCCTCTCAGTTTGTTAACAACAGCAAGGCCTACATGGATAACCATGGCTTTACTTCCTTAGTCTGGTGCTGGCATAATTGTGCCTCATTTCATGCCTCAAATGTGGGCAAGAGCTTGCAAAAGGAAAGACTCTAATTAGTGCTGTTAAACAGAGCCAAAGTACTAAGCTTTGCATGTCAACAATGCCACTGCTGGAGCGGCAACTCCAAAGGGTTGGCAGGTCCTGCTACTGGATAGAAGTTTCTTGCTTTAATTGCAAGTTTATAAATTCTGCAGATTTAGAGTGCATGAGCCAGCCTTAACTCATTCCAATGAATCTGCATTCATGGCCTTCTAATAAGTCCATAACTTTCATTTTGCCACTTGCATTAGCCCTGAAATATTATGCTGCTTAGAGAATTAATAGAATCATCTGGGGAAAATTCTGGGTCTAAATTGGATGCAATTTATTTAATATAGATGCAATGTATTTAATATAGCAAAAACTTTTGCATCTATTTTTGTGCTCATGTATGACATTGCGATTATTTCATAGCATGTGGCAGCCCAAAAAATAGAGCTTTGAAAGTCTATAATTCACATTGTGCTCATATTCCTTTACTTTAGTTATTATTCAGTAATTACTCTAATTGAAATAAATTTGCATCTTTGGCGGAAATAAACTACATGATTACTATTTTCTACCAGTTTCCTTTTCAGCAGGAAGAGAGGCCAAAGTGCTCATTTCTGAATTAGGTGATTTAGGATGAATTATTTTTCACAATAAATTATTTATTAACAGATTAACAGAGTTGGAAGGGACCTTATGGGTCATCTAGTCCAACCCCCCCGCTCAAGCAGGAGACCCTACACTATTTCTGACAAATGGCTGTCCAATCTTTTCTTGAAAGTCTCAAGTGATGAAGCTCCCACAACTTCCAAAGGCAACTTCTGTTCCATCGGTTGATTGTTCTCACTCTCATTTTTAGGTTGAATCTCTCCTTGGTCAATTTCCATCCCTTATTCCTTGTCTGGCCTTCAGGTGCTTTGGAAAATAGCTTGATACCTTCCTCTCTGTGGCAGCCCCTCAAATATTGGAAGACTGCTATCCTGTCTCCCCTGGTCCTTCTCTTCACTAGACTAGCCATGCCAAGTTCATGTAACCGTTCTTATATGTTTTAGTCTCCAGTCCCCTAATCATCCTGGTTGCTGTCCTCTGTATGTTTTCTAGAGTTTCAACATCTTTTTTATAGTGTGGTGACCAAAACTGGATGCAGTACTCTAGGTGTGGTCTTACTAGGGCTTTATAGAGTGGTATTTATAGAGCGGTATTAGTACCTCACTTGATCTTGATTGTATCCCTCTGTTAATGCAATTTAGGATTGCATTGGCTTTTTTAGCTGCCACTGCAGACTGTTGGCTCATATTTAGCTGATTGTCCACTAAGATTCCAAGATCCCTCTCACAGTCACTGCTATTAAGGCCTGGTTTATTAAGAATAGAATAGGTTTTTTAAGAATAGAATTAAGAATAGGTTTTTTTTCTGGCCAAGTCAAATCTTGGTCAACTTTTGCTGGCTAAAAATTCAGCAAATACCAAGATCTCATCATTTTTGAAAAAAGCCAGTAAGTGGGCTGTTGAGGTGCTGGTGTTTGTTGAGTTTGATTTTTTTTTCTTTCAGACATTATCATTATCAAACTAGGAAACTGTATCAGTGTTTTGACACAAAAGCCCACTCCTTTGTGTCAAAACACTGATGATGTCACATAGTTACTACTGAAATATTTCCAAGAAGAAAACCAGGCTTAGCAAATACCAAGATCTGAAGATTTCAACTCCAAACTACACATACTCTCCATCCAGAGGAGGTATTCAGCTGGTTCGGACCACAAACCAGTAGCGGTGACTGTAGGTGGGCTGGCCCACCTGCCCTAGTGTAATACCATCCTATTTAGCTATGTTTTCGAGGCTGGGCGCATGTGCAAAAGGCATACACATGAGCAAAGTGCATGCACGGAAGACACACACATGAGAAGTGAGCGTTCGTGTGTGGGGAAAACCGGTGGTAAGACTATTGGAAACCCACTGCTGTTTCTATCACTGCAATAACTGAACAGTCCCCTTCTCTACAGAAATCCAATATTTCATCCCCTTCTATTTGTAAAGTTATGATCAGTGAATAGAGAAGAGATATGTATGAAATTATGTGCTGTATAACTGATTTGGCAAGAATCCAAAACAAAGTGCTCAGATTACCTATACCTTTAGCCAATTAGAATTAAGACAGTGTATAGCAAACTTTTCCTTATTAAGTTTCTGGGGGAATCACAGATGTGATGTTTACATTTTATTCAAAGGAACAGGATATATATTCACATCCAGTTATTTTTTGTTTCCAGTTTGTGAAAAGTTCTGTTTCTCTCTGCTTTTTTATAGTAGGGGAAAAAAAAAAGCTGAAATAATGTGGGACAAGACTGGAAAGGATACAACATAGAGAAATTGGGTATAATTTGGATGAGGTACTATAGCTTCAAAGTGCTTGGAGTTATGGATCATTCAACCTGGAGGACCACATCTGATAATAAGAAGAAGCATTAACATATGTGAACACTTCTTCAAAGCATTAAAATAGCTGCATCCTTTGGAAGGTTTGGTGCAAGTGTTTTAAAGGCTGCCTTGTTCCTCATTTATGTGCAGTAAGTACATGACCACCTACTTCTCTTTAGTGATGGTCCCACTCAGAGGTGGTATTCAGCTAGTTCGGAGCGGTTTGGCCAAACTGGTAGTGGAGATCATGGGTGGGCCTGCCCACCCCTGCTCACCCTCCCCAGCTCTAAGCTGTCCTATTTAGGAATGTTTTGGAGGTCGGGCACATGCGCGGAAGGCATGCAAGTGAGCAAAGCGCATGCATGGAAGGTCGGGCGCATGTGTGGATGGTGTGCATGTGCAGTGAACCAGTGGTAGAAGCAGTGGTGGCTTGTCCCCGGTTCAGACTGGTTCGTAAGAACCGGTAGTAAAACCGGTGGGAGGCCCCGCCCACTGCCCCGGATGTCATCATCGGTGATCTGCACACGTGCAGGTGCACGCGATCCCGTTGCGAACCGGTAGTAAAGGTAAGTAGAACCCACCCGTCGGTAGAAGTAAGTGAAACCCATCTCTGGTTCCACTGTAGTTCTTTTTTGAATATTCCAAGTTGCTTCTCAGAAGGTCTGAGAAGCAATTGCATGGGTTTTTACAAAATACTTCTTTGAATGCTTTGCACAGCTCATTATATACCACTTTCTGAAGCTTTAATTCCCTAATAGGAATAAAATGACCACATTTAACATTTTATTTTATTTGTATCTGTTTGAGCTAGGTCAGTGACATCCACAGTTAAATTGAGTGGTGGGTTTAAATGTAACCGGCTGAGGCTATGCATCTGAAAATATGGGTCCCCGACAAATTCTAACCAAAGATATCTTGCTTATCAGAATACAAACAGAAAAAAAATATTTTCTTCAATAAACATGTGCATTTATATAGGTTAACTCTCCAGGAAGTAAGAAAACAAGACAAATATATATGAAACAGATAAGAAAATCTATGTCCAATACCATGATATTTTTATGTGTTCAGAGTAATCATATAAAGTACAACATACACAACAGATGTTAGGCTGAATTTGACTGATCGACCAACTAATATGTAATTCTTTCTCTTCCAAGAGATATAAAATTGAAGTTCAAAAACTTCAGAAGGAACACCATCAAGGCTTTCATTAATATTATCTCTACTAAAATATTAAAGTTAATTTTCATATACAAAAGATTCTGTTAAACTATGGTAAGTTTATTGATGCATTCTGAGCATTTTTTTCCAGTAACAATGTCCAAAAGAATATTAAAAAAAGAAGAGACAAGTAGCATTAAAGATAGCTTCAGAATGTTTCTACACCAATTCCCAAACTGCATTGCATATACCAAATTGGTATCATAGTACATGCAAATGACTTACAGATTTGCTTTTATGCTTTGACTTCTTATGCAACCATCAATAAAATCACCAGGGTATGATATTTTTTTAATAGATCCAGCATTCTGTATAAATCTGAGTGAATATGACAGAACTCTAAGTCAAAAACATCATCCTGAAAAGGCTTGTACTTAGTATAAAACAGTAGTTTTTTGTCTTTGAGTGCAGAATCAAAACACAAAAATCTGTGAAACCTGGTGGCACAGTGGTTAGAACGCAGTATTGCAGGCTAACTCTGCCCACAGCCTGCAGTTCGATCTCGATGGGGTTCAAGCCTTCCATCCTTCTGAGATTGGCAAAATGAGGATGCAGACTGCTGGGGGCAATATGGTGAAGCTGTAAACTGACCAGCATTATGGAGCGATATGCAAGTCTAAGTACTATCGCTATATGCATTTTCCCAAGGCTGATTCACATAAGGAGTCAAATAATATTGACATCTCTAGATTTTTTTCAACATTATAGACATGCTAGGTGTCTATAGGTGACTTCTGCTAGGTGACTTCTGCTAGATTGCAGAAGTCAGAAAGATTTGCCTTCAGACCAAGGGCCATGTAAAGATTTACTATTTTCAGCAGAGAGAATGAATATGAAAAGAGGTAGATTGGATTGAAGGAACTCAATGCTCCAGTTCACCTTCAGGCTTTGTCGGATGCTTCCTAAGCATGCTTGATAATAGTATAGCTGCTGGTTTTTTCTTGCCTTGTGGATAGCAATTATATCACAATCAGAAAAAAAAAAACCCTAGTTAGTCATGTTAACATAATAGGCAGCAAGAGGTCATCCTATAACCTTTCTCTGATTTACAGAAATTCACGATCTGTTTCTTAAAGACTAGGATGTTGTTATTTCTTGTCTCTGAAATTTTATTTACAGGTCATCTGTTGTTCTTCAAATGAAACCTCCCTATCGAGAGCCAGGTTAAATATAGAACATTCAATCAAGCATATAAAAAGTCAGCAGGAGCTTCACCCTTCATACAGCACCCATCTGTATTTGGATATTGCCGAGCTTCATTCTTTTCATCATCCAATCATACTTTTCCGACTTTCAAATACATTTGAATTTCGCAAAAGAAAGAGTTTAATGAGAAGTATGTGAATTAACAAAAAGAGATCAGAAACCATTATCTGAATTACATTTCTGGTATTTAAATTATCACTGACAACAATAGAAGCAAGTCCATTTTCTGAACATTTTCACTGGTCATCTCTTTGCCACAGTCAACAGTTTCATAACGTCATTGTCAAAAACTAAATAAATAAATAAATAGCAAACCATGTATTAAGCTTGAAAGTTAATTTCATTTCCAAAACTTGAAAATAATTCATGAATGATAGTCAGACTTCTTTGACGAAGTTTAGAGTATACCTCTTCTTTTGACTCTTTATTATGTTTGAGTCTTTGCAGGTTTTAATTACTGAAAATGTTTTCTCTCTTTTCAAACGCTTAATTTATATTGCAAGATAATGAAGTTCGGGGAAGCTACAGAAGTAGATCAGCTCAATTGTAATCATTTTATGAAACTATTTGGGTGAGCTATTATTTTAACATACATAACTGCAGACAGGATTTGGAAGCCTCCTTTCCTTGCCATAAAACGAGAAGTGCTTTTATTTCTATAGACATCATTGCTGTAACTCTATGGACCACAGACCTGAAAAATATTCTGTGGAGCCCAATGTCTTAGCATTAAACTATCTAGCCATTTACTAACATGTAGACATAATGGCTACACTGGAGTCTGTTAGATTAATAGCACATGGAGTTGTACAATGGATAATAATGACTCTGAACTGAAGCAGCCATTATAGTTTATTAGATTATTGATCTGTAAATCTAAAGAATTTGCTTGCCAGACTGGGTTTTGCTATACAACTTTAATGACTTGTTGCAGGAACTCTGGAGTAACATTCTGAATATCATTTTATGATTTTTTTTTAAAAAAAGACTTGTTCACAACACAATTGATAATG
This sequence comes from Pituophis catenifer annectens, assembly GCF_029215685.1. Lineage (NCBI taxonomy): Eukaryota > Metazoa > Chordata > Lepidosauria > Squamata > Colubridae > Pituophis > Pituophis catenifer. The sequence goes on from NW_027256883.1 coordinate 138,218,960, forward strand.
GGGATGCTTAAAGCTTGTATTTGTTCTTTTTAAATTAACCGAATTGACTAGGGCATCAACTGAGTTTCAACAAATTGCATAATTTCAGCCATTATCTAATCTTTAGATTGGTTTTCAGTCTACAGAAGCATGTTTATTTTGCATCAAAATTCATGTAAAATTATTTTTTTGATCGAATGTGCTTTCTGTCTTCTAGTTAACCCGTGATAATGTGGATTTTATACATGAAAATAAAGTATTCCAGTTAATGTGGAGATGGGATGGAACAGGAAACTAACATAAAACAGAAATGAATTGGTATGTTTATCTTTGTCTAAGTATGGACATATTAATACTGAATCCCCTAATTTCTCAGTTTCAGAATTGAAACACAATTCTTTTTAAATATGTACTACCCTGAACATTGCAATGGAGTGCTATTAAAATGAATAATTTTGTTTATTCTGTGCCTTTTAGTCAATCTTGACTCCTGGCAATTGCCTGGACAACTACTCTGTAGTTCTCTTGGCAAAATTTCCCAAGGCCATTACCTTCATTTTAGGACTGAGAGTGACTGGCTCAAAGTCACTCAGTTGAGATCTGTTCCTAAGACAACACTAGAATGTAGATTTCTTTGCTTCTAGTCCAGACATTTAACCACTAGACCAAACTGGCTCTCCTTAGGGCTATTTTTAACATTGAATGTGTAGGCTAGAAATTATGATTCCTGTATATAAAAATGTATGCATTTCTGAAAATGAACACCAGTTATTTTGAAATTTCCTTATAAAATGCATATATTAGTAATATCAAGTACAAAGTATGAATTGTAGGTCAGTGTGCATGAAAAAAGACTAAATGGCATTTAAAAAAAAAATAAAGCATATCAAAATTAGAAAAAGAAAGAAAGAAACCCAGAATACTGTGTTTCTCCAAAAATAAGACCCTGTCTTATATTTTTTTGAACCCTGAAATAAGCGCTTGGCCTTATTGCCATGCGCTCAAAAGCCTGATTGGGCTTATTATCAGGGGATGTCTTATTTTGGGGAAAACAGGGTAATAGATGGTCCCATTTCCATTAATTGCATTTGAGTCCCTTTTCAAAGTCTGATATTAAAAACATGTAAAATAAAATATCTTAATTTTGTCTGAATATTATTTTATTTTTCTGTTGAGGTAAAAGAACTGTCAGTTGATTGTCTTTTGGTCTTTTAACTACAAGCTTAAACTCTAACAGTTGATTTCCATAAGCAAACTTAACTCAATTATCTCTACCTTGAATTCCTTACTTTCATGTGCCTTTTAAATCCAGGTTCCCCAGTGGGAGTCATTGTTGTAATTATTATTATCTGTAATACTATTAGTTAAAGTAGTATTTTTTTAAAAAAAAATCATGTAAAAAGTGTTGGGGATCGATGAATAATTTGAAAATTTATGAAGGGCTTGATAAACTGAAGAGTTTGAGGACTTTTTTTTTTTTTGCTTTAATTTATATGCCGCCCTTCTCCGGAGACTCAGGGCGGCTTACAATGCGTTAAGCAATAGCCTTCATACTTTTGTATATTTATACAAAGTCAGCTTATTGCCTCCACAATCTGGGTCCTCATTTTACCTACCTTTGAAAGGATGGAAGGCTGAGTCAACCTTGAACCTGGTGAGATTTGAACTTGCAATAATTGCAAGCAGCAGATGTTAATAACAGTGCTTTAGTCCACTGTACTATCAGGCTCATCAGACTTCTATTTTCGGATCCCTTACTGTATGTTTTGTTGTCTATTGGTTTTTAAAAAATGTTTTAAACATTATGTTTGTACTTTTTATTTTATGCTTCACTGCACTGGGGTTAATTTTTTTTTTAAAATTGGCACTATAGGTAGGTAAATAAGTAGGTAAATAAAGGCTTATATTCCTGACTTTTTAATAAATCATGGTCATCTTTTGTTTCAGAATTATATTACCCCTGTTGTTTCTCCTTCTTAGGAATCTATTTTGGTTATCTATTAGGAATAGATTAGGAATCTATTGGTTATGTAAGGGTTTGGGATTACATTTTCACGTCTGACAAACCCTTCATGTTGGGGTCGTTTGCTTTCAACATAATGTAGAATTTTAACATAGCCATAATGATATGGAAACTATGAGTTTATGGATTAATGCAAGGTGTGGAGCCCAACCAATATGGTTTATCCAGTCAGCAAGCTATGCGCAAACCATATTGACTATGTATATAGAATTATCTGTTTTTCAACTACGGAGTAATTGTGTATTTAATATGGTGTTCATGGGCTCATAATAGATATGTCTTTAATGCACATTAAAAATATTCTCAGTGTTGTATAGCACAGTAAACTTGCTTCACTTTTTTCCTTTCTCCTCTCCCTTCCTGCCCACTACATACTCTGACTCTCAAGTTACAAAACCAAGAGTATACGACACCAGTAACTAGTGCAAAATCATAGGCTTGTCTTGGAAATTAAGCATTCATTCCTAGGTGTATATGACTCATTAAATCAGTTATGGTTCTTTTATCTCCTCCCACTAGAACTAACTAGGCTAGGACAGTGTTTGCTACTGTGGGAATAGCCTTCTAACTTCTAAGCTCAAACCATAAAAAAGCAAAGAAATCACCTCTCTAAACTACCATCATAATAATCTTTAAAAGCTCACAGGGGATGAAGCAGTGTTTCAAAACCCAATCTCTCCTTCATAATACTCTGTGCTCCGGAGTAATATGTGGAAGCACTTTTCACTAAATATCTGGATAATCCTTCCAGTCACAAATGCTTGTCTCAAAAATTAAACCATGCATATCTCACTGTGCACCAGTGGTGGGTTGCCCCCTGTTCACACCGGTTCTAGAGAACTGGTAGTAAAACTGGTGGGAGGCTCCGCCCACCGACCCTGATGTCACCAAAACGCTTCTGTGCATGTGTGCGGTCCCGCTGCAAACCGGTAGTAAAGGTAAGTAGAACCCACTCCTGCTGTGCACAGTCTGTCTAAGTCAGCCATGATGATTTCTTTTTTCAGTCCCATCATTGCTCAGATAACTGCTATCCTACTGGAGTTAATACAGTACCCAGTGACACTGAGTTCTGGTTTACATTTATCTGGCCTAAAGTCTGCATTCTTCTCCTCTTTTTCCTCTGACCTCTCAAATCCTAAGTGATAGATATACCAGAGCAATTCTCTTGTAACTGGGCTTGAACCAGTGCTTGCTACTATGGGAGCAGGCTTCCCATAACTACTTGACTTGATCCTGCCTTCACCTCAGGGATTAAAACCAAACTATGTATGTTTAAATGCACATCAGTTTAAAATGAATTTAAAAACATGTTTAAAAAGAGTTGAAAAAGATAGTTTAAATGCATATTAGCAATAAACAATAGTATTTAGATTTATATACCATCCCAAGCCACTTTAGAGCACTCCCTGGAAGGTTTACAATGTAAACATTATTTTCCATATTTTGCCCCAACAATCTGGGTCCTCATTTTATCAACCTCAGAAGGATGGAAAGCTGAGTCAATTTTAAGTCCTGTCAGGATTGAACTCCAAGCTGTGGGCAGAGTTAGCTTGCAATACTGCACTTAACCACTGCACCACCAAGGCTCCATTAGCTACAGACAGTTCATTGTTTATAAATCAACAGCATCTACATTTGCCTAAGTATTTATACATCAGCCCTAAGTATCCAATGCTCCATTTTGTATTCTTTTCCATGACTTCAAAGTTAAAACGTTGGCCTTTAGTTTGGCAGTGAATTTATACCTCTAAATACTGAGGGTTAAGTGAAGCAAAACATTTTGTTTTAGTTTTTTAAAGCTCCTAATATCAAGCCAACAACCACAACATATATTCCATCATGAGAAAGTAAAGCAGTGGAGTGGGGAAGATTGGTAAAAATGATCCAATCAGGAGGCAGGCGTGGAACACCATTTTACAACCTCTATTGGCACTCATATTTCTTCTCAAACCCACAACCTAATAAGAGTGAACGCCACTTGGCTCAGCCAGGTGCTTTCCCTTGTGAAGCCTTTCCAGTGGTAGATGAAACATATCCTTATGCCATCTTTCCATGGCTGGGAAAGCCACTCCCTTCTTCATTGTGTAATAATGTAAAGCAGCAGAGTGAGAGTACCAGAGTACCAGAAGGCAACTGAAACTATTATTGAAGAAACCTTTATCTAAAACAGGGGGTAGGTAACTATGGTAACTTTAGGAGCTATGGACTTCAATTCCCAGAACCCTTGAGCCAGCATGAATTCTGGGAGTTGAAGTCCACAGGTCCTAAAGGTGCCATAGTTGCCCACCCAGATTTAGAGGGAAGTATATATGGAAGCATCGCCTCCTTTTAGCAATACAAGAATGAATGGGCTGGGATTGTCAGTGTTTCTAGGTCAACTGAAATACATGTGGAAAGGGATACTTCAACTTTCTCTTCTGAACCATCCTATCACCCATCCTACCAATCAACATCTTTAATTTTTTTTAAAAAGCAGGAAGGCCCTTTTGCATCCGTCTACTGTGATCTACCACAATCCTCCATTTGGGTCAGGGTGTCACCTTTAGGATAAGGTTCTAGGCACTGAATAAAGAGAGACAATAAAGACAGGTACTGCTGAAGAATTCTGAAGAAGTTAAGGAATTGTCCAGCAATCTTCAAAACTGTTGTGAATTTCAAGGCCAGTGTGACAGGATCTGGCCATGGTTACCAAGGAACATGTGTTGAGTGTGCCAAACAGTATTGCAGGAAAAGGATTTCTGTTCAGCAGACACTGTTGCTATAGTCCATTATATTTTCATAGAGCCTCAGCTGGAACTATTTATATTTCTAAAAGTAAACTCATACCTAGGAGACCTTGACCCTAAATGTTTGTTCTGTTAAGATTAGGAAGCATGGCAGCAAATAGGCCTTATTTTCAAGTTCCTTATGCAAGAATTCCCTCTGCAGTCCTTTGCCAGCTTTATAGCTTTTGTACTGCTCCTGACAGCCATTTTTACCTCATTCATCAGTGTTCCTCTACCATCTCATCTCTCTCTCTCTCTGCCAGCCAAATACAATGGCAGTTGAATAAAACAGTTCACTGGATGTATCTGTGTGTCACTTCCAGCTTTTTCTAAGCCAGCTGTACCATCAGTCTGCCTGCCTTGAGCTTTCCCAACTCTGATCTTTTCACAGAGCTAGCTTGCCCATTACTGCTAGCTTCACAGCTTGCCAACCTACTTACCTACCTGCCTGCCTGCCTGGCACAGTCATTAAACTCTGAGACTAATTGGGCTGGTCTTATTCTTATACTCCACTGACTCGGCCAATAATCGTGATGAAATCTCTCACTAAGCTAGTGCTGCTTATGATCAACTTAAACTTTTTCACTCTCTTGGAAGTAATACTTGTTATGAAATTATAATTATTTTTTCCTTTAGCAAGAGAGAAAGAGAGAGAGAAAGAAAAAGGAAAAAGGAAGGAAAAAAAGACAGAAAGAAAAAAGAAAAGAAAAAAAGAAAGAAAGGAAGAAAGAAAGAAAGGAAGAAAGAAAGAAAGAAAGAAAGAAAGAAAGAAAGAAAGAAAGAAAGAAAGAAAGAAAGAAAGAATGAATTTTTTTTTTTATGTGAGGCTGGGTTTTAGCACTTCCTGGTCAATAGCAGATTGATCTGTCTATCTATTATCTCTCTCTCTCTCTCTCTTATATAGATAATATATATTTAGATAATATATATATATTATATACAGTGTGTGTGTGTATATATATATATATATATATATATATATATATATATATATATATATATATATATATATATATATATATATATATATGTTTTTCTTCTAGCCAGGTTTTCCCTACGTAGCCAAGGTTTTTTTGTAGCTCCAGCTCAGTAGAATCTCATCTACTCGGTTCTGGGCTTTTTTCTTTTCTAACACCTACTGAGCTGGAGCTACAAAAAAACCTTGGCTACGTAGGGAAAACCTGGCTAGAAGAAAAACACACATAGACCCTACGAAGAAGTAAGAAAATTATATATATATATATATATATATATATATATATATATATATATATATATATATATATATGTAGGTCTTTGGTTATTCGGGTCTTCTCCCACGTAAAATTGGAAGTGTCTTGGCGACGTTTCGACGAAGTCTCATTCGTCATCTTCAGGCTGGTGTTCTCGGCTTCGTGCTTCCAGGAGCAATGTGAGATCGCAGCTGTCTCTTCCTTTTAACTGCTAGTGGGGGTGTGAGCTGATTGGGTGGGAACTTGGCTGTGCTCTGATTGGATGGGGGGTTGGTTGTGCTCTGATTGGCTGGGGGTGTGTTCTGTTTGGGTGGGGGCTTGGTTGTGCTCAGCTTAGTCTGAGTTGCAGGGGGATTTGAGCTGGTGAGCTGCATTGTTGTTGTTTGGCTTCGTGTTTGTGGCCGTGCGAGCTCTTCATGGTGGGTGTCAGTCTGCTTCATGTATGGATTGGAGGGGTTTAAAGTGGCTAATGATGCAGCTGCGGTCTGGCTTCTGGTCCTTGGTCGTGGCTCATTATCAGTGTGGGTTTGAGTCTGCTTTCTGCGTGGATGTGTGGTGGTGACATCCTGTGTGGCTCTCGTGAGTGTGGGTCTGGTGTCATTCATCGTGTTAGGGACTCGTTTGTCAATAAGGGCGGGTTTCCAAATGGCTGGTAGGTGGGAGGTATCGTCTCGTTTGTTCATGCTGTGTGGGCGTTTTTCTATCTCGATGGCTTCTCTGATTATTCTGTTGTTAAAGTGTTCAGTTTTGGCGATAGTTCTGGTCTTTTTAAAGTCAATATCATGTCCTGTGGCTTTAAGGTGTTGGACCAGGGAAGAAGTTGGTTCCTCTTTTCTGACTGAGTTCTTGTGTTCTTCTATGCGTGCACTTATTCGTCTGTTGGTTTGTCCGATGTATGTGGTGGGGCAGGCGGTGCATGGGATTTCATATACTCCTTGATTTTCTAACTCAATTTTGTCTTTGGGGTTCCTTAGGATGGTGGATATTTTTTGGTTTGTGCAGAATGCTGTCTTGATGTTATGTTTGTGGAGGATTTTGCTTATTCTGTCTGTGGTGCCTTTTATGTATGGGAGGAGGGCTTTGCCGTTTTCTTGTTCTCTGTCTTGGATTTTAGTGGGGGTTTCTTTTTGGATTAGGTTGGTGATTTTATTTCTTTGGAATCCATTGGATGTTAGTACGTTAGTGAGAGTGTGTAGTTCAGTTTTTAGGTGTTGTTCGTCAGCTAAGCGTTTTGTTCTGGAAATGAGTGTCTTGGCTACAGAGTTGATCTGGGCAGGGTGGTGGTGTGAGAGTGCGTGCAGATAGCGGTTTGTGTGTGTTTTCTACTGGTAGATAGTGTGTCCTAGGGAGCCATTGGATTTCCTGTAGACTAAGACATCCAGGAAGGGAAGTTGGTTGTTCGCTTCTGTTTCCATGGTGAACTGTATTTTGGGGTGTAGGCTGTTGAGGTGTGTGAGGAAGTTGTCCAGTTTTTCTTTCCCATGTGGCCAGATTATGAAGGTGTCATCTACATATCTGAGCCAGAGTTTGGGTTTGTGATCAGATTTTTCTAGAGCTTGGGTTTCAAAGTATTCCATATAGAGGTTGGCAATGACAGGTGAGAGGGGTGATCCCATGGGTGCTCCTTCTATTTGTTTGTATTTCTGTCCATTATAGATGAAGTATGTGTTGGATAGGCAGTGGTTGGTCAGATCTAAGATGTGCTTGGGGGGGTTATATTTGTTTTGGATAACTGTCAAGGCTTCTTTGATTGGTACTTGGGTGAAGAGGGATATGACATCGAAGCTCACGAGTAGGTCACTGGGCTGTAAGTTTTGTTGCTTTATGGTGTCTATGAACTGGAATGAGTTTTTTACGTATGAGGTGATGGATTCTGCATAGGGCTGTAGTTGTTTGGCGAGAAATTTGGCTAGGTTTTGTAGAGGTGAGCCTATGGAGCTGACTATGGGTCTAAGTGGGGTTCCTTCTTTGTGTATCTTGGGGAGACCATAAAGCTTAGGGCATCTGGATGATTTCTCTCTGGGAATGATTCTTTGCTGAATCTCTTCGCTGATGGGGGAGGCTTTTATTTTGGATCTGGTGGTTTTTTCCAGGTAGGTGGTGGGGTCTGTGTTTAGGGGTTTGTATATGGAGTCTTGGAGTAGGTTGGTTAATTTGGTTTGGTAGTCAGATGTGTTCATAACCACCGTGGCATTGCCCTTGTCTGCTGGTAGGATTATTATGCTGGTGTCTTCTTTCAGGTTAAGTAGTGCTGTCTGTTCCTCTTTGGGTAAGTTACTTTTGGGTGGCTTGCTGGTGCAGAGGATGTTGGTGATTTCGAGTCTGATTCTGTTTGCGTCGTCGGGGTTGATTTTGGTCAGGCTGGTTTCAACTCCGCATATAATGGTTTCAGTGGGGATGCTTTTGGGAGCGACTGCAAAGTTGAATCCTTTGGAAAGGACATTGGTTTCGGCTTTGGTGAGGATCCTATCTGAGATGTTATGCACTGTTTGTTTCATGTGTGGCTGTGAGGGTGGAGGGGATTGTTTCTGGCGTTCTTGTAGTCTTCGGAGTTTGTTGGTGTGTGTGTCTGTCTTGAGGGTGGTCTGTGTTTCGGCTCTCCAGACGGCAAGTTGTTTGGATTTGTCCCAAAGTGTGGGGTGGATCTTGTTGCTGAGTTTGAGGTGAAGTGTGAGGAGATCCTTGTTGATTCGGTCTAGGAGGAATCTTTTTCTGTGGAGTTCATTTCTGATTAGGGCTAGTTCTGTTCTTTTCAGAATGCGTTTGGTGGCTGCAGAGTTGGAGTGGAATTTCAGTTGGAAGCCTGTGGGGATTAAATTTTGATCTCGGCAGTTGCGTAGGAATGCAAGGTCACATAAAATGGAAGCTCTTTGGACTTCAAGTTTTTCATAGGTCCTGGTCAGATGGTGGATTTCCTCCCCGTAGAGGTGCGATATTTGTTTTCTCAGGTTTTCGCGGGTGTTTGTATGTAGGTCTTTGGTTATTCGGGTCTTCTCCCACGTAAAATTGGAAGTGTCTTGGCGACGTTTCGACGAAGTCTCATTCGTCATCTTCAGGCTGGTGTTCTCGGCTTCGTGCTTCCAGGACTTCGCACCTCTACGGGGAGGAAATCTAAAACTAAAACTAAAACAAAATGTTTTGCTTCACTTAACCCTCAGTATTTAGAGGTATAAATTCACTGCCAAACTAAAGGCCAACGTTTTAACTTTGAAGTCATGGAAAAGAATACAAAATGGAGCATTGGATACTTAGGGCTGATGTATAAATACTCAGGCAAATGTAGATGCTGTTGATTTATAAACAATGAACTGTCTGTAGCTAATGGAGCCTTGGTGGTGCAGTGGTTAAGTGCAGTATTGCAGGCTAACTCTGCCCACAGCTTGGAATTCAATCCTGACAGGACTTAAAATTGACTCAGCTTTCCATCCTTCTGAGGTTGGTAAAATGAGGACCCAGATTGTTGGGGCAAAATATGGAAAATAATGTTTACATTGTAAACCTTCCAGGGAGTGCTCTAAAGTGGCTTGGGATGGTATATAAATCTAAATACTATTGTTTATTGCTAATATGCATTTAAACTATCTTTTTCAACTCTTTTTAAACATGTTTTTAAATTCATTTTAAACTGATGTGCATTTAAACATACATAGTTTGGTTTTAATCCCTGAGGTGAAGGCAGGATCAAGTCAAGTAGTTATGGGAAGCCTGCTCCCATAGTAGCAAGCACTGGTTCAAGCCCAGTTACAAGAGAATTGCTCTGGTATATCTATCACTTAGGATTTGAGAGGTCAGAGGAAAAAGAGGAGAAGAATGCAGACTTTAGGCCAGATAAATGTAAACCAGAACTCAGTGTCACTGGGTACTGTATTAACTCCAGTAGGATAGCAGTTATCTGAGCAATGATGGGACTGAAAAAAGAAATCATCATGGCTGACTTAGACAGACTGTGCACAGCAGGAGTGGGTTCTACTTACCTTTACTACCGGTTTGCAGCGGGACCGCACACATGCACAGAAGCGTTTTGGTGACATCAGGGTCGGTGGGCGGAGCCTCCCACCGGTTTTACTACCAGTTCTCTAGAACCGGTGTGAACAGGGGGCAACCCACCACTGGTGCACAGTGAGATATGCATGGTTTAATTTTTGAGACAAGCATTTGTGACTGGAAGGATTATCCAGATATTTAGTGAAAAGTGCTTCCACATATTACTCCGGAGCACAGAGTATTATGAAGGAGAGATTGGGTTTTGAAACACTGCTTCATCCCCTGTGAGCTTTTAAAGATTATTATGATGGTAGTTTAGAGAGGTGATTTCTTTGCTTTTTTATGGTTTGAGCTTAGAAGTTAGAAGGCTATTTCCACAGTAGCAAACACTGTCCTAGCCTAGTTAGTTCTAGTGGGAGGAGATAAAAGAACCATAACTGATTTAATGAGTCATATACACCACTCCCAGTAATAGAAGTAGATCTAGCCCCAATATCAACCATACTGCTCATTGAGACTATGGAAAGTACTCAAATCTCCGCCGCAGACATCGCGAGAGCCACCGCGCATTTTAAATTGGGTCTGGAAGGGCTGTCTGGAAGCGAATGTGGACACGGAATTTCAACCATTCAAATCCAGACAAACCGAACTGTCGGGACTCAAGGGGTGCATTTTGTGTGGGGACAGAGTCATAATTCCCGAGGTGCTGAGGCAGGACATTCTAAATGTCAAGTTTCCGAAAGATGCCCTAATTAATTCATGAGCCATGATCCAAACTTCAAAGGAAATATATTCATTTATTAGGAGCAACATTCCGGCAATATTCGGATGCAGTTAGGACTCATCCTATGTAGATTTACATTCCCCTATGACCCTGTCTCTCCCCTCCTCTCTGGCCATGTCATAAATCACATTCTCCAATTAATCACTTTGGCTGGCTGTGAAACCTAACACCCTCCTTCTGATTGCGGTCAGAAAGAATGTATGGAATTCACTTCAGTTCTCCCTCCCTCCTGCTCATGGCAACTTGAAAGCTTTGCAAGTTGACACTAAACTTATTACATGAGGGGCACCCGGGAATAGTGAAGATGAAGGCGTTGGCAAGAAGCTATGTATGGTGGCCCAGAATGGATAAAGAGATAGAGGCCTGGGTAGCAACATGCACACCCTGCCAAGAATCACGACCGGCGCCACACACTGCACCCACACATGATTGGGAGAACCCGGGAACACCCTGGGTGAGGATACACATAGACTTTGCAGGGCCATGCCAGGGCAACATGTTCCTAATCGTAGTGGATGCTTTTTCAAAATGGTTAGAAGTATTCCTGATGCCTTCAACAACCACGGAAGCCATTATCTGAACATTGAGAAGACTGTTTGCAATGCACGGGTTACCAGACTTGCTGGTATCAGATAATGGGCCCCAATTTACTGCTAACGCATTTGAGATGTTCCTAGCCAACCAGGGAGTCCGACACGCATTATCAGCACCAGGAAAGCCATCCACTAACGGGCTTGCCGAATGAATGGTGAGAACGACTAAAGAAACGTTGGCACGGCTGGGGCCCGGGGACATGCAAGCCAAAATAGACAAGCTGCTCACGATCCAGCACATCACACCATGCGCATCCACCCACCAAAGCCCAGCAGAATTGCTGATGGGAAGAAAGCTGCGATCCCCATTAGATAGATTGCACCCTCAGTACAGCACCGAGAAACCCACAGATTCCACGAGCAAAATCCGAAAATTCCAAGTAGGGGGCAAGATTTACGCTAAAAATTTCAGCGGCAACCCCTTCTGGATACCAGGAGAAATAATACAAATCACAGGACCACTGTTGTACAGGTTGCAGACTGTGGACGGCTGACAGTGGAAACGCCACATCGACCAGCTCAGGGGCAGAGTGACAAGGAATGAACTCAGCCCACCAGACAGAGACCAGACCCTACCACAGGCACAAGCACCAAACACCATGAGAAAAGACTCAACCACGAATAGAGGCAGTGGACACTTATCTGAAGTCCAGGAGAAGGAACCGAACGTCAGCAACAATTCACCATGTCGTCTGGGGGAGGAAGGGAGTAACACCCAAGAAAATAATTCCACTCCAGAGAACGAGTTCAAGAGAGTTCCAGAGGCGGAGCCAACAGAGCCACGGAACTCGACCTCTCACTTCAAGAACACCTAAACAACTGAACTGCGCAGGTCAAGTCGCGAATCGAAACGACTCGCCTATCTGCATGACTATGTTGCCTAGGACTTTCAGGATTGGTTATGCTAACTAGAGGGGAGGGGTGTTGAGTATTGAATGGCAGAATTGAATGGACCAATCAGGGACAAGAGCGGGAAATTCATAGGACTGTCAGTGGCTGAAGCCGCGGACAGCTCCTAGTTATAAAAGGAGTTGCTGAGACTAGCTTTGCCATTGCGATTTACAGAGCTAATAAAAGTGTTAGATTCTACTGCGTGTCCTGTCCTTTTCTTGCACCCACGATTTAACACAAGCAACTGGACTGTGTAAACCTTATCTGCGGGACACAGGCAGCATGCAAAACCACGCCTCCTGTGGACTGCGGAAAAAGCTTTCTCCATGGAACCGGTCCCTGATGCCCAAAAACTTAGTTTCCAGTGACATAGAGCACTTCCATGATATTTTGCACAATAATTGTGTTGACTCTTTTTCTTCCTGATATACTTCATTTTGAAGTTCTTAAATTCTTCATAAAATGTCTCCCTTTCTTCAGGTAAGCAGATTTCCCCCCCTCCCCTATTCTTACTTTCCTGTGTGCATATGAAGAGATACATACAGGTAATATATGGAAAGAGGGCAAGTTTAACACATGAATGCATACCTTTTCTCATCCCTTGATTATTTCCCATTTGCATCACTTTTATGTGGGTACTCCATATATTACAATCACTCTTCTTCTGTTTGTGGTTTTTGATTTGTAATTCTACGTGCATTAGATGGTGTGCATGAAGTGTGAACTAATTCAGAGATTCCTATTAGGACTGATCGGGACATGACAATTTCCACATTCTTTGGCTGATATTTTTTTGTGCTTTATCAGTTCATTATCTGAACTGTCTCCTGGCAGCAGCTATTTCATAAAGGTAGGAGAAAAAGGTGGCCTTGGAAACCTAAGGCCACCTTTTCATCCGTTTCTCAGATTTCTGAAATGTTTTTATTTTAGAATTTTATTGATTATCTATTTTAGAATGATCATCCCTGCTTTTTCACCTCAAAAAGGGACACACAGTTGGTGCCCCTTCTCTCTGACCTTTCTCAAGACAATCTTAAGGAATACAGCCAGGGACTCTCTTTGAGGTAGGCCATGTCAAGAAACAGATACCCATGTGATACCCATGTGATTGTGGGTGGTATTATAACAGAATATTGAAAGCCTGCCAGGATTTAACTTGGTTCCCTCTTACAACAAAGAGAATCAAGGTGAAGTTAGCTTGAGTTTCTTTCTCATACCTTCTAGTTCCAAGATTGGGATGTCTTTTATCATGTCTTAATTAGCCCACATGACATCTTCAAGATTATCTACACATTCTTCTACAAATTTTAGTTTACAATGACTATATATAAATCAGTCTCAGAGATTTCAAGTCCCTATCGAGATACAAATGTTTAGTTAAAAGGAAAAAGAGAAAAAGGAGGATATATTGTTTAACTTTCTTGGCATCTGTGACAAAAATTACACTATAAAACTGCAAAACAATATATTTAGGCTGACATATATATGAAATTACTTGACCCAATATCAGAAAGACTAGATTTTCAATTGCAATATTTTTCCAACAAATTTTTAATTCAAAAACATGTGTTAACAATAATATAGAATTGACGATAACACATGTCTAATTTCTCCACATAAATGTGTGACAGTCATATGATCTACAAACTACAGCGATCCTAGATTTGAAGTTGATTGTTGAAATCAGGAAATAAATTAAATAATGTAAATCTAGGCCATTGAGTCAGTTCAGGGAATGAAAGAAGCAGACAATTGTGTGAATGACTATTTTGTGAAGGCAGAGGAGAAGGAAGAAGAGGAGGAAGAGAAGGAGGAGGAAAAGGAGAAAGAGGTGGAAGAGTAGTTAGACAAACTTTTATTTTAAGGTAAAGTGTATTGGACAGAGAACATGAGGAGAAAAAGGAGGTCATGTCCTCCTTTTACTAGACATCTGCTAACCTTAGTCCATGGTGAATGGAACTAAACTGGAACTATCACAAGATTTCTGGATTCCGCAAGGCTTCATAAAGCTGCAGAAAAATAGCGCTAGCCCTGATATAAATATGTATTTAGCTATTCATTTTTCATCAAATGCAAAAGTGAAGAATGGAGCTGAATGATTTAAAAATGTACATTCTAATCACATGTAATAGTTCATCAAGAATTCCCAATCACAGTGCTTTGAATACCTAAACTGATATCATACTTTCTTAAAACAAGAAATTTAAAACAGCCCAGTCCATGAGCTCTGCCACTTAATGGCAGTATTCTCATCATTTAGGACATTTAAATTCCTCCCATAGAAATGATAAACTATAGGAAGGGTTACTAAACTCTTATTTTAAAACTGCGCTGCATTTTAATAACTCATTTAGCACAGTCTCTTTTAAACATAATCTGTTTAGATGTTTTTATAGTTTACCTTCACAAAAAATGAAAACTGTTCCAGAAAGGAGCAATAAATTTGGTTCCAAAGTAAAACTTTACATTTTTTTTTTTTTTGGTAGCAGGGGTGTGTGTCTGTCACAAACAAAACTATAAGCCTTTTCTGTCTTCTCTGCGTTTTATATCCTTGATTTGTGTTCCATAATACTTTGTTTGAAAAAGTGAAAGAGTTGAATACAGGTAGATAGTTACTGTATATTATTACAAGTTCTTGAATGGAGGCATGGCCTTCACATGGACTGGGTAGAAAAAGAGTCCCATTTTCTCCCTCACTCTTTAAATTAAGGCTACCATATCTAAGCTGAAAATGAAGGCTATTATAGGGATGACCACTAGATGGCAACCAAACAACAACTTCTTTACTGCCATCTAGGGGTGGCTTCACAGTCCTATCTGTAGCTGTGGTGTAGGATGAGAGTGAAGGTTCGTTCTCCAAGCTTGTGGGTTGGTTTCCAAATATTTCATTAGCAACTAGGTAACATCTTCAGCAGAGTTTAGGGGATGTTACCTAATCTGGTAAGAAACTCTCGGAAACCAACCCACAAGCTCAGAGAATGAACCTCCACCCTCATCCTATTAAGTGTCTCCAGGTTTATATTTTTACCACTTGCAAGTAATTTTCAGGGTGGGAGATTAGAACTAAGCCCAATATTAGAGTAACAAAGAATAATTTTAAAAAATCTTTAAAAAATGAGGTAAGGATTTGAGAAAATAGGATAAATACTTTCTGATATGTGGCTTAAATAGGCATATCAAAGCTAGCAATCACTAAACAGTAAGCAGTCTAAGAAAACAAAGAGACAGAGGGACAGAAAACAGAAAGGGATAAAAAGTTACACAACTGAGTAAGAGCAGCAGCACACAACCCTGACACAACTATTTATACTTTCCTTGCCAATTTTCCCTCACTAATTCCTAACTGGAGCATTTGGGCATCAAGGCTTGAATTCCAGGTTCCATTAAGTAATCTCCTCCTCCTGTCCTTGGTTCTCTGAATGTCTGGAACCAACAAAACTTCAAAAAACCTGTTCCCTGGAATCCCAGCCCTACTTCTCTTTGGAGAATGGCAGTGTTTTTAAGTAGGTCAAGACCAACACAGCTGTGCAACAATAAGGAAGAACTACACAGATTCCAGCCACGTAGCTTTAATGCTAGCTTTGGGGTAAAAAACAGAATCTTGGAAGCAGATAACAAGAATTTCCAAGCTTCATTTATAGTTCATTAAGATGAAGCTCCTTTGAATTGATTTTTTTTTTTTGCCAGGTTTCTTGTACTTCAGTTGTTGTAACTCTTGATTGTTTAGATCTTCCCTCCCGCTCCTTTCTGCAATCTCTCACAGGGGTGATAGAATACTTAAGAGTTGGCAGATGGCTTTTCATGAAGATTCACCATAGCCTGCAGTCTTCTAGACCATTGCAACTTTCTTTTTCTAACATAATCCCATAAATTAAATAATTTCAAAGCCTCTACATCTGTTTCTATGAATTTAAACAGATTTAGTCCTTTAGAAGAAACTATTATATCTGCAAATTTCATTATCTTTTATTAAAGAGTAAACAATTTTATAAGTACTTATGGATAGTTCGTGCCATTAAAAAATTCTCCTTCAGCAGCTTTGGATTCATCTGAACTGAAGTAGGCAGATTTCTGTATCACCAAATCAGTCTCAAATAGAAAATGGTGACTGATATGTATCCCCTAATGTTAATCTGATATAGTCCATTAGACATTTATATGAGGACTTTGAAAAGAACCAAATGTCAACATCACCATTATTTGGCATTGTCTTTCTTCTTTCCTGTCTAATCAGTTTAGTGAATGTGAATGTCTATGGAGATTCTCAGTCATCCAGGTCATGGTTGTCTCAAAGGTGCTTTTTCAAAAGGCAACTGGACTTTGTTTTTCCTTGAAGACATTTTGCAGTTCTCTGAAGAATGAAGAAGCTTCTTGGATGAGAAGTGAAATGTCTTCAAGGAAAAACAAAATCCAGTTGCCTTTTGAAAAAGCACCTTTGGGATTACTGAATGTGAGTTTTTTGGTTGTAAAGGACAATGAGTAATCTTTGATGATCAGGGTTTACATTTAGGATTTGGAAGAGGCAGGGTGAGTGGGGTGATAATGCAAAAAGGAATGAACCATATTATTCCTTTGAGTCAGAGCAGTGTTTTATGGAAATTTACTTTTGGTGGGGGAAGAATCTTTGTTTTTTAAAACATTCTTTAAAGGTTAAACCACAGTTTATGTGTGTTTCAGACATCAGAATGGCAGGAACCTACACCACTGATTTTTAGCAAAAGAGACTGAAAAATATTTAGTCTTGGATGCTCATACATGTTATAACAGAATAGATCACAACAAACCAAATATAGCTCTGCTTAAAAAATGGAAAAAGATGGTGGGCTATTGGTTAGATACTATCCTACCTGGACTACAAAAATTTGGAGATTATGAATTGGCAGTAAAGTGAGTTTCCTGAACCTCTTTATTGCCTCACTGGGGCTTTGTAGTTTGAATCTGGCAGGTCTAAAATTGGGACAGTATTTTATTCCTCCCAAAATATCAGGTTAGTTTTAGATCCAATGTTGTTCTTGAATGTGAAGGCAGAAATGGTATCATAAACATGTTTTAGCAGTAGGAACTAGAATCAAAATTATTTTCTTTCCTATATGAAAATTGCCCATTCCATCATTTACGCGTTTGGCAAAACCAGACTATAACACATTTTATGAGGAGCTGTTTTTCAAGCGTTCTTCAGTTAGCGTAAAATCCTGCCAAGTTGTTAACAACAGCATGTCACTCACTAATCTTTCATTTTCTTTTCAGAGTCAATTCAGAATGTCAGTCACTGCTTTCAGCCTCCCAAAATCTACACTAAAGGCCAACTTTACTGTTACAGATATGTCTACTATTCGTAGAACTTGTTTTGGTGTCTTTTACTTTTTCTTCCATGGTGGCCAAAGTTTTGGAACTTATTATTGGAAAAAATAGAATCTGTGCTCTTGTTGCTATTCTTCCCGGGCCAAGTTTTTTGGTTTTTTTGGTTTGAAAAGAACTTTGATGAAATGACTTCTGGGTAATGCCACATGAGACAATGAGTAAGTGCTGACATTTCATTAGCAATGCACATCAGCACATATTCATTATCTCATGCATTCTAGGCATTCCCTAGAAGTCGGTTTATCAAGATATAATGGCAGTGAAAACCTAATTTTGGGGGTGGGAGAGAGAAACCTTATTTCAGAAAGCTTTTGCGTTTTCCAGAGTTGCTGTTTGGAATTTGACTTTTGTTAGCAGAACAGAACTTATAGGAAGACCACTATAAGCTCCCCAGTCAGGGAGGCGTGGAAGCCTAGTGATGGGTCAAAAACAAAAGGAGCTTTCACTCACCATGTGCTCTAAGACTTTGTGTCATCTCCTGTTGCCACCATTCTTAAGGGGAAAGCAAGCTGAATGGTGAGACCCTTAGGCTACATGCTTAAGTTTAGAAAAATCTCCGTATGAATATAATTCTTCCAACAAAATATTTCCCTCTGGTGCTTTTGCATCAAATGCATGAAATTTCCTCATTATTGCTTAAATGCCCTTGCCGGTTTAAAGTTATATATTTCATTGTGGGAATTTGCTTCCAAACACCTGCTCATTTTTTTAAAAAAAAATCTCAGCATTCTCTTCCATCCAAGGTTATAACTCTCTTTCTTTTCTTCTTCTAGTCTTCCGCCCAATGAATCTTTCCCCTTACATTGCCCTCCAAGGGATGTACTGATCTGCTTTCTGCATCCAGATGTAGTTTAATTGTTTAACATAAAGACATATGCTGAGATTTAAAAAGAACTCTCCCCAGAACCTAGTATGATAATTATCTGCAAATTGAAAACTATATATTATCAACTAGAGATCTTTTTTGTCCTTCAATTAAACCATGCTTAGATGGGCAGGACAGAGTAAACCCTTCCATAATTAAAAAGGTTTAATAATTCATCTTGCATATTGGAATTTCCTCTGTTTTGACACTTGGAGAAAATGGAATGTATAGTTGGAAAAACAATCACTTGAGGTTAGGGCAGGGAGGGGCAGAAGGCATCTATTCTATTTCACACCATAATTAGATATTCTAAGAAAGCATTACGAAGGCACAGTACCCTACACTGAATGATCAAAACACAGAAAGCAGAATCAAATACCTACATATGGTAAAGTGATCAACCAGAAAAAAAAGGACAATCTGAGAGAACAAAAAAGAAAAACAGCAATTTAGCCTTCAGTAATTATCTAAAAGACAAGACAGGTGATTTTCAGAAAAAATAGCAACCTGTTTAAGTGATTCACTAATATGCTCATTTGGTAAGAAAGCAATGGTCATCTTTTTTTTTTTATTATTCTAATAAATGGTTTCTACACATTTGTGTTCTTGCCAGCACCGCTTAATAGTTGCACTGGAAAAATCATGAACATATATTGTGTGACTGATGAAATGAGAAATTATTTCAGATGTGGATATACTCATAAGGGACGCTATCTCATACCAGTTCTTCAATGCTTTCACCCAAAGCTAAAAAATACTTTCAGGTGGCCATCTGAATGAAATTTTCTTTCCACTTTCTTTTTTAATATATTGTGCATAGTGATAATCCATTATATATATATATGCAGTATATACATATACATACACACAAACACACACACAGCTTGAGGAATAGATTGAGTGCCCAGCTTTGCTGCTGTGCTGCAGCATCCAATTTTCTTCCATGCTTGTGCAAGGAAGCCAGGGAGCTTAGCGGCAGCATATTGCAATTTGCACGCCTTAACAAACCTGCTGGCGGCCTCAATGCGCCTTTTCTCCCCATGGAGAATTTTGGGGGGCTGTGCACATGGGCTGCTGGGAAAATTGGTGCCTGGAGTGAGAGGGGAGTGCAGGCTGACTGGGAGGGGAAGGCTGGTACTTCCAGTGACCATGAGGTACCCAGGCTCGGAACAGTTTTGGAGCTTGTTAAGGAGGACCGCTCCTCCACCCCAGCCATGCGTTTTCAAGCCTGGACTATTGCATATTGCATACTTTCCCCTCCAAGAAGCCCGCAACTCCCAGGCTTACCCAGGCCAACCAGGGCCACTCAGTTGGGCCACAGGCACCACGTGGGAAGGCAGGCAAGCTGGCTGGCCCGCAGAAACTGTGTGGTCAACGCAAGCTAGGAGCCAAACAGAAGCAACAGCTATGCTGGGGAGGCAAGATGAGAAGTGACTGGGTGGGGTGGGTTGGGTGAGCGGGGTGAGCGGCGAGTGGGCGGGCGGGCAGGGTAGGGCCAGCCAGTGGTGGGATTTGCCAGTTCTCTAAACTGCTCAAAATTTTCACTACCGGTTCTCTTGAACCGGTGTGAACTGGCTGAAAACCACCTCGGACACACACATATACACATGACTAAGCACAAAATGCTTAAATTGTTATATATCTGTTAGACAGTTAAGGTTTTGGAAGGAGAAGATAAAGGAGATTGAATTTTACTTGTCTATCTCACTACAACTGAATGCAGTATTCCAAGTGTGGCCTTAACAAGGCATTATAAAGTGGTATTAACACTTCACATGACCTTATCCCTCTGTTTATGCATCTTAGAACTGTGTTGGCTTTTTTGGCAGCTGCTGCACACCGCTGGCTCATATTTAAATGGTTGTCCATTAGGACTCCAAGATCCCTCTCACAGTTACTACTATTGAGCAGGGTAGCACATATACTGTACCTGTGCATTTATATGTGGTACCTTGCTCAATAGTAGCAACTGTTGTGAGAGTATTCTACTATTCTTGATGGGTTTTCATTAAAACATAATTTTAATGCAGTGCTTTCTGTTAGGAATTGGAGGCTTTTAATGTTATAAGGGTTATTCCTTCCTTTTTCTGAAATACTGATTTATTTTCCTCCCTTATCTCTGGGATAAATGTTGTAGAACATAAGCAGACACACCTGGAGTCATTCTGGTTCCTTTTCTTTCCTTATATGTAAAACAACTTTTTTTGTTGGCCTTCATGTGTCCATCACCTTTGCGTTTTTAATGCAAAGCAAGTCCTTTAATGTCTGAGGTGCATTAAATCCTACAGAAAGCCTTATGAATAAAATAAAACATGTCCTTGCATAAATACTGAATCTCAGATTAATATGAACATAGATTCAAATTATATTGAATATAAATGCAAAGCTTCCTATTTATGACTTCTTAAGACTGCCATGTAATCGGATAGCTTGGGTGCTTTGATTGGGAATCCATGCACTGGTTTTTTTTTTTTTTTTAAATGTGTCATAAAAGAATGGATTTCTTAGGCTTTCTTGCTAACCACACTTAATTGAAAATGAAGTAACCACTGGGACTAGACTTTGTTTAATATTTTAATAGGCATCCTACAATATAAGATTGCCATAGGAAGAAACACTGGTTGTCAATTAGTCATCTGATCCAACTCTATTCCAAATATTCTTAAGAACTTCAGAAAGGAAAGGAGTCTTTCCAAAAACAAAAACAGCAAAACAAAACACCCATCATCCACAGGTGATCTGCAATATTCAAGAAAACATGAGAACAAGCGGTAGATCTTGACCATCTTCCTCATACTGTCTTAGTATAATCCATTGGCTAACTTAATTTACTGTGTGACTGATGTGCTCAGGATCAGCACAAGTCAGAGTAAATACTACAGTATTTTAATAAAAGCATTGTAGTCTTATTCCATCATGAAAGTATGTCAGACCAAAGGCACAGATGTTCTATTCTGCTTGATCTGAAATGGGTTTATAGAAAATCAGCAACCACTGGGAGTTATTACTGTTAATCCCATTCCTTTCAGCTATGAGTAAGGGTATCTAGATAAAAGCCTAAGAAAAAGAGGAGAGATTTAAGGAAAAGACTAAGGAGAAAAAGGTGGGGAATAGAAAAAGGAGGAGACAGAAAGTCATTAGGAGGAAATTTAGCCACTATGAAATTTATATTTAACCATCTGGGAAATGTGCAACCTCTTCCATAATAATCTTATAGGAGAAGAATCTTATTCATCAGGCAGTGTTGATGAACTGGCTCAGTAGACAGAAGAATGAAAGTCTTTAACAAGAGAATCCATGGTTTCCTGCCTTTCTTGGTATATTGCTAAAGAGGATGGAGGCATCTTAAGTAGGACTATTTTTGTTATCTTGTAATTGTTCCTATTCTGTTCTGCACTGGATGAAAGAGCTCCCCAAGAAGGCACTCTCTGGTTTAATGTTGAAACTTCTGAATGAAAGTTCCATAATTTAATGTAGTGAACTCCTTGATCCTACAGTATAACTTTTGATAAATGGAGAAGGTCCATGGCTCTCTTAACTCAATTTCCTTTTTACTAGATCCTTGTCCTTTCCAGCTTTTAGGGAAAGGACATATAGTTGAGTCCATGTGGCAGTGAATTTATCCTTGAGTGAGTGGTAATGGTAGTTTCACCTGCCTTGAAGGAGGTGGTTTATTTTCTTCTCACCACTGGACTCAAAGGATTGCCAACATGATTGCCAATATCCGATGACTGATATGGCACCAGAAGAAGAAGAAGAACTGGACTCAACAATTCTAAGCAATTTTCAACTGATCTCCAACCTTCCCTTTTTTTTAGGGAATGTTGAGAGAATGGTTGGATTTACAACTGCATAGGGCCTTGGGTAAAGCAGATTATTTTACCTCTTTTCAGCAAGTTTCAACCCTTTGGTGATGGCACCAGTTCAGGGGTGAAATCTGACCGGTTTGGACCAGTTTAGGCAAACCATTAGGGATGATTGGCTTCGGTTCCCAAACCAGTAGTAATCACCCCAATTGGTCTCGCGGCCAGTTGTACTAGTTTAAGTCCTTGGCAGAGTTGGAACAGATGTAGTATGTCTATCTTCTAATATATCTGCAGCTCTTAATATTATTGATCATGGTATGTTCTTGGAGCAACTCTAGATTTGGAAGTAGGAAGAATGGTGTTCTGGTGGTTCCCCTCCATTGTCTGTGGTCTCTGTGGTTCCAGATGATGTCCACAAAGGAGAGGGATATTGAAAGCCATTTGGAAGCTTCAATTGGTCCAGAATCTGGCAGTGTAAACAGTTACGGGCACCCATGAGGTGCCCATGTAACACCTCTGGTTATCAGATTTGTATAGCATTGCCTGTCAAGATATACAAATTAATTTATTCATGTTGATGAATGACTCACAATAGATGCATGTAAGCTGGATGGGTGAGAACATTGAGTGCTGTGATATCCCACAGGCAGGAGTTTAGGATTTGACTACTACTCTTTTGTTGTTGTCTTAAAAGCTTCTGGATAGCTTCCCCAAAATCCATTTCTGTGGTTCCCTACAGTATGGCATAGCCTCAAGGACTGGAAGAAAACACTTCATTGTGACCGTGAAAAAAAAAACCCCATTGTCAACTGTTAAAGGAAGTCTGGTGGCTGACAATGAACGTAAATTTAGTTAAATTGACAGGGTGGGGGACATGGAATAGCAAATTTGATGCTGATATAATTTGCTCAAGGATGGGTGGCAGCGCTTCAACTTTGCAATGGAGAAAGGCATGTAAACCGGGAAGAAAAGTAAAATTAAGTGCAAGAAGAAAGCTGACGTAGGATCCCCTTTCTGCTAAGTTGGAATCTTAAGTGAAGAATCTTCCTCGGGGATCTTGGAAGAGAGAGAGAATGGAATGAAAATCTCGGAGAGTGGAAAAGGTATGCCATTCTGGAACCATCCAAATTTGGTAAATATTTTGTGTCTGAAAAAAAAAAAGTATTGAACAGATCATGAGAAATCTTGTTTCTTGGTTTATCAGGTTTTGTTTGATGGCAGCTGGCACTTCCTTGCATAGCAGGCTTTTAAAACAAGGGCGCTCTCTGACTTATTGAACCAGTTAACCCTACCCATGATAAAGAAAGAAAAGGATGCTTGCCCTCAAAAGACAAAGGGAGAAATAAACAAAAGGTGCAAATGAGTTTGGCGTGATGCAGATTTGATTTTTCTGGCATGGAAAGTAGACATAAGAACAGAAAAACAGATTTGTTTTGATATGGCTTCTTTTGCTGACTTTTTTTTAAATTTATTTAACGGAACTCTGGTTTTCTGAATATAAATTTTCTGCTGAATACAATTGAAATTGAATTGTGTGAATTAAGAACAGTCATGTTCCTATCTGGTACAAGATAACTGTGGCTATGTGTGTGATTTGTACTTGGTTTTTTTTTTTTTGGGGGGGGGGGCAAAGTTAGTTCTTTTATGGCTTGGTGCCATCTATTCTAAATATTATTTTTCAGAAGGGTGGGGGAAGGCTGTTGTTATGAAGAAACAGCCTATTCAATTGTCTCTTTTCTGCCTTCTGGATCCTGCCCCATTCCATTCTGTTGATGCAGGTGTCACATTTCCTGGCCTTGTGCCCAATCCTTTCCCAACATTTCTGAAAGTGAAGCTCAAGAGATTAGAAAGAGAATGAGCTTTCTATGAAATAAGCTGGCTGCCTTGTATTGCAAATCTCTTTCTGACTTTGTTCTTGTTATTTATGTTTTGGATCTTTTTGAGAAGGGAAGGGAGAAAAACATCTGGGGTTGTTGACTATTTTAAGACCAGAGTCCCAGAAATACGACTTAGCTTCACTGCATTTCATTGATTGATTGATTGAGTAATGCTGTGCTGGTAAGTTATGTTTGACTCCTAGTGACCAATAAATAGATGTTCTCCATGACAATTTGCCCCTAATATGATCTTTCAGTTTTTCCAACAGTGCACTCATAATCATTGTAACAATCTAAGTGCCAGCTTTGTCTCTATGCCTACAAAGATCA
Source organism: Pituophis catenifer annectens (assembly GCF_029215685.1). Lineage (NCBI taxonomy): Eukaryota > Metazoa > Chordata > Lepidosauria > Squamata > Colubridae > Pituophis > Pituophis catenifer. Next base: position 138,243,450 of record NW_027256883.1, read on the forward strand.
GATCTGTGTAAACTGTGATACTTCTTGTGACACTAAAGTGAAAGTTGGACTTTGAAGAAGTAGGCTAGGAAGAATTTTGATGTTTTGGAATGTTGGTGTTTGAGAAAACACCTGAAAATACTGTGGATGGGCAAGAAAAGAGGATAACAGAGTTGGAAGGGACCTTAGAAGTTTTCTAGTCCAACCCCCTGCTCAAGCAGGAAACCCTATATCATTCCAGACAAGTGGCTGCCCAGTGCCCAGTCTCTTCTTAAAAACCTCCAGTGATGGAGCACCCACAACATCTGAAGACAAGCTGTTCCACCGGTTAAATGGTCTCATTGTTAGGACATTTCTCCTTAGTTCTAGGTTGGTTTTCTCCTTGATTAGTTTCCATCCATTGTTTCTTGGCTTGCATTCTGGTGTTTTGGAAAATAGGATGACTTCCTCTTCTCTGTGGCAGCCCCTCAAATATTGGAGATTGCTATCATGTTACCTATAATCCTTCTTTTCACTACAAATGGATTATCAAACAAATCAACTGAGAGTTTTCACTAGAGGCCCAATTGACCAGGTTCAACTTATCCTATTTCAGATCTATTATGTGACGATCTAGCTATTTGGAGAAGTTTCTAATGCTGGGAAGTAAAGAGAAGAGGATGGTCCCACAAAGGTGCCATGTCATCTATGGGAGATTGTAGGGACAGATTGCTGTAGTATCTGCCCCTATAATCACTGTGCAGATGTTACTGCAATGGGTTGAGCAAATCACTAATATTATGTAAATCAGATTGTCCCAATATGAGTATTCATGACAGATTAGGTCGCTTTCCCCTTCCATTTTATAATTTTGCAAAAAATGGAGAAAAGTCTTCAACGAGTCCCATCTGGTCATATTGTAGCACCTGTGTATGTGTCAGTATATGCACCAGTATAAGAAAATTATGTACACAGTACTACTGCTATTTGAGTAGATTCCTTATAGGAACAGATTTAGGAGAATAAGGCAGCAGCGATAGTAACATTTGTTTAGACTGTTACTAAATTCATCTCATTGCGTGTCCTCTGAAAGGCATTGAACTTGGTTTCCTCAAAGAGCAGCCCCCATACAACTTGGCCAAACATGTTTAAGCAGTTTTTAATATGTTATGGTTGATTGTTCCAACAAGACTAAATCTCAGTGTGTGTCTGTGGCTAAAATAACTCTTTGGATTGCAGGCGGTGCAACCTGTTTAGTATGTGATTCTTTATACGTGTTGTAAGTACTTCTTGGACCATTTAGTAATATTTTTATTACAGATAAATCCACTTGCTTATTATGAAATTATGTATTTTTTGGGGGTAAATCATGTGGAACTTTGCATTTGGTGAGTTACTTGATATGTATTACAAATATACCAAATCTAAGTTGACCTAAATAAAAATTTGAATATGGTCTAGATCAGTGGTGGGTTGCCCCCAGTTCGCATCAGTTCTATAGAACCGGTAGTAAAACCGGCGGGAGGCACCGCCCCCGATGTCATCAAAACACTTCTGCGCATGCGCAGAAGAGGGCGCGGCCCTGCTGTGAACCGGTAGTAAAGGTAAGTAGAATCCACCCCTGGTCTAGATGTTTCATAAGGCAACACATGTTGGCCAAGACATGTTAGAGACCTCAGCAAAGTCACTTTGTCTTCATCTAAATGTAACCATGACAATGTGGAGATAGAAATTGTGACTTGAAACAAAAAACAGAACTATAACATTGCAAATGTATCATCACAAATCATGGGATACTTCTTTTAAAACTTCTTTCAGGTCTTAACGGCTTGTCTTGTTTGAGGCAACATGATGTAGCCTTATTTTTGTTCTTAAAATACATTTTTAAAATTCAAGAATATATTTGTGAGTAAATTAACACGGAATAAGTGATTGAGTGTTTCTTTCATTATGGAATGAGGTTAAAGGTTTTTTTTTTTGTGGCCATGGGCCACATTTAATATTTTGTCGAGGTCAGAGGGCACAGTCTGTGAGGCAATGAGAAGATGATGGAGATTTTTTACCTCATTGGGGGGAAAGGGATGAAATTTTGGGAGAGTCTTTGCTTTAAAAAACTCCAGTATGCCTATTGTAGGACTTGCAGTACAGTTTAAATGCATCTTCTACCTTAACCTGATGAAAGATTGCTTCACCAATTTTTGGGAATAACACTCAAGAGAAAATTTAGAGGGTTGCATCTTAGCCCTGTGGCCACAGGTTTGCCTGTCCTTGGCTTAGTATATTGTATGAACTCAGCCATTATGGTTTATAAAATATAGTTTACAAACCTCAGTAACTGGCCTGATATGCAAACCAGGCCCACCTGCATATGTAAGCAGGTAAATACCCTTTCCCCCCCCCAAAATAAGACATCCCCTGATAATAAGCCCAATCAGGCTTTTGAGCACATGGCAATAAGGCCAAGTGCTTATTTCAGGGTTCAAAAAAAATGTAAGACAGGGCCTTATTTTCGGGAAAACACGGTAGTATTTCTGTAGTTTATCTCTGAAATGAAACAGCATACTTTTATTGCTTGCTAACAGTACAGGTTTACCCTTGCTAGGCTATTTTTAATTTTCTTTTTCTCCCAGTCAGATGACCTCAGGAAAGTATTATTCTCTGGCAATTCTACAAAACAAACAAACAAACAAACAAACAAACAAAAAACAATACAAAAACAAACCCTCTTCCAGTACTTCAGAAACATAATAGTTCCTAGGTCAAGAAAGGAAATTGTCTCCAAGAAAATTTGTTTTCTTCTCAAAATGCTTTAGTACCATGTGAAATTCTGGTCATTGTAGAATGGAAATTGCTACTCCCCCACTACCTCAAACAATTGTTTTGATTGTGACTGGGTGGTTTCTATGAATATTGTTTTAAATAATGAACAATAAACTGCTTTGAAAACCATGAGGCTGAAAAACAGGGTAAAAACAGTTGACATAAATCATATGAAATAATTCGGAATGTTAACTTAATTGGGTTGAAACTAGGAAGTGTAAATTACTGAATAGTCTTAACCTGACAATGATGGCTATGTAAATAGATAAAAATGTAAATGTAAGTACGTAGATGAACAATTGAATAAAAATAAAGAACATATATACATGTCGATACAGTAAACTGTAAAATAATATATGATGTAATGTTATGTTTGCTACGTGTTTTTAATGTGTTTTTGTTGTATTTTTCTTTATTTTGTTTCTAAAAGTCAAAAGTTCAATAAAAATTATTTTTTTTAAAAAAATCATATGAAATGAACCAAGCATTTTTCAAAATCTTTGGAAAGTGTCCATTTGTTTTTTTGTTTTTTGTTTTTTGCTTTGGGTAAATGAACAGATGATAATATATCAATTTGATGCCTTACAGGTGCTGGACTGGGAAGTTTAATACTTGATTATCTGCTGGTTCTTTGGGTAAGTTAGTGGTGTTCATAGCAGATCACAAAGAAACTAAAATGAAGACAGATATGCAATGGCACCATGAAACAAATCTTGTTATTACCTGTTTGTTTCCTGATTTCTGATAAAAGTAAGTAATAACATTTAATGGCATTGCCATCCATGTGTCATCATTTGTCACCCTGACCTCCCATCCTTTCCCTTTGAAGATGTCCATAAGAATGCCATCTTTAAGGATTTTTGCTTCAGATTGGTTTTTCTGTTTTGCATTCCTCCATAATTTTTATCCAATTTATAATTAGGACTGGACTACCTGGTTATGAACATAGCTATACTATCTGATTTGGGCTTTTAAAACCCACTTTTAAACATTTTCCTCCAGGTAGGATGAAATGACATTAAGCAGAATGAAAGCTTAGTTAAAGGACACTGAAAGAAATCAACAGCACTTTGCTTTGACAAACATGAATCTTACTGATCTCAATAGGTCTGCTCTAAGACTAAATTTTGATCCAACTTATTCTCTTCAATCAAATGAAACCTCTTTTCAAGCCTTTTATTAAATTCACAGCAAGAGCTACCTTGAACATTCCGTTTTAAAAGAAATATGGCTTAATTTTTTTTAAAAAACAAGCTTTTCTTTGTAAACAAGCTAATATAATTTTCCTTTCAGTTAGAGATTAATGTTAACAATAACCTATTGTTCCACAGCTTTCACTAGCTTTCATTAATTATTTTTCTATGGGGACCAGATTGAATTTGAAAACTACATTAATTTAAAAAAAAAAAATACAGCTCCAGTAACAGAAGTTAGAAATGGAAAATAACTTACAGATCGTTTAGTACATTTCTTTGCTAATATAGCATTGCTCCCTATGGTATTTTTAAAAAGGCTATTTTTCAGTCCTTTGCCAGGTTTGGTTTGAAATGAGTCATATAAGATGAAAGTCCTTTAGACAGAGGTAAATGTGTTCTCTACAGTTCTTGATCATAGCAACAGAAAATCTGGATATACTATAGAAGAATAAACAAATATGTTACTGGGCTAAAAATATCTGTTTCTTCAGAAGCAGTCTGAAGTCTGCTTTTTGTACCACTGCAATTTGAAGACAGACCTTGCTATGATTGTAATTATTATCTACATTTGTGTCTGATTACAGGTAGTCTTCATTCATCTTCATTCAAGCATTCAACAACCGTTTGAAGTTACAATGATGCTAAAAGAGGAGACTTATGATTGTTCCTCATATTGTGACCATCACAGCATTCTCCATGGTCATGTGATTGTGATTTGGGCACTTGTCAATCAGCTTGCAATTACAATGGTTGCAATATCTTGTGGTCACATGACCACCCTTCGCAATATTTTAATGTACTGCAAAAGTCGCCTCATATGCTTGAGAAGATCTCCCAGCTACTTCTGGAAAAAGCTGTGCAGTGGCTTCATGGTCATTTCAAGGCAGCCTTGAATCCTACTGAAAAGTTAGTGTTTCTGTTTAATATAGAGTTATCCAGGACCCATTTGTGATTACCCTGAACAGTATAGGTATAGAGCAGGGGTGTCAAACTTGTGGCGTCATGTTGTTGTCATGTGATATCATGACTTCCCCCCCTTTGTTAAAATGGGGGTCGGCGTGGCCAGCACATGATGCATCCGGCCCGCAGGCCAAGAGTTTGGCATCCCTCATTTACAGCTTCTCCAAAATTACAATATTTAATGAAGATCAGTAAAAAAAAATGGTTAAATTCACAGAGTTATCAAAGCACTATCATCAGTTAATTTAATTTTAATTACATTCACATTTGAATAAATTGAAAATAATTTTTGTTTTGATCTTGCCTTCAGATTTGTTCCAGTTTCACCCATTTTTTGGGAGTATGGATAATAGAACTTAATTCATCGGCCAGAGAGAGTTGCTGGCTCAAAAAAATGTTGTTTTTTTGTTGGCTTCTTGCCATATAAGCTTTTTCCATAGAGAAAAATGAACCTTCAGGAATTAGGTGGGGATCAATGTGTCCCTCAGTTCTCAAATAAATAAAAGAATATTTTGTTACAAGAGATTATTTTTATACATGCCTGATGTATGCTGTATACATGCCCCTTTTATGTAACTCAACATCCATTTTAGTATTTTCTTTCATCCTCATCTTGTCTTCCTCTGAGATGGACATCTTAGTTGGCTCTTTGCTACCTTCTGTGCCTATCTGCTACTCAGACCCTACTCACAACTCTAACTTTGGAGGAAACTGCTTATTGTAGAGTTATGTCTTGAATAATCTGACAAATACTGTCCATTCAGCATAAGCATAATATTTGCTCTAGATATCGTATGTAATAGTATTGCAGAGAATGAAAATGAAGCTCATTACACTCCTCCAGTTGTTAGCTGTAAAAGTTAATAAGGAATTAAGATTTTATAACATGTTTTATTTTTTAATAATTAACACATGGAGATATAAGAAAAAGTCTATAATTATAATAATGGTTGTTGTACCTGGACATTTTGCTGAGGCAAGCGCGTACAAAGAACTCCACTTTGTCTTGCGGCAAAGCTGTGAACTACTTAGTGTAATGTGCTGCTAGCTCATTTTGTAAGTAATAACGAAGTATTTATAAATAGAAATCTGAAATAAAATGCTACCATATGCTGCAAGCAGTAATCAGGTGCTTGCCCTTGGCAGAGTAAAAGGCCTGTAGAGTTTCAACTCCCACTTGATCATTGTTGAAAGAAGAATATATTCATGTACTCTGTTATCAAGGACCTGAGTTTTCAGTCCTTGGTGGGGAAAAGAGACAAAAGACATTAGTTACACAATTAAAAGCTGCTTTAGAGTCCTCCCAAACTATGAAACTTCATTCAGATTTGGTATCTGTGAATTATTTATCCCCATTTAATTTTTAATAAATGTCCACACACTCTGAATAAAAATTCCACTTTTGAGAGAGACACATGGCTCCTGTTCCAGGATTATATGCAATTATTTCCCAATTATGGTGTACCCTAGGCCTTGAATATTATTCACATGGGTTGTTATGTTTTTGCTTTAAACAAAATCAGCACATACGATGCTGTAATTTTCAAGCGACATAGCAATGGCATTTTAATTTTGGAAAACAAATGTTTGTCTTTCTCAGACAGTCCGCATGGGCACGGCCCCTCAAAGTTGAAATTGTGTTGATGGGCCTGTGAAAAAAGCCATCAACAACTCACCCACTCCAACCAAGATGTGTAGCATAAAAGGAAAAAAAAAACCTTTGAAAAAAAAAAGTAGAAGATGCTTTCCCCCACCCCTCAGAGAATACAAGCACCCTGCAGGTGTTATTTCTCTCATTAAGAGATGGGACCAACTGAAGCTTTTCCTAATGGGCTTTCATAGCATTGCCCCATCACAGCCCCATCACAGATATAATGTAAAGCCCATCCTCATGACTTTAGCACAATGATGGCTATATGATTGCCTAGTGACTTCCATGTGGTTTTTGTTCTCCTGACTAAGGGAGCCTATTAGGTAAACAGCCCTTTATCTCTGCAGCTGAGGGCAAATTCTAAACGGGAAATTGCATCATTGCTTGTTGCGAAGAGAGGCTTGCCGATAGTTACAATATCGGTAACAAGTGAACCCCCAAATTCAGCACCAGCATATCCAATAGCTAAGTATGGGGAGGGGGGCTTCAAAAATTTTAGCAAGGTGTTCTCTGCCCAGTTGCTGGGTGGGCATGGCCTAGTCGGCTTCCTGCACCATGGCGGTGGGGGGGCAGTGATGGGTTGCCCCCGCTTTGCACCAGTTCTATAGAATTGGTTGTAAAACCAGCGGGAGGCTCCGTCCACCGACCCCGACGTCATCAAAACGCTTCTGCACATGTGCAGAAGAGTGCACACATGCATGGCCCCATTGCAAACCGGTAGTAAAGGTAAGTAGAACCCACCCCTGGGGGAGGAGCGTTTTTGCCCTCCCTGGGCTCTGGAGACCGAAAATGGCCTCTCCAGGCTCCGGAGGCCTTCTGGAGACTGGTAACGGGCTCATTTCCAGCATTCCTGAACTTCTGGTAGGCTGTTTTTTGTCCTCCCTAAGTACACTGCACTTATCTGCATCCAAAATAGGCCTTGTGGAGACTCCTGGGAGGGGATGGTTGGGGGGGCGGAGCCAGCCAGAAGTGGGATTTGGGGGTTTTCAAACTGCACAGAATCTTAGCTAGAGGTTCTCCCAAATCTGTGCGAACCCCCAGAAGCCTACCCCTGGTTAAGTACCAATTTTGGGGAATAAACACAGAGGTATTTATGATTTTTCTGCCCTTCCCCTTGGTTTATATATTTATTTATTTCAACAAAGGATTGCCCTCTGGTTTCAGTTCAGCAGAACTCCATTTATACTCTTATGCTCAGGTGACATACGTCTCCATTGCATTCAGAGAATAACACTTCAGGACAAATCTGTAACTGGCTTTGCATTTAAGATTTATTGGGTATTAAACATCCTAATTTCACTATCTCTTATGTTGGCCTTTCGTTTCCAGGAGGATTAGATAAATCTATCCCAGAGACCAGAGTTGGCTCATAGAGCTGCCTATTGTCCGTTCTTGGTATAAACTGTTCAGGTGCAACTAAATCTAATTTCATAGGATGAGGCTGAATAACTAACTTAATTGGAATCCTCTCTCTGCATGTGTAGTCTCTTTGGTAATGTAGTTTCTGAATGCTCATATATACATGGTCTTAAACATAAACTTGAGCAGTAAGCATTAAAAATATAGCGGAGCTAAAATGCTAGAAGTAAATATATTTGGTTGTGTTAGAATTTAAAACTCATTGGAATTCTCTTGTTTTTGTTAGCCAAGATTCTGCATGACTTCAATTGTCTCTATCTTCTTAAAAGAGAAATGAATGTCTGGAGAAATTAATGGAGCAATGCCAAAAGGAGGGGGAAAAAGCCAAGAAATCACTGTATTTTCCTAGAAATAATGAGACAAATCAACCATCCAGAACTTTTTTTGGCTACGGAAACTATTCAGAGTGGTAGGAGTCACAAGAATAAAATCAATAAGACATATTCACAAAACTCAGAGCAGTTCAGAGATTAATAGCCTTTCAAGTTAATTTGATATATTTCCAGTGATATAATTTTAGGTGATGTTTATTAGGACCTTTGTAGCTATTCATTACCTTTTGGTACAGGAAACACACTAATGTGTAAGTTCAAGCAACATTGTGAGCTCAACAAAATATTTAAATTAATGGGAAAAAAATCTGGGCAAATAGGATCTCTTGGGCATGAAAGAAAAAGAAGGCAATGTAAGTAGACATTACTCCAGAAATGATTGAAGGAAATCCTCTTTCTCCCAAAATTTGTGCCTAATGACAGTGGCCGAATCACCATCTTTCAGTCTAATCATTTTCATTCCTCCTCAAGTCAACTGGATACTATAGCAAATGTTCAGAAAGTGCCCTTGAAATCAACAAAATACATCCTCGCATCAAGCCACACATGTAGGAACATTGCATATCCAGACTTCATCCAATGCATGCTGCATTGAAAACTTTTCAAGAACATAGTTATGTTCCCTTCAAAGACAAGGACACAGGTGTTATATTTGTTCTGGAAATCAATTGCCAATCTCACCTCTTGACCAAGAGAACCTCTTTAAAAAGCCAGAAAGCATCATCTTTTTCAATAACTACATTGAAAACAAAATAATTTAATTCTATGGAACTCAACTATTCAGGTCTTCCTTCCTTCCTTCCTTCCTTCCTTCCTTCCTTCCTTCCTTCCTTCCTTCCTTCCTTCCTTCCTTCCTTCCTTCCTTCCTTCCTTCCTTTATCTCACTATCCCAAAACATATTATCTGTTCCAGCCTGACTACTTGTCCTGAAGTAACTGATTTGTTAAACGTGATATTGTTCAGAACTTAAATTAGAGGAAAACCTTTTTTAATGGTCATCAACATGGTGTTTATGATAAGAACATGAAATAGCATACTCCATAATCTGAATTCCATGTGGCAAATGTATTTATCTTAAAATATTATATGTATGTATGTATGTATATGTACATGTGTGTGTGAAATGGATTGCTCGAAAATAAAGCTGTAATTCAAGAAGGGATCAGACTAGTTTTCAGTAAAATCTGTAGAAGTCTGTAAGTGACCGTTGAATAAACAGGTCAGCTTTTCCATTGTTCCTAAAATGCAAGAAGAAAAGACATCGTTTGAAGCTGTTAATGAAAGGGGTTCAAAAAGCTAAGCACAAAGACACAGATGATTCATGTTCACATAGATCCCAACAGTATTTAGCAGGATTTCTCCCATTAATAGAAGTATGTGAATAGTTTTCCATGAGAATACCCCTATTTTGAATGGACTACTTCACCTAATGCTATATAGAAAGGCTATGCTTATACCAGACTACAAACACATACTATCTACTTCACATTTCATGACTCCTAAATCACAGTTAAGGGTCAATTAATTGCCCTCAGGAGCTTCTCTAAGCTCTAATGGCATTAAAAACAGGCTCCCCTAATTTAGTGTTTTCCAAATAAAGTAGAATTAATTTTAAGACTTTTGGTAATTAGAGGAAGGAAAGTTGACTTAAAGTTTACCATCATGTTAGGACTCTGCTCTGAAATTCCCACAATTTCACACAGCCAGTGTTAGAAAAGAAAATTATATTTGGAGCTCCATTGTAACGGCTGATATTCAGTGGTTTCTTTTCTTTTCTTTTCTTTTCTTTTCTTTTCTTTTCTTTTCTTTTTTTAGAAATAAGGAAGATTAGAACAATTGCAAGTGAATCTGAGCTGCAACATGGGTGTGAAATCCTTCATGTTGTAATATAGTCTTCTCGCTCATTGTTCTTTCATTAAATATTCTCTTAGATTCCTTTTTGCCTTTTGATATATATATATATATATATATATATATATATATATATATATATATATATATATATATATATATATATATATATATATCACCTGTAATTTCCATGGCAAGAAAATGAAGTTTGACATTAAAGAGATTTTAATGAAATTCTACACCATCCTTGAAAACTTCAATCAAGGCAAGATTATTCAACCAGTTTTGCAAATCCTTAAAGCTGCTGTTTCTTTCTCTTCTTTGCCTTCCTCTTCCCCACTGCTGATTGGAAGGAGAATTAGGACAGACAAAAGAAAGCACTTCTTCACATAGCATGTAATTAACCTTGGAATTCATTTACCCACAAGGCACAGCGATCACCACTAGCTTGGATGGCTTTAAAAGGAGCTTGCAGAAGCTTATGGAGAACAGATCTATTAAGGGCTACCAGTTTCAAGACTGTATATCACTTTCAGATTTGGGTCAATGTTATCTCTGGGTTGGGTTGGTCCTCCCCATCCCCAAAGCAGTTGCATCTCCTACTTATGAGCACCACAAAAGCATCTTATTGAGCATGGTGAAAAACAAAATAGGTTCTGGCTTTCTCCAAGAAGGGTCGGTCTTCTTACATTCTATCTATGGCCATGTGTTGTGCATGTACAAGCATACACATGCATTCATATGTGGATAAAAATATGTGGATGGACATATACATGTAATGTAATTTGTGTCGAAGTACATTAGTATTTTTTAATTGTGGATAGTGTGTGAACATGAAGTCCTTGACTTACAACCATAGTGAAGCATTAGAAGCCATATGTAATAACAGTCATACAATGGATGAGTCATGTGACTGACCTGACTTTTGTGGTAGTTGTTATGCATGGGATGGTCATTAAGTGAACCAATGATTTGCTATGGTGGCAGTTTAATAAAAAAACAGAACTGGCATAGTGTAGGTAAAGAAGTGCTTTGTTTTTGGCAAAACAGTCACAAAAGGCAATTGTGTGATTGCAGGACACTGCAAATTGCTATAAATGTTGCCAGGCATACAAAGTTTGGCCATGCGACTACAGAGGAAGACCTGACTGTCAGAGTTTTGAATCCCTGTTATAAGTCCTCCTTTTGGGAGTTTGTCATACCTTGAATGGTCATTAAGTGACCACTTGTAGCTTGAGGACTACCTGAAATCTCTGGTAAACAACATGATTACAGGCTTATGTCGCCAAATTGAAAAAGGATAAGTGTTTTTGTCACATGTAAATGCCTTATTCTCTAATGTGTAAATAGTATATGAGCGGGGTATCAAGGGTTAATTTATTCTTCACTTCTTAATGTATTCATAATTCACCACTCCCACTCCTAGCTCCACCCATTGTATATATAAGGAGCTGTATGCACCCATTTCCCTGCTTCTATCTGTGAATATTCAGTGAATATAGAATGCCTAATGTAAATAAAAGGAGAAATATTTAAACCTTTAACTCTTACTAGATTTATTGAGTCTGATCCTGAAAATATTGCAACAAGCTGGTAGCAGAGGATGGTTAATTGACTCAATAAAAAAAAATTAAAAATGTCTAAGAGAGATAGGCCCAACACCAGGGCATACAGCAAAGAAATGGAAACGGACCAAGAAATAATCGACGAATCCACAAACGCGATTTCGAGAGAATCCGAAGAATACACCACTGAAGACGAAGAAATAATAGATGAAAATGATGATCGGGAGGAAATCGAAATAGAAAACAACGAACTCAGGTCAGAGATATTAAAACTATTAAAGAGCCAGAAGAATGATGAAAGCCTCATCGCGAACCTCCAAGATATGCTGAAGAACAGCGGAGCAGCGAGAGAGAAGCACATCACTACCGAAAAACCAAAAGACCCGAAAATAGTGAGTGATATGACTGCAGAAAAAAATACTATGAAGAAGAAAAACGGTGATCCCGCGTGAAATTTTGAATGGCAGCCATCTTGGTTTCAACAGACCTCCAGGGTGAGCGAAGCAGAGCCAATCAGAAAACCCGATTCAAAATTTCTGGCGCGAAAAACATTACTAGACAACGAAAACGAAAAAGAAAATGCAAACACCTCAGAAGAATCAGAATCGGAAAGTGAAGGCGATTCAACAGATAATCAGATAAGATCAGCAATGAAAACGCTTTTTGCTGCATTTGGGCCAAAACTAAAAATTACCAAAAAGCTAACTAAGAAGCAAGCGAGCAAACCAATGCTTCAAAACCTATCCGCTCCCATCCTGACTACGAGAGCGCCGACACCCGAACCCAGAGAGCCCTGCCGATACCGCCCCACGCCACAGACCGAAACAAGCACCAACGCTCTCAAAAGGAGAGGAAGAGCTGCCGCCATCGTCAGGACTCCCAAAATCGAGCCAGAGACCGATTCATCTGAGGAGGAGCAGAACGAGCGAGCCGCAGCGACGAGAACCTCTCACGACGACTCCAGGAACGAAATGGACAACGCGCATGCGCAAGACTACGCAGACCGTCCAGGAAGACATGAATTGACGAGAAGACCGTGCAGGCTCGTTGCGAGCATCCCCATGCCGTTCTGTAACTTTCAGCATTTACGAGACCACGGACTACCTCAGGTTGTAAGTAATGGACCTAATAATGTCGGAAATTTGCCCAGTGACTTCCCAAAGCTGAGGATAGATGGCATTAATTTACAAGAATGGTATCAGCAGCTCCAGGTTGTCTTTATGAAAGAAAACTTACTGTTCTTTATCACTAGTCCCCCAAAAAGACCTTGGACTCTAAAATTAGACTGTTTACACCATAGAGCATTTTTCTTATTAATTTCTAGTGTATCTCCTACTATGTATCACAGCATTAAGCAAAATCTGACTGTTTCAGAAATTATTCAATGTATGTTCAATTTATTTCACAGTGACAGTGTAGCTACTACCACAAGAATGTCTAAAGTTTTCTTTTCATCTAGGATAAAACCAGGGGTTTCCATAAGTGAGCACTTAATATCTTTAAACAAAATAAGAGCTGAACTGCATTTAAGGGGGGAGGTGATTTCAGACCAAACAATGAAAAGTGTTATCATCAACTCACTTGACCCATCATGGGATAATTATATGTCACATTTAGACACAATCAATCTAGGATACTTATCCATAGAAAGTCTGTCCAATAAGTTAATAGCAGAAGACAATTCAAGGAGGAATCGCTCTAACAATCACATTGAGCACAAACCATATAGAAAAGTAGCTTTTCAAGAAAAATATAATGAAACTTTTAGATGTCACAACTGTGGATCCAGGGAACACAATAGAAGAGATTGCCTCAAAATTTCAAAAGAAAGACATAGGTCAGAATACAGAAACAAATACAATTATAGACAGTCTTCCATTGATAGACATAGATATAGAAGCCCACCAAATTACAAAGAGAATAGAGTGGGCAGAGATAATTCAAAGGATAGAAAATCTGGTTCACTGAATGGGTTAAATAAACAAGACAACATTAACATACAGCAGACTGAGAACAATAATTGGCTTATTGATTCTGGAGCAACTAATCACACCACTAATAACAAAAATATATTATCTTCATTTGTAGAGGATAAATTTGTAATAAAGGTAGCTAACCAAGAAAAGGTTCAAGTATTAGGTAGAGGGAATGTAACCTTACCTGGCCTAGGAAAAATAGAGGGGGTATTACTAATACCCGAAATACCTCATAACATACTAAGTGCCATAAAACTAAGCAGAAATTCTGATATTAACATTGTTTTTTCTAAAGGAAAAGCGACTTTGGAGAGAAATAAAATAGATATAGGCACTGTGATGATTAAAGGAGGCCTACCTTATTTAAGAACAAAGGAAAAATGGTTGCACAACATTGATTCAAATATGGAAGATTGTATTGAAGTAGATGATGAAAACATTAGCAACAGTGACAATGATGAATGTAAAATATCTCATGATCACAAAGATGCACATAATGAAAAAAAACCAAAAATAGGTAAGCCAATTCATGATGAGTGTGCTCACATTTTACATAGGAAGTTAGGACATGCCAGTTTTCCTGTAGTACAAAAAATGACTGAACACGCAGAAGGTGTTAAAATAAAAAATTGTGAAAACTATTTGGAATGCTCAGTATGTAAATCTACAAAACTAAAAACTAGCCCCAGGCCAAGGAAATCAACTAGGTCAACCAACAAAATTTTTGATTTAGTACACATGGACTTAGTTGGTCCACTAACTCCATCAATCACTTATAGAAAACGTTACTTCTTAACCATAGTGGACGATTATAGTCGCTATGGATTTGTTTATACATTAAAACACAAAGATGAAACTTTTCAGAAATTTAAAGAATTTTATAAGCGCGTAGAAACACAACACAATATCAAAATAAAACAAATCATGACAGATAGGGGATGTGAATTCATGTCTAAAGAATTCTCCCAATGGCTGAAGGACAAAGGAATGTTACATTACACATCTAGCCCATTTTCTGCGTTTCAGAACGGGATTGTAGAGAGGAAGAACTCAATGTTACAAACCATGATTAGATGCACATTGGAAGATGCTGGCTTAAGCAAACAATTCTGGTCAGAAGCCCTAAATTATTCCAATTACACTCAGAATAGAACCTGGTCCAGCATTGTAAATAAGACACCATATGAGGTGATGTATAATAGGAAACCAAAATTGGCACACATGCACATATTTGGAGTCACTGCAGACGTACACATACCTAAGCAATTAAGAAGAAAGGGAGAAAATGTGTCCAGAAGACTCAGATTTATGGGATATGAGACAGGCACTAAAGGATACAGATTCATTGATAATAATAACAAATTTATAGTTTCCAGAACAGCTGTGTTCCATGAGCAGGCCAACTGGTCTAAAATACATCTTAATGAAATATTTCCAAGTAACAACAAAGATACAAAATCTCAAGAGAAAGGGACTATAGAAAAACAAAATGACAACAAACATAGAAACAAAACCAAAACATGGACAAATAGCCAACACAAAATAAAGACAGACACACTAACAAAAAGGGAAGCAAGATATTTGCATGATAATAATAGTAAGCCTGAAAAAACAATTAGAAACACCAGAAATCAAATGCCAAATAAATACAAGGATTACATAATGCATATGGATGGTGAATCAACAACACCTAATACATATGAGGAAGTGTTAAAACTTCCTCGTAAAGAAAAAGAAAAATGGGAATTGGCAATGAAAAAAGAGATGGAAAGTTTACAAGGATTAAACGTATTTACTCCTGCAATTGCACCAAAAGACAAAACAATTATTGGTACTAGGTGGATATATAAAATTAAAAACTTAGAGGGAGGCAATACTCTATACAAAGCTATACTAGTTGCACAAGGTTATGCACAGAAATATCCGGAGGACTATACTGACACATATTTCCCCACAGTAAGAACTGAGAGTGTCAAAACAGCTCTAGTAGTAGCATCAGCACTCAATCTCGATGTATTTCAATATGACATACAGACTGCGTATCTACACGCAAAACTAGATAAGGAAATATATGTAAGAGCACCTCACAGTCAATACACAAACAAGAATGAGACTTGGTTGTTAAACAAGAGTTTATACGGGTTAAAACAATCTGGTAAACGATGGTATGATTGTTTAGTAAAAGTACTTAAAACTATGGATTTCAATGCTACTACTGCTGATAACTGTTTCTTTGTTAAAAAAGGTGATGATTACATAGAATTTGTATTGATCTATGTGGATGACATTTTATACATAGGTAAACATAAAGAGAGAAGAGAAACATTTGTAACTAAACTAAATGAACATTTCTCATTGAAATCTTTAGGCAAAGTAAATAAGTATCTTGGTGTTCAAATTAATAAGACTAAAAGAGGATTCAAACTTACTCAGAGAGATAAGATCATAGAGCTCTTAAACAAATGCAATCTAAGTGATGCCAAACCTTGTGATACTCCTATGCAGACTGACTTCCTAAGAAATGCTGATGAATCATCTCCTGAATTCAAAGATAACACGTTTTATAGATCAGTCATAGGTTCACTTCTTTATATCTCTAATTGGACAAGACCTGATATCGCTTTACCCCTCAATTTATTGTCCAGACATGTCAGCAAACCAACAATGTACCATTGGGAAGCTGTTAAAAGGATATTAAGATATTTGAAAAATACATTAGACTTTTGTTTGATGTTAGAACCTAATAATAATAAAGAACCAAACCTCACATGTTACGCAGATGCAGATTGGGCTGGAGACACCTCATGTAGAAAAAGTACATCCGGTTATATATTCCTCTTAAATGACTGTCCAGTTTACTGGTACACTGGCAAACAAGAATTAGTAGCCACTTCAACGACAGAAGCAGAATATGTTTGTTTATCCAAGGCTGCAAATAACCTTGTATGGTTTAATGATTTAATTTCAGATG
This sequence comes from Pituophis catenifer annectens, assembly GCF_029215685.1. Classification (NCBI taxonomy): domain Eukaryota; kingdom Metazoa; phylum Chordata; class Lepidosauria; order Squamata; family Colubridae; genus Pituophis; species Pituophis catenifer. The sequence goes on from NW_027256883.1 coordinate 138,260,149, forward strand.
TTTGGAAAAAACCTGCTTTACCTTTTGTTATGCATGAAGACAATAAAGCAGCTATTGAAATATCTAGATCTGACGCCATTGGACAAAGGTCCAGACATATAGATATAAAATTTAAACATGTGAGACAATTATCTCAGGATGGATTTATTAAAGCAGTACATTGTGAAACATCAGAACAATTAGCTGACATACTGACAAAGCCTTTACCTTCTAAGCAGCATAAATACTTGACTTCCAAGTTATATGTTTTGTATTGTCCTGAATCTGAATGTAATTGGTGTAACATAACGAATCGGCATTTAGAGGGGGATTTGTCACATGTAAATGCCTTATTCTCTAATGTGTAAATAGTATATGAGCGGGGTATCAAGGGTTAATTTATTCTTCACTTCTTAATGTATTCATAATTCACCACTCCCACTCCTAGCTCCACCCATTGTATATATAAGGAGCTGTATGCACCCATTTCCCTGCTTCTATCTGTGAATATTCAGTGAATATAGAATGCCTAATGTAAATAAAAGGAGAAATATTTAAACCTTTAACTCTTACTAGATTTATTGAGTCTGATCCTGAAAATATTGCAACAGTTTTTTAAAAAATTGAAATAACTGATTTCTTTCTTCTTTTGGTTTTGTTGACTCATTTCTTTGCTGATAAGTGGATGTGCTTTAATTCTACCTGAATCTTGATTATGGCAGAAGAGTCAACCAAATTTAGGATTAAAGGCATTCTCTGAATAGCAGTTTTTTTTTAAACACAATAAATATATTGTTTTTTGTTAGATGATGATGATGTTATCTATTGGCGATTCTATGGGCTAGGTGTCTCCACATCTTCTGATCTTGTACTATTTCTTTGAGTTTTTCTATGCTTTGGCTAGTGTCAGCTTTGATGATGTCCAGCCACCGTGTTCTTTGACAACCTGGTTTCCTTTTACCACTAACTCTTCCAAAATAGAACTAATGTGTGGAAGATCAAGAGGATTTGGGATACATGCTGTAGGTAAAGAACTGTTGAGCAAAAATGTTCTGTGCAACTTGAGGATTTGGCTATAGGGAAGGCAAATATTTATGCAAGGAAAGGAATACTGTGACTGGAATCTTGATTATTAATACAAAAAGTTTTTGTAGGTAGACAAAGAAGTTTTGAATTTCGCATGCTGATTTGTAATGAATAACTAAATCTAATGAAGCCAGAGTAATAACTTTGGTAGCAACATTTACCTTTCAAATGTGGTAATAGCCTTATATTGTATATACTCTCTTATATCTGTTTCTGAATCCCAACAAATCCAGTGGTTTTCATTTTTAATTTGACATACGTAATAATCTATTGTTAACCTTTTATGTTATGCATTATATGGGACTCAGCACTAGCAAGTTTCAAGACTTGTGCTTCATGTTTTTCCTTCATCAAGTCATGTAAATCTAAGTTTCTGGAGATAAGAATATAATAATCTACTGCAGGAGTTGAAATCAAAGATAGAAATGCATACCCATGTCTGCACATGTGGTGGTTCCAGCAGAATAGACAAAATAAATGCTTTTGTCACTCAAAAATAATGCACCTCAAATATTTGTCATGAAAGCAGGGTAATGCAATAATTCTCACACTGTTTTCCATGTCAGAAGCCATAAAACGAAACTCAAAACAAATAGAAACAAAGACTCAATATATGATATTTCATTGGAAGTATAGGTTCTTGTTGGTGTGATGTTTACTTCCAAATATTCCATGAATCCTTAAAGTGCATCCACGAGAATCTGTGCTCTAATAGTTCTTGTGCTTCTAAATGCCTTCCTGCTGAGTTGGAGACATTCTATGGATTTTATTTGTGCCATTGCTTCATCAAATCCTAAAATGGTACTGTACTAAATTATGACGAGCATTCAAATAAATCCCATTATGGTTTTAGCCTTAGGTCTCTGACAGATGATCTAAAAACCACTTGCTTTTCTTAATGCTTTTGTTGTTAGAACACCTAAGTCACCATTTGTCATCCCCATTACTGTAGTACCTTTCTGTAGTATGGTTTGCCACTTTTCATTGCTTTTTAATTTTTTAAAGAGGTTAATGGATATGGGAAGAACAATGGAAATACATGCAAAGTATGGCCAGTCATGATAAAGAGGATATTTTAACATAAAGGCAACGAGGGGAAGTTTTTTAAAAAAATATTGCATATTGACTGATTAATCTTCCCATTGTTTGCTCAGGACGTTTCCATTTTATTTTTTTTTACTGTTGTCCAGTTGTCTTGAATGAAAAAGAATTAGAGCGCTTTCTGTAAGGTGTCTGTGGAGATTCTCAGTCATCCAGTCATAGTTGTTTCAAAGGTGTTTTTTTCCCCTGTATGGTGATTTTTCTCTTCAGTAGCAAGTCTTTGAAAAATGTACTAAGATAAATTTCCGAAATCTCTGTTTCTTTGCTTTTCTTCATCCTGTATTTTTGGTTTTCTGTTGTCTTGCTAGCAGGATGCCTCTTGTACCCTTTGCCTTCTAACTCCTAATGCTTCACTTGGTAACGGATTGCCATACTCTTTTTTTTTTAACTAGCAATTGCAACTTTGCTAGGGTTCAAAGTGGATAGCTTATTTGAACGGGGTTCACAGGCTTTGTTCTGCAATGCCAGTGGGATGCCATGATGAATAATAAACATTTGAGGCTTCTCAGTGCATTTATTAATAGCTTTAAAAATAAATCCTCCTTTATAGCCATTCCCAGAATAGTTTCAGATGTACAAATGTTCACAAATATACATGCACAAACGTTGCAACTTTGTATGTGGTGGATTCTAAAGCATGAAAAGATGCTTTTTAATTCATAGAACACTGGAAATTTGGGGGCCAGTATCCCAGTGAGTGGTCATCTTGAAGCATAAAGAATAAAAAAAGGATTGGCTGGTATTCTCTGCATTCAGCACTAATTGTTTGAAGATGTTTCCTGAGAGCCCTAGATTTGCAAGGGTACAGAATGAACCTTTTTAGATTTGCAGATCATTCTGAAAGTGCAGGGAAATTGTAGCTTGTTTTTAGACTGCATTGCACATGACTGGCCAGTGAAAAAACTTTGTGATGTGTCAGAATCTCCATGTTAGAAAGGAAGCACACCAATTTTGGACTCTTTTTTTTTTTTTTTTGTGGAATAGGGATTAAAGCATTAAGATATTGAAGAATGGACACCAGTTCCAAAATGCCTATCCATCTGCTTTTCTTTGTTGAAAGATTTCTTTATATGTTGCGTTAGAAATGTACATAGGGAAAATGAGGCTAAATCTAAGAATGGAGATATTAATCTATTCCTTATCTATATTAGATTTTCATGTGTTCATTCATAAACCCATGGCATCCAATTTCTGCATCATTCTATCATTAAATGAAATGAAACACAGAGATATTTGCATGAGATGTGACTAATTAAAATAAGGCCTGGTGTTGTTTAAATAATATTCATCTGGGTTTTTAGAATTAAAATCTTTTTAAAAAAGGGGAATAATTGCTTATAAATATTGAAACAATACTTTTAAGCTCTATTTCACTTTGGCTCCCCGCCCCCTAAAATGATAATAGGATATAACTGACAAAAATTAAAGGTTGACAATTACTAAGTAAACATTAACAGAGTATTTTCAAATGACTTTGTCAATCTGGTGGACATTTTAATCTATCATTCTAAACATATTTCCATCCTGTTATTAATATGGATATTAACTATTTTTTTTCTCATAGGAAGTGGAAAATGTAATAGAAACGATTCAAATTTAACTAAAGTGAAACAGTTTTCCTTGTTTTTTTTCCAGAAGGTTGGATATTTAACTGAAAGCAAATTTTCAGCAGAATTTGTAATATATGCAAACATTGGGCACATACCCAATGGGGTATGTTGCTCCCTTGGGTAGCAAGGGAGCAGGTTCTGACCAGTTCTGGAGAACCAGTAGCGGATATTTTGAGTAGTTTGGAGAACTGGTAAATACCACCTCTGACTGGCCCCGTCCCCATCTATTCTCTACCTCCCGAGTCCCAGCTGAACAGGAGGAAATGGGGATTTTGCAGTAACCTTCCCCTGGATTAGGGAGGGAATGGAGATTTTACAGTATCCTTTCCCTGGAGTGGGGTGGGAATGGAGATTTTACAGTATCCTTCCCCTGCCTCACCCACCAAGCCACGGCCACCAAGCCATGGCCACCAAGCCACGGCCACCAAGCCACGGCCACCAAGCCATGCCCACAGAACCAGTATTAAAATTTTTGAAACCCACTCCTGGCACATACGTATGGTTTTGTTTACATTAGTCTAAGAGAGATGAAAGAATCTTTTTAAGCATAATAAAGCATCAGTGAGACAAGTGAATTTTAGTTCTCACACTGTTCTGAATTCAGTTGGAAATAGCATCCACTCCTGTGGATTCAGTTAATCAAGAATTATGTTTTCCTCAAGGTAGCTGCATCCAAGGATAACTTTGAAGAAGCTTTGGGAGATTTGAGTTGAGCCAATTGGTACAATTGGAGTTTATCAAACAATGTCACTAAGCCTATTTAGGACAGCTGTAAACTTGCCATCTCTACAAAATCCGTATCTTCTAAAGCTAAAGAAATACAGTGCTTGTAGAAAATTTGATTGGTGAAAAAAAAATACGAATAATGATAATACCTTTATTCTAAATTCAGTCCTGGCATTATTTAAGCATGGATGTGAAAGTATTTATTTCTCATGCCAGAATATCAGATGATATTATTAACACATTAGTCAATGCCTGTTTATCACTTATGGGGTCTGGGTAAATTCTCAGTGCCTCTTCTCTATGTATGTTAAAATAGTGATTTCAGGAGGAAGTCATAAAAAGCTTACTAGCTGATTCTTGGGAAAAATAAAGATATATGCATACAATAATTGACAAACGGTCTGGTCAACAGGAAGTTGATAGAAATTATTCTTCTTTATTTGGAAACACTCAGCTGTCTATCAGAAATAGTTCCTCTTCCCCATTGCATTTAATCAGGTGAAATACTGTTACATATTGGTGTTACCTTTGCCAAGGTGAGCTGACCTCATTCTTTAGTAAGCCTTCCTCCCTCCTCCCTCCCTCCCTTCCTCACAATAAAGGCTTAAATAAATTAAATGTTGCTATGGCCACTTTTCAAAGAAAGCAACAACAATAGCACTTTGACTTATATATCGCTTCATAGCACATTACAGCACTCTCTAAACAGTTTACAGAGTTTGCATATTGCCCGCAACAATTTGGATCCTCATTTTACTGACCTTGGAAGGATGGAAGGCTGAATCAATCTTGAGCCAGTCAGGGTCAAATTTCTGGCAACGAGCAGAGTCAGTCTTCAATACTATATTCTAACTACTGCACCACCACATTTCTGGTCCCTACACTATATATATACTGGTATATATTGTCTTGATAGATCAAATTAGCAGAGTGACGAGCAGAGATCAAATTAGACTGACGAGCAGAGTCAGTCTTCAATACTATATTCTAACTACTGCACCACCACATTTCTGGTCCCTACACTATATATATACTGGTATATATTGTCTTGATAGATCAAATTAGCTCAGCATTCTTTGCAATCCAAGTAGCTAGAAAACCTTTTAACATCGATGCATGGACTTCAAGTTCAACAATGCCTCTGGGTAGAACATGAAGTCTTAGGTCATTTTGTAGAAACTTCAATTCATGCATGCTGGAAAGTTTAGGAACTTTGGTCAAACTTTGGTTAAGTAGCAAGCCAAAGAATAAGCCTAATCAACAAGTAAATGATGAATCTTTTATAGACTCAAGACGATCGTTATTGTAATGGACATTAAAAGACACATGCATTTGTCAACCTATTAAAATCAATGTTATTATCCAAATGGATTTACAAACATTAAATACATCTTCCCATAAAGCATAAATAATGTAGTCCTATTTTGATCTTATTGAAGGTTCCCATGCAAGAGAATACATATTAATAATGTTTTTGGCTGACAGCCATACAAGTCTGAATGGAGTAGTCATGTTTATCAACACTGAGACTGGCTTCCTTTTAGTTGTTGCATATCAAATTAAATTTGTTCATATTTGTATGCTCATTTGAGCTTTTGACTGAGCTAGGAATAAAAAGGGACATGCTGTATGTAGGAAATGGAAGTGGGCTGTAATCAGCAAGGAGATATATAATCAAAAAGCTAATATCTGCAGAAAGAAAATTTGAGATGCTAAAGTGCATAATGAAATTAGACTTGGGACAGAAGCTAGAAACAACAATCACAACAATAACCACAGAGCCTTTTTAGGGCTACATCAGTAGGGAAAAAAAGGAAAGTGGTGTATCCTTTGCTATGATATTCCTATAGCACAGAGCAAGTGACAAACTTCAACAGAACTTTTTAACAATATTTTGCTCTGGTTCTATTGTCAGAGAAAAATTATATTAATTTTTAAAGATCAGACCAGAATAATTGGCCAAACTAAGTAAAGATATGGTGAGGGAGAATCACAGATAATATAGATAAGTTGAAATCTTTAGGACCATATCACAATCACATCCAACAATCTTGAAGGCATTTCAAGAGATCATCCAAATGACCCTTTCAATGACATTTACAAAATCGTGAAGGACAGATGTAGTATCAGAGGACTAAAGAAAGATAAGTTAATCTTGTTTTCAAAAGGGGTTTAAAAAGACTATCTAAGTAACTTTAAAATGATCAGCTTGATGTCAACCTGAGCTCCGGATGCTGCCACACGGTCCATTACCCAGGTCGTTAAAACACAAAAGCCTAATTGGCACAAAGCTAGGACCTCAGCCACACAGGATGTTACGAAACAGCCGACTAATCTGCAAACATCAACTCCATTAACTAATCAAGATGTAACAACACAGCCAACCAACCCGCTTACAACAACAAAGCCAGCACTCCCCACCTCCCCACCAGTATTTATAGAGAGATGGCATCTCCGATCACGCTTTGCTTGCACATGCACAAAGCCGAAGACACCAGCCTGAAGATGATGAGTGGGACTTCGTCGAAACGTTGCCAAGATACTCTCAATCTTATACGGGAAAAGACCCGAATACACCAAGACTTGCATATCTGTACCCATGAAAATCTACAAAAACAAATATATATATATATATATATATATATATATATATATATATATATATATATATATATATATATATATATATAGTTTTATATGATTGTGCCACATGATTGTGTGCTCCTAAGTGTGAATAATTTTTCAGCTACTGTAACTTGGCAGTAATATAATCTTTTTCTTGCAACCTAGGATGGTCAGAGTTACAATTTTTAATGTTCAAAAGTGATGGTTATATATTTTTTTCTTTGCTTTTTTAAAAAATGTGTCTCAGTTCTTTATTTCTTGTGAGACTGCTTTGTTTCCAAGATGGGAAGAGATGGTGCGCCTTGTTAAAAGACTTTAGAACAGTCATTTTTGCTTGCTTGCTTGCTGTCTGTCTGTCTGTCTATCTATCTATCTATCTATCTATCTATCTATCTATCTATCTATCATCTATCTATCTATCTATCTATCTATCTATCTATCTATCTATCTATCTTATCTATCTATCTTCCTACTTTATTTTTTTACAAAGTACTCAAAGCTATGAACATATCCAAGACACCAGGGATGGGTTCCATTTACCTTTACTACCAGTTTGCAAGTGCATGCGGCCCTCCTGAGCTCCGTTTTCACTGGCAGAGGCACTGCAGGCCGGGCCTTTGTTGTTTCCAGGACCAGCCAGCAGGCCATATCTAAGCACCTTGCAGGCCAGATTTGGCCCACGGACGTTGACTTTGACACCCCTGGTCTAGTCCATTCACTTAGGTATGACCCTGCAGGTTACATCTTTTCTGAAGAATATCAACTGATCTGATGTCGAGAAAAAAAGAATCATGTACTTCTGGGACCAAACCAGGATCCATTTTGTGTGCATTGGTCTTCAGTATATGCTTATCTATTATCTCTTTTATAAACCAATTTAAGGAGGGTGAAACAGCTGATTTTATAGTAAGTGTTTTCCAAAGACATAATTAGAATGCTAAAAAAATCCCATTAGTCCTGTATTCAGTATGCTACAATAGTTGATGTGACCTATTAGTCAAATTCCTGGGGCTTTTGCTTTAAAGGTTTTGCACGTTTTAGTTTATTGTGGGTAAATACATACAGATAAGAGCACAGACAAAAATTTCATACAGACAGGGATATTGATTTTTCTCTTCAGAGGGTTCATCTTAAGTGATAATGATACTAGCAATCACTTAAAAGATTTATATCTCATAATATCACAGATTCACACAAATCAGCTTAATAATTCTCACACAGAATTCCCATTAGATGATCTAACTTGACCCAAAAATTATAATAATGTATTACAGCAGAAAAGGAATTAGATGTTTTGAAGGATGGCATCTTATGAAATATGGAACGAAGAGAGAATACGATTTCAGACATCAAGTTGTCAAGGTCATATCCCTAATTTTTAATCCTATGGCTATATTCTTTCAAATATATCCTCTAAATACTTAACACCTTCCTGTTTTACCCCAAGCTTGCTTGTCATTTGTTCAGTGTTACCATGTCTGAAAAATTGGTGCATAATTAAGCATCACACAATAGATACACAATGCATAGCCAGAATACTCTTATTTAAATATTCATGCATTAAATAGATTCCTCAGGGTTTAATGAACAATACAAGATGAATATCATGGAAAAAAATGGATATCTTTAGATGAGGTTTTATTTTATTCATTCTCAGCTCTCTTTCCTGAAAACAAGGAAAGAGGCTATTCTATTGTCACCATTAAATAAGGAAAAAAAGTGAATGACAATACATTCTTTTCATTCTTTATTTGGTGGAGTGAGTTCTGTTGTTTCATTCCAACCTCCCACAGACTGAATCCGAGGTGCTTTAGGGACTTTAGCCAGAGAAGGTTGTATACTAGAAACTATGCTCCTGACCTCTTTTCTTTCATTTGAAAGTATGTTCATCACAGTTCTATTTAAAATTGTTTGATTTAATATAAATCTCAGCCAACTATAAAACAAATGACGTTGAGATCTGTTGAGGAAAAATGATGGGGGTGCAATCTACACGCATGATTTGGGAATTCTCATTTTAACCTTAAGATATAGTTGGATTGACCCTGTTCTAAGCATTCATGGCTCATTTCAATATCAGACTATCTTCTATGCAAGTGGTTGTTAGCATGATGTACGCTGAGGCAATAAGTTAATCACATTTGAAATTTAAACATCATATTCTCCCCAACATGGCTTTAGTAAGAAAGACAGTGATACAAGTGATTTCCTCTGTTTTAAAAAATAATAATCCATTCAGTCTTTTGATGGTAACTCCCAGTCTTTTAGATATTAATGGTCAGTTCAGAAGGAAACAAACAAACAGATGTCTTTGATCCATTATGAATATATCCTTACTCAGCAACTCTTTACCGGAGACAAAGACTTGATGAGATTATGGATGTTAAGGTCTCACCTTCTCCAACATAGTCAGCCAACACATTCAATTGCTACAGTTAATTATTCTCCTGTGCCTCCTTACTCACATTTGGACAGGCAACTCTCAGTGAAACAAAAGCATTTATTCAATGGAGGCTTCCTGCCAGATGGAATATACTTTTCTCATTGTTGTGGTGCCCTCATAATGTTGTGGCACTTGGGACATCTGATTCCTAAGTAGGTTTTGGGGTGAAAATGGGGCACACTGAGGCTGAAAATGGGAATGCATTTTATGGTCAGGTGCGTCTTATGGAGCAAAAAATACGGTATTTCCTTCCTGATAATTTGACTTCTATCAGATTATCATGGAAGGCAAAAAAATGAGCACAACTCTAAGGAGGAAGATCACCCATTTAATTGAGACAATAGTTGTGACATTCCAACTTGGAAAAAAGAGGAACAGAAAACAATAAAATGGTAAGACATTTAATGAAAATTTTGAACTGCGGAGCAGGAAATTCTTGGACTCTGATTAGGATTTTAGGACCACAAAAGGAAAACCAGATAAGCTTTGTCTACATAAACACAGTTTTTTTTTAATTGTTAGGAAAAGCCACACAATTAGAGGTAGTAGTAGTACTGGAAACAGTTCTTGTATCCTTGCTAATGAGTGTTGGAATCTTGATAGAATTTGGCTCATGTTTCCAAATTACAGAAAACATTGGTACTTTTGCTGTTATATGGTTAATGTTTTCCTTATTGGGTTTACTTCAGACAATAAGATGGAGCTTGGTCTTTGCTGCCATTGGTCAGATTCATTCTGCCTTTGTTAAGGTGAGCAATTTTCCTTTCTTTTAGGCAAGGGAAGGATCAAGAGCCTTGTTTTGGGAAAGGAATAGTTTACTTAGGTGTGACAGGTAAACAGGTAAACTAGAACTGGTCTCTGACCTAGCAGAAGGATACGCCCTAAAAATAATTTCTCTTTTCATTTTAGCCATCACATTGCAATATTTTTATTCACTGTAGAAAATGGATGATACAGGTTAAAGAAAATGTCTTGCCTGAGTGGATATGCCATTTGTGTTCATGCAGTTAAAAAATGGGTTCAACTGCTGGCTGACATATTTTATAAAAAGGATTAGATGTGCAAAGTCTATATAGCATTTTATCTCCCACTATCTTGTGGGTGGCCTCTGATGGATGTGACCAGATGTCATTTCTCTTGTTATTAGCCAGCCTAGGCCATTTCTTCCTATTTGTTTACCTTCTCCATTGGCACCAAGTTATTTTCTTCCCCTGCTACTGAAACCTACCACTCTACATGTTTCCAACACATCACAAGAGAGGAAAGCAGAACATCACTATTGTATTTGGGGAAAGATGAGCCCTAATGGTGTTATTCTCTTTTAACAGTATCCTGAAATGGCCAGACTGCCATTGTTTCATTTGCAGCAGAATTTAATTCTGTTCCATCAATAGTATTCTGAAATTGAATCAATATATATCTTTACCTGCAGATGGGGTTGGGGGAATAGCAACAGCAATAGCTCTTAGACTTATATACCGTTTCACAGTGCTTTTACAGCCCTCTCTAAGCGGTTTTACAGAGTCAGCATATTGCCCCCAACAATTTGGGTCCTCATTTTACCGACCTCGGAAGGATGGAAGGCTGAGTCAACCTTGAGCCAATGAGATTCGATCTGCCAAATTTCAGGCAGCTGACAGTCAGCAGAAGTAGCTTGCGTACTGCATTCTAACCACTGCACCACCGGGGCTCTATAAAAACTATAAAAAATAGTTACAAGAATGGCCAGCACAGTGTGATCAAATCTCTGCACCTTTAAAACAGGTAATCCTTGATTTACAATCATTAATTTCCTGACTGTTCAAAGTTACAGCAGCATTAAAAAAAATGATTTATGATCAGCCCTTGCACTTACTACCATCAAAGGATCTCCACTGTTACATGATCAAAATCCGTCTCTTGATATCTGGCATGTATTTATAACAGTTGCAGAGTTCTGGGGTCATGTGTCTCTATGTGCAAACTTCCCAGTTGGCTTCTGACAAACAAAGTCAATGGGGGAAGCTGGATTCACTTAACAACTGCATGATTCACTTAATGAGAACAGTGATTCTCTTAATAACCAACAAAAACAAAAGCTAGTAATAGCAGGTGAGATTTACCGTACTTAATAACCACTTGCTTAGCAATGGGAATTCTGCTCCAAGCTGTGGTAATAGGCAAGGACTATCTGTACATGTATTGGCTTTGATATAGGGAAAGGCTTTGATTGTGTTGCTGCGACTGCCATCCTGATCTTTTGGTCTCTCTCTTGAAAATAGCAATAGCAATAGCACTTAGACTTATATACTACTTCACAGTGCTTCACAGCCCTCTCTAAGCAGTTTACAGAGTCAGCATATTGCTCCCAACAATCTGGGTCCTCATTTTACTGACCTCGGAAGGATGGAAGGCTGAGTTCAACCTTGAGCCCATCAGGATCGAACTCCTGGAATAAGCAATGAGTTAGCTTGCAGTACTGCATTCTAACCACTGTGCCACCACGGCTCTTCCACAATGCCACAAAATGCACAGCTCTGCTTGGACTTCTGTAGGCTGGTCGGTCTTGCATTTCTTATTATAGCATCCAGAAACAATGGATATCAAACCGGTCTTTTAGTGCTTATTTATCAAATTTTGCATATTTCTTCATGTTTTTTTCCTCTCCCAACCACTTGAAGGTGGAGGGGGTTGCTCAGCATTTCTTATTGTTTAATGTCAAAGCCCTGATAGTTTTGCATAGTTTTGGCAGGGTCTGCCTACCTCCTTTGTGGGGCTTTCTAACGTCATCACTTCCCATATATTTCTTTGTTTCATGTTCCTCTAGATGCCTTGAAAAGTCCAGGCTGAGTCCTGAAACCAGGTCCACCTAATTTGCACTGCCGTGCTCTCTTGGAGGATGGCTATTCTGTTAACTAGTGACAGGCTGAAAGGGGTCAGAGCAGTAAAAGGAATCCCTTTGCCTCTAACAAGTGGCAGACTCGCAAATCAGGATAACAACCACTGGAAAATGACTCAGAATAGAAACAATATTGGAGGGATAGAAAATGGCAATGAGGACAGCAGATTCCAGCCAGCATTTGCTTTGTGCTGGCCAAAGGAGGGTTGAATTTTGTTTTTTATTTCTAGAATTTCTATTGAGTTTTGTTCGATAGTGCAGAAAGTTCTTTTGTTCTTGATTGTTTCCCAAAATGAACAGAGGCAGAGAAAGCAGAAAATCTGAACCAAAAAAGGGCGCTTGCACAAATGACCTGCCTATCTAGGGGGACATAACTTGCAGACAAATGTTGGGTCATGTGGACAACAGGATTAGGAAAATGTTCTACAGTAATATCGGAGAGCACTTAGTTATTAAAGCGTTGATTCCTCCAATGACATCTGTTGTATAAATATTTCTTTGCAATGAAACAAGCCTTTCCCTTGGGTTAATAATATTGATTTTTAGATGAATTGTAGACCGAATAATTATCAAATATGGGATGATTCCCCTGGCCTCTGTCAGTCTGTAGCTTAGTGCTCGCAATTAGATTGCATTTATGCCACATGCTGAGCTCTGGTAACTTGCCAGTGTGAGCAAAATAAGAGCTTGGCACTTTTAAAAAATGCAGCTATGCTTCGGATTCCTAAATGAACATAGCCGTCTTCTTGTACAATCTGCTGGGCCCTTGAAAGGTGAAAAAGTGATCCACAATAATACATACATACATACATACACACACACACACACACACACACACACACACACACACACATATATATACATACATACATATATATTCCATAAGAGCAATGATTGTCGAGGGACTGTTCTTCTTTTTTTAAGCTGCTAACCAAACTGTCGTGCAGAAACAGAATCATAATGAGAGGGCTATTTGTTAGACTTTTAAGCTGAATTATCTTCAGTGGGTGTTTGTGGCATCGTTCATGTCTTAATTGCAGCTATATAAATAGATTAATTACAAAAAAGAGTTTCTGTAAAAAAACAAATGTTATATGGTGTGGATATCTATTTGTGATTACCACTAACACAATCAATAAAGGCCATTCCACAGGGAGCTTTACTTCTTGGTAATTTGTTTTACTTGTGACCAAGTTAAAAAAAAAAAAAGCAAGCTACTTATTAAGCATCCAATGGCTATTTCACAATTTTTGAAATACGATTCTAGGTATTAAGGTGCAACTCTTGCAGCACTGATTTTCTAAATGTAAACAGTCTCTCTCTCTCACTCTCTCTCTCTCTCTCTCTCTCTCTCTCCCCCTCCCTCCCTCCCTCCCTCTCTCTCTCTCTCTCTCTCTCTCTCACACACACACACACACATCAACAAGTTCTTTATACGAACTATAGGCTTACACCTAGCTTGCTTTTAAAACAAGTTATCATCTTGCATTTTGACTTTATTCTTATATCCTTGAGTTCTAGAAGCTTTTTTTAAAAAAAAATTAGTGTGCCATCTTAGATTCTTGTGGGTAGAAATCTGAACCATGCACGTTATTAAAGGGAAGTGAGCAGCAGTCCTCTTTACATACAAATGATCAAAGTGAAAACCATCCCGAGTTTTTTGGTTACTAATTGCTTACAGTTCACTCTGGTTGTACTTCAAAATGGTAATTGTCAGGGAAAGACATAAACAACTTGCAACAGAGGAAACAAACTGTAATATTGTGGGATCAGTTGTTTGATGTCAAAAGTCTGTGTTTGGGGAACTAAAAAGGCCAAGAACTAGGGTTGCTTTTCTGCTTGGCAGGAGGTGTATGTGAAGAGTTCCAACATTCAGTATTCTTGTTTTATTTTATTTCTTCTTTTAAGATTTCAAAGGCATGAGGCATGATAAACAGTGAGTGGCAATGAGCCTAGGGTGAGGAATAAGATGATGTTTGATAGTGTTGTTTTGATTTTAAGGAGCTGTTGTGTTCAGGAGCTATAGTTCAGTGTCTGATGTAATTATTCATGAACTAGCCTGGATAATACTTTCATACGGGCTTGGAGAAGAGGTTTCATTAAAACAAATGTGATTAATATTGCTAGAAAAATAGTTAGAAAATAAAGATATGCTGCAGGAATTCATGGGGATAATGTATATTCTCAAAAAGCGTGTGATGAATTTTTAAAGGGTCTTTCAAGCATTTGAGAAGATTTGGGTTGCTTTTGGAAAACTTAGAAATGTAACTAATCTCAATGTAGATATGCAGTGTATGCATGTTGTAGCTTAGTACGGGTATTTAATGCAAGAACAAATATAAGCATGAGTTTTGCACGGGCTGATATTGAGAAGAGTAGTATAGGGAAATTAGAAATGAGCAGAAATGAAGTAAGTTAAGAAATACAACACATCAACTAGGGATTTCATCACAGAACCTGTTTGGATCAGAAGGCAAGACAAGACACAACGGTGGGAAACTAACCAAGGAAAGAAGCAACTTAGAACTAAGGAGAGATAGCCTGACAGTAGAACAATAAACCAGAGGAACATCTTGCCTTCAGAAGTTGTGGAGACTTTGAAAAAAAGAGACTGGGCAGCCATTTGTCTGAAATGGTGCAGGGTCTCCTGCTTGAACAGGGGTTTGGATTTGAAGATTTCCAAGGTCCCTTCCAATTCTGTTATTCTGTTATACTAAATCTTCTCAGCAACTACACAACAACGCAAATCCTATCATGAACATTCTAGCTAACCTTTGCCCTTCTGAAGAAAAAAAAATAATAATCTGACCCTTTGAATGATATGAGATAGCCATCACTGCTGTAGCAAAAATGACCTCTGTGCTCACAGCAACATGTGGCTTGTCTATGGGGACTGTTTCTCTGCCGCAGCACTTTCTGAACAATGCGACCATGCACCTTGTGGTTACATGGTTAATTCTTGAAGCACTATAAAGAAACAACAGTTTCTGGGAGAAGCAGGGCATTTTTTTCCCCCCTGTGCAAAGAAAAAGGCAAGGTTGCTAACGGTCTTCCCAAGATACATTGAACAGAGCAAGGGTTAGTGAGAAAAGTTGCTGTAGAGAAGGAGTAGGTGACAGAAAGCGAAGCCTTCAAGGCCAAGCAGCACTAAGCACACTTCCAGACCACTGTTTGCTACAAGTCCCAAACCACAAGTATTGTAGCCTGTTGTGTAAGGTTAAAGGATCTAGCGATAATATGAAGTCTTGGCATTATGTTCCTCCCACAAATGCTTGTGGGATCCTGACATTTCCTGAGGAAAGTGTTTAGGCACTCTGTATGACCCAAGTGATGATTTTTAACCCAGTTAATGTAATAGTGCACTGCAAAGCTGTTAGTGAGGGGGTCTGTATTGTATTAGTGGATGACTAGGTTGCACTTGTTGTAGGAACAGGGTTTTGTTTTGAAAAGTAAAATGAAACAAATTGTGTGTATCACATTAATAATCTGAATATGAGTTTTGCAGAAGAGGAATCAGCCTTAACTGATAGTAGCAGAAGTGATTGCATTTGCCCCAACTGGTAGATCATATTCAACGGATGTATCTCATATAATATGCCATGTTGACAAGTTAGTGTTTTTTCACATTAACACTAACACTTGACCAGATGTTGATTTATTTCAAAGTGGGAAGAATAGATAGTGGGAAAAGGAAGATTCCACTCTGGTGCAGGAAGGAATATGGAGTACTAGGAGTGCAATTGATACAAACAAGAACATGAGCATATCTCAAGTGCTTACAGGTCTCTCTTTACTGATCTTCAGGAGATTTTAAGACATATTTTTTTAGTGCTGTACTGGATTCATTCAATATCTTACTGAACCTTTATCTGTCCCTGCTGCTCCTATTTGGTTTATCCTATCTTATTGTTTTGTTGATTCATATTTGGATCTAGAAGAACTAGTTAATGCCTCTTGCATTTAATCAACTTAAAAACCACTTTGTAAGAACATTTACAGGATTATAAAAAAAAAAAAATCATCCGATCTGCTTCAAGAACCTAAAGTGTAGCTTTGAGAATAGCCAACTGTTTCAAAATTATTCATATTTTTCTGGAAGAAATTACTAATCTGACTTGATCTGTGTCCAGATTTTTTGGGGGTGGGGTGGGGTGAGGGGCAAAGGCTCTGTTTTCTTAATAGTTGAAGAATGGAACTACATACAAACAGATGTAATGTTTCATTTTTCAGTAGAATAGGGTAAAAACTGGGAGCAATTTAGGCCTTTATGAGAGGATGAATTGTTCCAACTGTTATAGAAATTATTACAGGAGTTAAGAGCTATCTTTAAATGTGTTTATAACTTTGCTGGGGCACAAGTTGATGAAATAAGCAGAAAAGTATCTCATCACTGATAAACAAAGAGAAATTGCTGAGAAAAAATACCTCAGAACCATAGGTGGGTTTCACATAATTTTACCACCAGTTCGCTGCACACTGAAAATGAGCGTGTGCACACACACGCTCATTTCACTCATGCGTGCACCTTCCACACATGTGTGTGGCCTTCAGCGCATGCGCACATGCTCTCAGCTTAGAAAACATGGCTAAATAGGATGGCATATCGCCAGGTCGCCACTACCGGTTCACTTGAACCGGTTCGAACCGGCTGAAGATCACCACTGCTCAGAACAATATAGAACAAATAGTAAAATTAAGAAACTTCCCATCTGATGATCTCTCCATTCTTGGAGATGTCATGATTAGAATGGCCAAGCGTAGCCTAATTATAAAGATTGGTATGATTTACATTTGAAGCTGCGTAGAAACATTCTGGGATCAAAACTATGATGAGACTGAAGTGGAAGTGACTGGCTTCAGAGCTGTCCTAAGGGCCAACAGTTTAAAAACAGGATTTCAGTAAATCTACTTCAGTAAATCTACCCAGTGGGCTATATAAATAATTTAATAATCAACATATAACCACCATATCAATATTAGAAAACTAAACAAGTTCCTAAAATCATGGGAAAGAACAATTCTCCCCTCCCCAAATCAGTTAAATGCATTAGCCATCAATCAATCTCATATTCATGAAAGAAGTAGGCTTTGGTTCATCTTTGTTGTAAGAGTGACCATACCCAGCATTGTGGCAATGTCACTAACTTAGTTAAGAACAATCTTGGATCAAACACATGCAATGCCAGCCAACGGGATGACATTACATAACTATAGAACTAGTTACAGCAGGTACAAGATGATATGACCAACAGCACTTACAGCCTATTCATAATGTTAGTAATGTTTCCTAAATAGGAGAATGATTTCATAGCAATAGTTGAAAAACCATTGCAATAGGAATGAGATGTCATTTGTTCACTGAAATGTTGAACAATTAAAGAAAACCTGGAGCTCTTTTGGTTTAGGCATACCATACAGGTACTTTGCAAAATCTGCATAAAATAAAGCTCACTTCTCAGGGGACGGAAGTAAAATGCTCACCGATGAATATATTTGTGCTTTATATTCTTTTGCTCATCCTCAAATAAGTTACTTCCATTTCTTTGTATTGAAATTAAACTTCATATTTAAAAGGTCATTTTAAAATTTATACAGAATACTCAAGTTATTGAGTGATGCGGGGGGGATTGAGAGAGAGGGAATTTCTGGGTTGGCATATAAAGTAGAAGAGAAAGAACTGTGAAAGGTATTGTGTTATATTAGTGCAAGGAGTTTAGAAGGAGAGACTGTACAAATAACATTTTCTTCATGGCATAAAAATATATCTTAGAAATACTTGCACCCTCTGCTGATATAGATGCATAGACATTCATTAAACAGTCTGATGATGCTATAAAATATTTGCTCTGGTATATAGAATTAGTTGGTGAGTAAAAGCTTTAAAATAAGATATGTTTAAGTTTTACAATATTTCAGTAGAAATACAGCAATGAAAGGAGCAGATTCTATAAATGGTTCATTTCCAGTGTGTTCTCTCTCCTCCCCTCTCTTAAAGTACATGCAATAAAAGTGATTTTGAAATTAAATTTATGAGCAATGTGTCACTGCATAGCATCAACAATTTATCCTCAGATGCAACATTTTGTAATCAGCTTTCTGGATCATGAAATTAATTAGCATGTAGGAAAAGACACCAAAAAGAAAAAAAAAGCACTTTAAATCTACTAAAGTTTGTGGTATATTTATATCTGTTAAAAGAGTTTTAATTACTTGCGTTTGTGTACAAAATCATAAACATTTTAAATAATTTTGTTTTTGTTAGTTTTAATTGAGAAAAACGTTGGGATTTTTTTCTGTGCATATGTTTCCTTTTTCTTAGTGCTATAAATACTTACTGTCAAATTGACCACAGATAATAAAACAATAACTCCCACATGGGGTATCAGGAAATATAACTGTTGTTCAAGAGGTCTATGCAAAAAATAAATTAAATAAACTTTCCCTAAACGATCTCTCCCACCCCTACCCCCAAAAAGTCTGTCTATAAGCAACTAATAATTGTGTCCTTGTCAGTTAGGGTAGAATGAAAATAACTTACATTTTGTAGCCTTGTCACTACAACCACAGAGTGAGAATGGGGTGCACTTTATCTTTTTTTCAGATATATATTGAATTTTGGAAGCACAAATCACAAAAACCACTTGAGCCCAACTTATTTCCTCCCATATTGCTGTTCAGGGATTTTCTGGAATATTACCACAATTAGGTAAGTATGAGCTAATTCCATAGTTAATGTCGTTACAACTTTGCTATTTCAATACCTTCATTTAATTCAGTGCATCCATCCGAGCTGCCTTTGAGGGAAAGGCTGCCCTGCCATTTTTGCTACAGTAAGTCCTTGGGTCTTTTAATCTTGCCCTGTTCTGGATAAGAAGAAATGGCTAACAGAAGCTGCTAGTTTTTTGAAAGAACACAACTGAATTCACAATTTACATTTTGTTTTGTTTTGTTTTTTTCCAATTTGTTCCTGCCTACAGAAAATGTGAACATTGGGAAGGAGCGTTCAGAGGCAAAGAGCCAGGCACTTCTAACTCCTTCCACAACTTTGATTCCTACCTTGTTGTTGGGTAAACCATTTTAGCTTCATCTATTGAAGGGATAATGATGATTAATAGGCCAATGTATGGCAGCTCAGATACAACTGGGAGACACTGCATTTTAAGGCAAAGGCGGAGTATATATTTTGGGGGAATTTGTGGATATGTTTAACTACTAGCCTATTCTTCTAGCTAGAGACTAAATGGCTTTGATATTTATATTTAGAGACCTGTTTAGAGGCCAAATCTCTTGAGTATGAAAAAGCTTATCCGTCAGTACTTTACACCAAAAGGAGATTAGTATCCTAGCAATCTAAATAACCGAACAGATTTCTTGTTGAGTGGTAAATCCCCACTGAGTGACAGACAGTTTTTTGCCCTGTTCCAAAATATTATCAATGTTCTAGGTGTCCTATTTAAATCAGCCTAGGAAAATGGCAAGAAACAGTAATATTTGAGACAGATTCCTGGATGTTTGAATGGAAGAGATATTTGCAGCAAGGATTTTGCATAATCCCAAGGTTTTCAGTTTTTAAAAATCCCACTAGCTGAAGTATGGTTTGCTCTTCCTTCTCAGTCTGTGAAAAGTAAGATTAGGGGCATGTTAATATTATCTTCTATTGTCTATATTGGCACACTTACATAGCAGTTTACCTTGAGCATCAAAAGGAATGGGGAGATTGTTTGGGGCAATTGTCTGAATTCAGTCTTCCAGGTGAGTCCACCTGAAATATTGAGACTCTGTTAAAATTCTAAATTCCCCAACCTTTACAGAAAGAAAGAGGAGACAAGAAAAACAACTTCTGAATGAAATGCCACTTTATCCTGGTCTCTGCATTATGGAAAGGTTGCTCAATTTCACTTCTTTCTCACCTTTCCTGAGGGGGAATGTGAGATGTGAAGATCCTGGCTTTAGCTATTGGAAATGATTGTTCAAGGTACTGCTGAATGGAGGTTCACAATATCCCTGTTAACCCTGTAGCATAAATAAAAGGGCTAATACATACAAGGTTTCAACTTGCTTCTCTGTTCAGAATAACAGAATTTGACAACTACCCTCTTACACCCCCACCCCAGCCATCGTAGTAGGAACTAATAAAGCCCAAAACATATAACTATGAATCAAATGCATGAATGCATGAATGCTTGCAGGAATGCATGAATGCATGAATAATATGATTCCAATGTGCCTCGTTTCCAAAGCACTTTCAGTCCACACAGCACAAATATAACACTAGTAACTCCCATTGCATAACAGATCTGGTCTTTTCTATATTTTATGCAGGAGTCTGACTGCAGGAGTCTTAATTCAGCAAGAAGCTTCTTGGTATCTACATGACACTTTGCAAAGAATTGACAACTGACAACTACCTAAAAATCCTAACCTTGTAATCAGTTTGCTATATCCATGTTCAGTATCTCACCTTGCCACAGACATGTTGCTCCAAATGAGAATCTTCTAAAAAATTATTTGCTGTACCATGATTCTGATAAAAATGCGCCTTCATAACTGGTAGATACTGAATGGCTATATTAAGTCATCTTCACACTGGACCTTGTATGACATCCTCAGTGAATTGAAGAATATAGACTGGAAACCACTTGTGCTGGACTTCCTTACAAACACATAGCTTAATGGCAAAAATGAATCACAGTAACATAGATGAAGTAGTCTATGACATATTCCTATTTATTACATAAATTCTCAGATCTGGTTGGAGACAATCAAGATAAGTTTTAAGGCATCACTCCATAAGTTACTAAGCAGTTTTAATCCTATTTTGAAATAGGAAAGAACACATCAAGCAATGAAGAATCTAGCAATTTATGTTGGTTAGTCACTTCCAGCCATGCTTTTCAAGTCATCCTTTGTTATCTGTATCATCTATTGAGCTTGGTCATTGACTTCTTTTCAAATGCTTCCATTCATCTGATAACAGCTTGGAAAATCTATCTAAAATTTATGACTTCTAGAAAGAGAACTGAGATAATACTATTGAGTCCTTGGTTACTTGTCAGAAGCAGGTTTATAGAGATTCTCAGTCATCCAGGTCACGATTGTCCCAAAGGTGCTTTTTAAAGACACAACTGGACTTTCTGGTTTTTCTTTGAAAACGTTTCACTTCTCATCTAAGAAGCTTCTTGCATGAGAAGAGAAATGTCTTCAAAGACCTTTTCTGCAGACATGAGTAGTTCTTGTCCTTGGTAAAAGCTCTGCTGTGCACCAACCACCATTTCCACTCTACTCTAAATATTTACATACCTTGATTTCAATAGGAATGTTTTCCTATAGTGACTAGTCATATACATAGCTCAAATCTTTATTCAGATCTGAACTCCAGAGGGCAGAAATATGGCTCAATTCTGCCTTCAAGTCACTAATAAGAAGAATAGCTCTCAGCAATGTAGTAAGGGGTTAGAAACATGTGTTATTTATAGTTTTGGACTGTCATGTTTGATTATGTCAGTTGGCATGCTTAATCTTCTATTATGATTTCCAAGCAGGATAAGAGGATGAACATATCTAGGCAAATATTTTCATAAAGTCGAAAGTCCATCAAGGCAAGTAACATTTGGGCAATTCCAATCATTAGGTACACTGCTGGAATAGTGGACTGAACATTTTTGTTTTGATGACAAGCTCTCAAGGTCCCTTCTAGGAAAAAGTGGCAAACATCACAAAAATAGTGTCTGTCCCCTAGGGATTATCAAGAAGAGCGAAATAGCACTTCTAGATATGAAAGAAGGGGAAATAAAGAAAAACACTGCCATAGACACCTAATCTTCTCACAGTCTTCAAATAAAGTTGTTCTTTGCTCTCATTTCCTGACCAGGGACTATTATCACTGTCCCCTTCTTTTCATTTACCTCTTTTTGGCCAGAGGAAATAATGAAACCAAGGCATAGCAAAGTCCATGCATGGAATATACAAAGGAGGAATTACTCTCTCCCACCAATTGACCTGTAAGAGCTAGGAAAAATTCTGGCCAAGCCACTACCCAATTATTCAGAGATAAATCTCACTGAATCTACAAAGGCATATTTTCATAATGTTAAGGTATATAGGGATGGATTGTTTTAAGGAAAGAAATAATAGAGGATTTGATAAGCTGGAGCAAAATGTGAAAAGATAATTCTTGGAACACTTAAGAAAATGAAACCTATTCATAATGCCTTCCCTCCCCCCCCCAGTCACCATGCCTAAACCCTCAATTAAAACAATGCCCCTGATATCAGGCAGTATAATCTGCATTTTATTTCACTCATGAGCAAAATAACAAGTTACTCAGGCCTGCGGCACTCATGAGTGATATGGGCCGTGTAATATCTTCTCCATTGAGTTTCCTATTATTAAGCTTGAAATAAGGAGTTCAGAATTAACTGTGACAATGATTTTATGGAGAGTCGGCATCACCATTAGCTTTTGCAGTTTACTGCTAATAAAACTTTGAATTTGCTACCCTGCCTAATAACCTCCTTGCTACCTTTGTTGTAGAGTTATATATATATATATATATATATATATATATATATATATATATATATATATATATATATATATATATTTCTTTTTCGTAGGTTTTATGTGTATTTCTCTTTAGCCAGGTTCTACCTATGTAAACCAAGATATTATGCAGCCCTAGTTCAGTGAAATCACAATTCACTAGTTTCTGGGCTTCCCCCCCCCCCCCCAGCAGCCAGCAAGCACCCTGCTGCCCATTGGGAAACTAAGGAGACTAAGATAGATCTATTTCGGACTTATAAATCCTCATCAGTTAGCCATACCTTCATCCCATGTATCCTCCCTGTAAAGGTACAGTATTTGTTTTCTTTTCTTTTCGTAGGCCTTTATGTGTATTTCTCTTTAGCCAGGTTCTTCCTATGTAAACCAAGATTTTTATTCACTGAACTAGGGCTGCATAATATCTTGGTTTATGTAGGTAGAACCTGGCTAAAGAGAAATACATACATACATACATACAAAGACACACAGAGAGAATATCCTGCCAAAAATGTGACTAATGAGTTCCCCACCTCACTCCCGCCTCACTGAAATCCATCAGCACTGGCAAGCTTTGGAGTTAATTATATACAAAAATCACAAAGATGATCTTGAATGGAGTAGCATTCTCTGGCTGATTATGTTCAAAGCCCATTTCTCAGACCAAATGGCAGTGTTTTCACTATTTGCGATGCTCACATAACTGATCGGCCATACATGCTCTGTCAAAAAGATATTTAATTATAAGTATTCCTGGTACCAGCTGTCAATCCATTTTGAAAGGAAGCACATGAGTGGGCAGAACTAATATTTTAAATCTTACTCGTGTCTTCAGATAGATTCCACGTTAATGCACATGACTCCTTTCATTTTTAAACCTGAATGACAGCAACTATTGTTTTGAAGATAAAATCAATAGATTCTCTTTGAGAATTCTTAGTTCATCTTTTCACCCACTGTGTCAATTTCCGATTAATGGACCCAACCAATTCAGCAATCCGAGACTTTCAGCTTTCTCAAAGGACTGGTTTATTGAGTACGTCATATCTAGAGGTGGATTTCAGCAGGTTCTGACCAGTTCTGGAGAACTGGTAGTGGAAATTTTGAGTAGTTGGAGAACTGGTAAATACCACCGCTGACTGGCCCCGCCCCCATCTCTTCTCCCGAGTCCCAGCTGATTGGGAGGAAATGGGGATTTTGCAGTAACCTTCCCCTGAAGTGGGGAGGGAATGGAGATTTTACAGTATCCTTCCCCTGCCATGCCCACCAAGCCACACCCACCAAGCCATGCCACGCCCACCAAGCCACACCCACAGAACCATTAATAAAAATATTTGAAACCCACCACTGGTCATATCGGCACGTTTGAAAGCAAAGCCAGCTCTGGCTATTTCCCACATTTTCAGTATAGTTAAAGAATAGACAGTTCCCTCCCTCCTTGTCACAGGTCACATTGTCCAATTAGGTGTTCTGGTGTCTCCTTGGTAACCTCTTCCAGTTTCTGCCCAGCACCTGTTGGGATGACCTTGGTTCTCACTGGATAGTAAGTTGTTGATGTCTGGTCTGACATTCCAGTGCTCCCTCCACCCCCCTCTCCATTGTCTGTCAAGCTGAGAAACAGAGAAAATGGCTGCAACAGGCCTGATCCATTTTGAAGTTGACACACTGCTTATGGATAATATGGGGCTCTTCATATCTGAAACAAAACGTCTTAATTTTTTTTAAAAAGTTAACTTCCAGTGCTTATATAAAAAAGAACTGTTTCCTTCAAGCTCTGATTTGTACTGCCTAAAGTCTTCCTTTCATCATGTGGAAGGTGGTGGACTCTACTAGGAAAAAAAATTAGGCCTTTTCAGTTTGATTCAGAAAAATTGAAAAGGAGACTTATTCGTGCAGAGGAAGCTGTGAAGAATATCTAATTTCTTCTAGCTTGCTTTCTGACCAGCAGTGTTTGAATACAACTCCTGCAATTGGACAGAGATATATTTTGATAATCTTAAACTATATACAGTACAGTTGAAGTGAATTGATTATTCACATAGATAATACTCATTGATTTCTCATCAGGCAAAATACTTTTGTGTTGGCTTGTATGTCAAATCATTATCAGTTATTGTTGTGGATATATGCTGGACAAAGTAGCAATTAATAAACATGCAGATTTAATATTCTTTACTAAGCTGATTATTTATGATGGCAGGGCCGGGGCAGACACTTGGTATTGAACTTCAGTTCCTGTCACTCCTCTCAGAATAGCTAATGGCAAAAGATTGTGAGAATTATAATCCAAATTATTTGGAAGACCGAAATGGCCTATCAGTTGTTTGGATAAAGGAAGGCAAAGAACAAAGCAAGTATTATGATGCCACAATGCAAACTCCACCCCTTCAGACATACATCAAAAGATGGCACAAGTACAGTTAGTCCTTGACATATGACCACAATTGGGATCAGAATTTTGGTTGCTAAGCAAAGCAGTTGTTAAGTAAGTTACACCCAATTGTACCACTTTTTTGCCATGGTTGTTCAATGAATCACTGCAGTTGTTAAGTGAATCACATGGTTGTTAAGTGAATCTGGCTTTCCTCATAGACTTTGCTTCTTGGAAACCAGCTGGGAAGATCACCGGTGACAATTACGTGACTCTGAGATGCTGCAACCAAGCATTTGAGTGTTGATTCCATGACTATGGGAATACTGTGATATGTGTGGGATTATAGATAATCCTCATTAACAATCATAATCAGGACCAGCAACCCCATCACTAAGTGACCTGGTCATTAAGTATAACAGTACATGACCGTGACAGACTTACCTTATTTCCATCACACTTATTAAGCCAATTATTTGCAGTCTTTAAGGGACTGCGAGTTGCAATCTTACTGTTGGTTTCTCTATTGACTATGCTTGTTGGAAGCCAGCTGTGAAGCATACAAATGGTGATCACATGACCACAGGGATGCTGCAACAGTCATAAGAGTGAGGACCAGGCACAAAGTTACTTTGCAGTGCTGTTGCAATTTCAAATGTTTTCTAAACACGACATGTTAAGTGATAACTATCTGTAGTGTTATTGTTCCATATATAAACAACCTCAATGTATGCACACTAGAAATTTATTAAGAGGGACTGAAATAACAATCTAACTGTGTCTCTTTTTCAGCTGGAATTGGTCATTTCTACAGGGGAAACAATTCATGGTGACAATAGCAATAGCACTTAGACTCATATACACTTCACAGTGTTTAACAGTGCCTTTAAGCTCTTTACAGAGTCAGCATATTGCCCCCAACAATCTGAGTCCTCAATTTACCAACCTTGGAAGGAGGGAAGGCTGAGCCAACTTTGAGCCAGTGAGAATCAAACTGCCAAACTGCTGGCAGCAGGCAGCCGAAGTATCCTGCAGTACTGCATTCTAACCACTGTGCCACCACTGCTCATATGTGTGAAGACCAGTTGTAAGCCTCTATTTTCAACACTGCTCTAATTTCAAACGGTCACTAAATGAATGGTTGTAAATCAAGGACTACCTGTAGCTAACAGGCAGAGTTTATGTCATGATATCTCAGTGTGTGTTTCTAGCAAAGTTGTGGTTTGATCCAGATGCCCCTTTTAAGGATTCTTGTAAGTTCTCAAGAGTAATGAATGTCTAAAGAAGGGATGGATGGCTTGAAAATATCTCTAGCAAAGATTTTAAACTCTTGTTTGATATGAAAAGTATCATTAATTACTTTCAAAACACCAACATTCTATTAGATTATGTATAAAAATTAAAAATAATCAGAATTCTGCCTGTAGGATTATATCTAATTGTTTATTCTCCTTTCCCTTGACTACTTCTATTATAACTATTACCACTTTCAACATTCCAATTATGAATATAGAAATATGATTATAAAAGTCAAACATGAGCATTATATTTAGCATGTTAATATTTCATTGGCTTATGAATTCATAACGTCGACACAAGATTTAGTTTTCTTTAAAGGCTCCTTGGAAGTAGTTTTAAAATTCAGCAAAGTTCTCCAAGCTTTAAGAGTCCAGCTGCTTTCAGACAGTGAGATAAATTTCATAAATAAATATTTTAAAATTAAATTAAAATTAAAATTGCATCCAATGTTTTGTCATTTCTTTTTTCTAATAGTTCAAAAATGCAAAACCAAACAACCCCTTTCCAAATCCAAGTTCAGTGATGGGATTGAGATATGAAAAAACAACAATAGCAAGCAATACTCTGTACAGTGGTCCCAAATGGTGGAAGTGCATATGTAGTGTGAAGTTTGATGTCTTCCTCAAAGAGAATTAAGAGTTGCATATAGAATAGAATAGAATAGAATAGAATAGAATAGAATAGAATAGAATAGAATAGAATAGAATAGAATAGAATAGAATAGAATAGAATAGAATAGAATAGAATAGAATTCTTTATTGGTCAAGTGTGACTTTGACATACAAGGAATTTGCCTCTGGTGCATAAGCTCTCAGTGTATACACACACACAACAACAAAATATATGTAGAGCCAATCCACAGCCTGCAGGCCAAATGAGGCCCTTTACATTTAGTAATGTGGCCTCACAAGATCATAAACTTTTAACATTATTGTGTGATTTATATACATTAACTACGTTATATATTTTACATGCAGCCCAAGACAATTCCTCTTCACTCAATGTGGCTCAGGCAAGCCAAAAATTGGACACTTATGATCTACATTATGGGAGTCCAACTTTTTAGCTTGCCTGGGTTGTATTGGGTGAAAAGAAATTGCCTTGGACCACATATAAAATATATAGTTAATATATATAAATCACATTATGTTAAATGTTTGCAATCTTGTGGGACCACATTATTAGCCATCCAGGGTCACATGCAGTCCTTGGGCCATGAGTTGGACACACCTGATATAGAGTATTGAGAAAGTATTCTTATTAAAAAGTTTAGTTTAGTTTAGTTTTATTAAATTTATATACCGCCCTTCTCCCGAAGGACTCAGGGCGGTGTACAGCCAGGATAAAAAACCAACAATATAAAAGTTAAAAAAACAATTTAAAATTATTAAATAGTTTGGCCCATAATCTAAAATAACAGAAAATAACCCATTAAAAATAATATTTTAGGCCAGCCCTGCTTGATGGAATAATAGTGTTTTAAGGGTGCGGCGAAAGGTACGAAGGTCGGAATCCGACGAATCTCTGGGGGCAGCTCGTTCCAGAGGGTAGGTGCCCCCACAGAGAACGCTCTCCCCCGAGGGTTGCCAGTCGACACTGTCTAACTGACGGCACCCTGTGTAGACCCTCTCTGTGGGAGTGTACTGGTCGGTGGGAGGCTATTGGAGGCAGAAGGCGTGGAGGCAGAAGGAAGTGAATAGTGATTACTCTTAAACCTCTTCCTGTCTTATAGTTTCTCAGTATGATTTTGGTTTAAAGTAGATCCTGTCACACCAACCCTTTGTACATCAAATTAAAGGGTTCCAAATCATAGAAATACTATCTCATATTGGATAATGTCTGCATTTTTTCATTTTCTCTTTTTCTTCTTTCGAATGGCCAACTTAATGATCTAAAACAGATCATAATAAAACTAAAGGAAACAATAAAACCAACATCCCAAATAGCCAAAGCCGAAATCTGGAAATCTGGACATCATCATCTATACTCCTTAACCCATCAACAATTAATAATAAATCTCTCAGCTCCAGCTTCACCTCCTCCTAATGTGGAGAGAAAATACATATTTTAATGATTCTTTGAAGTCTAGGGGAGTGGGATACTGCCAGATCTCAGTGGGAAGGATTTTCCACAAGACAGGGGCCTCTACAGAGCAGATATATTTTCTAGGTCTTCATAGAAAGGAAGGAAAGGGAGTAAGCCCACCCTATTCAACCTCGTGGCAGGGCAGGTACCCTCAGTCAGAGGTGGTCCTGCAAATAACCAGATTCTATTCTATACAAGGCTTTAAAGCACCTTGGATTGCATCCAGAAAAAGCTTAATATAGTTAAGTCAGAGAAGGTTCTTCTCTTCTCCAGTCTCACAGAGTCTAAGTGTGGTGTGGACATTGGGAGTTACACATCCCTGAGGAAACAGGAACAACCTTATGCTGGAAATGAGTGACCAGAGAATGAGTCCTGGATGGTGAAATCTTTCCACAGAAAAGAAAGATCATGAGATCATACACATGTATCCTGGATAGCTGCTTCTAGTGAGTAGGTTGCAGGAACTGGGGTTTTGTGGTTGGCTAATGAGTCAAGAGTCGGGAAAGACTTGGGGACTCCAACACAGCTCACAGTTGTAATGTACTCTACATGGAGATAAAGCTCAGCAGAGCCTCATTTCTTTATCACTTTTGCAATTACTTTTTCTCTGCTTTTTAAACATTAAGGATGTTTGGAATGGCAAGTTTTATGGCATTCAGTGAGTGAATTTCCTCCAATCCTTAGCAAAATAAGTTTAAATATGAGTTTAAGGACATAGAAAAATTCTTTTTTTGAGGGGTGAGAATAAATGGCAAAAGGATGACTACACTGTTGCTTTTGAAAAGTTATAAATGGATGTAAAGGTCCAGAAGAATTTCAAATAAGATTTTGAAATTTATTGTAAAATCTTTCTTGTGAGAAATGGCTGTTATTTTGAATTTGGGGAAAAAAAATGATATTATGTATTTTGAATGTTGGACCAGAAGGAACTAAATAGCAATAGCACTTAGACTTATATACCATTTCATAGTGCTTTTACAGCCCTCTATAAGATGTTTACAGAGTCAGCATATTACTCCCAACAATCTGGGTCCTCATTTTACCCACCTCGGAAGGATGGAAGGCTGAGTCAACCTTCAGATGGTGAAATTTGAACTGCTGAACAGCAGCTAGCAGTCAGTTAAAATAGCGTACAGTACAGCACTCTAACCACTCCGCCACCTTGGCTCACATTTACAATTAAAGGAGAAGGACACTTAAATTCGACTTGGTGACACAATGGTATGAAATACTGGATGTGTTAAAAGATATTTGTGAACAGTGACTCAGAAGTTAATTTTAAGGAAGTCTGCTATTATAGATAGGCTGCATGTAAATAATGTTGTGGAAGAGGAACAGATTTTACCTGATAAGACTAAAATTGATTAGAATATGGATTTAAAAATGACAGTTTACAAGAAAGAACAGGAAAAAATATAATTCGATTTACAAACAAAACTGGTTAATGTCTCAATAAGGAAAAGAGAACTACAAAAACAAACTAGAAGAGTGACCTGGATAACTTTGCTATATTGGTCTTACAAAAGACATCCGTTAAATTT
Source organism: Pituophis catenifer annectens (assembly GCF_029215685.1). Lineage (NCBI taxonomy): Eukaryota > Metazoa > Chordata > Lepidosauria > Squamata > Colubridae > Pituophis > Pituophis catenifer. The sequence continues at coordinate 138,290,432 of NW_027256883.1, forward strand.
TTGAAGGAAGTTGTGAGATGGGACAAAAATAAAAAAGGAAAATAAAAAAGTGAATTCCTTTAATTCCTTGAAGGAATTAAAGACCAAGATTGTTCACAGTAATGAATATAAACTAGGTTTGTTTGATCAAGGTTAAGGTTATGTTGCTATCTCTAAATACCCTAAATTGACTTTTACTGACCAGGACAAAATGGTGAGGTTTTCTTTATAGATAAGAGATTGGAAGTAGAGATCATTGTATTTTAAGAGAGGTTAATAATTTCTAAAATTGTTGATACTAGTTATGACAAAGGGGTAAGTTACTTTTTTATATACCGTACTTTTTATTTATCTTTAATATATTGATATTTTTTTCCTTTCTCTTTTCTTTCCTTTTTCTTTTTTGCACTGTTTTTTATATTTTATTTTTAGTTCTATTCGCTTTTATCTTTTTCATTACAACATTTAATAAAAAAATATTAAAGAAGCAAATGAGCATATGATTTTTATTACTTTAATTTTTTTTTTTTTGCATCTTACTTGCCTTTTGCTGGTGTTGAACCATAATAAAATTTTGATTTGATTTGAAGCATATGAGCATTTCTTTCAAACAAGCTGTTATTCAATTTTTTTTTTAAAAAAATTCCAGTGTAGAGATATTATGAAAAGCTGACTAGATATAATCATACCAAAGTCACTTTGCTGAAGTTCCACTACTCAATGTTTGGTGTCAAGAAATTAGTGCACACAGTAATATATTGATAGGCTTATATGCTTCCTGGCTTTGTCCCAAATGTATATAAGTATTGGTTAATTTGCAAGGGAGGCTATTTTTAATTGGGGACTTTTTCTTGCTAACCCAATGCAGCAATAGTAAAGTAATGTGAATGATGACAAATTCTTTCCCTGGCTTTGTGCAACGAATCTGAAGCTTGCCCTCCTAACAGTTGGAGGTGGAATTAGTATACAATCTCTGACAAAGCATTGGTGGAGAGATTGATTAGGTTGCTTTCAGATCTCATATTTATCACAAGGCAAAGCCATAAAGCCTCTTGTAAGATTCTAGCAACAATACCATTTATTAAAAGTTGCTGGTCAGACAGCCTTGCAGTCTGATAGAGAACAAATATAGCAGATGGGGCTAATGCAATGCAAATTAGATATATATCGACTATATGCATGTCAGTGGCCCTCCAATATTTTTGTGTGTGTGGGATTCTTTTAATGGAAAGCTCTGCTAATCAGGGATTCTTTGAACTATATCATCTAAACCTGAAGTCATACCTTGTATCACACATTCTTTTAAAATACAGTAGTTGACCTCCTATAGATACCCATCACAGTCATCAGTTGACATGGGCAACATTATACTACCTGCAAGACAAGGAAGACTGAGTGGCTTGATTATTTTTTTTTATTTTTCATTCATTCATTCATTCATTCATTCATTCATTCATTCATTCATCTATTCATTTATTTCACATTTATATGGCTACAGAAGCGACTCTGGGTGGCGTAAAAAATTAATAAAAATTACAAATGTACAAAACAGCTATTATAAAAATATAAATTCGTTATTAAAAATGAAAAGACACTATAAAAATGTAAAGCGTACAAATCACACAAAGAGAGTGAAAGATCATCTACAATGGAGCCATCTAAGAATGTCCCTAGAAATAACCAGATTTTGAAGGTCTTTCAGAAGAATAACAGCAATGGTGTTACTACTGGTTTTATAGCTCCACCCACTGGCCCTGACGTCATCAGAAGCAATCTGCGCATGCACAGAAGCTGCACATCCCGTTGTGAACTGGTAGTAAAGGTAAGTAGAACCCACCCCTGAATAACAGGGATAGAGATAATCTGACTTGGTGCAGGAGAGGAGAATGTTCCACAGAGTGGGTACCACAACAGAGAAGGCCGCATCCTGAGACAAACCAAATGTGATGGTGATCTGGCACAAAAGACATGATGTGGATACCATCTGCTACCAATGATTGCAACAGACTCAGGATTAAACTCCTGCTTTCATCCTGTAATCTTCTCTATGCTTTTGAAGAAATGAATTGCATATAGTAGCTTCATATAATAAAGGTCCAGCTTTGTTTATTTTATTGTTTAGAAACTGATAGGTCATTTTCCCAGCTGTTTCATTTGGAAATTTTTCCACAATGTGTGGCCCTATGCATTGAGGAAACTATTCTGTTCCATCCTGATTCAGGATGGATCTTCTTAATAGTTCCCACATTATAGAAGTTAAAAGTTCCAGAAACAGAAAAACAAATTATGATGCCTATCTAAATTCCTATTTGATCCAAAGCAACAAAGAAACAAACATATAAGTCTGGAATCCATAGGTTTGGCTTTGTCAGTGGGATCTGATATTATTTTGCAGAACCTCATAGCTGTGATACAAGTGATGAAATTCTGATCATCTCAAAGAGGGCCTGCATGTGGACATTAAAATTGTCCATTGTCATTCATACAGGATATTCCAGCATAATGGAAGTTTAATCCAGGCTGTCTCCTATAGGAAATTATATTTTCCATGTAGTTGGGTAGTGATATACCCCTAAAAACCCATTCTGTTCTGTGTTCAATGTCTACTTCTTAAATATGTAGGTTTCTGGATAGGGGATTGTTTTTTTCAGTGTTATCAGACACATATAGATATACATAATGCAGAATATCATCATATTAGCCATTGTCTATCCACTGCAGGATTCTTCATGTTTCCAATCTACTGTATTTTTCAGAGTATAAGACACACTTTTTTCCCTCCTAAAAAAGGCTGAAAATTTGGGTGTGTCTTATACTCCAAATGTAGCTTTTTCGAAGATTTTTTTCAGCCCTAATGAGGCGCTGGTGAGTGAAGCGATCTGCGTGCTTTGTCTGCTCCCTCCGACTCTCAGCTGTGAAGCTTTTTTTCAGCCCTAAGGAGGTAGTAGCGAGTGAAGCGCTTTGCCTGCTCCCTCTGACTCTCAGCTGTGAAGTTTTTTTTCACTAGCGAGTAAAGCAATCTCCGTGGTTTGCCTGCTTTTCTCATTGCTGCTCTCTCGAAAGATCAGTTGTGCTTTAGAAGTTGTTTTTTATCCCCAAGCAGGGGATAAAAACCAGAAAACTAATGTGCTGAAGCTGATCAGACTAAGGACGATAGCCAGATGAATACCTGGTAGGCAGATTTTTCCCCTATTTTCCTCCCCAAAAACTAAGCTGCGTCTTATACTCCGGTATGTCTTATACTCCAAAAAATACAGTATATGGCCCTGAGCTTTCTTTTGCCAATTGGGCCCGCAATACTTGCTGATGTCATTGATCCATCTTGTTTTAGGTCTCTTTCGTAGATGCTTTTTATCAAGTGGGATCCATTCCACCTGCATCAGGGTGCCGTCGGCCAAACAATGTCGGCTGACGACCCCCAGGGGGAGGGCGTTCTCTGTGGGAGCCCTGACCCTCTGGAATGGATTGCCCACTGAGCTCAGGACAGCCCCCGACCTTCTTTCCTTCCGTCGCGAGCTGAAGACGTGGCTCTTCCGCCAATTAAACTGATCCGTTTGGGGGTACACTGGTATAATTTTAAATCGTTTTTAATTGGGTTACTGATTTTAATTTGATATTGTATTGTGATTTGTATTGAAGTTGTCATTTTGTAAGCCGCCTTGAGTCCCTAGGGAGAAAGGCGGCATATAAATCGCAATAAATAAATAAATAAATAAATAAATCAGTTCTTCTTGCTATGTGACCAGCCAATTTCCATTTCAAATTTTTTTTTACTCTCTTGCAGAATATAATGCAGAATATAGAAAAGAGATACCTTAATTCCTTCTTGCAGTGGGCCATCCTCCAATGCTAGGGTCATACTTTGGTCACAGTGTACAGGATAATACTATCATAGCTTCAAGAAAATGACCAGAATTGAGTTTTCTGTCTATCCAATTCCCTTCCCTTCAGAGGTGGTATTCAGCCAGTTTGGATTGGTTCACTCAAACTGGTTGCAGAAATTGTGGGTGGACCTGCCCACCCGCCCCAGCTCTATGCCATCCTTTTTAGGCACGTTTTTTAGCCACGCACATGTGCAGATGTGTGTGTACTCACATTTGTGAACTGGTAGGGAAGGTGAATACCACTCCTGCTTCCCTTCCCTTCCCTTCCCTTCCCTTCCCTTCCCTTCCCTTCCCTTCCTTCCCTTCCCTTCCCTTCCCTTCCCTTCCCTTCCCTTCCCTTCCCTTCCCTTTCCTTCCCTTCCCTTCTCTTCCCTTCCAACACATCTTTATTTATTTATATAATATAATTTATAGCACATATTTATATATATGTCATATAGTTGGCAGAATACATTTTGCAGGATTCTTTAGCTGTTCTTTGTTAAAAGAAAAAAATCTCAGAGAATGTCAAAAGTCCTTCATTTTAAGCTATCGGCTGTTGGTTGAAATGACTGCAGAAAGACATAACATGTTTCTGCACTGGTTTGGATCCATTATGTAACGATGCCTTTCACAAGGCCCTCTGGCTCTGGCGCTCTCTCAAAATCCCTGCCTGTTCCTCTATTGTCAGGAATGATTTAAAATAAAAAACACTTGCACTTTTGAACCATAAAACAAAAATACAAAGCTGAAATCAAAAGAAGGAGGTAAATTACTTTTACTGCTCTGCAAAGAAACTTTCACTTGGCTATTTCCTGTTGTTCTGAAACTCTGAAAAATCAATATAGAAACATATCATAGACTGAAGGCAGGTCATCTGTGCACTAGGTGTTTTCAACCATCAACTTTGAAGGGGGTGCATATGGCTCCAACCTGAATGTACTATTCTTTGCACTAAGTGTCCTGTTGAAACTATATTTTTGCTCTGGCTAACCATTTCAATGGTTATTACATTTTAGTGTTTCAAACTCCCATCTTCTATTATAGATTCACTGCTAGATCAATATGACAGAGGCAAGATAAAAGGCAGTTAGGTGTACATGCTTATTTGAGGCCAAAAAACTCAACCCAGAAAGGATATATCTGACAGAAATGAAATACCGAAACGGTATGTGCTACTGATCTGTTATATATCACCACGTTTTCTTTCTTTTTTTGTGTAGCTTCCTCTTTTTTCAACCCAAGTTTGTACTAAACCAATCACCTGTCTCAATATCTTTCTTAATTCTGAGATTCTCCTGGCTGCTTTGCAAATCTGGAATGAGCGTTTTCCCTGAGGGAAAGAAAGTTTTTTTTAAAAAATGCAATCTCTACTTCTGAGAGAAGACAGCAGAACATATTTGCTTTTAGGCAGGAGTCATAAAAAGGAATTCTGACATGCTACACATCCCAACCAGAGGCGAGTATGGGATGTTGTAAAAATGAAATGGTGATTTGAAGCCATAATGAATTTTTTGCACAAGCAGGTGAGCTAGCTGGAAGGAGAATCCAGTTCATAGCTACTCTTTTTCTATTCTTCCTACTCAGAACAGGAACACAGGATTCCTGAAAGCAATCATGTTGATAGCTGCATACATAATAACTGATCCGTGGTTAAAATTGCTGCATTTCTGACAGTCTATGGAGATTCTCAGTCATCCAGGTCATGGTTGTCCCAAAGGTGCTTTTTCAAGAGGCAACTGGACTTTCTTGTTTTTCTTTGAAGACATTTCACTTCTCGTCCAAGAAGCTTCTTCAGTGCTGATTGGATGCTGGGGGAATGGAAGGATTTATATTCCTTGCAGACAGCTGGTCATTTGCATCCTTTTAGAGAGTTACTGAGGCCACTGGAAGGTTTATCTGTGTCCTCAGGGTCACTTGAGTAATACAAATGGATGTGGAGCCTTCTTGGAAGTGCTGAAAGGACTGTGTTGTAGACTGGAGATAGATGATATTTCTAAAATTAAAAAACTAGACCCGGATGAGACCATGGTTTCATATGATGTGATTTCCCTCTTTACCTGCATTCCAACAACTGAAGCTGTCATGGTAGCGAAGAAATGACTGCTACAAGAAAGCACCCTAGGTGACAGAACCAACCTCAGCCCAGACCATATATGTACCATGCTAGCCCTTTGCCTAGCTACTACCTATTTTAAATACAATGAAGGTTTCTGCAAATAAAAACACGGCTGTGCCATGGGTTCACCTGCGTCCTCCATTGTGGCCAACTTCTATATGGAAGAAGTAAGCCCTAAGCTCCTTCACAGAAATTTCACCTATCACTGGTATAGATATGTGTGCAATAATTGAGTCAAGATCAAAACACAGGAATTAGAAGCATTCACCAAGTATATCAACTCTGTGGACAGATACATCAAATTAACATCCTCAGATGTTAAAGAAAATAGTCTAGCCTTCCTGGACTGTGCAGTACATATTAAGGAAGACAGAAGCCTTAACAGAACCCCCCCCCCCCCAGATCAATATGTACATTTTGATTCTCACCACCCACTGAAGCACAAAATAGGAGTTATCAAAATCCTACATCACTGAACTAAAGGCCTGCCTACCAGCAAAGATGGGGAAAAATGTACTAAAACACATCAAGCAAGCCCTCAGAATATGTGGCTGTCCCAAGTGGGCCTTCACCAAATCCCAAAAAACACCCAGCAAAAGCTCCTCCATAACAGACAAAGAAGAAAATAATGATTGAAACAAAATTGTCATTCCATACATTTCAGGAATATCTGAAAAGTTCAGGAGGATCTTCAGTCAACGCAATGTACTCATTAAGGCAGAAGCTTGTCCACCCCAAGGATAAAGCACCCAGACACAAACTGAGCAACATGGTATATATAGTACAATGCAGTGAGACATGTGCAAATATGTACATTGGGGAAACAAAACAACCATTTCATAGACACATGGCACAACATAGTTGAAAAACCCATCAGGACAAGATTCAGCATTCCATCTGCATTTAAAAGACAAAGGCTACTCTTCTGAAGACAGCAAAGTCCACATTTTGGACAGAGAGGTGCGCTGGTTTGAAAGAAGGATAAAAAAGGCCTTCTATAGCAAAATTGAACAGAGGGGGAGGGATACAACATCATCCACCTCCAGTCTACAACAAGTCCTTTCAACAGTTTCAAGAAGGCTCCATAGCCATTTGCATTACTCAGGTGACCCTGACAACACAGATAAACCTCCAAATAGCCTCAATGACTTTCTAAAAGAATGTAAATGACCATCTGTCTACAAGGAATTTAAATTTAAATCCTTCCATTTCCCCCATCCAGTCAGAGCTGAAGAAACTGACAAATGAAATCCTATCAGAATCATATTCTCATTGTATTGTATTCTTGTATTCTTTTCTTACTCCTTTGTTTCTGTCTCTTGATAAAACTAGTTCTGGGCATGATAAAGTATAGATTTAAACTTTTTGCTCTAGCTAGAGATCAAACCAATAGAGTTCATGGAGTTGTGCCTTTGCCCTTGCCCTTTCTGCTCTTACATTCTTGCTGGTTCTCTACAATGGTAATTATTACTCTTTTTTCTGTTTTATTCCTTCATCTGTAAAACTGCGAGTGTAGTAACTATCCTCAGAGAATCGTTGCAAAATCTTAAAAAGGTTACTATGGTAACCATGATACACATTAAAAGTCCTGTGGCAATCATAAATAACAACAGTTATGATTAATGTGCTTTAGTCCAACTTAATTCCACGAGAGAGATTTAAGCATATACTTCATTCTTTTGTCAATACTGATGGGTTTTGTAGGTGGTAATGCTCACACCTGAGAGCTCACATCTGAAATTAAATTCAACATGAGGACATTTACATAATGAATATTCTCCTTTCTATGAGCAGGAATTTAAGATTCTTGAAAAAAGGATGTTAGGACCTTTAGAAGCCCCCTCTAAACAATGTGGGTTGCATAGGGGAAATCTTTCCACTGTGGCTCTATTTTAGACTGCAATTCTATATAGATTTAACTGTGAGTGAATCTGTTGCAATGAACTCAATGGCTTTTATTTTTCAGTACACATGGGAAAATTATAGGAATTTTCTCTTTGTTGATTTAAGATCTCCATCTTCCCCAGCATGTCCTCACACCTACTCCACTTTGTTCTGCAGAGCCTTGTTTCCATCTGTTCACTGATAACATTTTTGGGGCAGCAGAGAATGAAAATAATGGGAGTGCAAAGTGTCTTTGAATTCAAAGCATTTAAAGTTTGAAATGCCCTGTTTGGATTCCAAACAGAAGGTTTGTATTGGAAAAGCAAGTTACCTTGACTGTGCTAGAAGGTTTTTTTTTTTTTTTTTTAGTTTAAGGTAGCTCTTTTCTGCATTTGAGGCAAATTGTGGGTTGTTTTTCAGAATGCTTCTGGGGTGTTAGGCAGCCCACTTGAAAAAGACCTTTTGAATAGTTTTGCACATCCTAAAGCAGAGGTCTTCAAACTTGGCAGCTTTAAGACTTGTGGACTTCAACTCCCAGAATTCTCCAGCAGGCTGGAGAAATCCTTTTTCCTTGAACTTCCTTGAAATCCTTTTTCCTTGAACTTCCATACACAAACATAACTCAAGGCCCACTTTTTTCTTCTTTCTTGCTACCATTCCTTTGTTTCTGCTCAGACACAGCAGCCTAAGAAATGTAGACTGTAACCTCCATGTTTGAATTGATTATATCAAACAAATGACTGTAATCATTGCATTTTTGAATTAATACCTTTATGAACCGTGTATTATCTGTCCCGGGTGGTGGTGGTGGTAGAGAAACTGATTTGAATAAATGAATCAACCGCATATAAAGAAAATCAGTACAAAATGTTTTATAGGTGGCATTTAACACCGTCGAGATTGTCTAAAATGTACACAAATATGAAACCGGACTGCTGGAAGTGTAAATATAAGGATGGAACATTCTATCACATGTGGTGGCAATGCCCCAAAGCAAAGAAATATTGGGAACAGATAAGGAGATGGTTACAGGAGATAACAGGAGAACAAATTGAATTTAAACCTGAATTATTTTTATTAGGAATAATTAATCAAAAGATAAATAAGCAACTCCAACATATCATTTTACATATAGTAACAGCAGCACAAATTGTTTATGCCCAATGTTGGAAACTTGAAAATATACCATCCAATGAGAGGATTATTCATAAGATATTATAATGTGCCGAGATATATAAACTCACATTAGAAATAAGAGGCAAGGAAGAAACAGAATTTTACGAGGTTTGGGATAAGTGGTATAAGTGGTAGAACAGAGAAACAAAAATGTATAGAAATAAATGTAGATAACTCTAAGAGACACATGACACAGTACTGTTAAAAATGCTTATGTAAATTGGAAAAATGGAAAATAAAAATTAAAAAAAAGAAAGAAAAAGTAATGCAATAATATTTCACCAAGCATTTGTCCATCTGAGAAGAAAACTGGAGAGTGGGAAGAAAATTCTGGAAAAGAGAATGTCTGGAAAAACAATCCATCATTGAAGGATGCAGCTTGCCAAGTATCTCTTGACATATGATTTTCACACCGGGAAAATAATGGATGGCTCCATTCCAGCTCAGAATGTGGTTTCTGGCAAGTTTACTGATGAAACTGTCTACCAAATTAAGAGAGAGAAGAGAAATCTTTTTAGAGTGCTCGTCTGCTTAGCCTTTATGTAAATTAGAACCACTAAACTCTACAGTATAACAAAAATAATGTCTGATGCCTCTTCCAATTTTTTTCAGATTATACTAACTGTAAGTATGTGCAATATGGGCTGCCAGAAGTCAGCTTTAAGGACAGAAAAGAGGCCGCTTCCTCCAGTGACCTCCAGGGACCCACTATTTCTACTTAAAATGTAAACTCTTAACTTTATCTGCAACATTTTTTAAAAATAAAATTGTAAGTCAAATAAAATATTCGCTTCTTATGTCTTCCTAACTGTTAGGAAGCGAATATTTTATTTGACTTACAATTTATTTAAAAAAAATCCAAATTCAACAATATCTTTGAGACAACAGAAGGATTTTGTGTTTTAAACAATTCTAAAACTGATAGATTCATTCATCCAGCCAGATTCTTTGAGTGCATGTCTTATTCTTTTTTCTGGGTAAAAAAATATCAATGCATCTTTTTTTGAAAAAGAAGTAAATATGTGTGTTTGAATAATGTTTGAAATATTATTATAAATCTTTGTTTTTATTTTATATTAAGATAGAGGCACCATTGTTATGAATTACTAATCATTTTATTTATTGTTTCAGCCCATAGGCCATAATATAATGTAACCTATCAGGAGGGCAATAAAACAGTAATTAATAAAAAAAATAAAATAATATCAGGTTAATAGTCACAAAAATAAAATCATTTAAACTCTCTATGGTTTGGAAAAAGTATTTATAATATTCATCTGGGGTTTGAAAAAAAAAACCCAGTTTCTTTAGGATAGCTGTCAATTATTTTTTTTTCCCATTTGATTTTTGCGGGATCACGCCAGAATACTTTCTACATATTTGGTACATGCAGCAGAATCATTTGGCCAATAAAGCAAATTTGGAGAGATATCTAAACCAGTTTTTCTCAACCTCAGTAACTTCGAGCTGTGTTGACCAACTCAGCATTCTATCTGGGAAATGACAAGGATAGACAGGTTGGAAGTGTGAGATTTTTTTAGGAGCCAGCTGCCATGTATGGCCAATGTCATTGTTGCATCCTATAAGCTTGTCAGTGCTAATTGGAGGGAAGGGACAATAATTAACTTTTAATGTTACTTCATGTTTTCCCCCTTTTTTCCAGGCTACTCATCTTTAACAGTTACGCCATACATGGCAGGCAGCTGTAACTTGATCTTTATGTTAATAATTGCTGACTAACTTTGGAAAATGCACTTTTCATGCAGTTGAAGTTTTGTTAAAAAAAAAATAAATCTTAAATTTCTTCATAAATGGGATGAAAAAGCCTGAAATCAAAACTGAAAATAACATTATAAAAAAGCAAAAATTCCATATGCATCGCTACAAATTGCTTTTATGTTACAGTTTAATTGGACTAGCTGAGGGGATCAGGAGAAAATACCAAAAGAGAACAGAAAGGAAAGGAAAGGAAAGGAAAGGAGAAAGAAGAGAATTGTCTTTGTCCTTGCTCTACTCAGCATGTCCTAAGACTGAAAAACTTCTGCCCAAAGGTATTTCTTTGCCCAGAAACAATTTAGGGTTTTATTTAACTAGTGCCAGTGGGAGGCGTACCTGTGAACAATCAGCAAAGAGACTGAAGGACACGCTGTTGTTTGAAAAACTGGTTGGCATCCTAATGAAACTTGACATAGCCATCAGCCGCAAGTTATCTGTAGGTTATTCTGGCAAGGTTTTCTTTCTCCCCCCTTTTTCCCTTTTCTGCTTTGGACTCCACAATATTATTTAAGCATTAATAAATGTCAACTCATCTGTTTACAAGGAAAGCGAATAGATTATTTGCAGACATGTGAACCTCAGAAATTGCCTCTGCAATCTATTCCTATAGAATCGGCAAAAGAGGAAGCAGACTTATTATAGGTCAATACCAATGAAAGGCCCTCTGTGCAGACATCAGATTCACAGTCCATTAAGTTTCAGGTCTGCCCCAATATGGATTCTTCTGATGTATGACTATTACATCCTATTTTTGTTGACTCAGTTCCTATGTCAGCACACAGAATTAAACATTTTGGCTTCGACCCAGACGCAAGCTGTCTGTAGAAGATATCTTCTTCTTTTTTTTTCTTTCCACCACCATGACAGTAATGAGGAATGGGCATTAGCTTGATTTGCATAACACACACTTTTAAGTTAGACTGCATGTCAGTGGGAGACAACTTATTGTGATGATGCCCATAGCATAATATCTGTTTTGTGCTATCAGCATTTATTTATGTAAATTTCATCTTTACAAGTGGTCATTTCCCAATCTTCTACCATGAAATCATTTGCTTTGCCAATAAGAAGAAAAGAAAAGTTTGGGGGAGAATGGAGATGTATTTTCCTCATAGCGAGAAGTTGACAGTCTAGTCAATTGACAGCTCTGATGACAAAACTAAAATGTGATAGACCACATGTGGTCAATTTAGACAAATGCTGTCAAATGGTCATTTCTCTTCTCTCCAACGTACTCCCCCAATTTCAATTCCATCGTGTTTGCAAAAATTAAATTAAAAATATATTTAAAAAATGACAGAATACTCTATGGATTAAATAAAGAGGATTAACGCTTTTAGGCATAGATTCTTCTGCTGATGACAGAGTTCCATCCTATGCTGGAAGGAAATATAAAAAGTCTCAGAGCCGTCACAATATTAAACAAAAAAGAGCTCATGAAAGAGAATTCCAGATCAAGATGAATATTGAACAAGTTCTGCAGTTGTGGATGCCAAGTGACTATTGAGAATGACGGGGAATAGACGAACATTGGTTGGGGACAAGATGAAATATTCTGGAGGGGAGAAGCTGAATTCGGTGTTGAACTATAATTGAAGAGAGACAAAACAATCCAATGTGTCCAAATGAGGGTGCTGCAATTATATATCACATTTGGGTAGAAATTACAGAAGCAGGTTCATATATGCATATTTTAGAGATGGGCTAATGTTTTTGAATCCTGGAAGCAACAAGTTCAAATTTATGTTGGAACAGTGTTAATGAAAGAAAACATGAAATTAGGAATTGTGGTTGTGCTGCAGGATCAAAGCCACAAAGGAATCAGTTACTACTCTAGGATAGAGCAGTATGGCAACAGTAAAACATGACTGGCTATTGCCATTTTCTGGAATGTTTTTTCAATTTTCCAGTCCAGCTTATAGCCCTTGAATTATCTTGTGTTCTCCACCCAAATACAAACCATCAAAACATTTCTTAGCTTAGCTTACAAGTTCACACAAGATCAGCCAGGCACGGCTGCTGCTGCTGAGACACCTCTACTATTAAATTATTTTGAACAGCTGGATCTCTAATGTGCCAGTAGAAAAAAAATGTGTACATCTAAAGAATGAGAAATTAAGTGGGATAAAGGTTTAGAATATTACAATACATTACCTTCAGATTCCAGGTGAATTATTCTAACTGTTCAGTAAGTTTCAGCAGATTAATTTCAGCACATTTGAATGCCCCAAACAAATTGGAGAAGAGATGAGTTGTGTGATTCTATCATTTGTTATACATGGGCCCGAATATCTTTCCCTACTTTGGGGCAGATGGGCAACCTTAATTGCAGGCATTAGAAGTTTAGTTAAAGGAAATACAATATGTTTGTGCTCCTCACTCTGTGCTGGCTTCAACTATCTGCCAGTAATGCAAATTTGTGTTTTGGAAGATCCATCATTCCTAAAGAGTTCGGAGTCAGCTATGCTACCACTGTTGGCTTGAAGTTGGTTTTCTTTCCTATTCTGAATGTATTGTAATCCAAAATGCTAAAAAGCAAAGTGTGTATGCTGTCTGGACAAATCCTTGGCTAAAGGGCATCCATTGTGTTCCCAGGTGTTTATTTGTTTATTTTTTTTATAGTTTTGTGTTTTGTTTAGACTTGTATTCGCATTAAAGATATATGTTCAATTGTATTTTGGTGCGTTAAATGTAATCTGCTAAAATCTATTGCAACAATCAAAGATATATACTTCTAATACAACACATTCTCTCTCTCTCTCTCTCTTTCTCTCATATATCTGAGAAGTGCCGATCAGTTCATTTTGTTCAGGATTTTGCAAAAGATTGAATTGCTCAAGCATCCCTTCTCAAAGGCTGGGGATGATAAAAGCAAAGAGAATCCTTTTGGGACTGTTGAGAAATAAATATTGGTAAAACTAACAGTAGCACCCAGAAGACCAAACAACTCCATCTGCAAGAAATGAAAGACAGATTTTTGCCTAGAACTTTTACTTTGAACACAAGTTTCAAACAAATGCAACCCCCCCTCCCTTGAACTCTTTTTAACATCACTTTTATGTTACAAAAATATTTTAAGCAACAACACAAGGTCTTTTTTGTTAATCAGACAGATTTATCAAATGCAAAAGCCATTCCTTACAGACTCTTTGATTTCTTGAGGACTTCACCTCATTGATGAGTAACCTCAGGCAGGACACTGCTGGTTAATGAATAAATGGGATCTCTTCCTCCCACCCTCCCCCCATTCATAGCCTTCCTACATAATGGCTATTAAAAAGTCAACATAAATAACATGTGTGCCTCTACATAGACTTTGTTGTTCTTGTTGAAGTATATAGCTGCCAAGATCTAATTATGATGCTCAGCCTTTCCACATTAACTGAATCCCTCACACCATACTTTGGGAATGCTGCAAATGTCTCCTTGGAAAAGACTCTACCCCAAATACTCATGGTCCCCAGATTTATTCATTTATTTATTTCATGTATACCCGCCTGATTCCCAATGAATCTAACGACATCCTTCAGTTTATTGAAAACCTCATGAAGCATCACCATGTCTTCGGTTATTGCTGATTTCCAGAATAGCCACCTCTTAGCCTACAACTATATTCTTAGCCTATGATATATAAACAGTACATTTTAGCACTGCATCACAATATATCAGGGTGGAGAAGCCTTTTTCTACTCAGGATGATATTTGGCCATTGTAAGCTGCAAGATTGCATGCTGGCAACAAACAAAATTAAAGTCTGTCTGTGCCATTCCCTTTTCCCCTTTCTGGAACTCCTTCCTCCTGTCTTTCATTTTTCTCCTGCTTCTATCTGCTTGAGCAGAAACAGTTCTTCCCAAAGAATTGAATTGCAAAAGAGTTCTGAGATTTGGCTGAAAGTAAGATGGAATTTCACATGAGCTATAAGCAACCTTAAAGCCATAGTTTTCCAACTTCTGCTGTAGAAGAAAATACACTCAACCATCACAAATATTTTGTCCTTGTCCTTTTAAAGATTGCAAATGATTTGCTTAATAATTGTGAGGGAAATAAATCTGTCATAGTCGTGTACTGTCATACTTAATGACCATGTCACTTAGTGATGGAGTTTCTGGTTCTGATTATGGTTGTTAATTGAGGACTATTTATAATCCCACATACACAAGTGTAAGAACATTCAGATAGCTGAAATAAAATGCAATGTTTAAAATAAGACATATGTACAGTATTCCTTGTTTAGCTTAGTCAGTGACAGTTTGACTGAGTGTGATGAAAAAATAACTTTGTGGACAAACTTTGCATCTGCAACTTTTGCAGCTCTGTAAAGCAAAGAAAAGCAGAAGATTATAAATTCTTGTCATGGTTTCATTTAGTGACTGTTTTGTTTAATTACCAAGTTGAAGGTCCCAATTTTCCCTAAACAAAGACTACTTATAGCAGGGGTCCCCAAACTTGGCAGCTTTAAGACTTGTGGACTTCAACTCCTAGAATTCTCCAGCCAGCATAGCTGGCTGGAGAATTCTGAGAGTTGAAGACCACAAGTCTTAAAACTGCCAAGTTTGAAGACCTCTGATTTATAGGTATATGTTACAAGGTGCTGTAAATTTGAATCCTTCAGAAACTACAGTAAAACTTATATAAACAATTTTTTGTTTATATTTGCTAGCAAATCAAAAACAAAAAGAAGCATTTTATCTGACATTCTGATGTTTCTTATGAAATCTTTTTCAAAATGCATGGATAGTAGAGCTGGTAAAGCCATTGCCAAAGCTGGAAGATGCTTGGAAGCACTAATGATTCTCCTGACCATTTTTTTGCTCTTGATCATCATAGCGTGGTGTTATACAGCACAAAGATTCCAGTGCTAGTCTAATGGAGTCAGTTTCTGTAGTACTATGAAAGGGACACCATCTTATCTCTTGGTTAGCAAAATGTCTTGGCTCCAAGAGGAGCACATAACCTTCTTTTCTTTGATTGCTATGACTTTTAATATATGTTGCTCTGCAATAATTGAACATATACTGGTGAGCTTCTGGCTGTCCTTTTATCTAAATCAACAGCATGTGTCAGAGCTTTCCGCCACACTGTGTCTATCATTTACTCAAGATCTGGGACTTGAGGCTTATGGAAAAGCTTATAGCTTTTGTGTAATTGCATTTTTCTTAATGATGAAAGTCTCTTTAATTTTCTATAATTAAGAACACATCACCTTCAAAATATTTTGGACAATTGCTTTTAAAAATACATTTAGGGAGATACTTTGCAGGCAGGAAGTCCACAACTTATTAAAATGGATAAACTACTATCTAGATTAGAAGCTGTTAGTCTCTTTCCAGGATTTTAGATTCTCAGAAATTACAATTTCGTGTAGTTAGCTGAAAGAAGTATTAATGTGGGCATTGGATTCTTACTAACAATCTTGTCTAATAGAAATAGAAAATGTTACCAATATTCTATCTGCTTAACATAATAAGAAAAGAAATGAATGATATAAATGAAACTGAGATCTAGAGATATTTTATTCAAAAGAATACCTGGAGGGCTTTAGTCTGAAAACAAGGCCTACTTAAATTGTTTTATTCTCACTGTTTATTGAGAATGCTGATAATTTGTTAACGTAGTAATATAGTAATGGTATTGTTAAATGTGAGAGGATGAATCTCAGTTATAATCTTTGTGTCCATCTAACAGCACCAAATTATCTACTTTGGTGGGAATAACAATTATTTTTCTTATCAGATTCTTATTCTCCAGAGTATATACTATATTACTCTTCAATGACAAAAATCCCATAAGTCTCCTGATCAGAAATAACTTTTTCACTGTGTTTCCAAAAGATTACTTTAAGTTTAGAAATAGTAACTTTTTAAAAGAAACTTTTAAAAAATTAAACTCTAGTCATCAAACAATAGAGATCCACCATATACCATATTTTTCACTCCATAAGATGCACCTGACCATAAGACGTACCTAGGTTCACAGGAGGAAAACAAGACAAAAAAACTTTCAGGCAGAGCCTGAGAGGACCACAGATAGATGTCCTCTCATAGCCAGCTCTGCCTATTGACCCCTGCACTGCAGAAAAGAGACAGAAGAGGTGGGCAATGGCAAAGACAGAAGACACGGGGTTCAGCACTATAAAAGGACCCCGCCACTGCAGCCCGGCTGCTATTCACCAAAGACATACAGACATTGCCACCCACTTTTGGGGGAAAAAAGTGTATCTTATTGAGCGAAAAATACAGTAGTCATAGATTATGATTTATATAACTTATTCACACTAAAGCTTGCATAAATAAATTTTCATGCTAGTAATGCAGTGCTGTTGTGGTTGTAGTCTTATGATAGTCAGAACTTCCATGTCATTGGATGTCCTTGGAAGAAGAGTTGTTGGTTAACTATGGGTTCTCCAATTGACCAAGTAGAAGTTTTGACATTGGAAATATATCCAATTCCTTCTGATATAGGACAAAATAATATAGACTAAGGTCATTACCACAGTGCCAAACCTTTGTTTGTCTTTGGTGGATATTAGATATTTCTTTGGAATGCAAAGGAAAGAATCTTGATACAACTTGATAAATTGTTCCCTCCTCCATAAACATGCTCATTAATTCCTTTGGGTCCTTTGGAAGCAGTTGCTTAACAACATGATGTACAGTTTACTGAGAACAGCGGAAAATATGACAAAAAGTATCATCATGGCGCGGTCGAGCATGCAGAGAATGCCATGTAAATGTTGGCGCTTCCCAAAAAAATGTTAGAATTGTCACCATCAGCATCGCTAAGCTACATCAATCATGAAACAAACAAAAAATCCATTTCACAGGCCACCAGTAAACATCTTAGCTGTTGGTCCTCAGAGAGTGCGGAAATGTTTCGATGTGGCAGTTTGGCATGATTACAAGGGAACATCCTGGAGATCTGCTGACTCCTCATCAACAAACAGCACCTTGAAAACCATTATGTCAGGAGATTGAATAATTGCACAAAACCACGTGAGCCCCTGGCAAACCGCAGAACGTTGCAGGGCCAGGAAATATGTATTTTGTAGGGTTTTGTGATGTAAATTAATGGAGAACTAGGATTCTCAAAGAAGGTTGAAGGTGTCTCCAATCCAAAAATATCTACTTCAAGATTCTGAAGAATGATTTTTTTGGTGTGTGTGTGTGTGTGTGTGTGTGTGTGTGTGTGTGCGTGCGCGCAGAAAATTGTGGGGAAATTACCTATTTTCCTCCTATTTTTTGGAATCTTTCCAATGATTCCACTAATTGGAAACTACTGAGGAATGAGAAGGAGAAAAGTGGCAACTTTTCATCATTTAGTTTTGAAATATACATATGATTAATACTTAGAGAACATATATCCTTATATATAAGGATATATACATATATTAATGAATATATTTTCCTTATAATATATATTCTTCCAAATCTGCCTTCCAAGTGCAGTGGACTCTTACTGACCAAAAGTTAATTTCTAATTTCCTTCCTGCATTTCCTAAAATAAATATTGGCTTCTTGTCTTTTGTGGTTTCTATGGCTATTAAACATGTCCAATTGTCTTTGTGTTTCTCGGTTTTCACTGTGGTTCCATCCCACTCAACTTTTTTTTTATTTTAATGTATAAATAAAATATAAATGTGTCTCCATGGTATGTAGTGGAAAGGACTCAAAGTGAGAATAAAAATAACTTACAGGTTTCAAACTTTCATGTGATCATTTGCTCCACTCCACAAAGATTTTGTGATTCACATTTGCAAACTAGTCACCTAGATTAATATCTTTCAGACAACAAAGCTTCAAGAAGTCTGCAGTTCCTCAGAAGAAAGTAAAAGCAAAAATCACGTTCACAGGATCAGTCATAAAGATCTTAAGATTAGTAGGCCTTGTCAACTTCTACATTCCTGAAATAGTCTATCTGGTATTGTGAAACTTCCCTGCTAAGGGCAAAGACATATATTCATTATATTGTTGGCACATCCTCAAGGTATGTATGTACTAAAATTAGAAAACATAATGAAAGTATGAACCTCCAGACTATTATTCTACAAATTTTTCACCCTTTCATATTAACCTGGGAGCAACTTCATATTTCTACAAATATTTATATACAATGTACCTATCTATGTAACATTGTAGTGTATAGGCAGGTAACTTTAATAAAGTGTCCATAAAATAAAGCATTCCTCCATTTTAGCATGGACAGGCCACTGTTCTAACTATCTCTTTTGGGAGCAGACTTCAGAAATAATTTTGATTAGTCATCCCCACATAGAAATCTCAAGTGCATATCTTGCTTTTTTTTTATTTACAATTATTCCCATGTAACTATTTATGGTACTCTAAGTAATCTATATGGTTGAATGATCTATGAGCGATAAACGGCAGCTTTGCAAGACACTCCCTTCTAATGAATGTTGAAATAAAAGACTGGTCCTCTTAAATTGTATTCATTTGAGCTTATCCAGAATTAACCATTCTTTTTCATTTCGTTTACAGTAATTTTGCTGAGATGTTTATTTTTATGGTGTTATTTGGAAAATATATTGCTCATTGATTAATCCCAGCAAGGGCTTGTGGCTCACAGCCATAGGTACTGTATATTATCTATAATTTAATTTCACAGTGCAAGAGATTTTATAGATTCAACATTCCCCAACCAAATTCATTTAATCCAATTAAATATTGCTTAGATGCCCCATTATTCTTATTTCCTATTACACCTGAGATATATTGTTTTTTCACACTATGGTTCTTTGGCAGTGTTAAGTAATAAACCAGGCCTCATTTAAATGGAAGTTATTTTTTTCTATTGTCTCTTGGATCCAGACTGCGTGCCTTAAAAATCTGTGAATCTAAAAGCTACGTGGCGGAGATAATTTCATATTTCAGTAATAAAAGAATAATAATGACAAAGTGTCTTTAGACTAAATTTTAAAAAATTGCAGAAGAGCAGCACACAAGAAATTAAAGAAGGAAATAATCAGAAAGTAGAAAAACAATACATGGCATTACATGAGATTCATCAGCTCCTTATTTAAACGTTTCCTTAATATGACTGTAGGGAATGAAATCGCATGGAGTATTTTCACCCTCAGTATGTTAAATTTTGCCTAGCCATGTCCCTTGGTGTTCTACTTAAAGCATGAACATCTGCAGGGCATACATCTTCAGGTAATTTCTCATTCTGTAATTGGAAGCCAGCCCTTGGGGAAGTTTTCACTTGTTTAGCTGTATATGTAAAGGTTTCCTTCCAGGGCATTTCTACTGTAGACATGAAAAACAATGAATGAGCATACCATATTAGAGACTATACATCTGTCTTGGTTCATTTAGGGCAGCAAAGACAATGAGAAATGGAATGGAACAAAGGAGTCACCATAGTTACCAACATCCTGCCAGATACCCTGGCAGAGTAAAGAAAATGCTATGGGTAGCTTCTGTTCCCCCATTGATAAAACACATGCTGTACTTCTCTTGAATAGAGTATAAAACCAGAGGTGTACAGGAACTTGTACTTGCTAGGAATTTAGAAAGTCAGGGGGAATTTATACCAGTGCAAAAACAAACAAACAAACAAACAAACAAACAAACAAACAAACACAGCATAAAAGTTGCATTTTCTCATGTCTCCATTTTTTCCCCCATGCATGCCTGATTCTTTTCAATCATACCTACAGATTGTTTATTCAGATGTTTTATGGCATCCCTCTCAGCAAAATTATTATAATCTTGTTGCAGAGGTTATAACGAATCAAAACAAAGCAATTGTCTCAACTCTTGACAGCACAGCAACCCCCAAAGTGCTGTGAGATGGGATGTCGCTTTCCCCAGCACTTTTATGCTTATATCATGTCTTCTGATCATGTAATAAATCCAGAGGAAACAGGATCCCTCGTCTCCCATAATAAGTATCCCACTGGGCAACACTAGATGTCACTGTCAATACAGGATGTGGCTTCTTATATCAACCTGATGTAGTTCCTAAATGATTGCTGGTGGACAGGCAGTTGAGAAAAATGCTGCAAAAGTGCAGTGCTAAGCCTCCTTCCCAAATTAAACCATATGCCTCCAAAATTGGATACTCTAGAATATATATTTGTTTTAACCAAATCCTGAGTCAAAGCTTCTTGGAGTCTTCTGAGAGCAGGTAGTGTTTTCCTCAAAGTATCTGGACCTACTTTGAGACCTGGCCAAGGTGGTGGTGTGAGCAGTCAGATGCTGACAATGAAGAAGGCAGAAGTCTTTATATCCGTTTGCTATTTTTTTTTCTTTAAAAAAAAAATCCATATAAAAAAAATATCTGGATATGGAGACTGGAATAGGAAATAAAACTCAATGATTGACAGTTCTTTTTTCATAGTTAGAGAAGACCACTTACCTCAGATACAGCAATTATACTGATGGGGGGGAGGCAGAGGAAAGCACAGGTGGTGGAGATGTTTATGACTTCTCTATATACCACACTTATCAACAGGCTGAAACTATATTCCATTCAGAATGAATTTCTATGTTCTTCAGTAATCAGTGGTGGGTTTCAAATTGTTTTACTACCGGTTCTGTGGGTGTGGCTTGGTGGGCGTGGCAGGGGAAGGATACTGTAAAATCTCCATTCCCACCTCATTCCAGGGGAAGGATACTGTAAAATCTCCATTCCCTCCCCAATCCAGGGGAAGGTTATTGCAAAATCCCCATTTCCTTCTGATCAGCTGGGACTTGGGAGGCAGAGAATAGATGGGGGTGGGGCCAGTCAGAGGTGGTATTTACCGGTTCTTCAAGCTACTCAAAATTCCACTACTGATTCTCCAGAACTGGTCAGAACCTGCTGAAACCCACCTTTGCTTCAGTTGTCTTAAACTCTCTCTTTTCCCCCCACCTCTCCTCTCTCTCAACTTACTATTTTGTTTCATTCTTTGGGGAATGGGTCTCTTATACAGTATGTTGTGCATATATACAACATACCTACATCCAACTGATTCTCTCTGTTATAAAGTAATGCTTCCAGTAGCAGAGTAATCATAGTACCTGAGTTGTAGCTTTAAGTGGGGGCAAATTCTCTTGCATCCCAAGAGGATTTTATATAGAGAAAATAGGGAAAAAATGTATAACTCAGTGCAAAAATTAGAGGAGAAGGTTAGAAAAGGAAATATCCCTGACAAGAGAAAACAATGTGTGAGGGAGATCATGAATGATAAAGAGGGTGAAAATAAAATGGTAACCAGTTTACTTCCATATCAGTTAGTTATTTGTTTAAGAGGAGGTGATGAACTGTTCTTAAAACGTTGTATGAGTGCACTTTATATTGATGTTCTCATCCTGGTGTAACCCACATGCTTCCTTTGAAGGAAAGCAGCAATAATATGTAAGAAACATCTGTGATGTTCTCAAACTCTGGCACAGCTGTCTAAAATGGGAAACATTCTTTATGCCAGAGGTCCATTGCAAATAGAATATTTAAACCCAAAACGCATTGTATTATATAGCAACTGAGGAAGGGACATTAATTCAATTGATTCCACAGTGCTAGGAAAGGACATGTATGTGCTGGTGAATGAGATGACAGAATGTTGGCAGAGAAAGTGAAGAGAATTGAATAAACAGGATGGTGTTTGCAGAGCTGGAGACAAAATAAATGATTTATTTCCACAGAAACAACATTTTCAATAGCAGTTAGAAGCAGCATTATTACATTTACCTGAGCTGGGCTGGAAAACTCTGGATGATCAGTGTTAAAGATGGAAGCAAAGGGTAGAGATTTCTATACACCGTTCCTGTCATTGAGTGGTTGTCTTTGTAGCCTATATCTGGTAACAGAAAGCAGTACTTATATGTAATCATATGGGATAATTTCATAGAGCAGGACAACGAGGTTAGACTTGTGGATGAGGGCTTTGAGGTCGTGACTGGGCAGAGAAACAATTAACCCATCTTCCAGGGTTATGTGGAACTGCATCGCACAGACACAAGGGAAGAAAAGATCAACAAAACCAGACACTGACTCATCATAATTAGGAGATTTGCAATAATGGCATCCACTCTTCATCATGAACCTGCAGGGTTATCAGCTCTATTGATTCAATCAAAGTTATAGAATTGTTGCAAGCTTTCAAGTTCATTAAAACTCTTCATCTTAGAGATAGTGATTAAAAGCCCTAAAATAGAGGAGAGGGAGAGAGATATATTTTTAGCTGATGTTAGAGCTGTTCCAATTACATGGTTGAATGATAAGTAAGAGAGTTTAGGAGTTAGATGTTGTTATCTGGTGCAGGATAAGTTGTGTCTAGTTACAGTAAGAGCTCTTTTTGGTAAAGTTTGACTTATGTTTTGCTTTCCACCAGCAAAATGTGGACTTTTATTTTATTCCCCTCCTCTGTGGCCAAGGAATTATGCTTTATTTAATCTCAACAAATTATACAGTTTAAGAAAGGGAAGCATTTCCTGATCTCTCACTGAACCATAACTGTATCATAAACATGTCAGAATCCTAGGGTTACACATTAGGATTATTATCTTTAAAGTCATTGCCCCTGTTAGAAATTCCAAAATATATAATCCATTTAGCATCATGTTACTAGAATTGAGAATACAGAATCATGTATCTTGGGTCTTCAAAATGTACAACCATTTTTGGAAATTAGAAGTAATGGCATCATTAGCTCTGGCCTGTTTCTCATGAATTTGGTTAGACTTTACTTTATTGAAAATTTCTATTCGATTTGAGATCCCTCACTGGCACTCAAGCACAGGGGATCAATTATACAGTCCCTGTCATTTATTACCTACATGGCAACAAATAAAATGACAATCTTGCATCGGTGCCACAAGGTATAACAGGCTAAGTGCATGCATTAAAAACGGCTTTGTTCCTGGATCATGACAAATGGGTGCAGTTGTCTAATGACATAATTTACAGCTCACCAGAAGAAGCAGTAGAGGGGACAAAAGGTGTCCAACTGCCAAGCACAAAGCCTGTGAAGAATGCCATATAAATGTTGGCATTTCTGAAATGGCAGCCTTGTTGTTGCCTGCATCTGTAAAGTCAATATCAATCAGTAAATAAATAAATAGACCTGGTTCATTGAACATGAATAAATGAGACACCTTAGCTGCTGGTTCTGTATCCTTAGAGAATGCAGAGATATGTTTCTGTGTGGCAGCTTGGCATGATTACAAGGGAACATCCTGTATATTTGCTGACTCTTCATCAAGGAACAGGCACCATAAAAACCGTCATGTCAGGAGGCTGAATAATTATACAGAAGCGTACCACATTTCAGACTGTTCTGTGAAAGCTACGTTTTCCAGGAGTTTGTGATAATTATGACTTTCAAGAAATGTTTGCAATATATCTTCAGCCCCGGGCTCCTATTTTGATTGTTTTGTGGACAGATTTTAGGCATTGGGAAAGGGAAGGGGACATTTTTTCTTTTTGTTTATGTGTGTCTGTCCAACAGAACTAAACTCAACTATATTTTGTTATTAGATGGTAGTGAGGTGAGGACTCTGCCTAGCTAAGATGGCAATATCTTCCTCCCCATTCAGATGGTTTCTGAATTTTAAGAATACCTGTGGATAAAAATAAAACTAGTTGCCTTGGGAGAGGCTGGAATGGTCTTAACAACAACAACAACAACAACAACAACAACTCTATTGTCATATGTGTATACACAGTATACCCATACAACAAAATTCACTTAACACCCAAAGACCAGGTCCAACACACATAACAATCCCCACTCACTCCCACACTCCCACCCACCACAAATTCCCCACCCCTAAATCATATCATCTGTATGGCCCTAAAAATGTAGGATAAGAACCGTTCCTCCTTTGATTCTCGCAGGATCAGATCTTGCCTCTATAGTACACATGTGGCTTGGATTCAAGACAATATAGAATCCAGGAACAAAATAGGATACCCCAAAGCTTTCTGCTTTCAGCTCAATGCAATTCAATTTTAATTTATATCTGGATGAATGAAACTCTGGTCCTGGTCTGGATCAGAGAGCTACAATAACTTTTTTTTTTTAAAAAAAAAATATCTTGGGCTGCTGGCAGGAAAGTTAAATGACAACAAATGCATTCTGTCATTGTCATCCAAGTGTCTCACATAAGGCATCATGACATCATTGTGTAATTATTCTATTTGAATATGCCAGGAGGATGTACAGAGATTTGGCATCTGCGTAGCCTGCTATGGATGCTATTTGAGGATGGAGCAGGAAAAAAAAATACCACAGAGAAGTATTTATGTCAGATTTTTCATGAGAAGTAACAGGACAAATACTTTTTCCAATTAAATGAATCTTCTTTCTGATTTGACTATCAGATTGGACTTTCAAAAGAAAAGCTGATTCAAGACATAGATCTCATGTACTCTATAGCAAAAGGCCCTACTTACCATGCCCTGCTGACCTCCCAATTGAACTATTGCAATGAGCTCTAGTGGGGATGCTCTTGAAGAGCATTTGAAAACCTCAGGTGGTGCAAAATATAGTGGCATGAGTTATGCTATGTTTCTGGTAGAGTCTAGCACATCATACCTCTGTTGTGTGATCTGCATTGGTTACCAAATTGTTTCCAGGTCTAAATCAAGATGCTGGTGTTGATCTTTAAAGCCCTTCATGACATGGGACTGGAAAGGGCTACCTCTAGGCAGATTCAATAGATTCAATAGAATGGGCATGTTATGAGTTCCATTGTCTAGGCAGCTACATATGGCAGTCACTTAGTGGTGGGCCTTTTCTGCTGTGGCACCCATATTCTTCACCCAGAGATCAGGTGGGCATCCTTACTCTGAAGCTTTCAAAAGTCTCCCAAGACCTAGTTAGACCAGCAGTCCTGAGGACCCCAGAGGACAGGTGAATTCATCCATCTACTTTTCTTCTTCTTTTTTTGGTTTAGTTCTGCTTTTATAGTTTTTAATGTTTTTAATAATTATTTATAATGATTCTAGGTCATGACTTTTATATTTATTTTTGTATTTGATTTTTGTATTGGAGAGACTTTTTCCATGAGGCGGGCAGCCTTATAAATTTTATTAATAATATAACATTAAAAATAAAGTCATAAAATAAATAGGGCAATATCTACTCAGAATTTCTTCTATTCCATAAAAGTGAGGGTTATCTACCACATAACTTGCTTGCCCATGTGGAAATACTTGTCTTCTATATGCCTTCGGTAGGCCTCCTCCATGACTTCAATGCACATAATGTATTTAGAACACATTCTGTTGAAATTAATTGAATACATAAAAATCAAAGAGTTGAAAAAAGGATGTTAAAGATTTATGAATGCTAGTGAAATGATTAGAGCACAAAAAAGCTTTGAATCTCAAAGCCAGCCTTCCATCTTGTTCTTAAATATCCACCTCCTTTGATCATCCACCCTTCAAACTTTTACATGGCTTTAATGTGCTCTTATAATTGTTTCACTAATACTGTTGAAGATTAAAGGTATGACTCAAATTCAAGTCTGATATCTGGGGGGGGGGAAGAGTAAGGATTGATCAGGCTTAATTCTGAATAAATTTATGTATGTATGAGTGTTTGTTGTCTGTGCTTGCTGCTTTGTTGAATTTAGTTTGGGTCCCACAGATGCCGCTGTGAAGATCACAGTGTAAACTTCCCAGCCTTTTTATGTGCTTCAGCTTCCATCAGGTCCAGTTTTTAAATATGCCATTGTGTGTCATAAAATGTGCTTTAAATCAGATCAGTAGAAAGACTACCAAGATTGCTATTGATATGACCAAAAAAAGAGGAGCAAACTATAGTTAGTTGGATTATAGCTGCTAAGAAATTGCCACACATGGGCAATACACAACAGTTGATCCAGGGACAATATGTAACTTGTGCATCTGCAATGGGGCTGGAAGCTTTCATGCAGGTACTGTAAAATCGGTATTGTTGAGATTATGCCCTTAAATAACTCTCTTTTTCTCTCTGCCTAATTTACCCAGCAGTAACCACTTCTATCAGTTTTCTTTCACAAACTTATTTTATCTCCTGCTACATTTGAAAGTGGTCTATGTAATGGAGGTAACGTTTTCCTATATTCATCACTGGGGACATTGGCTGTCATTCATATTTACTCTGAAGCTGTGAGCCTGTACGTGAGACAATATCATCCACTATTGTAATGAGCAGAGTAGGAGTTGACAAAAAGCTATTCCTCTAATATAGCATAGGGTCAGATATTACATTTAAAATTTTAAATCATCACCATAATTATAGCTGTTTGCTGTTTAGCAACTTACTGTTTTTGTTCTTTTTGTTTTTTGCTTTAATTTATATGCCGCCCTTCTCCGGAGACTCAGGGCGGTTTACAATGCGTTAAGCAATAGCCTTCATACTTTTGTATATTTATACAAAGTCAGCTTATTGCCCCCACAATCTGGGTCCTCATTTTACGTACCTTTGAAAGGATGGAAGGCTGAGTCAACCTTGAGCCTGGTGAGATTTGAACTTGCAGTAATTTCAAGCAGCAGATGTTAATAACAGTGCTTTAGTCCACTGTACTACAGGCTCTTCAATTTTTCTGGAGCACTGCTTAGAATCACTTATTTTGTGACATGGGTGGAAGGAAGGGAGAGAGAGAAAGGGAAAGAAAGAAAGAAAGAAAGAAAGAAAGAAAGAAAGAAAGAAAGAAAGAAAGAAAGAAAGAAAGAAAGAAAGAAAGAAAAGTCTACTGATGAATGCCTCAGGCTAAAAGCCAGGAGACAGTGAGTTCTAGTCTCACCTTTGGCATAAAAGCCTGCTGGGTGACTTTGAGCCAATCATTCTCTCTCAGCCCAATTTACCTCACAGGGTTGTTGTTGTGGAGAAATTAGGAGAAGGAAAGGGTATTAGATGTGTTCACTGCCTTGAGTTATTTATAAAAACAATAAAGGTGGGATAAAATGAATAAATAAAAACAAATAAAAACAGGAAACCAGATTTCAGATCAGCACAGCGTTAGGAAAAAAAAAAGTTTTCTCATTTAATATTTATTTGGATTGATGCTCTCCAACACCATAAGGAAGGCTATTAACCAGTCAGGACCACTTATTCCCAACCTGACCAATTAAATCTATCAGGGAGAACTAGAAGGGAGAACCTGCTGCAAATGAGACATTTTGGGGAGGTTGAGGAGGCTGATGTGAAGTGGCACTGCTTCTAAGTTGAAATGTCAACATTGTGGAAAAGCCTCCCTAAGGAGATCAGACTGGTTCCCTATTGCTGGTTGTTTAAAGGTAAAGGTTCCCCTCGCACATATGTGCTAGTTGTTCCTGATGCTAGGGGGTGGCACTCATCTCCATTTCAAAGCCGAAGAGCCAGTGCTGTCCGAAGACATCTCTGTGGTCAAATGTCTGGCATGACTAAATGCCAAAGGTGCATGGAATGCTGTTACCTTCCCACCAAAGGTGGTCCCTATTTTTCTACTTGCATTTTTATGTGCTTTTGAACTGCTAGGTTGGCAGAAGCTGGGACAAGTAATGGGAGCTCACCCCATTACATGGCATTAGAGATTCGAACCGCTGAACTGCCAACCTTTTGATCGACAAGCTCAGTGTCTTAGCCACTGAGCCACCACATCCCTGCTGGTTGTTTGGGAGCTCCTAAAAGCCAAATTGTTTCTGAGAGTTCTCTCCTGAAGTAAATACTGCCACTTTTACCTTTTTGTCATTTGTATTGTATACGGGTTTTTTTCCTACTCTCATTTTTGCCATGGCTGTTTTAATTTGTTTTAGATAAGCTGCTGGGGTCGTCTTCTTCTTCTTTTGACTGCAGCAGCATAGAAATACATTGAATAAATAAAAAAATATAATAATAAAAATAGATTCTAGTCCATCTTGAGCCATAGAAGCTTAGTAGGGGATTTTTCAATGAAAAATGGAACCCAAATCTGAGGCAATGTTTTTCAACCAGGTCGGTTTTAAAATACGTGGACTTCAACTCCCAGAATTCCCCAGCCAGGGTTGCTCTAAGGGTTGTTGCTATGGAGAAAATGGGGGAAAAGGTGTGTTATATATGCCTCTTTGAACTTCTAAAGGAAAAGTGGACTGTAACTTCCACTCACCCCCATACTCTCTTCCCTCTCTTCCTCATACTCACTCATGCAAAAGCTGGCTCAGGAATTCTGGGAATTGAAGTTCACAAGTCACAGAAGGACCATCGTTCCCCACCCTTAGTTTATACATGCATCAAAAGAACAGTTCCAGTGAACAGTTGCCCCCGGTTCGCACTGGTTCTATAGAACCAGTAATAAAACTGGCTGGAGGCTCCGCCCACCAACCCCGACCCCGACGTCACCAAAATGAGGCACTTGCGCTGAAGAGCGTGCGGCCCTGCTGCAAACCGGTAGTAAAGGTAAGTAGAACCCATCCCTGAACGGTTCCATTAATAAAGACTCCTACCCATTTGCTCA
The DNA here is from genome assembly GCF_029215685.1 of Pituophis catenifer annectens. Lineage (NCBI taxonomy): Eukaryota > Metazoa > Chordata > Lepidosauria > Squamata > Colubridae > Pituophis > Pituophis catenifer. The sequence goes on from NW_027256883.1 coordinate 138,319,633, forward strand.
CCCCCCAGTTTAAAAAACAACAACAAAAGGCTGTATTAAATAAGACTAGCCACTTCTGGTCAAGGACCAGGTTTTGATTTTTATGAGACAAGCAATTTTCTGTACATGTCATATGGTAATGTTAGCTGGTGACAGAAAATGGAGTGGGAAAGAATTCAGAGGCTTTTAAGAGGTGTTGAAAAAAAAAAAATACCGCAGCACAGCCATTTTCTATGTTCTCTTGCATTATTTATTGAAGTCGAGGAATATGTCCTGAGCCAACACTGCAGACTGCTAAAGAGCTCAAGAGCAAGGCCCATTCCTAAATGTTTTGAAGGAGATGCTGATATTCTGGCTTCCCCTGGATACATTTGCCTGAGAGTCGTTGCTTTCCCCACTCGCCAGTAAAAGCATGTGTTAAACTGCTTACTGTTTTACAAGGGCTTAACTATAGTCTCCCGTGGTGTTATCCTTATCAACGAGGATGATGTTGTGAAAAAGTCCCTAAAGACTTTGCCAGGTGCCCAAGAGGATGTGTCCTGCTTGGAGCTTGAGCAGCTGGGAAGATTTTTATATTGCTAAGAGGATTTTTTCTCCCTTAATTAATTGCATAACTGTAAGTTTGTCATGAAACAGCTGAGCAGTCCTCTGGAGTTCTTGCTAGGAATCTTAAAAAAACAGAATGTTATACAAAAGCAACTTCATAGGAAAAGGCATACAAATAACTTTGCCTCTGTGCAAGTGCAAAGGAGTTATTGAGCCAAAAGGCGCCTTTTGATCACAAGCTTCCTTTATACAAGCTATTTCTGTAATAATGACGAAGGTGACTCCTCAGCCCCAAATACAGCTCTAATTCTTTGCATACAGTAGGACATTGCTTGCAATCTAATGATAGAGTGTTTTAATCTTATACTTAGATATCAAAAATCCACAATTGGCCAGAATAGTTGGCCAATATCTTTTGGGCTAATTAAAATGACACAAAATGATGCACAAACTTTTGAGTTCTCCAGAATTTCTTTATCAGGCAAGATGGAAACATGTGCACACCCCCCCCCCCCCCCCCCCCCGTCCCCCGCTCACACACACAAAATCAACCAAACAATAAAAAACAGGAGATAAAGAAGAAAGTCCAACAGGTTGGCTATATTGTTATCCAATGAGGACTTCAGTTTGAAATTAATCTCAAAATGAAGGCTGTGGATTGATTGCATAGCTGGGGTTGGATATTTTGAGGATCTTGTTGAATGAAAATCTTTGGAGACAAAAGAAATAAATGCATCCCCCAGCTGTGAAAACACAACCATCACTAGTTCCCAATCTGTTTTGTGCCCTGGATGTCATCTACTAAACTTAGTTTAATAAATTAAGAAACCATTTAGTTAGATTCTATGCAATCCTTTTCATTGTGCCTTTATTCAGTGTTGTTTATGCTTCAACAGAGGATATTAGATGGGTTTAATTTGATCTATCTTATTTTCTTCTCTTAGCTGTTTCTGCTGTCATGTATTAATCTTGTTTCTCCTGGTTTAGTTTCTGTAATTGAGTGATTAATTTTAATCCTTTGTTTAACTTGTTTTACTATGTATACCATCTATTTTCAAGATGTTCTTATAATCTGTCTTCTGCTTTTTTAGTGTACATTTTTAGAGACTTAATTTTAAAACGTTCTCTAAGGTTTTCTTGGGGAACATTTGTTTTGAGTGGTGGTCTATAAATTCTTAAGTAATAAAAATAAGTAAATTTTAAAAAGCTTCTACTAAAGACAACCTTCTTAAAGGGACACTGAGAACTCATTCCACTGATTTACTGAAATCACCCATAAAATTTTAGTAGATCCAAATCCAATTTCCATATATGCAGAGAGATTTAAGCAGCTCAACTCTCACCTCTAGTATAGTGTAACATTTCCTAATTGGAAATGAGTAATGGTGTAATTCAGGTTACACTAATATACTTTGTGCTGATCCTCTAACGTTGTCTAATTGTTTGGTTTTCAGACTACCTTAAAAAGTTACCTACCGCAGGAAGATGAGGGGGAAAAACTATATTTTTTTCAAACTTTCTATAACCATTGTTTACTAAATAAGCAACTCTTTCCCCATTTTTGTTTTCAAGAAAATAGGGATGTTTGTATTTTTCAACTTATTTTATGCTTTTTTGTTGCCTTCCTATCATCTCCATTTTAAAAGTCTACATTGATTTTGTACCAAAAATATAATCCATTAATTATCAGGTGCCTTCAAGTAAATCTCCTAGCAAAAGCCTGGATGAACCCCTGCAGTTTTCTTGGCAAGACTTTGGAAGTGGTTTGCCATTATCTGTTTCCTGGTTCTGAGAGGGAGTAACTGGCCTAAGACCACCCTGATGGCTTTGTGCCTAAGGTGGGAACTCAAAGCTTCCCAATTTTTAGTATGATATCCTAACCACTACACTAAACTGGTTCTCAAGTGCACCCCTCTTTTTTATATTCTCTGTGTCATACAGGGTAGTTCTTAGTTCAAAGTTGCTGTTCAAGAATTTTCTTCAATAGAAATCTCTGACAATATATCAGGGACAGAGATAGTAGCGCTGTTTCTGCTTTCAAACCAAGACATTGATATGTGGTCTAACAATGATCAGTCTGAGCTGTAGGTCAGAAGACATTTCTCACCAAACATTATTTTCGGTGCCCTGAAAGTCAACAAGCATATTGTACTTGTAAGCTACAAGGCCAAAGGAGTCAGGTTAACAGACAGCTGAAAACGGATTCCTATGCATTCCTTGGCTACATCTGATTCAGTGTTCCTCATTAAGTTGCTGCAGCATCTGGATTCTGTTTTTAAATGTTCCTATTAGTACAATGTTGATGTCTTCCAGTGAAGAATAAAGAAAACTTATCAGGAGTGAGGAGTTGTATTCTCATCAGTCAAGATATTTTCACCATAATTCAGAACTTTGGAAGAAATACTGAAATCTTGTCCTGGAATGAACAATTCCAGTATTGTAATCTTGATATGAATATATCACAGAGCAAACCACATTATTTAACATGTGCCTTGAAATCACAGGGAATGTCTTCTGTGGTCTCATTATTATAATAAAAATATCTCTTTCTTCAACACAAAAACTTTTGGAAAGTCCTTTCCACATGACAGTATCCATAATTCTGTATGGTAAAGCAGGACATATTTCCTCACACTGCACACTGAACAGACCCAAAGCTCACAGTTTTATTGTTCATTTGTGGAGGTAAAGGCTGGTAAGAACCCACAAACAACTCCATAAAATTGTTTATTGGGCACTTCAAAATAAGTGGAGAAAAAAGTTGCCTGGACCTGAAATACCTCACCTTTTTCAGTTTTTCCTGAGTAATGTAGTTCCTGAAAGACTGATCCATTGGTTAAAATATTAGGAAGCCTGAAAGATTCTTCAACACCTATGTTATGTAAGGTTTACTTGCCAGAAAAATAGAAATAGAAAAGGAAACCCAGTTTGCTTGATAAAGATCGGTGTGGTGCAGGAGTGAAATCCAGCAGGTTCTGGAGAACCAGTAGTGGAATTTTTGAGCAGTTCAGAGAACCGGCAAATACCACCTCTGGCTGGCCCCAGAGTAGGGTGGGAATGGAGATTTTGCAGTATGCTTCCACTGGAGTGGAGTGGGAATGGAGATTTTGCAATATCCTTCCCCTGCCACACCCACCAAGCCATGCCCACAGAACCAGTAGGGAAAAAAATTGGATTTCACCTCTGGTGTGGTAGGTAACTGTGTTTGATGGGATAAGAGAAGAGCAGGACAAGATGAAATGTCCTGGTGGTCTGTTTGAGCAGAAGTCTACTTAACAGAGGTGAGCCGAGGTGGTGCAGTGGTTAGAGTGCAGTACTGCAGCTACTTCAGCTGACTGCTAGTTCAGCGGATCAAATCTCACCGGCTCAAGGTTGACTCAGCCTTTCATCCTTCCGAGGTGGGTAAAATGAGGACCCAGATTGTTGAGGGCAATATGCTATTTGGTATACTGTCTTTGGTATAAACCGCCCAGAGTCATCGGAGAGTAGGCGGCATAAAAATATGACTAATAAAATTAATAAAATAAATAAACAGTTAGATTTTGCGTGGAATAGGTTCTTGTCAATCTGGAGCAGCTACATTCAAATACATTTCTAGTTGGAGCTGGGACTGCTGCCAGCAAACTGTGACCTGGAAGATGTTTGTTGTATACAGTAGTTTCTATATATGAATTGTTTGCCTTGTGGTTAGTTTTTTCTCCTATAATAAATATAGCCATTCATAGTGTTTGAACTTTGAAAAGCGTGTTTCCTTCAACAATCCATGGAAAATTTCCAAATTCTGACATCAGAATGCACAACTCAGTGCTGGATTGATGGCAGAAAATATTTGGGGGGGGGTAATGGGTGGGGACATAGTGGCCAACTATTCTGTAATTAGAGCAGTGGGTAGCCTTGCTTGCATTTAGGTGAAACTTATTTCACATGTACAGTAGTGATCTCCTTTACCCTGCACTACTTTAGTAGTGCTTATCCCAATACATTTTTTCCAAAGTAGTCATTAGAACTTCTTTCCCTGATTGCTGGGTTTTCAGTGATAAGCAGAATAAAATGACTTAGAGCCTTTCTCCCTCTCAGATATACTGCACATAATCTAAGAGCTGATTTATGCTTTGTACACGGGGTATGTATAACTGCAATGTAAAATATTTGCTAGCAGGGACGCATGATGATAACTGTTCCACCACATGGTCTGCCATAAATTTTGTACAATGTTACATTATTATGACCAGATGATTTTGTCAATAACTTTTCCTGTCTCTCTCTGAGCAATATGAAAGTAGATGTTGCGATCACCAAACTGTCTTTACAAAATTTGCAGTGGTAAGTCTTAATTTCCTGTTGCTTTTGCCATGAAATATTCATGTTTTTTCTATGAAGCAAAACTTCAAATGCTATAATACAAATACTAGTTGTATTACCTGTTCAATGAACTGTTTTCAGTCATTGACCCATTACTGAGAACTAGTTACAATGACAACTAGTCTGGTCCTTGTCTGGGCAACTAATGGGTGATGAATGTAGACAGGCAGGTTGGTGAGCAGTTTTTGGCATGGAATAAGGTGTGTTTTTGGTGGACCTCCTTGTGCACTACCTCAGGTCACCAGTGGCCTACAGACTATTGTTTGTAATTCACTGAATTAATGGATTGTTGAAAACATTACTATAAAAAAAGAACATTATCTAATATATCATTTGTTTCTACAAATTTGGAAGAAGCCTTAGGGCCTGGCATTACTTGATGTGTGAAATTTAATCAATCACATAATTAAAGACTGAATAATATTGTATAGGCCCAAGGGAGCAAGATTAAGATTAAATGTGAACCCCAAACGTTGCCATTTCCTGAAGTTTGAATGATTAACTGTGCAAATGTGTAGTATTCTCTTAGTTTAGCTCCCCCTCTTTCTCCTCCTGTGAAATATAATAGAAGCACTCTTAGAAAACAGCCATTCTGTCTACAACTACTGCTTTGGAAATACAGTATGGGCCCATGAGGGCTCTTCATCTGTTTTCATGACAATACTTTAATCTTGCAATTAATTAAAATCCTTTTCCCAGTGAATGGCCCTTTCTTCTTATGCCTTGATGTGGCCAGTTTGGGGAAAAAAAAAACAAATGTGAGGAAAGAATTCTGCATATTTTGTGGTGGCTGGACTATGTTGTATAATCAGTGTTATTTAAACCCTTAAGGGAAACACACACACACCCATATTTTGGGGCAATGAGGCAATTGGATCATCAAAGTTACCATAATTTGACAACCTAAGGCAAATGAATGAGAGGACTTCAAATACCATAAGGCTTCTGATTCTTTCTCCTAATTACTGATGCTTAGCCACACAAGTGCTCTAATTGGCTTGATTGAAAACCCACTGACTTCCATGTACTTTTATTAGATTTAAGATCAGACCCCATGCCCTGACTTTTCATTGCAGGCCATAAATATAGAACATATTTAGGCACAGTAGTCTCCTCAGTGCACAAATTTTAATCCATAAGCTTCTGCTGAGCTGGCTTGGTTTAATTGGAGGAAAGCAGCGGAAAGAGCAAGGGTCTCCATTTTCCACTGACGGGCAAGAGGAAGCCTATTTTCTGCTGTAGCATTTGTTAAAGATTATTCTCATAATATGCATTTCTCCCTGGGAAAAAAGGAAAAAGGAAAGGAAAAAAAAATACTTGGGCTGTTTGAAAGAGTCTTTGTAGGAGCTGCAGTTTTAAAAACAGAGATAGGTTTTCTTTTGATCTGCCCACCTCTACCATCCAGTAATTTTGGAACAAAAATGGCAGGAGAAGGAAGAAAACACAGTTCTGAGGAAATCCCCCTTCAGGAGTCTAATTCTATTTTATAACCCTCTTCCCAATTCTGTTGCTTCTCTATGAAGATGTACAAAACATTTTGAAGCATCTTGATATAAGTGAGTTTTGCAACTAGCTATATCTCCCATGACAGCCATATTGTGATGGGCATGCTCTCTTCCCTCACAAGTGAACATTTGGCAAGGGCATTCTCACCTTTTTAATATGTGCAAAAGTGTTCCAGAGCCAGGGATAAATAGTAAGGTGGTAATGATACAAAACTAGTTAATGTAGTGTAATGTTTCTCAACCTTGACAATTTTAAGATATTGTATGTGGGCTTCAACTCCCAGCCTGCTGATTGGGAAACACTGTTCTAGTTGTTTTGTCACAAAAATTAGTCAAGAACTCCACAAGTAAGCAAGCAATTGTTTTCCTTTTCCCTCTCCCTCTCTCTCCCTCTCCCTCCCTCCCTCTCTCTCACATATACTAACTCACTCACTCACTCACTCACTCACTCACTCACTCACTCACTCACAGATCCTGATCTTGAGGTTGGACTGGATAGTTTCCTTCATGGTTTGATAAAATCCTCAATCCAGTTTGCAGCTTTATTTGAGTTTAGGATGTGGGGGGAAAGGTAAAATCCACAGTGAAAATTCATTTATTTAGTGCCGTCCTTTTTGCTAAAAGCTGCAAAACATAAAGCCAATAATTACACATACACCTATAGATCTCTAGACCACCTCACTATAAACAGAATATTGAAGATAAGATAAACAGAATATTGAAGATAAGGTTAAGACATTGGCCTTTACTATTTTCCAAATGGCAAAAAAAGATGTGGTGTCTGCTAGTTCTAAAGAGAGTGCATTGTTTAGTAGTTTGGGAGAAAAAAATATATATTTCCCACATGCCAGAAGAAACATTGGAATGTTCTATGCCAGTGGTTCTCAAGGTTTTCTTCACCATGGACTCTCTTTAAATACTTTTTGTGACCACGGAGCACCAAGACTTAATTTAAGTTTTTAGTGAAAAGGCCTCGGATGTGCTACCCCCCCACAGAGCTACGGACTGTACCATTGAAATACTCCCCGGGTGAAACTCCCTAAGCCAAAGATCTACCCCATGACCCCTCGAGAACTAGGGGAATTGCAAAACTTCATTGATAAAAACCTAGAACGGGGTTTTATCCAACCAGCCAGACCAAGGGTGGCAGCGCCTGTAATGTTCCGAGAAAAGAAAGATGGCTCCTTTTGTTTGGTAGTTGATTATAGAAATATCAACGCTATTTGCATGGAAAACGTTTACCCCCTGCTGCTCCTGAAGGACATGCTAGCACATCTAGGAAAGGGGAAAATTTTCACCAAACTGGACTTATGAGTGAGTCCATACTACAGAGTGAGAATTAAGGAGAGGGATGAATGGAAAACTGCGTTTAACTGTCCACTGGGGTGTTTCCAGTTTCGAGTGCTCCCTTTTGGATTACAAGGAGCCCCTGCGGTGTTCATGCAATTGATTAACAAAGTACTGCATGAGCACCTGTATAAGGGGGTGCTGGTTTACTTGGATGACATTCTTATCTACTCTGAGAGCATGGACAACCATGTGAAATTGGTGCGAACTGTCCTGAAAAAACTCAGGGCTGCTGAACTATATGCCAAGCTGTCTAAATGCGAGTTCTACCAGAGCAAAATTGACTATCTTGGATATCGCATATCGCATGAGGGAATAGAGATGGACCCTGGAAAAGTTTGGGCAGTATTGGAATGGGCCGCACCACGCACCCGCAAACAACTGCAAAGTTTCCTCGGATTTGCTAATTTCTATAGACAGTTTATCCCCTTGTTCACCAGAATCGTGCTGCCAATAACAAATCTTCTGAAAACAAAACGTGAAGTAAGACCAAAACCCTCACGAGCCCTTGAATGGACTATGGACTGTCAGGCGGCATTCGAAAAGTTGAAACGGTTGTTTGCTGCTGAACCAGTCCTCAAACATCCGGACATGGAAGAGCCTTTTGTAGTACAGGCAGACGTGAGCGACGTGGCAGTAGGAGTAGTACTTCTGCAGAAGAATGCAGAAGGGAAATTACAACCTTGTGCCTACACATCCCGCAAATTGTCAGAGACTGAAAGGAGATGGGCCATATAGGAGAAGGAAGCTTTTGCAGTGCGATGGGCATTGTTAACATGGAGACAATTTCTTGAAGGAGCTAAGCATCCTTTTGAAGTTTGGACTGACCATAAAAACTTGGAAGCTTTGAAAACACTGCGTAAGCTGTCACCAAAGCAAGCTCGATGGGCTCAACACTTCAACAGTTTTAATTTCACTTTACACTACCTTTCTGGAGGAAAGAACTTCATGGCGGATGCACTTTCCAGTTTGCTCAATACAACAGTGCCAAGGAGGAAGTGGTTCGGCCTATCATATCTGTGACACAACTAACAGCGCCAGTAACTACCAGAGCATAGTCGAGGGCTGATCCAGCCCTCTCGGGTGATTTGCTTCAGAAACTACAAGAAACTCTAAAGACTGATGAGTGGTTTCGAACTCATTCGAGTGAATGTACACTCCGTGATGGACTAGCTTGGATTGGGGCCAAATTGTATGTTCCGGCCATTTTAAGAGTAGCGGTGTTGCAGCAAGCTCATGACGCCAAGACGGCGGGACACTTTGGATTTGTTAAAACTCTACATCTCATTAAAAGACAATTCTGGTGGCCTGCACTCAAAAAGGACATAGAGGCATATATAGCTAGCTGTCCGGTGTGTGCCTCAGCTAAGAGACCTCCGGGGAAGCCTCTTGTTTACTTCAGAGTGTGGCAAGGCCAAATGCTCCTTGGAAAGAGATATCCATGGATTTTATTGTAGACCTGCCGGAGAGTGGGGGGTACACAGTCTTTTGGGCAGTAACGGATTTGTTTTCCAAACAAGTGCATTTCATCTCATGTTCTAAAATCCCTTCAGCTAAAACCCTTGCGAAATTGTTTATTCAACATGTTTACCGATTACATGGGGCTCCAAAATGTATAATCTCAGACAGGGGTGTGCAATTTACCTCCACTTTTGGAAGGAGTTTTTAGGGTTAATAGGCTCCGCCCAGGGGTTAAGCTCTGCCCACCAAATGGGGCTTGTGAGACAACCAGCCATGTTAGAACAGTACCTAAGATATTACATAAATTACCAGCAAGATAACTGGGTGGACTTATTGCCATTTGCGGAGGTGGCGTATAATAACTCCATACATAGCAGCACCGGTTTCACTCTATTTAAGGTAGCCTCTGGCCAAGAGTTTGTGCCAATCCCAGAGGTACCACAGGATAACCCACAGAACCCCTCTTAAATTGAGTGGATCAAACAACTACGGGGTACTTGGGCAGTAACTCAAAAAGCTTTAGATGACGCACACCGAGCACATAAAGCCCAAGCTGACAAAAAGAGGTGTCCGGCACACATTTACAAAGTGGGTGATATGGTTTATCTTTCCACTAAATATTTACAGACCTCCCAGAAATCAAAAAAGCTCGGACCAAAGTATGTGGGGTTTTCCCAATCACTAGACTCATCAATCCAGTCACAGTTGAATTGGAATTGCCAAAAAATTTGAGACAAATCCACCCCGTGTTTCATGTTAGTTTACTAAAACCGGAACATTTGTCCCCTTTGCAGCCAAACCAGGACTCTCCTCCGGTCCCCATACTGATAGAAGGGGAACAACATTGTGAAGTTAAGGAAATCCTGGATTCTAGGAAGCATCACGGTAAAGTGCAGTATTTGGTGGCTTGGAAGCATTTCTCATTATCTCAAGCTGAATGGATGAATAAATGTGATGTCCGGGCACCAAAGAAAGTTCAGTTGTTTCACACCAAATATCCTGATAAACCCTAATTTCTGTGTTATGTTGTTTTCTCTTTCCCTATTTAGGACTAACATCTCTTCTGCAGAGGGACCGAATATCAGCCTTCGCTTTTTCTGCTTTGGCTGCCATAGTAAGGGGAGGGGGGAGAGCAGGTAGCATGGGGGGGAAGCGTGCTGGAGGAGGAAAACGAAACCGATAGTTAAGCCACCGGACTGTATGTTTGAAACTGCCATCGAGCGAACGGTCGTGGCATTCCTGATTGATGACGCTGGAAGATGTGTGCTTCCACCTGACCCCTGGGAGACCTTTGTATTGGATGATTTACAGTGGACAGTGGGAGGGGATGCTTTCTATATGCACTTTTCACATGTATTGCCTTAGATTCTGCTTTCCTATGCGTTCACTTCATCTCTAGTAAAAGTACCTTTCTCTATAAACAATGGAGTTTGGATCATTCTTTCCTGGACTTTGAAGGAAGCACACCTGACAAAATGCGTTTCTTAAAGAAAAGGGCGCACAAAAATATACAGAAAAATGAAATATAAGACAGAAAGATAAATTGCAAAAATTGTACACAGTAAAATATAGGCATAGAAAAAGATAGATATTAGGAAACATGCACACAAATTTTAATGCATTTCTCTGGGAAAAGGAGAAATTAATAGGGTGGTGCATTGCTTCAGATTTGATTCAGAGGGGTGCTTTGAATCACTTAGCAGTATAGATGCAACATAGATCTGTGAGTCATTAAACTAGTCATGTCATTAAACAAAACATGTCTGTTTTAATATGTCACAAACATATTGTTTTGTGACCCCAGGTATTCCCAAAAAGTTCTACTAAATTATTATTTTTTTAATTGCACTACACTAGAAATTAAGGAAAATTGAGAAATTTAGCCAGTCCAACTCTGGATAATTTATTGAATAATTTATGCAACACCCTTCCAAAAGCACGGAGATTGTAAATTAGAAGCTTTTACTTGACAATTTTTATTGCAAGCCTACAGGGAAAGTAGGATTATTCATATTAAATAAAGCAATATTTGCCCACATTTGTTTCCACATCTGTAACGTATCTGTCATCATATTGGTTTATCTGATGGAGTTGATATAGGATTAAATACTATGTGAATAGTAATTGTTATTAATTCAAGTAATATAATCAAAATGACATGATGATACATGACTGACTAGACTACCTAGTTGATAAAATCAATGATTGATTTATGATAGGTATAACAACATTGTAAAATATGATACTATGAAAAGAAGTTACCAAAGTTGATTTTTCTACCTGTTCCGCAATGGTCATTTCCCCTAATTAATAGTCAAAGTGGAATGAAGTGGGGATGGAATGGAAAGAGGGTGTTGCACAGACCTGGATTAGCCAATATTATAAAAATCATTTCAATCGAGCTAGTGTTGTGTTCAGATCTCAGATCTCAGACTAAAGAGGCACTTTGAAAAATAACTTTCTCCTCCTGGCCAAATGAAGCTCATTGGAGGGCACAGATAATTTCCTAGTGCTGCACAAACCTCTCAAAGATTTAAAGATCAAGACTGGCCTTAAAATAAGAATTTGTCAATTTAATATGAATTTCCATAAATGACAGAGAGTTAGTGCAAGCATTCCAAATGCTTAGCTTCAGTTCAAAAAGTTGAGTACATACCAACTCAACTTTTTGAATTCTCAAAGATTACCATACCCAGAGAGCATTCCAATGTGCATAACTCAAGGTGGCTAAAATAATAATGAAAAAAAAAATTCTTAGTCTTTGTTTTATCTTGAGACTGAAATTTCCTATTAAAGCAGATAGTTTCTATTGACCAGCCTGTTACCTTCACATTTGGTCACCCTGCAAGACCGATTTGAGGGGAGAACTTGTCCTTCCTGAATTTCCAGTTCCCGGTGCATAAAGTAATTGTGGCTCTCTCAGTGAGATACATTGCAGGAGAAGGTTTCAAATAATTGATGGCAGCTCTTTGTAGAAGGCAAGCCGGCTCCATTTATGGGAACAACTATTTGCAAATGTGCAGTCTAGACAGCCATAAACTGTAAGTATTCACTTGTGAGCCATTGGGAAGCTGTTTGCTCTTCCTCATAAATGTCATAACTGGGTGTAGGGCTTGAGAGCTCTAAGTGACAGGAGGAATCGCCTTGCAAGGTAGGTTGCAGCTGCCTGAGTGTAATTAAGCTTGTCTGAAATAAGGCCAAAGGCACCAATGTATTTACGCCTTCTATTTGGCACTTTTCTCCCAACTTATTTTATTAACGTAGGGCTGCCTTTAATTATGCAGCACTACACACTGCATTATTGATATTCTGCAAGCATTAACTACTGGTGCCCCTAATGAAGCAGGAAGAAAACATATTTTCCTGTTATTTATCGAGACTCACAAAATACTTCATATGGGAGCTGCTGTCCTCCCATTTCACCCAGGAACAGGAGACGTTCGAGTAACTGGCCCCATCAGCCTTGTATTCCTTTTTAACTCTATATCCAACACCACACTTGTAATGTGCTTTTGTTTTCCTATTATGAGCTTAATCTATGTTCCTCAAAATACTTTTTGGAACTCTGCTCATTGCTATGATCCTACCCCTGAGAACTCCTTGTTAATCACAAACTCTTTAATGAGTCACACTTCCATCTAGCTACAACCAGGGACAATAGATCAAGATGCTACTAAGTTTCAAATTAAATTATAAAGCGGACTGTGTTCTAAAACCTGAATGGTATCTTTAGTACTTCATAAATACAGAAGCCTCCTTGTGAGACTTACTGCTAAATCCACTCTATGTTTTTGTCAATACAAATGAGCAAAAAAACTTTCTTGACTACTGAAGATCTACATCTCATTAAGCTGGCTTTATTATCTCAGACTATATCTGGAACTCATATGATAGAGAGTATCTTCTAATTTAAAAAACAAAAATCTGTTTTTCAATTTTTTAAAAAAGGCAAGACAAGTAAAACAAAATGCCTAGCTATGTTTAATGGAAGGTAACAGTGGTTAAAAACTTTAAATCTAGGTCAAAATTACTGGTTTTCTATGTATACAAGAATTTACAGGTACAAGTAAATGCATCAAGTTCTTAGGCAGCAGAAAATATAGTTCAACAAGGAATGAATGGAAAATCATCTGTTTTCTACCCAGGAAACTCTTCATCCCAAACACAGATCTGACACATTCATTATAAATAATTTCCATTGTTCTGTCCCAGAAAACAATCTTTCATTCAGAGTCCTTACCAAAGTATGTTTTTAATTAATGAAAAGAACATGCTCCTAATCAAAATAGAACATTGCATTTATATGTACTCATTTTATGTACATATAAAACATATCTGTGGGCGCACCTACCCTGTGGAATCAGCTCCCCCTTGGGCTCCGGGTGGCCCCTGACCTTCGCTCTTTCCGTCGTGGCCTTAAAACATGGTTATTTTGCCTGGCCGGCTTGGACTGAAGGGGTTTTAGAGGGGATTTTAATGGTTTTTATAGTTTTATTGGGTATTTTTTTAAAAAAATTGAACTTTGTGTGTTTTATTGTTGTGAGCCGCCCTAAGTCCTTTTGGAGATAGGGCGGCATATAAGTCCAAATAATAAATAAATAATAAATAAATAAAATATGTTTATGGCTATGTTTTGCTTATTTATTTTGTTTTATATGTGTCCATGTCTATGTCTATACTGTTACTTGTTTCCTTGTACTTGTTGACAAAATAAATAAATAAATAAATAAATAAATAAATAAATAAATAAATAAATAAATATAAATTGCAGCTGGTGTACATCATTTTAATTTTTGGGAGATTATTCTGGTGCTGATTTTGGATTGGAAGCCGTTATGATGGAATTACTACTGTGGGTCATAATAGCAATGGCTCTTAGTTGGGCCAACATTTTGTTGATGCTTAGATTTATCCTACAAACTAAGTCAGCTATGCAGTCCTCACGAGCAGACATCCCGTGACTTTGGGGAAAGATATGTCCACAACACACATGTTAAATACTGTTGAATATTCTACAGAGCCTATATATAAAATCGCATAAGCCCAAATTCATAAATTTCTAATGTAGAATCAGTAAGAAAAGCAAGAACGGGCATGCTGAAAGCAAAATAAAATAAAATAAAAAAATTACTGGAATGTTGTAATCTATCTTTGCCTCTTTGAGCCCAAAGTTCTTGTTAGGTGAAAAAATAATGAAGCGCTTTAGCCAAAGCCATACAATCATTCTCCATCATCTTTCTGTAGCAATTCTATGGTCTGGGAGCCTTGCATGGAAAAACAGAACTAGATTGTGAGCCTGCAGTGTATCAGACTGGGGGATGAAAGGTGACAGACTAATCAAGTGTGATGGTCTTGGCAGTGAGTTATCCACCCTGTGGAATTCAAATAAACACTGTTTGCTGAAATCCAGGACTAAGCATATTCTCAGCTGCCTGTATTTTCCCATATTTGAATATACTGTATACTATTCATATATACATATACATATACATATACATATACATATACATATACATATACATATACATATACATATACATATACATACACACACACACACACACACACACACACACACACACACACACACACACATATATATATATATATATATATATATATATATATATATATGTATAGAAGAGGCGATAGACATCACGATCTCCGGAACGTTAACGTTCCGGAGATTGCCTCTTCTATAACTATACCTGGAACTCGCATCTTTAGGACAATTCTTAATATATATGTATATATTTTCTGAGGTTTTCGTGGGTGTTTGTATGTAGGTCTTTGGTTATTCGGGTTTTCTCCCACATAAAATTGGAAGTGTCTTGGCGACGTTTCGACAAAGTCTCATTCGTCATCTTCAGGCTGGTGTTTTTGGCTTCGTGCTTCATTGCTCCATATAGTGTGTGTGTGTGTGTGTGTGTGTGTGTGTGTGTTTGTGTGTGTGTGTATCTTTAGCCAGGTTCTTCCTACATAAACCAAGATTTTTTGAATCTTGGTTTACATAGCAAGAATCTTGGTTTGCGTAGGAAGAACCTGGCTAAAGAGAAATACACATAAAGACCTACGAAAAGAAAAGAAACCAAATACTGTACCTTTACAGGGAGGATACATGGGATGAAGGTGTGGCTAACTGATGAGGGCTTATAAGCCTGAAATAGATCTATCTTAGTCTCCTTAGTCTCCCAATGGGCAGCAGGGAGCTTGCTGGCTGCTGGAAAAAAAGCCTAGAAACTAGTGGATTGGGATTTCACTGAACTAGGGCTTCAGAAAAATTTTGGTTTACGTAGGAAGAACCTGGCTAAAGAGAAATACACATAAAGACCTACGAAAAGAAAAGAAATATATATATAAGAATATATATATATATATATATATATATATATATATATATATATATATATATATATATATAACAAACTATTCTAATATATACACATATATTTTTGAATAGTATATATTCAAATAAAATGTAGGCAGCATGTATAATGTATGTGTGTGCACACACAAACAAAACAGCCTCAGGGAAAGAACAATAGCTTCTTCCTGTTGTAAAATCATTTGATACGTTTAAATCTCATAGACGCTTCTCATTCATTTCCACTTGGAGCCACCCTAAATCTATGAAAAATAGCATTCTATATCAGCATCTATCTTTTTATTGATTCTGTTTATCTACCACTACTGCTTATATAAGAGACACACAGGGAGTTGAAACGGGGGTAAAAGATAGATGTCTTCTTATTCTCATAGCCCTCATCCAAATTAGATGCACACAGAGAGAAACAATTCCTTTCACAAAAACAAACAACCAAGCCAACGTAAAAACAAAGAAAGAGATTGGAAAATACACTCAGTCTGGGACTTCCTATATATTAGTGGTGCCAACTGACCTTCACATTCAGTTTTAGCTCCATTTGCTTCTTCATAAAATAGCCCAGTTGACTCAGACCAAATTAGAAGCTACCTGATTTGATTTGGGGCTACATTCAAAGTTCCTTGGCTGTCTAATATAGAAGGGAAAAATCCAAATAGCTGAAACTCCTTACTATTTTAGCAGAATGGAACAAAAATTAAAAGTTGGATATATCTATACAGAGAATCAGTTCGGGAAGTGGTTAAGTTATCCAGCTAGAAACCAGGAGACTGTGGACCTTTTAGCCCTGCCCCTGTGCCACTCACTCTCCCTCAGCCTTAGGGAAAAGAAAGCAATGGCAAAATCACTTCCAGAAACCTTTCCAAGAAAGCAGACTTGTCCAAGAAATCTCCAGAAATTAACACTGACTTGAAGGCAACACATATATGTGTATATGTACATGTGGATGAGTCACCAGTTTTAGAGAATAAGGTGTAGACACTCTGGAATTTGAGTCATTTAAATGTTAATGTGGGTTGTGAAGGAACAGTTAAGTGCCTGGCACTTTATTGTTTTTCCACAAGATTTGATCACAACTGAAGGAATAGGTGCTCCCTCTGTAAGAATAAATCCTCCCACAACTCATATCAGGATATTTGGCGTTATTGTGCAAACATAATATATATGTATATAAAATAGAAGGTATTTAAAAGAGAAAGTGACATTAAGGCTCAGATAAGTTTAGCCCTCTTAGAAAAGTGGAGAGTGGTTATCTAGACTCTCATTAATTCAAGAGCCAAAAGGTACAGAAAACCCAAACTTTTTGCTGCCATCTCAGATTTCTGCAGCTGAGATCTTTTGCTGCTCCCAAATAATTTTATAATTGTGCAGCAGATGCTGAAAAGCTGCCTGCCACTGTTTGAAAAAAAAAAAGTATTCATACCAGTGGTGAAATCTGAACAGTTTACTACTTGTTCGCTGGCTGCACATGCGCAGTGTGCAACACACACCAAATGCGAGGTGTGTGCGCCCAATGCAGGCCAAAATGAGGCATGCGGTAAGTAGAACAGCGCGTGAGGGGGGGTATGATCAGCTGTGGTGTGCAATTACAATCACAATTGCTTTCAAAAGTAAAAAAAAGAAGTCTCTGACGATCGCGCTGCTCAGCTGTGATCGTCAGAGGCTTTTTTTTACCTTTTAAAATCATTTTTTCTACAATCTCTTCTGCCGAAGAGGTTGTAAAAAAATGCTTTTAATAGGCTCTGACGATCCCAGCTGAGTTGCCTGATCGTCAGAGGCTTTTTTTTTTTTACTTTTAAAAGCATTTTTTCTACAACCTCTTCTGATGATAAGGCAACTCAGCTGAGATTGTCAGAGCCTTTTAAAAGCATTTTTTCTACAACTTCTTCGGCTGAAGAGGTTGTAGAAAAAAATGCTTTTAAAAGTAAAAAAAGAAAAGCGTCTGATGATTGCGCGGCTCAGCTGGGCGGGGGGGGGGATTTTTGCTACCGGTTCTCTGAACCACCCACCACTCTCACTACCCAATCGGGCGATCCGGTCTGAACCAGATCATTTCCTGGATACGGTCTGAACCGGGAGCATTTCACCCCTGATTCATACCTTTCCCAACAGTGTGACTTGGATCTGAGAATTCTGCTGAGGTCAAGTATCAGAAACAGTGTGCATGTATCTCATCATACATCTAGCCTGCTTTGGAGTTTGGTCTTTAACTGCTGCTCTTATCATAAGCAAAATGACTCACAAGTTATCTTTTTAATTGTTACTGCAGTCCACAATTTATAATTGCCCTTCTCTTCTATGTATTGGAAGATAGAGTGGCTAATTGGGAGACCCTGAATGCTATTTTTTGCTGTGTGGATGCCTTAGTGTCATTTATGCCTTTGACATGACATTTATGCCATGTGCAGCATTAATAGACTTTGCTGGGTGATATTCTTGATGCTAATGATTTGTTGATTTGTTCTTCAAAAAAAAATCAACTTTCTAAAGCAATATTTTACCTAATTGATTTATGGCGGTATTAGTTCAAATGAAAAGTATTTTCTTTTTCTAGAAGAATTAGGTTATACTTAATGAGATTTTGCCAGCATTTATGATTGTTGGGTTCCCCCCCTTCCCCAATATTTTTATGTGCTTTTAAAAAACATACAAAGTTTTGTAAGTGGCATTTCTCTGACAGAAAGACATTTCTTCTGTGTTTAATGTTGCTGAGACATAACCATAGCTAATAGCAACGGTAACATCTTTCTATTGTTCCCAAGACTCAAGTCAGATCTACTCTACCGATAAAGGAATAAAATGAATGGCGGGCAGATTTGTTGTTGCTTTAAAGAAAGCAGCACAAATGAACACCCAACCACAGAACTGAAAGGAGTCTTGTAGATACTCTGCTCACTGCAGAACATCCTGCTTCTTGTTTTTCCTACATGAACATTTTGACTCAGGGTATACTGCCCATTTGTTAAGACAGGATCTCTGGTTCCTGGGAAGAAGGAAGGGCAAGAAAAGTCAGTATTTAGTACTCTGGAAAAAGAAATAGTTTCTGCTGCTTTTGCTTTCTCTGCCCTGATTTTGGTTTGAAATCAAGTTAACCAAGAAAAATGAGAATATCTATAGCTATGATGGCGAACCTATGGTATGCATGCCAGAGGTGGCAAGCAGAGCCCTCTCTGCTGGCACGCGCACCGTTGCCCCAGGTCAGATCTCCGTGGTGTTTCTTTCGTGAGCTTTTGTTTCCCTGCAAATGACAAAACAGAAGCTCACAAAAGAAAAAGATCTTACCTCTTGCTCCGCTGCTGGTGTTGGGATGGCCCACCTCCCACCAGCCAGCTGGTCTTTGGGTCTCTGTTGTGCATGTGTGTATGTTCGCGCATGCGCGTGTGTGTACACATGTGTGCATCTTTCAGTTTGGGCATGTGCGCCCGTGTAGTTTGGGCACTTGGTGTCTAAATGGTTCACCATCACAGATCTATAGAGATTCTCAGTCATCCAGGTCATGGTTGTCCCAAAGTCGCTTTTTCAAGAGGCAACTGGACTTTCTTGGGGTTTTTTTGAAGACTGATTTTCTTTCTGGTTTGAAAGAGGGCTGAAAGAGGCCATCTCTGTCAAAGCATTCCTCTCTCCACAGAGGGGGAAGGATACAACATCGTCTATCTCCAGTGTAAAACACAGTCCTTTCAGCAGTTCTAAGAAGGCTCCACACTCATTTGCACCACTCAGGTGACCCTGATGACAAAGATAAACGTCCAAGTGCCCTCAACACCTTTCTAAAAGAATGCAAATGACCAGCTGTCTGCAAGGAGTATAAATCCTTCCTTTCCCCACCATCCAGTCAGAGCTGAAGAAGCTTCTTGGATGAGAAGCGAAATGTCTTCAAAGAAAAATAAAGAAAGTCCAATTTCTCCTTGAAAAAGCACCTTTGGGATAAAAATGAGAGTGATTAATACTACCCGATAAACAATGTTTGAGGCTGTGCTCTCTCAGGTCTTCCTTAAGTTCTCTGGTACCTGGCATCCATTATGTGGGATGGAACTGTAGTCCTTGTGGCACCTATCAAGCTTCCTTCACTCTTATGAACATGACTTGATCGCTTTGCCCAGATCCTTTCTCAGTGCTCCACTCCATGGTTTCAAATTTAAATTAAGCTTGATAGAGAGATAAAAGATAGTTACCGTGAGTTTCTTTGCAGAAGCAGCCAGACTTCTGCAATCCTCCCACTTTTGCCATGCAGTTACTTCTGGAAGATAGTAAAGTGCCTTGTTATATAGAACACAATTGAACATGGCTACTTCAAAACTTTATTTGCCCACAGAGTGAACGCATGATGTACCACATATATAAATCATGATTCCTGGTGGGGTTTTTTTTCCCCCTCCATCTTGCCCATGTAGAACTTGGGAAAATAGACAACTCTACAAAGCCCTCTGTCGCCAACATTTATCAGAGTCCAACTGCCATGGACAGAAAATATTGGGTTTATCTGAAACAAATGGACAGAATCTCTATTCTTCCCTGAATAGCTTTTATTCTGCATCTTTTTATTCAAATATTTTAGGTACATAGAAGACATTTGCCATTGATTTATTTTAGGGTAAAAAGGCATTTTCAGCCAGTATGGAATCTGTTACAATATGGACTGTAGTGAAATACAGCCTGCTGGTGTTCATCATTCTTGTCTCAAACATGTATTTCAAAAAGCATCCATAGATTTTGGAAAGGTACATAGAGCCCGTGTAAATTTGGCTGTAAAAATGGAGAACATTACATACAAACATGTGCTTTTGAGAAATACTTGCACACAAACGTTTACAGAAAGGTATGAAGGGGAAATGTTGTGCATGAAAGTAAAAGCATATGCATCTCTTTCTTTTGTTTCAAATTCACCCATATTATGGCAAAATGGAACAACATGGAAATAACTTGCACCTTTGATCCAGGATATAGACTAGAGCTCTGCAGAGTTTGAAAATGATTTGAAAGAAATGCTTCAGACTTTGCACAAGAACAGGCATGAATACATTACTTCTCTACTGTTCATTAAAGCAAGCTAGTCTTTTTCTAGGCTTCTACAAGAGCCTAAAAATGCAGTTGTTGTAATGAATTGAATAATTAAAGCAATTGAGTCTTTAATGTGACTCTTAAATCCTGCCATTTCTGCTTCAGTGAGATAGAATCCTCCTAATGTTTTATATCTACATCAGACTTTAATATATAGAGTTATAACACAGAGAGTCGGTATGGGATATTGATTAAATGTTGAGCTGGAACTGGGGAAATGTAAGTTCAAGTCTCTCATTGGGAAAGTTTGGGTCACCCACTATCAGTCCAATCTACTTACTTTACTGCTGTTTTGGGAATAAAGTGAGGAATATCTTTTTGTCAGCTTCCTCAAACTATCTGGGAGAAAATACATAAATCAAATGAACAAATGAATGAGTGAGTGAATTCAACTGAAATAAACAAGCTTTATTATGTATTAGCAGTTCCAAGAAATATAATTTCTGATTTCCCCTTGTTTCTCTAGCATGCAGTTATGCATGAAAGCACAAATTGTTTCATTAATATCAAAAGCAACAAAAATTCCTCCTTCAAGCAATAGGAATCCCTAACTCCTCAGAGTACGGAAGACCTTAAATTAAAAAGACCAAACTCCTCTAGTTTCATTTTATGAAGAGTTCAGCAACACAAGACATCTAATAAAATACAGTGAACCTGTTACGGCATGCTCTGAATTTTAAACTCATGACATTTCTAGTTATGCTAGGTCTTTGGTCATGTAGACTGAAAATTCTAGGAATTGGACCAAATTCAGATAGCACCAGTTGTATAGTAGATTGCTTGAAAATGTTCAATTAGGTTATCACTCTACTTTGGTCATAAAGAATTACAGATAAAGACCAAACATGACATTACATTATTTACATCCATATTTTGCAGGTACTGACTGTAGTAGCATTGTGACATGACAATGCTTTCAACAGACATTGCTTCTGCACACAGCAGGGGTCTTTCTACCTTAAGCCAGAAAGTATACTCAATGCACAGTTGTTGTCAATACCATCAGCCGTTATCTCAATTACCCTGAAAGCACAGGAAATATCTCTTGATAAGGGGAAATCAACACATCTTGTAGCAAGCAGTGTATAGCTACTATCTCAAACATGAAAGTTTGCTTTAAGTGGGGCTCAACTAGCAGATTGGAAAGTCTATTACTTAGAACAGGGGTGTCAAATTCACATCGTCACAGCATCATCACGTGACGTATCGTGACTTTTTCCCTCTTTGCTAAACTGCATGAGGATGTGGCCAGTGGGTGACCCATCCAGCCCGCAGGCCGTGAGTTTGACAGCCCTAACTTAGAACTAGGTTTTGGCTTGGGAGAGCAGTTTCACCTGATGGTTTTGATTTCAGTTGTTCCTTGTTTTAATGCTGTTTAAATATTTCTTCCAAATACTCTTTCTTTCTTTATTTGTTCAATTGAACAAATAAATGCTCAAGATGGTATTCATAGAATTCTCTTCTTCAGTGAAGTAAGTTAGGTGAAAAAAGTGAGTGACTAAACCCAAAGCTACCTAGTGAGTCTCTATAACTGGGCAGAAACTTAACCCTATCCCTATCCCTATCCCTATCCCTATCCCTATCCCTATCCCTATCTCAGTAATGGTTAACCTTTTTGCCGTCGCATGCCAAAAGCGGGGGAAGCGGGGCGGTCACGGGTGCAGGTGCCCACATCCGTAATTAAATGCGCCCCGCCTTCCCGCCCATGTGCACGTGACCCCCCCTTCCCCCTGCTTTTGGCACGTGATGACACGGTGGGCCCAGTAGGCCCATTTTTCCCCCTCCCCAGACTCCAGAGGCTTACTAGGAGCCTGGGGAGGGCAAAAACAGCCTTCTCCATCCTCCCGGAGGCCTTCTAGAAGCCAGAAACAGCCAGTTTCCTGACTTCCGGTGGGACCAGAAGGCCTGAAAATCAGTTGGCCGGTGCGCGCATGCGTGCTGGAGCTGAGCTAGGGCAACATCGTGTGCCCACCAATATGGCTCCGTGTGCCACCTGTGGCACCTGTGCCATAGGTTCACCATCACGGTCCTATACCATTTCAGACAAGTGACTGTCCAGTCTCTTAAAAAAAAAAACCTCCAGTGATGAAACACCCACAATTCTGGAGGCAAGCTGTTCCACTGGTTAATTGTCTTCACTGTTAGGAAGTTTCTCCTTAATTCCAGTTTCTTCTCTCCTTGATTAGTTTCCATCCATTGTTTCTTATCCTGCCCTCTGGTGCTTTGAAAAATAAATTGACCCCCTTCTCTTTCTGGCATCCTCTCAAATGCTGGAATATTGCTATCATGTCCCCC
This sequence comes from Pituophis catenifer annectens, assembly GCF_029215685.1. NCBI lineage: Eukaryota > Metazoa > Chordata > Lepidosauria > Squamata > Colubridae > Pituophis > Pituophis catenifer. The sequence continues at coordinate 138,342,568 of NW_027256883.1, forward strand.
CAGTCATTCTTTTCTCTAGTCTAGTCAAACCCAAATCCTGCAACTGTTCTTCATATGTTTTTGTCTCTATGCCTTTAATCATCTTAATTGCTTTTCTTTGCACTTTTTCAAAAGTTTCAACATCTTTTTTGTAATGTTATGACCAAAATTGGATTTCGTATTTCAGGTTGGCCTTACATTTATAAAATGGTTCTAATACTTCACATGCTTTTGATTATATGCCTCTTTTTATACAACCAAGGATTGTATTAGCTTTTTGGGCTGCTCCCACATACTACTGACTCATATTTAAATGATTGTCCATAGGACTCCAAGGTCCCTCTCACAGTTACTGTTTTTAAGTTAGGTTTCACCTAAATTTTGGTTTTTCCTGCCTAAGTGTAAAACCTTCTCCACATTAAATTTCATTTTGTTGCATAGGGCTCATCGTTCAATTCTATCAAGATCTTTTTTGGATCCTGAGCTTGTCTTCTGGGGTATTGGCTATTCCTGCCAGTTTAGTGTCATCTGCAAATTTGATGAGTTCCCCTTCTATTCCCTCATCTAAGTCAATTTCAAAGATATTGAAGATTACTGGGCCTAAGATGGAATCCTGTGGTACCTCACTGCTTATTTTCCTCCAAGTAAATGTAGTACCATTAAGGACAACTCATTGAATATAATTTGTCAGTCAGTTACAAATCCATCTGGTGGTGATGTTATCTATCCCACATTTTTCTAGCTTACCAAGAAGTAGTTTGTGGTCTGCTTTGTTGAATGCCTTGCTGAAGTTTAAGTGCTCCAATAATACCTTAGGATTTTACCTTTTTGGTGAATGGATGCTAATTGTTGTAAATTTATGTCTGCATACACATATGCAAGTTGTATAAAGTTATCAGCCAGGTAAGCAGCAATATGAATTTCCTACACTGTATCGCATATATGGGGGGGAAAAACCCTAGAATTTTTAGTGTCATATCGTCAGACGTCATATCGTCACCGCTACCGGCTCGGCGGAACCGGGAGGAACCCACTACTGGATAAGGTTAGTCATAAATCCTCAAAAGAGTCCAGCAAATATATTTAACCTGGAACTTCAGTTTGCCTGTTTCTGATTTGGGTCAATCTGGCTATTCTTACATTTTCCCTCATTTCTTCATGCTGAACAAAGCTGGTCTTTTGCACAGGGATATACTTTAAAGAAATTGTATAAGGACATTGTAATTTAGTATTGACTGGCATGGCACAGGAGAGTTCTCTCAGACTCAGTTCCCCATTTGTAAAATTGGAAATAATCATGAGACACTATTTCAGGTGCCTTCGGTCTTAAATTGGTGACCTACTCATAGGTAAATGGAAAAAAGGATAATAAAATGATCCAAGATAGCATGCAATATCTTTTCAGAGCAGAGCTGTCATCATCTCAGGTTCAGTCAACTCACAACTCTTGCAAAAAAATATAGGAAGCACTCCTGTGATTCAAGTTATGTTCCGAGGTGCGTGAATGAAAAGGAGGGGCCCATTGTGTTTTGAAGTGCAGCCATGTGAGCATGAAGGAGGCATCAGCCTTCTCTGCTTCTGTTATTCATTTTGCTCAATCAGCTGTGAAAAGGATTGTAATCTATTATTGTCTTGTGCCAAAATATATTAGAGTATGTTGATGTCCTTCAGTTTCTCTTCCCATGTAATAGTCACTTTGTCCCAGGCAATTGAAAAGCAGGAAAAATCTCTGCCTTCCAACAAAGCAAAAATCTTTCACAGGAATTCCCTTTGGGGATCTGTAGAATAATATCAGGACAAAAGTAGCTTGCGATCACAGATCACAGCCTATGGGATAATGGAAGTTGTGAAGCCATTCTGACAAATGCACATCTTGACTTTTTCCGCTCTTCTCCTTTCAGTCCATGAGTGCCATAAAAGGGACTGTAAAGTAATAATCATAATCATAAGTTTATTTGTCAAGCATATATAAGATAACAGGTAAAAGTATAAACATAACTTGAATACATGAAAAGAGTAAGTAAAAAGGAATATTAGGAGAGGGACGGTAGGCACGCTGGTGCACTTATGCACGCCCCTTACAGACCTCTTAGGAATGGAGTGAGGTCAACAGTAGACAGTTTAAGGTGAAAGTTTTGGGGGTTTGGGGAAGAAACTACAGAGTCAGGTAGTGCATTCCAGGCATTGACGGCTCTGTTACTGAAGTCATATTTTCTGCAATCGAGTTTGGAGCAGTTTACCTTAAGTTTGTATCTATTATTTGCTCGTGTATTGTTGTGGTTGAAGCTGAAGTAGTCATTGACAGAAAGGACATTGTGGCAAATATTTTTTTTTTTTTTTGTCTTTGGAATGAGTGCCACAGTGATACAAATTAATCATATGTCAAATGCTCAATAATTAGTCAAGCACAAACCTGCATTTAAAAGAGCAGAACATCATATAGCTATACACGCGTACAGGCTGTGGTTCCAAGCCAATTTGCCTGGAAATAAGTCCCACTGAATTAGATGAAATTCACCTCTAATCAGTGGTGAAATCCTCTGAGGTTTGCCACCAGTTTGCCGTGCGCACATGTACGGTGCACACCAAATGCACACTGTGCATGCACGTATGCGCAGTGCACGCTAAATGTGTGTTTCATGTGCATGCACACTGCAGGCATGCAGCACGGAAAAAGGTGGCTTAAGAAAGTAAGTAGAACAGCGAGGGGGGAAACAGCTGTGCCACGTGATTTAGATTAGCTAGAAAGTAGGATTTCCTGCTTTCTAGCAAATATAAATCGCACGGCCAGCTGATTGTCGGAAATACCAGTTCAGACGAACTGGTAGCATTTTTTTTTACTACTGGTTCGCCCAAACTAGTAGCTTTTATTATTACTGGTTTGCCCAAACTGGTGCAAACCGGTAGCATTTACCCCTGCCTGTAATTAAATATATATTGGTAGACCCATTTAATTTTGATTTTGGCCCCATGCAATGTTTCTTCACCATTGCTGTGGTCAAACACATTATTCAGAAGGATGCAGGTTTTGACTGACATAAAAAAAATCCCTATTTCTACTCTAGGATATTATGCATATCTTCTCGATATGCATATTTTTGTCTGTTTCATTATTAATACCTGAGTTTTTAAGTTGTATCTTAATTCAGGAAGTACAGTTTAGGTAGAAATTACATGTATTGTCTATTGTCTGTGGAAAGATTTAAAAGGGTGCTTCTCTTTGACAATGTGCAGAATCCTTTGAAACTATTATACAAAGCAACATGGCTCTGCCGTTTCCAAAAACGAAACCAAATGGCCATGTTGTTTCACCTTGAATGACTTCAAGGCTTTATCTAGCAATTCTAATAATCAGAAGAATCTTGTGACATGGGCAATCCATGTGTACAGAAGTCACATAATAGGAGCGTTGAAAGAGAGTTCTGGATTTTTAAAAATATGAAATCACCTAAATGGAACATATGAGAATAGTTTGATGATTGTAGTCCAAACACATCTTTTATTTTATTAAGATTACATGACAAATCAAATCACAGAAGGGGATGGGGATCATGCTCCTTTCCTGTTTCATCAGTACATGCACTTGCTCTGGCCTCATCTGAACATGGCTGAAATTCTCCTCACAATATCTGTAATCATAAAAATTGGCCTACTTGTAGTCAGATGAATAGAAGGAGGTCTTAATCAGAGAGACCAGGGCAGATCAGCGTAGAAGACATCGGGTTTTGGACCCTCCTGCTTCAAAATTTGAGAATTCATGCATTCTTTCAAATTCATGAAGGGGGCACTAATTGGGATTATAGACCTACTTCAAGGTTGGGAGAAGAAATATATCCATATTTACTACTGGTTTTCTTTAAAAAAAAATCCCTTACAAATATCTCCTGATTGAATAACATTTTTGGAATTTCCAGGGAAGCAAAAAAATGCCTCTGAAGGCAATAACCAAAATTTCTTAGGAAAGGGATCTGATATTTCCTAGATACATAGTTGGTTATTGAATACTTCAGGGAAAAAAGAAACAATACATGCGACAGGAGATCTGTAGATCCAAAAAATGCCATTTCACTCTACCTTCTGCTTTATGGTTGTCACTGCGTTATTTTATTTACCAGCTGAGCTTCATATTTCTGGACTATCAGACTTTCCGTACCTTGCCAAGAATTGTTATCAAAAGCTACTACGCATGTCCATCCACCCACATTCCTTCACACACTCTTTCCTTTGTTCTCTTGCCAGGAGTGCCGGTTGCTGTGAAAAGCAGCTGGCCCGAATTACTTTCAAAATGTAGCAATTAACTTTCTTAGTTAGTGAGGTGTTTATTTTCTTTACAACAAATAAATGAGTTTTATTAGAGAACTTTTCTTCGGGTTTTCTTTTCAGAATATTGCAACTTGGAGGAAGCCACGATCCATCCTCTAATTAAATCAGGGTGATTTGTCCCAGAGCCAAACATGGGATTAATCAATGCCCTGACAATGGTGGGGATAATCTGATATTATTTCTTGAAGACTATTATGTGTTTAATCTGTAGGAATATTTCCAAGAATGGATGGAGACAGACTAGGTTTGTATTTAATTTTCTAAAATGCATAACATAGTTAAGAGTTCTTGTCCCTCTGTTTAACCTCAGTCTGATGTAATTATATTGCATCATGTGGTCTTGCAGAAAGGGGTTTATAACAGAAGTCCCTTCTGGTACAAGAGTCTCAGACCTTTTAAAGGTTAATTAAAGCTGGAAGAGAGCATTTTGTCAACTCATTTTTTTTTTTAAAAAAAATAGTCCTACCATTTCCTTGCTTTTCCATTTTGAAGGAACAAAGACATATTAGCTAGAGTTTGCTTTCATTTCAACATGGGTTGCACTTGGCTGAAACAGCATTTCTGCTTCCAGAAGAATTTAACATTCTTTTATATCCCTAGATGGAAGACAGACTTTTCAAGACAGAGAGAGAGAGGGGGAGAGGGAGGGAGGGAGATCAACATGTTTAGAACTGCATGCTATTAATATATGATTATCTGAAAAAAAAATACCAAAATGCTATTTATTGCATAAATATTTCTAAAATTGTATCTAATTTTTCCTTATATCTATTTATCTATCTGTCTGTCTGTCTGTCTGTCTGTCTGTCTGTCTGTCTGTCTGTCTGTCTACCTACCTACCTACCTACCTACCTACCTACCTACCTACCTATCATCTATCTATCTATCTATCTATCTATCTATCTATCTATCTATCTATCTATCTATCTATCTATCGTCAGCTCGCAAAGCATCCCTGGCCTGCTCTTGAGTTGCCATAGGCCAGGGGGGGATGGGAAACTGGCAAAATGGCACAGCAGCCAAAGACAGATGCACATTCCATGCTTATCTCTCTCAAGGCTGTAATCCCAGGGTTACCTACAGCATCTGAAGGGGAGTGACGTCTACAACCTACGAAATTGTTCTGTTGGTGAATATGATTGATGTCACACCCTGGGGGGAGAGGGGGGAAACAGGGTAATAATTGGAGCATAAATTACATAGGATCAGAGGTGGCTTCACTTGGGAAGTGCCGACATGAAGCTCCTAATAAATAACTGGATTTCTTCTGAAGCTTGGCTCATGATTTAATTAAGGCATTCGTCGGAACCCTGACACATATTTTTTAAAGATGCAGAATTATTTCTTCCAAGCCCAAAGTAGATTCAATGCCTTACTGTTGGATTACCCTTCTGATTCATAATTTTTTTTTATCAAAATTAAAATTCTCTTGAAAATATTTGAACATTTTTCAACTGTTCAATTTTTACGGAAGACTCAATGCCTGTTGCTTTGACAAGCTGAGACATTAGCCGTCTCCTCTGCAGCAAGGCTCCCCATCATTTCAATTTAGTTGGGTTCACAGACTGAGATTAGATTAAATAAAATAATCACCTTGGGCTATTTGTGCTTGCTTTTAAAGCACTTTGGAATTAATTCATTCCTTGCAACAATAGTTGTTTTGTATTGTACACAGGAACAATACTATCACCCCATCATTGACTCTTAAAGATTCAACACACAGTTCATCTTTTCCTGACTAGATTAAAATGAAATTTATTGGTCTGTTTTCTGATTGCCAAGAATGGTGTTTTGGTAGCTAGCAGTTTGACTTTGAAACAGAAATGGAGACCTAGCTCAAGTCATTTTTTGAAGAACTGACCTTAACTTTTCTGGTAACTTGCCTAAATCTCTCTGGGAAGGTATCCCGTCTAAAATCATTTGCACAAATTATTTCTCTTAAGAAAATGCATACCTCCAAATGCTCATTATATTGAAAATAATGGCAAAAATACATTATGTTAGTGACAATTACTTCTAAAAGATGCCTGTTAGGCCAAATATAAGATAGAAATATATGCAAAATAAGGTAGATGGGCGCAATGTGTTCTCATTTTTATGTGGATTTATTTTTAAAATCATTCTCAAACTAAAACAGATATAAATCACAATAAATGTAATGTTAGACATCTAAGATACCAAACAAACCTGGAAAGGCTAGATTTGACCATCCAAGTCTGGCAACTAATTAAAATGGTTGTCAATTTTAACTGTTTTAATGTGAACAGAGCTATTTCTTAGACCATTTTACTGTAGTTTTGTCCATATATTATTCTAAGATGACTGGGCATGAACTAATGACATATTTAATGTTTTGAGATGTGTGTGTGTGTGTGTGTGTGTGTGTGTGTGTGTATGTCGGGTGTGTGTGTGTATCTCACAAGTATCTGAATAGCCTCCCCTTAGGTATGTACTATAAATTTAAAAGACACTGTAAACAGGATGGCTGATTGGAAAGATGGTTTTTAATGGTGGACAGTCACAGGACCACATGGTTTTGCAGGCACATGGAGTGGAGAGAGAGAGATTTATACCCTCTGTTGGGATTTGAATTTGAGCTTGTATTCTGATTGGTTGTCAGACTCCCATGGGGCCATGCAGGGGTCACTTTGTAGGTTGTGTTTTTGAGCCCCAGGCTTGGTTGACTCTTGCTGGGTGATGATGTAATGAAAGGGCTTTGGACAATTCCTACTATGGTTCTGCCTGAAGGCGGTAGATCTTTGTTATGTAGAATAGACTGGCCCAGGCTTTAATGGCCCATTGACAAAGGTGTGGGGGGAGCTGAGTTTCTGCCTCCCTTTTAGGGAAAATATTCTACCCTTTTAATATTTCCCAAAATGTCTCATTTTCCTAGGAGAGGGGTGGGTGCTAACTTCCTACGAAACTAAATAATTTTATTACACTGCTTAACAAGGTGCCTACCTTTTGTCTTTTGATATAATCCATGGAAATATTTCTAAAAGATTTAACTTGTATACACTTACCTCAGGTAAAATCTGATTTAAACCATTGAGACTTTTGGATTAAACCTGTGTAGGATTGTGCTGCTTGATTCTGAAGAGAATTCCTCTCAAAATCTTGAGAAGAGCGAAATAGGCAAACTGGCTTTTGAATCACGGTTATGTCCTAAATTCATACATTTGTTTCCTGTATAAACAGTCTAGTTTTCCTCCTGATGGTTTCATTGGCTTGCTTTCTTGGGTGTTAATAATCAAGCTGCCTATCCACTTATATTCCCATCACTTGCTATTTTTTGTCAGGCAAATAAGCTAAAAACCAAAAAAAGGAAAAAGGAAAAAGGGAAGGAAGGAAGGAAGGAAGGAAGGAAGGAAGGAAGGGAGAAAGAAAGAAAGAAAGAAAGAAAGAAAGAAAGAAAGAAAGAAAGAAAGAAAGAAAGAAAGAAAGAAAGAAAGAAAGAAAACCAGTAGAGCAGAACTTGCTGGTTAACTCATTCTTTTTAGTCATTAGTAGCTTTCGTTGTTGTTGGGAAGATTAATTTACCTGACTCGGACGATCGTTTTGTCTATTTTCCACAACTATGCAGACCAATGCTTTGGAAGAGCAGATGTTTGTTTCTTTGGTTTTGTTTCATTTTTGAGCACATAACCTTGAACACGCAGATCTGATTCTACCTCTACTTCCATTCGGTACTTGGAAGTTGTAACATGCCATTGAGCCGGCATTCCTCACTTTAATTTATGCATTCCTTTATACATTGTTTTGCTCCTGCAGTTCTCAAAGAGTTTTATGGCCCATTATTGAGTGACTAAAATGGGTGCAGTTTTGCAAGCCTCTGCCAGAAAATGTTTATTACTCTCATCATTCTTCTGAAAATCATGTTCCAGCAGGTCCAGGCAGCATGCAGAACATGGCACATGTGTGAATTAGCTGTTTCACACCCCTCTTACAATATTATCACCACTAATAAAACCAGGGGAAAGACCTTGGGGGAGGGGGAAGACTGCACATTAATTTGGTCACACAGCTTTGAAAAGCGATCTTTGTTAAGCCTGCAGATAAGAGAGGGCCATTACCCTTGTTTCTGAAAGTTACTGCCAATTGTTCAGGGAGACAATGCACAGAGGTGCATTTGCAATCAAGTGTAGGTCCAGTCGTCTGCATGCTGGCTTTTTAATATGAATACATTTTCAATGTGTCTCCAGGGTTGTTTTATTAAGCCTGAGATAGTACTTAAAAAATGTTTGAAGTTGCACAGCCATAGATTCAGAGAAACTCTAGACGATGTTTTAAACTTTGCTTCTAGCATAAAGAACACTGCGGGTAAGTACAAATAATGATAGGCTAAAATTACTTCAGATGCGTCTCATTTTTAATATTTGTATATTCTGGCTGAAAACTCACCTGCGCTATCCCCTCCTCCTGGACCAAAATCTAGGTCAGAGAAATATGACCAACCAATTTTTGCACTCCCCAAATAATCTAAACCAGTCCTCAACAAAAACAGACATATAAAAACACCTTTTTAAATACGCGCTCAGGTTAAAACATGATTTTATGTATGTGTATATTTTGCATCTGTATTTATTTACGTATAGATTTAAATGCCAATTTTCATCCAGATGGTTGTTAAATTGATTATTTAGAAGACTATATTAAACATTAAATTTATAGAGTAGCATATGGGAAAGACAACAGAAACAAACTGTCCTGCTTGATAAATCAAAATCACTATGGATTAGTCTGTATCTCAGTCATTTACAACTTAACCTGTACTTATTCATACATCCATTCTGGTAAATTTAAACATTATTTTATGATACAAAAATGCCTGTGAAAAATGTGCCTTTGTACTGATTTTCTCACAAATATCAAATATAGAACATTTGGTTGGAAATTTCTCCAATATATATGCATATACATACATTTGTATGCATGTTTGAGCCGAGCTCTGCACCCCAAAAAAATAGGAGTGAAAAATTTATAAAGAGCTCTGTTCTCATTTATGCATGGTTCATAAAATGTAAAGTAAGTCATTTTGCTTTTTAGAAAAATGAAAACCAAGCAAAACTGTCTGACACCTTTCATTTTAGAATTGGGCACATATTGTTTACAGCCCCCCCCTTTTTTTCTTGCTGCATCTTTCAGATTGGCCATTCAGCTGTATTTGGGTGCGTTCCCCCCATGTGATTTCCTTGTTGGCTAGATCTGATTATAGCATTGCGGGCTCCTAAAACTGCATGGGACATAACAGTCAGCAGGATTATAGGACAGTCTGAGCAAATGAGACAGTTGACAAAGAAAGATAAAGACCACATTTCTAACAACAAGTAGCAACCTGCAAGCAAATTGATGCTACGATATTGAAATGACACCAGTGCTTAGCAAGGACTTCTTTTTAGTCATTTGTTCAACTGTATCAATGCATCAATTTTTGATGTTAATAGCAAATGAAAGAATGCTGTATGCAGCTAGAACAGAGCTTTGTTGCTATGAATAGTTCTGATATGCAGATAATTACTTTCATTGCTATGTTTATGCCCTCAGCTGTAGCAGACATCTCTGTCACAGTGTTGTCTGCTAATCAGCCATTTTATTAGCTGGTCTTTCCAAGGAGAAGATTTGTTCTTGCCTCCTCTGTTTTGGAGAGCCAAATATCTTACCACATCCAGCATTTTGTTATGCCGATATAATGATATGAATTTATTCATTGCAAGGCATTTTCATATTTGCATCTATCCTTCTCCCAAAAGGTGAATTTCAGCTTATTAAAGCCAGGTTTTAGAAATGTTGAGGGCTGCATTTCTCATATACAATCCCAACCACACACATAGACCTTCATATCATAGCCTATTTTTTTTTTAAAGAGCCAACAAAGAGAGTGTTTTATTTACAAATATTTTAAAGTCAATGTTCAAGGTGGTTCCATTATAGGGTGGATATCAGATTTAGTAGGCTTGAAAACTTTGGGAAAACTTTCTAACAGCAGAGCAAGGCTGAGAACACTGTTGTGTTTTGGAAGTGGAGAAAGGCAAAGACCAAGTAGTTACAGAGAGAAGAACAAAGCTGCTGAATTCCTTTGTTGGTTACATCAGAAAGACTGTCATGTTAGCATGTATAAGGAGCATCTCTAATAAATTTCAAAATGCTTCTTTGCTGACCCAACTAGCTATATTCTTCCTTTATTTAGAGCGTGTGGTTTGGCATAAATGCTGAATCCCTTTCTGACATTTCTCAAGGTCCTTTAGCCTCCAAGCTTGTCTTGATTTCCACAAGACAGCTGCAGTTTTCAGAACTTCGTAAAACTTCTCCTGCCAATTATCCCCATCAAAAAGAAAAGTAGGAGCCACATTCTTTCCTTCTTTCTTCTCTCTCACTCAACATGCTTACGTTAGCTGCCTATTAAAGTTATATGTAACCTCTATGTTCTTAACAGACTTTGCCTTCTGGTGATGGCTGCCTCATAGGACTGGATCACAGGAAATCTGGTCTTGCTATGGCTGTTGTTCTGTCCGCATTTGAAAGGCACCCTTCACTTATTCAGTGAAGAAGTAGTAGTTTGTTAAAAATGCGGTGTATATTCCTAACATGTTATCTGACCATGTTATTTTAAAGATATTACTTTAATTGATTATTTCATGTATCAAATAAATTGACATTATTTTATCTTACTCTAATTGGATAATTGGGGGGAGGTTTAAAAGTGAATCACTTAGAGGGTTTTCCTGTTACCAATAGTCTCCTTTCACCAAGTCACGTTTAATGAGGAGACAGTTCTGTATCCCAAATATTTAAATAATTTAAGCAGATATGCATTCTGCTATGCTAGAAAACACATCCTAGCACTTCACCTCTATGTACCCAAACATGTATTTTCAATTCCATACGTAGAAAATGCACAATATCATTGCAATCATTCTAATTAGTCACATTTCTACGACTAATTATTCAAGAACTTATAACTTTAAAAAAAAATAACATGTTGAAATTTCTAAGTTTTCATTAAAAAGGAGTCTTTTCTATATCACGAAAATCTGATGAGACTTAAAAGTTTTGTACTATCAATCATCTGGAAAAGGAAAGAGGATACTGTTTTCACAAAACTGGCCCAAAAAATTTAGAAGAAAGAAAAATCTGAAGAAAAAAAAATTATGACAATGTATTAATTCTGCAAACTAATGTCCAGGAATGAGCTAAAAATAGCTTAGAAAAAAAAATCCATGGGAAGATGTTATTGAGATATATAAATCATGAATTGTATCGAAAAGCTTTTCTTTTTCTCTTCAAATACTAGGACAGGTGCCATCTAGTCAAGTTCATTAGAGGGAGATTTAAAAGAACATCTCCCCCCCATAGCACATGTTGTAATTCATCTGGAGAATTCATTATCACAAAGTATAACAATAGCTTCCTCCATGATAACCTTTAAAAGAGATTTGGATAAATACAAGGACAACCCCAAAGACTATAAGTCAATTACTTCCCATCTGAAAGCAAGCTAGCAAACCTCCAAATATCAGATATACAGATATACAGTGACACGACCATAGCTTCAACTGCTTCTTGTGAGCATCTTAGAAGTATCCATTGGGCCACTGTGAAAAACAAAATATTGGACTAGAATGGGTACAGAGTTGATGTTACATTCTTATAATCTTCCAGCTTTTAGAACAACAGGGCTTCTTTAAGCTTCACAACTGCCAGAGTTTTATCAAGTTCAAGTAGGCACAAAAAGCCAAAATAATGTCAAAGTGAAACTAATCCAGTATTTTCTTTAATATTTTACCCCTTGTGCCATATATTCTGATACAGCCGAGAGATAAACACACACAAAAAAAAGACTAGGATTACAGGTTTGGGACCTTTTGTTCAGGGACAGTAAATGAGGATCATCTGGTAATTTCAGTACTGAATTTCAGTAAAACCATTCATGAGAGTTTGCTGTTCAACTTTTTCATAAAAAAGAGAAATGGAGAACCTGCAGCCTTCATAGTTATTCCATTGCTTTACAGAATTTGCCTTTGGAAACTTTTTTTTCTTTATATTTAAATGAAATCTAACTTATATCCATTCATTTTGTCCTTTGTTCCTATAGTCATGAAGAATAATCCTTGCCGAACTTTCCTGTAGCTTCCTTTTATGTATCTGAAGATGGCTATTCTCCTAAGTCTCCTTTTATTCAGACTGGGCATCCATGAGGTACGTCTTCAAATCCCTGTATCATTTTTGTTGCTTTCCTCCAAACAATCTTTAAATTGTTAATATCCTTCTGGAAATGTGATGTCAAGACTCATATATGGTACTCTATTTAGGTATTACTTTAGCACAATGGCTAGATGGAAGCAAGGACAGCTTTCATGTACCCCAAAGACAACAAATGGTCAAATTTTCAGTCCAGGCTGTGTAAAACAGGAAAACAGCAAAGTGGATTTTCATTTTGTTGTTCCTTTTCAATCTACATTGCTGGCCTCTGAGTGTTCCCATCTCTTGTCCTCAAAGTATCATTTCATCTCACAGATTTACAGGGGGCAGCACTGGCACTTCTGCTCTTCTCTCTCCTGTGGCCTTCTCCATTCCAATTCTTGTTTATCTTGTCAGATTCTGTGAGCGTGGTTTATATCCTGACGTTATTCCCTTGTTTTGCATCTGTCTTGTCAGACTACAGGATGGGGGCAGATAGTTTTGAAGCCTGTTTTCTATATGGCAGTCTCCTTTGCCATCATTTTTCACTGCTCTATTGTACAGTTGCTCCCTCTGCTCTTGGCATGGAGCATCTCTGCCCTCCCGATGCTCTCCAGATTTGTCGGCAGCCATGAACTGCTCACACTTGCTTGCAATCAGACAGCATCTAGATAACCTTCTCTTGGGGGAATTTAACCAAAGATTGTCAGCTGAAAGTTTCTCCCTTCCAGTTCAATCTCTCTAGACTCTCATTTAAATTAATAGTTAGAGATGAAGGGATGGAAAAGAAGCAAGGCAATGTTTAAAAAAAATCCTTGGAGGTTTAACTTTATGCATTTAAAGCTAATCCTGCAATGCATGAAAGTCTGTGTATTGCTGAAGGAAGAGGAAAGAGACAGGAGGAAGGGGAAAAGGACCCCCTCTGAAACCTACCAGAGTTGAACTGCTAATCCATTTGAAAGAATGTTGGCTATTTCTGTCTCTTTCTGATCATCCACTTTGCAGGTTGCCTGCAGGGGAGGTGACAGGTTTCTCACCTTTGCAGCTGGCTCAGTGGAAGAGAATGAAGAAAGAACACAGAAGCAGAGAATTTCAACTTGTTTTATTATCTTTGAAGGAGCTTCATGAATACAGTTCTTTAAAGAGAACCCCATAGGTGCTACATGCTTTGCATCTTGGAGTATAGTTCATGATCATCAGAAGTAATGTAATTCAGACACAAATATAAGGTGAGGTTTCCCTGGTTCTTCTTTATTCTAAACGGTTGCCTGAAGACCCAAGTTTTGTGCTCTGGCCCTACTCAGCTAAAGCTGCTAGACCTGGGATATGGAAATCTGGACGATCATTCATGGGAAGGAAAGAGGTGGAGGTTTCTCTCTCTGTGTGTTTTGTAGGTTGGATCAGTAACTTAGCTTATCAATAGCATGCTAGGGGCTGCACACTACAATATATGGGGACCCCTGCAAAAGATGAAAGGGAAAAAATGCAAAGAAATGGAAAGAAGCAAATAAAACATTTTTATAATGTAAATTATATTAACCCTAATGTATGCAATATTTTTTCCATTCTGTCCCATTAAAAACTTCAGTTTAGAAGTGCTCCAGGAAAGTTTGAGCAGTACACGCGAACTTGAGGAGGCATATGAAGCTGGGTTTTCTGGTTCTATACCCTGTTGGTCTAAAATATAACCTACAACCATCCTTTGCTGCCAATGCATTCACTTTCACTAACAACCTTATGGAATTTAGGGCTATAAGTTGGACCACAAATACATCTCATTTGGGACTGTCTTTCCATCTGATTTTTTTTTCTCGGTAGAGAAATACATGCTCTACCTTGAGTGACAGAACTGATCATTTATTTAAGTGGGCTAAACAAAATATTGCCAGATGAGTTATCTTTCCATTGGGACTCCTTATTTTTAGTGGATTTCTACATCCCTTTTTCCTGCCCATTTCTTGTAACCAGTTTCCAGGAGAAATGGTAAAAGCAACAGCTATGTACTTCCCAAGGCGCGCTCTCCCTCTCTCCCTCTCTCCCTCTCTCCCTCCCTCTCTCCCTTCCTCCCTCCCTCTCTTTCTCTCTCTCTCTCTCTGTGTCTCTCTCTCTCTCTGTGTGTGTGTTTTGGCCTGGCTTAAGTGAAGTCACTTGTCACTTTGTTTCTAATACAGGAATCAGCCAAACTAACTGTTGGATACAGAAATCATGCAATTCACTCTGAAAACTAGATCAGAGCTTCTGAAATGACAGATATGTTCTGGGTCATTTTGAAGACAGCACAATCAACCTGCATTGCAGGTCAGAAATAAATTCAAGGAAAGAAAGTGTTTCTCTGCTATGATCTGGAAATGAAGATGGATACTCTTCAGACCTTTGTGTTCAACAGGACATCAGGGAGAACAAGCTGAAAGTGATTGTCCAGGTGGATATATAGAATAGACTTCTCATGGGATGGGGCTCTATAGCTAGAGAACTAGTGTAAAAATATTACCATGAAAACACTGCTATGGTGAGAGCTGGTCGCCATGGCGGTGCTGGCTTCTAACCCCCACAACCCCATGGTCTTCTTTGATGTCACCATCAGTGGGCAGGAATTGGGCCACATGAAGGTGGAGCTCTTTGCGAATCTAATGCCCAAGAGGACCGAGAATTTGAGGCAGATTTGCATGGGTGAATTCAAGGAAAAATGGTGCTCCCATCAGTTACCAAGGCAGCACTTTTCACAGGGTTATAAAGGATTTCATGATCCGAGGAGGTGATTTTGTAAGTGGAGATGGCACCAGAGTGACCAGCATCTATTGGGGACTCTTTGCTGATGAGAACTTCAAACTGAAACACTTGGTGCCCGGCTTGTTCTCCATGGCGAAAAGCAGTCCCAGCACCAACAACTGGCAATACTTCACATGCTCCAAGTGTGATTGGCTCAATGGGAAACGTGGATTTCGGTAAAACTAATCAATGGGCTTCTGATCATGAGGAAATTTGAAAATGTGCCCACTGGGCCAAATAATCAACCGAAACTCCCAGTGGTGTTCTCTCAGTGAGGAGAGGTGTAGGTTGATTTTTTTCTTCATCTGGAGATGCCAAGTGGTTCCCAGCCGCTGATCCTTCATCCCCACATTCCATGTGCCTGTCCCCTCCCCTTTGTAAATAAAAAGATTTCTTAAAAAAGAAAAGAAAAAGAAAACACTGCTGTAGTATTTCTTAGTACAGGTAAACCTCGACTTAACAGCCCTTCATTTACTGCCACTTTGAATTACAACCGCACTGAAAAAAATGACTTACAACATTCATGGCCAGGGGACATGTTATTGGTCATTTGCAACCATCCCAGCCAGCTTCTGATAAGCAAAGTCAATGAGGTTGGTCTGCTTCGCTTACAATCACATGATTTACTGAGCAACTGCAATGATTCACTTAACTGTGGCAAAAAAGGTTGAAAATCAAGCAAGACACACTTGCCTTGCTTAGCAATGGAAATTCAGGTCCCAACTGTAGTCCTAAATTGAGGACTACCTTAAAACCATCAAGACAAATGTTGATATAAAATAGTTCCACCAAAGTCCTGTATTAGGTTGTTTTTCTATGCAAAGCAATAACACACTCTTTTTCCTCCTCACAGTATTTTTCTTTTATGTACACTGAGAGCATATGCACCAAGACAAATTCCTTGTGTGTCCAATCATACTTGGCCAATAAAGAATTCTATTCTATTCTATTCTATTCTATTCTATTCTATTCTATTCTATTCTATTCTATTCTATTCTAAATTCAGGCATCCAATACACATATCGTATCATTCATACATACATACAAAGACGCAGCTTGCATTTGTTTGAAGTTTGGTCCCATTAAAGGACTGCTATAATTTCTCTCAGCCACCACCAAAATAGAATCCAACAAAAAAGCAAGGTTATTTTTCCAATCTGGAAAACTTGTAATATTAACCAGATAGGACTGAAATGGAGGAAATGAGGCAGCTCATAACCAAACAGATGATGCATTTGATTGATTTAGATCATGGAAATTCCACACAATGTTCTGATTTGCACTGACTATAGGAGCAATCATCCTTTCGGAGTAAACCAACTGCCAAGCGCCCATCACAGGGTACTCCTGTGGTTGCATTAGTTCAGCAGAGGGCAAAGACCTCAGCAAATGTGTCAAAGGCTGATTACAATAGAATGACTTTACTACTTGGGGTGGAGAGGGAGACATAGAAACCAACACCAGGATGTTGGTCCACATTTGATTATGTTGCAACAATGATTAGAATGCAATATTGCAGGCTAACTCTGCATTCTGACAGCCAGGAGTTTGATCCTGACCGGCTCAAGATTCTTCCAAGGTCGGTAAAACAAGGACCCAAATTGTTGGGGGAAATATGCTGATGCTGTAAAATGCTTAGAGAGGCCTGTAAAGCACTATGAAATGGTATATAAGTCTAAGTTCTATTGCTATTGTTACCTGGAATTAAGGAGATACTTCCTAAAAGTGAGAACAATTAACCAGTGGAACAGCTTGCCTTCAGAAGTTGTGGGTGCTTCACAGTGGTGAAATCCAAATTTTTTTACTACCGGTTCTGTGGGTGTGGTATGGTGGGTGTAGTGTAGCTTGGTGGGCATGGCAGGGGAAGGATACTGCAAAATCTCCATTCCGTCCCCACTCCTGGGGGAAGGATACTGCAAAATCTACATTTCTACCCCACTCCTGGGGAAGGATACTGCAAAATCTCCATTTCTGCCCCACTCCTGGGGAAGGATACTGCAAAATCTCCATTTCTGCCCCACTCTGGGGCCAGCCAGAGGTGGCATTTACCAGTTCTCCAAACTTCTCAAAATTTCCACTACTGGTTCTCCAGAACCTGCTGGATTTTACCCCTGGTGCTTCATCACTGGACATTTTTAAGAAGAGACTGGACAGCCATTTGTCTGAAATGGTATAGGAACTCCTGCTTGAGCAGGGGACTGGACTAGAAGACCTCCAAAGTCCCTTCCAGTTCTGTTCTGTTCTGTTCTGTTCTGTTCTGTTCTGTTCTGTTCTGTTCTGTTCCATTCTAATTTAGGCATTTGGAGAAAAAAATCAGGAATGCTTAATCCAGAGTTTTAAAAGAATGAATCTCTGTGCTGATAGAGAAGTTGTAAATGCCCCTTTGTAGGTTTATTTATTTATTTTATTTATTTTATTTAATTTATATACTGTCCTTCTCCAACAGGACTCAGTGCGGTGAACAGCCAAGATAAAACATAACATATAAAATTTAAAAGCAGTTTAAAGGACATTAAATAATTTTGGCCCTCAATTTAAAACAACCCAGTTAAAACCAATTACAAATTGAAACCAAAAGGATGGGATCAAGCCAGCCCGGCTAGATAAAATAGATGTGTTTTCTGGGCCTGACAAAAAGTCCAGAGGTCTGGTATCGTGCGTATCTCTGGGGGTAGGTTGTTCCAGAGGGCAGGTGCCGCCACAGAGAAGGCTCTCCCCCTGGGGGTCGCCAGCCGACATTGTCTGGCCGACGGCACCCTGAGGAGGCCCTCTCTTTATAACAAAATCTGTGCTTTTAAACCAGCTACAATGCTAGCTCCATCCCTTCAACAGTTTCAGAAGAAAACACACTTCCTGAGACTTCTTGGAAAAGTTGCTGCTTTAACTATACTGGTTATTGCTATAATGTGCCTAGCCTGTTCCTTCAGGTTAGTGCTGAGTTTACAGACCCCTGCTGGGTAGAACAATGTCTTTGAGTCAGGATTCGCAGCAGGAATCTGGCACACTCGGCAGGAGCTCCATGACCTTAAAGGAAAGGGACATCGGCACTTTTCTATTTTATCTTTTCTCTGGGCAGCTCTGTATCTCACTGCTGACCTGGATGAATGGAAGGGTGAAAAAGATACTATTCCTATCAATAAATAAGCTTACACAAATTCATTGTGATTGATCTCACATGTTGCCGTGAGCTTGCTGTTCCCATTTAGCTCAGGTGGCATCAGCAATATCCTCTTAAAGCCACAGCCGGCCGCAGGTATGAACCATTCCTTGATCATTATTCTTATTAATATTTTTTACCTCTTCTTTGAATGCTATCACAGGTACTTTCCGCAGAAGAGATCAACATAGAGATGCAATAGCCATCGCCATTTAATGTCAGCAATAGTACATTGCAATGCCATGCTAAGTAAAATGCTTGACTGGGAAGCTGAAAAAAGAATATTGCAGTACGTAGCTATAGTTAAACTGATTTTGTAGAGATTCATTTGAAATGTTGATATACTACCTTAAAAGGTGGTTCACCACAATACCAGTACGGGACATATAATTCCTGTTGACATGGAGTTTCCCCTGAAATTCACTTAGACCCTGTTTAATAATGGGAATGTGTCTATAATGTCACAATTCTATAGGTCCTCAACATTTTTCAACTTGGCAGCCTTGTGTGAAGGAGGGCAGGGAGAGAATGGCTCCATGCACACACAGCTCCATTTGTGCAAGTGGAGCTTTGCATGTGAGTCCAAGCACCTGCTGCTTGCGCAATGGAGTTGCGGTGTATATGCACACTTGCCCACTGTTTGCTCAGCCCGGTTTCAAATGGTCCACAATCCTGTAGTTGAGGACTCCTGCTATAGGAGCAACTGGTTCTCCATGCAATATAAGTGGCTGGTAATAACTTTACACATGGCTTGGGACCCAGGTGTCAGTTGAAATCACTTGCTCCAGTAGAATCTTATCTGCCCAAAGTGTAATATTAAAAGTTGCTACTCCTCATCAGGCATTGCAAGAGAAGAGTAGCTCCCTGCAGGAGTTCTCCTCCTGGAAAATCAATTACTCTGGGAAATAAGATCAGCATCCTCACTGTTAATTTTCAAAAGGATCCTTAAAATCTGGTTGATTAGGCAAGTATCAAGGATTTAAGGAGACAGTATAGTATGATCCTAGATCCTGTATGCGTGTTGCTCTTTGTAAATTATTTAGATTTATTTGAAGGAGGCAGCATGAAATTACCTATACTAAACAAGTACATTTTATGAATTTAAAAAATCACCGTGTTATGTTCATGTTAAATTTAAAATGTTTGATTTCTACCAACCAGGGATGTTGGTGGAAATTTCCTTTTTGTGGTATGTTGGCTCCTCTATCACACAGGAAACACAGAGAGTTCTAAATGGCTTACTTTGAATCATGGTAATTATTTCCATAGCAGTATCCCAAGTCTTTCATGGTAACAGCATAGAAACTACGCTGTAGAAAAGCCTAAAGCTCAGATATACAGAATCAGTGTTCCCGTGTTATTATGGTTCGTGTTTTCCCTCGGATGTTAGCCAAACATTCTGGCTTAAAAGTTTCTGTTTTGTTCCAGGGAAGACAGACCAGCTGGGAAGAAGCTGATAGCACTGGCATGCTCAAGAGTCATAATTACCATTATCCATGCACCTCTGCAATTGATTAAATTAAGGAGTGGTGCCTGCCTTTCTCCTATAATTTGATTGATGGGAATTTCTAAAGAGATTTTGGTTCCTGCCAATGTCTGCAATTAAAACCAGCCCCCTTCCAATAAATCTATGTGGATAGGAGGTTGAAATTGGCTAGTTTAGTGCTCTGGCAAACACCCCTCCCCAAATTGTGAGGTGTTCCTGTTATGTCCATATATGGGCATCCCCGCCGGATTGGCTAGTCCACTGGCAGGAGATTTGAAGATCTGTCATTGGTCGGCTTGCCTGCCGACTCCCTTTATAAGGCAAGCCCAGAAGTACAGTCGGCTGTCTTGATTCTCTTAATAAAAGTCCTGAACGGCCACTCGCTGCTCATGTATTCTTTTTCCCTGCGCCAATCTAACACTGGCGACGAAGGATTTCAAGAACCACAGCGAAGAACCTCGTGGCATGATCGCCACCCAGCCTGACTCAACAGAGCAAGTCACTGAGCTGGAGTCACATAGAGCTGATAGCACGAGAACCATGGCAGCGCCACAAATCTCTCTGGCACCATTCAACCCTGATCAGGAGAAGTGGAAAGCCTATATGATTAGGTTCCGCCAATTCCTGACCGGCAACGGCTATGAAGACCTGGAGGACAACCGCAAACAAGCCTTGTTCCTGGCACATTGCGGATTGGCAGTCCTGGAGATGGCCATCGACCTGGTGGCACCCCAGGACATTGAGACCATGGTGTGGAGCAACCTCCAAGACGTTCTCCAGGAACACTACGCCCCAACTGGCACACCGATGGTGAACAGATTCACCTTCAGCCAATGGAATCAACAGGAGGGCGAATCCATAAAGGACTTCATAGCAGCACTTCGGAAGTTGGCTGCCAACTGCGAGTTTGATCACGTGGACAATGCCATCTGAGATCGCATCATCTTTGGGATGCGGGACATCTCCCTGCAGCGAAAGTTGCTGAGCAGGAGAAAGGTCTTGCTAAAAGACATGATTGAAGAGGCCACAGCCACAGAAACATCAGAGGTGGCAGCGGCAGCGATGCGGAGAGCCAAGGCAGTCCACAGAATCAAGAAAGCTCTCCAGACCTCATCCGGGGAATCCACCGTGGGATCCGAGTTGGACAAGGAAATGGCGGTCTATAAGGTCTCCAGGCCACCAAGATGTGAAACCACACAAAATGGCGACTGAGGGGAGAGCTGTGCCAGCTGCAACGGTGACCACGAGAGTCAGATGCCAGTGGAGAGATGCGACCTGCCGACGTTGCCAACGAAAAGGTGACATCACTGAGGCCTGCAGAGCTCCAGAACCTGTCTGGGAGAAAGCCAAGCCAGAAAACTGCGACCACCAGAGGATATCCAGATGGTCCTATCAACCAAAGCGCGAGAGAGATGGGTACCTGCAAAGCAGAGCGGTCCACCAAACCACCATTGCCCACACCGATGACCACAATGCCACAAAGTTCATCATGACTGTGCACGTGGAAGGGATTCCATGTGCCATGGAAATAGATTCAGGCTCAATCTACTCCATTATGGACTGGCAGCATCTCAAAAAGCTGAAACCGCAAATCTCAAAGAGCCAACTGCAGCTGCTTCACGCAAGGCTCATCGATTTCGGTGGAAATAAGGACAGCCACCCGACCCTGCTTGGAGTGGTTCGAGCCTCTAGGGCTCTCAATCAGAGGAATCCATCAGATTCGGGCAGGATGAACTCGACAAGCTCCTCGAAGAGTTCAAGGACGTCTTTGATGGCAGCTTAGGTAAATTCTTGGAAAACCCATCTCTTTCAATTTAGATACCTCAATCACCCCAATTCGGCTCAAGCCTCGCAGGGTTCCATTTGTACTTCGGCCTAAGGTAGACGCTCAGTTGGATAAACTGATTGCCCAAGGCATATTGGAACCAATCGATCATGCTGCATGGGAGACCCCCACTGTGACCCCAATGAAGCATGATGGATCTGTGCGCATCTGCGCCAATTATAAATGCACCATTAACTGGGCATTACAGCAGAGCGCATACCCAGTCCCAGTGGTGCAACATCTGTTGCATTCACTCAGGAGTGGGACCATATTTGCAAAACTGGACCTGGCCCAGGCTTACCAGCAACTGCCAGTCGATGAAAAAACTGCACAGGCTCAGACTATTGTCACCCACCGGGGCGCATTCAAATGCAACCACCTCCAATTTGGAGTCAGCGCAGCCCCTGGCATTTTTCAATCAATGATGGAGTGCCTTCTCCAAGGAATTCCAGGAGTGGTGCCATACTTTGATGATGTACTAATCTCCGGCACCTCCAGATCTCAACTCTTGGAACGGCTTAGGCTCACCCTGAAGCAGTTCCAAGAGAATGCTCTGCATGTGAGGAGAGACAAGTGCATCTTTGGGGTCCAGGAGGTCAAGTTCCTGGGCTATTTAATAGATAGCACGGGCATACACCCCACCAAATCTAAAGTCAAGGCGATTCATGAAGCTCCGGCCCCCCAAAACAAGCCAGAGCTTCAGGCTTTCTTAGGATTGCTATAGCGTTTTCCTTAAACAGAAAGCCACAGTTGCTGAGCCACTCCATCGCCTTCTGGGAAAAGCGGCCCCTTGGAAGTGGGGTACAGCCGAGGAAACCGCATTCAAGAACATCAAGGGGCTCCTATCCTCAGACAGCGTGCTGATTCAGTATCACGAGACGCTTCCGCTGGTATTGACCTGCGATGCATCTCCATATGGAGTCAGGGCTGTCCTCAGCCACTGACTGCCCAACAACACAGAAGCCCCCATCACCTTCTTCTCTAAGACTCTGGCGGCAGTTGAGCGCAACTACAGCCAGCTAGATAAGGAAGCCTTGGCCATTGTGGCTGACATCAAGTGTTTCCACGAATACCTCTATGGGAGGGCATTCAAAATCATCACTGACCATAAGCCCCTCCTCGGACTCTTCGCAGGTGACAAACAAACACCGACATACATGTCGCCCAGGATGATGTGCTGGGCCATCTTCCTCACCTGGTATTCGTACACTCTCACACACAGACCCGGTAAAACCATCAGTAACGTGGATGCCCTCAGTAGGTGCCCAACGCAGGAACGGGTGGAAGACCCCGCACCCACCCTCAGCCTTTTCCACATCGACGGAGACCTGCAGTGCCCAGTATCTTCCATGGATGTGGCAGCCCACACGAAGAAGGAAAAGACCCTCAGGCAAGTCATGTCCTGGGTCCTGAGGGGTTGGCCAACAGAAAAAGTGGGCGAAGAGTTCAACCCTTTCTTAAGAAAGCAGCAAGAACTCTCTATGATGAAGGACTGCCTACTCTGGGGTGACAGAGTAGTGATACCATGACCGCTGCAGAAGAGGACCCTGGAGAGCCTTCACAATGGGCACCCGGGCATCGTGAAGATGAAGGTGCTGGCCAGAAGCTATGTCTGGTGGCCCCCCCTGGACAAGGACATTGAACAATGGGTCTCCAGATGTGCCCCGTGACAGGACGTCAGACCAGTGCCAGCACAAGCCCAACCCACAGAATGGGAGATGCCTAGTGCCCCCTGGTCCTGCGTTCACATCGACTTTGCAGGGCCTATGGCAGGCAAATACCTCCTCATCATGGTGGTTGCATTCTCCAAATGGCTGGAGGTCATCCAAATGCCCACCATCACCACTGAGGCAACCGTCCAGGCCTTGCGCAGACTCTTCACCACCCACAGCATTCCGGACATCCTGGTGTCAGACAACAGGCCACAGCTCACCGTCAAGCTGATGGAATCATTCCTGGCCGAGCTGGGCATCCGATATGCCCTCATTGCCCCATACAGGCCGGCGGGAAATGGGCAAGTTGAGAGGATGGTGAGGCTCATCAAGGAAGCGCTCACCAAGATGGGCACTGGGGATTGGCAGGAGAGGATCGATAAATTCCTCTTCACGCAGCATATCACCCCGCATGCCACCACACACAGAAGTCCGGCCGAATTACTCATGGGGAGGAAGCTGAGGACACCATTGGACTGACTACACCCCCAGTACAACCCCCAAAAACCAGCGAGAGCAACCCGGCCGCCGCGTACCTTCACCGAAGGAGACCCAGTCTACACTCTCAACTTCCGCGAGCCTCCGAAGTGGCTGAAGGGAGTGATCAGCAGAACAACGGGCCCAAGGTCGTACCAAGTGGAGCTGGGAGATGGGCAGATCGTCAAAAGCCATGTCGACCAGCTCCGGAAAAGGTGGAGGGAAAGTGGCAGAAATGGCGAAAACCGGTCTGACGAGGTAGGCCTACACCACCCCGACGAGGTAGGTCTGTGCCACCCCGACGAGGTAGGCTTACCACAACCAGATGAGGTAGGCCTGTGCCACCCTGACAAGGTGGGCCTACAACACCCAGTCCAGGTAGACCTACCACACCCAGATGAGGTAGGCCTACAACACCCAGATGAGGGAGACCTCCAACACTCCGGCAACATTGGGCCACTCCACACCGGCGGAGCAGGCCAACTACCACCACCGGAATGCGAGGACCCCCAACGACAATCACAATGGCTGCAGTGACAACCAAGACCAAGGACCCGGACGAGTGAAGGGAAAAGAACCATCAACTTACCGGGTTCCTGGTGTCCAGTCCTTATCAGTGGCGAGTTGCAGTGGCCGAGGCATTGTTCCCCGGGGCTGCCGGGGAGTCCCGAGAACCTAGCCGGAGGTACTGGGCCGGAGCCAGCACACTCGACAGCCGAGTTCTGGATGGTTCCAAGGCGGGAACCGGGAGAGACAAGAGCCTCGTCTGCATGGGTTGACAGCGAGGCAAGAAGTGATCTGTGCAGGTCAGATAGGATGGGGAGGCGCCCCGCCTACCTGCGCGACTATGTCACGTACGTGACAATGGAGAGACGGACTAAGAACTAGGAGGGGAGGGGTGTTATGTCTGTATATGGGCATCCCCGCTGGATTGGCTAGTCCACTGGCAGGAGATTTGAAGATCTGTCTTTGGCTGGCTTGCTTGCCGACTCCCTTTATAAGGTGAGCCCGGCAGCACAGTTGGCTGTCTTGATTCTCTTAATAAAAGTGCTGAACGGACCACTCGCTGCTCGCGTATTCTTTTTCCCTGCGCCAATCTAACAGTTCCCATCTCCCTAATAGTTTAAATAAATCAAAATAATATTGGACTAACAATATATTATTTATTAGATTTTTTTAAATCCCCTCTTTATTACTTTATAAGTAACTCAAGAGGGTGAACATACATAATACTCCTTTTCTCCTCTTCTTTTTCCTCACAACAACCCTGTGAGAGAGTGGCACAAGGTCACCCAGCCTCTTTCTTGCCTAAGGTGGGGTTAGAACTCACGATCTCCTGGTTTCTAGGCCAGCACTTAACCAAAGTGGCTCTACAGTAGGAATTCATAAACTTTTTCCATGCTACGAATAAGAAATAATGGCGGAAAAACTAGTTGGATTTGCTTTCACTTAGATTTAAATCGTATTTAGAATTAAATATAGCTAATACAATCACTCTCCACTCAACTGTGTAATAATGTTTCCTTCTTGTCACATTGAAAATCACTATCTATATGTGACTAAAACTCTTGTTGTCATTCCCATCAACTTGGTAAAACAGTACATCATAGGACAACAATTTTTGAAACAAGTTACCTCAAATGGGATAACATAAGGAATGCATCCAAAATCTGGGACCCACCACACCCAAAGGAATGAAATTTGGGAAAGTTGTGGCTGCTTCAGCATGCTATTGCAGTCACATGATGGTCATTTTGAACATCCTGCGAAAGCTTCCTAAACAAACCTGATTCCACCCCACAATTCCACTCTCCTCCTACCATCCAAAAGCAAGGAACTAATTTGTCATTTCTTTCTTCTCTTAAAGGGCCTTGATAGTACAAGGGTTTAGTGCACCCTGTTATTAACACAGCTGCCTGCAATTTCTGCTGGTTCGAATCTCTCCAAGGCTCAAGGTTGACTCAGCCTTCCATCCTTTCTAAGGTAGGTGAAATGAGGACCCAGTTTGTGGGGGCAATAAGCTGACTTTGTATAAAATATACAAAAGAATGAAGGCTATTGCTTAAAGCATTGTAAGCCGCCCTGAGTCTCTGGAGAAGGGCGGCATATAAATCAAATTAAAAAAAAAAAAAAGAAGAAATAATTTTAAGGTTTGTGAAGAAAGGCCCGGATATTGTTTTTATTACTTTACGTCTTTTCTGGCACACAAACACACACATATATTTATTTCTCATGTTTTTTCAGGGAACTTGAGGGTGGGAAGGAGGAAGGGAGAAAGGAAGGAAGGAAGGAAGGAAGGAAGGAAGGAAGGAAGGAAGGAAGGAAGGAAGGAAAGAAAGAAAGAAAGAAAGAAAGAAAGAAAGAAAGAAAGAAAGAAAGAAAGAAAGAAAAAAGAAAGAAAGAAAGATTTTTGATGCTTCCTGCCAGCTTTCCATTCCTTTCTACTTCCACTGCTTTTTGCCCATTCGTGGTCATTCTCTTTCTCTGTTTAGATAAGGAAACATCTCTGAAACTGGACCAATAGGTCACAAGTTGTCTAGTAATAGCTTGGCCTATACAGCTCAGAATAACATAACATCAGGTTATATGGCTCAGGCTCTCAAGATGTACACCTGTAATCTAACCTAGATGCTGAGCATCTGCTACAAAAGTGTTTTGTTGTCAGATTATTGTATGTACAAGGATAAAAAGATTTGGCAATACCCACAATAGAGGAATGATGGTGAAGATGAATAGAAGTTGTTGAGATGGCCAAGTAGACTTGTTTGAATAGAGAAAAGCCATATCTACATTGATTGCCCCCTGGAAATCCCTTATGGACTTTTTATGCAAAACATAAAAAAAATGAACTTATAATAGGATAAATTATAGAAAAAATAGAGTCAGGGTATGCTGTAATTTTAGAGAAAGAGGTAAATCTATGTTCATATGTATAACTGTATAAAGAGGATCAGAAACCACTTTATATATCTTTATATCTTTTTTCTTTCTTATTTTTCGTTTTGCCTTTTATCTTTCTCTTTCATTTCTTCCTTTACCTTTTCCTCCTCTTATTCTATTTTAATTTATATTAATTTTCACTCTATTTTTAAAACTTTCATTAACATTATATCTGTGTCATGGAGCGCTTTGTGTCATGGAGGTGATGCAATTTTCTTCCTCTCAAGGTGAAGTGACAGTGCGATCTTCCTAGAGAAGATACTTTGAGAAGATACTTAGAGAAGATGCTTTGTGCAGTAATAGCCGGACAAAGCTTATGCACTTTTTTTTTTATTTGATTTATATGCCGCCCTTCTCAGGGCGGCTTACAATGCGTTAAGCAATAGCCTTCATACTTTTGTATATTTATAAAAAGTCAGCTTATTGCCCCTACAAACTGGGTCCTCATTTAACCTACCTTAGAAAGGATGGAAAGCTGAGTCAACCTTGAGCCTGGTAAGATTCGAACCTGCAGTAATTGCAGGCAGCTGTGTTAACAACAGTGTGCTTTAAACCACTGTCCTACCAAGGCTCCTTGGTAGCTTGAGTTACACTTGCACAAAGCCCTATGGGAATAGGGAGCCTCAGAAATGAGATGGACTCAAGCAACAAAGTCCACTTCACTTCAATGTTAGAAGTGAAGTGGACAGAAGAGGTTGGTTCATAATGCAATTTTGAAGGGAAGAAGCACAGCTTTAACACAAATTTCTTTCCAAGGTAGCTATCCAAAGTAGCTGCTTAGTCTTTCTGCAAGTGAAATGTGATTTCTGGTGATTTCATTGAATGTTCCTGGCAACACTATGGAAGTAATTTGCCCTTACAAAATCCATCCATCCTTCCTTCCTTCCTTCCTTCTTCCTTCCTTCCTTCCTTCCTTCCTTCCTTCCTTCCTTCCTTCCTTCCCTCCCTCCCTCCCTCCCTCCCTTTTTTTTCCTGGGGGTAAGCACTAACCAGGATTAAATTTATTTGCATCTTTGAGATTAGCCAATTATGGCTTTCTTGGGATCACCACTTCCTAAATATTATAAATACGTATGTATCAAGGCAAGTGCAATACAGAAAAGCATTATAGAACATATCCACATTTAAACAATGTAGAAATTGACTATATTAGGAAAATATATTTGCAACTGAGTAGAAATGTTCATATAGATATCTTATCGCTATTGATGTTAACTAATGACAGTTTACTTAATAAAACGTTTGATTGGTTAAATGAAAAGCTGAAAGAAAAGTTTCTAGATTAGGCCTTTGTAGAGTTTTTCAGAAATTATTGAATTGACCTTCAATTTACTGTGAACGTTTTACATACTTTTTGGCTATTTTTTTTTGTGTGTAATTGCCTACCCTATGCCTTTCCTACATCGCTGCCAATTAATTTGGTACAGGCAACACTTGGTCTTTGCTGGGGGAAGCGTTACAAAAATAGTGGGTGAGGCAAGACAACATTAAATTTGATTTCAATTCTTCTACATGGCAATTTAATTAACCTTGAATTGAGTGTATGTCACCACAGTTATGTATTTAATAATTTTCCTCTTCTGAAACATAAACATTAGAACATACTAATAATTTTTGAAGGTCTTAGTGGGGTGGACTCAAGTTTCATTTTCTTTTCTTTCTTTCTTTTTTTTTTTTTTTTGGAGCCCTGAGGTCTCAGGTTTTACACCTCTGAGGTAGGAAAAAATTCTCAGGGATGTAAAACATTAACCATTCATATTAACATACTCATTATTCATTTTAACATGCCCATCTTAAAAGGGACTGTGTTAAATGCCAACTTTGTTAGTTATGACTTAGATTTTTCTAAGTCCTACTGTAAAGTCAATCTGGAAGCAGTCCATTGCTTGGATAGAAGCCTCATTGTTTTCTCACTAATGGCTTGAGTCCTAAGATTTTGCTTTGTGAACAGAATTCTCCTTCTGTTCCTGGAGCAAACTTTAGGATCCAAGCCAATGTATTTCAAATGTGTTTTTCTTGCTGTTAACTTGGAAAGTTTCAATGTGACACACTGTTGATTATAACAACCTCCTAAGTTTGAAAACATGGCACCTGAACCTACCAGGGTTAACTGCCTATAGTTATTGCTTAATTCTCTATGACATCACCTCCTTGATTATTGATATAAAATTACTCTAACCTCGTAATGCAATATACAGTCTACTAATTACACAAAGAAGGTGAGTATTTTATGTACAGTTCACTCACACACATACTCTCACACTCACTAATATACACACAGGCCCCAAATTAAAATCAGTGTAAGGGAAAGCTGATTACTAGATTATTGAAGTGGTTAACCTTCTTCCTGAGTGTTTGAGAGAAAAGGCTAATGAATGGTGGTAAAGAGTGAATGTGCATTTATAATAACAAATAATAATCAGGCGGAATCTTGGCACATAAAGTGCATGGCAAATTAGAATTTTAATTTAATTCATCATAAAAAAAAACAAGATGAAGAGACTTGGGGGGCATACTAACAGGATATTCTTTTGAATTGACAAGTTTTTGTCAGTTCTGATAAGGATATTTTTGCTAATGCTTCTCTGGTACCATTGTTTAAAGGCTGTGAAGAGACAAGGGTAAGTATACGCTTCTGGTCTAG
Source organism: Pituophis catenifer annectens (assembly GCF_029215685.1). Taxonomy (NCBI): domain Eukaryota; kingdom Metazoa; phylum Chordata; class Lepidosauria; order Squamata; family Colubridae; genus Pituophis; species Pituophis catenifer. Next base: position 138,372,058 of record NW_027256883.1, read on the forward strand.
CCTTTATCTCTTTGTTAGGGAGGTTAGTATGTTGAAGAGCCTTTTGTTCTCTCTGTGTTCATTAGTCAAAATGCAAAAGGTCGCTATGGATTTACATACTTGACTTGAGATGATGAATTGGTGCAATTAGTAACATTACACTTATTTTCATACCATCACTTTGATTTAAAATGTTGTTGGCTTAAAAAATCTTAATTTCTAGGGCAAATTACCCAATTGTTCATTTTGTGTTGCCTGTTTGAGTTTAACTATTTTTGGATAATTAGTAATTAGTAATTTAATTTCTTTCTTTTCTGATTAATTGAGTTAATAATGTTTGCTGAAAAATTTAACCCCACATATTAGAGACTTGCATCCTAGACCCAGTTTAATATTGCCACATCCATGAAAGTGTCACTTCCAGCAATGCCATATGACGTTTGTGTAATGTAACAATATGGATCTAATATGACCCAGCAGCACCAATACTAATGTTTATTCTGAAGGGCATATAGTATTTTTGATTTTGAAAACAGCTAAGGTAAGAAACTATTAAATGCTAGAATTCCCCCTGGGTTTTTATATGATGAGGTACATGTTGTGATTAATAAGAATAGCAGTGATTCTGAAAGAGGCCTGTTAGATGTTTTACAGTTCTTCATTATTCTGTACCACTTAAAGACTCTCTGACACAGCATGTAGAAGGTCTCTTTGTAGATATACACTGCATATCTTTACTGTAATACCAGTAGACACATACACCTTCTCCTTTAGTAGATTATAGGAGAGCTGTACTAGTATGTGGTACAGCTCACAAAAGCTTATATTATTCAATAAAATTTATTCGTTGGAAAAAGTGCTACCAACTCTTTCTAAGTTTCTCCTTTACAAATACAACCCAAGAAATCCACAAACATATTTTATTTTTCACACTTTGCCAAAAGTCCTAAAAATCACATTGATGGCTCCTTACCTTTACTGTAATTCCATAAAGAAAATTAGGCTAAAAGATACTGCTCAGTCAAAAACATGGAACAAAGGCTGTGGTCAGTAAGAATTTTTTTACTTGGGTCTACATAATCCTTGTTAGACACTCACAGTAAGACACTCGTGATAAAAATAGCTCCATGCTGAAAGAAGGGATTATTTGGAAAACTCTTAATTGTCTTTGTATCCAGCTCAGTAGTTGGAGAGCACTCAAATGCTCTGTTTATTGGAGTAGTTTTGTTGCCATTCCCATTGTGAAAATGATGGATCTTTGCTCATGGTCATAGATTAATTTAAGCATAACACTCATCTCTCCTCCATAGAGAGGAAGCCCTTTCTATGCTCCTGTGGAACTCACAGCAGGTTATGCTGTGTTTCTACTCTGAAATGAATGAAAGTATTATGCATGGTCCCCTCCTTTGAAAAGATATGGGGAGTTTAACAGCATGTAATGTGTAAACTCGGCAATTCCAACCTCATGCAGCTGGAATCTAAGCCATCTTTCTAGATAGCAACATAAAAAGCCAGCTGGCCGGCTGGCCAGTTACCGGTCTTGCACCATTGTTTAATCCTGCTGAGTTGAATATACGCTTCAGACATCCCTTTACTGTTGCTATGAAGCTATCAGCGTTGGACTCCTATTAGCAATAAAGCTAAGACAAAAAGTGGACTTTCCCATGAACTCCATGGTGGTTTTATACTATTGATAGAGCAGGTACAATTATTATGTTGGAACAGTATGAGGAGTAAGAATTCTGGCACACCAAAGAGAACGGAATTTAACCCAGGAGAGAACAATAAGAGAAAAAAGAAGAAAGGAAATAAAAATAAAAAAGAGAAAGGTCTGTTAACACAAAACTTTCATTTTTCTGGATAGCAAAATAATGCCTGGAGGATAGATCGCCCTTCAGATTTCTTTCCTCCATTCACAGTAGCTCGGCTCACTTTCCAACTATTCAATGAGCTGCAGACAATATTAGCTCAATTAAACAATAGAGATTCAAAATAAATTATTTCATCCTAATTAGACCCCAAGCCCCTGATAAATTCCAATGGGCAATGGAAACAATTATATAATTCACTTTGAAATTATGATTTTTGCACTGCTTGCAACCTAAATCAAAGAGATAGCAATAAAATAAGTTGAATGCTACTAATTGCATCAATAGATCTTCTCAAGTAAAACAAGTTTGTGACAACATAATATATATTTGAGATTTATATGCAAGAAACTAAATATATGCAATAAAACTATATGCAATAAAACTAAACTGGATTCAATATATTTAATGCAAGAGAATCAAGTAAATTCATCCTTAATTGATTCATCTTAGTTAAGATATCTGTTATCTACCTATCCATCCATCCATCATTCATCCATCAATCCATCCATTTTTGCATCACCTTACCTTATTTTACTTTTCATGTTTGCAAGTAGTACAGGGGTGTGCTAGGAAGATATGTTTTGTTCAGACTAATTTCAGCCTTGGATACAAGTAATGAACATTTAGTAGAGCATAAAGGATTTTCTAGGTGTGAAACTCTGTAACGCTCTTGCTGTAGTATACAAACTAGGAAGATCCTATTTGAATTTGGAATTCAAGATTAGAAAGGAACAAGATTCTTTCTGAAACAATTAAAGCTTTAAACTGATCATGGGCTACAGTGGAGAAGCATCTAAATACAGCAACTGCTTCTATTTTTGGCAGAATGGAATGTAAATAGCAGGAATCTGAACAGAACAGGGTTTTTCAAACTTCTGAAACATGTTAGTTTTTCCTTATGTCCTGAAACTCTTGATCAAGAAACAAAACTGTTAATATATAACTTTTTTTCATTCTTAGCTTGGCATGGAACCCCATCAAATTCTTGAGGAACCTTGGGATTCCATGAAAAACCCAGTTTTAGAGGATAATCTTGAAGCATTTGGGGGAAAAATACAGTATCTATCTTTTTAAGGACAAAGATAGAAAGATGAAGAAAATGATAGCCTATAGACTCCATAAACTGTTGGCCATATTGAGAAGTTGTGTTGATCCAATGGTGAATGTACTTTTTTAATTATTATGTAAAAAGTACATTCTTAGAAGGAATCTACCACCTTCTGAAAACTTGTTGGTTTGGACAGACGTATTATTATGGTTATGGCAAGGTTAACTCTTCTGGAAATGTTACATGCTGCTTCTTTATATCTGCATACCGCACAACCATTTTTTAAATGACAGCAGATATAAAGTGGTTGTGACCAGTTATACGGACACTATGGTGGTTCTGCCAGTTCATCAGATCAGCTAAACTTTATTCCAGGAGACTACCCAGGAATATCTGGTTCCTTCCATTGTCTGCATAAATCAGCCTTTTTTATATTTTTCTTTTTATTAATCACCCTCACCCTGTGGAACTAAAGCTGGATCAAGGTAATTGGTAGAAAACCTATGTCTACTGGAAAGTAGAACATGGGGTACTGCCCCATGACCATTTCTCCTTTGAATCAAGTATGAAATTCAGCAAGTTCTGACAGGTTCTGGAGAATCAGTAGCGGAAATTTTGAGTAGTTCGGAGATCTGGCAAATACCACCTCTGGCTGGCCCCAGAGTCGGGTGGGAATGGAGATTTTGCAATATCCTTCCCCTGGACTGGGGTAGAAATGGAGACTTTGCAGTATCCTTCCCCTGGAGTGGGGTGGGAATGGAGATTTTGCAGTATCCTTCCCCTGGAGTGGGGTGGGAATGGAGATTTTGCAGTATCCTTCCCCTGCCATGCCCACCAAATCATGCTCACCAAGCCACACCACACCCACCAAGCCACCTCTACAGAACCGGTAGTAAAAAAAATTGAATTTCACCACTGCTTTGAATCCTCTCTGACCACCAAAGTTTCTTTTTTTTTTTTTTACTTTGAATGCTAGGTTTTTATTCTCACTACCAAGCCTGCTACCACCTCCCAACAGATATCCTGACAGGTTAACCCTGCTTCATTTTTGTCCTACTTACCTGCCTCTCTATCATCTCCATGGGATACAACATATGTTTTATCTTTTCTGCTCTTCTTCTGTCTGCTTCTCCTTGATTTCCTTTATGCTTGATGCAGAGACCCTCCCAATGGTTTCAACAGCAGCCATGGCAAGCCACGGCAAGCCATCACTCTTGGGAAGTCCATTCTTTACAATGGAAGAATGTTGCAATTGGTAGCAATGCTCTCCAGGAAGTGCAGAAGTAACAGATGAGAGAAGCAGTGAATGTCACTGGCAGGGTGGGGTCTAGGTCCAGCAGAGCAGAAAGGACTTCCTTTCTCTGCTTCTCATCCTCTGATAGCAGGAGCATCACTTAATGGCTGACCTTCTGTTGGCCTTTTTTTTTGGGAGGCACAGCAAGAACTATCTACTATCTAAAGTAGATGTTAAGTGCCAGGGAAATCAGGAGATCCAGGCAGTTCAAATGGGTATAAAGATTTATTGCAAGCTTAAGCTCTCTACAAAAATCTGAACTACTAATGGTCCAAACAACTTGGAGGTAGATAAGAGTCACAGGCATTCAAGGTGGGCTGTAGTTAGATCACTTGTGGGTGCAAAGGGACTCATGACCCCACCCTTGGACTCAGCCTGGTTATCTCCTACAGTAGGTTTTTAAACAACCTACTTTCCCCTTGTCTCAAGTAAGTAGGAAATTGCATTATGTGCATGTGTGTGTGTGTGGGGGGGGAATATGTGACCCTATATTGCTGTGTCTCCAAGGTTAGTTGTATGGCTGAGGCTGACCCCCTATTTGAGCCAATTTAAATTACTGCTACAATAAATGTTCCGTAGTGTGGTATGTTAAGTTTTAAAACAATTAATTGGTAGAGGTGAAAAAGCTATTTTTAACTGAGGTTAATATACTTTGTGAGTGAGGCCTACTCCTGACAGCCCATCAGCCACCAATAAAGCTATTTTTTTATTGCTATGAAACTATTCAGAGCTTACAAGCTTACAATTAAAACTGGCAGTACAAACATTACATGGAAGATCCAATAAAAGGTCATGCTTTGATAGCTTATTTACAAACATTCACTTGGCTTTCATTGGCCGGCACACTGATCAATATTGATAAATGCTAAGTCAATGATTTCACCAATGGCATGTGACCGATCTCTTACTTTAATGTGGATTATCATATGTAACTTGGAGGGTTAAATGTTTCACATCCTGCAGTCACTTCACTGCCAAAATTCTTCTACTATCACCCAGGCATTTTTAAAAAAGGAGGAAAACATCTTAATTGATGAAAATTGTACTTTTAAAAGTCCCACTTGGTAGATTTCAAAAGTGAGATAGCTGGGGAAAAGTTTAATATTCCCTAAGAAGTGCACAGTGAACCCAGCCAAATCAGGATTTGACACATTTATTTGATAGTAAATAAAAAAGACAGTATGATGATTAATACAATCTGTTGTTTATCCTGAAACTAACATAGGTCAGCTAGAGCAAAATTTTCTGGTGGTCAGCAGAAATAGGAGTTAAAAAAGGAAAGCTTGTAAAATAAATGGAAAAAGATATTAGGAAAAAAATATTTTGGAGGTAGATTTCCAGGGTAGCTTCTGAACAGAATAATCACCACACTCAGTTGGCCTCAAGAAATAGGACATCTTTAGAAAATCTCATTCTGATTTTTCTTTGGCTTTAATTTGGCCTCTGAGTAAGTTGCTCTTCCTTGAAAAGATACAACTCTTCAGGTTCTTTCTCAGGAAGGGAGTGTTCCATAGAGAGTAAAGTTAGTTTTTGTTTTTTTTTTTAAAAAAAGAGCATCACTCTTAAAAAAGAAGTAGATATATACTAGAGTCAGTTGGAGAATTTAGTTTGTTTTTTCTAGAAGAGAGAATGGAGTGGAGAGAGGAAAAGTATTAAAAAGTATTGATAATTCTATATGGTACCCTGTTTCCCCCAAAATAAGCCCTCCCCAAAAATATTTAAATGCATGAGCAGCTGGTCCCCGCCATTTCTTCTGGTTAGGGTTAGGGAGACAGAACTGGAAATCAGGTAAGACTGCAAGAGGAGCCCGTCTTGCTCCACGCACCCCAAAATAATAAGATCTCCCCAAAAATAAGGCCAAGCACTTATTTCAGGGTTCAAAAAAAATATAAGACAGGGTTTTATTTTTGAGGAAACACGGTATTAGTAAATACCGTACAAGTAAATAACATTATAGAGTAATTAAATCCACAATGAAGGAAGCCCAAGCTGCCTTACACAGATCTATGAGGGTATAATAATAAAAACACATTTCAATATTCTTTTATAACATGCATAATCCGTCATACTAATATGATATTATGTTAAGGGAAAGTGTGGTTAGTGTTTATGGGGCAGAATTGAAGAGGTAAAATAAATGAAGAAGGATTGACAGTCTTTTTACCTACTGATTGGATAGTTTGGCAGTATACATAGCAAATGGATAGTGTCCCAAAGATGCTTTTTCAAAAGGCAATTGGACTTACTTTGTTTTTCCTTGAAGATGTTTCACTTCTCATCCAATAAGCTTCTTCAGTTCTGAAAAGAAGAAGCTTCCTGGATGAGAAGTGAAACATCTTCAAGGAAAACCAGTTGCATTTTTAAAAAAGCACCTTTGAGAGAACCATGACCTGGATGACTGAGAATCTCCATAGATATTAAGCAGATGGATAAATAACACATTTGCCACAGTATATATTCTATCAATTAGATTCAGTCAATCCAATTGCATTTAAATCAATTGCATTTAAATCAATCACCAGTTTTACCCACTGATGAAATGGTTGAATTAGGTCAGCAATTGTCCAAATTCCATTTGGAACTAATGAGGAGTTACTCTACTTAGCATCTGAATGAACAAATGATTCTTACACAACAGTTCACTATATATTTAAATCAAAGTCTTAATACCCTAATTACAGATTGGAGTCTTGGCAGTAGTGCTAAAGAAAGAATTTCAGGGATCAAGAAACAATTGTACGTTCAGGGCTAGCCAACAGAACAAAATGAAGGGAGACTTACCTTATGTCTCAGACTCCATTGTGTTAAATATCTCCTTATATATCCACTCTAAGCATTCTCCAAGTCTGTCTTATTGGGGAAAATTCAAGTCAACCCTATCCAATCTTTCAAAGGTCATAGGTTAAAATAATCTGCTACTGGCTGCCCTTATTCTAGTACACAATATTGTGAAAGCAGAAATATTAGATTTGGGAAAGCTACTGTCCCAAACATGAAGGAGAAACCTATAATGATCAGTATGGGACTTTTCTTTAAGTTAATATGTAGAAATTTCATTTGCCTTCATTCCAGTGCTGGGTTCCTCCCGGTTCGGTCCGGTTCGGCTGAGCCGGTAGCGGTGACGATATGACGTCACCGAACCGGTTCTCCCCCCGCCCTCCCACCCACGTTATTCTTACCTTTTATTTGGTCCCATCCCCAATCTATTGCTGCCTCCTGAGTCCCAGAGGATGACTAGAGGGAAAAAAACTGTTTAAACTCTTGCCGCGGGGCTTCAAAGGGCCGTCCTACAGCTGATCAGTGTTAAAAGCAAACAAATGAGTCAGGTCGTAAGTGCGAGGACTAGTCGTAAGTGCGAGGACCTTCCAGAAATGACTCTGACCAGCTAGCCATGCCCACCTAGTCACATGACCTCCAAGCCACACCCACAAAATAAGCCATGCCCACAGAACCGGTAGTAAAAAAAATTAGAACCCACCCCTGCTTCATTCGTGTATCTACTTCTGTTTATTTTAGAGCAGGAGTAAGTATCTTTGCTTTCAATTGACTTTGTCACTCATGTTTTACCCCTGGGTAGTACAGTAAGTAATATATGCCATAAAGAGCAATATGTTTTTTTTTAATAGGCCAGAGATGTCATCTACAGATGAGTTACCATTCACCCCCAGGCACTGATAAGGGTCAGAAGCACAATTCTTACCCAAACTTAGTTGAAATATATAAAAGCTACTCAATTGCAAATGTTTAATGCATTTTATTCAAAATCAGGAGTCGTTTTGGAGAAGAAATATTTATTACATGCAGGATTTTATATGTGTATAATAAAACATCTTCACTGATAGTCACTCACCATCCCATCAGATATGATCAAGTTATAGGAGAAAAAATTGCTGGTTATATAAAACTCTGAGCTCCAAAACGACCCTAATATTACTAACAAAGTCATCTGCCAAAGAACTGACCCTTTCAAAAGTTTGGGGGAACGTACTCTTCTACCTTGTTGCGTTAAATCAATCAATAACAATTCCATCTCAGCATGATTCAGCCAAAAGCTTATTACAAGTCATCTGAAACTGAATTTCAGCCAAAGAATAAAACATCAAGGAAAATGCGATGCTGGAGGTTGAGGTGAAACACACAATTCAACATGTGAAGTCCACTTGAGACAAAGCTACTGAGTTATGCAGAATGGCAACTTGCAGTTGTTTTTCTTTAGAAAACACACTGAAGTTAAAACAGATCCCAGAGACCCATTACGAGCAAGGCCCATTTCATTTAGGGAGAAATAAACTAAAATTAAAATTATCTGGAGTAATAGGGTAGAGCAATAATTCAGGCTCAAGTTCTGAATTCAGTCAACTTTTAGGCCAGCCAGAGTCAGTGTTTACTTAATCTCCCATGTCACAATTCATGCCAGAATGAAGACAAAGAGCAGTCACATCCTCGACTCCGACTGAGCAAGTGTCATAAATTATTTCAAACACAGCAGTGCCAGGTGAGTCACTTAATTCAGTTTCTTGACTATACTTTGACATAGGATAAATATGGCTTCCTGCCACTTATATATTCTATGATACTCACAACACTTCTACAGACAGAGAGACCAGAGATGAACTATTTGCTTTTTTTGGCAAAAGTTTGTTCCTTTATTCAAAACTTTGCTCATCTACACAACTCTGTGACCTCTTGTCCTCCTTAGGTCCCACCTGAAACAACATAGTCATGCCTCCGGCAGGAAAGGCTTTGTCCCAGGTTCAAGCCTGTTGTCTCCAGAGAGTTCTGGAAAAAACAAGTTTTGCTGCAAATCTTGCCAATCTGCACCCATAGCTGAGTATGTGTATACATACATTTGCATGTTAGAAAATTGTGTGATGATTTAGATTTAATTTCAAAAGGGTACACTGGAAGTCAGGGAGGTCCAACTATAGGACCTGCAACTCTCAGAAAAGCCACATCTTTCCCCAGGCTAACATGACCCAAAGAAAACACAGGAGTTCTACATCCATGTTCCCACTCATTTGGAAGACCCTTTTGCTAATGATTTGCAAAACAACCCACGGTTGTACTATACTAAATGTTTTATTAATTTTGATTATGTTGAAATACAAATTTATATTTTTCTTTGAAGGGAAGGTGAATATCAATAGGAGTAAAACAACTCATAGAAAATAAAATGTTTCTATGCTGAGATTCTTAATGATGCACATTAGTAATACAGAATATATTTTCTTTCATTCCTAAGAAACTTTCCTTATGTCTCTATTGGGGAAAAAAAAAAAACCCTCCTTGGCCAATTTCATCCCACCTATTTAGTCAGGTCAACCAATATATATTTGGCATATTTTCCACATTTTGTTCTGATGGTGGGAAAAAATGTTCTTTATACTGCCTGAAGAACAAAACTCAGGTTTTGTTTTTCACACATCAAAAGAACAATCAAAATAGCTGTTCCTATAAAATAGTTTTAATAGTTCAAAGTCATCATCTCATATCCATCAATCAAAACACTGTGGGAAGAGAAAGACAACACAACACCTCAACAAGATTTCCTAAAAAGGCTTAGAGAAGGAATGAAACAATCGGGCAACAAAGCAGCATGGAAATGTTTTGATGGGAAAGGGAAATGTGAGACTATTCTCTAAAGTTAACCAATAAGCTTGAATTGTCTGTTGTGTTTTGATTGGTTCAGTACGGTGCCAATCATCTGCCCAGCAAAATGCAACTTCCTACACGTTGTAATGACCACCAGAAATAACTGATCTTCCCTTGCTTATGGGATAACCTTTTCCCACTTTAATAATATGCCATTACACCTATGCACAACTAACTTGTACATGATGCTGTCAGAGATGGCATAGTTGTCTTTCACCTTAGGCTTTCTTATCTCTCAGAGTGGCATCTCCCAGTTTTACATCATCTCAGCATTATAATTCAGCTTTCATGGTATAATAACGATGAGCCTAACAAAATCATAGGGCAAGGATTCTTAGAATTTATTAAGATTATTACGACACAATGGAGCTGGAATACATTAGCATAATTTTTCTTTCTTATCTTGCATTTCCAATTTCTTTCAATAGTGTTTTTGTTCTGCTCTAACTAATCTTTAGCCTGTAGTTAGGAGTTGCCACTTGTTAACAGTTAATCTTGGCTTAATTTGTATTTTTGTCTGATCATTCTGGTGACATTCCAAACTGAGACTTTCCTCTCCCTCCCTTCTTTCCTTCCTATATAAAGAACAAATCAAAGCACATCTCATTACAACTTCCATTCTGCAACCTCTCGCTGGATCTTGTAGCATAACAGAGCTAATTCTTTTGGGCAAGATGGAAATGGTACAGATGGCCTCATTAGTGGGCCTCCCTGCTGACTGGTCCCATGCGGTGCCAACTGTTTCAAAGGAATCTGTCTACCTCTTGACTCCAAGGGTGTGCTCTGAAGCAGCTCCTGATGGAGAGGGCCGAGAGATGGTGCATATGTAGGAAAACAAAAGTCAAGTGGGAAAGCAGTGAGATAATGATGGAGCCTTCGGTTCACTCCCTTGGGTCTCCAGCAGGCTGTAGCAATACTGAAGAGTACCAGGGACTCAGGAAATGAGGCACTTTGACACCCACCAGAATATTGGTTGCCATTTCTCACCTGCAAAAATATTCAAGACCTTACAATATCCCATGGCAGATATGTAAATCTTTGGTCTTTATTCTGTGGTGTGTCAGTCCCCAGGCACCAGATGCCCACCAAGTGGCTCAATGGTTTTGATTCTGCCATGATTTCTCCCTTTGCCTCCTGCAGTGGACAAGTTTTTAACCAGCTAGATCTTTTCTGCAAGTTTCTCTTCTCTGCTGACAAACATCCTCTGGGACTCCAAGACTGTAACCCATATTTCCACTCTCAGCTCTTTCTTCTTTTACTTTATTGCCTTGTTCCCTTCTATCCCTTTAACATTATATATCCCACACAGTAGTCCACATATGGAGGCACTTTTTCTCCTAAAGTTTCTTAAAGGAATGAACCGATCAATACTGTTGCTTCTTGCTTTTAAAATGCAAACCACCCAACGTCGTTTGGAGTTAGGTGGCCTCTGAATCATCTAAATAAAATAATAAATAAATCAAAAATAAAACCAGGCTCCCATCATTATTCCATGATAAAGAGAGAAGTTTTAATGTCTCAGTTTGTCCTGTTGTGGATGCTGGAGAGCCACGACTAGGTCAAAACTGAACACAACCTATCAGGCAAGACCTTGTGTGTTTAGCTGCCACAAAATGCCGAATTGGGGAAACAAATGAAGAAGCCATCACAAACCGGAGTGAGAGGGGAAGGAAAACAACAGAAGATATGCTTGGCTGTTTGAGAAAAGAAGAGGAACATTCTACTCTGAAATCTTGAGTAGACAATAAATTTTCTTTTAATGTTTTAGTTCAATGTTTTCTTTTCCTTTTGCCTTCATTAGTTTTAGCATTTATTTGCACAATGAGACTTTAATTAAGGGCATTTACTGTGGGGAGTGGGGAACAAATTAAGTAAACATGCAACTCGCTGTTGTGATGCAAATCTTTCCCTGACCTACATGTGGGCAACATTGTCAAGCATATATGAAAAGGAAGAACTTGGCAATCAATCAATCAGAATAGATCTTGAACGAATCTTGAATGTCTTCTAGTTCAAACCCGTGCTCAATAGAAGCCCTACACAACTTAAGACAAATAGTTCTCCAATCTCTTCTTTAAAAACCCTAGTTGGAGTACCTACAACTTCTGGAGGCAAATCATTCTACTGATTAATTGTTCTAACTGTCAGGAAATTTCTCCTTAGTTCTTGCTTGCTTCTCTTCTTGATTAGTTTCCATCCATTGTTTCTTTTCTTGGTCTTCTGTGCTTTGGAAAATAAGACCTTCTCTTTTCTCTAGACTGGCCATACCCAATTCCTGTAACCATTCTTCATATGTTTTTGTCTCCAGTCTAGGCTATGACACCATGACCACCATTTCAGCAGGTTTGGCAACACTGACGCTAATCATGGAGACTTTGGCATGCTCTTGCAGATACAAGTTTGGATATTTGTGACTCCTGAACAATAGCTGCCCAGAGTCACCTTCTAGGGGAGATGAGTCACATAAACATGTGATAAATAAATAAAATAGACTATCATGTAGGGGTGAAATCTACTTACATTCCCTACCGGTTTGGAAGTGTGTGCTCTGCAAGCGCATGTGTGTGCATCACATATGCGCCTGGACCATCTGCAGGCAGGTGGGCGGAGCCTTGTGCTGCCGCTGCTAGCGGTTCTCCAAACCACATGCCGCTGCCACTGCCGGTTTAACTGAACTGGTCCGAACCGGTAGAATTTCACCCTTACTATCATGTATGTATTTACAAAATATGCATTAACTCAATCATACATCATGTGGATTGTATGCAGACTGTTTTCTTCTCCTTCAGGAAGCAATGGAACTGGAAAATCTGCTTGTTTTACTTCCTGGCTAGCTGGCACTTTAATGTTACATTTCTATCGTTCAGGGAAAAGAAAGTAAATTTCACTGAATAAAACAAAAGCTTTCTTTTGCATCTAGCTGCAAAAAAAAAAAAAAAATCAATTAAGTTCATAATACAATACTATGAATTCCTAACCCTAATATTGTATTTGGTCTATATGAATGAGCTCCAGGTCAAGGTGAGATTACATTGATGGTTAAATTGAGACATGGGGCTAAAAACCAGGAAGACCATGAATCTAGTTCTGCCTTAAGCACAAAAACCACTATGTGACTGGGGGCCAGTCACTCTCTCAGGAGGCAATGGCAAGACTTTTTCTTGCCAAAAAGTCCAAGCAATAGCAGGATTCAACACTAAGTGTGACCTTTCCCCCCAAATAAATAAAGAATGGAAAATGAAGTTCTGGAAAGACATCTAAATTATAATGATCTAAAGTGAGTCCCACAGGAGAAGGGCGGTATAGAAATAAAATAAAATAAAATAAAATAAAATAAAATAAAATAAAATAAAATAAAATAAAATAAAATAATAAAATAAAATAAAATAAAATAAAATAAAATAAAATAAAATAAAATAAAATAAAATAAATAAATAAATAAATAAATAAAATAAAGTGATTTCTCCAATTATAAATATTTGGCTTGTGTATATCTGACAGGCAGCAATTTTTCCAGTGTTTTTCCATTTAAATGGGAGAAGGCAGAGGACAAGAAATTCCCATCCTGAAAAAATATAGATATTTTTAATAGATAGCAATAAACAGATTATTTTTTAAAAGTTTAGATCATATTTGCTCAGAAGCTACTTCATGAAACTACAAGAAAATACAGTTCTTTAATTGATTGAAGGAGGATTCTTAAATTCTCTTTAAGAAAAATTTAAATCAATAGGAAGATTTTGGCCATAGGCAAAAGAGCTTCAGTTTTGAGTAAGTGTATGCATGATACTTAAAAAAAACAACAACTCTCTACTGCTTTATAATTAATCAATATAGGCTAGAGGCAACATACTTAGATTACTTGAAAGGCAGCTAACAAATGTAACACAAACATATATAACAAGCAAAACTTCCTTGATTTTTTTCATTCAAGAGCATAACATGTTCTGAATTTATACACTGCTATTATACTTAATAATATATAAGTACTTAATAGTACGGTATATAGTCAAAATACTGTGAAATATTGTATATATAACATAATACAACATTGAGCTATCCAATTATCATATTAAGGAAAAGAATGATGTGCATGCATTCCCACTTTATCTATCCTATGGATTCAAATAGAGATTGCCTAGACAAATACAGTATTCATTTAACCTAATGGTACAAACCTACAATTGATTCCTTCAGGAGAAAAATCAGTATTGGTAAAAGGATAAATGTAATGTTTATAGTTGGTGTTCGGATGTTTCAAATCTGTCTTGTTTTAGGAACAAGTTGATATATGAAGTGGTAAATGGAGAATCGGTAAAGTTGTTTCAACTCTGTGCTTTTATTATTTATTAATTTAATTTGTATAATGGTTAATCGTATAATATAGGATAAACATATAATTCAGGGGTGTTAAACTCAAGGCCCGGGGCCAGATCCGGCCCACAGGGTAGTTAGATCTGGCCCATGGGGCTGCCCTGGAAACAGCAAAAGACCGGTCCGCAGTGCTTCTACCAGAGAAAACAGGCTCATGGCCTCCTGCAATCCTCTGCCAGTGAAAATGGAGCTTGGGAGGGCCGCATGCGGCAGAGCCGGTTTTGCTGGCAGAGCGCTTCGGCCACCACAGGCGCCCCTGACAAGAGTGACATCGAGCTAGCCACGCCCATTTATTGAGATAAATTCAGCTTATTTATTGTACTAGCATAGTTGTAGATCGGAATGTTAATATTTATTTGTATTTTGGCTATCGTGTTTCTAGACTGCCTATCTCCTCATTCTTTTTTAGATTACTAGGTTCAGACTTAGTGGACTGCTTTTAGTTTGACTTTGTTTTGCATGTCAGAGCCATTCTGAATTACTTAGGCATTTTCTTTTAAGGAAGTAAGAGCAGAAATCTTATACCAATTGGTGTAACATAAGGATTATATGAAAACAATGGTTGGCAAGCAAAGGAATTTGGTGTTGTAATTTACTCAACATATACAATATTTCCATTACAGATGGTGCTTAGCAAGATATCGTAGTCCTAGTATGCAAAAATTTGTGTACGTTGGCATATTGCACTAGGACAAGATGGGATGCTTGATGCAGGTATGGGTCCAAGGACACCTTCACAAATGCTACTACATTTATAATATCAGCTATGCATTAAGCAAGCTTCCTGTCAATCCTACTTAGGTTAGTAGCATGTAACTGAACTGGTGCCATATGCTTATTTTTCCAATGCTAAACAAGAAATCTTCTGGTTATAAGGAAGGTAAGTACTGATTAATATAGTTTAGCTATGGATGGTTTAACAAATTATGCCTTCCACTTATTGAAATGTTTATTCTATAACTCTATGCATATCTCTGAATATCTGCCCGATATGTTTTTTGTTCCTTTTGATTTCTTTTTTTATATTTTTGGTTTTTTTTTGTGTGTGAAGGAAGGAAGGAAGGAAGGAGGAAGGAGGAAGGAGGAAGGAAGGAAGGAAGGAAGGAAGGAAGGAAGGAAGGAAGGAAGGAAGGAAGGAAGGAAGGAGATGGAGGGAATGATATATAAGAGAATAGCCACAGATTGTTAAACATTACAGTAAAGGAACATGTATCCCAAATAGAATGGATGGGTTGGATGCAATATCTATGTTCCCAGAGTGACACCCTATTTATCACAGAGGAAGGAAACAAAAATCTGCTTTTAATATTCGACAGTCTCTTTCTATGTAAATTCTTTACCATTGATAGGTTTGCTCCTTTCTGGGTCAAATTGTCAACTATTTTATCAACTTCCTTATCTCCCTACCCATTTTATCTGGTCATGACATAATACATTTTTAAAGCACTGGAAATTCAATTTTTAAGTCCTTGAAGATTCTGTTTCATGTTCCTAATTTTATGGGCAAAGTAAGGGATTTTTGAAAGACCAGATATATCTGTTCTGTCTTTGGGACCATGAGCAGAGAATTTAGAAGTTCAATTGTCATTGGACATTATAGTGGCATGGACACTGTATTGAAACAAGCCCACTTAACACTTGTGTTTTTTCCTCTATGAATTCACAAAACATAATACCAGCACACATGGACACAAAATAAAACAGTGAAGTCCGCTGAAAGTTTTGTATGGACAACAATATTTAGGTTTGAAAAATATTGGAATTGTATTTTGAAAACCCTGCATTAGAGATATTTATGTAATTCTGAAAGACAGTAAGAGTGATTTGCATTAAAAAGGGTCTTTGGCTATTTACACTTGTTATATAAATAACAGTAAAGCTTCCATGTGATGCTAAACTTTCTATGGATTTGAAAACACAAAGATAAAGATTTCTTCTACTTGAGCCAGACTCTGGTATCTCCATGGACCTATCCAGATATTGCCCTTGGCAGCAAAGTTAAAAAAAAAAAAAGACTTCCTATTGTATTCTAAGAGCTATTTTCAATTTCTCGGACTTGGCCTACAGTACGTGAATTTCCTGGTGGTCTCTATCCAAATATTAATCAAGACTGAGGCTATTTAGCTTTTGAAGGGAATCAGACAAGGTCATGTAACTGCTGCTATTTGTAAACGTCATAGAAAAATATGCTGGATAAAAACTCTCTATTAATGCAAGTATTATGGATAGTATTCAACCACATTGCAGAATCTTATGCAGCACGGACTGCTTAGTAATGAAGACACAATTCCACTCTTGTCAAAGTGGGGAAGGGCCATTATAAAATCTGCAGTTTGTTCCTCTATCAATTTATCAAACTGTGTTGATGGTAGAAGAAAACTCGGCTTGTGCATTATGTCTAGTTCTCTAGCTTAAACCAAGTTGCTCCCATTACAGTCCCTTCCTTCTGTTTTCTCTCATTCAAATATATGCAAATATATAGCTCTTAAAAACCATGGCAATTGGAGGGTTGCCTTTAGGTTCAGAAACCCACTCTTTGGGATTTCTGGCCACAATGGATTTTTGTGTATGCTTCATCAGACACTACTATCTTCTTTCTTGATGTTTTGGAAATCTGGCTTGGCCCAACAGCTTTTTTTTCATGTTATTGTGTCAAGAGTCCAAAGCAATAGAGGTATTTTGAGACTGAATGTTCAGTGCAACTGAGAAATATCAAAGTATTCCAGATAGTTTGAAGAAGTTGGAATCTCTGAGATAATGAATAGATGTAAGGAAGGATTTTGAGAACTCAACTGCCTGTAGCATATGAAGAGATTAAAGTAAGAAACCAGAGTTCACAACAACCCAAAATAGACCTCATAATATCCTCTAATGGGAATATCTTTGTGAATACAGGTAACAGATATTCTTATTTGGCTTTTTTGTAGCCCTATTACAAGCTAAACTATCATGCGTGTCTTAAGTTAATACAAGAAATACATGTTCTTGTAGTCTTCCATGGGAGGAATTTTTTTTTACCAATTATACTGCCTAAATAAGTAAAGCAATAAAAACAGTTTGAAGTGAAATTTGTTTCCTCAGCACTCCTTGATGAAATCTCTGTGCAGCTGCTATTATCACTTTTCTTCAGTCACCTGTACATGAAATTAAGTTGAGGAAATGGCAAAGTGTCACAGATTGTCACAAAAGAACACAATTGCTCTTGTTTCTACACGGTAAGAATAATGTCTTAACATCAGTAGAAACCATGAGGTTTAATTATATTTGTGGACCTTTGTAACTACTCAGTGTCTTTTCTATCTCACACTGTGATACATAAACAAAACCATATAGGTGATCCATTATTGTCCAAGCAGCACAAACTGAAAAGGTTCCAATTAGCCCTCTAAAACTATTTCAGAATTAGTGGTTTGAAAATAGTACTCCAGCCATACAATCCAGCTGAAATAACCACTTGGAATGGATGCATTCTTCACTTAGGAACTCCTAACGCTGTTCTTTAAGCATCTTCTTTAATGCATTCTACAATTCTCCCTACTGTTTTCTTTTGTTTTTTAAAAATGTTTTGCTGTGATATTTTCATAGGATTACTATCTACAAAAAATAAACAGCCACTAAATAAATCAGCAAAGATATACAGAACATGCTAATCCTTTGCTGCCATTTAGTGGCTTTCTAGATTTTACAATCCAGATCCTAAAGTTAGCACTTTATTTTGATAAGTTATTTAGGTAGATAATATTTTTTTCTTCCATGTGAAATTCCTTAGCTGCTGATAAAAAGACTGCAAACAGCTGAGATATAATAAAATGAATATATTGTCCAATAAAATGTTGCTGCCACAGGCAGTCAAACCTGGATTATATCCAGGTTGGTGGAGACCACTTTTGAAAGATCTTCCTATAAAGATGATTAAGGAGCTTAGTTCAGAATGCAGTTTCCTCATTGCTTGCAGGGATCAAAACATCAAGGAGTATAACGTCAGTTTACTTTGGGACTATCAAGGTATACATATGAGCTTTAAATTCCAAAGAGCTTGGCATCAGGAATATATCAATTTATTTGTGTTTGCCTAAGTCTCAAGACTAATTAGAAAAGTTCTGCTCAAGGGTGAGATGCTAAGGTCTATCAGATTAGTGGATTTCTCATTTATGAACTCTCTTCCATGATAAATGCAGTTTATTCACTTGTTACTAATGTAAAGGGCTCTAAAAGGCTAGTTGGTTAAGCTGTAGTTCTTTCCTGCTATTTTTCTGTGGGTTAAACTTTATTTAATGGCTAGCATTGTGCCTTCTGTATTTTTGCTTTTGTAACTATGGTAAGATGACTTTTGTGATCCTGACTAAAAGATTTGTTTAAGTTTTTTATACTTAAAAGCAGTATAAATATTTTAATACTATATAAAATATGTTAAATATGTTAAATATGTTAAAAGCATAAGACTTTTGTATGGGAAATTCTAATTTCCAACTCCTAACAGAAGTCCAAAAATAACAATAAGAAAGGGCCAATTATGCATTCATGGAAAACTCAGACAAAACAAAACAAAATGCATTACTGCTTTGTTTCTTTCCTTTGCTTTCCTTCATTGATATTTCTCTTTCCACATTTAGACATTTGCTTTGTTGGGGGATTTCCGGGAGAGGGATGGTGAATTGAAAATCATTCTCTGAAAGTGAAGATAATGACTATTGTCTGTGACTGGTACAAAAGAAACGGTGCTATGCCAGTTCCCTGGAACCTCTCCAGATAAGTAGAAAACATGAGAGTGTTCACAGGTGCTCCAGATAGGTGCTCCTCTTAAGGAGACCTCAGGACAGGGATGGGCTTCACATAATTTAACAACCAATTTGTCCCACCACGAAAAATGTGAGCGTGTGTGCCTTCTGCACATTTGCATGGCCTTCTGCACATGTGCTTTGCTTGTGCATATGCTTGCACACATGTGCACAGCTTAAAAAAATACAGCTAAATAGGACAGCATAGTGCCGGAGTCACAACTACTGGTTTGCCCGAACTGGTCCGAACTGGCTGAATCCCACCCCTGCCTCAGGATAATAGTTTTCTGCAGGTTCAAGTTCTGAGACACAATAGGATCAACCATATTGCTTAAAGTTTGCAAACCTCACTTTCTAATCACTTTCAGAAACTGCCTATTAACTATTCCAAAGAGGCGTTCTTTAGTCTGAAAAATCTTCAGGTGACTTTATCTTCAACTCTGAACAAAGGGAAAAAATATTTGAAAGAATATTTAAGAAGAATTCTTAAAGAATTCTTTAAGAAGTTAAAGAATTTGAAATTATAATCAAATGTGTGGATGACCTTGAGGAACAAGGGGGAATATATGCTGCCTAGGAAACAATCAGACAAGAGAAGCAGTTGCCCACAAGTCAGAGGAAGAAACTGAGGAAGCTCCTGTCTTAATTGACCAAGAGGTTAAAAGCTTGTTCTTTCCGACTTGCAAGATTCTGTTAATGTAGCTTTACAATAAAACATAATTAGTTCGACTTGTCATGTTTCCTGCTTGGTTTGCCTGGGAGGGAGGACAGAAATAAACAGTAAAAAGCTAAATAGGATTTTGATCTAAGAAATTTATAAATGGATTAATGGTCCAGATAAATTTTGAATATTGATTTTTTTACTATAGGATTTTGGAATTAACTATAAAAGATAAAAACAACTTTTAATGGGAAACAGGTTGTCCTGGTAGTTACAAGTCATAATAAAATATGTGGTGATTTTAGAAACTAGACACTAAGGAGGACTGAAGATTTTAAGATGAAGGGAAAAGAAATACATGTAGTCCTCGACTTACAACAATTTCATTTCATTTAGTGACCACTCAAAGGTACAACGGCATTGAAAAAAGTGACTTATGACCCTTTTTCACACTCATGACCATTGCAGCATCCCCATGGTCACGTGATTTACATTTGGATGCTTGACAACTGGTTCGTATTTATGATGGTCGCAGTGTAATCAACTTTTGCGACCTTCTGACAAGCAAAGTCAATGGGAAAGCCAGATTCACTTAACAACAGTGTTACTAATTTAACAAGTGCAGCGATTCACTTAACAAATGTGGCAAGAAAAGTCATAAAATGGGGCAAAACTCACTTAACAAATTCACTTAACAACATAAATTTTGGGCTCATTTGTGGTCATAAGTCGAGGACTACCTGTACAAGCCTAATGTCAGTTAATACTGGGACTTACAAAATGATGCAGAATGTAATACCATCAGATTTATTAAAGGAAAACTTTGAAAAATGCAGCCAGAAGTTCCACATCATCATCATTGTCAATAATTATGTCTGCTTCTATGGATAAACTATGTCTAAAAGATGTCAATGAATGAATGTTTTGATGCTGAATTTACAAAAGAGGCTTGTTAAAGCCTTGAAGGAATCTGTGTGATAGGATAAAGAAGAACTGAACAGAAATTAAATCCTATGACACATTTGATTGAATTAAAGATTAAAACTTTTAGAAGTAAGTGGAAGGGATATAGAATTGACTTGTTTGATCAAGGTTAAATTAAGACTTTTTTTTTTTTTGCAATGTTGTGGCAACCATGTATGGATTTGTTGCTGACACCAGGATTGAAAAGTTGATATTTTATGAATGTTCTTATAAATAAGAAATGAGAAATGGGATGAAGAGATCTCTATTTAACATCATAGAGGAGTTGTTTACATTTCTGATGAAGGTTGAAAATCACTTCTTTACATATTTCTTTTCTTTTTCTATATTATATTCCCTCTTTTCTTTTTTTGCTGCACTTTTTAGTCTTTCTTTCCATACACTTCTTCTCTAAGTTTAGTTTGTATTAGTTTTTATTATTGTAATTAAAATTCTTAATAACAATTATATTAAGAAAATAAAATAGACAGATGCTATATTCTTGCCAGCAAGCTTTTTATATATTCTGTCTTCCTTTTAATATGCCCTTTTCAATTTAATGCTCCTAGTACATCTTGCCAGAAATATTTTTTTATTTCATTCTGGTCTCATTCATTCCCAATTTCCTGTTATATACTTTTTATTCCCAAGTACAAACATTATTTTTTCCATTTCCTATTCTGAAAATGAGCCATAAGCCCCATATATTTAAGAAACCCATCCATTATGGAAGTTCTTTCTTTTTTCCCCTCTGCAGTATCTGAACAGAATTAAAACTACATTAGCTGATTATCCTATTGAATTCTTTGATCTATCTTCCCCTCTCTTGGCTTTTGATGTGTCTTACCTTTAACTACAGTCAACTGAAAAGTTCATGAAATTGTGGTTCGCGTTACTCTGTAATTATCAGTTATTTCAAGTATCCTTTTTTCCCCATATGATTGATCTATGAGCAAAAATTGCTCATATTTTTATCAGCCTCCGCTGGTTATCTTCTGCATAATATACCTTGACAACCTTACAGTAATATAGTATTATAATAGGACAGAAAACTGCCTTTGACAAAGAGGTAACTTTGTCAATATAATTAGCAGAAGTGATCTGCTAATGGATGTACAACTGTGTTGCCACCAATGTTTCTCCACAACTGACACAGAATTTTCTTCCCTAGCATGGCAGCAAGAAATTATTATTCCTATAAACAAGATATACATTCAATTTAAATTTAAATCCATTTTGTCCTGGCCCAGTTCATTTTTTAGCACACCACTCAAAGGCCAATTTGCTATTTTCCCATCTGAAAGACGTTCTCTATCTTCATCAGGATGAGAATGATTTAGAAATTTAAAATTTATAGCAACAAAAAGCTGAAGAGTAACACTTCAGAACATTAAGGCTAAATCATAAGCATATATATAAATCTTACTGAAGTTATTTACAATTTTATATGCCTCTGGAAGGAAAGATTCAACACTCCTGATGTGACCTTCTTCAGAACTGAAGAAGCTTCTTGAATGAAAAGTGAAACATTTTCAAGGAAAAACATTTTCAAAAAAGTCCATTTGCTTTTTGAAAAAGCACCTTTGGGACAATCATGACCTGGATGATTGAGAATCTCCATAGACATCCTGATATGAACTTTCCTTCTTGATGGTTTGGTGTTTCTTGGGAATTTAGGAGACTAAAAGACCAAATCTGTATTTCAGAGGGTTAAAAAGAGAAGTGCTGAAGACACAAGGTGTACGTGTCTATGTGACTAATGGAGTTGAGTCAGATTACTGAAGGAGAAGCTGAACATCAACAGTTTGTGGAGGGGATAACAAGAGCCTGAAACTAACTGTATAAAGAATAGCACGACCTACAGTAGTGGCCAAAATTGCGGAAACCTTTTGGGAAAGTGTATTTTTGAGGTTTGATGGCTAATAATACCACTTTTTTTTTTTGGAGTTTCAAGATAATCACATTCCACTGCTAGAATGCCCTGGGAATAGCCCAGACCTTAACCCAATTTAAAATCTATGGAGTCGACTAAAGAAACTTGTTAGTCAGAAGCGACCCAGCAATAAAATCTAGTTAATAGAAGCAATCATTCAATCTTAGTTTCACATTATAACAGCTGCAGAACTAAAAGACTTGGTTCACTCCATGGAAAGACATTGTAAGGCCGTAATTCATGCTAAAGGTTACCCAACTAAGTATTAACTGACATGATAATTTTTGTATATCTCATTCTTTCAAAGGTAATAATTTTTGTATATCTCATTTCACTTTTCTTCTTTATACTGTAATTGCTATTCTAATAGCAAATCCTTCATAAAAGTTATTGCATCACATTCTTGATTAAATTATCTTTCCATTGATATATAATTTTATGGTACCACTCCAAAACAAAGTGGTGTTATTAGCTAGTTTTAGAAAATATACTTTTCCTAAAAGGTTTCCACAATTTTGGCCACTACTGTAACTTCTTCTCAAGCCTTCCAAAGATGCAGACCAGCTACAGCTAGCAAATCAGGTGTGTAATTTTTTCATTTCTCCTACAAACTGATAAGGACTGAAAGATGGAGGAGCTAGTGGGCCAAAGGGGACAATTACTAGGCAATTCCAACCCAATGAGGATCTACTGAACTATAGGGGCTGCAGAAAGGGAGAAAATATAAGGCTAAGTGAAAGTTGAAACTAGATTAAGTCTTGGGTAAAAGGAGTAGAATTCCCAGTCCTTAAAGGAGAAAGCTAAAGAAAGAATTATGTTACTACTGCCTATTGCTAGAAAAAATGGGCAGTTAAGAACACAGGATAAAGGAGAAATTTGTAACCTTGTTAAGCATTGTCACTTATAGCTTAGAGATACAGTATTAAATCAAATAGGTTGAATCTAAGCTATATATAATAAGCTTAACACCCTAGGACTGTATAGTTCATTTAATAAATATCTCAAGAACGCCATTTAACTGTAAATGCCAAAGGAAAAGCATTCAGCCTCCTGATCTGTAGGTTTATATTGCACCTTAAATGTAACCCTGCCTCAAAAAGAATGGTTAGGAATAGTTTTAGGAAATGTATTCACAACTAAATCTATCTCATATAGTCAGGCTTGCTAAAATAAATGCAGTTTGTACGGTGTTTTTTTTTTAACATTCTGAACACTGTGATTGTCTTTAATGACATCAGAATTTAAATCTCTCTTCCGTATTTTCTGTTCATTTCTGAATTTGTGGCAATTTGACTGAAATAACACAGGCAATTGTGTAGATAATGAAAGGTCAACAGCGAGTCAGCAATCAGTGTTTACATCAGAAACTTACTAAAATGACCTTGTGTTGAAAGCATCAAGGCCTTTATGCTTTCTAAAAGGGTTATTTTTGTTCCAAGATCTCCATTTCATACTGTACTGTGGAGTGAATCAGTGGTGGGATTCAAAATTTTTTACTACTGGTTCTGTGGGCATGGCTTGGTGGGCATAGCTTGGTGGGCGTGACAAGGTAAGGATACTGTAAAATCTCCATTCCCACCCCACTCCAGGGAAAGGTTACTGCAAAATCCCCATTTCCTAGTTGGGACTCGGGAGGCAGAGAATAGATGGGGCGGGGCCAGTCAGAGGTGGTATTTACCGGTTCTCCGAACTACTCAAAATTTCCGCTACCGGTTCTCCAGAACTGGTCAGAACCTGCTTAATAAAACCTCTGGAGTGAATACTTGAATATTTTTCTTGCACTACTATCTCTATCTCAATACAGATCCTTGGATATTATTTAACCAAGAGACAATGGCAGAGGAAAAAGTCAATCGGCATTAAAAAAAAAAAAGCGATGGCAGAAGAAATGGAACAGAAAGTGTAAACTTGACCAGAAAAATGTCTGTGTTAAAATAATACGATATTGGACTTAAAACTAAAAGCAAAAGAAAATAAACAAATCCTTCTCCAAAAAATAAAAGTGCTGTTCATTATATGCAAAATATATATATTCTTCTGAATTATGATACATTTGCTTTAAATATATGAACTTCAGCTGACGGGTGGATTAGAGTAGCCATCTCTGAAATGAATTTTTATTATGAATATACAAGCTACAAACAACAGGATAGCTTAATCCAGATGTGGCTTCTGAAATACAGAGGTACCAGGTTCTTGCTATTCATGAACATATCATTTTCAGAAGGCAAAATGGGACTGCCATTGATAATAATTTAAATAATTAATTGATAATTAAATTAAATACATCCAATTTATTTAATTAAATACATGTTATTTATTTATCAAATCACTTATGTCACAATTGTGACTCCCAGTGGCGTATAATAAAAACAGAATAATAAAACCACATCTTAATATAACCATACGGAAAAGAAATGTGCATATAACACAGAAGAGGGTTTTAAAAACCCAGATATAATAGAACCCACTTGCAGGGTTTTTGTTCCAAACAGATCTCCTGGTCTTTTGGAAAACAACACTTTGTAAGATCTCTCTAGAAGCCCAATAGTATTGGGATTAATCTGACTTCGGTGTGGGGGCAAGTCTTATGGCAGAAAAGGGTCCAATCCAGAGATGGTATTCAGCAGGTTCTGACCAGTTCTGGAGAACCGGAAGCGGAAACTTTGAGTAGTTCGGCGAATCAGTAAATACCACCTCTGACTGGGCCTGCCCCCACCTATTCTCTGCCTCCCAAGTCCCAGTTGATCAAGAGAAAATGGAGATTTTACAGTATCCTTCCCCTGGAGTGGGGTGGGAATGGAGATTTTACAGTATCCTTTCCCAGCCAGGCCACCAAGCCACACCCACCAAGCCATGCAACTCCCGCCAAGCCATGCCCACAGAACCAGTAGTAAAAAAATTTGAAATCCACCACTAGTCCAATCAGGTGGAACTCCTTGTCTGATGAGGCCGTAATATCTCTTTCTTGTCTGACCTGATGGAGCAGGTAGATGTAATAGGGAAAAGGATAGAAGAGATAGAAACCTAATAGTGACTGGAACATCAAAGCAGTAGGAAGAAAAGTTGAACTTCTGAACAGTAGCTTTTAGAACATCAGAACATCATCAGAATTGCAAGGAGCCTTGGAGGTTTGCTAGTCCAACCTCCTGCTCAAGCAGGAGCCCCTACACTATTTCAGACAAATGATTGTCCAGTCTCTTCTTAAAAGCCTCCAATGACGGAGCAGCCATAACTTTTGAAGGCAAGCTATTCCACTGGTTGATTCTGTTCTGTCAGGAAATTTCTCCTTAATTCTAGGTTGCTTGATATTAATATTAATTTAATATTAATATTAAATATTAATATTCGGCTGAACTTAATACATTTGTGCTTGTTGAGCATAGGATTTTATCTGGGTGGGTTAATATAAACAGGAACTAGTCCCTTGCAGATATTAATGAGGTATACTCTTTATACTCATATTGAGTATTATGATTGGCTCAGGGTGGGCTTTGGCTGCCTGAGGCCCTAATGTCTCCTAAGCTACTGAAGTTCTGTAACATTCATTATTCTGTGTCAAGCCAAAATTACCTTGTAGGAGCATTGCATAATGTCTGGTATATTAATCATTAGAGATATTTTTGAAGCACTCAATTACATTATGAAAGCTGGGCTATGTTCTTATCTTTCTAACAGTCACATGTAAAGCACCGAGGCCCCTATTACTTTGTAATAAGAAATGCATATCCTGCAGAATAATGCATTATGCACATCCTTGTATATAGGATGGAAAAGGTCAGCCAGCAACTTGAATACTTTTGTCTTCTAGATCAATTTCACTTAAAAGAGTTCATTTGAAATAATGGTTTTATCTTTTCAATATGTCCTAACAGCAGGCTATCACTTTACAGAACCAGATTTCGACCATTTTATTCTATTCAAAATAGAATGAATTATTTCAATCTGGCGGATGTCCAGTCATTTTGAGGTTATCAATTTAAAAGTGTTTTAGGATACATTTTAGCTAGCCTTTTGTTGCAAAAAATAAGAGAAGGGAAAAGAAAGATGAATTCACTTACTTTAGAGTAGCATCTTGATCTGTAACTGAACGACTCCCTGGTAGTTTTCTACAAGCTTAAATTCTCACTTTTTCAAATCTAATCAAATAATGACAACCATTTGCTTTCATTCTTCAGTCTGGCATTTTTAGCAGGTGTTGAGTTCATGCAGATTCACATTTGAGTTTTTTACTTTCATAAAGAAGAAACCCTGCTGAAAATGTTAGAGATACAAAAGCTATCCCATTTCAAAAGCATTCTGAGGTTAGTTATTTTTTTAAAAAAATGCCTACTGAAAATACTTTTATTCCAATGTTTAATATCCATGCTAGGCCACTTTTAGCTCCTTTTATAAGTTTCAATTCACATCTTAATTTATATGATAAATATTTAGAACAGAGTTGTCATTAAACAAACAAATGGATTACCAAAATACAGACAAACACGCAAAAAGCTATAGAACAAACAATATGTTTGAATTATATGAAAATATTCTTTTATTTAAAGCCTGTTTAATTTTCTTCTTCATTTCCACAATTGGCAAAAAGCATAATGATAAAGTGAAGGGATAAAAATGTATAAAACTATAAAGCATATGGCAACTTTATTTCTACCATTTTAAATTTTCTCTGATACCAACATGTCTTATAATTAAAACTGCATTAAGCATTTCATTTTATATAAATGCTTTATAAATCCAGTTTTTGATGGACCATATTAGGTCAAACTGAGACACATTATTACTATTGAAAATTCTGGTTTTGTGAAAATAAAATACTCTGCTTTTTAGAGCTTTAAATTGAAAAAATCTGAATTCCCTTTAAGCCCAGAAACCAAGTGGATCCAGTGAAGCTCTCCAAAATCTGGAGGAGATTAAACAAATTATACCCGATACAAATGGCTTGTATCAATATTTAATTGACAATTGGTAGTATGACGGTATAGCCCCTTAAACAATTTAATCAAGCAGAGAAAAAGAATCAAAATACAGATAAGAAAATAGGGAAGTGGGATAACTGATTAAAAGAGTAATTATTAAGAATTTTAAATACTCTATGAAAAAGAATTTTTTTATAAATATGACAAAATTGAAAGACTTGTGGTAGCAGAGTGGTTAGAATGCAATACTGCAGGCTAATTCTGCTGACTGCTGACTGCCAGCAGTTCGGCAGTTTGATCCTGACCGGCTCAAGATTGACTCAGCCTTCCATCCTTCCGAGGTGGACAAAACCCAGATTGTAATGGCCAATATGCTGACTCTGTAATCCACTCTGTAATCTACTTAGAGAGTAAAGGACTGCGAAGGTATATAAGTCTAAGTGCTATTGTTCTTATGGACAATGGCCCAGCAATGGGCCAGTTATTGTGTACAATGGTCCAGCAGACAAATGTTAACAAATAGTGGGTAACAATCTTCCCATTCCCAGACGTGACCTACTGTGCATTGAAGATGCTCTGAAACCAGGGCTGGGTTTTACTTGCCTCCACTACTGGTTCGCAATGGGAGTGCACATGTGCAGAAGCTTCTGTGCATGCGCAGATAGTTCATGATGATGTCTGGATGGGTGGGCAGAGCCTCCCACCGCTGTTACTACCGATTCCGTAAAGACTGAAAAAATAAAGCCCAGTACGCAAAAGCAGTAACCAAGTCTGTTTATCTTGATATCGGTATTAACTGACCACCTTAAATTCTTACAGAAAGGAATCTTTGTTGGAGCTGGCACTCCGTGCTCCCTATCACCTTTTAATCAGCATACAGTTCCACCCCAGTGCAATCACTCAATTATCCAATTGCCCCATATCC
Organism: Pituophis catenifer annectens; assembly: GCF_029215685.1. Lineage (NCBI taxonomy): Eukaryota > Metazoa > Chordata > Lepidosauria > Squamata > Colubridae > Pituophis > Pituophis catenifer. The sequence continues at coordinate 138,400,455 of NW_027256883.1, forward strand.
TCCCTCTCCCTTCCCAATCCATCACAAGCCACTTCAATTGTTCTGGCTGCTCGTCTTTCCGTAAAGTGATAAGGTTGATAAACTGCTTCAGTGTATGACCCTGACGTCATCTAGCATGTGGCTGGGAAGTCAAAGTGAGAGGCATGCCTCAGGGCTGATGACCCAGGAGAGCAGGTACACAGTAAAGGATGTTGGTGATAGTGTGCAGCAGTGGAATGGCGGTCCCCACATGAATGGCGGCCCCAAGTACCATCGCAGGGCTGGGGCTGACAACCAGTTCACAAGAACCAGACCAAACTGGGAGCAACCTACCACTGTCTGAAACCCATGATGAGCAAAAAGCAGTTTATAATAATTTTTCTTTTAAACCATCCTGGGTACTGAAAGACTAAGTTGAAGATGATTGTTTTAAATTAGACATACATTTTGAACAGAGAGTGAAATTCTTTTAAACTGAGGTTTTGCCTTGTTTGGAATGGTTGTCCGGAAAAAAAAAATGTACTGAAATGAGCCATTTTTATTTACCCAAGAAAAGTTAAATGCTAGATCTAATGGGGAAAGTTTTTCACCCACCTGATTTTTATTAGGAGGAGACACAATACATTGTTTTCCACAGCAATGTGTCTGGTAATGTGTTTCATTTTGCACTTGCTGCCTTGCTGCCTTGAGGCTAACTCTGTCTGGGTTGATTGCTGTTCTCTTATTTTCCATTTATTCATTTTCAACCTCTAAATGCATAAACAGAGGTTTCCCAAGGATATGCTAAGGCTCCAGCATTTTCTATGCAAAATGACATAGACTCCCAAAAACTAATATTGGACTTTTTCTGCTGTATGATTTGCACACAAACAATGGAACTATGTTAAGTAGAAAGCATTGCAGAGCAAACAGAAATAGGTTACAATGCCATAATATCAACCTTGGAACAAATGTGAAGAGTAACAGAGATGACGGAAATACTACAGACTCAAAGCAAGGACACAAAGAAAGTGAAACAGAGCATAGAGAGGTTATGATTCCGATGGGAATGTTTTTTTTCCAGTTGAGACTACTTATAGTTTAGTGGCAGCTTTGCATCATTTGCAGAGGGAAAGTCTGCAACATCTCCAAGTAACATAAGGAAAGAAACTTCTCTAAAGCCCTGAAAATCCAAGGCCAGTTACTCTAAACAAATCGGAAGTCAACTTCCCATGAGAAGACTCAAAGACTATCAAGGGATGTTTGAGTACAAAATACAGACTGCTCACGCAGTTGTATGGATCATTCCAACTGACATGTTGAAATAATGAGATATTAGGGAAACATCTTTTGCACTAAAATCTAATATGATTTTGATGGTCTATTGTACTGTGTTTCCCCAAAAATAAGACCCAATGAGAAAATAAGCCCTAGCATGATTTTTTAGGATGCTCATAATATAAGCCCTACCCCCCAAAATAAGCCCCAGTTAACATTGTCAGCCAGACAAATGCACTTAGTACCATATTTCCCTGAAAATAAGACCTAACCAGAAAATAAGCCCTAATGTATCTTTTGGAGCAAAAATTAATATAAGACTCGGTCTTTTTTTTTCAGGAAAATATGGGTATCAAGTGTTTATTTTGCTTTACAGCCACATCTTCAATGTTTTATAAATTTGTATCCTGTGAAGTCTTGTAGGTGGAGTGTTCTTGCTAAAAATGTTTGATCATTTTGCCTTTTATTGTACAATGTTCTGTCTGTGGCTTCCCTGGTTTTACTTGCATTCTAAACAATAATCACGTCACTGAAGAGAACTGCTAAAAACCAGATGCTGTCTAATTCTTAGATGGGCTTCTACTAATCTGTTATCAAGATTGCCCTTTTGTGACTGTATAGTAATATCAGGGATAAGAAATTGTGTTGAATTCAGCAGGAATCCTAGTTAGATATTGTGGCCTTGAACATGAGCAGAGAGCTGAAAGAATACTGAATAGTTAGGCTGCAGAATATTCCATTAAAATAAAAATACTTCTAAATTACATGGACTTATCCAAGCTATCAATGAATACTAATAAGTATATATTTTTTAAAAAGAAATTCATGAGGATGGAAACACCTAATTTCACCCAAACTGTACCTTCCAAGGAGGGGCGCACAAGCAAGAGTGCAAAAAATAGGAAGTACCTTTTACTTTAAACACATATCCTCATTTAATTAACAATAGGTCAACTGAAGAAGTGGCAAGCAAAGAAAACACTGGCTTGATAACATCAAATCTGATACAAAGTTAAGTATCCAACAATTAAAAGAAGCTGTGCTTGACAGGGTAGCATGGAGAGCACTTGCCTATAAAGTCATCAAGAGTCAGACATGACTAAATTGTTAAAACAAACAAACAGGTCAACTGAGAAATGGATGTAAGACACCATGTGAAGTGTGCTTCCTTCACCTGTCTCTTGTAATTTGTCTTGTTGGTCAAAACAAGTCATATGTGGGAAAAGACAAAGCCATCTCCAACAAATTTATATCAGACAGGAGAAATAAAGGGAAATATGGGCAAGATAAAAATACAAAGAAGTCAAAGTTCTATTGGCGAAAGATGATAGAAAGAAGAGTCAGTGCAATTGGTTTGGTATGGAAATATTACATAAAGAGATCCCCAAATGAATGATACATATGAAGGTTTGAACTAGAGTCAGAGATTCTAGATTCTAAGTGCCAGTGGGCTGCCAAGCATCAAAATTTTGATCATGTGACTGCAAGAACACCACAATAGATTTAACTTCAAACATGGGCCTTAAATCTCTTCATTCAGTACCATTACAATTTTGAATGGCATTGGTCACTGAATGAATGATCGTAAGTTGATGACTGCTTGTATCATGAATAACATGATACGCACAAGCTTGTAAGAATTGCAGTAGATGTATAGCTGTTATTAAACAGTTCCAGCAAAATTTAATTATTCATTCATCACATTTCTGTTCTGCCCATCATATTTTAGTAACTCTCAGTGAGATTCACATCTTGAAGGGTTAGATGTGGGTGAATCATTAGAAGTCAGCTGAAAGTCAACAGAAGAATTCTGTAATAATTTGAGAATAGGATAATTCTAGTCCACAGCCATACCGCCATCTTCTGCACGGTCACTCCCTACCAACAGGACCATGTGAATGAGTGACATTCAATTATGTTCAGAGGCAATGCAAAAAGCCACTAAGGAAGCAATTTACTACTCTGGCGCTGTATGCAATTCTTCACTTGAAATCAATTTTTCATTATGTGGGAGAACAGTATGTTGAATTGATATATTTGTTCTCATAACTTGATAGAGTAGCCAGTAATGTGTAAAGCTTGTCTCTATCAGGAAAAAGTGACATTTGACAAACTAGGGAGACACGGAAGAATTTCTGTTAATAAAATAATATAATGTTTTCTGATGGAATTTCTGGGTTAATGGCACAAGTTCCATATCCAGCAAGATATCCAGTTCCTAGAGTTTGTAATGTTACACTCAATCCTTTCATCAATGTGATGGGTAATGTTACATCTGGGTAAAGAGTAAATGCTGACTTCAGGAAATGGCATTTTTGCCGTTTGTGCTGATCAACTGCCTTCTATTTGTATCACTTGGGTGTATTTTGTTCAACTGTTGCATGGTTAAAAGATAAGTGATTTACTCACCTATTTTGAATAATGTTAGCTGATATACTGAAGCTGAATTGCACATTTGAAAAACACACCCAAGAGTCAGGAGTGTTGAAGTGATACCCAAGCTGCTATATTAATCATAAGTCTTATGTTTTTAAGTCACAATAAAGCTAAATGTTTAAAAGAATTCAGGTTTTATCTGTATACATGATTTGGCTCCACCTGAACTTCACTAGGAATCCATGAGTCCATATAAATCTAGTTTATTTTACTGTTCATGTTAGTAGGAAAGAATTTAGCTCATAATTTGTAAAGGGGAAAATTATTAAAAAGCTACCTTTGTCTTTATGTGTAACATTACCTTCTTGTTTGTGCACAACTTCTGATCTTTTCAGAATTGTTCCAACACTTCTCCATCCTTAATGAAAAGAATCACACACTGTCCGAACCTTTCTAGATAAATTCTGACTTGGAAAAATTCTGTTGTGAGCTCCATTTTCACAGGAATGACAGACAGTGACAGTTTTGAGGTGGAATAACTTCCAAGAAAGGCAAGTGGGAAATGTCCCTATAATGTTGAAAAACCCGGCTCCACAAACAGTACAAGATATTTCAGAGTCAGAATATTTTAATCTTGAAACATTTTGTTTGCCTCTATTCTATATAGAATAGAATATAGCTTTTAGAATAATGACCCTTTAAAGATGCTCAGCTTATTTTCTTTTCAAAAGTTTGAGTCATATTGGTTGAGTAAGTTAACCATGCAAGGAGTGGATAAAATCCAGTGAAAGTTAAGAAGCATTTTAAGCTAGCCAAATATGGGAAAGGCATAATTTTCTTCTAACATACAGTACATACTGTAGTTTTATCATTATCTCCAATCAAATATTTGTGGAAATGATGCAGATCCTTCACTCTGAGAAAAATAGAATGAGTACGTATACCGTACACAGCAAGATTTATTTTGTGTTGCCCTGCTTTGGATTTTCTGCAGTCATCCTAATAAGAGCTGGTTTATTATGTCTTCAGGGGTGGGTTCTAAATTATTTTACTACCGGTTTTGTGGGCGTGGCTTAGAGGTCATGTGACTAGGTGGGCGTGGCTAGCTGGTCAGAGTCATTTCTGGAAGGTCCTCGCACTTACGACCAAGTCCTCGCACTTACGACCTGACTTATTTGTTTGCTTTTAACACGGATCAGCTGTAGGACGGCCCTTTGAAGCCCCACGGCAAGAGTTTAAACAGTTTTTTTCCCTCTAGTCAGCAGCTGGGACTCAGGAGGCAGCAATAGATTGGGGGTGGGACCAAATAAAAGGTAAGAATAACGAGGGCGGGGGGGGGGGAGAGAAGCGGTTCAGTGATGTCATATCGTCACTGCTACTGGCTCGGCCGAACCGGACCGAACCGGGAGGAACCCACCACTGTATGTCTTGTATACATTTCAATACATTTTTGGGATAATGCAAGGTGAATGTTGCCCCTAAGCCCAAAGCACACATACTTGGCTTGCAATCTGACCCATACTTACTAATGTGCAAGACTCACAGAACATAGTTGGATTTGCTGGCAAGAACAAGCACGGACCACATGCTACAGCATATTGGAGCACTGAAACTTCAGTGGAATAATTGGAATAATTATCTTGGAATTCAGTCATTCAACTTGTGGCATATCTTGAAGTGACTAATGTATGCTGTTTCATAATTTCAATAATAATTAATTTTGTGCTGTGTATTACTAATAATATCAAGTATTACATATCTGAGAGTTAATATTTGTTGGACTATCTGTCTCTAAAATCTGAAAAGATCTGACATGGTTGGCATCTTCTAAGTCCCATCACTAAGTAGTGATCATTTAAAGGACTCCAGAGGTGTGCCTTCTCTGTTGCTCTGCTTGTACAATGTAATAAACTTCTCTCAAAATTTGGATGGGCCTCAACTGCTCAAAAGGCCTGTAAGAATGTTTCTTCACTGTACTTGTGTTGTGGCCTGCCAGCGGCTTGCACGGATCATGGCTGATCCTGATGAAGAGGAGGCTGGTGTGGTGTCGTGCCAGCAGTCTGCACAGCCAGCGCTCGCGTCGGACAGCAAGGAGGCTGAAGAGGATGTGATGCCAGAGGCAGAGACTCAGCCAGGGCCTTCAGAATCTCCAGAGGCTCCCTCCAGTAGAGACAGTGAAGTGGAGGAGCCTCTCCTCAATGCTCGGGCACGCAGGGCTGCCAAAAGGCAGGAGTGGCTACTCAGGAGGAGGAGGTCTACTCGAGAGTAGGGCTTGAGGATAATTGGCCACTCCCTTAGCCTATTTAAGTCACACGCAGCTAGTGCTTTCTTGCTAGAAACAATGTCTCATTACTACAGAGCATCTTTGAGAGCGAGCGACTTCTCATATCTGGTTTTCTGGGCTGGTTGCCAACCTTTGTCGGACTTTGTTCTTAATAACTTTGATACGGACCCTTTGCATGGGAAGCCTGCATTCTTGAAAGGGGTTTGTTTGGAAGTTAACAGTGTTTGCGAATCTTGGTGTGTGTCCCATTCTCTGGGAATCTGAAGCTGGGGCAGAACAACTTGAGCCATATCTAATGTTTTGTCAATTGCTTCAGGTTCAAAACATTTTAATTATTTCCATTACATTTTTCAAAAACTCTGGTAACCATCAAGAGTTGCATGGCTAGTTGGTGGCCATATAGTAAAAATTTAATAAACGAACAACAGGCATTAAGAACATTGTATAAAAATTCTGCACATTAGGGAAAAATATCACACTGATGATGTTACTTAGTTTGATAACCAAATGTCTACAAGTAAACAACCAAGTTCAGAGAGCATCAGGGACCCTGCAGTTGAACCCTGAACTAAAAATATTCTATCAAAAAACTGCATGCAACATATATAGCAGTGATGGCGAACCTTTTAGACACCAAGTGCCCAAACTATGCGTGCGCGCATGCCCAAATGGAAAGGTGCGCATGTGTGGATGCATGCGCATATGCACAGACATGCATGCATGTGCAGCAGAGACCCAAAGACTAGCTGACTGGCAGGAGGTCAGGCATCCCAACACTGGCAGTGCGGCAAGAGGTAAGATCTTTTTCTTCCATGAGCTTCTGTTTCATTGTTTGCATGAAAATAGAAGCTCACGAAAGAAACGCCACGGATATCTGACTTGGGGCAATGGTGCATGTGCCACAGGGTGAAATACTCCTAGTTCCGACTGGATCACCCAATCTGGTAGCGATGGCAGCGGGTGGTAGCAAAAATCCCTGCATCCCCCCCCCACCATGCCCAGCTGAGCCGCACAATCATCAGAGGCCTTTTTTTTTTTACTTTTAAAAGCATTTTTTCTACAACTTCTTCTGCCGAAAAAATGCTTTTAATTTTTTTTTTTTAAAGCCTCTGATGATGGCGCGGCTCAGCTGGGATCGTCAGAGGCTTTTCAAAGCATTTTTTAAACCACTTCTTCCCCGGAAGAGGTTGCAGAAAAAAATGCTTTAAAAGTCTCTCTGACGATTCCAGCTGAGTTGCCTGATCATCAGAGAGACTTTTCAAAGCATTTTTTAAAACGATCAGGCAACTCAGCTGGGATCATCAGAGAGACTTTTAAAGCATTTTTTTCTTCAACCTCTTCAGCGGAAGAAGTGGTTAAAAAAAATGCTTTGAAAAGGCTCTGACGATCCCAGCTGTGTTCCTGATCGGCAGAGATTTTTCAAAGCATTTTTTTGCATTTGCAGAAGAAATGCTTTGAAAAGTTAAAAAAAAAAAGTTGGCCACACCCACCCAGTCACATTATCCTCCCCCCACCAAGCCACGCCCACAGAACTGGTAGCAACAAATTTTATATTTCACCCCTGATGTGCCAGCAGAGAGGGCTGTGAGTGCCACATCTGACACGGGTGCCATAGGTTCACCATCACGGATATATAGCAAATGCAAGCAGTATGTTCAAAAATAAATGAGGACTTTCTTCTTTAATTTGAAACAACTTGCAGAAGATTGCACAGACCACAATAATATTCTGTTCAATTTGGTCATAATGGACTTTCTATAAATTGAGTTTATAGTTAAAAAAAATCTATATCTCCGCAGCTCAGTAGTAAAGCATATACGATGTAGTAAGCAAATACGATGTGTAGGAGGTATTGGTAACATTGTTGTTATTCTTATTATTGGTAACTTTATGCATAAATGCATATTTGTATTGTAAATAGCAAAGATAAAGATGCCCTTGAGCCTCATTCTTGGCAACTGCATCCACACAGTTTTATGGGCTGGATTTATGGAACTAGTAACTCACTTCCTTCTTCTGAGATTTTTTTAAACTTCCAGTTTAGCCACATTATTTTTTGTCTTTCGGGTTGCTGCTGTTGCTATCATTCACTGAATTAACAACAACCACAATGACAACAAAAAAGCTTTTTTTTTTTTTTTTCAAAATCCCAATGCGGCTAATACTGACCTTATTTCTCAGTGGCAGAATTCAAATATACTGTATCCCAATAAAATATATATATGAAGAAATCATCAGTTCAGCAGAGGAAATACCTAGATGATAAACATCTGCAAATTTACATTCAGTTCTCCAATCATCTTTCATGCAATAATCTACTTAGCTCTGTAGTAAGATAATGGGAGGTCACCACATTCCAAAAAAGATGTTGAAGCACAGAACTGGATAAAATTTTACTAAATATGAGGGGAAAGGCCATAAGGAAGCTATATCACTATTTATTAGAACAAGATATGTTAGAAGAGCAAGTAAAGGAGACCATGATAATTTGGAGCAAATATTTTGGCTACCATATTGATTTGGATAATTGGCAGAACTTGTGGGGAAAAAAATATAAAAATCACTTTAGAAACATCATATAAAGAAAATTTATATAAGATGTTTTATAGGTGGCATCTCCCCCCCACAAGACTAGCAAGAATAAGTAAAAAATGCTCTCCAATGTATTGGAAATGGGAAGTGATCCCAGGGACCTTCTATCACATGTGGTGGGAATGTTCAAAGGCCAAACAATTTTGGCATCAAATAAGGTTTTGGCTAGAAGAGATTCTAATATTACAAATAGAGGTTAAACCAGAATTCTTCCTATTAGGTATTATAGAGGGTAAATACAACAAGAATACAACCTACCTAATATTACATATATTAACAGCAGCAAAAATAGCCTTTGCCCAAAAATGGAAGAGTAAAGAAATCCCCTTGGAAGAAGAAGTGCTAATCAAAATCCTCAATTGTGCAGAAATGGACAGTCTGACCTTGGAGCTCAAGGATAAAACTGAATCAGTGTACTATGAAATCTGGAGTAAATTTTATGACTGGTTGGACAGGAGGAGGAATGCCAAGATGAAGGTGTGAATGTCTAGAAATGGACATGTAATGTATGTTAAATCTCTATGTAAGATATGATTATATTGAATATAGATGTAGTTGTTTAGGAGGAATTAATTTATATACTTGACATGCAAGAAGTAATGTAAATTTGTACAAAGATAAAGAAGTATGTTATGTATTAGCTTAAATTTGACGATAATGGTGAAAACTAGAGATGTTAAACCACATCCATTATTTTTTAACTTGAATTACTAATAAAAAACTTTTTAAAAAAAAACAAAAAAAACCCCCCAAAAGATGTTGTAGTTTTGGAAAAAGTGCAGAGAAGAGCAACTAGGATGATTAAAGGCCTGGAGACTAAAACATATGAAGAATGCTTACAGGAACTGGATATGGCTAGTCTAGAGAAAAGAAGGACTAGGGGTGACATGATAACAGTGTTCCGATATTTGAGGGGCTGCCACAAAGAAGAGGGGGGTCATTAGAATTGTTTATGATTATAGAAATACTGTGCATGATTAAATTTTAGATCAAAAGGTCAATGTATTTTATATTTGTATCCCTATCAAGGAAAGAAGTCACTCTTTTCTTAATTTTTTTCTCTGTCTATTCTTCTTCCTCTTCCCCCTCTCTATTCTTTTCCTTTCAAATTCTTGTTTTGTTTTTTATATTTTATAACCTGTAGAAATGTAATAAAATATATTTAAAAGAAATCAAAGCAACAATAAACTTTAACAATAGGGGACATTCTCCCCCTTCACCTACCATAAGATTTTCTGCTATTGTCCTAAGAGAACAATGTGTTAGGATGTATTGTGACTATTAGTATATACAGGAGTTTATTGTGAAAGCCATATGCCTAAGCCATTCTTGATAGGCCAGCCTTTGTGCGGATGGTCAAGTCACCAAAGGAAACTGAGTCAGAGTTTGTCAGAATCAGTCTTCACACCTCAGGAAAGATATTGAATGAACAATAAATCTAAGAAGCATGCACAGTGTTCCTATGCCAGTGATGGCTAACCTTTTTGCCATCACGTGCCAGGAGAGGGGGGGGCGGGGGAGGGTCACATGCGCACGTGCCCATCCGCATGCACGCACAACCCCCCCGCTCCTGGCACATGATGGCCTGGTAGGCCCGTTTTTCTTTCTTACCTGGTTCCAGATCCTCTCTATTTATCTGGGAAGGTCGAAAACAGCCTTTCTCACTCTCTCGGAGGCCCTCCAAAGGCCTGAAATGGTCCATTTCCGGTGGGATAGGAAGTGACATTTTTTGCTGTCCCCAGCCTCCAGAGCCTCTCTAGGAGTCTCTAGGAGCCTCTCTAGTCCACCGGGAGTCGGGACTTGGAAATGGCCCTTTCAGCCTTCGTAGGGCCTCCAAGGGAGTGGGAAAGGCTGTTTTCACCCTTCCCAGAGAAATAGAGAGGATCCGGAAACAGGTAAGAAAGAAAAATGGGCCTTCCCCCCCCCCGGCCCTCCAGAGGAAACAGCCTGTTCCCCTACTTCTGATGGGCCCAGAAGGCCCGAAAACCAGCTGGTCGGCGCGCGCATGTGCCCCAGAGCTGAGCTGGCATGCCCACTAATATGGCTCCACGGGCCACCTGTGGCATGCGTGCCATAGGTTCGCCATCATGGTCCTATGCTATACTGCTATACTAGACTATTTGCTGTGGATTCATTTAGTTTCCCATTATTATTTTGTGCAATTTCACATTTTGTTGGCATCTTACCTCAAAGTATGGTCTGGGGTGAAATCCCAGAGTTTATATTAAACAGACAACACAATGTAATGTTGCAGTATTTCTAAACAGGGGGCTTAGGCCTCCCTACAGGATGATGAGGGGAAAACCTGGAACAAAGAAACTAGTTGACCTAGATGGCTCAACTTGACCCAAGCTGAAGCCATGCTGGCAGTGGTTGCCATGTCTGTGGACTCTGGAATTGGATCTCCTCTCATGCTGAGAAATGTCTGAGACTCTGAATTGCGCTGTAATGTATTCATCAATGTCAGACCTGCTCATTTTATCGAGCATTTTTTAATTTCAGCCAAATAGCTTTTGTGTGGGGAAATTCCTCATAGAAGAGTGAATTTTACTGCAAAAAGAACTGCAACAGACTGAGTTTTGTTCTCTGTTGTGCGATTTCTGCTCTTCATTCTGGAATTTAATAGAGATACCTACCTGGGTTTAATCATGAGTGTGACAATAAAAAGAATGATTCTTTAATATTGTGATGATACTCAAAGGACCCTTTGGGTATGCATGCTAGTCAAAAAGGCCCTTTGGGTATTTGTGCTGTGCAGTGGGGATTTCTCCTAATCTTTCCCCTCCTTTACAGCACATTCCAAGGTATTTCAGTTGGAATTAAACCCTGTTGAATGCAATGAAGCTTATTCCCAGGAAAATGATAATAGGATTGCATCCTTAAGGTATAACCATTGTTTCAAAATGTATATGACATACACAATCCAGTGCTTGCTTTTGTGAAGCAAATGTTTAAACATGAAAAAAGCCATCTGGAGTAGGAAAATCTTTAGAAATCAATTACTTTTTAAATTAATATTGGAAGCTAAATCCTGAATGCTCATTTATTCAGGTTTGAGAGAAGCAAGCAGATTTACCAAGCTTATGTCTTATGTATTACAGTTCTTTGGAATGAATATATTTTCTTCAATTAATATGTATGTGTATGCGTATGCGTATGCATATATATATATATCTCCAAGATAAGGTATTCACCCATCCATCCATCCATCCATCCATCCATCCATCCATCCATCCATTTTTCATATTTCTTAAGCATCCATCTCCCTAGAAGAGGGGGTCTGGGTAGTGTTTTCAGGGCTGCGTTTGGGAAATTAATGAATGTGGGAAGTGTTCTTAATTTATTGTTAATGTTTAATCCATGACTGACATTATTTTTTTGTTTCATTCCCTTTGGGTTTCTATGTTTATCTTCTTTAATGTTATATTACAGTTTTTAACTGTGCTCTCCCTTTGAGTTGCTTAAGTGAGATGGGTGGCCATATAAATCAAATAAATGAATAAAATAATAAGATCTACTGAAATAAAAGAGAATTTTTCCAGCTTCTCATCTCTTTCTTTTAGTACAACATGCAATAGAAGACTTTATTTTGGAGAGTGCCTTCAAGTTAACAAAAACAAACAAGTAACTAATGTTTCTTATGACTGTTTTATTTGTCTCCAAGTAAGCTGAGAATTTTGTATATTATTGAGTTAAGAAAAAACCCAGACATAAAGATGATTTTTTCCAGGGTTTAGATAAATATATTCTTGTTTGTTAAATTCCCTTATTTGGTGTTGAATTTGAACTACATAGAAATCTGAATGATCTTGTGTAATGCAGAGTTGACAACAGTGACTTTAAAAAAGAGTCTAAAGGTATAGAACATAACAAATATTAGCTTTCAGTAGAATGGAACTGCGTGACCTGAGGACAAAGGTTAGCAGATCAGATGTACTTGGAATGTCATTAATATTTTCATATACACTTGGGAAGTGAGGGACAGGCAACTTTACTGATTTCTTTATTTTTTTAAAAAAAATCTTGATACTGGTCACCTTAATGACGGGTTTTGGGACCCCGAGAGGTGGCAGGTTGCAAAAAGGGGATTGAGGGGTTTCTTGAGGACATTTTTAAATAGATTTTTAAGGGGTTTTGGGGGGTGGGAAGGTTATGTGGGTTTGGGGGATAACCCACGGGGGGAATGGACTCGCCCGGCAGTAAATGGTGCCACGGGGGGTATGGACTCTGGAGGTAAGAGGGCTATTAGAATGCCCTCTGTTGAGGGCTTCTCTATCAATATGCTGAGTGGGAGGGGCAGATACGGTGGGAGCAGGAGGCCGCATCATGTGGTGGGGGCACACACTTGCTATCTTCGAGCGATTGCATGCCCCGGTCCCCTTAGCTCTTCCCGTTCCCCAGGTTGCTTAGAATCTCAGGGCCTGAGTCTCCGGCTGCTGTTATGCAATGCCAGGTCTGTAGTAAATAAGGCCCCGCTCATTTGTGACCTTCTTCAGGAGGGGGGAGCGGACCTGGCAGGCATTACGGAGACCTGGTTGGGCCATGAAGGGGGGGTTCCCCTTGTGGATATGTGCCCACCAGGCTTCAGCGCATTTCATCAGCCGAGAGCTCAGGGCAGGGGCGGGGGGGGGTAGCAGTTATAATAAAGGAAGGTCTTGATCCAAGGGAGGCCACTGTACCTCAGATAGCCGGATGTGAGTCCCTTTTTTGTGAAGTGGGGTCGTGGGGTGCAGTTGGGCCTGTTGGTTATGTACCTGGCTCCCTGCTACGTGGCAACGACCCTGCCCGAGCTCCTCAACGTCATAGCCGAGGTGGCGGTTGATACCCCCAGACTTTTGGTCATGGATTTTAACTTGCCATCTATCGGGGAAACGTCTGAGGTAACTCGGGAGTTCATGGCTTCCATGACGGCCATGGACCTGACTCAAGTAATTCACGGCCCTACTCACATAGGTGGACACACTCTGGATCTAGTTTTTATCTCTGGTCAGTGTTTGAGTGGCCTTGATATAGGGGATATAGGCATTGAACGCTTGTCATGGTCTGACCATTCGCTCCTTCGACTTGACTTTCTGACCACCGCACCCCGTCGCAGGGAGGCGGAACCGACCAGGTGGTTCCGCCCCAGGCGCCTGATGGATTCTGATAGGTTCCAGATGGAGCTTGGGCCATTTCCTGAGACTCTGGCACACGACTTGGCTGAGGACCTGGTGGCTGCCTGGGATAGTGCGGCCGCCAGGACTTTGGACCGTGTCGTGCCTTTGTGGCCTCTGACCCAGCACCGAACTCACTTAGCTCCTTGGTTGTCCGAGGAGCTGAGGGAGATGAAGCGCCGGAAAAGACACCTAGAGAGCGGTTGGAGGGCCAGCCAGTCCGAATCCGACTTGACACTGGTAAGGTCTCATATTAAGACCTACCTAGTGGCGATAAAAGCGGTGAAATCTAGCTATTTTGCCGCTCTTATTGCGTCATCAGATAATCGCCCAGCCGCCTTGTTTAGGGTGAACCGCTCCCTCCTCCATCTGGGAGTGCGGGACAACCCCTTGCAGGGCCAAGCTGAGGATTTTGTACAATATCTGTATGATAAAATAACTCAGATTCAGGAAGACTTGGCCGCTGACTGGGTTAGTTCAGACGAGATGACTGAGGCAGGTCTTGAGAGTGTTAACTGGGAGGAGTTCGATCCTGTGGCTCCTGAGAACGTGGACAGGATCTTGTGATGGCTGAATGCGACCACATGTTTATTGGACCCGTGTCCCTCCTGGTGGGTGCTGGCTTCCTGGGAGGTTACACGAGGCTGGCTCCAGAGGATTATTAATGCTTCTTTGAGTGAGGGTGTCCTGCCGGCCGCCTTGAAAGAGGTGGTGGTGAGGCCCCTCCTCAAGAAGCCCTCTCTGGATCCGGCTGTTTTGACTAACTATCGTCCAGTCTCCAACCTTCGTTTTATTGCGAAGGTTGTTGAGAGTATGGTGGCGCAGCAGCTTCCCCAGTACCTGGATGAAGCTGTCTATTTGGACCCGCTCCAGTCCAGTTTCAGGCCTGGGTACAGCACGGAAATGGCATTGGTCGCGTTGGTGGATGATCTCTGGAGGGCTCGTGGTAGGGGTTATTCCTCTACCCTGGTCCTGTTAGATCTCTCAGTGGCTTTTGATACCATCAACCATGGTATAATGTTGTGCCGGTTGGAGGGATTAGGGGTGGGGGGCACCGTTTTGCGGTGGTCCTCCTCCAATCTCTCTGACCAGTCGCAATCTGTGTTGACGGGGGGGCAGCGGTTGACCCCGAGGTGCCTTGTTTGTGGGGTGCCACAAGGGTTGGTCCTCTCGCCCCTTCTGTTCAACATTTATGTGAAGCCGCTGGGTGAGATCATCCATGGTTTTGGGATGGAGTTCCATCAGTAGGCTGATGACACTCAGCTGTACATCTCCACCCCAGACCATCCCAACGATGCCTTGGAAGTGATGTCCCAGTGCCTGGAGGCTGTGCGGGTCTGGATGGGGAGAAACAGGCTTTGACTCAACCTTTCCAAGACCGAGTGGCTGTGGCTGCTGGCATCCTGGTATAGCCAGCTGGTGCCATCGCTGGTTATTGGGGGTGAATCATTAGCCCCCACGGAAAGGGCCCGCAACTTGGGCGTCCTCCTGGATGCACGGCTGTCTTTGGAAGAGCATACGACAGCCGTGGCCAGGAGGGCTTTCTATCAGGTTCGCCTGATATGCCAGTTGCGCCCCTTTCTAGATCGGGACTCTTTATGCATGGTCACTCAAGCACTTGTCACTTCTCATCTGGACTATTGTAACGTTCTCTACATGGGGCTCCCTTTGGGGTGCACCCGGAGGCTCCAACTGGTGCAAAATGCGTCCGTGCGGGGGATTATTGGAGCGACGGGGCGCTCCCACATGACACCTCTCCTGCGCAAGCTGCATTGGCTTTCAGTGGACTTCCGGGTGCGCTTCAAGGTGTTGGTGAACACCTTTAAAGTGCTCAATGGCTTAGGGCCAGGGTACTTACGGGACCGCCTTCTGCCACCAATTGCCTCCCACCAGCCGGTTCGCTCCCACAGATAGGGCCTTCTCAGGGTGCCGTCAGCCAGACAATGTCGGCTGGCGACCCCCAGGGGGAGAGCCTTCTCTCTGGTGGCACCTACCCTCTGGAACGATCTACCTTCAGAGATACGAGTGATCTCAGACCTCCGGACTTTTCGTTGGGCCCTAAAAACTTACTTTTTTCAGCTAGCTGGGCTGGCCTGATTCCATGTTGGTTTTAATGTTTGATATTGATTTTAATTGATATGTTTTAAATTATGGGCCAAATTCTATTTAATTAGTTTTAAATAATTATTTTAACTTTTGTACAAATGTTTTTATTTTGGCTGTTCACCGCCCTGAGTCCGTAAGGAGAATGGCGGTATACAAGTTTAATAAATAAATAAATAAATAAATAAATAAATAAATAAATATAAGAAATGTTTAGAGTAGATTTTCTACAATATTTTCCAGGCAAGTTCCCCCACCCCCTTATTTTATTCTTGAAGCTCTTGGAGGAAGCCAGTGTCAAAAGCAAAACAAACAGAAACAAAATAAACACCCCCTGTCCCTCTGTACTTTAAGAATCTATGTTTATTCATGAAGTTCAGGATGATATATTTATCTTACAAATGAAACTAGAACGTAGATAAAAATGAACATGCCAGTATTACTGATATGACTGAGTATTAAGCTGACACTATGAAAGATTTTGCATGTAAGAATGGATGTGTTAAAAGGGCTGGTTTGAAACTGATAGATTTAAATATAGATGAATAATATAATTGAAGCATGTAATCTAATATTTAATAATGGCTAACAATATCCAGTATCATATGAGATATTTGATGGATCTGGCAGTTGCTATTAGCCTCTCTATAGATGACTTGTTTGCTTTGAAAATATGGCAGATATTTCTGAATGATGCTTTGAAGACAGAAATGGGAAAAGACAGGGGTGTATATCAGCAGTACCCACACCATCTACGTAATTCTCCAAAATATTATTTCCTTGGGATCTCTGTCCTCTTAATTTCCCTATAAGTTATAACCGTGATGGCGAACCTATGGCACGAGTGCCAGAGGTGGCACACAGCGCCCTCTCTGATGGCATATGAGCCATCACCCCAGTTCAGCTCTGCTACACATGCATGCATGCGCGCCTCCCGCTGGCCAGCTGGTCTTTGGGTCTCTGCCACACATCCACAGGGGCAGGGTTCATGTGAGGGGGCTGTGTGCGCATGTGTGAGGGTGTGTGGTGCATGTGGGGGGTTGTGCATGCATGCACGGGAGCGGGGCACATGCATGGGGTGTGCGTGCATGCGTGGGGGTGGTGCGCATGCACTGAGTTATACCCTTATAAGGTATAACCCTTCATTATGTTCTTATGTTACTAGACTTGTTCTTGAGTAGGTAGATATTTGGAAACCGATGGGTCCTCTTTGCCCCTTTTATGAAGCCCAGTATGCTGTCAGATTAAAAACCCACTACTGCTGTGTCAGATTAAAAACCCACTACTGCTGTAATCAAGAAAAGAAGGTTGTGTTTCTTTAATAAATGCAACAACATAATAATTTGGGAGAAATGTTGAATTGCGACAAACTACATGATGCTGTGACTGGCATTCTAAAGCCACTTCTCAGGAATCGGTGAAGAGTTTGAACAGTCAAAGATCATTGCAGCAGATATAAATCTATCCCCAAACAGATATTATCTTTAGGTTTTCTGCTAAATTTACTTGACTGGTTCTGGTTTTCCCACAGCTTTGGGGCACTGGGCCTTAAGTATTCCGTACACTTGTGTGAAATCTGTTTTCTTCAGGTGTTTATTTCCTGAAGGGACTTCCAGCTGAGAATCATTAAGCACTAACTTCCTCTCCCCGTGAATGCTACCCCTTCTCTTTCATGGGGGAGAACAGTGCCTATGTTTTGAGAAATCCCCCAGATAACCAGCAGTTTACTGAGAATTAAGAGTCCTAAAATAATATAGAATACAGATGCCTTGAGAGTTTTCTCTAGTATAAACAAAAGGGCTCTAATCCTAACTGAGACTACAGCTCATGAGTGCAGGACCTTAAACTTATCCTTCCTAATAATTTGCTTTGGAAAAAATTTCTATTCCAGGGTCCGTAATTTTTGTGCCCCCTTCTCCACTCAAATCAATAGAGTGCAACATAATGGACAACTCCTAAACCTAGTCTTTAAATGTTGAAATTGTCTCTCTTACTTTTTGAGTGACAAATTCATATGTATTTCAATGTGGTCTTATGGTAAAGTTGTTCTTTAATTCTTCTTTTCGTGCATTCTCATTAGCTGCGTTTTCATTCCCCTCTGTGTCTCATTGACCTAGAAAGACATCCTTCTTCCTGCTTCTGTTCTGTTGAGCAGCAGAGTTTCCATTTCTCTTGTGAGGTCCCTTCACAGTCTTCTTCATAACCTGTGCAATTCTCACATGCATAAAATAAGTTTTCTCACTGTAATGCTTTTTCCTTATTCCAGAATTCAAAACTTTTTTTTCTGGCTGATAGCACAATGAAGACTGGTTCGCTGTATAGGTTATTTTGAAAGTATTGCTGTTACAGATTTATTTCTGGGGAAGAAAAACTTAATAATTAGGAAGGAAGAAATTTCCCTATTTCATTTTCCATAATGTCAGCATTTTTTTCAGGTACAAAATTCAGTTTGTAGTGTTTCCATCTCAGTTTGCAAATGACATTAAAAGAATGCACAAAAAATTATATGCATTTCTGTATGCCTTTTTATGCATTGATTTTCCCAATATGTGCATTTACAAGGATTTTCCTTCAATATTTTCCTTTTTATATTCCATTTCCCTAATGTATAAAGACATCTTACACTTTTCTTTTGTATCAAAGCTTGTATTAGAACATTTGGAGACATTTGAAAACTGGAGGATTGTTCTATAGCTCAACAAAGTGCAAATTAGGTTGATTTGTATTAAAATCCAAATCAAATCAATCTTCTTGATCACCATAAAAATCTATGAACAGCTGCTTTATAGATGCAAGCACAGACATTCTTTCTTGTTTTCACAGTTCACTATGAAATTATATGTCAAAATTAATATCCACCACAGGAATACACTTTCATTGTTTATTTAAAAAATACTGCAGACTTAGAATAGTTTGGACTTAGAACAAGCCAGTACTGCTAGTAAACTGGAGCTATAAATACTGCTAAAGTTTCTGGACCAAATTTTGAAATCAAAAGATGTTTTAATTGAATAGACTACTAGTTTGCAATTGACACATTGCAATATTTTCTTGGTATAGCTCAAATGGTTAAAAATATGATTGGCGATAAAGTAATCCAAAGTAGTAATCATTCTCCTGGCCTATGACATAATTTATGGAATTTGAATATTCTGTATATGCACATATACACACCTAAAAGGAATACCAACAACCAATAAAGTGTAAAAAAAAATACATTAAATTAAAAATGTCTTAAAAGCCTTTCTGCATCTGTTTTATTTTTAGAAATGAATGTTTCATTTAATATATATTTAAAATACCACCAGATTTTAGAAGACTAAGAAAACTGTTTCTTAGACAAAAGGAATGTGGAAATATATTTGATGAGAAATGTCTTTTTCTTTGATAGAGTCTCTCATTCATCTGGCCAATAAAAAGCTCAGATTCTCCATATTTTAAATGTTAAAAAATTGCAAATAATTTAAGATCTATATAAAGTTTGGGGAGAAATTGTTGAAGGGAATCTTGCAGATGTCACTCCAGGTCTTTCAATACAAACTTAATCCAATTAATTAAAATAAAACCTACTAATCAGAAATGTGCAAATTCAGAATTCTTTATAGTGATAAGGTTGCAAAAAAGGTGGGAGATGCATTTACTTTCAAACACAAGCAGCTCCAAATGAAAACTATGCTTGAGAAATGGGCCATATCAAGTGTGCTTGCTGAATGAATTATTTTGATTATGTTTTATTGTTGTCGTTACTTCTCAATGTAAAAATCTTGGAAATGAGACTGCAGGAAAATCTTTGTAATTTAAAAATGCAATCAAACCTACTAACATAGGACACTATTTGCATAAATATAAATGTGTTTTAAAACTAATGTTTCACTTGCTCTGTCTATTATATTTCTGCCTTTCCAGAAGAAGTTAGGATGGACAAAATTTTTTAGAAGATTCTAAGAGCTGAATCTTGCATTTACATGCATACTTGTTTTAGCATTATTCAGAATTTTGTGATGTAATTCATGTATTATATATACAAGCAACTGCCCATTTAGAGAAAATGTACACACATATAAAAAAAAGCAAAAACATTGGGAAAACACATTTTTTATCTCTAAACGGATGGATAAAACTGAAAGAAAAATCTAATAAAAATCTGTCCTACAAGGTGGATTTCAAAGTATCAAAGTAGCTCCTACATTTTATTGGTAATGATGGAAAATGCTGCTGCTGATTTATTCCAGGGATGTCAAACGCATGACCTATGAGCCAGATGCATCACGTGCTGGCCACACCCACGCCCGGTGCAGCAAAGAGGAAAAAAAGTCACACTATGTCACGTGATGCTGCCGTGAGTTTGACTCACATGATGCTGACATGAGTTTGACACCCCTGATTTATTCTATTGTGCCTTCATATATCATAGCTCTTCTGTTATAATTTCCAGGTTGATCAGGGTAATCCTTATTTATGTTAGATAAAAGTGGCTTTATTATATATATTGCAAAATTATATAAAGCATGTGGAGTGCACCACAAAACAACATTTGTAAATTGACCACTAAATCACAATCTAATTCTTATCTTGGTTATGTCAGTAACCTTTTAGATACGTGGATATTAGTCTACATTCTAAAAACTAGCTTATTGCCTTTTGTATTATTGTCAAACATTGTTAAGCATATATCTACCTTCCTTTTCACATAATAATATTTTTTCTGGTTTCATTTCAGTCTATATATATATTAGAAGTATGCATGGAATTTCATTGGAAGATATGTGCAGTGTTTTCTTGAAGGCTATGTGAAGTGAACAGAAATAGAACAGAAAAGCATTGCAGGCAATAAAGCAAGAAATGTAATAAAATCAAAATGGTCCAAATTGCCGATCTTTTTAAAGAAGCCCAGTGAAGAAAGCAGCTGTCAGGGTTCTGACTGATGCCCTAATTAAATCATGAACCTTGAGCCAAGTGCTATTACATACAAGGAGTTTCCCCATTGTTGATATACTATCCCACTAATGAAATAGAATCAGGGTGTCAAACTGGCAGCCTGTGGGCTGGATGCCCACCCCAGCTCCGTGAAGGGAAAAAACATCATGATACGTCACATGACGGCAACGTGACTCTGCAAGTTTGACACCCGTGAAATAGATAAATGAGCATAGAGAGTAATCTAAACAAGCCAGCTGACATAAATAATCAAACAAAAGTCTGCTAACATTGGAAGGAGGAGGAAGAGTCCTTTTTTTTCCTCCTGAAATTGGAGAAGACATACTTTCAGGAACAGCAAGCAGAAAAAAGCCAACCCAACAACAAAGGAGGTCCTTAGTTTCAAGAAGTGTGAAGAAAGTAAGACTTCAAAGAGTTCCTATCCTCAAAGAAAATAAAAGAGGCTGAGTTGAAGAAGTTGGCAGGCATGCTTGCTCCAGTAATCCTAAACCTGGTATCTCCCATTTAATCTTCCAGGTATCTGAAAGGCTTAGAAATTCACCTTTGTAGAACTTGGACTCGTTGTTGAGCAGCGTTCCTTGGGAATACTGAAAAGTGTAACAGCAGAGCAAGAACACTTCCCGGGAAGTGGTGGTGGGAGCTGCATCATCATTGTTTGTTGAAGAATTCCCCTCATGTTGTGTGGGGCATAGAAGGTTCTTCAGATCCATAAGCTCTAGCTATTATCTCTTTAAGTTGTGATGTTCTGTAGAGATATAATAAACTACTTACCTGTACTTGAATGATTGAGCTTTTCCTCAGACATGGAAATATGGAGTTGTCCCATGGGTAGGTGGAACTGGTATCAAATGCATAGAAATGGAAGGAAATTAACATTGGATAAAATGGCTGTGCCTAATATTTTGCTCAAGATCAAGAGAGAAAATAAGGTAATATTTCTAAAACACATCAAAAATCTAGAATTTGGAAAGACTTTTGGATTAGGCAAATTTTGATCAAAGCCCTGTTTAAAAACCCTGCTTTGAGATCTGCAATGGATTATGAAAACTATTCTGGATAGATGAGCTATTGATGAGCACTCTGTATTATCAGATTTCAAGCAGTAGATGATAATGAAAAGGCACTGGGAACAGAGTCTTTTACCTAAATTAAGATGTAATCTTACCAATAGTCCACTCAACCCAAAATTTGAGAATATTCCCCTGGTGGTTCAGTTTATAAAATGAATTCTAGCTAGGCTTTTGTATTATACTTTTGTCTCTCCTCTAATTAAGGAAGTTAACTACAAGAGAACAGTTTTTAAACTCAGGGCAGATGTTAAAGGGTGGAGAAAAACTATTACTAATTTGGTGTAGAAATAGAAGGCCATCTGTATGCTGACTAACAACATATTTCATTTATTTCAGCACTAACAAAGGGAATACAGTTTCCAGCATCTGAGTTGTAACTCTTTCAGAACTTGAAATATAATCACTGTGTTCTTTGTTCTTAATGGCAAAGCATTTTGAGGCTATTTTAACAATTAACACTCCCTTATGTTCTTGAAAGCAAACCTTTTCACAAACCTTTTCTTAAATTTTTATCTCCCACATGCAAAATAAAAAATATATATTCTAAGAATACTATATAATATAAAACCATAAACACAGATAAACATAATCCAATGAAAGAAAATGAAACAATGTTAATAAAGCTTAACTGCAGTTTCAAAATAAAAATCAGACTTTAATTTAAAAGAAAGAAAATTGCTCAGAGTAATACTTACCACCTACAATGCTTATTCATACACCGTTCTTCCAATTTTATAATTTATATTTTAAAAAATACAGATCTGATGGTAGAAATATTTCTAACATACCCTTTTGTTTTATTAAGATTCTTAATAAATATATATGGATATATTGATTTTTGAAATACAGTTGTACCTTGATACTCATTGTTAATTGGTTCTGAGAGGCACAATGAATACCAAAAATGATGAGTACCAAACACATTTTTTCCATAAGGAATAATGTAATGAGTCACAAGGTAGCAAACACCGACAAGTTCTAGCTTGAGTACCAAACAAATGATGAACACTGGGACAAAATCTGTGTGTCAAAATGCATTGAGTACCAAATTTGATGAGTTCAAAGCAGTTGAGTATCAAGGTACCACTGTACTAATTGTTTCCGATTAATTGATTTTTTTTTCTGACTATTGGAATATATTTTTGTATAAAATGGCTTTGCAGTATTATACTCAGAATACCAAAATGCCCCTGAAAACCGTGTGGCAAATGAAAACAGTGGATGCTATTACCAAAAGAGCATTAAAATCTTCTTTAAATAAATAATTAACATTTTCTTTCCCCTCTTTAAAGCTACTAAATCTGTATTGGTCATAGCCATCCTGAGAAGCAAAATGAGAAAAGGAATGATCTCAAATATTAGGGCCAACAACCTTTATTGGTGTGGGAGTGGTCTTGTACAAGCAATCACATGAAAACTCATCAGATCTCCAAATTTTGCAAGATGCAAGATTGAAGTAGAAATGAGATAATTTATATGATTTATATTTATACATATTTGGCATGGGACTACAGCCTTGGTTGTAACCCTTTAGGTTTCCAGAAGATGCTACCAAACTGTAATGTTTAATATGACAGAAGGAGCAATTTTCTAAAAACATGGTTTAAAAAATTAATATGAACGATATTTTTAATTTCCATTTAGATGTAAATGAAATGTAATCATTTTCTCCTGTGTTAGTCGTACCACCCATTTTTTTTAGAGCAGGGGTGGGCAACTATGGCCTCTTTATGACCTGTGCTCAGGAATTCTGGGAGTTGAAGTCCACAGGTCACAAGGTTATGTAAGTATCTATCCTAGAATATAACTTTCAACATGAAAAATATTGTGAATACAGTAGAACATACGCCTGTATTTTTCTTTCTTTTGGTCTTATTTTGATTACTCTCTGCTACAGATAATGTCGAACCTTTCCACTTTTGAACGTATAGTAATCTTACTGCATATATAAAAACACAGTTCTGTGTCTTTTTTCAAAGCTGTCTGCCATTAATCCTGAAAGAAAGGACTGTCATTTCAATTGTACATTAATCTTTCAAAATCTCCTGAATTAGTGTGCGTATTTGTATTCAAAATTTTCTGGCATTTTTACACATCCACCAAATATGATAAAATGTTCCTTCATGTGGTTCACATTTTCAACATAAATTCAAAGTGCCTTTATGTATTCTAGACAATTTCTCTGGTGACAGTGCATCATTTTATAAAAAAATCTCTTTAAGACTAGAACAATGTAAATTTCAGGCTTTTCAGCCACATATTTACCTATTGTATCATCTGTGTACTCCAAGCAACATTTTTAGACCATTTTATCATACATTCTTTCACTCGTTGCCCTTCTTTCTCAAATTTCAACCAAAGTTTAAATATTTTAGCAATTGCATGTTCATCGTTTGAACACACTTCTATGTCAAACTTAGTTTCACATTGTTCAAAACCATAAAAAAATATTTCCACTGTAAACCATTCTGTTAATTGTACATGAGAAAACCATTTACAAGCATATCCTTCTGTTGTCAGATCTTGATTTGATTTTACCATCAACTTGAGCAAATTCTAGTACATCACTGTAAATTAACTATTTTATATTTACTTATCATTTCTTGTCTATGAAATGCTTCTTGTACTGAGAGTTGCAAAGGTCTATTCAGGCACAATCCAGGTTTGTATTTATTCCATATTCTGAAAAAGGCACATCTAACATAATGATTTTTTTAAAAAAAAATATTAACCTTAGCTTTGTGATACCACAAACATTTCTGCCACAACCTCAAGGAGCTTTTCATATTATTATTGAATGACAGAGCAATTTGGGTGACTGATTCTGTTTCACCAGAATTGTTCTGGGAGCTTATAATTATCAAATATTTCTGTATTCCACCCAAGCTGTCTCTGAGACATACCTTTTGGAAAACGATATGACTTTTCCCCCCCATATGCTAAAAGTGTTTATCACAAGTGCTTGGAAGAGGGATTAAGTGGTTAAGATGAACCATACATGACTGAAAAGAAATTACTTTCTAAAAAATATGGCTTCTAGAAGAACATATTTCAAATGGATTGCTCAAGCAATCCACTGAATTCCTGACTACAAATAAAGAAGCATAATGTTAGGTGATACACATTGGTTTGGATTATCACTCTTGTCAGAAAATCAAGGAGGGAGAGAGAGGCTACTCTTGTTATATTTATCAAGTAATATAAGCACTGCTATCCTTCTGGGCAGATAATTATGTAAAATCCTATAATCTGCACTTGACATTTGGTGAGTTTTGCTGTAGAACACACACTAGCCCAAAATTCAGCATGGAAAACAAATTGATGAGATCCTTATAGACAATAAGGAAAAACTTACTGCAATTGCTTAGCCTTTATAAATTTAGTCTCTTTCTTTCTCTCTGTGTTTGTTCTTCCAAAACCCATGGGGTCATTTCTGCTGATCTTTATTATCCAGATTGCAGTCTTTTGTTTGATGCTGAAAAGGAACCATGCCCTTGTCTAAACAATTTTTCTTAACCACAACCATTATTTTGCTACGCAAAAGCCCAAGACACATCTGTCAACAACTGCACTGCTAAGTCACCCCAGAAGTATCTGATTAGGATTTCCTAAACAGAAACATGTCTCAAATATATCTGGCCAGTCTTCCAGTGGGCACGAAAGGCATATGAAGACAACTGAATTAAATATTTTAAACCGTTCATCCAGCACAACACACCAAGGCTGAATCAAGAAACACCAACTCTTTAAGAGTCATTAAGAAGAAATCAATGTAAAAAGCAGATCTTTCCCTTGTTGAAGACTTATATCCAGCAAACTAATGCACACTTATCAAGATCCATTTCTAAATGTAGACATCAAAGTCAATTAGGTATACTTCATAAAAAGTAAGGTGCTCTTAAGTAGTTAAATCAATAATAAGAGCCTTGGTAGTACAAGGGTTTAAGGCACCCTGTTATTAAGCTGCTTAAGACCAGCTGCCTGCAATTACTGCAGGGTTCGAATCTTGCCAAGGCTCAAGGTTGACTCAGCCTTCCATCCTTTCTAAGGTAGGTGAAATGAGGACCCAGTTTGTGGGGGCAATAAGCTGACTTTGTATAAATATACAAAAGGATGAAGGCTATTGCTGAGCACATTGTAAGCCGCCCTGAGTCTTCGGAGAAGGGCGGCATATAAATCAAATTAAAAAAAAATAATAATATATAAAAAGTTCAGCTAACAACTTGGGTACCACTGAATTCTGTGAGACTAAAGCCCAAGCTACTTATTACCTCTATTTGCAATTTCTCCTTTTCCTAGTTATAGAAAAGTATAATTTGAGAGCTTTTGGTGAAGGAGCAAGGATGGCATTGTGGTGGAGATTGGCAGCCAGATGGCAAATTCAAATCAGCAAAGTCTCTCTAGAGAAAGGAGAGATTGTGAGGTTATCTGCTTCCACTATGGACACCTGCTCCTTGTGATTAAACTGTCAGAGAAAATGTTTTTGCAGTTGGGTCATGAGTTGTGCAGTCAGATGTTGAGGGTTTCCAACTGCAGCCAATAATATAGTCTGTATGGACATAAGATTTGTGTGACTCTCATTTCTTAACTGTGTTTGGATGTAACTAATTTCTGAGATTTTCTGAATGACAGAACAAGAAAATTCCACTTGGTGGACTATTATATATATATTTTAGATTACAAAGGAATAGAAGAAAAAAAAGGTTTGAAAAGCATTTAGCAAAAGCATGTAGCAAAAAGCTTAACAAGAAGTCAACGTAAGAAAGTTTTAAACAGATAAAAGAATATAGGATGAAAGAATATTTTTTGATATTTTTCAAAGTGCTTTTGAACAGATTGAAATAAAATTGGACACACAAATTGATCTTTGTAGCAATGTTATTTTTGTTTACCATTAAAGAATGCATACAATTGATAAGTTTTATAAAATAAAAGTTAAAGGTAAACATGAGCCATAACTGATGCTCACTGTAACTATGGTTTCTGTGCTGCTTGCTTTAAAATACTGAGTGCTACTTGAGATAAAAGTATCAAGACCATAGGAAGACAAAAGAAGTCTGGGGAAGGAGGAAGTTTGCCTTTTCTTTTTTCCTTATTTGACATTTTTGGATTAGAATGTCATAATGGCAACCATCAAAAAACCAGCAAGAAGAAAGGATTGTTAGAACAACCTACAGAGAGAGAAATTGCACCAGATTTGCTTCAGAAAATGTTTGAAGCATGTTAGCTAAATTATTTAATATTAAATTGACAGCTTTTCAAAAAAGAATGGATGAAAGAATTGTAAAGATGATAGAGGAGGTGAAAATGTTAAGAGTGAAAAGCTCTGTAAAACAAGTGTCTGCACATTGTATTTTGCAGGCCCAGGTGGTTTTTTTTATTTTTATTTTTTTGTGGTGTGGGAGAAATTGATGAACAAACAATTGGGAAAAGTTTATAAAATTTATTTTTGCATATGATAACTGCAAGCAGGATTATTGTATGCATACTGATGGAAGGATTTTGACATTATCCACAATGGAAGAATGGTTGGTGAAGAAGATGAAATTTGCAAAGACGGTTAAATTGACTTCTTTGATTAGAGAAAAAGATAATATCTATATTTATTGGTGAGTAGAAATCTCTCACAGCCTTTTTTTTCTGAAACAGGAAAAAAAAACCTTATGATGTGTGGTTTTGGTAACTAGAAAGAGTTGATTACAGAAAGAAAAGGTTACAGATAGTCCTTGATGGACAGATCCTTTGTTTAGTGACCATTTGAAGTTACAAGAGCACGGAAGAAAGGGACTTAGGACTGGGTTACCCACTTACAACTGTTGCAGCATCCCCATTGTCACATGATTGAAATTTGGACATTCAGCAACTGGCATGCATTTATGACAGTTGCACTGTCCAGGGGCCATGGGATCATCATCTGTAACCTTCTCAGCCAGCTTCTGACAAGCAAAGTCAATGGGGGCAGCCCATGTGATTCACTTAATGACTGCAGCAATTCATTTAACAACTATGGGAAAAAGGTTTCAGAATGGGGCAAAATTCATTTAATAACTGACTTACTTAGCAACAGAAATTTTGGGCTAAATTGTCCAGATTGTTGGGGGCAATATGCTGAGAGAGGGCTGTAAAGCACTATAAACTGCTTAGAGAGGGCTGTAAAGCACTGTGAAGCCAGTGGTGGGCTCCTCCCGATTCGGCCCGGTTTGGCCGAGCCGGTAGCGGTAACGATATGATGTCACCAAATTTGTTCTGCCCCCCGCCCCCCCCACCCAACCCGCTGCATTATTCTTACCTTTTATTTGGCCCCACCCCCAATCTATTGCTGCCACCTGAGTCCCAGCTGATGGCTAGAGGGAAAAAAAATGTTTAAACTCTTGCCGCGGGGCTTCAAAGGGCCACCCTACAGCTGATCAGTGTTAAAAGAAAACAAATGAGTAGACCGGTGCCTGCAAAAATAAATGGGTAGACCAGTGCCTGCAAAGATACATGAGTAGATCAGTGCCTGCAAAAATACATGACTAGATCAGTGTCTGCAAAAATAAATGGGTAGATTGGTACAGCTCTGCAAGCAGTTAAAAGCCTGGTAGACTAGTACCTCTGCTAAATCCTAAATAATTGTTACATGACCATCAAGCCACTCCCACAAAATAAGCCACGTCCACAGAACTGGTAGTAAAAAAATTTAGAACCACCCATGTGTGAAGCGGTATATAAGTCTAAGTACTATTGTGGTTGCTACTTCTTTGTATCTTTTGTCTCTTTATGTATATTTTGTATACTTTACGTATATTTTTTCTCTTTATGTTTTCTTTTATTGCATTTTTTTTAATTATATTTTTATATCGCCCTTCTCCCGAAGGACTCAGGGCAGTGAACAGCCATATTAAAACAATATACAAGACAAATTTAAAAACTATATTAAAATAATTCAATTTTGGCCGAATTTAAAATTCCCATTCTAAAACCCTTATAAAACCATATTTAAAACCCATATTTAAAACCTGATTAAAATTATATTAAAATTATATAATCACAAATAATTCAAAAAATTTACACATGTGCAGAAATGGATAGACTAACATTGAAATTGAAAGATAAGGAAGACTCTCGGTATTTTAAGATATGGGACAGCTGGTATGAGTGGATAAACGAATGGAAAAGAAGGTAAAAGTCAAAATTTAGTAAGAAATTAAAAGTAATAATTATACACCGTCATTAAGGGAAAAAAAGGGAAAATAAGTCTTTGTATATATGTGTACTTATATACATTATATATACTTTATTTGTTGTTGTTGATATTGTTGACTGTATTTTAAGGTTGTGAATGTTTTATACAATTGTATTTTTTAAAAAATTTAATAAAGTTTGTTTTTAAAACTGAAAAAAAAATATTGTTCCATCAGACCAGCTTGCTGGAATAACAGGGTCTTCAGCGCACGACGGAAGGCACCGAAGTCGGGGATCCTTCATATATCCGAGGGCAATTCGTTCCATAGGGCAGGAGCCCCCATAGAGAAGGCTCTCCCCCTGGGAGTCACCAGTCGACATTGTTTTAAATGATTGCTTCCTGGCAAGCTTGTGTTTTCACTCAGGCAAAATCTGGGTATTCCCAACTGTGTGAAAGGAAGGCATTCCAACTCCCTTTCCCTCAATAGGAAGTAAATCTCCCTTCTATAATCCAGAAAACCTTTTGACTTTGTTTAGAACATAGCAGTCAATGGTTCCTGGAGGACTTTCCTGCAGATTTGGGAAACTATTTAATTAGCCAGGAAGATCATTGACATTCTTCGTACATTCCTTTTTGCAAGGACCTTCAATCCCATCATCCTACCCTTGAGGAGGCCCTCTCTGTGGGAGTGTATCGGTTGGTGGGAGACAGTCAGTGGCAGCAGTCAGTCCTGTAAATATCCAGGCCCTAAGCCATGGAGCGCTTTAAAGGTGGTAACCAACACTGTTTTTAGCTTTTTCTTTGATTTCTTTTTCTTTTTCTTACTTTACATTATTCTGTGTTAATTTTTCCCCTTAAATTTTTTAAATAAAATTATGTATATATACAGTATATACAAAGAAAAGTGTAATTTGGACTGTAAGACTTTTTGTACAGGATATTGTTAATCTGGACATTTGTATGTGGTGTGATGATCTATCCCAATTCTCTGCTTTGTGGCGGCGTGGAGTTTGAATATCTATTTCCATGTTCTGATGCTGGCTGGACATTTTTGACATAATAAAACCATACTGCCTGTCACCAGGGAGGCTGTGAAATTACTTTTTCTCTGTATGTCTGAGCTTTTTCAATATTTTTATTTTTACTCCCTTCCTATTTCTGTAAGACTGTGACTCGCAATCTTTAGTGCTTCCAAAATGCCTCTCTTTCTCTTCCCTCTCCAGCTTCCCAAATGTCTTTACTTTATCTCTGCAGACCTCTTTATATCAGTCAACACACCAGAGCTGTAACTCAGGATATTGTTTATAGGTTTTCTGTAGATTTTTATTACAGCTGTGACATTAGATTGATGGACCATTTCCATCTTGTTCCCTGCCAATTGTACACTGAATGGATGTGTGACAGTATGATGGATGGGCGACGGGGCCATGTGAAGAGACAGCTGCTACAATAACAGTCACTGGGGTTTGAAAAAGATCTTAACTTTCCCACAATTGCTTCTAATTTTTTTTTTTAAATCCAATAAAATTTTATCTTTGGAATGAAGTTGGGGTAGGATGATGGGATTGAAGGTCCTTGCAAAAAGGAATGTACGAAGAATGTCAATGATCTTCCTGGCTAATTAAATAGTTTCCCAAATCTGCAGGAAAGTCCTCCAGGAACCATTGACTGCTATGTTCTAAACAAAGTCAAAAGGTTTTCTGGATTATAGAAGGGAGATTTACTTCCTATTGAGGGAAAGGGAGTTGGAATGCCTTCCTTTCACACAGTTGGGAATACCCAGATTTTGCCTGAGTGAAAACACAAGCTTGCCAGGAAGCAATCATTTAAAAGCTTGTGTCAGGGAAGGGCGGGGAAAAGGGATTTCTGAAGTAAAGCCATCAGGTCCACTGATCATTTAAAGGTTTCAGGTTTATTTACCTAGATACCACCAACTTCTCTGGAGAGCCTTCAGAAATGGAGGGAAAACAGTTTGAAAAGTCCTGTCACTGATTTCATGCCCCAAAAGACTCATCACTAAAGTTGGAGGAAGATTGGTTTCCCCCAAAGCCAAGACGTGTACTATATACTATCTGTTTGTGTGCATGTACAGTATGTCTGTATATATACTGTATATGTACACATACAACACACACAGATACACACACACAGATAACAGGCAGACTGTATATATAGTGTGTGTGTGTGTTTGTATGTAGTTGTAGGTGTGTAAATATCTGAGGGAGATGGGTGGTTAAGAAGTATGAAATATAAATAAATAAAATAAAAACGCACATCCTGTTTAGTTATTACATGGAAGTGCTTATTATCTTGAAGTCTTCCATTATCAAAGAACTTAGATTCATTTTACCACCTGCTAGTGAGCCTCTTTTTAAAAAGATGATTACAGGAATTACATATAAGTCTGGAGGTGTAAAGCAGGGAATGAAAAGGGCAGCATTTTCCCACTTAGGTTATATCTCTCTAAGAGAGGCCGAATTTCTAGTTATTAGGCGCTGGGATTTGTTCATGCAACAAACAGTGGTTGGAATGTCACCTATATGAATTGTTGGATAAATATTTACTCCCAGTAGCAACTATTCCTTCCTAATCTGAGGAACTGTGAGAGTTAACTGATGATTTGGACGTTGGGGTGGATATGACATTTGCTCAGAGTGACAACTAAGCACGGATAGTTGTGTGGAGCCAAATAATGAAGCATGTCATGATATATACTGCACTAGAATGTCATACACAAATAAAGGAAGGGGTTATGCTGTTGTGTCACAATGCACATTGCATTGTTTCGATAAGCATTTGTTGCTTCATTTGCCCTTGCTATTAGGTTGACACTTTGATATGGCAAATTGAAACTGGACCATAAAAAAGTCGAGTATTTAGTTAATTTCACTTAAAGGCATTTACAGGTTCACGTTGCTAATAGTGCCTTCAACAGATACTAAGAGTAGATTGAAGCAGATTCCTATGGTAATGTACTCTGCCTTTATGGTCATTTTCAGACTGTTTTCAGTTATTATTTTTTTTATTTTCCATTATGTTTATCTGTGCCATTTTCTCTTCTCACTTTGGATGAAGAAAAGAAAAGCTATCCTGTATCTAATTTTTAATTTTAAAAAATATTGTTAAAGAACATAGCTCTATTTGTATGATCTGCAGGAAAGATCAGTTCAAATCATATAGAAATTAAATTGTAGTACAATAGGGGTGTACCTGTCTTAATTATATTTCAAATTTTCTAATGTTAATGGTGGTAATGTTAATAGCTACATATATTATCAGATGTAGCATGTTCATGGGAATTAGCCAAGATGTTTCATAAAACTGTACACTTCTTTTAAATGCATTCTTTTTTAAAAAAATTAACTTCCGAAGACAATGTAGTAAGTATGTCTTATGCTTAGTGTTAACATGAAACTGTTCAGGGATTTTTCTGATGAAAAGGAACGTAAAATAGATGAATGTGAATTGGTTCTGATTGGATCTGAATTATTGATTTAGATTGCTGAGTCAATTTGCTTCAAAATCTCAGCTCAGTTCATACATTTGAGCTGATTAGATTGACACATCAGACCAAATTGTCAAATAGGATTGATTCAATGTGGTAAGTCAAATTGATTTGGAAGAAAGGGCTATTTGCACATGCCCAAAAGCCCATTTGAACTGTCAAATCAATTTGCAGAAACCTCCAAACTGAAACTTAGATAAAATACTAGACTTATGCACAGGGATGTGAGAAGTATTCAAGTCAAAGAAGTTTGAAGCACCCCTTCAAAGTAAGGTACTGGATTAAAGAGGTGAAATCCCTTGAAGCATCCAATTTGAATCATTGATTTTTCAAGCTGAGATGACACCATCTCTGGGATGGCCTAGATTGATGTGATGTCTCAAGACAGAGTTGGGCCACTTTGGATAGGCCTAATAGCTAGTTGAAAGAAATAACAAGTCATAATAATTGTGGCCATATAGATATGTTAATAATAATCCAAAGCATTCTTTTAAACAAATGTGTGTGTGTGTGTGTGTAGACAAATACTAAATACAAAACAATTTTTAATACATTTAATCGATTTCATATTGACGTAGGAAGGTTTACTCAGAACTTAAATGTTACTTTTGTCAAGAAATCTCTAGATGCCATTAGGTGAGCTTGTGGAATGCCTGTTATAAGGGCTCTGACCTTGTTGTGTAATAAAACATACTTTTTGAACTGAAATTATTCATTCTTGAACTTCCACAATTTTCCTGGGTTTGCTGCAGAGCTAAAATATATTAGGCACCACCCAATGCCAAAGGAAACGGGCATAATCCAATGATTTCAGTGAACCTTTATATGCTTAAGTATGTGTTGGAGTCTGTCCAATTAATAAATACACCTTAAGACAGAATGATGAATCTGACTTATTGATCAGAACATTGATTAACTGCCTGTGGTCTCCTATTCTTGGCATTAACTACATTTTAAAAAGCAACCAAAGTTCATAAATTTATGAGATACTCTAAGCATCTTCTATTAATTTATCCCACCTCAGTCCAAATTTAGTAAAAGATAATCCCCACAAAAACACTATTTGGATTCTCAGGTGTTTTGCATCTATCCGCTATCAAAATAACCCTTATATACCATCAGGCGAGATTGTTTAATGGTTATAAGAGGCTTTTTGTGCAGAGTTGCAAACTAATAATTATATGGAGATATTATTTAGTGAATAATTCATATTTTAATTCTTCTTGTAATTAGAGACTATGAAATTCATGGAATAATTAAGAATATTATTGCTAATTACACTTTATTCCATTTATTGAATTGTTTTGCACTCAAACCATGTTAATATTTCAAAGTTTAAGGAAACTTTCTGTACATGTACAGAAAGTACTAAAATGTACTTGTGATTTGATGACTTCTGAAAAGAAGGTCAGCAATTCTGAAAACTTAGGTCTAAAATACATGCAGAAAGGTTGTGATAATGGCAAACAAATAAATAATCAGTAGCATGATTTTCTGTCTAGCTTAATACTCCAGTTTCTCATTCATCAAATGATATGGATATGTACTTCTTAGAAAGATAAGGAAAAATTTATGAGGCAGACAGGTTATTAGAGACTAAGAAGGATGTTGGTTTGGCTGAAAATTATCATTTGTGTTCATCCTTGTTATTTCCCAACCCTGGATTTTGAAAAGCATATATTTTCTTTTTTCACTAATATGTACAGACAACAGTACTGATTCACAATGGTGTTATTAGGAGAATGGTTGAAATTATAAAGAAACAATTCTCCTCTCCTGCACAAATCAAGAATCTATTAACCCATCACTAGGGATACAGCCGGCTGATAGTTGCATCTCGAGGTATCAGCTTTGTCTGAGAATTTGGGATTAGGGTATAATGAAGGAATGTCCATATGGTGCTACCTGGCAATTTAGATTTGAATTGGTTTGATTTGCTGTTAAATCATTCATATGGATGCAATAGTGACTCTGGGCAGTGTACAAGGTTTAAAACAAGATAATATTTGTGCTTCCTCTTTGGGTTTAGAAGTTTTTTTATTAGAGTGAATGAAATGGTAGCATTCTCTGGAGAAAATTTAACTTCTGTTCTTCCAGATGATATCATTAGAAAAAGAAAGCTGTTTGGAGTAAAGATCTTTGTAAACAAAGCCTCTGGGGGGAATTAGGCTGTATCGTCCCATTTGTGGTGGTCCCAGAGAATCAGGCCACCTTATGCTTAGTGGAGTAAATAATAAACACAAATGAAGCTGCACAGTATGAAATTTACATACCATGTAGTTTAGTCTCTGGGAATCAAGCAAACAAACCATTTCACCAAAGCAAACAATGAATGCAAATATTTTGCATGGGCTTTGCTTCTCTTAGCCCTGTGTTTGTTGATGGGATGAATACAGAAGAAAGCACTATAAGGTTGAAGTTATAATCCTTTATACACTCATGTTATATCAGTGCCCAGAACTTTCTTTCTTTCTTTCTTTCTTTTTTTTTTTTTTTGGTTTTCTGCAAAAATGTGACAAAGTTAAGAAAATTATGGGGAGTCTGGAGAGTCAATTTAGAAATGTCTGGTCACAGAACATGCAAGCATAGAATATTCTTTATTAGTCAAGTGTGGTTGGACACACAAAGAATTTGTCTCTGGTCCATAAGGTCTCATAAGGGATCGTGAGGCACTAAATTTACCATCAAATGTTGTAGGATAATATCCTGAGTCCTGAAGCTCTTGTTTTGATGGTCTATTTTATTATTGGCAAACCTTTTCAGCACCAACTGCCGAAACGGGAGTGTGCACATGTGTGGGGGAGTACCGAAAACCAGAAGAGCAGTTCCCTGGCACTCATGCATGTGCCGGGAAGCTGAGCTTCCAGTTTCCAGTGGGCGCATGCACATTGGTCACCTGGTCTTTCTGTTTCTGGTGCGTATGTCCATGCGAAGACCAGCTGGCCAGTGCGCATGTTTGAGCCAGAAACCGAAAGAGCAACATGCGATGGCTGGCATGCCCGGAGAGATGGCTCTGCATACCACTTCTGGCACACATGCCATAGGTTCTATTTTTAAAAAAATTATACTTGTCTTTTTAAACTGCTTGATTTTAGAATATGTATAATGTATAAGGTGGGACGCAGTGGCTCAGTGGCTAATACACTGAGCTTGTCAATCGAAAGGTCAGCAGTTCAGCAGTTTGAATCCCTAGTGCCGTGTAACGGGGTGGGCTTCTGCCGAGCTAGCAGTTTGAAAGCACGTAAAAAATGCAAGTAGAAAAAATAGGGTCCACCTTTGGTGTGAGGGTAACAGTGTTCCATGCACCTTTGGAATTTAGTCATGCCATCCACATGACCACAGAGATGTCTTCGGACAGCGCTGGCTCTTTGGCTTTGAAATGGAGATGAGCACCACCCCCCTAGAGTCGAGAACGACTAGGTCGTATGTATGAGGGGAACCCCTTTACCCCTTTACCTTATAATGCTTGCAGTTTAAAGACCTGGCCTTTTAACTATGACAGCTATTTGCAACTTGCACAAGCCATTCCCATAATCTTTCCAACCGAATTGATATCCTTCATCACCCCAGGCTAAAATGGAAGATTCCCCCCAGTTTTTCACTTGCAGTTGCAATAGCTTTCTCCATGTTTAAGTCAGGTAAGTTTAAAAAGCCCCTTGAATCATGCCATTAACATTGGATCTGAGCTTTCACACCCCTCCTTTAAGAAAATCTAAGGATCCATACAAGTGGCAATTACTAAGGTAGCACAGCATCAAATCCTGAAGGGTGTCAGAAATCCAAAGTACTATTTTGAATTGGAACCAAAAATAGACTGTGAACTGTGAAGATGACAAAGTACTGGACTAATGGATTCAGAATGTTCGTTCCCAATTATTAATCTGTCATATTCTAATACATCAACAGTTCTTAAAAGAAAGTCATATTTAATACATTGCAATAGTTCAAATACTACTGCTGTTCTGATAGTATGCATTGCAGTAATGTGTGCATTGATGCTTAGTTTAGAATTTGCAGGATGGATACCAAAGAAGAGAACATCAAAGAAGATGCCAGGATGGCAACAACTTTTCAAAACATTTATTAAGTAACTGTAAGTATTAAGTAACTTAATACTTAAGTAAGTATTATGTTCATGGTGCCAGAAAGATCTTCTTCAATCAGCTACAGTGAGCCTGTAATAGTATATGAGAAAGACCTTGAGAGATGGGATGAAGAAATGCTGCCTAGGAAAAAGATAAAAGAGGCTGAATAATGGGTGGTGAAAGAGACTCAGAGGGGAACCTCTCTAGCTTCTCAGGCTGCAAAGGAGGCGGTGGAAGATTTGTACTTTCAGACTTGCAAAGGCCTCTTAATGCAGCCTTACAATAAAATATAATTAGCTCATCTGATCATGTTTCCCGTCTAGTCTACCTGGGAAGGAAGACAGAACCTAAGCAGCAAGGCTGGTCCTCAGAGTTTCCTTCATAACAAAATCAGCTCCATGAAGCAGATCTTATACCCTTTACCCAGGTTGATTAACCAATGGGAATTAGTGTTTTAGTGAAAGGTGGGGGGATGAAGTACATAATTATATTATTGGGCACTCATACGTAGAAAGGAATAAAATAGCCCTGGCTGTTTGCCTAGAGGGCTCACAGCAATAAGTTACAAGCCAGTCTGGAAACAAAAGCTGTCAGTTATTAACTTATTAAGGTGAAGGCAGGGATTTTGTTATTTGCCAGCACCAGTGGTAACTAATTTACTTACTAAGATCACAAAGCGGAACTTGTTAGTTTGTGGATAGCGCTTTTTAGGGAGGTGCCACATTATGGAAGGAAAGCCAATTTGGAAGATAACTTGTTCAAGCAATCTTTTGAGTTTGTGAGGTAAAAAAAAAGAGAAATGGGTGAAGTACAGGACATATGGCTTATTCATAGATTCATTTATTTTTTAATCTAATTTTTATCACAAGCTACCCTGTTGCCAAAAAATAAAAAATGGGGTAGCATGTTTAAAAAGCACATACGAATATCCGCCTCTACAGAAATAGAGAGGAGAATCAATTTGACCCACACGAGTGTGATGAAATGTTCCTGATCTGTTTGCCAACACATTCATCTAGTTGATGTACCATACTGTTTTGTTGGATAAATCGCAATGTCTATGTGCTAAGTCACAAACCATAACATACAAGTCACAATGGTTCAGACTGCATGTATATCAAAACCAAGCAATACATATTATGATTTAACTAAATGGGAAATGCCCGTCAATGAGTGCTTTCAGCACTTTCTGATTTCATATGCTAAGATTTCATATGGTGGAATTAAATATATCTTAGATGGCATTAGCTTTTGTTTAAACACTTTCCAATGAAATTAGTAGGGTTGACACACAAAGATAAGGATGAAATAAGAAATGGAATCGATGAAATCTATAGAGCCTTTACAAATTATGCAAGAAGAAACAAACTCCCCAAAGAAGTATATATTAGATTCATGAAAAAAAAAAACAATGAAAGAAGAAATATATAGAAAAATGAGGGAAGAGACAGTCATGTATAAAGGAAGGGAAGTTCTAACATTAAAACAAGTACCAAGAAGGGCCAGGGATAGGAGAAGAGATTACAATTTCTTAACTAGACAATTAAATAAGCTCAAGATAAAATTCAGATGGTTTATACCAGAAGGGGTACTTATCTCATGGGAAGAAAGAAAATTTCGAATAGATACTATAGAAAAAGCTCAAGACTTTGTCGACCAACACCTAGGATATGAAGGAGAACAGGAAAGCAGAGAAAGTAAAGAAGAACAAAACACTAGTGACCAAGAGGTACATATGCTAAGATTCTAATTCAAACCTGGTGGAATTAAATATATCTTAGATGGCATTAGCTTTTATTTAAACACTTTCCAATGAAATTAGTAGGGTTGATGCATGATGATGGTGGTGGTGGTGGTGGTGGTGATGACAATGTTTTTGTATAACTCTGACAGTTATAAGACCAAAGCTTCAGACTGCAGCACTTACAAAGTCAATGACACCAATATGATGACATATGCATTTGTGAATGTGTCTTCATACAAACTGAATAAGTGCAAAATTGGAAGATGTGGAGAGACCTGGTTCATAGAAACACCAAGAGTTGAACTGAATGATCATCATCATCATCATCATCATCATCATCATCATCATCATCATCCTTCTTCTTCTTCTTCATGCAAATCTGTCCATTCCATATATGTCTTGTGATGTCTGAGCAAGTATGCAAATTCTGGCGTTTGCATAATGATGTCAATATACATGTATGGCCACACTTTTCCCTTCCCCTTCCCTATTTCTCCTTCTTTTTGCTTTTGTATATCTTTATGTATGTTATATCATAAATTAATAAAATTATTATAAACAGAAAAAAAAGAAGCTGCAACTTGTTTGCAGGGAGCTTTCCAGTAAACTCAAAATAAATTGGACTATATTTAATTATTGTATGGGGGGGGGAGATGAATATTAAAGCTAGGAATGAGATTCAGGTGCCTTTGGGAGGCAAAACATACTTTCCATTTTTAAAATCTCTGAATTCCTCCTAAATCGGCCCAAATTTCATCACTGAAATTTAGTTATTTTGGTCCTAGATTTTAGAACCATAATCTGAGTAATTTTTAAAGACTTTTTTGGTAGATTTTAAGGGTGGAAATGGGAGAAGATTTCAGGCTCCCAGACCCCACCCTAATGACAAAATAATTGCTGCCAAAACCTTGCCATTTTATTGACAAACAATGGCAGAAGGAGGGAAGATAGAGGCTACTTTTAGACTGTACATCTTAATTTGGTAAAGGTTTGATTTTATAATTCCTATATTACTGTCTTAAGGAAACAAAACAAAATTATTAGATAAACAGGATAATATGCTCATCAGTGCACATAATTGTAGTGCTGCCATCAAATACAAGCA
The DNA here is from genome assembly GCF_029215685.1 of Pituophis catenifer annectens. Lineage (NCBI taxonomy): Eukaryota > Metazoa > Chordata > Lepidosauria > Squamata > Colubridae > Pituophis > Pituophis catenifer. The sequence continues at coordinate 138,439,811 of NW_027256883.1, forward strand.
TATTGATTGTAGATATTACTGGTGATTAAGCATTAATAGTACAGACTAGAATTGTAAATACATACTCAGAATTGTTGTTGAACACTGCCAAATGGCTCTAGGAGAGCAAGTTACATAGCAAAGAGATTTTAAATAAATAAATCTATAAGGAAGCAAGCAAATAATCTGTAGGCTTCCAATAGGCAAAAAATATGTCAAGAATTATAAAGATTTGCTCTCAAAATGGATTCTGGATATTTTGACATACTGTGACTTAACTTTAGGCTTAAAGTTACAACGGCACTGAAAAAGTGATTTATGACCATTTTTCACACTTATGACTGGCACCATCCCCATGGTCATATGATTTACATTTGGATACTTGACAGCTGTCTCACATTTACGACAGTTGCAATGTTCCAAAGTTATGTGATCAACTTTTGCGACCTTCTGACAAGCAAAATCAATGAGAAAGCCAGATTCACTTAACAACCGTGTTACTAATTGAACAAATGCAGTGATTCACTTAACAATGTGGCAAGAAAAGTCGTAATATGGGGCAAAACTCACTTAACCAATTTCTCACTTAGCAACATAAATTTTGAGTTCAGTTGTGGTCATAAGTTGAGGACTATCTGTAATTAATTCATGTTGTAATGTAAATAAAGAGAAAGAACATAGAGTCCACATTCTTTCAAAGGTCATTTCTCATGTTGTTGAACACTGCCACATGGCTGTAATTTCTATAATTATTTAAAGATTCCTAAAAAAAGCCTGCTTTCATGGCAATTAGGGCTTTTTTTCCAACACTTTTGTTAAATTTCCAACAAAATTTATTATGTGTTAATGTTTATCTAATTATTTTTCACAAGTCAATTCCAAACACTGCCAAGTACTGTAAGGCCAATATCATTTGGATGCATGTTAACATACAAACATGCAGGTTCGTTTCTCTCGCTCTTTTTAAACCAGTCCATTTGTTGGTTGGCTAACTTTAATGCCAAGTTTTCCTTGCTTGCTTTTCTATGCTAATGCCACCCGATACCCTGCAGCTAAGAATATACAGATATATATATTTTATATTTGTCAGATCTTCAAAAGATTTTTTTCCACCTTCATGCTGTGTCTCAAGATAAAAACTAAGAACCAGTAACTCTTTTCTTTTCACATTTTCAAAGATTGCTCTGCTTGATCAGATCAGCTAAGGTTATATGCTCCAGTCAATTGTTCTGTGTCCAGTAATGGTCATCCAATTTTGAGGACACCGTAAGATCACAGAAGCTTATTGGTGAATGTGAGTATACAAAAGATACAGAGGAAAAAAGTTCTCTAGCTAAACACCATCCTAACATTTGTCATTGCATACAAAAGTCTTTCATTTCACAGAATTTGGAAAATGCTCATTAGCCATATTCATATTAGCATAATCTGCATTATAGTTACATAAACTTCACTGTAACTCAAACTTTCAAGTACAAATTTGACTGAACTGAAATGTTTGCCCAGGATTGAATTAGCTTCCTACTTTTTGAGGCTTAAAAGAACTATCGCCCAAAAGAATCCAAATGAGGTCACCTCTGAAAATGAGTTCCATTAAAGAACAACAACAAGGAGGCTTACTCCTTGAAAAAGTCTCCCTAGGGAGACTATCAGGCTGAGAAGATCCAATTTATGATCTTGGCAAATGTGGGACAAAGAATCTGGGCTATTAAATTATCAAAGCATGGCATTGAGAATTATATCAGGAAAATGGGGAAAATAAGGCTTTAAAATGGCTTTGGATCAAACATTATGGTAGTAACTGGCAGGGGAAGAGGAGTGGAAGCTAATATCTAGCCATTGTAGAGAGAAGAGGACTGATATGGCTTCCTTTAGGTTGCTACTTAACCAATCAAGGTGTTTCGATAGTGTTTCAAATATTTTGAACAGGTCTCTGGGGCACCATTAGGTACACTTTGTCAAGTCAAAGGTACTAGTCCCTCTGTACTTCCCCCATTTGCAATTTTGTGAGCTGTGATCATTCTTTGGAGGCAAAACAACTGTACATGATGAGTTGCACTCATACACATTTCAATTCTGCTATAGCATTGCTTTCAAGAAAAATTTCATCTTTTCACATGAGGACCCTCAGCGTGTCAAATAAGGTAAGCGCGTTTCTATCACTCATATAATTATTTACGCTCCAGAGATGACAAATATAGTAAAATTTGGAATGGGTGTAACTTTAATTGTTGTCTCTGAACATGTGGTTAGTTTTCCTATCTCCCAAAAGCTAGTAAAGTTTAATTCTTGCCAGCTCAAAGAAGAGAACAGGTTCTTTGGCTTGTCTGTTTTCAAGAGATTACTTCCCAGTTGCTTGATCCCTACATCTCTTCAAAAGTTCCCTCTTCCTTGCATTTGCCCTATTCATGGAATGTGGACAATCCTACCCAATTCTCTTTTGATACTGATTGAAAATGGGAAAAACAGTAGGAACAGGCAACAGCAGGCAATTTCTGTGCACTTCCTGAACTTGCTTAGTGTTTGATGACCGTAGCATATGCTTTTAGATATTGTTGAGCCACATGCCTAGGAGAGCAGGTATCAAGCTGTTTGTTTTCCGGTTCAGCAAGAGTTTGAATTCAGCTATTCAATTCTACTGTAGCTTTATTTCAAGGCAATCCAAATTTAGCAATCAGTGGAATTTCCATTCACATGAAAACATTTAAGCAACATAATTATTTTTTGTTATGATTGCATATATGATAAACTGATTAATATTCCTGGGATTATGTATCCGGGATGTTAATTCTACCTTGTTAGGCATGAAGAAAAGCCAGCAACTTGTCCAATGTAATATGGACTACAAGGATTGATGGAGGCTGGCAAAGAATTTGGGAAAAGAATTAATTTTATACTATTACTAGTTGATATTGAAGCTGTAATAGTACTGTATGTCACAAATGGCACTGCATTCTCTTATTATGATAAGACATGGTTAATTTTGATTAAAATTCATTGATCAAGCCAAAGTTAACAGAATAACAGAGTTGGAAAAGACCTAGTCATCTAGTCATCCAACCCCTCACTCAAGCAGGAGACCTACACTTTTCCTGACTGATGGCAGTTCAGTCTCTTCTTGAAAGCTTCCAATGATAAAGCTCCCACAACTTCTGAAGGCAAGCTGTTCCATTGGTTGATTGTTCTCACTGTCAGAAAATTTCTCCTTAGGAACAAAGCACTCATACTTATTTGACTAATTACAAGTTCATTTCACCCCCTTTTAAAAGCTGTTGTTGCGTTACAAAACTGACTAAAATAGAGTGCTTGGTGAATTACAGAAACTAACCAGGAGAAAACCTCAAATAAACCATATGTCCCAAGTGATTCTTCTCCCTAGGTAATAACAAGTAACATCAAAACATGGTTTCAAACTCTGGTTTGCCTTCTTAAAACAAACTGTTCATTGACTCTATTCACCTTGTTGCAGTAAGCCTAAAAAAAAAAAAAAACTTCTAACAAATCAATCATAAAATGACTTAGACCAAAATGTGAACTCAGCTTTCCTTAGCTCATTCAAAGACCATAAGATTTGCCATCAGATTTTTTTTTTCTAAACCACATGAAGCAAAACAATTCTTTTTTTGTCATCTATCCTTCTCCAATTTACATTTAATTCTCTCTAATAAGATAAAATAAAATAAAATAATTCAATTAATCACCTCTAATTAAATAAATAAATGCATGAAGAAAAGTCAATTAAAATGTATATTAGAGATTGCTGTTTGGAAAAATATGTGTATTGGGAGGTTACTTTATAAGATTTTCAAATTGGGTTATTTAAGTTTCAAAAATTTCACAAATTAATTTAGAAAGGAACTAAAGAATACTTACTGCTTGAACAAAAGTTACTACTATAGAAAACAAAAAGACAAACTCATACCTGAAAGTACCTGGAATCTTTAACAGCATTATTTGTATGCTTATTTGTACCCTATGACTATCATTAAGTGTTGTACCTTATGATTCTTGACAAATGTATCTTGTCTTTTTATGTACACTGAGAGCATGTGCACCAAAGACAAATTCCTTGTGTGTCCAATCACACTTGGCCAATAAAGAATTCTATTCTATTCTATTCTATTCTATTCTATTCTATTCTATTCTATTCTATTCTATTCTATTCTATTCTATTCTATTCTATTCTATTCTATTCTATCCTATCCTATCCTATCCTATCCTATCCTATCCTATCCTATTCTCATAGTTTCAATTAGTCTAAACTTCCCAAGAATCTTTATAAGGATAATTCTTACATTCCACTCCCTTTGTTTTCAATAAAAATATTGTGTATATTTGTATTACACACACACACACACTACAAAGCCTTTAGAATGCTGCATCCAGTTTTGGTCACCATTGTATAAAGAAGATGTTGAGACTTTGGAAAGAGTGCAGAGAAGAGCAGCAAAGATGATTGTGGGGCTGGAAGCTAAAATATATGAAGGATTGTAGGAATTGGGTATATCTAGTCTAGTGAAAAAAAGGACTAGGGGTGACATGATAGCAATGTTCCAATATTTGAGGGGCTGCCACAAAGAAGAGGGAGTCAACTTATTTTCCAAAGCACCAGAAGGCAAGACAAGAAACAATGGATGGAAACCAATCAAGGAGAGAAGCAACCTAGAACTAAGGAGAAACTTCCTAACAGTGAGAACAATTAACCAGTGGGATAGTTTACCCTCAGAAGTTGTGGGTGCTTCATCACTGGAGTTTTTTAAGAAGAGACTGGACAGTCACTTGTTTGAAATGGTATAGGGTCTCCTGCCTGAGCAGGGGGTTAGACTAGAAGGCCTCCAAGGTCTCTTCATCTCTATTCTGATTGATTGATTGATTTTGTCAGGTTCAGTTTCAGCCTATTTTCTCCCATCCACTTTTTTTCTAGTAAGGGCTAGCTGTACCAAAGAAATAGTAGCGTTCTTTATTTCTTTGTATATGTGGAGATATTGTCAGAACAGATGTATCAGATTTTGGCACAAATGTCTCACTAACATTTACAGTGCTGATAATGAAGCAGCGAGGGAAATATTACTTGCTCATCAACAAAAATGACTTTTTTAAAAAACAAAAAAAACCCAAGAAGAACAGGCAAATAGAAGCGATTAAACAATTGTGTTATTTAAGTTTTGCTTGAAATGCATTAAGGATATTTGCTCTGCTTATCTCTGCAGTAGTTTCACAGCATTTTCCTACAAAAGCCAGCTGGTGCATTTTGTACAGTATTGGGTAATTGTTTGCAAGAAAACATTTCCAGGCAAACCCCCTTGCTGAAAAAAAAAAAAGCTTATTACGCTCTTTCACATTTATGAACAGCGAAAGCCATCCTTTTTGCCCCTTCAGTAATATAGCATGTTTAAGTATTGGTTCAGCTGAACTGTTGAAATGTATTTCTATAGTCTTACAACACTCAAATCAATTGCCAGTTCAATCTCTTACAGAAATCTTAAGTGTCAGGGAAAAAAAAAAACATCAAACACCTCCCCCTCCTCACACACATTCTCTCTTTTTCTATAATACTTCATTATTCATGCCATGCTGTCCACCACTTCTACCGAAACTAGGCTTGGACATGTTGCCTTATATTTGATATGATATAGAGACCAGTATTAACAGTCTTGTCGTATTCACAGCTTTTCTTTTCAAATGTGGCCACTTGAAGAAGTGATCAATCAGGATCATATGCATATGATGGAACAAGTAGAGGCTACCTTTCCCGAAGGTGCTTTTTCAAAAGGCAACCGGATTTTGTTTTTCCTCGAAGATGTTTTGCTTCTGAAGAAGCTTCTTGGATGAGAAACGAAACGTCTTCAAGTAAAAACAAAGTCCAGTTGCCTTTTGAAAAGGGCCCTTTGGGACAACCATGACGGATGACTGAGAATTTCCATGGATATACAGCCCATCTCTTTTAAGCTAGCATTGGTTGTGTTCTCTTATCTCTCTGAAAACTGCATCTTGAGTAGGTTGGTAAATCCATATATCCTTTTCTTCTTGGACCGTAACCAGCTGTTCTGTCTGTGACAAGCCTATAGAAATGATAGCAAGCTTTATCCTTTCTATTTGAAACGATGTTGGCATACTTGTCTGAGCTGCAGGAGATGGGCAGCTGCAGTGCATTGTCTTCCAAAGCTCTCCTTAAAACTCTGTGCCACAAACTGGAGTGTGCATTTGTCTTGAATATTTGCCAATGACTGTGAAAGCTTATCAAATGTTCCATATCTGCATTTGGCAAGCAATTGGGTTCCTATCTTTGACATTGGGTCATTAACAAGTAATTATATGTAGTATTGAACAGTATCTAAGAGTAGATATGCGAGTAGTAGACATAAATTGTAATTGTTTAGCATGAGATTTAGCATATTTGATAATTAGTTTAAAGAGATCCTTGCAAAACAACTCTGCATGTTTTTTTTACTTAGATATAAGTTGTTCCAGGTGCCAGCAGCAAATCTCATGCTGTAGCTAATTTAATCAGGAAAAACTATGGCATAATTCTATAAGTAAAACTAAAATTAGGATTTACTCTCAAATAAAAATATATAATATAGGAGCTTGAGACTTTTTACAATATTATCTTTGAAGCATGTCCAAATCCAAAGAATTGGGAGATAACAAAAATATTGGAAAAACCCACACCAAACCTGAAATTAAAATGTTTCAAAAGTAAAATTTCACAATCTTTGAATAATGAAAATGGAAAATGTTATTGATAATATATGTCTGCAGTTATATCCTTGATTTTCTCCAGCCTCAAGAATGATTACATTTTAATGGGTCCTAGCTTTTGAGGAACTCTTCACCTTCAGGGTTCCATCACCTACCACCACTTCACATTTTGGCTTCAATCTTTTTATAATTCAATACGTAGTTAAAAATAAACTCTATATTTCCTAACATATGAGTTATCAGTCAGACCAGGAGCTTTATGCTTCACCATTGTAGCAAACAGCTGAGATGTAGCCAGCCTTTGTTTTTCTCACAACAATGGGGGGGGGGGGGGGGTGATACATCATTACTTTTTTTGCCCCAGTAAAATAGTTATAGTCTATTTTATGAATCTTTACCAATACTCAATCATTGCCTCTGCAATCAAAGTTCTGAGATGAAGACTAAACTTCAGACTTTATGGCTACAATATCTAGCTGCTGTTACTTCATCATCTTCACCAACCGTTCCCTTCATTGTAAATATTACCAAATCTTTCCATCTTTGTGCTTATGATAATCTTGCTGTGATTGTCATGCACAAAAACAAAGTTCCATGCATTTCTTTCCAACTGTTGCCATCAGTCCCAAGAGGAAGACTTCTGATCTCAAATATATATTAATCTTTAAAATCCAGTGAATCAATGTACGTATTTGAATCATTTCCCCCCATTTTTTTATACAGCAATCAAACATAACAAATTGTTGCTTCTTCTAGTTAAGATTTCCAGCATAAATCTTAAGTGCTTTTAAATGTTCTAGACAAGTTCTCTGATGTGATTTGCCAATGGTACATCATTTTATAAAAGTTTCTTTTAAGATTACAACATAGGGTAAATTTCAGTCCTGTCAACCACACATTTTTCCATCTCTATATTACAACTAAAATGTTTGGCCCATTTTATCATACATTTGTACAAGTTTCAATAAAAGTTCATACATTCTACTAACTATATGTTCGTTATTTGTACACAATTCTATTTCAAACTATTTCAAATTTCACAATTTCCTCTTGATTTTATTTTGTATTCCCCTTGAAGAAAATTTAGCATCTCACAATATTTTAACCATTTGTGTTTGCCTATGCTCTGGTTCTTGTGCTAAGAGCCACAAAAGTGTCTTCGGATACAACCTGAGCTTGTATCTCTTCCATATTTTCAAGTCGGCAAGTCTGACGTAATGATTTTTTAGAATCCACATTAACATTGCATTTATTGTACCATGCCACCCAAATTTCAAGTTCTTTCTAACTCCAAAAGCCTTCTGTTTCTCAGCAGGACTCATTCTTTCACCCAAATCAAACAGCAAGCTGCAAAATAATTTCAAATCAAGTAAACCCAATCCTCTTTTTTTTTTATTTGCCTCTTCTAACATGTTATATTTAATTCCTGTGTTTTGGTCCTTGCCACACAAATTTACACATATCCTTTTGCCATTGTTTAAGTAATACATCAGTTGTCAAAATAGGTATTGTCCAAAACCAAAACTTCATTCTAGGCAAGCTTCTTGTTATATTTTCTAACACTGTCAATATTTCAATATCCTATAGTCATTTTGGAATGGGCTCGCACACTTATGCACCATACACTTTCTGCGCCATTATGTTTCCTACCAAAACCAAATTATAGACTTTAACTCTCAGCTGTCAGATACTATTTTAGCAGCCTGTTAAGCAAAATAAGAGAAAAGAAAACCCCTGTGACTTTGTAAATTATTGTTGTGATATTGTTTGTTCTCCCTGCCCTGAAACTGATTTTAGCTTGCAGAGGTGATCTTTCTGAAGTGGTATGTTGGTCATGAAGCATTTCAACTTTTCTTCTTCTAACATTTTGACAGCCTAATTTTCCCTTTTATGTTTCATCTTCTAATGTTGTAATTCTATTGTGCTAGACTCTTTTAATGACTCCTGCAACCAACCGGGGCCTCAAAACAGATGATAATGGTCAACAGACACATCACTGGGGGAAATGAATTGTTAAGAAAGATTTATTCAGTGCAGTTTGCCTAAAGTCTCAGTCAATATGTTGCCAACATCTTCTATTCCTTTTGCCCTGAGAATTATAATCTGAGGCTTCATGTGCCATTTGCATGCTTCCTAAAAGACTCTGCAAATATTGCTTCTGGTTTGTAATGCTCAATAAAGGGGAAACATTTTTATAAAATGAAGAAGGAGTTACATGTTTGGTGTAACTGAGTTTGGTGCTGTTTCATTCCAAGTCTTGCACATTTTGGCACTAACTCTATATTTCGAGAGTGGGTTTCTAGCTTACAATTTAGAGATCGAATGTGATTCTTTGGTCTTCTAATTCTAAATGTGATGAGGTTGTGCACTCATGTTTTAGCTGTTTGATAACATTCAATAACACACTTAGCTAGGGACAGGAGGAAGAGAGAATATACATTCCTGGATTGCAGCAAGATAGAAATACATTAAACAAGCAAACAATAATTAAAGCAAAGGGGAATTAGGTGCATCCATATCAATAGATGGACGCAGTGGCTCAGTGGCTAAGACACTGAGCTTGTTGATCAAAAGTTTGGCAGTTCAGCGGTTCGAATCCCTAGTGCCATGTAATGGGGTGAGCTCCCGTTACTTGTCCCAGCTTCTGCCAATTTAGCAGTTTGAAAGCACGTAAAAAATGCAAGTAGAAAAATAGGGACCACCTTTGGTGGGAAGGTAACAGCATTCCGTGCGCCTTTGGCATTTAGTCATGCCGGCCATATGACCATGGAAATGTCTTCAGACAGTGCTGGCTCTTTGGCTTTGAAACGGAGATGAGCACCGTCCCCTAGAGTTGGGAACAACTAGCAGATATGTGCAAGGGGAACCTTTACCTTCACCTATATCAATAAAATATCTGTAATAAGAGAGATGTATGCCTTTTTGCTTCAGATAATGATACTTGGAGGTTTTTCTTTCTTCCCCCCCTCTTTTTAACATCCCCCACCCTTTATGCTTAGCATATGTGGCACTCAGGAGAGTATATTTTAGATGCAGAGTGTTTCTAAAGCAGCCCTTTGTGCAACATTGCTTGAAGTCTACCGCCTCAGAATTTAGGTCAGAATAACAGAGTTGGAAGGAATCTTGGAAGTCTTCTAGTTCAACTCCCTGCTCCAGCAGTAGATACTATACCATTCCAGACAAATGGCTGCCTAGTCTCTTCTTAAAAGTCTCCACTGATGGAGCACCCACAACTACTGAAGGGAAGAAATTCTACTGCTTAATCATTCTCATTGTTAGGAAATGTCTCCTTAGTTTTAGATTGCTTTTCTCCATTGGGATATCTCCAACCATGAGTCTTCCAAAAATGTGGGTAGTGGAAAAGAATTTGGGGAATTCAATTCAATTCAATTCAATTCAATTCAATTCAATTCAATTCAATTCAATTCAATTCATTAAATTTATATGCCGCCCCTCTCCGAAGCCTCGGGGCGGTTCACAATACTTTTTAAAAAATCATTATAAAAAAACATTGAAAAATTAAAAACATTAAAAACATTAAAAACTCATTCACACCATTCATGGCCGGATCTCGCCAGATCACAAGAGCGAGATCAACGGCCGCAGGCCTGCCGGAAAAGCCAGGTCTTCACCCCTTTTTGGAAGGCCAATAGGGTGGGGATGGTCCGGACCTCAGGAGGTAACTGGTTCCAGAGAGCTGGGGCAGCCACAGAGAAGGCCCTCCCCCACAGGCCCGCCAGCCGGCATTGTTTAATTCAATATATCTGACGATCAGGCTGCCTGTTTTTTTAAATCAAGTATGAAAGATTGAATGTTTCCATAACCTAGAATGTTCCGTGGAATGTTTCACAAAATCTCAAACATAACATTTCTGAATGATGCCATTAAGTTATCATTCATTAGCTGAAATGAAATCAAGGCCTATAAATGAATGTCTGAACCTTTATGAAAGGAAGGTTATTGTTAAACTATTGTTTAACAAGAGGCTATTGTTAAACCCCTTTGTATATTAAGGGGGCATGAGTGGGGAAGAAGACATACATTTCACAAAGTGATTGATAAACTCCTATAAAGCAACCAGAATCCATCAGCCAAGTAGGATTGCCTATTTCGGACTAAAAATAACTGAATATATAACTGTAAACACGTTAACTAAATTGCACATTGGATAGAAAGCAAAAAATAAGGAGCAACTGGCACAATAAGACATTTTGCAAACGGATGACATGAAAAGGAAATGAAATAAACCAGGAACCTTTGCGAGGATTTGCATGCATAATCTCCCAAATTCAATCCCCAGATAGGATTAGAAAATTCTGGTTTAAAATACTGGGAATCTGTCAGTGTCAAATAACGATATTGGTTTAGGAAGACTGATGGTCTAACTTAACATAGGACAGACTTGTCATTATTGTTTGAAATACCCAATCTGTACAAGCTGAGAAAAGCAGATGCATTTGTGTCCACTTTCATACACCAGTGCAGGCATACCAGGAAAAAAAAATGTTTGGGGATCCTGCCTAAAGAAACTGGTTTACTATGTTAATTAGTCTCCAGTGGGAAGTTTGTAAACCCAGTCGAGGAAGGGAAGTTAAATGTCAGTTCTCATGACAGCCTAAACAGATTATATTGGAAAATGGGTTATATTTAAACTAAGCATAACATTCTTAATTGACAGTGAACAGAACTGTTAGTAGGGAAGGTAAATAAAGAATAAACATATTTATTCATATGCCTCCTGAATTGCAGTGTGTTGACACATTCCAGGCACTGAAAACGAACCAAGCTTCAAAGAGCTCAGCTATTTGGTCATAATTTGAGGTTACTAATTAGGCGCCCTCTATGTTACATCCAGTTTAGTTTAGGAATTTAGATATTGGACTCAAACCAGGAAGAGTTGGGTTCAATTCCAACCTCATCCACAGAAGCTTATTGATGACTTTCGGCTAGTCTCTTTTTCAGCTCAGTCTGTCTCTTAGGGTGGCTGTTCTGCAGAAGAAGAAAGATATTGACGTTGAATGTAAGCTTCTCAGAATCAAAAAGTTGAATAGATTTTGTCACTAAATATCTTATTTCCTTTCCATCAACTTTCACCTTGGGTAATTTTTCATTGTGAAACATGAGTGTCTTCAGGCAGGAGGTTTTTTCTCCCCCAACCTTATGGAGAAGACAGCATTTGAACCCCGGAGTTTTTATGTGCAAAATATGCTTCTGGTGGCCTTTTACATATTTGGTGACCAAAGTCCTGCTAATGAGAATTTCTTCTCCTGCTAATCAGAAAGGGGACAGGCAATGGCTATTGGTGCCACACTAATGGTGTCACATCAAATCATGTTCCAGCATTTGATGTTGATCTTAAACTCAAATAACCTTAAAAAATACATAGGTCTTGCTCCTTTCTCTGTTCTTCTAGCTTTTCATTACTTGGAATATTATTAAATATTAGTAAATTTAACACCAATATCTTATCTTATAAAATAATTATGCACAGTATGCATAATTATTAGTTTGTGTCCACTTTGAACACACATACACATACACACATCACTCAAAACTTGACCTTTTTATGAAAGGATTATATAGCTCTTGCTTAAGGAATCAATATTTCCAGCTGGTCATTTAATTGGATTCATGTTGAAGATCTGGAAGAAATGAGAAAGATTCCTAAATCTGAGACTCTCATGTCTTGTTAGGCTCCTAAATTTATCAAAAAATTCTGCTCCTTCACTCGTTTTCTATCTCTTGGCAGATGGAGATACAAGAGGAGGAAAACCAAATGTCAAAAACTTGTGAGAATTAGTTTTTATTCATGCACACTTTTTCTGCTTTCATTTGATAAAATTAGGAAATAGTGTTAATGGCTTGAAAACTCAGGAAGAAAAAAAAAATGTCATGGAAACTTCCTTGCTAGAGAAGAGGGTTGGCAGAGTAAGATAGAATTACCTTTTATTTAAAAAAATGCTATGCAGATGGTGAAGCCACGGGAATCAAGATAAGATAAAGTTGCTCCAGAAGCATCATGATGTGGAAATCTTAGGAGAAATTAAGATGTTGTTGAAAATGTTTCACTTTTAAGACCCTCAGAGGACTTGTTCCATTGCTTGATATTCAACCCCAAACTTCCCAGAGCTTTTCCACTTGTGCTGCTTTTTAAAATAAACCAAAAATTCTGGAAACCAAATCCAGAAAGAAAATTATTAGATCTAGTCCTTCTGGACATGATCTTTGTAGTAATCTTGCTTTGCTGCCAGTTGATTTTTTTTTTCTGATTATGAATTTATGTAAATGCTCAAGTGGATCACATTTCATTCCTGAACTTAACATGGAAGTAATGTCTCAAACTGAAAATGCTTATATTTGATCTCACTGATGCATCCACTCTCCCTTAATAGAAATGGATTCAGATAAATTGAAAAAATGAGCTTTGGTTCCTTTTTAACAAACTCAAATAATCATTATCTTTAGAATTCTCTCTATTTGTGACTAGGCAGTGGGATGGAATGGGATGCAATCTGATGGGATAGGATAAGAGGAAATGAAGGAAGGAGAGAAGGAGGGAGGGAGGGAGGGAGGGAGGGAGGGAAGGAAGGAAGGAAGGAAGGAAGGAAGGAAGGAAGGAAGGAAGGAAGGAAGGAAGGAAGGAAGGAAGGATCTATATTAAGTCCCAAAGGTGCTTTTTCAGGAGGCAACTGGACTTTCTTATTTTTTCTTTGAAGATGTTTCACTTCTCATCCAAGAAGCATCTTCAGCTCTGACTGGATGGTGGGAAATGGAAGGATTCCATTCCCCACCACCCAGTCAGAGCTGAAGAAGTTTCTTGGATGAGAAGCGAAATGTCTTCAAAGAAAAACCAGAAAGTCCAGTTGTTCTTGAAAAAAGCACCTTTGGGACAACCATGACCTGGATGACTCAGAATCTCCATAGACAGATCTATATTAGATCTACAGGATCTAAAAAGGTGTTTTTTAGATGATGCCATAAAGCTCTTCTTCCAAGTGACTTATTGAGGTTGTTTGATATTTCACTACCATCTGATGAACAAAAGGAGACCTTTGTATACAAAGAAGCTCATGTCAGGCAGTCAATCAAGCCAGATCAATCCCACTGTGATGTTCATCAGCATAGAATGATGCACCTTCACGAGGTGCATTATCTCTTCATTATGTTCAGTTGCAATTGATCAACGTTACTCCTAACACATACAACACAACACTTACAGCAGTTTTAAAGAGCCTGCTTTTAACACTGAGGGAAAAGATTTAAAGAAATTGGCAGACATTACTTTTGAAATCTTTCTCAAACAGCTTCACTCAGCAGGCTAGCACCCTTCTCATTTTTCTTTTCCACAGACCACCTAGGGGCAATATTACTCTGTGGAATCCTTTATCATTTATTTTTTGAGAGACAAAAATAAAACCTCGATCAAGACAATGTACTTATTCTAGGAAGAGTTTCATAGTGTTTTTTTTTTAACAATACCAATAAGATTTCAGCCTCATTCAGTTTAAAAACCTGAAAGCTAAGTTAGATAGATTCACCAAGGTCTCAACTGGCTTGAAAGCTGCTGTTTTTGGATTTCCATACCTGATGTTTTGAAGGATTCAATGCATAACTCATGTAATGAAAATAACACAGAGAATGGAATGAGCATTATTATCATGCAGGAGACAAAGGCCGAACTATTGGAACTCGGGGCTTTTGATATGCAAAGTATGCTTTCTAATGGCCTTTGAATATTTTGTGACCAAAATCCCTCTGGTAAGAGCTTCTGCTCCTATTGCTCAGGATGGCACATCATGCTGTGTCACCATTGGCCAATGAGATGTACGTAAAAAGTTGAGAAACTGGAAATGCACCCCCAGTTGCTTCCTAGCAAGTGAGATTTAAAGCAAGCTGCATTGATTTGGGAGGTAGTGGAATCATCAAGACTAAATCTAATGGACCTGAGTCAAGAAAATCCAGATCATCACTTAGATGACAGCAAAAGAGATACAGAAAACTCTAACTCTGTTGCCATCTAGTATCTGTCCAATTTTTTTGCAGCCCATATCTAGTAGGCTTATAGCCATTGGCAGACCTATAAACTTCCTACTTCTAAAACTATCTAACTTCTTAGTAATCACCATGTGACTACAGTGTAAATAAATATTTTCTCAGTCCTGAAGCTCGCTGAAGACAAGTTCTTATACTGTCTTATGAAAAAGAGGAGAAAGGTTGATTATCTTAATCCTACTACCAACATTACCTGGTGTTCCAAAAAACAACCACTCCCAAAGACTTTTATGCTAGTGGATTTATAATATCTGCTAAAATGAATTCCACTTTATAAACAATAATACCCAATAGCATTGGCTAGTTTTCTTTCCCTTTCTCTGGTCAAATCTCTGCATACACTTTTTTTTTTTCTTTTGCATTTCTAAAAGATGCAAAGAATGGTCTATAGAATATGGTATATTTTTAAAGCACTTTATATAGAAAGTAGTACTTATGTTCTAAATAATGTATGCATCAAAAATACAAATGAAAAAATGAATGAATACTTATACATATACATGCTTTGTATCTTAAAAAGTATTAATTTTTATAAAGTAAGGAAAATATCAATAGTCCCTCAGAATGATGGTTACTTACAAATGGAAGTATAGCCTCTTTTATACAGGCCAAGACCTAGAATAATTCATCTCCAGGGAAATTCCTTCTAATTATTCCTTCCTACAAACAGTGCCAATGTCCTGGGAATAGTGTTATAGATTCTCAGGTGCATCCCTGAGGTCACCTTATGGTTGGATGCTTGTTTAACCCAAATAGGGACTCATACTGGATTAAAACTTGTTTACAGAGTGTTAGTCACCTGTAAAAAAAAATCTTGATCATTTTTATTCAGACTCCTAGAAGACCTTATTAGAGAAATTGGTGATCTGCAACTTCTCCCTGAAACTTCTGTTGTCCATGGGAAATGTTCAAGCAAGGACGATTATTTATTTATTTATAAAAAATTATTGGCCTCCCATTTTACCACAGGATAACTCTATTAAGAGTGATTCATGAATACTGAGAGGAAAAGAAGTTAAATCTAGTCACTAATCAGGTCAGGTCCTAGAGCAGTGTTGGCGAACCTTTTAGACACCGAGTGCCCAAACTGCGCACATGTGCATGCCCAAACGGAAAGGTGCACATGTGCGGATGCATGCGCATATGCACATATGCACACATGTGCAGCAGAGATCCAAAGCCTAGCTGGCTGGCGGGAGGCAGGGCATCCCAACACCGGCAGTGCAGCAAGAGGTAAGATCTTTTTCTTTCGTGAGCTTCTGTTTCATCGTTTGCAGGGAAACAGAAGCTCACGAAAGAAATGCCACAGAGATCTGTCCTGAGGCGATGGTGCGCATGCCATCAGAGAGGGCTCTGTGTCCCACCTCTGGCAAGTGTGCCATAGGTTTGCCATCACAGTCCTAGAGGCTGAGCTCAGTTTCACAGCCAGTTAAACATGTTCTTATCACATTGAGCTGCTCAAGTCTTATAAAGCGGCTTGCCTGAGACTTTAGAAAATGCTTTAACATTTTCCCCTTTGTTCTATTGGCAAGCAAATTTACTAAGACCCTTTGTCAGGAATGTATGTGCCCTTGTGCCAGAAGTAGTTGGTCTGCATGAACATTCTGTAGCAATCAAGTTAAGAAGTGTATTGCATTATTTTAAATAAGCTGTCCTGGTCATGCATATGATTTCCATTTTTTAAAAGTCCACTCTACACCCTGCACATGGAAAAAAAGGGTGTAATGATATGTGGGAATGACCCTGAGGGACAAAGGAAAGATATGCTGCCTAAGAAACAATCAGAGAAGAGAGGGAGGAGCCCCCTTAACAGTCAGAGAAAGAAATTTAGGAATGATCCACCTTAATTGATCAGGCTGTAAAAAGAGATGGTGTGAGATTTATACTTTCAGATTGGCAAGATTCTGTTCCTGTAGCTTAAAGTAGAACTAGCTCATCTGACCGTGTTCCCTGTCTAGATTACCGGGAAGGGCTGATAAAGGGGCAGGTCTTTGATTCAGGCTATGAGTTGCCCTCTTGATTTTTTGGTTGCCATCCATTTTCCTTTAGTCATAATAAATAAGGAGATGGGTGTGTGAGTGTGTATGTATATGGTTTTGTGAATTATTTGTGCCACTGTAAAATTCATTGAAAGTTAATGGTGCATATTGTTTCTCAGAGGAATATATGAGATTTATTTTACATATTGAGTTTCAGTGAACTTCAGTCTTCATAGGGAAATTTTCCAATGTGGTAATTATTTGTAGGACTGCTAAAAAAAAAAAATATTTACATATTTATTTGCTTGGATTTATATGACATATCAGTCATGTGCAACTCTAAGCAGTTATTCTCCCATTGGGTAGAAAGAATAAAAGCAATAAAACATTTAAACAACAATTACATAAAACCACCAAGGAACAATAAACAGGAAACAAACCAACATTTCCATAGCCAAAGAAAATATATTCTGATCCCAAAGCCAAAAATGAAAAAAATAAGAACAGTTTTTCAAGATCCGAAGAACATTTGTTCTACTATATTTTCTACTATATTTTCCCTGATGTTAATGGTCCTTAGTAATAGGGTCTTTCCCCCTGCCCCAGGGCTTGAAAGGTGGGCAGATACTATCTCAGTGACAACCTGATTCTGAACAGTATTATATAGAATGGATTTCTAGTTCAACAATCTGTGGTTTTCCAGGCGCTGCTGAACTACTTCTATCAAATTCTCTAATCACTGACTTTCATATCTGAAAATCCTGCTCTGTGGAATTCTCCCAACAGGCAGAACCAATTGGGATCACAAGATTACTGGCACATAACACATCATTTCTGAGGTACATTGGAGTTTTCCAATCCTGCTCTGTCTGAAGACCTATTAGAAGATCATATTATATTTGGGGCCTACGCCTACCCGAAGGCTGTTATGTTCGTTTCCTAAGATGGTTTAAAATTGTTTGAAAATCATGGGATCCAGCTTATATAAATTGCTGAGAGACAAGTGTTTTTCCTCCACAATTCAAACTCATACTTTCCTGAGAATGAACAGATTCAAAGTGATTGCCAGCAAATAAATAGAGTTCTATAGCATTTACGGAGTGAAAACAAAGTCATTTCCTAAAATTCCTCTTTTGTATGAATGTCATAAACGTAACAACAAAAAGTCAGCAGCAGTGGAAAACACAACCACTTCGCCCCCTCCTCTTTTCTAAATGATATTTCATTTTAAGTGGCAGATATGGCTGCTTAGAATAGCAACTCTCCGGGGAGATGTTTTTAGCTTAATAGCAGAGTGGATTTTCAAGTGCAAAATTATTATTTTTAATAGGAATAGTGGTTCCTATATAATCACCGACGAGTCTTTCTCTTTCATTTTGAGGAGCTCATTTCTTCATCTCATTGCTAAGAATGATACTCTTGTCAAGAGAGCTAAAGACTAGCCAATGTGTTGTCCCTAGCAATTTGGAAAGTCTTGATTATATTAATTGACCATAGTACATCAAGAAAAGCCAGATAAGTATCAATCATCTTACTTTTCATGTCTCTGCCTGCTCTCTCTGCTTCTGAGTTAGCAGTTAGCTTTTCTTTCATTCTTTTTGGAGAAGCAACATCTTGACATTCTGTGGTTCTAGGGAACAGATGCATGATTGCCACTCTTGAGACCAATGCTCTTCACATTACCTTTGTTACATATTCTCCTTAGCAATGTAGTATTCTGGTTTATCCTTTTCTTGTATCATCATTGGGAAAAGCAATCCCAATTCTTCAGTGGGGATGGGTGGGTTAGGGAATTAAATCTGTTTTACATATTATTTGGATTGCAACAAATGTTGGTATTTCTGAAAATAAATGAATGGACCTTGTAACTTCACATTCTTATAGATAGCCAAGAGACAGATGAACCAGGCAGAGGTGGTAGATAGGTAGTTTTGATAGACTGCAAACGAGAATAACTTGTTAGACTATCACTAGGGATCCAGATTAAAGTTCATACTGTGTAATTGAGTCTAAATGACTAACTTTAAGACAATTGTTCTTTCCCAGTCCAATCTCAAACCACGAGGTTATTATGGAGATTAAATGAAGGGAAATCCCCATGTAAGTCATTTTGAGCTCCTGGACAAAAGGGGATTATTGTTATCATTATCCATGCAGAATAATATTGATGTGGTTAAAAATAGGACTATATTCTACCATCATGATAATGATAATGTATTGGGAAAAGGGAGGAAAGATCAAATTAGTAACTATAATAACCCTAAAATTCAATTTTCACTTGTATTTACTTTTGTTCAGTTGAATTTACCCTAAAATTCACCAGTCAACTTGAACAGAAGAACCAATAGAAATTTAATGGGAGTGGGGAGGATAGGCACAAGGAAAGCACTTCTTATATTTATTAGAAAAAACATGGAGACTTAGGAACGTGGTCTCACAATGCACAGAGGATACGCTCTCTGTTTTCCCCAGAAAATAACAAGACTTATGGATCATGAAAGATCAGGTCCAGGAGACAAGATGAAGGAGCGGGAGGCAGAAGACCCTGAAGACAAAATTTGTACATGTAACACACTACAGGAGGTGAGATACTCCTGGGCAGGCCAGATGCAATTCCTGAGGAAGATCATAGAAAGAAAATAAATACCAGAGGACATGAAGAGGAAGACAAGTGGAACCATGTTTTCCTATCACAGTAGGATCGCTGGATATCTTCTTTCATAATATCTTCTTGATATAGAATTGCCATGGATTTGCCTTTCCTCCTTGAATAGTTGACTTTCCAAATTATATCTGTTCTCCTGCTTGCAGTTGTCTTTGTGTGTATGTGTGTGAGAGAGAAAAAAAGATGAGGCTATTAAGCAAATGACTGATAGTTTGAAAGGTTAGCAGTAATGCGGGTTGATTACTTTTGACAATGTATATGGGGAAACAAAAGTGAAATTAACAATAGCTAATCACGTTTCAGTTTGCTTCTATTCATTTTTCCTTCTGGAAAGTTTCCCTGATGTGATCAAAAGGCTCTTTGTTTTTATTAGAACGATTGCATCTCAGGAAATTTATATGTATCTCTGTCATTGTTGTGTAAATTAAAATTGTGAATCTTCTTTCACACCTGGCATTTGGCCTAGTGACTGTAATGGGTAGAAGTAATAACCTTGATGAACAGGAGGAAGAGATGCAACTAAGACAACTTGTAGATAAAAGGAATCTGAGTCCAGGGGAAAAGTGTAATTTGAGAAAACATCTCAGACATGACCCTCTCATGATAATATAGGAAGGGAAAGGGGAAGCCTATGCAGGCTTGCAAACTTCTGAACAAGTAACCTTACATATAATAAAAGTAGTACTAGCATTCATGACTTTCGCTTCCTAGTCTGGTCTACCTTGAAGCATTGGCAATGACCATGTGGCCAAATCCTTGCTATTTTTGTGTAAACAAAGCAGAAATAGCTTCCAATTAACTTTTCATGGACATTTCAGACTAATCCTGGAATTTTCCAGGGATGTTACACTCTTGCTCAGGGTTTCAAGGTCAAACAAGGTCACCTGGGTGTCGACCCTACAATTATCACAGTATTTATTTTCAACATTTATTCAAATCATTGTATAGAAGAAGATTCCAATTTTCCTGTGTTATCTTATAGTTTAGGAGTCGGAATCAATAACAGGAACCGATAACAACAGGAATCAATCAATGTGCAATAAACATCATTTAGTACTTAGGTGTGGTTATGCAGATTGCAACTGTTGTGCACAATAAGAGAATCAACAGCTCTTTCTGAGACTGCATGGCATTTCTTTTTCTCAGCTCACAGCATATTAAAAGGGGTCTTGCTGCTATGACTTCAAAAGTATATTAATGTAATCAAAAAAAGTTGATTGTCCAGAAGGAAGATAACAAAGGCATCAATGCTATATAATGTTGTGAAATTTCCTGCTATACTAAGCAAATGGGGTAATGGTATGTGGGAATAACCTTGGGAGACCTGGTGAAGAGATGTTGCCTAGGGAACAGTCACTTAAGAGAGACCATAGCTTGCAGATATAGAATGGACAGAACAAGAGATTCAGGATGGATCCTCCCTAAGTTATCAGGCTGTAAAAGTGATGGAGGGAGAATTGTAATTTCAAACTTGCAAGATTGATTTCAGCCTTACCAGATAGGCCAGACAGGAAACATGATCAGATAAGCTAATTCTACTTTATTGTAAAGTTTCATTAATAAAATCTTGCAAGTCTGAAATCTTACAATTACAAGGGTGGGGGGAAATCAGATTTTCAGAAAAGTAGCTGCTTTCTTCCTCAGACTATCTAGCTTATACTGTTTTGAAATCCTTATTTACAATACTTACAATACTAGACAACACAGTATCAACAGTAGAGACTTATAATTTTTAAGTTCTATCATATCTCAAGGCCTAAAATAGACACCTAACATCAAAAATGTCATCAAAAAAGCCCAACAAAGAATGTTCTTTCTGCACCAACTCAGGAAGCTCAAACTGCCCAGGGAGCTGCTGATACAGTTCTACAGAGGAATTATTGAGTCTGTCATCTGCACCTCTATAACTGTCTGGTTTGGTTCTGCAACCCAACAAGACAGACACAGACTTCAGAGGATAATTAGAACTGCAGAAAAACAATTACTACCAACCTGCCTTCCATTGAGGTCCTGTATACTGCACGAGTCAAAAAGAAGGCTGTAAAAATATTTACAGACCTCTCACATCCTGGGCATAAACTGTTTCAACTCCTACCCTCAAAACGATGCTATAGAGCACTGCATACCAGAACAACTAGACACAAGAACAGTTTTTCCCCGAACATCATCACTCTGCTAAACAAATAATTCCTTCAACACTGTCAAACTATTCACTAAGGCTGCATTACTATTACTATAAGTCTTCTCATCGTTCCTATCACCCATCTCCTCCCACTTATGACTCCATGACTAACTTTGTTGCTTGTATTTTTATGATTTGTATTGATATTGTTTCCTAGTATGATTTCATTGCTTATTTGTACCCTATGACTATCATTAAGTGTTGTACTTTATG
This sequence comes from Pituophis catenifer annectens, assembly GCF_029215685.1. Taxonomy (NCBI): domain Eukaryota; kingdom Metazoa; phylum Chordata; class Lepidosauria; order Squamata; family Colubridae; genus Pituophis; species Pituophis catenifer. The sequence goes on from NW_027256883.1 coordinate 138,461,583, forward strand.
ATTCTTGATGAATGTATCTTGTGTTTTTATGTAGACAGAGAGCATATGCAACAAAGACAAATTCCTTGTGTGTCCAATCACACTTGGCCAATAAATAATTCTGTTCTGTTCTGTTCTGTTCTGTTCTGTTCTATACATGATTGTTGCCCAATAACTGATCCAGCTTTTTTAAAAATTCCATTCAATTTTGTCTGATTCTGTGAAACTGCATAGACAAGTCCCTGCAGTTTTCTTGGTGAGGTTTCTTTCTTTCAGAAGTGGTTTGCCATTGCGTCCTTCCTAGGGTGAGAGAAAGTGACTGGCCCAAGATCACCCAGCTGGCTTTGTGCCTAAGGTGAGGATAGAACTCTTGGTCTCCTAATTTATAGCCTGATGGATTAACAACCACACCAAACTGGCTATCCATAACTAATCGAGCTTAAACATCTTTTTTCTTTCTTTAATTTCCAACAGTAGGTGATAGTGAGGGTAAAAGGGAACAAATTCTTATATGCTTTGGGATCAAGTAAGTTCTTTTGGGGCTGAGAAAGCTTGCAGTTTTTCTTTACCAGTTCTAATTAAGTTTGAAATTGGGGAAAAAATTGTTGTGGAATGATTTCAAAGAAGAAGAGATGGGATGCAGTGGGCTTCAACTCAAGTAAAGCAAGAAAAGAGAGCTTGGGGTAGTTGGGCCTTCCAATGGCAAGGTTTTCCCATTGGTGGTCCTGTATGGTGTGGCACTGATCCAGATGGATTGAGTGCACAATTTGGGAGCCCTCTTGGACTCCTGGCTCTTGCTAGAAAAGTAGGTGGCAGCTGTATCCAGGAGTACCTTTGTACACTTAGGGTTATGCACCAATTGCCCCCATTCCTGGATAGGGAGGCTTTGCTCACATCCACTCATGCCCTTGTGTCCTCTTGTCTGGATTATTGCAACATGCTCTACATGTTGTCTGGATTATTGCAACATGCTCTACATGGGGCTGCCCTTGAAGACCATTTGGAAACTTCAAACCAGTGCAAAATACAGCTGCATAGGTAGTAAATGGTGCCCAATATTGTAATACTACTGCTAAATGAGCTACATTGGCTAACAGCGTGCTTCTGGGTAGAATTCAAATTGCTCGTTATTATCTTTAAAGCCCTTCATGATTTGGCAATGGACTATCTAATGGACCATCTCCTTCCAGTCATTTTTACCCAATGTGGTCCAGCAAGTTGAGAAGTTATGAGTCCTGAAGCCAAGAAATGTTGGCCAGCAGGGACAAAAAGATTTGCTTTCTTTGCCATAGTGCCTGCCTTCTGGAACATTCTTCCTTCAATGACCAGAATGACCCCAACCTGTTCGCTTTTCATAAGGCCATGAAGACCTGGTTACGCGGAGGGCAGAATGTATGACAAAAGTCACTTCGCTAATGCAGTTGTATGTCTGAATCATGTAAAAAAGGGGAAGCTTCAGTCATGTAACTGCAACTTTTATTTTTTGAGCCACCCACCCCACCCCTCTGAAAATACCCCTGGCTTTATATTATGCTTATGATGATCTGGCTAAAATGTATCCAAACTGATTTATACCATTCTCCTTATTGGTTGGGAACCCAGCATGTGGCACAGTATAAATAAAGATGGTTTACATATTTTCTCTCTCTTAATGAAAAGGCATTATGTGAAATCCTCAATTGATCAAAAACGTAATGGATAGCAGGAGGCTAATATCTCTCTGGGGACATCACTGAATAGGGAAGCTTGTGATTTGCATTTTATGAGGAATAAATTGTAAAGCGCATAAATTAATGAATAAAAGGAAAGGAAGTGTGTGTGTGTGTGTATATATATATACATACATACACATATACAAATACATATACATATACATATACACATACACATACACATACACATACACATACACATACACATGGTATATATACACACACACAGAGACATTCTGTGCCTTAAAAATTAAGGGCATAGCCATATTCATCATATAAGATACTCTTGCCTTGTGCCTACATTGCTTGCCTCTAATCTGGTTTAAGAAAATGTTGTCTGGATCGAGACATTTTAGGTATTTTGTCCAGTCTTTCATCCTTCCACTGGAGAATTCTCTTGCCACGATACCTTCCTATTTTCCCTTTCAATTTCCTTCCCATGGGTGGTCCTGATGAAAAAACATATACTTTTATAAATAGATGTATAAGTGTATCTATCTGCATTTGGGTATGCATATATACAAATGCAAATTGGGTAGAATTTATATATACAAAGTTAAAGCATCAACATGCAAGTACAAATGCACCTTTAAAATAGTCTTTCCTTATTCCTTTGATCCCTACTTTCCTATGCAGGTAGTCCTTGATGTACAATAGTTCATTTAGTGACCATTTAAAGTTACAATGGAACTGAAAAATGTGACTTGTGACCATTTTTCACACCTATAACCATTGTAGCATCCCCATGGTCACGTGATTTACAGACGTTTGACAATTGACTTGCACTTATGTACAAAGGTCATGTGATTTTGTGACCATCTGACAAAGTCAATGGGGTAACCAGATTCACTTAACAACCATGTTATTATTTTAATAACTGCAGTGATTCACTTAACAAATGTGGTAAGGAAAGTCGTAAAATGGGAGAAAACTCACTTAACCAATTTTTCACTTAAGAACATAAATTTTGGGCTCAATTGTGGTTGTAAGTTGAGGACTACCTGTATTAGATTTTCCCTTTCCATCAGTACTAGAGCCATAGTGGCACAGTGGTTAGAATGCATTACTGCAGGGTACTTCTGCCTCCTGCTTGTTGCCAGTAATTCAGCAGTTTGATTCTCATCGGGTTAAGGTTGACTCAGACTTCCATCCTTCCGAGATCAGTAAAATGAGGACCCAGATTGTTGGGGGGAATATGTTGACTCAATAAACCACTTAGAGAGGGCTGTAAAGCACTGTGAAGTGGTATATAAGTCTAAGTGCTATTGCTACTACAATAGCACAATAGTTATCATTCTTGCCCTGTAAAAACAAGGTAGTTGGTTCAAATCCTGACAGATTTTTGTTTGCTTTTGGGATATTCTTATTTTTCCTCTGCCTTTTCTTTTTCAGAAAACCCTCTTGCTGCATCATTTCACCATTTCCCCCCCAATCATGTGATTCATTTTTTCCATTTTTCAATCATTTGAGGCAGAAGATTTATCTTTCCAAGTCCATTAGAGTTGGAAAAAATTAATTATGCTTCCCTTCCCTTTCATAATCAAAGGAATCTCTCACAAAGGATTTCTTCCCACTACGCTTTTCAGTAATAGTATCCTTGAACAATTGGTGGACAATTTTTCCTTCCTCTGGAGAGTATTGGAGAAGTCACCTGTTCAATTCATTTTCCCACAAAGGTGGTAGAGAGTTTCAGAACAAATTCTAGGAGAAAGATGAGTAGAGATTTCTGCTCCCTCCCCACATACACTGGGAGCGATGGCAGTGGTTAAACATTTTTTTCTTCTTCCAGTACATTTAATTAATTCATTCACAGCTTTCAGAAATGATCCCGTACAATCTAGTCAAATGTTTTGCTTATTGATTACATTGATGTATTCTGCTGCAAGCGGTAGAATTTGAATGTTTGTAGAGATTCTCAGTCATCCAGGTCATGGTTGTCCCAAAGGTGCTTTTTCAGGAGGCAACTGGACTTTTTTGTTTTTTCTTTTGAAGACATTTCACTTCTCATCCAAGAAGCTTCTTCCGCTCTGACTGGATGGTGGGGAATGGAAAGATTTATATAGAATTTGAATGCAGCTCTAGGACAATGTTGTTGCAGTGAGCAAAATGCAGACAAGGTTCACATCCCAGGAATGGGCCCACTGGAAGTGCCGAATTTCTGGATCCTTCACTCATCTTTCTCCCCACTTTTGTTTCCAGGTTACTTCAACTTTCCCCTTGTCACTGAGCAATAGCTATAGCAAACGGAAGATGCAAGTGAGCAAAATTTATTTTCTAGCAGTTGTAACACTATTATCCTCTGCTGTATCCTAAATTTTGGATTAATTTTTAAATCTTCAATATGCTTTGATAGAAATTCAGACAGGGAGGATGGCCCTCTGCTATGCATTCTTAACCATATAAAAATATGATTATTACAGAAATGCAGGGGAAAAAAGCAAGTAAGCAGACCTACAAACCAGAGGTGGGTTTCAGCAGGTTCTGACCAGTCCTGGAGAACCGGTAGCGGAAATTCTGAGTAGTTCAGAGAACCAGTAAATACCACCTCTGACTGGCCCTGCCCCATCTATTCTCTGCCTCCCGAGTCCCAGCTGATCGGGAGGAAATGGATATTTTGCAGTAACCTTCCTCTGGAGTGGGGTAGGAATGGAAATTTTACAGTATCCTTCCCCTGCCATGCCCATCAAGACACGCCCACCAAGACACACCCACAGAACTGGTAGTAAAAAAAATTTGAATCCCACCACTGCTACAAATGCACCCTCTGCTATCTGTATTGTTAAGGTTTAAAATTTCTTGTGCTGCAGAAATTCAGGCAGATTTGTCCCATCTCTTTATTGTAATTGTACCCTAATTCATTTGTTTGAGAAAAATTGAAAAGGGGTGCAGAAAGATGCCATCAAGTCTGGCTCCTGCATTTGGCTTTCTCTGCTTCAGTGTTGAAGCTAAATTAAAGTATTTAATTCCAGCAGCACCTTTTAAAAATGCCAGCCTGCCTTATTATCACCCAGCTATTGATACTCTTTGGAACTGCCTCAAAGCCAAATCTACACTTTCTGCTTTCCAGATGGAAAATTGGAAAAGCTCACTTAGCTGGTGATAAAAGTGGCAAGTCTTCCACTCATAAGTGAATCTTGACTGAGCCCTAAAAGGAAAAGCTTATTTTATAGGCATTAGTATTAGAAGCACGACTGCAGCATTTCTGTTTTTTAGCAGATGTTTATTGAGTTAACAGGTAAAGACTAAGAAGTAAGGCTGCACCTCTCTATAAACCAGGTGTGTACAATCTGTGATCCTCACACAACCCTGGACAACTAGTAATGTGGCTCCACAAGATTGTAAGCTATTATTATATTATTTTATTTTATGAAACTAAACTATATATTTTATATGCAGCCCAGGACAATTCTTCTTCAGTCAAATACGGACCAAGCAAGCCAAAACATTGGATGCCCATGCTATAAACTCTAAGCCCAAACAGATCGCACTTTTGACTTTCCTGCCATTCTTTTCACATATGACTGTATCTGGAGATAAATTCAGCAGGCGGTGTTTCCCTAAATCTACACTTTCATATTGGGGAAAAGCTACATTTCTTTCCAGAGAAAGAGTTCTAAGGTATTATGAGTAATTCAATTCAGCGGTGAAATCCACTTACCTTTGCTACTGGTTCAGGAACGGGAGCACACAGGAGCGTGCATGTGCCTCTTCTGCGCAAGCGCAGAGGGTAAAAAATGGGACATGACATCCCGGTGGGAGGGCGGAGCCTTCTGCCACTGACGCTACCTGTTCACCCGAGCCAGATAGATCCAGATGGATTTCACCGCTGATTCAATTAGTATATTGCATTAAACTAAAAGCCAGTCTCATACTAAAAAAAGTTAAATAACATCAACGTTATATGAAACCAATATGTTTTATTCCAGTGATAAAGATTAATAAAAGCATGAAATAGAAGGGGAAATTTTTTAAAATGATTGTAACAGTATATTAACTTTAAAGAGATACTGAATAAAACAAAAATGCAACTTAATGTCGTTGCAAATACTACTACCGGTACTATGGAAAAAGTGCCAAACTGGTTTATCAGTTAATATTTCCATATCCTGCTGAATAATTCATAATGAAAAAAGTTCTTAACATCTAAGTACTAAGTTAATTACCAGATTAATTAACCTTTCAATGATGTCAAGTATTTCTCTTTTCCTCTTTTTATTACATAGGTAATAAAAGTTTAAGTGCATGTTGGTTTGAAAATTGTTAATTTAAGAATACAACAAATTGTGAAGAGAACTTCCTAAATTATAAAATTCCTTTATGTATGTATGCATGCATGCATGTGTGTGTGTGTGTGTATACATATATACATACCCACACACACACATAAATCTGAAATCTCTTCTTTTGTCACAAGACATGGGAAAGATAAAGTCCTATTTTTTTACAGTATGCTATTACTTTAATAATGAATATTAATAAAAATCCAGGATTTAAAGTTTAACTTTCTCAAAAAAAATAAAAATAAAAATAAATGCCAGCCTTCATAGTTATCTGGCCCAGATCATTAGTGCATTCTTTCACCCATCTGTAAACAGATTGGTCTCATTTTCTCTGATTTTAACACTGACGGTTCCAATCCATCATTTTTTCCAGTCTATGCTTCTCAATGATTGACTTTCTAGCTCTAGCAAAAGAGGGGGGGGGGGGTGTTCCTTCAGATGCTTCAGATTTCAGCATAAGGATGTCTGAGGATCCGGCCAGCTGTTAATAAATCCAATCTATGGATTTATTCTTTTAAAATATTCTTTTAAAATATTCATCTAACTCAACTCATGCCTTATTTTGCTTTAGTCATATGTTCTACCTGGAAAACATCTTAGGTTCAATCTTCTGTATTTCCAGGTAGATCCATAAGAAGAAAAAAATCTGCATGAAACCTCAAGAACATTTTACTAGTGTACATAATGCATTTACAGTCTTATAAACCCATCAAGAAACACATTTGTGTATTAGTCAAAAAGCACATTTACATGCATCTGTAGATGCCATGTTCTGTCAAATGCTCTCCATCCTTCATCATTGGCATGCAGCCAGGTGTTGCTAGAAGTAATATTTCAGTTTTAGATCCCCTTACTGCTGGTCTTTTTTGTTAAAAAAATAAAGTATTTCACTGTTGAGAGTAATTGCTGCATCATTTTATAGTATATTATACTGTAAGCTACTGGGATTCAGATGTAGTTGCCAAAATTTAAGTAAAATAAAATATAGATGAATGCAGAGACAAATACATATTTTTGACAATGTAGACTTTGGGGATATAAAGCATGCTTGGGCTTACACATTAAGGATGTGTTTGGACTTACACATTAAGGATGCTAATGAAACAGAATTAAATCTAGGAGGTATATCTTCTTAAAAAATGTTAGGTACAACTTTCTTAAAAAAACCCCTATAAACTGAAATGCAGATGATATATTTTGAATGTAAAATTACTTGATTTAAATGTATGGTATGAAAGGAAGGAGAATTATTTCTTTCCCATATACAGGTAGTCCTTGGGTTATGACCATTCAACCATTATGACCATTAACAACCATTCAAAGTTATGACAGGGCTGAATGAATGGATGGAACCTCAAAGTTTTGATTTTTGCAGCATCTCTGCTGTCTCATAATTGTAATGCTTTCAATTATGACATCACAGTGGGATGCAGTCACATGATCACAATTTCCCACATTCTCTGTCAGATTCCCACAAGCAAAGTCCATGGAAATCCTGCAGAAAATTGGAGGTGGCAGTCAAGTGAGATCCTTGCTTATAATGCTTAACAACCCATAGTCCTTATTTAACAAAAGCAAGACTGCAGAATTGGTTTCGCTAAGTGGCATGGTGAAATGACATTGCACTTTACAGGTACATTCCTTAGTGATGGCAATTCTGGTCCCAGTTGCTATAAATACTGATACTTCCATGTCAGAAGCACCGAAGTGCTTCTGGGGTGAAAGGATTTACCAGTGACATCACTGTTGCCTGGAAGTTGCCCACTGAATTGGTACCTATTTATCTACTTGCGGTTGCCCACTTTCAAACTGCAGGGTTGGCAGGAGCTGGAGCATATGAGAGGACCACATCCTGCTCCACAGAATCCATATGAAGCCATAGTCTAAATAAAATGGATTCAAAAGTGGCTGACAAACAGCACTCAATGTGGAATCCTTAATGGAATTATATTTATATGGAGGGAAATAAGCAATAGGGCCCTAGGCCCAGTACTCTTCAATATCTTCATAAACTATTTGGATGAGGGGATAGAAGTGGAATTCATCAAATTTGCAGATTACACCAAGCTGGAGCCAGAAGATAGGCTCAAGATCCAGATGGAGATTTGAAGAAGAGACTTAAACACTGATGCTATTTAACAAAGTGAAATTCAATGTAGAGAAAAATAAAGTTTTACATTTAGGCAAGAAAATTCAAATGTACAGGTACAGATTAGGTGAAATGTGGCTCAATAGTAGTAACTGTGGGAGAGGGATCTTGGAGTCCTAGTAAACAATCACTTAAATATGAGTCAACAGTATGCTGCAGCTGCCAAAAAAAGGCAATGCAATCCTAGGCTGCATCAACAGATGACAAAATCAAGATCACATGACCAATTTATAAGGCCTTGGTAAGAGCACACTTGGCATACTACATTCAGTTTTGGTCACCAGAATATTAAAAAAGATGTTGAGACTCTGGAAAGTCAGAGTGCAGAGAAGAAGAACAAAGATTATTAAGGGCCTGGAGGCTAAAATATATGAAGAACAGTTGCAGGATTTGGGAACTGAAAAGAAGGACTAGGGGGTGACATGACAGCAATGTTCCAATATTTGAGGGACTGTGACAAAGACGAGGGGGCTTCAACCTATTTTCCAAAGCACCAAGAGGCAAGAGAAGAAGGAATGGATGGAAACTAATCAAGGAACTGAGAAATTTCCTGACAGTGAGAACAATAAACCAGTAGCATGGCTGCTTCAGAAGTTGTGGGTGCTCCATCACTGGAGACTTTTAAAAGAGACTGGACAGCCATTTATCTGAAACGGGATAGGGCAGTGATGGCTAACCTTTTTGCCATCGCGTGCCAGGAAGGAGGGGTGGGGGAGGTTCGCGAGCGTGCACGTGCCGACAACCATAATTCTATGCACCCCACCCTGCGCATGCATGCATGACCCCCCCCTCCCCGCCCCCTGCTCCTGTCACACAATGGCCCGGTAGGCCCATTTTTCTTTCTCACCTGGCTCCAGATCCTCTCTATGCATCTGTGGAGGGCAAAAACAGCCTTCCCCACCCCCTCGGAGGCCCGAAATGTCTCGTTTCCCAACTTCCGGTTGGACAGGAAGTGACATTTTTTGTTGTCCCCAGCCTCCAGAGACTCCTAGTGAGGCTGAGCTGGCGTGCCAGGTGACATGGCTCCATGTGCCACCTGTGGCACGCGTGGGATAGGGCCTCCTGTTGGAGCAAGGGTTTGAACTAGAAGACCTCCAAGGTCCCTTCCAACTTTGTTATTCTGTTATTGTTTGTAAATCATCATGTTGATTTCTCTGATAGTTTAACAATACCAGAAACTTGTTCTTCTAAATATTAATCACTTACAAGTCCTAGTAGAATCAGAAAATTTAAGGGGGTTGGTTCATTTCTTGCATTTTTTCCCTTATAACTACAAAGAGTCTCACTGATGCTTGAAAGAGTAATAAGTATTTTGTGCATGAGTTTGCATATGCAATAGCTCATTAGAAGCAATTGATATTTCAAAATATTTATCTTAAAACATTTTTTCAACATTTACTGCCTTATTGTCTTATCAACAACATGAAAAACTGAATCTCATTCATACCAATATTGTCAGAGATTGATTTTTAAAATTAGATACTTTAGGAAAAAGAGGGATTACCATCAATCTGGGAGATTAACTGATATTTCCCCAGAAAACAACAATCAGGCAATTAGGATGATTCTGCTATTGTAAAAGTAACACAGATGTTGCTGAAAGAAAAACCCTCAGGAAATTGTCTTTTCACAGAAAAGGAAAAAGAAGAAGAAGAAGAAGAAAAACCCAGCTCTTAAAGCTGTACACATTTATTATATGGAAACAGTTTGCAAATGTAGGAGTTCAAATTGTGAATGCTTGCTTCAATGGTTGCTTGATTTGGTTGTCTTCTTAAGAAATTGAGTTGTGACAAGCAAGGAACAAATGAATGTACATATGCTGATACAAACTGAGATCTATAGGAACAGCGATGTTGCCACATATTGATGGAAAGAATTGGTCTCCCTAGCTTAATACTGTTAACAATTCTTCAGATTCTCAAGCAGGATTATCTCACCCCAATGGAGAGAAGCCAGGAATTGAATGGAAGGCCCAAAAGCAGGTGTTTTCCCATTGAGCCATAGCCTCTCTCTTAAAAGGGGTCATCAGTTCCTATTTGACAACTCCTATTTACAGCTGAAAAGTGCCTTTTGAGAGTCAGAATTATAACCTTTCAGAAAGAACACATCTGCCAACTATGAGTTTGAGAAGTGCAGCCTTTTTTAAAACAACAAACAAACAACCCTTTGATTCTGACATTCAAGATAACTTGAAATCAGGTGCCTCTTGTTGATTCTCTCTCTCTTGAGTTTAGAAAATGGTCACATCCAAGTTATCCAAGCACTGAAGAATGTTTAGCATTTGAACACTCTGCTTACTTGGTTAGCATATGTGGAGAGTTCTGAAAAGCAGACTTATAATGGATGGCGGCTTTCAACTACAAGGTAACTACAGATACTTCATAATGAAGAAATGATGAACTGTACTGCCAGTGTGCTTGCAGGAGGACAAAAAAACTACCTGTAACTATGTGAAGGAAGGAGAAATGGGTCAGTTCCCAAACATTATAGTTATCACCAAGCACAAACCAGATTTGTTTCCTGTGCTATTTAATTAAGGAGGAACCACAAAAATATACCCAATGCATTAATTATTGCTAAAACACCAGCCCTTCATTGTCCTTAACTGCTAATTATTGTCAGTCTCTTCCCAATGTAGAGCTGGGCTTTGAAAAGCTATGTTGGCATCAGCACATCATACATTGTGTATAAAACAAAGATAAAAATAGTCCTTCCTTCCTTCTGTTGGAAGAAATGTCCATCTGGGTTCAGTTCCAAGTGGGGAAAAAGACACTGGAAACATGGAGACTGCTTGGAAAGATGGTTTAATGGTGGACAGGAATCACATGGCTTGAGTTCCTGAATAGGAGCACATGGCTTGAGTTCCTGAGTAGAAAAAGAAGAGCGAGATGCTGGGAGTGCCTGGGTTTTATGCCCTCTGTTGTGCCTCACCTCAGAGTTTCTTGTTCCTGTATAAGAAATGTATCCTGATTGGTTGTGAGACTCCCAGGGGGCGGGGTTTTTTAGCTAACTTTGTAGGCTGTCTCCCAAGCTTACTCAAGTCTTGCCATGCGGTGAGTTTCTGTTGCTAGTGAGTTTCTGTTGCTAGATGGCTCCTATTGTGTTGCAGATGATGGTCCATTGACAAAGGTGTGTGTGTGGGGGGGAAATGAGTGAGCTTTACTGAGGCCTTAATGGCCCATTGACAAAGGTGTGTGGGGGAGGAAGGGGAAATGAGTTTCTGCCTCTGGCCCATTGACAAAGGTGGGGGAGGCAGGAAGCTGGGTTGTCTTTAAAACGTGTTTCTCCATTTCTCATCCAGGGAAATATAATATTCTGCCTTTTTAATATTTCCTAAAATATTTCATTCTTCCAGGAGAGGGCTGAGTCCCTTCCTTCCTTCCTTCCTTCCTTCCTTCCTTCCTTCCTTCCTTCCTTCCTTCCTTCCTTCCTTCCTTCCTTCCTTCCTTCCTTCCTTCCTTCCTGTAATTAATCAGGAGTTCTCCCCCTCTTTTATTTAGTTGTAGTTCCTGGTTAGTTTACTTACTTTTATTGATTTAAATATATATAGCCGTCCATCTCACATATGTGATTCTAGATAGTGCACACAATGCAAACAAAACAAATCCACTGAAAACCATATAAAACTATAACTATAAACAAAAACACAGGATAGCACATTCAAATCTTACATATAATACAACCATGTGGTGAGCTCCTTATTTTCATGGAACCTTTGTTCTCTCCAATGTTTGTGAGGGGGGGGGAACATGGTCATTTCCCCACAAATTTTGTTAAAACCAAAGGACAGGGTTGGGAGGAGGAGGGAGAGGAGGAGGAGAAAAGTAAATGTTTTATATCTTGCGGGGGGAGGGGGGAACCCTGTGCAAACTATTTGAATAAAGAGGTATTGTGTGATGGTGCCACATTTACAGTTCTTTAGGCTCTTGCTCTAAAACTGTAAATTCTAATTACCAAAGTAATCAGGAGATGTTCTGTTTTCCTCCATTCCCCTTTGCCCAATCAAAGTGCTAAACGTTGGGAATTCAAACTTAGGAAGTCTGTATGCAGTCCCTGGGGTTCAAGCTACAGCCTAGATTTTTTACACAAGGATTAACTTCTGATAAGATGTCATCTGATGATACATCCAGAAACCATTTTAGTAGTCTCCAAGCTGTATTGACCATTGTATAGAATTCTTGGAGCTGTCGTCCCAGTGCCTAATCAGAAAAAAAGGTACCTTATCATATAAAGTAGGGGTTTGCCATAGGGAGCATATTTTGTGGTTCAGTTTTATAAGTTTTATTATGACTAAGGGGGAAAAGAGTATTTTGCCTAATATTTGTGACTCTGAAGTTGTAATTATGTTGTAAAATAGTCTTTCTCACACTTTTCTTTCCTCCTAATCATTATGTTGATTCTCCATCTCGTTTACTCCTGGGAGTATAAACTTAACAGAGCTTACTTGTGATCTGACAAGTCTCATCTCCCCTGCAAATAAATGCTCATTTGGATTTGTTTTGAATAGATGTCTCTGAATTTACTGCATATTCTTTTTTAAAAGAACATTCGAGTTGAAATATATAAAATACATTTCTGAATAAGTCAAGTTTTTCTCAAAAGAACTACCAAAGAACTACCAAACTGGCAGCGATAGTAACACTGCAACTTTCAACTATTGCCCTCTATTAAACTTTGTAGAGGGTTTTCCTTCAAAACGGGCTGTTGCAGATAATCAAAAGTGGCCTGCAATAATAGCAAAAGAGTCTATTATTTCTTTCTGCCCACACACAGGCTGAATTTCCCCAAATTCATAAAATGCTCCTGAAAAAATTCAAAAGGCTCAAATTCTCTGCCCCTCAAAAAAAACACCATCCCACTGATAAACTCTGGGAGAAACAAAAACAGTTGATTCATAGTTGGATGATATGGTTGAGGTGCTCAAGGTTAATTCAGAGCAGCTTCACTTGGTCTCTTCTACATGGCAGCATGAAAGAAATATTACAGTATAGGAACCAGCAGAAAAAGACCCAGATTGAAGAATTACGGATTACATGAACTCATGAAACTGCAGCTGCGCACTCTGCTCCCCTGTTGAAGACTCATATGCCTCTTTGCTATCCTTTCATATTCATAAAGTTGAGTACCTTCATTAAATGCTTCTGCCTAGAATTAAGGGACCTAATCAGAGGTGAACTCCAGCAGGTTCTGACAGATTCTGGAGAACCAGTAATGGAAATTTTAAGCGGTTCGGAGAACCGGTACCAGAAATTTTGAGTAGTTCGGGGAACCGGCAAATGCCACCTCTGTCTGGCCCCAGAGTGGGGTGGGAATGGAGATTTTGCAATATCCTTCCTCCAGGAGTGGGGAGGGAATGGGGATTTTGCAGTATCCTTCTCCTGGAGTGGGGTGGGAATGGAGATTTTGCAGTATCCTTCCCCTGCCATGCCCACCAAGCCACATCACGCCCACCAAGCCACGCCCACAGAACCGGTAGTAAAAAAAAATTGGATTTCACCACTGGACCTAATTTCTGAGTTATCATATGGGGTGCGGGCTTCTATAGATTTCCTGGAGGTAGCAACACAAGAGTCACTGGCTTCAGTCCTGCAGAAACCTCAGAGGACAATGCTGTTGCCACTAGATGCTTCTGAGTCCACTTTGTCCCATCTCTCTAATCTGAAAATGTATCTGCTGGCAAGGTAACAACACAGCCCCACAAATCAAACACAGTTTTAACCAGTGGAATGATGGCTAACACCCTCCCTCCACATTTTCCATCTTTCCCTTCCTAGTCCTTTGATCCTATGGAACAGCTCTGTGGACTAGGAGATAGCTAAAAGATAACTTCCTTCCTATATATATACTTCTGGTATCTGCTGCCAGATATTTCCCACTGCCAAATTGTGAAAGACAGTAGCAAGGGACAGGCAGCCTCAAGGGGCCAAAAGGAAAAGATTAGTTCTTTGTCCCTAAATTGATGCAAGCTGCTGAAGACCGACTGTATGTATGTATGTCTAATGTCAGCTGAAAACCCTCTTTAAGTAAATCAAGGTGACATGGGATCCACTCAGTAAGACAAGGCTGTGTCCCACTGTAACAAGGCTGATGTTAACATCTGCTCATATCCCCTAAAAGCTGAAGCACCCATGATGCATGGTGAGCAAGGTATACAAAAGAGGACATATAATATGTAATCTGTCCATTCATGAACAATATCAGAATTGATTTTGAGAATTGTTGTTTTATCCATTCAGTTGTGTTCAATTCTTGGTGACTTTATAGGCAAGTGTTCTCTATGCTACCCTGTCAAGCACAGCTTCTTTCAGTTGTGGTCATCTTTGTATCAGTTTTGATGGTATCAAGCCAGTGTGTTTTTTTGCTTGTCCCTTCTTGTTCCACTAACCATTCCTGGCACCATTGACTTCTTCAATGAATTTGCACACATGGCATGGCCAAAGTAAATCAGACGTCTTGTGATTTTGGTTCTAGTGATGCAGTTTTATATGGTCCAGCACTTCTCTGTTGGTTGCTTTGGCTGTCCACAGTATCAATAATTTAAGCCAGCACCACAATTCAAAGGCATCAATTCTTTGATCAGCTATTTTTAGTGTCCAACTCTCACACCCATATGTCGGTGTTTTGTTTTTTATTTTGAGAATAACTCTCTTCTATTCTGAAAGAGGATTTGGTTTAACCGAGAGCCCAGGTTGGGGAGCCTTTGGCCTTCTTTTTTTTTTTTTAATTTGATTTATATGCTGCCCTTCTCCGAAGACTCAGGGCAGCTTACAATGTGCTCAGCAATAGCCTTCATCCTTTTGTATATTTATACAAAGTCAGCTTATTGCCCCCACAACTGGGTCCTCAATTTACCTGCCTTAGAAAGGATGGAAGGCTGAGTCAACCTTGGGCCTTGGCGAGATTCGAACCCTGCAGTAATTGCAGGCAGCTGGTCTTAATAACCAGCTTAATAACAGGGTGCCTTAAACCCCTGTACTACCAAGGCTCTAACAATGTTACAGGCCTGCAACTTCCTGCATCCCTCATCAGCAGCAGCCATGCCTGGGGTTGCCTGGAATTGCAGTTTAGAACATCTGGAGCAGCTCATGTATCTTACTGCTCTTGAAGAAAATAGGTCTCTTAACATGTATAAACTCTTCACCATAACTACAGACAGCAAGCTATGAATGATTGATGCCGCTGATATATACATCTATAAGTGTCTTGCTGGTATGAAACTCTGTACATGAAGGTTTCCATAAAATAAAACTCCAGTCTTTGCTTTAAAGCTCATTAATGTTTATTTACCAATACCTTGTTATTTTATTTATTAGGTTTGTCAGTAAGCTCTGCTTTGCATATGCTCATGTTTGCTCATGCATACTTTATGAATATAGAAATTAGTATCTCATTAACTTGATAATTAGGCCAATGATAAACAGCTGTTTGGTTGCCATGTGGGGCAAGATTTTCTTCTGCAGTTCCATACTTTCTATGGGTTGTTGCTTTTCCCCCTCTTCTTTTTCAGTAATTGCCTTTGTTAGTAATATATTTTTCCTCCTCCATTTCACTATTTAGTCTCTGTATAATTATGAATGAATATTCTAGTTTTACTCTTTAAATGGGGAAACGTAGCTTTATAAGCATGTGTTTTGCATTTCCTTGTAATTTAATTACACTCAATGGAAGGATTTACTGGGCTGTGCAAAACCTCCCCACATGTGTGTATACATTCATATATACAGTACAATCATACATACATTGCATGTGTGTGTGTGTGTGTATGTATATACATACACACTTTAAATACTCTGTCTTTAACTGGATTACTACCTATACTGTTCTATTTTTTTGTTCCAACTTGATTGATGTCTTTCTGTGATTACTAAACACTTGTTGGCTTAGAAGTTTTTCCAGCTTCCATGACGAGATCAATTCATCCCCTTTTGACTTACCTCCAGCAAATTCCAATATCTGAATTCCAATGATCTTCGTTCATGTTGGGAGATTGGAAAAAAAGTCAATAGTGCCACGACAGATCTAAATTGCTCATCAGCTAAATGTAGATATGGTTTTAATTATTTAAAAAATGAATGGTGGTAGATAACTGTAAAAAAACCTCCATAAAGTGAAAGAAAAAAGGAGGTGATTTCAGTCCTCATTAGCTTAGACTTCTAACTAAACACCTGAAACCAAAGTTATCTTGGATTTTTTTAAAATACCCAAATAAGAATTCTGACTCACTCTTAGTCCTGTAACTTAGGGCTAATTCTTAGTCTCATTTGCCCTTTCCATTGCAATTAAAGACTTTGGAGGAATTAAACTTTTTAATATATATTTATCCATCTTTACATATCTGGCTCTGTAAGAAAGGTAGAAGAGAACTGAAAATCTAAATCAGAAATCAGAATGTTGAATTATAGCCCAGAAGTAAAACTATAATTCACATAATACTGTATTGGAGAATATTGTTTGCAAAATTATACATGCTAAAGAGGAAACCAAATACATCTATGAAGAGAAATCTATACAAAGGTATGTAAAAATACTATTATTTTTATGAATTTGAAGGTGAAGAAAGTGAAAACTTGAGCAAAACCAAAGTTGAGATTTATCTATCCCTAAACTGTAGTTTTGGGGTATTCTGCTTTTCTCATTTTAACTGCTTTCCTTTAAAATCCCCACTTGCTTGACATAGCCTATTGATGAAATGGAAACCAGTGACTATCTTTTCAGACTGTACTGTTCAATGGGGCATGGAGATAACATAATATATTGGCCTACTCTACATACCCTTTCCATACTCTACTTATATTTAGGTAAGCAGTTGAATAACGCTAGTTATAAAAACTGAAGTTGAACCATTTTTCTACACCAGGTTGATAGTATTATTTAAAGACAGTAGGGATATACCCTAATTTATGAAGTTTGCACTAGAAAATATTTATTTTGTTCAATCACATGTTGTTGTAATGCCTGGATTTTGGATATGAAAGGGTTTTTTTTAAAGACAGCCACAAGCCCAGTGGAAGATATTAGCAAAGGAAAATCTATACTCCTGAAGTATTACTTATGAAATATTGATCATATCATATAAGAATATTATTACTGTCAGTTTGGTCAAGTGCTTAAGGTATTCAGACTAGAAATTGGGAATTTTAATTTAAGTCCTGCCTTGGGCACGAATCCCTCTGTGAGCCAGTCACCTTCTCTTAGCCCTAAGAAGAAAGAAATGGCAAAATACTTTGGCAAACTAAAAAAACCTTGCCAAAAAAATTGCTAGGGCATTTCTAGCCAGTTTCTGAGAATCTGCCATAATTAAAAGAAACAAAAAGGTGGAAAAAAGGAATTCTAGGGATTTTGTGACAGATCTTAAGATATTCATAGGTTCAGATTTATGGGATCAATTTCCTTTTCTAAATTACTCTCATCTAAAAGGAAATGTGCAGAACTCTGGAGCCAATATTTTTACTAGAATATTGACATGATTGGTTGATTGGAGCATTGATTTTGAGTGATTCCTCAGAGCAGAGAAGAAGAATAGAGTAGAGAAAACTAAGGATAATGTCACTCCTCAATATCGTAAAGTTTTCTATCCCTACCTAGGAGGACCAGTGTTGCAGAAGACAATGCCGCGTGTCAAGCCATCAGCAGAAGCCTATGGCTGACGTTTTAGGAGCTAAATTTTGAGATGAGTGATTCTCCCCACTTGTAGGAAAGCCTTAAGAAGTGCAATGTCCGAGGGCATGATTCTCACACATGTCCTATAAACTTCAACATTCAAAGACAAATATAACATTTTGGGAAGCCTATTTATTTTCAAGTTAAAATGATTGAGGTGAATCAAAGGTTATTTCATGAGTTGCCTTTTAGAAAGGTAGAATTCTGTTGACATGATCTGTTGACTCTGACAGGTAGGAAAACTAACAGGGGACTGGCATGAAATATGATACCCTTTTTTGTTGCCTGCGGTGTGTTGGTTATTGCTTGCTGTAGCATTTTTTATGTCCTCTTTAGAAACAGAAAATGTCTTGGTGAGCATTCCCTCTCCAGCACAACACAGCCCCCTTGTTAGTTAAAACCTTTACCGAGTTTTTCAACGTTCTGTTTTGAAAAATACATATGATCACCCCATGGCGCCTCCTGAAACCCATATCTGAGGATGAGAGAATCGATTACTGAAAGCTTCAAGATGTGAAGAATCCGGAAAAGCACCTGCATTTGAATCCATTTCTCTGTATTGAATGATAGTTGTGTTTTCTAAAACAGAAGCCATAATAATAGTAGAGGTGAAAAACAGTTTGTTAGGGAAGACTGGAATTGAATTTGGGAATTTCCTATCTGCCACGAGACTCACATACCAATAATTCTGTAAATGTGGGCATCCTGGTATGGTTCCTAGGTCGTGAATGTCTCCAGAATAATTTTCCACAGTGCCTGATATGTTGTCTATCCTATCACTTTTTTAAACATTTAAAATAAAAGTTTCTTTGTTTTTTTAAGGAAGGTTGGCATGTTGCAAAACAAAATGCAAATTTCCAGCATCCATCGATTTTACTATGTCACAAATGGGCCTCATAAGGTTTCTTAGAAAACGAAACTAATGGGAGTGTACTGTGAGTTATACAGAGTATGTAGGTCAATATATATTCTCCCCTTACTAGAGAGATTGCCAGGGAGGACAGACGACTTTTATGTTGGCTTTCTCCTCCAAAACTCAAATCCGGCTACCACGCAGGCAGTGGCAAAATTCTGGGTCACTGCAATGTCCACAAGAAAAAAACTGGTTACAGAATTATAGATGTCAACTTGTGCCAATTTTTTGGAGATATCTATAGCAATTATTGGAAAAATACATTTACTCACATACTTACCGGCTCTCCACTCATGTAAATTAGGGAGTGACCCTAATGGTTTGAGATTAGGCATTTTCATAACAGGGATGTTATTATTCATGATTAATGTCAGTATTATTTTTAATTTATTGTATGTCTATTGCTGGTTGATGACCGTAATAAAGTTTTTATTCAAACTAGTGGGAGCTGCAGCCAATGTTGGCCATGGAAATTTGTCCCCCTCCAAAAATGATATATATATATCAAATTTATATTTTGCTGATAAAGAAATAAAGGGAGACTAGTATAGATCTATTTCAAGCTTTTTAGCTTTCATCACTAGCCATACCCTTACTCGGATTCGAACTTGGGCTTCCTGCATGTTAGGCAGTTGAATTAACCTTCTGAGCCACAAATTCTCCTCCCTTCCTCAGCTTGAGCCAGGGGAAAGATTAAATGTTTTTCTATTGAGACACCTGGTCTACCCCAACATATGGGAGGGGGCATTCTGCTCTTTTTCGCCTTTCAGCTCCAATCCAGGAGCAATATAAATTTGGTTTGTCATGAATGCAACTGCTTGAGGGCTCCTGGATTGGAGCTGAAAGGCGAAAGGGAGCAGAATGCCCCCTCCCACATGTTGGGGTAGACTACTGTCTCAATAGAAAAACACATAATGTATATATCTATATATGTTAGATAGAGAGATAGATAGATAGAGATAGAGATAGAGATAGAGATAGAGATAGAGATAGAGATAGAGATAGAGATAGAGATAGAGATAGAGATAGAGATAGACAGACAGACAGACAGACAGACAGATAGATGTATATGGATAGAGGTATATAGATATATATAGATATAATTGGTAGGGAGTGTCCTATAGGCAAAGTGAGAGGCTAGAAGAGGTAGCAGGTACAATTCAGGTAAATTTATCTTTTAATTCTGTCCCCCATGGCAGCCATTTTGCAAAAGAGCAAGACCTTAACCCTGGACCCATTTTCTGAGACCACCACTCATAACCTAAAAAATTACAACTGCTTCCACTACCCCCAAAATGTGGATACCCCTGCTCTAAAGATTTTGTTAAAAGGACTCCACAAATCAACAAACCCGTATACTGTATATTGCAGTGGTTATTATATTAAGTGTCTATTTTATTGACTCTTAAACAGTCCTAATGGTTTTTGGGGGTTGATTGGTTGTGCTATTAGGGGTCCTTGGTGCTTTCTAAGCTTGGTTGTTTTCTTGCAGATGTTTCATTAGCCAAACTAGGTAACATTCTCATCAACTAACTACCATTAATGATGTTACCTAGTTTGGCTAATGAAACATCTGCAAGAAAACAACCAAGCTTGAAATATGAATGAAATATTTGCAATAAAACTAACAAACTGAGAGCACCAACAACCTCTCATTTCAGCCCTGACCTACAAATATTCTCCTTTATTGATTGTGCTATCCCTAACAAGAAGGGGAGAACTGTGCTTTAAAGTTATGATTGGGCAAGTTTCCTTCCCTCCTAATTCTTAAATCTTCCTCTTATATTTTTAAAAATATTATTACTAGTACTTGAGATTGGCTCCATATCCCACCAGCTGAAAAAGATTATCAAAATATAGTTGGTCGGGCACAAGGGAGAAAGAAAGATGGAGAGAACTAATGAACTTTTTTTTTTAAAAAAAATGCAGCATACATACACACAATGTATTCATTTAGGGAGTAGATTCAAAATCTGGTTTGAATTTCTGTATATTCAGTCATTTTCATGTTGTGGACTAGTGCTTCCTTTATTTATTTATTTTTTTCAAACCAGTTGTTCATCTTCAGAGATGAAGATGGCAAACAGATACAAATTGGTCTTCTATATGCTGGATTTTTATGTGCACGTAAAAAATGCAAGTAGAAAAATAGGGACCACCTTTGGTGGGAAGGTAACAGCGTTCCATGCACCTTGGTGTTTAGTCATGCTAACTACATGACCACGGAGACGTCTTCGGACAGCACTGGCTCTTCGACTTTGAAATGGAGATGAGCACCGCCCCCTAGAGTCGGAAATGACTAGCATATATGTGCGAGGGGAACCTTTACCTTTACCTTAGGATTTAACTGGGCCCTTTGAGCTGCACGGGTCCAGATAGATGCCTTTTCTTAAACCGTTTACTAAAAGGTGCAAATTTCTCAACAGACTCAACAGACCAAGTCTTCAGCTAGCAATATTGAGGCTTTGAAAGGCAAGGGACAGTGGAAGAAGCTGTCCCATCTTCAATATTAATGCAAGATTAAGTTATGGGACTGGTTAGTTTCTACATTTGGAATGAAGCTGGTGTTTTCTCTCATACACCCATTCCTAATTAACCACAGCTCTCAATCCCCTTCTTTTATAAATTAGTAGAAGACAAACCAAGCACAAGAACAGAGTGTTCTGTCTGTCAGAAAATGACAGACAGACATTCTACAGGTGCAGCAACATAGTTTTGTGTTGATGGCTAAGCATGACCTTCTGAATGTGGTTCTGCTTCAGGGTACTACAATAGAGAATCCTTGTTCCATTTGGAATACGATCAGTATTATCTTGAAGCAGGAAGGCTCCCTGACGTTACTGATGATTGCTAGTTACATATTTAATGACAGGATGAAAAGATAAAGGAAGGCACCCATTAAAACTATGGGGAGTAATTACTTCCAAGGTGATCTGACCTGAAAAAGAAGGCTACAATTTCAGAATCCAATTGTAAATTCTGGGTTTGATATTTTAAACAGCTTGGGACTGAGTTTCTCTGAAGAATAGGCTTCCCCCATACTAGCTTGCCTCCATTTTATGATTAGTTGAATGAGGTTGAATCAATCTCTCTGTGTGTGCCAGCATTCCTGAGAACAGGAATTTCACTTGAAGAATTATTAGTGATTATAACTATAATCGAAAGAGATTATTTGCAGGAAATACATACTTTGGGACAAGCAAAACCTAGCACCTGGCTAACAACTTCCCACCAGGAAGAAAGTCAAAAGTTGATGCTTGGGTTGGGAGATGGGGAGTGTGTGTGTGCTTTTGAAGGCAAACAAAAGGAAATGCCTTCAGATATACATTCTTTTCAATAAAAAGCAAGTGACAGACCAAAAAGTAGACACAGAATAATCCTGAAGTCTATATATATCAGGGGTGTCAACCTGGCGGCCCGCAGGCCGGATGCATCACATGCAAGCCATGCCCACCCCAGCTCTGTGAAGGGGAAAAATGTCACAAAACATCATGTGATGGCAATGTGATGCCGCGAGTTTGACACCTGTGCTATATATACTCTGTTTGTGGTTAGTAGATCATGAAGTCCTGAAGAGTCACATTTCCAGCCGTTTTTGCTTGTTAACTCAATCAATAAATCAGAATAGATCTGGAAGGTACTTTGGAGGTTTTGTAGTCCAACCACCCGATACATTTTGAGACACATGGTTGTCCAGTCTCTTCTTAGAAACCTCCAGTGATGAAGCACCCACAACTTCTGAAGGCAAGCCATTCCACTGGATAATTGTTCTCACTGTTAGGAATTTCTCAATTCCTGGCTGCTCCTCTCCTTGATTAATTTCCATCCATTGTTTCTTGTCTTGCCTTCTGGTGCTCTGGAACCCTAACCCTAACCCCCTCTTCTTTGTGGCAGTCCCTCAAATATTGGAGTACTGCTATCATGTCACCCCTAGACCTCCTTTTCTTTAGACTAGCCATACCTAATTCCTGCAACCATTCTTCATATGTTTTAGTCTTTAGGGCTTTTAATCATTCTAGTTGCTCTTCTCTGTTCTTTTTCTAAAGTCTCAACTTCTTTTTTGTAATGTGGTGACCAAAACTGAGTGTAGTATTCCAGGTATGGTTTATTAAGGTTTTATGAAGTGGTACCAATACTTCAGGTGATTTTGATTCTATGCCTCTGTTTATACAACCAAGGATAGTATTAGCTTTTTTGGCTGCTGCACACTGCAGGCTCCTTTGAACAGGTAAACTAGCATAAATTAAAAAAAAAAAACTCCTATAAATAAAAATGAAAAAGTAGCCCAACCAAAATACAATTTAGCATGGAAAAGATCAGATGGATCAATATTTTGCATTCACATCAACAGAGGCTGTATCACTACTAGCCTTTGGAAAAGCACTCAAAACCTTTTTTGCGGAAAGTGGTTTGATCATATCAAGGACACAATGGAAACATCAGTCTTCAAAAGTTTGGCACAGTCATTTCAAGGTGTGTCCTTCAACTGCATTCCAGGCTGTCTCATAGATGTGTGCCTGCACAAAATATGCTTGCATTTCACCTGAAATGGAACATCAGTTACACTGCTTTGTTGCCCATCCTGGCATGTGAACATAGATAAAACTTGAGAAGAAAGACTTCAAAGCAGTTTGACTCCAAATTTAGGGACAATGCAAACTCCTGATTGCTCAAGGGAGTACACTTTGTTTGAAGAATTCCTCTGATTTTAAAGCTCCCCTTTGTAATTAGTATTGTCCTTCCATTTATTCTTCATGTCCTTTTCATGAATTGCTTTATTTTTCCTGTTGGATTTTTTGATGGTTTAAAATGTACTTGGGTGCTTCTCTTTTTAATATTTTGGAGGTGGGCTGTTCCATGACAATTATTTGCACTCTTTTATGTTTTTTATTGTTAAAACATAAAATACAAATGTTTCAGTCAGAGATGGGGAAAAAACCATAAGAGAAGGGAAGAATGTATCAGTACTGTAGAAAGTTCATTCATTATATTTTTATTTATGCTAATTAGTTGTTTCTCTTTGATTTATTATACTGTCTTTTGTCACTATTTAATATAGATTTCTTCTATTATTGTCACTGGATTTTTTAAATTAATCCTGAAGTCTGTTGTTGCATTATTTTATCCCATGAGCTACCTTGAGAGAGTCTGCCTCTAGAAGTTGAACTAAAAACATCAGTTTTGAAATGAAATGTCTTGACATTACCTCACTGTTTCTGAATCAAGACAAGCTGAGCTTAAGAAAATATGTGTATAAGAATATATGCTTCTAACAGTCTACTCATTATGAATTATAATACTACCCTGTCACAGTGTCACATCACTGTAGAATAGTGGAAAGTGGTATTGATATTTTGACCAGATAATGAAGATTATTGGTTGTAATTTTTTGTCATTTTAACTTTACACAAACTAACACATGGAGACCTGACTGCCATTCCATTTCACAGCACGGAGCAAAATCACCCTGGAACTAATGTTACTTGATAATGTGATATAAATGCCAATGTTATTTCTAGAGGGAAATAATGGTTGTATGTTAGCTTCAAGCCAATGACAGCCAACAACATTGCTGTTTTCCTTTCCAGGAATTCAGAGAGAAAGTGCTGTTCTACTTTTAAAAGAATCCAAGCAGGTGGATTGAATATTTCAGTCTGGCAATAATAAACAAAAGGATTGTTTGCAGAACAATCTGCAACTAGCAGAAAAAAATCAAGGTGAAGAGATCATCAACTTTTGTACAAATATCCTTGAGAATCTTATTATTTTGTTTTAGCCTATATAAATCAGAATGAAGGAGGAGAGCAGCCTATTTAGAAGAATAAAGTACTTGAGAAAGTCAAGGAGAACATGATTATTCTGAGCAGTAAACAACTTTTTCCTAACAAGCTGCAATTCCCTTTATAGCAATAGCACTTAGACTTATATACCGCTTCATAGTGTTTTACAGCCCTCTCTAAGCAGTTTACAGAGTCAGCATATTGCCCCCAACAATCTGGGTCCTCATTTTACCCACCTCGGAAGGATGGAAGGATGAGTCAACCTTGAGCCGCTGAGATTCGATTTGCTGAATTGCAGCTAGCAGTCAGCTGAAGTAGCCTGCAGTACTGCACTCTAACCACTGCACCACCTTGGCTCTTAATAGCTTGTAAAACACCCTGTGGTGGAGCAATACTGATGGTGGATGTGTTTTAAGCAAACAAGATCAGACCCCAATTGCATGGTGGGGCAAAGTCTCTTTTAATAAGGAGTTCCAAGAAATCTTCCCCACAAGAGTGATGATCGAAAGGTATCAAAGTCAGGTCTTGAAAAGGCCCATCTATATTTTCTTAGGGTTAGATGGTATAAATACCTTGTGGTAGAGGCTTGTGATTATCTAACATTAGACAATACAATAGTGCAATCTCAAAACACTGGCATTGACAAAATCATTATCAGTCAATTGCAAAAGGCAGTTTTACTTGGAACAGTTTACATCAACAATACCTTCAATCCCATCAAACCACAATGTGTGCCTCTCTCAGGAGCTTGGGAAAGACTTGATAGGTGGATAAAAATATCAAATCCAGTCTAAACATCTGGCTGACTATGCAACCAATCATAAATTTGTCAAAGGCTTATATAAAATTGATCCATAGGCTACTTGTTGCAGATGGCAATGTTACTTCTTGTTGCTACATAACTGGTTTAGAAAATAATAATTTTATAACATTGATCTTCAGTCTCAATTTAAGATAGTTCTTCAGTATCACCACAATTTTCTTTGATCAGATGAGATATAAATAGACTATAAAGGAGAGAAACAAATAGGCACAGTTCAGTATTTGATTTTTTTTTCACAATGATTTTTATTTTTATTCAAAAATAAAAGTTAAAATACAAAGGTCCAAAAAAAGAAAGAAAAAGAAAATTCACAAAAACAAAGCATTTAAAACATGCATTAAAAAAACCGCACAAACACACATACAGATATTATCACCCCTAGATGAATATTGATAAATATATTACAACAGTATTTGTTTCCCACCCCTTGCAAAACTGGCCCAAAAAATTTTCACACTTCTAATTCTGTTTTTCAAATTATTAGCTTGTCATCTATCTACTATATTAATGACCAAACAGTTAACAGATAGAACAACAAACAAACAAAAAAAAGGCAACAGTAAAACAGTCCATATTGTTTCTTAATACCATCTCTTATCAATTATTTTCTAGTTAAATGTAGTAATCCATTCTCCAAAGTCAATCTATCTTCCACCAAAAGTCCACCTGATGTTGTTTTCAAGCGGAGTATGATAAATCAGTATTTTAGAAGAATGACAAAGGTCATTCAAAAAAAACGTTAAAGATTATAGGCTGAGGAGATGGTTTAGAGAATTTAGTATCAAAAGCACTTATTTTAAAAAACATTAATTTTGCCATAAAGGCTTTACTAGGCATTAGTACAAAAACATACCTATTTTAAATTCATAATGAGGAGAAACTTGGCATGTGGCCTGACTATGCACAGGAGATTTGCTGCATAGGCAAAGACGTTATGGAAATGGCAGCTTGAAAGTTATGGAAATGGCAAAGGTTATTAGTGAGTGAGGACTGAGGACTCTGACCTAGAGTCAGAAAGGAAAACTGATTCCAGAAACTGTGAAACTATGGGGAATTGTGGCCAAAAACAATCTCTGGGAGCAACAGCAGCATAGTCTGCACTTTAGGAGGTGCATCTTGGTCCAAGTGCAAGCACAGCAGGTAAAATGGAAGGAAATGCACCAACTGGTTGTGTGTGTGTTTTTAGACAGCTTGACTTTGAAGGAAGCAGTAATTTATGTGCAATCATGAGGAAAGCCTCTGTTGGAAACAGGGAAATTGGGACATTTTCATTGCCAGTCAATCTGCTACTTTAGAAAACTGCACTTTGAATTCCTTTTGGGAACTGTGAAGGTTGGCTTCAAAATAAACAAAAGCCTCATCAGACTTTGGAGACCTGTATTTACCTGGGAAATTCTTACATTCATAACATGAACCATATTCACCACTCCATACTTTGGCATAGGTTGAGGAAGACAAATATTAGTTGAAAGAAGAAGCTTGCACTGAGAAGCTCTGTCTTTCTTTAATATAATTGGAATGGCAGGAGATATTATATAGGTGGAATTGGGTCAGTGAAAAATGATCTTGGAGGTGTTCTGCCTTATATCTATGTTTGGGGCTATTCCCTTTTGCCTAGTCCATCTGCCTGAAGAAAATCCTTTCCATTATTGCGGAAGATATTCTTTCTTTCTTGCCTATTTCTCATTCATGACATTTCTAAACCATGGCTGGTTGAAAACCTGACTTCTAGCGTCCACTGTCTCTTGACAAAGAGGATCACAATGTTTTGGGTTTTCTTTCATGCTGATTATAATACAGGTAGTTCTCGACTACAATTGAGCCCAAAATTTGTGTTGCTAAGTGAGACACTAATTGAGTGAGTTTTGTCCCATGCTATGACCTTTCTTTCCACAGCTGTTAAGTGAATCAATGCAGTTGTCAAGTTAGTAACACAGTCGTTAAGTGAATTTGGCTTCCCCATTGACTTTGCTTGTCAGAAGTTCGCAAAAGATAGGTCACATGATCCCGGGACATTGCAGCCGTCATAAATATGAGCCAGTTGTCAAGCATCTGAATTTCCATCACATGATGATGAGGATGCTGCAACAATTGTAAGTGTGAAAAATGGTTGTAGGTTACTTTTTTCAGTGCCGTTGTAACTTCAAACAATCACTAAATGAACTGTTGTAAGTTGAGGACTACCAACCATATTTTCGGAGTATAAGATACACCTTTTTCCCCCTAAAAGGGAATGAAAATTCAGGTGCATCTTATACACCGAATGTAGCCCTGCCCACCCACTGGCCCCCACCCTTTGACCTCTGCCTCCTAGCAATTTACCTCCTTGCAGCAAGCAGCAAGAAGAAATGGCTCATTTCAGCTTCAGCACAGACTAATTAGCACAAGTTGATTGGATCGGCCTCCTGACTCTCAGCTGTTTTGCTCTCAGCTGTTTTGCGTGGGCCTCTGCTGCTTGCTGCAAGAAGGTAAATTGCTGGGACAGATTTTTTTTTTTTCTTGTGCTAATCAAGCTATGCTGAAAATGAAAATGAAAGTAAAGCAGGCTGTTTGCTCCTTGCTGCATCGAGGCAAAATTGCTGGGAGGCAGAGGCAGATTTCTTTTTCTTCTTTTCCTCACCAAAAAAGGTGCGTGCGTCTTATAGTCCGGTGCGTCTTATACTTGGAAAAATACGGTATATTCCAGCCCAGAATCTCCCAATGGTTCAAGCTGATTTCATTTACATAACTAACCCATGGAATAATTTCCTTCTAGTAGACGTGATAATGCTGCCAATCCACTGTATTGATTATAAAATAAGATTGGACAGATTATTGAAGATCTGGCTATCAGTAGCTTCTCATACGGATAGCTCTTTACTATCTCCTGAATAATAAGGCAGCAGACTTTAAAATATTGATAGGCTAGAGAACAGTATTGGGAAGAGGCTTGCCAGCTTCCCAAAGCATCCAGTTGGCCACTGTGTGTTGTAAAATGTTGAGCTAGATCAGTACGTTCTATTGCTCCAGCAGGGCTTATAAACTTAACTTTTTCCAAAAACTCAGAAAAGGAGTCCTGGTTTCACAAATACAGGATCCCTATTCAAACTCCAGCTTTTCCCTTCTCTTTTGAAGCATTTCCATTCTGGTCACCACAATATAAAATAGATTTTGAGACTCTGGAAAGAGTGCAGAGAAAAACAACAAGAACGACTAGGGGGCTGGAAGCTAAAACATATGAAGAACGTTTATAGGAATTGGGTAGGTCTAGTCAAGTGAAAAGAAGGACCAGGGAAGACATGATAAAGCAGTATTCCAATATTGGAGGGGCTCCTACAAAGATGTGTGTGGGAGGGTGTCAAACTATTTTCCAAAGCACCAAAAGACAAGAAACAATGGATGGAAACCAACCAAGGAGAGCAACAACCTAAAACTAAGAAGAAATTTCCTAATAGTGAGAGCAATTAACCAATGGAACAGCTTGCCTTCAGAAGTTGTGGGGGCTCCATCAGTGGAGGCTTTCAAAAAGAGACTGGACAATCATTTATCTGTATAGGAGCTCCTGCTTGAGCAGGAAGTTGGACTAAAAGCCCTCCAAGGTCCCTTCCAATCTATTATTCTATGTTTTACATTCTTTCTCAAATAGGAAGCTTGGGATTCACCAACAAAGGATAAAAACAATATGTTCTTTTTCTTCATTATAATGTCTTCCCTTACCTCACTTCATTCCTCAGGCTCTTCCTTGCCATCCCAATTCTATTCATCCCAATTCAATTCTACTTCAGTAACCTTCGATTGGTTTGCTGCCAGCTCTTGTCAAGCCTATGATTTTGGAGTATCTGGAAGGTGGTATCCCTTTCAGTTGTTTTCCAAGTTGTCTGACAGTTGCATTTTATATTGCTTACACTTAGTTGTGTGACTTTCTTAAATGATTAACCAGTATTATTGGTTATCTGTATTATTTCAGCTAATTGAATCTCCCCTCAAGAATTTATGCGTTAGTTTCCCCACAAGCAATCAGCAAACATTGGCTGTTTGTGCATGTGTCTGTATGTCTATGTATTTAACAAGCTAATATATTTTAACAACAACAATGAAAATAGTGACTCACTACTGTAGATACATTTGTCAAGTTTCATTACTCCTGCTTATGTGATGAAGTGCTTTGTACTTTCTTTCTCCTTCACCCCATACTTCCAGTAGCCAAAAGAAAGCTTTTGTGTACTTAGTCATAGAATCTTCTTCTAGTTTATTTTTGAAAATTCTAGGTTGGGTATAACGTGAAACAATTTGGCTATTTCTCTTCTAAAATGAAGGAATAGAATCAAGATCATGTGAAGTGTTACTAGGGGGTTATTTTAATGCCTTGGTAAGATCACACTTGGAATATTGCGTCCAATTTTGGCTATCACAGTTTAAAAAATGTCGATATTCTAGAAAGAGTGCAGAAAAGAGCAACAATGATGATTAGGGGACTGGGGGCTAAAATATATAAAGAACGGTTTCAGGAATTGGATCTAGTTTAATGAAAAGAAGGATTAGGAATGATATGATAGTAGTCTTCCAATATCTAAAGGGCTGCCACAAAGAAGAGGGGTCAACCTATTCTCCAAAGCATCTGTCTGAAGACAGGACAAGAAGCAATGGTGGAAATTAATCAAGGAAAGAACCAGCCTAGAAATGAGAAATTCCCTGACACAACAATTAATCAGTAGAATGGTTTGCTTTCAGAAGTTGTGGGTGC
This sequence comes from Pituophis catenifer annectens, assembly GCF_029215685.1. Classification (NCBI taxonomy): domain Eukaryota; kingdom Metazoa; phylum Chordata; class Lepidosauria; order Squamata; family Colubridae; genus Pituophis; species Pituophis catenifer. The sequence continues at coordinate 138,491,602 of NW_027256883.1, forward strand.
TCCAGTACTGAAGGATTTTAAGAAGAAATTGGACAACCATTTGTCTGAAATGATATAGGATCTCCTGCTTAAAAAAGTGGGGTGGACTAGAAGACCACCAAGATCCCTTCCAACTCTGTTATTTTGTTAAGTGTGTGAATCAGTATTATTTTTCAGTTCTGCTTAGACTAATGATGATGATGATGATGATTTTATTATTTATTTAAATTAATTGACTTACAACTCCATGGGGCTCTAAGGAAGTGTACAAAACATTACATTAGACAAGCTGCCCAGTGTAAATTAATCCAACTGAATCACCATCAAATCAACACTGGGCTAAGTTTAGACACATATTTGAAGAGCACATGAGCTAAAATGACATCTTAACCCAGCTTCAAAAGTGGTTTAAAATGACTTTTAATGGATAAAGTATTGCAGATACAAATGTTGTACTTGGATGCAACCATGGAGTTCACTAGGTGATTTGGGCAAAATGTTTTGTGACCTTAAACTATCTCCTGGGGGTGTGGTTGTGAAGAGAAAATTACAGATGATCTCTGTATAAATGGCAACATGTGATATAAAAGCATTAAACAATAGAATTAATAGTAGAGTGAATGGAAGTAATAATTACTGAAGAAAACTATCATTAATTTTGACGTACTAATAAATGAGAATTACTAGTTTTGAAGTCAAGTCATTATTTTCAAATGATATTTTCCTCTTGTCTGGAATTAGGGTCACTCTATCTTCAGGCTAGATGAAATGAAGTGGCATTCAAGATATGGCTTACAAATTTGGAAATTATTGCCTTCGTTCCTATGTGCCATTTTCTTGTCTCATTTTGATGCCAAACAATTTTTTTCGTATATTACTGATATTCTAATTAATACCTTTAATGTGTTATAGTTTCTCTTATAAAATACAATCTCTTTGGAATACCATTATGCATATATTGAAAAGAATAGCTAATAAAAAAATACTTATCTCTATGCCTATAGTGGTAAGATTTGTGGTTACATCTGGTCACAGTCTTGTTTGAAAAGGTGACTATATATATTTTTTGAAAACTCATTCAATTTTGGCAAGGGCACAGTTATGCTGTCATAGGCTGTCCCTGATTCATTCAATCAGTATAATTATTAAAGATAGCTAGGAGACAGGTGTCACATTTTACTCATTGTCCATACAATTTTCTTTGCATTCTTTTATTGTTTATGCTAATCACAAAATGTGTTATTGCCTTCTGAATAAGTTGACTTTTGCATTGCAAATAAAGCAAATAATAGTTCTGAATTATTATTATTCTGAGTTCTTACGCAGCCAAATTGACTAAAACAATTAGAATTTTTCTGGCAATGGAAGAAGCTACTTTGGGAGATTATCTTCAGTCTCTTCACAAAGATGATAATCTCTCAAATCTATGGAATCAGAAGAAAAAAAAAAAAGCCACTGTCAGATCTGATGAGTTGTCAAGTTCCCAGGGAACCAGTGATATGATTAGATGGCTTCACTATTAAGGCAGATATACTCATTCTCTGTCTGCCTGGGGATTGTATATAATTTACTTTTAATTAACTTTAATTTTTTAATGTTGACTTTTTATGTTCTAAATGCTTGTTTTATGTATGTATTGTTTAATTTACATTGTATGCAGGCTGGACTTATAGGCAGTTTCTCTCTCTTTCTCTTTCTCTCTCTCTCTCTCTCTGTCTCTTTCTGTCTCTCTCTCCCTCCCTCCCTCCCTCCGTCCCTCCCTCCCCCTCCTCCTCCCTCTCCTCTCTTTCTCTCTCTCTCTCTCCATTAAATTATAGATAACTAAATAATTGGTACAGTCTGCAAAAGCATTGTTTCTTTCCCAGGATTTATTGCAAGTGATAGTCATTTTAGTGGACAACCGATGTTGAGAATTAGACAGTACTTCCTGTCAATTCCTGTGGTTTCCTGACACACGCTACGCTTTGCTATCTCATAGGATTCTCGGGCTAGGAGAGGATTTACAACACTATTTTGAAGTCATTCCTGTCCTTATAATAATTTTAAAAGAGATGCATAAGATTCCTATTTTAAATGGCAAAAATTTGCTTACAACTCCATTTCATCTCACTGCTAATTAATACATACCTTAAAGTTCTAACATGTTCATCTAAATTTTAGTATTGGAATATTCTTTCCACTTAGCTCCAAGGAAGTTGTTTATTTTAACCATTCAAAGTTGCTGGGAGTTGGGTGGTGAGAAAGAAAGAAAGAGAGAGAGAGAGAGAGAGAGAAAGAGAGAGAGAGAGAGAGAGAGAGGGAGAAACCAAGAGAACCAAAAAGAAAAAAAGAAGGAAGGAAGGAAGGAAGGAAGGAAGGAAGGAAGGAAGGAAGGAAGGAGAAAGAAAGAAAAAAGGAACCAAGAAACTCAAGAAGAAAGAACAGGAAGGAAGGAAGGAGAAAGAAGGAAAGAAAAGGAAAAATAGAAAGAAACCAAGAAACCCAGAAACCCAGAAACCCAGAAAGAAAGAAAGAAAGAAAGAAAGAAAGAAAGAAAGAAAGAAAGAAAGAAAGAAAGAAAGAAAGAAAGAAAGAAAGAAATGCATGATGCTGGAAACTGGAGTATGTAGACAAGAGAGAGATGTTTCTGATTAGTTACAATGCTTTTTTCTTGAAGATACAATTTTTCAAATCCATTTTCATCCCAACATTCTATTGCACTTTGGTTGATAGAAGAAGCCCTGCTGGATATTCTATCTCTATCTAAAGTACCATCACCAGTACAACAGATGAGTTACCCAATAAAAGTATCTGATTTTTGGAAAATTCTTACCATGAAAATTGAGACTGTGGAGTTCTAGCTCTGATAAATTGGGGACAACATTAGGACCAATCAGTATCTATTGTTATTCTTTGCTTGAAAACAAGACTTAGATGATCTGGTTCTCCAAATCTTGTGAGACTGCAGTTTATGTCAACTCCAATCAACCTTGGAGTGGTTAAAGCTGTAGTTCACTGATCTTTGGAGAATTATGGATTTTCCTTACCGTTTAAAATTAAGATATAAATATCATATTTCCTTTTGATAATCCCTAGTATGACTTACTGTTCACAATCTGAAATTCATAAAATTATTCCATTTCTATTTTTTTATGTATTTATGATTATTTCTAATTTGTATCCTACTTTCCAACTGAATAATGCTCAAGGCAGTAAATAGCACGATGGAAAATGAAATCCAAAATTTCAACCATAGCGTGATAAAACGGAATAGAGGAGAACATAAAGTTGATTGTAACAAGAATGATTTTCTTTCTTTTGTTTTGCTTTTTATGAGGGTGGGGATAGATTGATGCTCTGAAAACCAAAGAATGGAAGAAAAAATATATTTCCAGGTTTATTTCAAAATATAGGCAGCACAAATGGCACAATATTATTACTATTTTCCTGATTTCCAGGAAAGAGTGGCAGAACTGTAGACTATAAAAGTCAGTTCCATTCCACCTTCAAAAAAAAGAGAGAACCGCTTATAGACTTTTATGAAAAGAAAGTATAGGCTGTTTCTACTTGAGATGATGATAGAAGAAAGCAAAATAAGTTAAGTTTGCTAGTGAAGCTTTAGGATTATTTTCAGATATTGTAATTAAATTATTTCTAGAAATACAATTCAAATTAACCCTATTCCATCCTATAGAAGATATAATAATTAATATTCTGTAATAAACAACAAACCACAACCAATACTGCCACTGTAATACATAATACAAACTAAAAGTAATTTTAAACATGTAATTACCAGAGCCTAAATAGCTGAGAAAAATGGATATTTTTTAAAAAAGTGGATAATTTAGATAAAGGGAGGGATGCATTGAGAAAAGGAAAGGGAAACTAGGGAATAGGGATTGGGTTGAAGAAGAGTTTATGAAGTGCAAGAATTCCATGTCCCAGTATCAAACTTCCTATAAATTATGACCTGAACAATTTTCTGGGAGCCATCAATAGAGATATAGTATCACCAAGACATGAGATTGGAAAATTTGGCTGTCTAATCAGCATGAAATCGGCATTGACTGATTTCTTTAAACATTTATGTACCTCTTCCCATAAAACAAACTTGTGTTATCATCACATGACGTGACGAGACTTCCCCCCTTTGTTAAAGTGGATGTGGATGTGGCCAGCGCATGATGCATCTGACCCACGTGCCAGGAGTTTGATAGCCCTGCTATAAAATATTTCCAAGTGGATTATCATCAGGATGAAAAACAATACTAAAACAACACAAAAATTAATAAAAAGAGGAAAAGATGAGAGAATGGGGGGGGGAAACGAAATAAAAATCAGCTGCTGTTAGTCAGGCCTGGGTGAAAAAGAACAGCCTCTAGAACAGAATACGGTTATCAACCATTAAGAGAAAGAGTATGCCAAGGACTTCTGCATAGCTAGCTCAGTAGAACCTCTCCAGATGATCAAGCAGTTTATAATGGGAAGGACAAACTACCATAATGGGGAAGAATCAGATAAAGCATTAAGGCTGGGATCAGAAAAAAATAGGAAAGCCCAAAGAAAATTGGTGAGAAAATGAGATGCACAACTCTGTACAAATGCTCCCCTGCTTTTGGTTTTCTGAATGTTCAGTCAATTTAATTATAGGGATAACTAGGGATATTTGTGTCCACCACTTAGATAGGTGGATTGAAGAGACTGGAGACAAGCTTCAGACAACAGCTCTTTATTCAGCAACTATTTACGATCCAGCAGCTAGCCTCTCTGACAGCCAGCCCTTTTATAGGGATCTGTCAGGGAAACCAGCCAATCTCATTTAAGCATTCTTCCCACCTAAACAGTGGACCAGAGGGAAAACCATCCTGTCAATATCTAACAGGTGATTTAGCAAGAGCCCTGTACTATAAACCTCAAAAACTTTGGCTCATCTCATTACAATTGACTTCTTAGCCAAGAGATTCTCAAGAAGCCTCATGTTAATTGTCTTAATTTCTCCTTATAAAGAGTATATGCCTTATCAGTTTGGAAGAAGTTAAGGAATTATTTCTGAGGCTTTGTGGCTTCAGCAATTAACCATCAGACAAGTCTCGAAATGGGGATTTGGGACAATTTTAAATCTTCTCAAAAGGTTTCGTCATAAAACTGTCCAAGAAGACACAGAGAACTTTACAGCACCCAAAGATTGGCTGGCTTCTCTTATCTTGGACCGAACTTAATGTTCTTGACTCCATTTTCAGAAAAACACTGAGTTGAAATGCAATTGATCAGAGAACAACCAAAAGTGCCTAGATGAATTTAAAGCAGACGTTTTCAAGGTATCTTGCTGCCATGATGTCTAGTAGAATGCAATCACTCCATTCCATGGTGAGAATTTCATGACAGCAGCTTAGTATTGTTGTGGTTTGGGAATGGTTTGCTGCCTCAAGCCCTGGGTGGCATAGTTACTGAAGAAAACAAACATTCTGCTTTGTAACAATGAACGACACAGGAGGCTATTAGGTCATCTGCCCACCCTTTTAGTGGTTCATGGAGGATGCAAATGATTCCAAGAATGCAAGAAAGTTTACAAAAACAGTGGATCAGGAATAAAACCAGTATTTTAGAATGATCACTCTGAAGCAGTGGTGGGTTCCTCCCGGTTCGGCCCGGTTCGGCCGAGCCGGTAGCAGTGACGATATGACGTCACCGAACCGGTTCTGTTTGTTCGGGAGCAGGGCCCTCCTGCCCTTTCCCCACGTTATTCTTATCTTTTATTTGGCCCCACCCCCAATCTATTCGCTGCCTCCCAAGTCCCAGCTGATCGGCTAGAAGGAAAAAAAACTGTTTAAACTCTTGCCGCGGGGTTTCAAAGGGCCGCCCTACAGCTGATCAGTGTTAAAAGACAGTGTGGTGGTAGACCAGTGCACTCAAAAAACAAATGGGGAGACCGGTGCCTCCAAAAACAAATGGGTAGACCAGTACAGCTCTGTGAGCAGTTAAAAGCCTGATAGACCAGGACCTCTGCTAAATCCTAAAAAATTGTCACATGACCATCAAACCATGCCCACAAAATAAGCCAAGCCCACAGAACCGGTAGTAAAAATTTTTAGAACCCACCCCTGCTCTGAAGTACAGATCTAACCCCCACTTCATAATTCTTACAAGTGAGAGACTAATCATCAATTACAATAAGCCTTGGTTGCAATTATTACAGCTAAGGTAGTACAACCAATTCCTGAATTAACAGGGCAATCAATTTTTAGTTTTCACACCTGTGTGTTGCATGGTGAAACAAGCACCACGTGTTGATATTATTTGTTCAATCAGACTCCTATTATGTATCAGTGGATCCCACATGGAACAGTCTTAAAACTCAGTAACAGAAATAAGCAAAATTTCAGAAAATCCAACATTGGATAAATCCTTTCCCCCCTCTTCTTCATAAGGCAGTAGCACAAATCCAGAAGCAAAAGGGATGAAAACTGGCAAATAAAGAGGAAGAGTATGAACTCTAAACAATTAGTTTGTTTTAGCAAAATAACAGACTCTGATGCATAGGATGGCAATAAGTCTAAAATCCCTCATAATAAATAGCTGATCAGTATGGAAACCCCATGTTTATGATGACCTAGTGATTAATTAGGTGAATGATGGATCCAGGAATTCTGACTTCTAGTTCCTTAATTTCTGTCCTTGATGGATTAACATATTTTAGCAGAGGGTAGTTGGATATGGGACGAAGTTTCAGGCAATATGTAGATATGTAACTAGAAAATACTAATATTGTGTGTGTGTGTGTGTGTGTGTGTGTGTGTGTGTGTGTGTGTTTGTGAAGATCACCACCAATGGGGACAGCAGCCAAGGAATTAAAAGACACTTCCTCCTGGGGAGGAAAGCTATGGCAAATCTAGACAGCTTACTAAAAAGCAGAGACATCACCCTGCCAACAAAAGTGGGTATAGTCAGGGCTATGGTTTTCCCAGTTGCAATGAATGGCTGTGAAAGTTGGACCATAAGAAAGGCTGAGCGCCAAAGAATTGAGGCCTTTGAACTATGGTGCTGGAGAAGACTCCTGCGAGTCCCTTGGACTGCAAGGTGATCAAACTGGTCAGTCCTAGAGGAGATCAACCCTGACTGCTCTTTAGAAGGCCAGATCCTGAAGATGGAACTCAAATACTTTGACCACCTTATGAGAAGGAAGGACTCACTGGAGACGAGCCTAATGCTGGGAAAGATTGAGGGCAAAAGAAGAAGGGGATGACAGAGAATGAGGTGGCTGGATGGAGTCACTGAAGCAGTAGGCGTGAGCTTAAATAGACTCCAGAGGATGGTAGAGGACAGGAAAGTCTGGAGGAACGTTGTCCATGGGGTCACGATGGGTTGGACACGACTTCACAACTAACAATGTGTGTGTGGGGTCTTAGTAAAGCTACATAGTGGTATGGAAAGCAGAAAAACAACAGAGAAAGGTTTTTGATTTTTAAAAAAGGAGCTTAACCGAGTATTTGACAACTTGCTGTAGTCAAATGGCATAAATTATATCAGGGCTGTACATTATAGCACATAAGACGCATAAGAAATGGCCTTTTGTTCTGGTTGAAAGGGGAAGGTTCATCTCCCTTGTTGCATGAGCTCATTCTCTTTCCACAGATAACTTTGTTTGCTGAAACTCAAGTTCCAACCTTCCTTCAGCATTTTGCATTTCCATAATAATGAGTGGCCTGGGAAAACAGCCTACTACCCAAAGGAATATTTGGTAATTAATTGGCTGCTTGAAATATGCTGTCTCCTCTTGTCCATCCAGACCTGTCAACTGAAACTGAATGGAGAAAATTTTGTTTTAAAACTGTGGTTGGATTTAACTAAAACACCAATAAGCAGTCTCCTCCATACCTTTCTTCCTCCACCTCCAAATGATTTTGGAAAAATCTTTTTTTTTTTTTTTTAGGTTTTAGCATCAGTTTCATTTATAATAGGTGTCTGGACAAAACAGTACCTCTCCAGATAAATTTTCGAGTGGAGTCAGTCATATTTCAGGGTTTGGGGCAGTGGTGAAATCCAAATTATTTTACTACTGGTTCTGTGGGCGTGGCTTGGTGGGCGTGGTGTGGTTTCGTGGGTGTGGCTTGGTGGGCATGGCAGGGGAAGATACTGCAAAATCCCCATTCCCACCCCACTTTGAGGCCAGCCAGAGGTGGTATTTGCTGGTTCTCTGAACTACTCAAAATTTCCGCTACTGGTTCTCCAGAACCTGTCAGAACCTGCTGGATTTCACTCCTGGTTTGGGGTGTGAACCAGTGATAACACATCTTTCCTTTCAGCAGAATGTTTTAAGTAAATCATCTATAAAATCAAAGTGTTGAAAAGTTGTATTTGGATTTGAAGGGTGGCAGCATCAATCTTGTCCAAATTAAACTTTAAGTCATGGCTAAGAAGAGGTCCTAAGAGCAGATTCTCCACATTCAGTCCTAACTGCTGTCTCCGTTTTTTTCTAGTTTGCTTGTATTTGTAGCTTTTTTGGTATAGCTTTTTTTTTAAAAAAATATCCTCTGTTAATCACATAGGCAATCCAAGCAAATTAGGGGTCATGAATGGATTGTTTTATCATTATGCTTTATAGCCCATAGAATTAGAGTAAGTAAAAGTATTTATCTCAAGAAGAGCTATGTATGTTGTTACTAAAAGTTTACATCAGCTGGATGGCACATCTAGTCATTCAGTTAGTCGAAGACAAAGTAAGAACTATGTTGTAGAGTCCTTGGTGCTCTCTGAGGTTGTTTGTTTGTTTGCGGATATTTCATTACCCAACTAAATAACATCATCAATGCTAGTAAGTGTGGGAGGGTTTCTCGCTTTTTATACTGTATATAGTAGCTTGCTCTGCTGGTATCAGTGAGGGTGTGGTTTTCTCATTGGTAATTTCTTGATTATGATATTGTTTTCTTTTTAACTATCTGCTTTTAATTCCTGCTTATCTGAGTATTGGCTGCTGTAAAGGATGGGTTCTGATCTTTTTGTTTCTTTCTTAACCTTTTAATTGTCTCTTTGGAATGCTATATAAATATGGTTTATTTCTATATGTCTGTTGATGGCTGATTTGTCTTCCAGAAACTTCCAAGCATATTTGGATTTGGTTGAGTCTTTCCATGTGTTGTGAGATCAAGGAGTTTTCATTATGATTTCTGACTGTTAGTTGATGTTCATGGATGTTCTCTGCTAGTCTTCTGCTGCTACATAGCAGCTGTTACAGAACTTACTCTGTATCTTGTAGAAGAATCTCCTTGAATTTTCTTTCCCCTTAACTCAGAGGTGTCAAATTCATGTTGTCATGGAAGTATCATGTGATGTATCAGGACTTCCCTCCCTTCGCTAAACTGGACATGGGCGTAGCCAGTGCATGATACATCCGGCCTGCGGGCCGCGAGTTTGACAGCCCTGTTTTAACTCATTCCTTTACTTTTGTTGGATGTGTGAGGTAACTGAGAGATTATATCTGTGTTGCAAGTAGATACAAGTAGATCTTTCCCATTTGAAGAATTTTAATTTCTGAGTGGCTTGATGAAATGCAAGCTTCACTAAAAATTATATGAACTGGAAGGACCTGCAGCAAAAACATTGGCTGTTGCATAGCTTGTAAAACATTTATTTTGCATTTTATAGCATTTTAAAGGGCACACTGTTGCTCTAATGTTTCTTAGAGATGGTAAAAATGTTTACAAATGTTGAATTTTAAAGAAAATTTAACGGTCTTCCTTGATTAGATTAATGAGCTGAAATAATGCAGTTTTATTTGAGATGGAGGAACATGCCAAAAAAAGGGAGGAAAAGTATGATTTTACTAAAGCTGCTAGAGCCTCAACAAACGTTTGGGTGGAATTTAACAGAAAATCTACTTACTGCCTCTGATCAGGGCTAATTTGTTTGTAGTGAGAGAAACTGAATGTTAATTAAAAGGTGGATTGCAATATTCTGGATTTTAGTATTTTAGAACTGGGGAAAAGCATGATGGATATTTAAACATTAAACAAAGTATTTTTCCACATCAAATTTCTCCCTTGGGGTTTGCAGAAGTTCCTGTGTTTATCTATTTGAAATGAAACAGTTTTGTCCATGTTGCTTTCACTCTTCTTTGCATTTTCTCCTAAACTTGTATTTATTCCTTTCCTAAACTTCCTTTGATTTCTGCATTAATTTATTAAAAAAAAAACAAGAAAAATAAACTAATATCCTTTCATTAAATTGTAGCAGTAGCACATTCTTCCCATATTACATGTATTCTACAATATTATTTTACTGCATTTATCTCCCTAAATTCTTATTTAATTTTCAAAGACGTTTTACTTAACCAAGATATCCTACACCAGGAAACCTTAGGACTACCAAGATGTTTCCTATTTATAAATTCAAAAGCGAAGAGAGATTGCTTTGTGGCAAGTAGAAAGAATGAAATAGAAGAACTAATCTTGTCCAAATTAACCAGGAAGAGGCTAAATGAAAGAAAATCATAGGTATCTAATAAAATCTTAAAGGAGGAGGAAACCAAACAGATTGAATAAATGACTTTAATGTGTGCTTGGGGTCCTATTTGTCCAACTTCTCCAGGTCCTACGAGTAGAGCCACAGCTGCAGTAAAAGTCATCTGTGCCTAGTTTTACATGGTTGCTGTTTGAAACCAGGCCAAATATTATCCTTACAGCTGAGTTTCATGGAGCGTTCTTGGCTTTGTTCAAGTTTGGAATTTAAACAACATTTGGAGGAAGGACTGGACGTTTAAAAAAATAATGAAAGAAATAAAGAAAAAGCAATGATTTCAATAGGTTCCTTGCAAATGGAACCCATTAAGTTTTGCCCAATATGGCTGGTGTGCTAAGGTTGATTATTCTTAATGTAGCATAGAAAGTGAAAGCTATAAGCTCCAAACACTTGAGAGAGCAAGACAGAGGAGGCCACAATTACACCCTCGACAAGCATCAGTTTCCTTTTTCATTTTGTTTCTTTTAGCTGTAATTGTGGTGAACAAAGATAATATCCTCTGCATCTTTTCATTTGAAGACTGGTCCAGAGTTTGTCTTTTCACAGTCATTATTTCTCTACCACAGGCATTACTCTGTACCCCACACAAAGCAGGATGCTCTTGCACATCAAAGATGCCTCACGTTGATCACACAATTAAGAATTTGTGTTTGCGACTGTGCATGTATGTACCCATCAACTTATCCCCTGACAAAATAACCTTTCCTAAAAACGCACAAAGATTTTGTTTAGAATTCAGCACCACCGGTAAGATCTATATTAGGAATCTGCAAAATATTATATATATAGAGAGAAAGAGAGTATACAGAAGCTGGCAAATGGCAAAATCTCATTCAGTTACAGGCACGGAAAACAAAGGCCTTTCTGAAATCAATAGGAAAAAGAAAAAGTAAAAAAGAGAGGAGAGGAGAAGAAGTAAGTTTTCCTCTTTCACTAGCAAAGGCTACTTTGGGTATCCAAATGAACAAAACAGCAAGCACAATCTAGAGATCTAGCAACGGAAGTGGCTTTGATACAGGCAACATTTGTGGGTTAAATAGTATCAGCATGAAGAATGTGACAGTTCAATAGGCAATGTGGTCAGCACTATGATGATGTGAATAAACTCTCCTTTTCCATTGTGAAGTTGATGTAGGAAGGCAATGTGCCAGCCATTTGGAGGAGTCCATGCATAAGATGCTTCCTTGCACTGATGCCATGATTCATTAGTGTCCCCGCTATACATGCCTGTAGAGCAAAAGCATCTGAGAATCACATCTTGACTGCTGATTAAATTCTCTACTCTCATCCCCAAACTGGCCTTATGAATTTCTAGATTCAGGAGCAGATGATGGAAGGGTAAAGGGGTGGCTATACTACAACTGCATATAATTATTGATCAGGTATTGGCTTTTTCTTGTTTGCTTGTTGCATTGTTTTATTGTTGGTTTTATTGTTGTTAGTTGCTCGGAATTGTGTCTCACTAGACGGGTGACCTTATAAAATTTTTAAAACAAATAAATAACATGAGAACGTCTATAGGCATTTTAAAAAAATGAAATCAGTTATGATTCCAAAGCAGATCCTTCAATTATAACATCTTATAGGATTACAGTTAGTCCTCAATTTATGACTATACATTTCTGTTGCTAAGCAAGGTAATTGTTAAGTGAGTCATGTCTGATTGTATTAGCTTTTTTTGTCACAGTTTTTAAGCAAATTGCTGCAGTTGTGAAGTGAACTTCATAGCTGTTAAGCAAATCCAGCTTCCCTCCATTGACTTTGCCTTTTGGAAGCTGGCTGGGGAGGTTGCAATGATCGCACGACCACTGGTGAGTGCAACTATTGTAAATGCATGCCAAAATTCAAGTGCCCAAATGTTTATCATGTGACAGCGAGTCTACCACGACTATCATAAGTGTGAGGATTGGTTGTAAGTCACGTTTTTCAGTGCTGTTTGAATGGTCACTAAACAAATAGTTGTAAATTGAGGATTACCTGTATATGTACAGTATGTGTTGGGGATAGGTGGTTGTGGTGGAGGGGGAAGGGTAAGGGTGGATAAATAAAGAGCAATCAGATGTCAAGAGTTTGAAAAGAAGGTGCAAAATATCCTCAGAAACTGTCACTGGGAACCAGGAAGAAAAATACATTTTGAGGATATGTTCTTATATAATGTACTAGTTCTCATCTAGAACATCTTGAAACTAATACTTAGAAGTATTTCAACAATCGTAAGAGTTGAAAAGGATCTAATCCCTCAGAGAAAGTGCTATCGACCAGATAACTGCAAAGAAATATGATTCTTCCATTCTCCCCTCACTCACCTGCATTCCTGTCAGAACTAATCCTTCCTTGCTCCCACCATCCTGCCAGAAATGATGAAGTTTTTGGGATAAGAAGTGAAACATCTTCAAGGAAAAAACAGAGAAAGTGCAGTTGCTTTTGAAAAAGCACCTTTGAGACAACCATGGCCTGGATGACTGAGAATCTCCCTAGACAGATCTAATCCAGGTCATGCTTGGTACAGAGCTATTAAAACAGTTCTGAAAGATTTTCTTCCAGCCCTTGCTTGAAGACCTCAACTGAAAGCAAATACACATTGCAACCTGGCTGATGGGTCATGCAGTTCGAAGGTTCCTCCTGAGATCTCTCATGAACTGCTTCTTTGTCATTTTAACCCACTGGTTCTACTCCTGTCCTATGGGATAATCGAAAATAAGTCCACTCCTTTTCCTAGTTTTTAGTTCTTCAGACATTTGAAGACTGCTATTATATCTTCCTTCAGTTGAAGACATAAGGTTATTCAATTAAATGTACGTGACCACAATGATCATTTTTTTTTAAAAAAAAAGCGCAGTATCAAAAAATGCTTAACACAAGAAATTCTGGAGGTCATACACAAAATTCATCTGGGAATTGAGCCATATGAAAAAACAGGCACAAGGCACTATTCTTTTTTGAACATCTGGTTGATGTATCACTTGTCAACCCTTTAGGAAAAAGAACTAAAATATTGGAATGTGGAATGTGTAGAAATGTAGAGCAATAGACATGATATTTAGTTCAGGGGTGTCCTACAGGGTACTAAAAATCTTCAGTGAATGAGGGAATGCAGCTTGGCGGAAACTAAAAGAATGAAATTATTGCAGTACAACATTGGCTCTCTGGAAATTCTCAGAGTTTGACCAACGGCCTGTGACCATAATTTAATAGCAGGATGATAAGAACATCTATTAGGTCCAAACTGCAAATATAACATCAGTAAGAGCAGAAATGACCATTAACGGAGGTATAGAATGAACTACTTCTGGGCTATGATAGCAGAGAATTGAACTCTAAGGATCAAACATATGTTATGTCAATTGTAGTGCATAGATCTTTCACCTCTCCTTATGAATACACACTGAGGTCCACAATTGTATTGAGAATTTAATACAAGTGAGTAACCATGTTACCCCACCCTCTCCAGCCAAACACACTCCTTCGTGCCATATTTTTCCAAACATTACACTTGCAATTGTTTTGTGATTGTGAGGTTGACATTGTTGAGAAGCACAGATCAGGGTTATATAACTTTTGGGGGCTTAAGGATTCATTTGGAATGTTGCGAATTGACAAACTAGCATCTTGCCTACGTTATTTGTTTTTAACAGGACATAGATAGTCACAAAAAGTCCTATATTAGGCACTGTCATAGTTGACCCACAACTAATACACTCAAGAAGTTCCTTCTGACATCTAGCTGGAATTTCCTTCCTTTCTTCTGTTTTAACTCACTGTTTTTCATGTTGCCCTCTGAAGCAACAGAGACTAAATCTGTTTCCTTTTCTAGTTGCCAACTCTTCTGATGTTTGAAGACTGGTGTGATGTCTTTCCTCAGTGGTCTCCTCTATAGGCACAACATATTCATATCATTTAAGTGTTCCTTGCAGAGTTTGGTATCCAAAATTCTCACCAATAAATATCCAAAAGACTCCTATGTTGGTCCAGAAAGTAGGAAACGATGGGTTGAAAATTGCAAGGAAGTGGACTTGTGTCAGAATTTCTGTAACATAACATTGAACAGTAAGAACTGTTCTACAGCAGAATAGATTGCCTCAGGTAGTGGTGAATTCTTGTTTGTGCCATGTGATTAAAGAGAGAGGGGATAGTCTGTTAGTAATAGATTCCTGAACCATGCAGAAGTTTGGTCTGGTTTTTGGCACTCTGAAAATTCCTAAAGTCCCTTCTAAAACTTCTACTCCATGTTCCAATGATTCTTCTAGATGCCTTGGTGTTTTGTTGCTCCTGATAAATTCCAAATCACAGGGATGAAATGTATGTGGTGGCCTCATCAGACAATTGTCATGAATTATATACATGTGTTCAGTGTCAGAAAACATAAATCACACATAATGAAAACATCTGTATGATGATATCACTGCTCATGTGCCATAATTTTGGTCTCATCACAGTTTGCTGTGTATGCTGCTGGCTACCAATTGCTTTATATTTTCTAATAGTGCCAAAGAATTTAGAGACTGTCTTGGAAGTAAAGATGATCCTGGTGGCTAATAGCTTCTTTATAGCACACCACCTTCTCATTTATTGTTACTATTTATATAAAATTGTCTTTGTATTTTTTCAACCTAATGGAATCTTGGAAAGAAGAATTGAAAGAGGCTTGGAACTCTGGCCATTGTTTATATCTTTGAAATCTAAACAGAACAGAACCAAATTTACTACGAAGAGAAAAAAACTGGCAAAAGAAAGATCACTAAGAGTCTATTACTATCCATGGGTAGGAAGCTGACTGTCACTGTCTTGAATTTATACTTTCTATTTGGTCATTATTTTTGAAAAGTGATAATCAATCAGACTTTGATCAGTAAGTAGATTTAACTCACCTAACTTGTTGTGTTTGTATGTTTAGTCCCGTATTTTGCTTAATAAGAACTACAAAATATAACAGAATGGGTCTATTAGACTGTAATTAGACTGCGTGTAAGTTACACTTACAAGGCAGAAAAGTCTTGATTTTTAATAATAATTTATTTGGGTTTTTTTCCCCAGAAAGAAACTGACTGTTTAAATGCTTTCATGGTAATGCCAAATGAGTTGGTTACTGATGCCTATTAAAACCTTGATGGAAAAAGGAACTACATTTTGTCACTCTCTTTAAAAAAAGCCCATTATAAATATTCTCCACTGAAGAGAATATGTCAACACTTCAGAGAGTTTGGAGAAAATGTGGAGGAAGAAGCCGAAAATAGTTGGTTGCATAAAGAAACTCACTGCTCAACAGTGAGCAAGTGGAACTACTGCTGATGTGTGTGGAGAAGGTGCTGACACTTGAATTTGAAATGGAAACCAGAGTTTGTTTGTTTTTTCATTTTCCAGCAACTAAAGTAATGAGGAAAGGCAAGTGCATCAGCTACTTCACCAAAAACACAGCCTTGGTAGTGGGTATATCTTCAAACCTTTGTATCCCATTTCACACTTTCCCATTGGTGGGACATATATGCAAACATTGCCCATTCTGGAACTCAATTTTCTATGTGTCCAGTACCATCCTATTCTAGGGAAAAACATGCCAGGAAAATACAAGGAAAGCAAAGCACATATAGACACAATGCTAAATTAGCAGATGTTTATCAGGAAGCCTACAGCTTCTTGAAGTGCTCCAAGACAGAAAGACAGGTTATAAATCAGAGTATATTTAAATGAACAGACATTAAAAAGGAACCTGTTTTGTTTTTTTTTTTTTTTGCAAATCCACTTACTGTGATAGCAATATCTGGGAAATACTGTATTTCTAGCATTTATATACGTTACCATTTCTCCCATGAAACACAAGTTTATGTGGTTTTAGTTTTACCTAACACACCAGAAGTCACCTTCTTGAGTCGGGTGGCACTTAACTTCGGAATAATTGTGCCTTGGATTGCACTGTAAAACATTTCAGCTTCGGCTGCAGATTAAGTTACCTTTTACCACCACTGAAATCCATAGGATTGATTTCACTTATGAATAATTTGTCACATAGATATTATTGTGACCTGAATATAGCTCCTTGAGCCTCCTCCCCTCAACAGTTTATAAAACAAATTAATAATTCACCCTGTTTAGAATATAGAATTGTAATTTTAAAGAGTTTTTGGCTTGAATGTGGTCCATCCCAAGGCAGAGGTTTCTTTTTTAAGACTGTTTTTAATTTAATTTAATTAAGACCTTTTCTCTTTCAGACCTACTTACCCACACCTAGTATATAGTATTTTTGTAGTTCTAAGCGGCTAAAGCTACTGCATTTCAACAGAGAAACCAATAGAAGGCTTAACTCCTTACTAAAAGCCACAATTTTTTTCCAAGGCGACAAAGCACTCTGAGAACAATGCTTTTGCATTGGATTCCAGGAAGTTAGTGAGCCATGTTTTTCACCACACTCTCTGACACCCATATACTGCCAATGTTTAATCAAGCTGTGCTTCTCCGACTGTTTCTTCACTTGATATTCTAGGTCTTTCTCCACACCGTCTCTCCTGCTAACGGGTCTCTGGTTTCCTGTTATGTCTCCAGGCACTTTTTAAATAACTTTGTTACATTCACCACTTTTCAGTCCCCAAGGGTGTCTTCAAAGTTAAATGAACTTGTGAATATCTGTTAATTTCTTGGTTGCTGTCCTCCTCTTCCTTTTATCGCATGGAGATATTTGTATGCCCTTGATTTTTAAGAGTCTGTAACCATTGTAATAGCTTTTAGAATTACACTTTACCTTCTTTGGAAATGTGGCTATTATTTAAGCAAATATTCTCCTTGGGATAAAGAAAACACAAAATAAATGTCAATTTGGCCTTTTGTTTGCAGCTCTTCATTTGAAATCTCTCTCTCTTTGTCTCTGTACTTTTAAAAAAAATAAAATAGTGCTTGTTTAAAGCCAGAGTGTGCCCCCCAAATGCATATAGACTTGGATTATTGACTTAGATATGAATTCATTGGTAGTTAGAGGTAAGCAAACCAACAGAGATATATGAAAGCTCTAAGCTATTTCTTAAGGCTTAAGAAAATTACTTCATTTTAGCCTCATTCATTTCCAATTTTGAATTTGGTGGCAGTTTGAAGTGGTTCTGAACTTTACTTAAAGTTCACTTGAGTAACACTCTTCTTATTCATACCCTGCAGGAGGTTGGCTTTATCACATTCATAATTCGCCTGAGGTTTGCTTTATGTAAAATTGGCAATGGCATTTTCTTCAAAGGAAATAAGAATTGGTGAATAAAGTGTCAGAGTGGGCAGATTGGAAGTTTGAAAACTTGGATTAGTTCTCAAGGCAAAAATGGATTCTGAGTGACCAACAATAAGGAGACCAGTCTCAAGTCAGGAGTAATTGCAAGTTAACAGAACATTGTGAGGGGAAACAAAATTAAATTCTGTAGAGAACTTCAAAAAATGAGTTATAGATGAAAAATACTGACAGTCCCAAGACATCTAAAAGTCACTAGCTTGGTCTTGTTTTTATCTTTTGTGCTGTCTTTGTTAGCGTTCCATTTTTCTCCTTCACATACCCCTGCCCCCCAAAATGGCTAATTTTCAAGCTCTAGAGCTTCATTTTTTTTAAAAAATGTCATGCTACCTTCTGTTTTCTAAATTATGGCTTTGTTTCCACCTGGCTTTTTTTCCTTTAAGCATACACAAAGTGTTTTATGTCCTTTGTTCCTTCAGAGACTGGAACAGAACATGTTAGGACCAGTTTTTCCCTTGTTACTTGAAGTAATACCTACTAAGAATAAAGTAGGTTACTCTTTTTTCCCCTCAGACAAAAATGTTGGAGGGAAATTATCCATTGTCAAGGCAGTACAAAGAAATTATCTATTGTCAATGATACACAATTAAGTACAAAGTATAAAAAAGAATTTTTCTTTTCTTTTTCATGATACAGAAGGAATAAGATAGTGGCAGTTGTTAATGTGGTTAAAAAGAGTTACTGACGGTAGAAAACTCTTTCTCATATCTTTCAGAAATAACTTAGAATTGTCAGTTACAGATGGAGGTTTTGAATTATACTCCTAAAGATATCCTTTGATTGGAATCAAATATTGTACTGTATATCTCCTCTTAGTGCAAATTCTACACACTGAGCCCTTTTGAATATTTTGTATATATTGCTTTTTGCATAACATCTGTTTGACATTAAAAAGATAATAGATTTGCTGTATCTCCTGTCACTTGTAAATATCAATTTAAAAGTCTGGCATATATTTCTGGATAAAAAAAGGATTCCCTTTTTAGGCTAAATTGATATTATGTGTTAAACTACTGTAAATTTCAAAACTGATAACTGGTTTTAATCAAAGTATTGAATAATTGCTGGGATCCTTAATGCTGGGATCTCTACAGGTAGTCTTCAATTTACAACTGCAATTATGATAGGAATTTCTGTCATAAATCATTACAGACATAAGTCAAGATACCAATGTCATAGGACCTAATTTAACACCATTCGTTTCCCTCTGGCTTATATAAACACCATTTGCAGCTATTCAGAAAATCATATAGTCATAAATGTAAATCTATTATCTGCCAAAAAGGAAAAATAAATAAATAAATAAAAAATATCACAAATTGTGGTCATGTGACCATGGGTGAGGGGGGCAGACATTTTATAACTGGAAGTGTTTTACAGGTCATAACACATCCTTTCTGAAGCTTTTGTAATTCTGAATAGTCATCAAAAAACCAATCGTAAGTCCAGAAATATTTGCAGTAGGTAATAATGCTAAGTTTTTATCATTTTTTAAAGTCAAAAGATAACTACCATTTATGAATTACCATTCACTGGCATTATTTATGATTACATTTATTGTGACCTGAATTTGAACTAGCAGCCATTTTCTTTTTTTTTTCCAAAAAGTTTTTTTTATTTTTTAAACAGAAACAATATAAAAATATCATCCTTCCAAACAATTACAGACAGTATTTCGATCGGTTAAAATCATTTTGTGCTCTCAAAATTTTCAAAATCTCATTATATGGCAAATGTTCTTTCCTTTAACAAAAAACAAGTGTTTAAACATTTTATCCAAATTTCATTTCATTTCATATATAATATTTCATCTCCATGCTTTATTATTATGACCTGAATTTGAACTAGCAGCCATTTTCAAGCTCATAATTAGAGAAATTAAATCCAAAAACTCACAACCAATCTATAAATATCTGTTATCAATTAATCATTTTGATAAGCAATATTTAAATCACAGGAATAGGGTTTTTTTCCCTTAAAGAATGGAAAAATTATCAATATTAGAAACCTAGTCATATCTTGAAATACGGCAAATACAACAAAAATATACTGTTTATGGATACACCATTCTATTTTGTACAGAAAGGAATGAAAAATCATCATGTTGCTGGAGATACAATCAAAATGACACTTTCTAAAATAGATATATTTGGAAAAGTTCTCAAATCAATGTCTGTAAGTTGAGTCATGGCAACTGGACTTATTTTCTTGTTGGTTCAAGCTATTTTGCTGCCCACCAAATCAACTTCTTCAGTCCGAACAAGTGGTTAGCAGAAACTGAGTAGGTAAAGAGTTAATGGAATGTGCCAACTCCTAAAATTCTTAGGTGTATTCTAGCACCAATGTCAGGGTTTCTTCCCCAAAGTGTGTGGCAACTCAGATTCCCCTAACCAACTTCTTCAGACTGAAGAAGCTGCTTGGATGGGCAGTGAAACATCTCAAACCAAATAAATAAGTCTAGCTGCCATGACTCAACTTCTAAACAATTCTGCCTGATGACTGAGAATCTCCAGCAACATATTCTTCAATCAATGTTCTATGCTTTCTGATTGACTGCACCTCTCTCCTATGCTAATCTATTACCATAAGAAAGATTGGATTTGATATGTTTTAGAAATGTACTAAAGTTAAGTTCTGAAAATAAACAATTACCTATTTTAATTTGATTTTGAAACAAAGTTTAGTGTTTTCAGGTGCACACAATATTTTGAACTACACAAATCTACTACATGGGAATTGACAGTTGGAGAAGGGAAATATATTCTCTGAAGTCTTATTTTGCCGTTTGATTAGTTCTCCAACAGTGGAAAGACAGATATATGACCCCATTACTGGGTGAATTGAAGGCCTGATGTTACTTGCATCCTACAAACAAGTTGTCAATAGATGTAGAATATGCATGGATAATTGTAATGAAATATGATTATCTTTTACTGATATTGTTATATACAACATTTCATGTAGATGCATCTATATATGCATGAAAAGCCCTCATATACTGTATACAATTGATCTTTTATTGCTTTTTTCTCTTTTTTGTTAGTTTATTATTTTTCTCCCCATCCAAGCTGTTTTAATAAATAAATAAAGCAAACATCATCATCATCAACAACAAAACTGCACATATTATCTTCTAGGATTTCTCCACCTTCAGGGTTTCATCCCCAACTTTACCATTACACTGATTTTTCATTTTATTCTTTGATAGTTGTAAAGCAACAACTCAGCTTTGATTATTATTTTATATCATGGTGTATAAGGATATCAGAGGAGAGATGGATATACTAATTTCTATAATATTTTGCAGTATAAATTCATTTTTAAGAGCAAGTTCATTTCATTTCCATTTTCCCATCAGTCTATGTGAAAATTCATAATACGTTTGTAGACATTTTCCCCAGTACAGATTTTTGAAGACTTTATGTATGTCTTTTTTATACATATTTTAAATGCATTTTTTTCATCATAAATCTATAGCACAAATTCAGGGACGTTAATTGTGGTCTATTTATTCTAATTTGTCTGTGAGCTTAGTTATGAGTTTGGTCAAAATGAAAATAATAACAGATGAATTTATCCCATTCCTTTTATGGTGCAGATCTTTATTGCAATTTCTGTTGGAGTGTATGCATGAATTAGTCCAGTCATATTCTGCTCAAGGTATGAAGAAAATATTGGGGGATGGGGAAATCCAACCTTTTTTTTTGACTCTTTAAAAATATATCTTCTGTCCATCCCATTCATCTAGGTATATTCTACCCTCTCTCTCTCATCCACTCACTATCTCTTGTCATCCACGTCTCTATTTCTGTCATTTGCAAAATATGTACAGCTTTTATCTTCTCCCTTAAGCAAACCATTCATATTTCAAGTTTTGTTTCTTTTCTCTTCTTTTTTTCTTTTCTTTTTCTTTTCTATTTCAATTTTCCTTCTGACAGCCATTTTTGAACTTTAGGCTTTTATGTTCCTTTCACTAAATTTTCATGCTCTGGCTCTCCATGTTTTTCTCTTCTCTTCTCTTCTCTTCTCTTCTCTTCTCTTCTCTTCTCTTCTCTTCTCTTCTCTTCTCTTCTCTTCTCTTCTCTTCTCTTCTCTTCTCCTCTCCTCTCCTCTCCTCTCCTCTCCTCTCCTCTCCTCTTTGCCCTTATTTTCCTTCTGATATCCATTTTTGCATTTTAGGCTTTTCTAGTCTTTTCACTAAATTTGCATGCACCAGCTCTCCATTTGTACATGTTCATCCTTTGTTGTTCCTAAACTGTTCACACTCTGGTTTTTGTCTTTCTCTACACAGACTCTATGTGTACTTCCTCTAGCTTTTCTCCTTCCCCTTTTAATTGTTTGGTGTGATAGAAAAGTGATGAATAAAACTAGGTGCATATTTTCTATGAAAAGATGTACCTGTACAACATTTTGTTAATGCAGCCAGTGAACTGGATTTATATTAATCCATACATTACTAGTCCCTACGGGAGGACAAGTATAACAGAAAGAAAGAGAAAAAACTGAAATAACAAGAGGATTACACAATGCTTCCGCATACACATCTAATAGATGCTGTTCAGCAAAGTGGCATGATCAATCTTTCTCTTGTTCTCTTTCTAGTCATCCGTTAACTTATGAATAGGAATAGAAGAGTGGGGGTCTTGCTTTTTCGTTTTTTTTCTCTTGGAAGACAAATGCCTGACATAAAGTTATGTGAATGTCAAGCTTCACACCTGGGCTTGGCAGTTAATCAGAATTCTCAGACACCTAACCCTTAATTTGGATATTGGCTAGATTTGACAGGAGGTTTTTCAGAAGCCACTCCACTCAGTTAAAATCTTGTCTTGTGACACTTAAAATCTTGCTGCAATAGTGGAGCCTCCAATACAAGAGTTGATTGCTCGCTTCCTGGAATAACTACAAAACCGTGATGGATTCAAGAAGAGCTGCAAAGAGGAACTGAGTCTGAGTGAAGACTCTTCCTACTGTGAGCATGAAGGATAGTTCACATAAAAAAAAAAAATGGCACATAATCTGCAGAAATAGGAGAAAAATACCCCATTTGCTTTTACATTTTCAAAAGTGATTCCCCCCACACCCCGGTGACAAATGCTAGTCAGAATTGTCCCTTTCCTAATCTTCTATGGATCTACTACATGTAAAAATCTAAATCTGCTTTCTGTAGGATTCATTGCAAACTTTCTTTTATATCCATTCGAAAAATTTTAGCTTTTCTCAAGATTATTAACAGCTTGGCTAGTACTTCTTGGAAAGCTGTAGTGATTCAGAGCTCTGAGGGTCTCAGAAGAAATGGAAGAGAAAAATCGACTCTCTAGCAATGAGGAGATTCTAAAAGTAAGAACAACTTACTTGCAATGTTTTATCCTTCAACTGCAACTCTTTGAACCAATTTGTACTCAAATAAAGACACTTTATTAGGTCAGAATGGGAAAAAAAATTCTTTAGATTGAAATTACTAAATGGTTCCTTAAAAAACACCACGATTTGGAATACAAACCCCAATCAGTTCTACTGTTCTGGCATAGATAGCTTTCTGCTTACATACTGATTCACAACCCATTATAATTACAAATTATTTTATCGATTTACATGTCTCCAGTCAGGTTGTGTTTTAATTTTTGTAGTACAGGGCACCAGCTAATTAGACAGTTATTGATTTTGTTTATAGATGGCTCATAGGTTGGCCTCAATCCCTGACCATGATCTTTTAAGCTAATAATTCTGCTGCACATGCATGTTAGACTGATGGATGGTTTATGGACAAAACTCAAGATGTTTATTAGTATTATTAGTCTTAATTAAGATCTTAGAAATAATGACTTGTGAATGGTCTATAGTCTTTCTGGTAATGGCAAAAATTCAAGGGAAGATTGCTCTGAGTGATCCCCAGCATAAGGTATGGTTCCTCTGACCACATCCTGTAGCTATTGCTGCTGCTGCTACTACTACAGAGGAATTATTGAGTCTGTCATCTACACCTCTATAACTGTCTGGTTTGGTTGTGCAACCCAACAAGACAGACACAGACTTCAGAAGATAATTAGAACTGCAGAACAAACAATTACTACCAACCTGCCTTCCATTGAGGACCTGTATACTGCACAAGTCAAAAAGACGGCTGTGAAAATATTTCCTCGCATCCTGGACATAAAGTGTTTCAACTCCTACCCTCAAAACGATGCTATAGAACACTGCATACCAGAACAACTAGACACAAGAACAGGTTTTTTCCGAACGCCGTCACTCTGCTATACAAATAATTCCCTCAGCACTGTCAAACTAGTTACTAAGTCTGCATTACTATTAATCTTCTCATCATTCCTATCACCCATCTCCTCCCATTTATGACTGTATGACTGCAACCTTGTTGCTGGTATCCTTAAGATTTATATTGACTGTTTCCTAATATGATTTGATTTGATTTGATTGCTTATTTGTTCCCTATACCTATCATTAAGTGTTGTACCTTATGATTCTTGACGAATGAATCTTTTCTGTTATGTACACTGAGAACATATGCTCTAAAGACAAATTCCTTGTATGTCCAATCACACTTGGCCAATAAAGAATTCTATTCTATTCTATTCTATTCTATTCTATTCTATTCTATTCTATTCTATTCTATTCTATTCTATTCTATTCTATTCTACTCTACTCTACTCTACTCTACTCTACTCTACTCTACTCTATTCTATTCTATTCTATTCTATTCTATTCTATTCAGCTTCCGGGTTGAAAGGATTGAATGGTGACATCATCATTGCCTGGGGACACCCAGTGGGGGTTCCTTTCATGTCTTCATTAAGTTGCCTGCTGTAGTTTCCCATTTATCTACTCAGGGTGGAGTGTGTGACAGGAGCTCATACTATCCCATGGCAGCAACTAGGCCTTGAACATGAGCCTGCCAATTGTCAGCTCAGCAACCTAACCTCATGACCCACTGTGCTCCCTGTAGCAATGACTGTAACCTATAGATAATGTTGTGACTCCGGCTCCCGAGTCGGAGGAAGATGACTCTGAAAGTGATGGGGAGGAACTGACAAGGCCTCCATCTCCAGGACCCTCCTTTCTGGCAACGCCTCAGGTTCCAGCTGAAGGCCAGGAGGAAGGCATGTCGGAGCACCCATTAATAGGGAGTGATGAAAATCAATCTTGGATTGATCCCAGGCAGCGTCAGAGGGAGAGGCGTGCGCAGCAAAGGAAGAGGTGGGGAAGGGCCAGAGATTGCTGAGTCATTGAGCCATGCCCCACAGGGGATAAAAGTGGGTGGGGTTGCTCTGCAGGCTCTGTGACGGACAAAACTGCATATCGTGAGCTTCGGATGGGATATTTTTCAGAATTAAGGCTTGGACTTTGTGAATGACTTCTGACTACTCTTTGAACTCTTGGTTGCCCCAGCAATGGACTACAGATACGCTGACTCCTGTTTCTAGAGGTGATAAGAAACTTGGCAAGCATTCGGAAAGTAGCTGCCAGAACTTTTATCTGCCAAAGGGATTCAGGTCGGCTTGTAAAAATAAATTACTGATAGGCGTCTTTTGCTCGTGTGGCTGCCTATGTGAGGTGGGGAGACAGAACAGATAACCAGAAGAGTTACTTGAAACACTTGCCTAGGAACTAAATCCATTATATCAATTTCCAGCTCACACTTCCAGGAATTGAAAAAAAAATCTTCCATTCCAAATTTGGGATCTAATCACTGGGTTGAATCTTTACCAATTCCATCTTTCTTCTAAAATTCTTAGAATCACTGTATGTACTGTTTTCAGCAGCACATTGGGACACAAAAGGAAAGGATAATTTGGCCCGACCTTTCCTTTCTATCTGTAGCTTCATTCAGTTCATGGAATTGTAGTCTGCATGATTCTGCCTGCAACCTATTACCTCATCAGTTGGTTGTTTCTCTTTGTTTAGTGGTGTTTATGATCTCAATGGCTCTCCTAAGCCATGAGAACCTTAGGATTGTTATGGTATTTTTATGTCTTCAGACCTAAACCTCTCTAGAAGTTAGTGAAATTGAGAGAAAGATGTAAGCACACTTTTGCAGCTCATTTTTTTAGTAATAATACTAAACAGAAAACCACATGCATGTCTTACCTCGTTACCTCTGAGCAAACCATCTTGCCATACACATGCTTTGTTCATGCGATACATTCTTGCATTGAATTGAACATACATACAGCCTGTCTCTTCTATCATTAGCTGAAAACCTGATAACCTTTCTAAATAAGTGTTATATACTAAGAAAGACTGTCTATTATAGAAAATCATCTGTATCTGTGGAGACCGACTCTTCATTGTTATTTCCAGCATAATTTGGAGAACCAAGAATTCACTGTTCTTCCCATATTGAATCAACAAGGGTATAGTACTTCAACAGGCTAATAATCCCTTGTCAATATTCTGATTTTTCCTGGAGTTTTTCCAGCTTCTAACTAAAATATGTTAGTGCATATTCACATGTAACATGCTATATCAAAGTCACCATCCTGCAAATGTTGAGGAATTATTTTTCCCAAGTCATGAAAAATTATGGAAAGTGCTATGTTGAGATCTATTGTACATTGCTAAGTTTGAATGCTGGTTTCAGCACAATGTGAGAATGAGTGGAATGAGAACATATTGCAATGTGCATGTGGAATAGAGACTGAGATAAATGCATTAGGAAAAAAAATCACAAACTATAAGTAGAGGTTTATGAAGAACAGAAAATAAATGTGAGTGAATAAGATATCAATTATTAATTATGTACATAAACTGCCTCATGGGAAAGATCTGTTTGAAATCCTGAACTGACTTTCTTGTACAGAATAAAATGAAATAAATGTTCATTTTCATTTGGTTTCTTTTAATTTACGGGCAGGAGGTCATGCAGATTGTTCTGTTCGAGGAAGGTCCATCTGCTGTTTTGCCTTATTTACCTTTTCAATTTGCTTTAATGCAGGAACCAAAACAAATCTTTGTTCTTTTTCATTTTTATGACTTTTACATGTTTGTAAATCTCAGCCCGATTAACCTATAGTTCTGTCAAAATAAACTTTTAACAAACACTAGGTTGGGTAAGAACAATCTATGATATGCCAAGTCATCTATTTATGGTAGCCCACAGTTAGATAAAAATAAGAGTCCTCCTCACTTAAAATCAGAGGTATATAACAAATTAAGCTCTCTAAGAGCTCATGCAGATCTCTCCCATCAACCTGCTCTTTCAGTATTTAATATCAATTAAAGAGCTAGCGGCTACATTTGAACAAGCACACAAGTTCTAGTGACCAGGTCTTGCACAAACCAGAAAAGTAGTAGTTTGGTAATTTTCTTGGGACAGAACAGTGTCTGCAGATTGCACTAGTTCTTGGCGGCAAAATAAAATAAAATAAAATAAAAAATCCACATGACCACTAAGTGGGAGTAAAGAGAATATTCTGTATCTCTTTGGCATCACCTAATGGTGGCTTTAATTAGTACACATTGATTAAATGTGATTTAGGGTAGCAGATTTTGTTTGTTGCTGCCACCTGTTCTGTCCCCGTCTCACACACACACACAAACAGGCAGCCGGGGGTTAAATAAACTGGCAGACAACCAATTCTTCCGATAAGATGCTTGGCAGCAACCCAGTAGCTGCTTGCCAAGAACTTTTACTCAATAAACAAAATACCCACAGTCAAGAATTGTACAGTTCGTGAAATAAATCCAAGGCCGATAATGTTGTTTCCAAAGATGCAATGTGACTCGATAGTAGTTAGTTTTGTCCATCACAGATTCTGAATGGCCACCTCACCCCCTTTTATACCCTGTGGGGTGTGGTCCAGTGACTCAGCCTAACCTCTGGCACGCCTTTCTTCTGTTGCGCGCACTTATCTCTGCGACGCTGCCGAGGATCCAGCCAAGACTCATTACCCTCATCACTGTCCACCTGTGGCTGTGTGGACGTGCTTGGCCCTGGCCCTATCTCTTGCCCTTCGGTGGACACCGAAGGCATTGCCAGAGAGGAGGGTCCTGGAGAGGGAGGCCTTGCCAACTCCTCTCCTTCACTCTCGGAGTCCTCTCCTGCCGATGACACAGGCTCAGGTAATGGAGCCACAACACCTCCCTAGAAAATGCCTAGGTTCCATATCCCTGCATTTTGCCACTACAATAGATCCCATTCACTTTTTTAAAAAGCTTGAAAACCTTGCAAGCCCCAAGGCAGCCACCATTCTTCCCCTGGCTATATTTATGCAACTGCTGAAGATGATGTGCCTTAGCTACATTGCAAATCTGGTTGTCATGTTTATTTTGTCAAGATTGTGGCAGGCACAATCTATGACTGATTAACAAGTCATCCATGCTAGCTATAGAAGTAGAATATTTTGGCACATTCTCATTTGGGACTCAGGCTTCTCCAATGTGTACCCTGTTTCCCCAAAAATAAGACATCCCCTGATAATAAGCCCAATCGGGCTTTTGAGCGCATGCACTAAAATAAGCCTCCCCCTGAAAATAAGCCCTCCCCGAAAATATTTAAACGCAGAGCTGGTAATCAGGTAAGACAGCAAGAGGAGCCCCATCTTGCTCCACACGCCCCAAAATAATAAGACCTCCCTGAAAATAAGTCCAAGAGCTTATTTCGGGGTTCAAAAAAATATAAAACAGGGTCTTATTTTTTGGGAAAAACGGTAGTAGAGGTTCTTCATATGATATTGCATGTTGGAATATCTGGTTTAATTTTGTCCAGAAATCTGGAAGTTGGACTTTATAGTGAGATTGTGTGAATCAAACAGGAATATGAAGGATTGCTAAAACTAGCATTATCTCTTGTTTATTTAATTATATAATAATTAATCCATGTGCCTATATTTATGAGAAAAGGAGGGTGGAGGGAAAATATTTACTATTAAAATCTATTTCACATGTATTATCATGCCAAACTTTCCAGTCAGCCTCTAAATTTCTCTCCATATTATTATTGTCCCTAAATTACAGAATTAAACAGGGCAGCCAAATAAAGAAATATTAGTTTAGTTAAGGCCGTTATGACTGAACCACTTTTAACAAAAGTACAACCCATTATGCTACCTTTGGTTATAAAGATGTGAAAGAGGTAAGTAGGGATCATTTCTATAATCTTGAAACTCTTATCCTTTTTTTTCCTTCTAGAGCTAAAAGTAAACCACTCAAACTGGAGCATGCATTTCCATTGATCTAAATCAATGTTTTTCAAACTTGGCAACTTTAAGATGTGGGGACTTCAACTCCCATGACTGACAGGGGAATTCTGGAAGTTGAAGTCTTCATATCTTAAAATTACTAAGTTTGAAGAACTCTGGTCTAAACTGTCACATGACTCGTCTTCCATCTACAGGTCATAACCCAGTATTTTGTAGTGATCTGCATAATTCTCTCCTATTAATGTTTTAATGTAATTCTCTCCTATTAATGTTTAATGAGGGTCATCCTATCACCATGGTGATTGGGAGATATGATGGTGGAGGGAATAGAGGGCGTAAGGACATCAGAGGGGCGCGTCCCCGCTGCTTGCAGCAGGTTCAGCACTCCGGCCCTCGTGGTTCTGCCTGTGCCCCTGGGGGGGTTAGGAGTGCAGAACCCGGGACTCCAGCTGGTGTATGTTAATGCCAGGTCTGTTGTTAATAAGGCTCCCCTTGTGCAAGATTTGATCAACGAGGGGGGTGCAGACCTAGCTTGTATCAGTGAGACATGGTTGGGTCCGGAGGGAGAGATTCCTCTCTCTGATTTATGTCCACCTGGTTTCCGTGTACTACACCAGCCGCGACTCCACCTGTCTCCCAGCTGTGTGTCTTCAGTCCTGCCTACACTGCTCGAAGTCTTAGCCAAACTGACAGTTGAGCTCCCCAACCTGATGGTTGTGGGAGATTTTAACCTCCCATCAGCCGGTGAGACATCTGAGTTGATTCGGGAGTTCATGGCCTCCATGATGGCCATGGACCTGACTCAAGTTGTACAGGGCCCAACACACAGTGGTGGGCAGACACTTGACCTGATTTTTATCTCTGGGCAGTGGATAAATGCTCGGGGTAGGGGTGAATTTTCCATTCAGCCCCTGTCATGGACCGACCATTCGCTCCTTAAACTAGACTTAAACTAGACTTTCCATCCGCCAACCCCCACCGCTGGGAGGTGGAACCGACTTGTTGGTTCCACCCTAGGCACTGATGGACCTTGACAGAGCTTGGGACATTTCCCACTGACCTATCCCGCGATTCGCCAGAGGCCCTGGTGGATGCCTGGGAACAGGCTGCCACTGGGGCACTGGATCAAATCACCCCTTTGCAGCCTCTCCTCCAATCGCCCAAGGATCCCGGGCAGCTCCATGGTTCTCCATGGAGCTGTGGGAGATGAAGCATCGGAAGAGACACCTAGAGTGCTGTTGGAGGTCTTCCTGTTCTGAACCTGATCGAACACAGTTAAGAACCCATATTAGGTCTTACCTTGTGGTGATGGAAGTGGCGAAAAGTGACTATTTCGCTGCTCTCATTGCGTCTGCAGAAAACTGCCCAGCAGCCTTGTTCTGAGTGACCCGCTCTCTTCTCAATCAGGGAGCGAGGGAGGACCCCTTACAAGGAAGTGCTGAGGACTTTGCACAATTTCTGCAAGACAAAGTCGCTCAGAACCGGACGGGTTTAGACTCTGACTGGGCAGGATCCGACAAGGAGGTGGGAGCAAGTCTTGAAGGTAACATCTGGGTTGACTTTGACCCTGTTTCCATAGATGAAGTAGACAGGATTGTGGGTAGATTGGGGGCCTCCACATGTTTGTTGGACCCATGTCCCTCCTGGCTTGTTGTGGCAACCAGAGAGGTGACTGGAGACTGGATCCAGGTGATTATCAATGCTTCATTGAGGGATGGGATCTTCCCTGCCACACTTAAGGAGGCGGTGGTTTGTCCCCTTCTCAAGAAGCCTGCTCTGGATCCGGCGTCCTTGAACAACTTTTGTCCTGTCTCCAACCTTTGCTTCATAGCGAAGGCTGTTGAGTCTGTGGTCGCATACCAACTTCCACAATTCCTGGAGGAAACAGATTATCTAGACTCATACCAATCGGGTTTCAGGCGCGGACACAGCACGGAAACAGCATTGGTCGCCCTGGTGAATGATCTCTGGTGGGCCCGGGATGGGGGTTATTCCTCCATTCTGGTGCTACTTGACCTCTCAGTGGCTTTTGATACCATCGACCATAGTATCTTACTGCGACGGCTCCAGGGATTGGGGGTGGGGGGCACTGTTTTACAGTGGTTCTCCTCCTACCTCTCGGGCTGTACGCAGTTTGTTTGGGCCGGGGGGAATCAGAGATCCTCTCTGAGGCCCCTCACTTGTGGGGTGCCACAGGGGTCAGTTCTCTCCCCCCTGCTCTTTAACATCTACATGAAGCCACTGGGTGAGATTATTAGCAGTTTTGGGGTGAGGTATCATCAATATGCTGATGATACCCAGTTGTACATGTCCACCCCGGATCAACCCAGGGATGCCCTTTCCGTGATGTCTAAGTGCCTGGAGGCGGTACAGGTCTGGATGGGCAGGAACAGGCTCAGACTCAACCCCTCCAAGACTGAGTGGCTGTGGATGCCGGCATCTCATGATCTAGTATCCCTATCACTTCGGATGGGGGGGAGTTGCTTACTCCCTCTGAAAGGGTTCGTAATCTTGGCGTCCTCCTTGATTCACGGCTGTCCTTGGTGGATCATCTGATGGCCGTGACAAGGGGGGCTTTTGCACAGGTTCACCTGGTGCACCAGCTGCGCCCTTTCCTAGATCTGTAGGTCAATAACATCTGTTCCTTACCCTTATATTTCATACATATGCTGCCTAATATTTTCTGTTATACAAATCCTTATGTTCTCAATGAAAGCTTTTTAGGACTTCTATATAAGTCAGGGGAAAACAATATTATCAAGTTTCATAATTGCTTTGTAGTCCCATAAAACCACAGATAAATAGAATTATGCTGAGGCGGGGAGGGGAGAAGAGGAGAGAGGAATAGAGGAGAGGAGAGACACTTTTGTAGAAAGAATAAATGTTCTTAATCTTAGATAACAGAGATTATAAATGTAGCAAGTTCCTGTCTCTGAAAATGAAATAATCAGAATCATTTGGTCCTATGATTTAGTGAATTCTCCTAATGATGTTAAAATGATTTATTTTGGCTTAAGAAGCCCTTTGTTAGACTGAATCTAAGGTTTGCCTGTGTTTGAGTGAATTGAGAGTGGTTTTATGCACACAGATGCATTTTTTGAAGTCATTTCTATACTTCGCTAAAATAATTTGTGAAAGAATACTTCTGCAA
Organism: Pituophis catenifer annectens; assembly: GCF_029215685.1. Lineage (NCBI taxonomy): Eukaryota > Metazoa > Chordata > Lepidosauria > Squamata > Colubridae > Pituophis > Pituophis catenifer. Next base: position 138,523,643 of record NW_027256883.1, read on the forward strand.
ATCCATCAAATATTTTTCTTGGGTTTTTTTGTTATCTTGGTAAATTGTGATTATAATGTTTGCAGCTGCAGAGGTTACTATTATGACCAAACCATTTGCATTGTGTATGGTTCAGGATTAGGCTGACAGTAAAATCCACATTCCAAGGTATCAGTCAAAATGTTTAATTTAATGTAAATTTTTTAGTATTGAATTTGAATCCAATTTCTTTCAAATTAAGGAATGTCTGCTTCTCTGGAGCTTTGTTACTAACAGTTTATCTTTAAATCTATTATGATTCTTGTTTATTGAAATCATGAAGATAAGTCACGGAAATGGTCATTGTCTCATATGGCTACCAATTGTGAGAAGAACGGTACAAATTTTAACATTCAAATCATAAAGCAACAAAGAACAAATACAAATAGCTGCATGACAATAATAAATCCATCAACTGTTTTTTTTTCCTGAAGGCTCTCTGAAAGAGCAAGGTTTTTTTTTTTAGCACACAAATGTATTTTCCAGAAATATGAGTGACAGCTTGCTAATACATACTGAAATGCATAAACTTTACTTTTGTATAGTTCAGGAAGTCTAGAATTGGGGGGTGGGGTATTTTTTGGAATAACGTTATTCCAAAATAACGTTAAATTTAATAACGTTATTAAATTTTAAAATAAAGAGATTAAAAACCAATAATAATAATTGTTGTTAGTAAAAAATAATAGAGATGCAAAGCATAAAAGAACAAAGCCAAAAGTGCAGGAAAAAAAAAAAAGAAATACAAAGGAATGATTTGAATTTTATTTTATATAGATATAAGTATACATTTATTATAGGTTTATAATGTGATTTTCTTTCTTTCTATTATCTACTATTTTTTCTAATCCATATATCATAATTTCATTTTTTTTCATGCAGAAAGTCCAGAAGGTGATTCCAATCAGCATTAAAATTAATCAATGTCTTTTCTCTAATTAAAGCTGTCAGTTTTCCTATCTCAGTCAGTTCCATCAATTTCACCATCTATTCTTCAATTGTGGGTAATATCAAATCTTTCCACTCTGATGCATATATATATAAATCTTGCTGCTCTTATCTTATATAACAATAAAGTTCCATACGGTTGTTCTTGCTGTTTGTCCATCAGTCCCAAAAGAAATCCATGTTCTGGCTTCAATTGTACATTAATCTTTAGAATTTCCAAATTAACGCACCTGTTTAAAACCAAAGAAGTCTAGAATTGTTAAAAATTCATTTCCTCTGATATGTAGGATTATAACAGCTATTTGAATAAATAAGAAGCAACAGTCAAAATAACCAATAAAATTCTGCCACAATAAAAGTATAAAAATGAGAGAAGAGAGCCTAGCTTCTAGAAATTACCATTTCTGAACAAATGAATTTTTTTTCATTCAGTCGATTTTTTACTGAGTTCTGGAATTGTATTAAGTTTTGTTATATTGTTCTGTTGTAGTTTTGCAAAAATACGGGCCAGAGAACTGGCATGAAATTATGCTAACAACTGTTTGAATGTGAATACAAAAAAATTAAAAGCAATTGAATGGTAGCCTTGGCTTATTTAATCTCCAGGCTTCCTGGAAGCGAAGAACTAATACTTGAATCATTGCAGAATGTTTATAATAGTGAATTTTAATAAGAACTACTGATGATTGAACCCAATCCATTGTTAACTTGGCATTGAAAACAAGGAAAACAAAGGAGCTTTCTAGGTTGGAAATATTATTTTGAAAATGACATCTATGCACAGAATTGTTATTGCATGCAGCATGATGCAACTCGAGTGTCTGTGCATTGGAATATACTGAAGTAAAAGGCTCAGTTCCAGTAGTCCCTTATATTTGTGCATTTTTTCAAACACTGAAGACTCCTATGCCATTTAGAAAAATGAAGGGATAAATACAACCTAACAATGTCGAGAAAAATACCCACTTAGGTTATTTTTGTTGTTGTTGCTGAGTGTCAGAAAGCACCTATGATTTTTGGGAGCATGATTTTCCTTTGGTACTCATGAATATAATTGCATTGTTTTGATCCTGCAGTTCTTAGCATCATTTTCCTTTATTGAATGTCACATTCTCTGCCAGGTTGATTTTCTGCTGGGGACATTATTGTTCTGTCAATGTGAATAATTATATTCATGTTTGATTTGATGTGATCTCCTGTCCATTGAGGGGAAAGTGCAAATGCCTGAGTATGTTAGAAGGAGAGACTGGAAAAAGAAGAACCTGACTTCATATATCCACCATTAGGCTTTGTGTTTATATTTTCCCCTTTCATGGTTATAACATTTGCAATTTTTCAGCCTTTGTTTAGAGTCTGGGAGGATTCCCGCCCCTTATTTTAACACTGAAAAATGAATGTGCAGGCAAAAATGAGACTAATTAGTGCTATGATTTTCTGATTAAAATTTAATAGATCAATCTAGGGCAGAGGTTCCTAACCTTTCTGGTTTGGTGGCCCAAGACCAGGGGGAGGAAGGAAAGAGGGGATTATTTTATGGGATGGGCAAGCACATGTGTGGATGCTTCCACATGCATGATCGACCACAATGTTTGCGGCAACGCTTGTGCGAGTGGGGGCATAAGTGCCTGCAACGAGGTTCATGTGAATGGGGCCAGGACGAGGTTCACATGAATGGGGCCGCAATGAGTGGGGAGCACCTGTGATGATGCTTGCATGAATGGGTCCATGAGTGGCTGCAACGGTGATCGCAGAAGTGGGCCTATGTGTGCATGCACAGGCCGACCACTCACTCAGCCCAGTGTTGATTATCCATGGCCCAGTAGAGGACTTCGGCCCACAGGTTGGGGATCCCTGATCCAGGGGTATTAAATTTAGGGTGGTTAAAATTAAATATAGGGTGTCAACTGTTCTGTATGATATGTGACATTCTGGGACCAGTTTGCCTTGCCAAGTTTCAGTTCTCAAATTTCTTCTGCCTTCATAAACTTTCCTATATTTAGGAAAGCAAGGCAACACCATGGAAAAAATTGGAATATCTAACCAAATTATATAGGCAATTCTATCTGCAAAATAATCTACACAGAGGATTAGAAGTAGAACTTCCACAAAAATAAAAGGTAAGATGTCAGTGAAAGTTCCTATGTGAATCTGTTTTACATTAATGTCATATGTAATCCTTTATTATTCCATTTCACGAGGATTATTATTATTTTTTTTGCAAATTATTTTTTAAAGAATTCCGCCTTTGTTTTTATACATAATGTCCTCTAATATTTTGTTTGCATATTGATGTAATTTTCAGGAAACCAGCTTTGCACTGACATTTCCTAATACCTTTAACACGATTAATTCTAAATGATTTTGGTACATAACTATTACAAATTATCCCAATTCAGATGAAACTAAGAATGGCGTTCAAAATAGATTTGACACCCCTAGAAACTACCTCTCACTAACTTTGCCTATACCTTTTATTACAAAGGAGGCTTTAATTTTCCTACACTATCTTTTTTCTCTATTATCCAAGTATGATACACGATTCCCAGTAATATTATGAGATCACAATATGATATCACAGATGACATGGACTATTGTAGCCAATCAGAAACTAAGGTCTTATGATGGTAACCGAGTACACAGAAATCTTAACAGCGAAAGGCTCAAAACAGTGTAAAATTGTACTGAAACAAAATAGGATACTTGGTCATATAAAAACATAATTAATCTGATTTCCTGATCAAATGGGGATTTTTCAAAGTGAATATTTAAATCAGAATATTTGGCGCCTACTAAGCCATAGAAACATATGGTTGTATTCAGTGACAAAAATCAACACATTTCAAGCTGCAGATGAATTGTATTTAAAAGATACAGACTGTGCTCAAGAAAATAAAAGAAGCACTTTAACTTCATCCTGTATAGTTGATTGCTTTTATTATGTTGTTAATATCTAATATCTTTTAAAATAATTCATTCCTTTATTCGTAGTTTCTAGTTAGCTTATCCATCTCTGTTGAAAGGGTAGTTGCCAAAAACTTCTGCTTTGTGGTGAAAGGGCCATTATCTATGTGCTTGAGCATACAATAAAAAAAATTCAGAATTTTCTTGGAATAATTTTGGATGACCACTCCAAGAGATAGCTAGTGAAGTGTTTTTTAAGCTCAGCAAGTTATGATGTCTGGATTTCAACTTTTAGCATTTCTCAGCCAGCATTTCAAAAACATTGGTTTAGCACTAACCACTGCCCTCTTTTAAAACAATGGCCTCAAAGCCCCAATCAGACTCAATTATGAATGTACAACAGCACTTCAAAACTAAAAGCAGACTGGACTTCCGGTGGCACCGCAGGCGCCGAAGACGCTCCTTTTGTGAGCGCCAGCCCCACGATCTCGTAAAGCCGCTAGAACAGTGCAAGTCAGCTGTCTGGCGGCTTGGAAACTTTCTCCCTGGAAAAAGGGGGTGAAGAGAGCAGATGGGCGTAGGTAGAGCTCCCCAAGAAGCCCCAGGAACAATTCTGGGGCTCGAAGGGTGAGAGCTCCCTGGAAGCCCAACAGAGTTCCGGATCCGGGACGTTTCTGCTTTAAGCAGAAGAAGATGCCACGACCACCCCTGCAAATAACGCTTGGAATAAACATCATTTGGAAGCAGGCTGAGCAAACTCAGGAGAGATCAGATTTGCAAGTACTGAACTTTAACTCCAAATGTGTATTACTTCCTTCTGACTCATTAAGGGGAGAAAGTGAAACCAAGATGGTGATTGAGCTTTAATGGGGCATGAAAGTTAAAGAGGAAAGTTTCGTTTAGCACTGGTAGCCCCTGTTCAAAATTAGAGATTTTTGCTTAAAAAAAAAAAAAGGGAAGGAGGAGGGAAGGGGGTGGAAGAGGCATGGGAAAATTGTTGTAATACTTGTTAAAACTTTTTAATAATAATAATAATAAAAACTAAAAGCAGACTGGTCTAAAATGATACCTTGAAGACATAATGGAGAAAATAGCTGTCCCTGCATTTTCTGGTTGCTACCAAAATCTACACTTCTCGCTCCTTCATCTGAAGGACCAGTTTCCAGAATAGTTGTCAGAAGAAATTAGTATTTTCTAGCCAACAAATGTAAATAGAAATGAAGTTGGGGCATCTTTATTGAGGCACCAACAAATTTGATGGGGATTTCAACAAAGGAGAGTTTAGATTTCACAAAATATTATGAAGGGTTGGAAAAAGAGAAATGACATGCAAAGAAGTCTTGTCATTTTATAAATAGTCCAGCTAATGCCAATGCTATTGATAGCCATATCAATGCACTAATATTTATTTTTTAAAAAATAAAAATGGCGTGCCAGGTCCTGGCAGGAGTGTAAAAATGTTGAGAAGTTTGTGAGGTTTTTTTTACACCTGCCTCTGTATTAATTTTATTTTTATTTAAATGTATACATGCTGCTTGAACAATGTTAAAGTTTTAATGAAAATCTTTGGAAATTGGATTTTTCCCTCAGGTATCATGGAGAGGCATGCATTTCTGTGCATAGGAACATGGACACATGCAGACTTTTACCTTTGTGTTCTCTTTTAAGACTTTGGCACTAAAGCTGACAAATGAGAATCAAATGGAGTATGCAAAATGATGCTGCCAAAGGTTTTCCTCTGCCTACCTTCTGAATTGTGATTTATTTCGGTAATACATCATGTTCCTTATTCCCCAACCGCCATCCTTGCAAGATTTTATTTAGCATTCTCACGAATAATATCAATTGACGTTCTACTTTGAGTACTAAATAGTAGTAAATTAGCAAAATAAACCAAATCTACAGAACTCATCTATCCCCAAATTTGATTAGGGCCACTTGTGTAGCGCCAAGCCATTTCCTACAGATGAACCTCATTTATTACACAAACAGCTTTCTGGGTCTTCGGTAGTATACCGCAAATTGTTATGCATAGTATTTGCCAGGATTTTAATGAAACACTTAAAAGTGACTCCTTTATATCTCAATCATTAGAGTGTTTTACGCTTCTGAAATGCTGTTTCCAGCCACTTTGTCAGCTTGGTCTGAATCATTAGGTTGAGCTAAGCATTTATTTATTTCTACAGCATTACTCTGTTTTGGAAAAATTAGGATGGGGAGGAGCAACTTTAAGCACTTATTGGCCCCAAAATTATCATCCATCATAGCCATGTATTCGATACTTCCTTATTATCCTTCTTCTCCATCATTATAAAATCTATTTCTAAACCATGAAAGTTGAAGAGATTCCTAGGATGGCATTTAATTTATTTTATAAATAAAATATTTCAGTCCGTGGACTGCCAAACTTTATGGCACATCTTTCTTGTGATCTGCTTTTCATCAGATTCTTGTTTGGAGCCTAGAAAATCATCCATCCTTTCCCCCCACCCTTTTTTTTTTTTTTTTTGCTGTTCTTCTTGTTTTACCGTTCTCCTTCTCTTTTTTTGATGAGAAGCGAAAGATTAAAAGAACAAGCCTCCTATGACAAGTAATTTATAAGACTATTTGTTTCAGATGGAGAACCCTAATGTGTATTACAGCTTTTTAATGACACTTTGAACAACTGATTTGGATTGAGACATATGTCCTTGCTGGTGAAAATGGAGCGGAGGTTAAAAATGGCTTAAAAGAAAGTTTGCAAGGTATGTTGGGAATAAAAAAGGAACAGAACATGGAGTGGTAAATGTTTCTAAAAGATAATATTGTCCCTAAGCTGAATTTGAGGGGAAGAATGTTCCATAAGGCAGGTACCATGGCAAAAGAGACCAAGTCTTTGGACCCACAAAATTCAAGTCCCTAGCAATGGTCCTTGTGGCATGCCTTCTTTATCTAAGAGACTATCTAATTAGGTAGTCTCTTAGATAACCTGGTCCCATGACCAGAACTCACTCTCACAACACCTTCAGGTTGCTTTAACAAGCCAAGATGACTTGAACCTAAAGAGCAGGTGGTTTGAGTTCACAGTCCTAAGGACCCTGTCCACTTTCTCAGGTGCAACAGATTCGAACTGTTGACAGTTAATCGGGAATATTTTTTTATAGATTATCACTCTTGGTTGAAAAAAAGCATTTCTAAAAATATTTTTGGAAATTTATTTTTAGCAGCTGCCTTTGCTTTTTGTTGTTCAGGCACAAAGTGTTTTGATCCATGGTTATTGCTGCTGAAAACAGTTGAAGTCCCTCCCAGCCTTTAGGGCTGATGAATTAGATGCGATGCCTTTACCTGAAAGTAAAAGGAAGGGAAAAGTCTTTGCAAAAGTATATGAAGTATGTTCTAGAGCAGGGGACACCAACCTTTTGGACCTCAGGGACCACTAAATTCATAATTTTAAATCCCGGGGACCACTAATATGATCTGCCTAATGACTGGCTGGGTGGATGTGCCTAGGTGTCATGTGACTGGGTGGGCATGGCCAACTTGATGTCACTCGCGTCGAGGGGCACCTCACCGGTCTCTACTCACCCCTCCCCTCCCAGCCACTCCTCACCTGCCCGCCCAGGCTCCTTAGGGCCCCAACAGGAAGCAGTTGTTGGAGTTAAGCAGCCACCACGAGAAAGAGTTGGCAAAACAGCTGGCTCAGTTCAAATTGGATCTGACCAAGAAGGAGGCGCAGCAGAAGCACCTCATTGAGGACTACAAGCATAGGCTTTCCTACAGAGAGAAGACCTGTGGGAGTGCAAGGCCAGGTACCGGCGCCTGCAGGCTCAGCGGGCTGAGATGGTCAGCCAGTTCCAGGCCATGATGCAGTCCCACTGGAACGAGGCCTTCCAGTTCTTCGCCACCAATGGCGCTTCCCTTCAGACTTCATCCAAAGCCCCACACCAGGAGGCTGAAGCAGACCCCAAGTCGGAATTTCTGTCCCCCTCTGACTCATACCAAAATTTTCTCGCAGACCGCCAGTGGTCCATAGACCACCAGTTGGTGACCGCTGGTCTAGAGCAGGAAAAAATGCCTTAGAGCTTGTAAAGTGACTTGATGTGAAGTACTGGTCCAAAGTACCTGCATGAATTAGGAAATTCATTCTGATATTTCCATTTTAATTCTCCTCCTTCTCCTCTGCCTTCCTACCCATATGTAGAAAATGCATGGTTCTATGGACTGCATGTTTTCCTACCACTGTCCTAAAATTTGTTGCGAGTGTTCCTGAATTGTTTTTCTAAAAAGTAAAAAAAAAGAATAGCTGTATGTTTTAAGTCTCGCCCTACAAGGCCTTTTGTTAAAATATACTCACTGATTGATTTTAAGCAGTTGGAGTTCTACAGTAAACAGACTTTTACTCAGAAACAAATGGCTTTAGCAGACCTTGTTGTTTGACTCTACATGCTCACAAAGGACAGCATTTTCTTTTGTGATGGTTCCTCCCCACCTTCTCCCCCCAGTTTTGGTTTCATTTTAGAAGATCTGCATTTCATACTAGCATTTCAACTAACATAAAAATAAGCAGTTTCAATTTTAGGGATTGTGACATGCATCAAGAAGAAAGAGAATCATTTCCCCAACCATATAGCCAAATATGTAAACAGAAAATCTTTTGAAGGTCACAAGCTGGTATAAAGAGCATTGTTGAATGGATTGCCATGCTGCCCGGCTCAAGCTAGGATGCCTGCATGAATAGAAAGGAAGCATTAATATGTACAGAACTGCCCTTATCCAATTGCATTGGCATGTCCCACCAAAGATCCAGGGGTGAAATGCTCCCGGTTCGGACTGGATCGCCCGATCCAGTAGCAATGGCAGCAGGTGGTTCAGAGAACTGGTAGTAAAAATCCCTGCCCCCCCTCATGCCCAGCTGAGCCATGCGATCATCAGAAGCTTTTTTTTTTTACTTTTAAAAGCATTTTTTCTACAACCTCTTCGGCCGAAGAGGTTGTAGAAAAAAAAAATGCCTTTAAAAGCCTCTGATGATCCCAGATGATTTGCCTGATCGTCAGAGGCTTTTAAAATCATTTTTTTCCTGCAACCTCTTCGGCCGAAGATGTTGTAGAAAAACAAATGCCTTTAAAAGCCTCTGACGATCCCAGTTGAGTTGCCTGATCACCAGAGGCTTTTAAAAGCATTTTTTCTGCAACCTCTTAAGGTTGTAGAAAAAATGCTTTTAAAAGTTAAAAAAAAGTAAAAAAAAAAAAAGTTGGCCATGCCCACTCACATTACGCACCCCCCACCAAGCCACCCCCACAGAACTGGTAGTAACAAATTTTACATTTCACCACTGTACAGATCCCATCAGTTTAAGAACTTCAACTGGCAGTGTCTAGGAAGACAGCCTTCTCTGCCATAGCCCTCACCCTTTGGAATATTCTTCCCCCAGAGTGAGATTAGCCCCAGTCTCCTAACCTCCTGAAAAGGGATTAAAATATGGCTCTGTGGCAGGGTTGAAATTCAGCAGGTTCTGACAGGTTCTGGAGAACCGGTAGTGGAAATTTTGAGTAGTTTGGAGAACCAGCAAATACAACCTGTGACTGGCCCCAGGAGTGGGGAGGGAATGGGGATTTTGCAGTATCCTTCTCCTGCCACGCCCACCAAGCCACACCACACCCACCAAGCCACACCACGCCCACCAAGCCACGCCCACAGAACTGGTAGCAAAAAAAAAAATTGAATTCCACCACTGCTCTGTGGCCATGTGTGGGAAGAACCATGAGAACCCTTAGTTTAACATTTTTAGCTTTAACGTTTTAATTTTTATATACTGTTTTCTATTTTGATATTTTATCGTACACCACCCAGAGCCCCTCTTTGAGAGAGAAATGGGTGGTTCAGAAATGTGAAATATAAATAAATATAAATGCCTAGCAGGCCACATTAAAACACACACTTTTTTTTTTCCTTTCAAAAGTCACCTTTGCATTTTTTAGCACAACATGCTGAATGAAATTGATGGAATGGCAGAAATGGCAAAGTAACTACACTAATCAGGGAAAAGAATGTAACGAGCTTTGTTCCCACTTGGAAGCCACTTTCAAAAGAGATAAAAATGAAATTTTGATTTTGGGTTTTGATCATTAAGAAGGTTGTTGTTATAGAAATAGCTAGTACTATTTTTTTTTTTTTTTGTATAAGTAAAAAAGTTGAGATTATATTCATATTGTGTAATTTACTGCACTGAAACAGGTTGGAAGTCACTACTTTTTTCTCTTTTTTTTTCTTTTCTCTTTTTCTTTTCTATTCCTTTCCCCTTTTCCCGTATCTCCTTTCCCACTGTCTTTATTTTCATTTGTATTTTATATTAATACATTTTTATTTATATCTCATAATATCCCTAATGCTCTCATGTTATATCTACATTGTCTGTGGATTAGAAGAAGATGCAGGTCAAGTTAGTAACATTTAACTCTAACTCTCCAACACCAAAAGCCACTATATTTGTGTTCTTTATGTGATGAACATAGCATAGTTTTAAATGATGTTATGATAAAGAAAACAGAAAAAAAAACAAAACCCAAGGTCATTAAAATGTTTTTACCATATTTGAAGTAGCTGTTTTTCAACTTTTAGGAAACCATGTCAAAATAAAAGAGCTTTTTCTATGGAGTCGGCTCTGAAGGAATACTGTACATGAAGCATTTGCCTATTTACAGTATTCTCTCCTTATTTTGAAGTGGCTTAAGTTAATGCTGTACTGAAAGTCTTCCCCATTTTTGTTTCTCCTGCTCTCCTCAATTTAATGGAAAAGACGTTGTGCTTGTTTTTTTCCCCCCTCAGGAAGAAAAATATTTCTGAAATCCTTTGCTGGGACTGTCCTGGCATTTATTTTAGTTATGCAGTGTCTGCCCCGGTTTGGTCTTTTGTACTACAATTTTTTCTCTAATGGACTGCCATCTCCTTTGCTACCAATGCTTTAGTTTAATCCCAAAAGATAACCTCCAGCACTATCCTTTTGTGGTTCAAGGACTGGGAATCACTGCCTCCATATAAGATACTGAGACACACTTACCAACTCAATATTGTTGTTTCATGTGAAATAAGCTAGCTGGTGGATTTCAAATGTCTATGACCAGCAGGCATCTGGATATCTGGATTTCCAATTAGTATTTTGCTGGGCAACTTGAATGGAATAAGATCAAATTTCATATCTGGAGCTAGTGATTGTGAATTTAAAAAAATGCCTCAGCTGAGCCCAAGTATAATTCCAAATTTCATCAGATCATAAGCACGGAAATATAGGTTATACTAGTGGCTGTTATTTCTTAGGAAAGATGGAAAGAAAGACAATATGACCTAAAAATGAATATAAAACTAGAATAGAATACAGAATAACAGAGTTACAAGGGATCTTGGAGGTCTTCTAGTCCAACCTCCTGCCTAGACAGCAAACCCTACACCACTTCAGACAAATGGTTATCCAATATCTTCTTAAAAACTTCCAATGTTGGACCATTCACAACTTCTGGAGGCAAGTTGTTCCACTGATTAATTGTTCTAACTGTCAGGAAATTTCTCCTTAGTTCTAGGTTGCTTCTCTCCTTGATTAGTTTCCACCACTGGTGGGTTGCCCCCGGTTCGCACCAGTTGTATAGAACCAGTAGTAAAACCAGCGGGAGGCCCTGCCCACCAACCCTGACATCATCAAAATGCTTCTGCGCATGCGCAGAAGAGCGCGCGTGTGAGCAAAGCGAGAGAGCGCGTGCGGCCCCGTTGCAAACCGGTAGTAAAGATAAGTAGAACCCACCCCTGGTTTCCACCCATTGCTTCTTATCCTGCCCTCAGGTGCTTTGGAGAATAGCTTGACTCCCTCTTCTTTGTGGCAGCCCCTGAGATATTGGAACACCTCTGGTCCTTCTTTTCATTAAACTAGACATACCCAGTTCCTGCAACGGTTCTTCATATGTTTTAGCCTCCAGTCCCCTAATCATCTTTGTTGCTCTTCTCTGCACTCTTTCTAGACTCTCCACATCTTTTTTACATCTTGAAGACCAAAATTGGATGCAGTATTCCATATTACCAAGGCATTATAAAGTGGTACTAACACTTCACGTGATCTTGATTCTATCCTTCTGAAAATCCCTCAGAAAGTTTTCAGTTGTGGCATTTTACTTAAAACAAGAAACTGGTTTTCAATACTACATGAAAGATATCAGATTAGGTTGCCTTGATCTGTAACAAATGATGAATAAGCTGCAGTTAAAAATGTTTCTGAGACATATTTCACTGGTCTATGGAGGTTAGATAATTTGGAATTATGCAATCTTAGTTGAGGTATAATTAAAGAGAATATTTTGAACACTGCTTTAAAAAAACCCTATATATCAATCTATTTATATATTACTAAACCTCTCATTGTCATGACCTTTAACTGGGCAAAATAGTGCATTATATGGCACCAATTTTTGGACCAAGATACCTCAAATAGCCTAATTTATAGAATGTGTCTAAAATCCAGGAACCATGACTCAAGAGGGAATGAAATTTGTGCTATTGACAGTTGCTGCTGAAATGGTCCTGCAATTTCCATTTTCAACATTCTGACAGTTTCCCAGACAGTCTCGCAATCCCTTGCTCCCTCCCCCATTCAGCAGTAGCCACTTACCAGTCTGCTGGAAGCGAAGGAAAGGGCAGAAGAGGAGGGGAGGGGAGGGGAGGAGAGGAGAGGAGAGGAGAGGAGAGGAGAGGAAAGGAAAGGAAAGGAAAGGAAAGGAAAGGAAAGGAAAGGAAAGGAAAGGAAAGGAAAGGAAAGGAAAGGAAAGGAAAGGAAAGGAAAGGAAAGGAAAGGAAAGGAAAGGAAAGGTTGTTGATGTTCTCTACCAGATTCCCAGATTCCTTTACAAGGAAACTCAGTAAAGAAGCTTGCAAGAAGTCAGAAGTGGCTCCTACTCCCACTGGTGTTCCCCCTCCCCCACCTATGGACATTCTGTTTCTCCGTTTAGGTAAGGAAGTATGTCTGAAATGATGATCCAATTGGGCAAGAGTTTTCCAGTTAGATTATAGAATCCTATTGAAACTGGACTTTTAAGATTTCAAAGAGGGGACTACCTCTGCTTTTTAAAAAAAAAACAAAAAAAAAAAAACCAATATGAATTTTCTAATTCCTGTGAAAGTTCTAATGGAATACTTTCGCTCATTAGAAAAGATTTGTCATACATGATATAAAACAACTCCACTTCTTTATGTGCACCTGAACTACATTATATTTATTAGTGTATTTAGTGATTTATAGAAATATTTTGATATTAATTAATGAGCTAATTCATTCTGATTTTACTAGGTATATTCACCGTGCTATGAGGAAATGTCAGAAAACTGGTTTAATATGCACAAGGGAGCAAAACGAAGAAAACAACAGCCCACTGCTACTCCCCCCTCCCAGTTCACACATAAGTCCTGTCCCATCCCAATGAGCTGAGTCCTATCTGCCTATCAACATATGTGGTAATAGTAACTTATCTGACTACCTGTGGATACTGTAATGCATTTGAGATTTATTTATTTATTTATATATATATAAGTTCCATGATAACGGCAGCAAACCATGACATCTCTAACCTTAGCAGTGGGTTACAAACTATTTGTGTTCTCATCCATTAATAACTTTCCCCCTCCTTACACTATTATCTATTTAGTTTTGTTTGAAATAGAAAATCACATTAAGATGACCAAAACTTCACAAGGGATGGCTATCATCTGCCAAGTAATCTGAATATGTTTAAGCATTTATGAGCCACCTGCCGGGTACCTGAGGGGACTATCAATCTAATAATGGCTCAGGAAGAATGCTGAGGCTCACTAGATAAACACTGTAACATCATCCCAAATGGAGTTATCAGCCAGAAAGATATTTCAGCTCCATTTTTGAACTGTCGGGGATCTTCAAGCTTAATGGCCTAAGAGAGAGATGTATGCTGGCCATTCAGAATACCATCGGCCACTCATTTTGAACATTTTTGTCCCTTGAAAAGATTTAGCTCTGAAAGTTCAGATATAGATTTGTTTCATTAAATAGATAACTGAATATCATTACCCTCAGTCATTATCAGGCATATGTGACATTTATGAATTGTCCTGTCTATGTATATTAAACTGTGAGACCATCTTTCCCTGATGATAATTGCCCATACTACTAGATTAGATATAGCGGACATACTCCCCTCCAGGTCCACTCACTCGAATGGAGTAACTTCCCATCTGAGAGATCCCTAAACTTTTAGCCTTCTGGGGAACCATAAATACCTGGCTCTTCCCCCAAGCATTAAGTTAAAATGGGAGCTGAATAGGGAGGCTATTTGGTGTAGGAGCAAAGGTATTTCTCTGGGAGCAAACTAGGTATTTCTCTTTTTAGCTTTGTTTTCATGGATGGATGTGAATTGCCTAGAATCATTATATGAGATATGAGTCATTTTAAATAAATTATCTATCTATCTATTTTTCTATCTATCTATCTATCTATCTATCTATCTATCTATCTATCTATCTATCATCATCCATCCATCCATCCATCCATCCAAGCACCCACCCACCCATCCATCCAAGCACCCACCCACCCACCCACCCACCCACCCATTTATCTATCTATCTATCTATCTATCTATCTATCTATCTATCTATCTATCTATCTATCTATCATCTATCTATCGTCTATCTATCTTTCATCCATTGATTTTGCTTTCCCAAAAAGCATCAGCATCTCATCTAGTCACAAGATGCATGCTTTGCCCTTTCATATTCTGCACCTAAGTGTGTGGGGCAGAATTGGCCTTGCAAATGCCACAATGCTTATTTCATCATGTCTCCCCATTCTCAATATCTCTATTCTTAAACTCTATTTACACAGGGCACTCAACTGCCAGTTTATATAGAGGGTGTTTGTCTTAGTTGAATGGTGCTACTTTCGAAGACTTTCTCAGTGCTTCTTAGGAGACCAGTAGCATAGCAAAATCAAGGCAGAAATAGTGTTAGAAACTTTGTGCCATCCTTGTTGGCTCTTTATTATTTCTGATGTTATATAAAGAGGTACTATTCATTTTACCTCTTCAGAATTCTGCTTCTTTCTTTGGTTGTATTAGCAAACCTATTCAGAGAAGAAGACATATGCTAAATGATATTCCGCTAAAGAGGAGGAGGAGGAAGACGAGGAGGAGGAGGAGGACGAGGAGGAGGAGGAGGAGGACGAGGAGGAGGAAGGGAGGGAGAGGAGGAGGAGGAGACACTCTTTTCGAGAATTATAAAGCTTTTCTTGTACAGAGGCCTTCTCCCTGCAATTGTTGGCCTTCTTGGAAAAAATCTCTATGGAGGTAACTATGTTATACATATAATGTCACGGGATTTGATAGGCAATCTGTTTCTGTCTTATGTGAATTATAGTCCTACCCTATTTTATCATCCCAGAGGAGGCATGTTGGAGTTGGAGGAGTGGCTTGATAGCTATGCA
Organism: Pituophis catenifer annectens; assembly: GCF_029215685.1. NCBI lineage: Eukaryota > Metazoa > Chordata > Lepidosauria > Squamata > Colubridae > Pituophis > Pituophis catenifer. The sequence continues at coordinate 138,538,974 of NW_027256883.1, forward strand.
ATGTATTATAAAATGCTATTTCCACAGGCAACCACAAAATTTGACTCACATAACAAATATATCCCATTAGTTTATGACTAATATATCAAAGCAGAAGGTATTACCTAACTAATTTATCTCAAATAAATAAATAATGGATAGACCTAGCTATTACATGGATGGAAGACTTTAAGGCAATCCAACCTGGTGAAATTCAATTTTTTTTACTACTGGTTCTGTGGGTGTGGCTTGGTGGGCGTGGCAGGGGAAAGATACTGCAAAATCCCCATTCCCTCCCCACTCCTGGGGGAAGGATATTGCAAAATCTCCATTCCCACCCAACTTTGGGGCCAGCCAGAGGTGGTATTTGCCGGTTCTCCAAACTACTCAAAATTTCCGCTACTGGTTCTCCAGAACCTGTCAGAACCTGCTGAATTTCACTCCTGAATCCAACAGCTGTAATCTAGACTAGTCAAAGATGTGTTCTTGGCAAGTAACTTGCAGTCATCTGTGGTCAAAGTGAACTCAAGACTACCTGGGAAAGAAAAAGATATATCAAGTTTATATATACCATGTAGGCAATTGATCCAGGTTTGAGCACTGAAGGAATGCCATTCATGGTTGAGTTCTGTGATGTTGCTCAAAGCGCTACTATTTGTGCAACTTTCTATTAGGAATTCCAAATCATCAAAGTTCATTAAACTTAAATAAAGATCCCGTCTTGGCTGTAATAAGACTGATTTTGCTATTCTTCACTGTTTGTGTGGAATGCAAGTGCTGGATTTTACTTTTATAACAAAGCCAGATTTTAATATTGTTGCATTCAATCGCTTTACAAGGTTTGTGCTGTATAAAGACTGTGGTATGAAATTATTTCTGATGCCACTTCAATGAGATATGCAAAGTTTTGCCAAAGAAATAGCATTTTTATCCATCTCTGTTTATTTTTGTATCCATTAAACGCAAATTACCTAGTGTTACTAATTTAGAAATATACTGTATTAGAAACAATGCAAGAAATATATCTGCTTTAGGATATCTCTGGCACTTATCAGTATTTAGCATATTTTGCAGTTTCGTTTATAAAATTCTTGGAAGCTTGTTAAAATATATTCAGATAAATATATTGGAAGTTCTTGCATTTGTTCTGGTCTCTGAAAGCCCATCAGACATTTGGACTTCATAAGAACATCATCTTTTGTAATCTTGATTTGTTTTGTCAGAGGAACTTATGTTGAAAGGTTTAGGATATTTTCCTTCAGAAGCAGTGTTGTTAGCAATCACATATGGCTGGCAGAGCACATAAGCCTGCTCTCATTATCCAATAATGTTAAGTTTGCATTCTTTTGAATATAATTTCTTCTTCTCTAACCTAACTGTAAACCTGATCTTCTTTCTTCTATGTAATTAGCCATAAAGAATTCGAGACAATGTTCCGACGACATGGGTCTGTTTTGATTATTCTCATTCCCAGAATGTAGTGCTTGTTTATAAACTATATCATATGGAAAGTTTTAGGGTGGATGGTTTTGAACTTCTCTCTTTTACCCCTTTGCAGCTTAAGTGATTTACGTCTGTCAGAATACATCTGAACTGGAATCGATTTGTCTTGTTTGTTTGAATTGCTTCATTCCTTGGTGAGGAGAATACTGTCCATATCGTCCTTATTTCCTGAAGCCCCAGTTTGCCCCACAGCTCCAACAGTGGACACAGGAAGGAGCAACTCATGTTATGTGATGCTTAACCCCATTCATTGGTTTTCCTCTGCAGTTCCCCTAAATTCTTCTCCCAGCTGGCCTTTAACTGTGTCTTTCCATTGTTATCTTTTTAACAGAGCATATACTGTAAGCCTCAGCAGTCGTAAATATGATGTGGAACCAGAGAAGCGGCAGCAAGAAAACGATAGGAAGGCAAGTAATGGATGCTCACGATACATAACACTTTTTAATTTTAATTATTATTATTTTTTAATTAATCATGACAACGGATCATTTTCTGCCATTCTAAAAATATAATTTGACATAAAAGATTAAACATCCCTGGTCAAAGTTGTTTCAGTGTAACTCTGACTCTAAGCGGACAGGTTTTGCATGATACAAAATTAAACATGACATTTTTCAGCAAAAAACGAAGATGTACTCCCGATTTATGTTTTAGGTTTAAAGTAGCAAAATGGTAAATAGGGCAGATGCAGAAGTATACTCTTTTGGTTACTACTTTCCAACTCCTTTTTAATGGAAATAAAAGCTTCCAGATAGTTCCAGTAGTCAACTATTTGTGTTCTGGCTTTTAGTTTTTTTTTCCTTCTACCCTTTTTTGCAGAATTCTTTTAGTTTACAAATATTTTTAGTTCTCCTTGTCAGTGTTCCAGAAAAACCCCAACTCCAAGTAAAGACGCAGAAGCAAGCATTTTCCAAAGTTCTCTTTACTAGAATAGGCAAACTGGCACATCTGGGAAAACCCAAATCTGAAAAGCCTGGGTTTCCCTTCAGTAAGTCAAAGCTCCCAAAACCATCCCCCTTTCCCCCCAGTTGGCCACATGCTCCAATTAACGTCCGCTCCATCTCGATCCAGTCCCCTGACCACTCCTTCTCCAGATGCTGGATCGCCCTGACCTTGACTGACAGGAAGAATGCTATTATGTCTATTAACAACCCCTCTCCTTAATCCCTCCTCCTACTTTCCCACACACGAGAAGGTGGCAGCATTGGAGCTTCCGGCCTAATATGGCTTCCAAAGCTGACACATTGTATAGATGAGATCCCACATATTTTCAATAGTACTTAAATCTTGTAGTAACTGTAAAGATCATTCCAAACCTTTATTCTTCCTTTAAATACTTTCTGATTGATTTGGCAATTCCCTTTTGTACTGGAAGTCCTTCACTTGAACCATTCATTTAGTGACGATTTGAAGTCACAATGGCACTGAAATAAGTGACTTATGACCGGTTTTCATATTTAACAACCATTGCAGCATCACATAATCAAACTTTGGGTGTTGGGCAACGGGCATGTATTTATGACAGTTGCAGTGTCCAGGAGACATATGATCATATTAGCAACCTTCTCAGCTGACTTCTGTCAAGAAAAGTCAATGGGGAAGCAGATTCACTTAACAACTACAATAATTCATTTAACAATTGTGGCCCCCCCAAAAAAGGCCTAAAATGAAGCACAACTCACTTAGCAACTGTCTTGCTTAGTAATGGAAATGTTGTTGTTGTATGTCAAGGACTACCTATATTGTTATCTTACTGAAGTATCTAAGTTTTTTTTTTAGTTTCAATTTCTTCATGGAATGTCCATAATATGATATTAATTAATTAATATCCACAATATGATATTTAGTTGAATTCACTCTTTGTTCCATCAATACTTTGTTTCTTGGGTCACTGGCTATCCCACTACTCAAAAGCATAAAAGGCCACTCCCTGCTTAAGAAGTAAGAAGTTCTTTTCGTCAAACATATTACCCATTTTTCTCCAAATGCATGTTGCGTGCTTTCGTTTGAACAGTTCAATTGTTGTTCTATTAGTCCAAAGGATTCTATTTTAGGCTTACCAAGATTTTAAAATCTCTGGTTTGCCATAGAAAATGTTTCCTTCTGGCTATTCTCCTATGTGGATCTTATTTTATAAACAACACAAGTCCTATGGACTGATAGTCAATTATTCTAGGATCAGCTAAAGTTTACAGTAGGTCATTTACAGTGAAATCTGTTTGGCATGTCTGACCAGCTTCCAGGCAGTTCTAGCAAATATTTTTCTCCGTTTTTCATATCTTGCTTCTCCTTCTATGTGACTTCCATTTTTAGCAGTGCTTCTCACACTTGAAATTGCAAGATGAAAGCATTTAGATTTTTTTTTAAAAAAATAGTGGGGTTTTCCCCCTGTATTTTTAAGAATGAATAACACTACCAATAAAGGAGAATGTTTCTAGTTCGGGGTTGAAATGAGAGGTCCTTGGTGCTCTCTGAGCTTTATTGTTTTCTTACAGATGTTTCATTACCCAAACTAGGTAATATCATCAGTGCTTCATGACATTCCCTAGTTGGGGTAATGAAACATCTTCAAGGAAACAACCAAGCTCAGAGAATACCAAGGACCCCACATGAATGAACCATGCTTTCTTTTTTCAATGAAGATAGCAACATGATTGTTAAAACTAGGCAGAAGTTCAGTCACAAACTGAGCGGTTAGAACAGGGGTGTCAAACTCACGGCATCACAGCAGTGTCACATGATGTATCGGGACTTTTTCCCCCTTCATTAAACCGGGAGTGGGCATGGCCAACGCGTAATGCAACTGGCCCACGGGCTGCAAGTTTGACAGCCCTGGATTAGAAGGATCCCTGCATTTGTTCACCTGTAGAATTTTCTTCATCTGCCTAATGAAGAAAATTAGGCCTAATAAATCAACCACCGTCTTAACAGCTTTAGAATAAAACAAACACTTCCACTCATTAATTGGAAGAATATTGAAGACTATCTTCCCTACTTACTGTCTTATTACTCTGAATCTGTAAAGATGCTTAAGTTTGAGCATGTTCAAATCAATATCAAATAGCACAAGTGTTTCCAGCTTTTAAAAAATCATGGAAAATTCTTAGATCGATGATCTAAACCAGTGGTGGGTTCCTCCCGGTTCCGCCCGGTTCCGCCGAGCCGGTAGCGGTGATGATATGATGTCACCAAATCGGTTCTGCCCCCCCCCCCCCGAAACCACCTCCCACGTTATTCTTACCTTTTATTTGGCCTCACCTCCAATCTATTGCTGCCTCCTGAATCCCAGCTGATTGGCTAGAAGGAAAAAACTGTTTAAACTCTTGCTGCAGGGCTTCAAAGGCCGCCCTACAGCTGATCAGTGTTAAAAGGCAGTGTGCTGGTAGACCAGTGCCTCCAAAAACAAATGAGTAGACCGGTGCCTGCAAAAATAAATGGGTAGACCAGTGCCTGCAAAAACAAATGAGTAGACCGGTACAGCTCTGCAAGCAGTTAAAAGCCTGGTAGACCAGTACCTCCGCTAAATCCTAAAGAATTGTCATCAAGCCATGCCCACAAAATAAGCCATGCCCACAGAACTGGTAGTAAAAAATTTTAGACCCACCCCTGATCTAAAAGTGCCTCTACAATTCAAAGCTACTGATATAAACCTAGTTAAACTTGATGAACTACTATGAAGTGTTCCACAAAACGGTCTTGCTGAAAAAAATGCAGTAATAGGCAAGATTTGATGGGAAATAAAAAGGAACACAGTATAAAATCTCGGTCTGTACTCTGGAAATTGTAGGACTAAAAAATATGGATGGAAATTAGCCAGCAGTATGAGAATTTTTAGGATTGCCATCTGTCTTTTGGAATGTCTTATCTAGTAAAGACTCATGTAGCTCCAGCTCCAAAGTCACTGTATAGAAGGCCTTTGAACAACGGAAGTGATTTCAGTAAAGCTGCTCCAGCATAGGTGCTTTCCGTCAAGCAATTTTTAATATATATTTCTTGTTTAAATATTGTTAATGATAGCTGTATGTTGTATTTCAAGATTTTTTTAGTTATTGTGAGCATGTTCTGATAATGGAATGGCCATCCACATTACTATACAGAATTCTTTACAACACTCTCTGGGTTGTTTACAATATCAGCATATTATCCCCAACAATCTCTGGGCAGTCTCCATTTTATTGACATGGGAAGGATGGAAGACTGAGCCCTGTCAGGATTGAACTCCAGCTGTGGGCAGAGTTTGCCTGCAATACTGCACTTTAACCGCTGTGCCATCAGGACGCTTGTTGTGCTTATCCTAAAATGCTGGATTCCAGAAGCAGCTCACTCTAATAGTCCTTAAAAAAAACCAACACTGTGCTAAAGAATAGGCTTTTCAGTTCCTTGATATTTTTGACAGTTTAAGAAATGATTTCTGTTTCCTACCTTATCCCAAGCTGCATGTGAATTTCCTTTGGTTGTGGTTTCTACTGTATTTAATGTGTCTAGGATTTTTGGATGAGTGGCTATAATAAATTATTATTATGGTTGGTTATCTAGTCACCCAGATGTTTAGACTGGATTGGCACTTTTATCCACATATTCAGTTCTTCCCAATGATCTGGGATAGGCAGATGTGGATAACAATATACCATTTTACAGTGCATTACAGCCCTCTCTAAGTGGTTTACACAGTCAGCCTATTGCCCCCAACAATCTGGGTCCTTATTTTAATGACCTTGGAAGGATGGAAGCAGGGGTGAAATGCTCCCGGTTTGGACCAGCTCAGGTGAGTAGGTAACGATGGCGGCGGGTAGTTCGGAGAACCCGAAGCAAAAATCCCTGCCCCCGCTCCCCATGCCCAGCTGAGCCACGCAATCATCAGAGGCTTTTTTTCTTTTAAATGCCTCTGATGATCCAAGCTCTGATGATCCAAGCTCTGACGATCCCAGCTGAGTTGCCTGCCAATCAGGCAACTCAGCTGGGATCGTCAGAGCCATTTAAAAGAAAAAAAGTTTTTTTCTTTTAAATGGCTCTGACGATCCAAGCTCTGACGATCCCAGCTGAGTTGCCTGATCGGTACAGGGTTTTTTTTAAAAAAACCTGACTTTCAGGCAACTCAGCTGGGATCGTCAGAGCCTTTTGAAAGCATTTTTTTACATGGTTTTACATGTAAAAAATGGTTTTAAAAGTAAAAAAAAATTGGCCATGCCCACCCAGTCACATTACCCCCACCACTACCAAACCACGCCCACAGAACCGGTAGTAACAAATTTTAGATTTCACCACTGGATGAAAGGCTGAGTCAACCTTGAGCCTGGTGAGATTCAAATTGCCAAATTGCAGGCAGTCAGCAGAAGTAGTCTGCAGTACTGCATTCTAACCATTGCGACACTGCGGCTCATATATGATGGCCGTAAAGATATTGTCGCAGGATATAATCTGGTCCAGGTAAAGATGCCCTTTTGCAAATTGACTGATGATGATTTCGTCAATGCCAATGGTGTTCAAGTGGTGCTCCAGATGTTTGGGGATGGCAGCCAAGGGCCTATTATTATCATTATTATTTATACTACCATGCAAAATCACAGCTACCTGTTCTTTTGCTAGTGTTGACCTTAATATTCTTGCAGCAACTACCTAGGTCAGTGGTAGCAAACCTTTTCAGCACAGAATGCCGAAATGGGAGCGCCTGCACACGTGGATGTGTGCTGGAAACCAGCCCGGTGCGCATGCACACATGGGGAAGATGATCTTCTGGTTTCTGGCACACACATGCACACCAGCCAGCTGGTTTTCACATGTGTATGCATGCCAGAAACTGGAAGTCCAGGTGGCCGGTGTGCATGGGTGCGCCGGAAACCGGAAGAGCAGCCGCCCGGGAGGCTTCTCTTCTGGTTTCCGGCACTCCCCCGTGTGCGAAAACCAGCTGGCTGATGTGGTGGAACCTGGAAGAGCAATGGGTTACAGCTTGCATGCCCAGAGAGATGGCACTGCATGCCACTTCTGGCACACATGCTATAGGTTCACCATCATGGACCTAGGTGGTTGACTATTTCTTCAGCTTCTTTGCAAAAGTGGTATTTTCTGTCTATTGCTGTCTTCTCAATTCTGGCTTTCTATCAAATTGTTCTTAAGGACTGGTCTTGTGCATCCATAGCCTATCTGTCTCTTTTTTCAATTGCCTTGCTCTTAGTCATTGCCAGATCTTGTTGTCAGTATTTTTCAAATACCGGTCATGTAATACTTTGCTTATGAGAATCTTGCTCTGAGAAATTTTTGGAGAATTTTTCTTTGCCCTGGAGAAAATCTTTAAAGATTGGAAGATTATCTGAGGCTGAGGATGGCTATGGATAGTCATTGGAGGATCAAGACTTGAGCAAAAGGGGTGAAAACTAAATCAACAGAATAGATATCTCATCATGCAGCTTCACTTCAGTTTAGAAGGGAAAAAGTTCCTTTCCTAACTTTATGGATACAACAGATTACAAACTTCAACTCACAGATGAAACATTACAGATTATACAACATCTCTATCTCTGGCTTTCTCAGCAAGTTTCCTTAAATTACCTTTTCCACTATTTCTCTGAATACATAAGAGGGGGAAAAATCTGCTGATGTGTTATGTCCAATCTGAGGTAGAAAAACAGATGGCTTCTATTTTGAAAAAGAGCAAACTTCTCTTCTTGTCAGGCCAAAACAAACTACTGAAATAAGAAATATAGTTAATATGACAAGGAAGCTGTAAGGACATGGGAAAGGGCAGAGCAGGTGAAGTAGCTGATGGAACCCTGAGAATATTGTATATGAGAGACTGAGCCAGTCATATTTCTACCCTTGCAAAACCTATCAGGGATTGGACAATGAATGTACACAATATTCAGAGAGTTGTTTAAAGATCCAGAAAGACTATCTGCCAAATCTGCTTTGGCAGCAGCATGTTAAATACTGTAGTTTGGAAAACCTTTCCTTTCCTTTCCTTTCCTTTCCTTTCCTTTCCTTTCCTTTCCTTTCCTTTCCTTTCCTTTCCTTTCCTTTCCTTTCCTTTCCGTTCCTTTCCTTTCCTTTCCTTTCTTTCCTCTTCCTCTTCCTCTTCTTCTTTCCTATCTCTTTCCCTTTCCCCAATCCTTTTAAATTTTGATTACTACTTATTTATTGCAGGAAAATACTAAGGATCATGATTCAATAAAGATGGCATTTGCTGTCATAAGCTTTGCCCATCTTTGAATAAGAAGGGTGAAAGGTTTAACTGGTGGGATTTACAGCCTCAGGCATATAGACAGAAGAGGAATTAACTATAGTACTACAACAGCAAAATGGGGATGGGGTGGAGAGAAAAATCTTATTTCTCTCATTCTTTTGGCCTTGCCTGCCTACTCAGTCTTTTCTGCCAAAACAGATTTGTTTGAGAAGCAAAGTAGAGCAAATTTCAGTCAGCTAATTGCCATGGTAACTCCTTTGCACATCCATTGCCACAAATTAGCAGTAACATAGCAATTGTAGAATCAAGTCTAATCCTTTTCTGTTTGGCCACTGACTTTTAATTTTTCAGAGAAATGCAGGAGGTGAAGACACACAGTGCACAGACTTTACCCAGCCGATCAATGAAAATTATTTACATGATAGTCTAGGATTAATGGAATAATTTGGGCACTCTGCTGCAAGATTATCTTTTAAATCTGGTGAGTTTTTTCCAGATTACTCCATTGTAGAATTCAGGTTCAGATGGAATCACATATTTTAACACTTCCCTTGTGATATATCTGTGACTATACGTTTTCATGGTCACATGTTACATTTTCTGTGGTGGATTCCTTGGTAGAGAAGGACCTTTAATTTTTCAAAAGGACATAGAAAGTAATGAGGTTCTTGTTAATCTCCCTCGGAGTGAAGGACTAATCCCTCTGAATGATACTGAGGAGAATGTTCAAACTACTTTGACTGAGGTTCCTTTTCCTCTTGAGCTCTTCTGTCTTCTTTAAAGGATTGGAAGCATCAGGCAGGAGAGTGGCTACTGCTTTAAGACTTCAGTTCATTGATCGTACTGGAAAGATAAAATAGCCTAGTGGAAAAATAGGAAAAATACTATACCGCTATCTTAAAAAACAATATATCCAAATTATTGTTGGGGAAGGGAACCTGAATTAAAGTTCAAGCACAACAAAAGTAATTTGAAAAACATGTGTATAAAATGTGCAGAAATTCTGACAAATGCCAGTACACATCAAAGATAATACTAATTTTTACAAAGATCAGGAAATTAAGATTCAACTAAAATTAGTCCTTCTTCCCCAGAATAGAAGAATAAGTCCTCCACCAAAAAGCAAAGAACAAAGACAACCTGAAGATAAAAGATGGTGTGGCCCACAGCTACATAATGGGCAAAGAAAGAAACTCAGAAAGCTAATTCTACTTTATTGTAAAACCATATTAAGAGAATCTTGCAAGTGTGATAATACAAATCTGCTGCTTTCTCTTTTTACAGCCTGTTAAATTAAGGAAATTCCTTTCTGAGTTTCTTTCTCTTACTAGTTATGCAGCTGTGGGCTATGCCCTCTCTTATCTAATTATTCCCTAGCAGGATCGCTTCCCCTCCTCCGTCTCCCAAAGTCATTCCCACATATCATTACATCAGCCTTTGAAATGATAATCTCATTCAGTCTATTGATAGGCTGTCCTTTCCGGTTTGACTGATGTTGTCTTATGTTTTATGGAAATCTAGTTTTATATATCCCATATACCTTTTAATTTAATTTGGACAAACCTTTCTCAATCCTTAATCCCTATTTATATGGATATCACGGTTAAAGTATATCTATCCTATCGGAAGTCATTCCCTAAGAATGGGTCTTTTTTCTTTTCTTGGTCCTAGTATTGATTATACTTTTGAAACAGTTTTAAAATATCATCAATTTACTCTCCAATCTTTTCCTCATTGCCCCAATGGGTATATATTGATTTCCACAATCTACCCTACACAAAGACCGATTATGCCTTGTCTTCCTTATCATCACTGATATTTTGTTTGGGATGCAATCAGTAATGTCAATTTGATCTAGGGATAAACTTTATGGTTTGGAAACAAAATAAAAATATTATGTTGAAACTCTTGGAAGCTGAAACATCTGAAAAGAGAATCAAACACAAAAAATGTCTGGAATCCAAGGCCACAGCAGAAAGATGTAACTTTCTAGTCCTCATGGACATCTAACATAGTTCTTTTTAAATACAGAAAATGCAGTACTTAGTCTTTAAACAATTTAGCAAGATTATTGTTCTATTCTTTGAGTAGTTTAACACTTTCCTCCTCCTTTCTCTTTTTATTTTCTAAAAATATATTAGCAATTGTGTTCGCTATAGTTAATTAGTAATTATTACAAGCTTACAATTTAAAACCACTTTTCTTCCATCACAAAGCCCGTATTGTTCAGTGACTATAATAAAGAATAAAACTGAAGATCACAAAGCATTTTAAACTTTACCCAGGCATAGGGGAGGAGCAGGAGCAAATTTGTAAATAACTAAAAGACCTATAAATAAATCTAAGGCCTGGGGAAGCAGCTCTCATTGAAATAAATGTGTGGGTGTATTCAGATGAAGGGCTCAGTGTATAATGACTGCTGACCACAGAAGCTTTAATAATGGACTCAGCAGCATCTATTCTTTTTGGATCTAGTGACCAAGACTGCATGTCACAAAGGATATTCTGTGCCTATTTGGTGTTGAAGAAAACTCTTAAATATATCACTGTAAGCCAACCCCCACCCCCAAAACAAACCAGTGAATTATTGAACAAATCAATCCATAGTTCTCACTTGCAATACAATAGTCAGGCTCAAAATATCCAACTCTGGACACATTATGCGAGGGCCTAGCTATCTGAAGAAGTTTCTAATGCTGGAAAAGATTTAAGGAAATTGAAGAAGTGAATGACCAGCAGCAAGGTGGCTGGATAAAATTACAATGAGTGTCCTGTTGGAAATCCTGAAAAACCAGGTTAGGGACAAATCATCATGGAGAAAATCAAGCTATGTGGCTAAGATTTGACAATGACTTGATAGCACATAATAAATCATATGTGTATATGGAAAGGCAATAAAGTATAGTGGTTAACTTGCTGGATTAAGATCAATAAGATCCAGGCCCTAGTCTCCTAGGCATGAAAGCCAGCTGGATAACTTTGGGCCCATCGCTTTTTCTCAGCCATAATCTGAAAAACTGAAAATCATCTATCTTCCAATCTATATTTGATCAATATGATGGATTACAACCTATAAACTTTTTTTAAAAAAAGCTGTCATCCAGCAGCAGATTGATTTGGACTGTTATTGTTGTTATTGGTATACATATCACTCACAATTTGATTCAGATAAGTATTGAAATTACATTCAATTCAAACAGTCAATTTTATTCAGGGCTCCATTCAATTTGATTCAAATGCCTGAATGAATCATCAAATTAAGACAAACTTGACTCTGCAAATTGATTCAATTTGAGCGTGTGTGTGTGTGTGTTTGGGGGAATTGGTCAAGTTCATATGCAAATAGCCATTGACTAATTAGAGTCATTATAAGGCAGAAAATACTTTCATTGACCTAACTGAATAGCTCATGTAACTCTTCAATTAGCTTTAATATATTATATAATAGGGGTATTCCAAAAAGGTTATCAAAATGAAACTGGTTGTTTGAATACATTCCCCTTTTTAATATGTCACATGTATTCACAAATCAAAATTGACCATACACTCTGCAAGCAAAGCTGGAGAAGCTTTATTTAAATATCAAAAAAACAAGACCTGATACTATAGTAACTATGGCTCAAATCATAAACTTTGCCTTGCAAAATTTCAACATAAAATAAATAAAATGAAAATAATAATAATAATCAGGCCAACAAGATACAAGCTCAGCAATATTCTATATGATTATTCCATGAAGGTAAGTAATAAAATTAATGGATTCCATTTGATTAATCGAGGGCCTGAAAAACTCTGGACTGAAATTTGTGACATCATTAAAAATGAAACAAACAAAAACAATCTGAAAAGGCAGTAAGCAAGGGAACCTAAAATGGTAATTTGCTGATACGTTGAAAATAGCTGAAGAAAGGTAAAAAGCAAAACATATCAAAAGTCACAGAAAATGACTGCACAATGGGTTCCAGAGGAGAGTACAGAGTTATATTTAAATAAGGAATGTAAAGAAATTGAGGACATTAGTCAAATAGGAACAACTGTTTGATATAAGAAAATTACAGAAATCAAGATAAAATGTAATTCAAAAAAATGGGTCAAAGAAAAGGCTATGAATGAAAAAGATGTACGAGAGAAAAAAGATACAAAGAAGAGATGATGCAAATGTATGGAAGCCCTATACAAAAATGATCAATGACTTGTATGAAGGCTTGTTCACTGAATTAGTGAGAGACATTCTGGAAAGTGAAATTAAATGGACCCTAGATAATATTATTAACAATAACGCTGCAGGAGTTAATCAAACAGCAGCCAAACTGTTTAAACTATTAGAAGATGATGTAGTTAAAGTGCTATATGACACCTGTAAGGCCATGTGGAAAACCAATTTATTTTTCGCTACCAAAAAGGATCATAACTAAAAGATGCTTAAAGTATCAAAAATGTCCTTCTTATCTTACATGTTGGTAAGGTATTCCTCAAGATTTTGCAGTCTGAACTTAAACCATAAAGAACAAGAATTGCCAACTGTACAAGTTAGATTTAAAGGAACAAGGACAAATGACATCACATGGGCAATGGAAAAAGAAAAGGAGTTCCAAAAAGACATATGTTTTTTGCTATATTCTTTATTATCCAAATGCTTTTGACTGTGCTGAAGTAGTAGCAGATGTTATCTTCTTAGACTCAAAATGCACAAGGATAGTGACTACAGCCCTGAAATAAACACATATTTTCTATTTAAGAGAAAAACTACGACCAACTTTTGATGCAGAGAGACATCACACTGACAACATAGATGCATAATGTCAAGGCTATGGTGTACCCAGTATTAAGTTATACTTGCAAAAGCTGGTTCAACAGAAAAACCTAATAAAGAAAAATGGATGCCTCTGAATTGTGGTGCTGGATAAAATTGTTGTGAAAACCTTGGCTTGCAAGAAAAACAAATAATTCAGAACTAGGTAAAATAAAATAAAAGCGCTTACTGAAAGCATTATTAATGAGTCTCAAGCTTAAACCTTTTGAGCACATAATTGCAAATACAAGAATCATTGGAGAAGACCTTGATGCTCGGAAAGAATAAACAAAAAAGCCTAGTAGACAAGATATTATTGCTGGAGGTGAAAGAATAAGTTTGCAAGAACGCAAAGAAACAGTCACTGACAAACAGCCCTAATGAAATGATATTCATAGATCACAGTGAGTTAGAAATAACTGAATGATAGTGGTACGTTGAAAAGTGGAACTGATACTAATTCTATGTATGTAAGTGTCCAACAACAGATTATAAAAAAATTATACATACACATGCGTGCATACACCCACCCACCAGTGGTGGGTTTCTAAAATTTTTACTACCTGTTCTGTGGGTGTGGCTTGGTGGGCGTGGCAAGGATACTATAAAATATCCATTCCCTCCCCACTCCAGGAGAAGGATACTGTAAAATCTCCATTCCCTCCCCACTCGAGGGAAAGATTACTGCAAAATCCCCATTTCCTCCCGATCAGCTGGGACTCGGGAGGCAGAGAATAGATGGGGGCGGGACCAGTCAGAATTCTTACTACCAGTTCTCCGAACTACTCAAAATTTCCTCTACCATTTCTCCAGAACTGGCCAGAACCTGCTGAAACCCACCTCTCTCTCCCACATACTCACTCTCTTCCTCCCTCCCTCCCTCCCTCCCTCCCTCCCTCCCTCCCTCTCTCTCTCTCTCTCTCTCTCTCTCTCTCTCTCTCTCTCTCTCTCTCAAACACACACACACACAGAGTGAGGATATGTGCAGGTAATATGCAGTTAGAAGAAAAATATTCAGGTTTATAATATGCAGGTATATAAGGTAGAATAAAAAATATTAACTATAAATATTGTTTGCTTACAGGTACGTGCAAGTTGTTTGATGTGTGTTAGGGCTGCATTTGTGCCTGGTGATAGGAAGTATACAGTTTACCTGTGCAAAAGAAAAGGTTGAAAGAATAAACCAAAAACCACAGGACAAGTGATTTGCTAAGTATCCCTGGAAAAGTGTTCAGCAAAACTCTGATTGAAGGGTTATACTGGGGACAATTAGCAAATGTTAGAAAGTGCAATATAATTTTATGTTGGGCCATGGGAAGTTAGACTATACTTTTGCTTTTCAGCAACTGACTGAGAAATGTTTGGATGTGAGAATGTTTACTGTATATTCATTTAGAGACATCAGATAATAAAATGAATTACATGGAAGGGTGGAATGTTTTGCATGAATATGGAGTTGATGGTTGGTTGCTTAATGCAATAAGAATGATATGAGATGGAAATAAAGGATATGTGATAGTAAATGGAAGACTTAACAAGTAGTTCAACACTGAACAGAGAGGAAGACAATGATGCGCATTGTCCTATTGCATATTTACTGTATTTATGGAGAAATGTATAGGGAATGCTTACGATAATGTAAGAGCTGTGTCAGTTGGCAAATGAATGTACTTGTACTTTCATATGCAGATGATGTGGTATTGTTGGCTAAGAGCTTGAATACATTTGATACAGTAAGGATTACAGATTGGAAAATGTAGCAAGGAAGAAAATAGTTGTTTAATATGGAAAATGAGGGGAACAATTACAATTTATACTTAGTGGAAGAATGTTTATTAAAGATGGCAAAGTACAGGTAGTCCTTGACTTATGACCACAATTGAGCCCAAAGGGAGACATTGGTTAAATGGGTTTTGCCCCATTTTACGACCTTTGCCATGGTTATTAATTGAATCACTGCAGTTGATAAGTTAGTAACATGTTTGTTAAGTGAATCTGGCTTCTCCATTGACTTTGCTTGTCAAAAGGTTACAAAAGGGAATCCTGTGACCTTGGGACACAGCAACAGTCATAAGTATGAACCAGTTGCCAAGCATCTGAATTTGGATCATGGGGATGCTAGAAAGATCATAAGTGTGAAAAAAATGTTTATAAATTACCATATTTTTTGGAGTATAAGACGCATCGGAATATAAAATGCACCTTAGTTTTTGGGGAGGAAAATAAGAAAAAAGCTGATTGGCAGGTGGATTGGCCTTCTGGAATACCCCCAATCAGCTGTTCCCAGAGGTGAATTGTAGCAACAGGTTCCTTGGTTGTGAGCTCTGTGCCTTGCTTTTTTTTTTTTTTTTTGCTTTTTTTTTTTCTGCCTCTGAAACTTCTGAAACTCCCTGTCAGAAAAAAACTATTTTCCTGCCTCTGAAAGCCTCCAAAACAGAGCTTTAGAAAAAAACTCTCTGAAGCTCTGTTTGGGACTTTCTTTTCTGAAGCTTCTTTTCTGATGCTTTTTTCAGCCTTTGAAACCTCTGTTTGAGAAGCTGGGCTACATTTGGAATATAAGATGCACCCAGATTTTCACCCTCTTTTTGGGGGGGAAAAGGTGCATCTTATACTCCGAAAAATACAGTACTTTTTTTCCATTGTAACTTTGAATGAACTGTGTTGTAAGTTGAGGACTACCTATAAATGGAAAAATGTGAAGCTGTTCAAAGGCAGGCAAAACGTTAGTGAGTAATATGTAATCCATTGCAAGAAATGCATGTTTGTCAAAAGAAAAATAAAACGGCTGGATAACAGTACTTGCTTCTGCCTAATTTGTTACATAGAAACGATAATTTGATATTCAAAAGAAAGTGAGTTGAATGCAGTGGGAATAGGGTATTTAAGAAGAGAGTGTGGTAAAAGAAGAAATATTGCATGCCCCATCTTGGAAAGAAATTCAAGTGGCTATTAAAACTAATGGTCCTGTTAAAGCAAGTGGTGATGAAGTCCCACTGAAACCACCAGAACAAGTGAACTGAAACTGGCACTTTAACATATCTAGTTTAGGTGACTTGAGGCTCATACCTGATGCCCCTGAGACCTACCATAATTTAGAAGACAAAACTGTATCTTTGTAAGCATCACACACACACAAAAATCCCCTTATGTAAATGAAAACTA
Organism: Pituophis catenifer annectens; assembly: GCF_029215685.1. NCBI lineage: Eukaryota > Metazoa > Chordata > Lepidosauria > Squamata > Colubridae > Pituophis > Pituophis catenifer. The sequence goes on from NW_027256883.1 coordinate 138,555,587, forward strand.
AATTAATGACTATAATTTGTTTTACCCAAGCCATATGTCTGAGACTTTCTGATATACACTGTTTTATTAATTTCCTTCTTCATTTATTATCTCATTTTTTTAAAAAAAATTATTTGCTATAGCTTCTACGCAGTGGTGGGTTCCTCCTGGTTCGGCATGATTTGGCCGAGCCAGTAGCGGTGATGATATGATGTCACCAAACCAGTTCTCTTTGTTCGGGAACTGCCCGCCACCGTGTTATTCTTACCTTTTATTTGGCCCCACCCTCAATCTATTTGCTGCCTCCCGAGTCCCAGCTGATCGGCTAGAAGGAAAAAAACTGTTTAAACTCTTGTTGCGGGGCTTCAAAGGGCCGCCCTACAGTTGATCAGTGTTAAAAGGCAGTGTGGTGGTAGACCAGTGCACTCCAAAAACAAATGGGTAGACCAGTGCACTCCAAAAACAAATGGGTAGACCAGTGCCTCCAAAAACAAATGGGTAGACCAAAACACTCCAAGAACAAATGGGTAAACCGGTACAGCTCTGCAAGCAGTTAAAAGCCTAGTAGACCAGTACCTCTGCTACATCCTAAAGAATTGTCGCATGACCATCAAACCCACAAAAAAGCCACACCCACAGAACCAGTAGTAAAAATATTTAGAACCCACCCCTGCTTCTACGACACTCAGTTCCAGGAGGCCCATGTGATTCTTCCTTCCCATTCTTTCGGGGAATGTATTTAAGGAAATGGAGGGACAGTCCCCAAACCCATCAGCATCTGTCTAACCCACATCCCAGGCTGTTCAAAGTTAAACTTCTTCCTACATCTCTCTGCTGCCTATGGTCTCCTGGTTCACAGAGCTGGAAGTGCACTTCTCTTTCAATTTCCAATGCATTTTCATTCCACAAAGGTTTATTGGATTCCAGCCCCAGAAATCATGGTTATATCTAGATATTAACGATAGCCCAGAGTAATATTAAAGACTGGATAACTTCTCTCCTCCATAAGTGTGTTCTGGAATGGTGAACTGTTGTATTTTCAGTTTGCAAACAGCATGAATATGTTAGCCTCCGTTGCTTCATCTTTCGCCAAAATGCAGAGCTGATAGCATCTGTTTCAACTGCTCACACTATCCAAATCATTAAAAATTCAGAATGAGTTGGGGAGGAAATTCTAAAAGCATCCATGTCTGATTGTGAAGGGTTTTGTTGTGGTTGTTGCTGCTGATGTTTTTGCTAGTTTTTTTTTAAATCTTATGTGTTTTTATATGTAGCAAGCTTCAACAATAGGGTGCTTGAGAACTGCAGAATAAACAAGTCTGGGATAATAGTAAGGTAACTATTTTTATGTTCAAATACTATTGAAGAGAAATATCTTATTGTATGTAATGTAAGTGTCATTTAGATCAGTTCAGCAACAACACCCAGACACACTCATAGCACACATGTTTATAAAGTAATATTTCCTCTTCCTTGGAATGGAAAGAAAAGGAGAAGAAACTTATGTAGGATTGGATTGCTTCCTAGTTATATAGTTGTATTTCCATTTAGACATGTCTAATCCTGGTGAAACTACCATGAATACCCAAGGCTGTCTTGGGGCCAATTATGGATTTAGTTAAAACGTAGGCATGCCTTTGTGAATGTGTGTATCTCTGGGATCAAGAGGAATTGCATAAATAAAGCCAAGCATATAGAACATTGTCAAGAAATCACCACAAAGGACTATCAGTTGCAAGTTGCCAAGCAGCTGCAACTTTCATTGCCAAATAAGTCTCAGTTTTGTATATTTTCAATGTTTTCTGCATGACCAGCTTGAGAGTATTTAATCTGGACTCTAAAAAAAGTATGGAGTTCAGTTTAAAAGTCTTCCTCCCTTAGCTCGGATCCATGCTTTGTTGGAATTTGCACATGTTTCTATCTGGAAATACACACACACACACACACACACACACATCCATACTACAGATCCATGTCAAAGGTGTGCAGTTTCTCCTGTTGTGAGATTTATGGACATCAGATCACATGCTGTGGATTGCAGTCTTAAAATGGATTTGATTTCATCTATATGTACATTCAAATAAAATGAACTATAATAGCATTCTTTCAAGTCAGATTTACAATACTTTACCTTTTGTCACAACTGTCAAAAGAATAGGAAGTTTGGAGATGTCAGGTTGGCAGTAGCCCTGAGACTAGAAATTATATGCTTCTGATTTATTTATTTTTTAGCTTATTATGGTGAACAGAAACTGGAGATTTAACCATCATTGAAGGACTAGAATATTTAGATTAGACGTTATATAGTTATTGGCAAATATATTAAAAAGAGAATAGGGAGAAGGGTTAAGCTATATTTGATCATAGATCACACAGAGTTTGTTAAATTGGATTATAGGGTGTTCCTCATTCACTGAGTAAAATTGTTTGATTCTCCAATTAAGAATGGAAATTTAGAGACAGTTAGCCATATGTGAAGCAGTCTTCACTCTACTAGAGATAAGTTCCTTGAAGATAGCCTCAGAAGTCTAAACCTCTGGTCCCGGTAACTCACCAGACTGGATCCTTCATTCTTCACTATTTCTTCCTATTTTTGCCCCTTACTAAAAGCTTTCAAATCTGTATTTAGGCACATAAAAGCCATGGATTTAGCCACTTATTTGTCACTTTTTGGTTGCAAGTTAAATAAAAGATTTTCTTAGGTGAAAAAACTTGTCTGTTGATTAGAAATAAGATGCTTCTGGTGACATTATGAGGAAATAAGCAATCACGTCATTCCACATTTAAATCTGTTAAGAACACAAATTGCTGCTTGTAAACGTTGGTTTTAGCAGCCAACCCTTTTAAGCAACAATCTGTGCGACAGCTGTGAGAAAGATAAAGTGGGGTGCAAAGACAGCAACCCGCTTGGATATCTCCTGTGTAAGATAAACTTCCACTGAACAAAGAAGTTCCAGAAACATCAGTCCTCATAGTTCATATACAGGCCTAGTCTTAACTTCAACATCATTGGCTGGTTATGAATTACTGTATCAGCATAAAGGTACTGTGGAATTTTCATAAGGACAAATAACATGTGCTAGGCTGCTGATCCATTTCAGTTATGACACTAACAGTGACCTTCTATCTTGAGATTATAATGAGATCTGCCATATAAATGTTATTTTTTCACTAAGTTAATCAGATCAAGGACAACTCGGCACAGCCAATTCACCATGGCCAACTTGCTGTGGCCAACTTGCTGTGGCCAACTTGCTGTGCAACAACTCGCCATGGCCAATGTGTCACAGGACAACTAGCTGCAGGACAAGAGTTACACTAATATCAAAGAAATTGTGGAATAGAATTGTTAAAGAAAGGATGAAAAAGGAGGGGCAAAATGAAATGTGAATGACAAAAATTAAAATATTTTAAAAATTATTTTAAATACTTAAACTGAATTGTCAAATTGTCCTGCAGTGAGTTGGCCTTGGTGAGTTGTCTCGCCACAAGATGGCTATGCTGAGGTGGCTGTGGCAAGCTGGCGGCACCAAGTTGTCACATTCCAAAGTTAACCCTATGAAGTCATCTCATGGCAAAATAATTTATTTGTAGCTTGATTGTTTTGTGTACCTCCAGGATCTGATCTATGGATTAACCATGGAAGGATATTTTCCCGGCCTTTACTACTAAGTGTAACCAAACAGAAGTTCTCATCACATTCTCCTCCCCCCCATCAATTCTGTGCTGTACAAACTACTTTTCTGAGACAAGGTCCAATCTTGGCACTTTGAATGATATGCTGAGTTCTGCATTCTAAAAAGTAGTGAGATTGCAGGGGGAAAAAACTCCCTAAACTAAATTTGATTTCTTTTTATTTGCATTTAAATGTAATTAAACCTTTACATATTTAATGTAATTATTTTCTAGTTGTATATTAAACTCTTTATCCATATTGCCATATTTAAATGATAGTCTGGTAGCAATTTTGCAGGGGATTGGGTGGGGCCTAAGGGTGGCCTGAGGGCATCAGATTGCAGTCTTTGATCTGCTCACTGCAGAGAGCACCTCTTTTGAATTAGAGGAAACATTTAGACAGATGGAACGGCACGTCAGAATTAAAATGTTGGAGAAAGACAAATGAACAATGCTGATTGAACGCAATGAGCTGGTAACAACTCATAGAAATCCATGGAAGTTTCTTTACTAAATACTTTTCATTTCTTTACTAAGATAGTTGGAACATCTGTTTACAGAGAAGGAATCAGATAATGGAGACAGTTGGCATTTTTATAGCATCATCAGGAACATTTCAGGGCTGAGCCAACATAGAAAGTAGGCGTCTATAGCTTCCCATGTCTGTCTGGGGACTGAGCTCATTTCCTTTTGATGTCAGAAACTCATATTTTATCTGTGCCAAGTTGAAGAGTAAAATAAAAATGCTGCAAAAAAGTTGTCTCAATCCTTCATTGAGAGACTAATGAAATAAGCTACAGGATAAACTCAAGGGCTTATTGCATTTCTGATTAAGAATAGACATCTATTCAGAAGTAAGCTTCAGAAAATTCATTGTGGCTTACACCCAGGAAAGTGTGCCTAAGTTAAAAAGCAAAGATTATTTAATATTAATTAGGTTCATATGACACAGTAAGCTAAGTCTCTTTCTAAATAAACCCAAATTAGTGTTGTGTATGTATCTATTTTGTGCGGGAAATTCAAATGCATAGTGAATCCTGATTGGTTCTTGGTTACCTCTGGAAAGTATATAAAGAGGGCTGTTGCCTGTGAGTTTTTGCTGAAGTCTCACCCTGAATTAAAGAGCTGTTGTTACTAGCCTGCTTGTGCCTCTCGTTATTCCCGCGCTACAACATTGGCGACGAAGGTGGGATAGAGGCCACAAGAGGCAAATCAAAAAGAGCTTGGAGTTTCAGCCAGGGTGACTGGCGAACACGGAGACGTGGCATGTCTGCCTACGTTCCACCAAAACCCTTCGACCCGACCCGAGAGAAGTGGGGATCGTATCTGACAAGGTTCGAGTGCTCCTTGGAAGCGAGCAAAATGCAAGGGCTCTCTGCAAAAAGAAAATGGGCTCTGTTCTTAAGCCACTGCAGGCCAGACGTATTTGAGATGGCAGAATCCCTCTGCGAGCCAACCCCAGTCCAGACAGTCCCCTGGGACGTCCTTCAAGCCAACCTGAAGGCTCACTACGCTCCAGTTCTGTCCAAATTCGTTCAGCACTACGAACTCTGGCAAAGAGTTCAAAAAGAAGGGGAGCCGGTCAGTGCTTATGTGGCCGCGCTTCGAAAAGCCGCTACGCATTGTGACTACAGAGACTTAGATGATACATTGCTTGAACAACTGATTTGCGGGGTTCGTGATACCCGGTTACAAAGGCGTCTTCTAGCCAAGCAGACCTAATGCTAGCCGGTGCGCTAGACGAAGCCTGAGCACACGAGGCATCAACGAAGGCGTCGGAAGCACTGCAGCGTCCCAATTCAAGCAAGGACAGGCCGAAAACAGCCCCCGTCCACAGAGAAGAGGTGCAAACCAGCACAGAGGAAGAGTCGGATGAGGACGTCTTCCATACAGGAAAGAGATCGAGTGAACAAAGCCGCCGCCACGAGAACTGCCCCGCTGTGGCGGGAATCATGAGAGACAGTCGTGTAAATACAGAAAGGCCATCTGCAGGCGTTGTGATAGAAAAGGCCATCTAGCACGAGTTTGCAGAGCTCAACTTCCGCGCAGTCAAAAACCACATGAGTACCACGACCAACCAGAATCGGCTCGTTCAAAACAGCCAATCAAAGATGATGGCGCGAGAAAACGGCATGAACCTCAAAAGCAGGAAACCTACAGCACGACAAACAGCCAAGCCAGCACACCCGACGACGAGAAAGTCTACACGAAAGTAGAAATCGATGGCAAATCGTGCAAAATGGAGATTGACACCGGATCTACGCTATCGATCATGTCCTGGTCAACACTCAAGGCACTCCTGCCCAAGCTTCAGAAAAGCCAGCTATCCCAACAGAAAATCCGCCTACTCGACTACCAGGGAAACCAAGTTCCCGTTGAAGGAGTGGGCACGTTCCGGGTCACCTACGGCGGGTTTCAGAAAGAGCTGCCTCTGACCGTCGTCAGCAAGCCCCTTACGAGTCTACTGGGCATGAAATGGTTCCGAGCCCTTGGCATGGGCTTCACGGGCGTCCACAACATCAACAGATCATCACTGAAAGAAACACTGCTTCACGAGTTTCGGGACGTTTTCGAAGAGACTCTAGGCAAGTACGTGGGGACCCCTATTTCTTTCAATTTAGATTCCAACGTAGCGCCAATTAGACTGAAGGCAAGGCGAGTTCCCTTTGCCTTAAAACCCAAAATCGATGCGGAGCTCGACAAGCTCATTAAACAAGGGGTGCTAGTTCCTGTAGATCACGCTAAGTGGGAAACCCCAATAGTTACTCCAGTTAAAGCAGATGGCTCAATTAGAATTTGTGCCGACTATAAGTGTTCGATTAACAAGGCGTTGCAGCAGAGCGCCTATCCGGTTCCTATAGTCCACCATCTACTACACTCCCTGGGCCCTGGCAAGCTATTCGCGAAGCTAGTCCTTGTGCAGGCATACCAGCAACTGCCAGTAGATGACGCTACGGCAGAATCACAGACTATAGTAACCCACAGAGGTGCTTTCAAATGCACCAGACTTCAGTTTGGGGTCAGCATCGCCCCAGGACTTTTTCAAAGTACCATGGAGCACTTTCTACAAGGCCTCCCAGGCGTCATCCCGTATTTCGACGATGTTTTGATTAGTGGCCAGGACGAAGTGCAGTTGGGCAAAAGGGTTAGACAAGTCCTAACCAGATTCAGAGAAGCGGGACTCAAACTCAAACGGAATAAATGCAGGATAGCAGTGCCATCAGTGGAATTCTTAGGCTACAGAATCGACGGCTCAGGCATTCACCCCACAGAGAGCAAAGTGAGGGCCATCCAAGGCGTGCCCACCCCCAAGTCGAAAGCTGAGCTGCAGGCCTTCTTGGGCCTACTCAATTTCTATACGATGTTTTTGAAACAAAAAGCCACCGTTGCAGAGCCTCTGCACAGGCTCCTTGGAAAAAACGTTCCATGGGTTTGGGGCAAGCGAGAAGCGACTGCTTTCAACACAGTAAAGAGACTTTTATCCGAGGACAGTTTCCTCATTCAGTACAATGCTGAACTACCTCTGGTGTTAGTCTGTGACGCTTCCCCCTTTGGCGTTGGCGCAGTTTTAGGCCATAGACTGCCGAATGGGTTAGAGGCGCCCATCGCCTATTACTCTCGCACTCTGTCTAGTGCTGAACGGAACTATAGCCAGCTAGATAGGGAGGCACTAGCGGCTGTAGCGGGGGTCAAAAAATTTCACGAGTACTTGTTTGGCCGCACTTTTGAGCTCATTACAGACCACCAGCCTCTTTTGGGACTTTTGGCTGGAGATAAACTGACCCTGGCGGCCCTCTCCCCCCGAATGACCAGATGGTTCATATTTTTAGCCACATACTCGTACAAACTGCTCCACCGACCAGGCAAAACCTTAGGACATGCTGACGCCCTCAGCCGATGTCCTCTACCGGAACTATTGGACAACCCAACCCCGGAAGCCCCGGTTTTACTGCTAGACATTGTTTCCCCAGGCCCCATTTTGTCGAACGAGGTGGCGAGGGCTTCTGCCAGAGACTCTGTTTTGCGCACAGTAATGGGCTGGGTAATGAGGGGTTGACCTATCAAGGTGGACGGTGGTGACTTCCAATTGTATTTCAACAAGAAAAATGAACTGTCAATGTTGGGGGGTTGCTTGTTGTGGGGTGACAGGGTGGTCATTCCTTCGCGATTAAGGCACAGGGTCCTAGAAATGTTGCACGAGGGTCACCCTGGGGTTGTTCGCATGAAAGGCCTAGCTCGTAGCTATGTTTGGTGGCCGCATCTCGACCAAGATGTCACTGAGTGGGTAGGGAAGTGTAGGCCCTGCCAGGAGTCCTGCCCAGATCTCCCCATTGTGCCCGTGCGGGAGTGGGAGAAACCAAAAGGACCGTGGGGGAGGATTCACATAGATTTCGCTGGCCCGTTCCATGGCCAAAACTTTCTAATAATCATAGATGCATATTCTAAGTGGCTCGAAATTGCCCTAATGCCATCGACCACTTCTGAGGCCATAATCAAAGTACTCAGAAAACTTTTTGCAACACATGGGTTGCCGGACACACTGGTGTCCGACAATGGGCCCCAATTCACGGCAACTCAATTCGAAGGCTACCTAGCCAAACTAGGCATTAGACATGCACTATCCGCTCCTTTTCATCCAGCTTCTAATGGCCTTGTTGAACGATTTGTAAGAACAGCCAAAGAAGCCCTCTCCCGACTCGATGCTGGGGACTGGCAGGCTAGAATAGACGAGTTCCTAGCAGTACAGCATGCCACCCCATGCCCCACTTCGGGCTGCAGCCCGGCCGAACTTTTAATGGGATGAAAGCTACGATGACAGACTGCATCCTAACTACTCCTCTGATAGTTTCACCGGGGAAGGGGGAGGACTAAGACACTTTGAAGTAGGTTCACTAGTCTTTGCTAGAAGCTACACTAATGGACCACTATGGGTAGAAGGAACCATCGTAGGAATTACTGGTCCAAAGTCGTACACAAGTAGATATTGGGCATGGTAAAATCTGGAGGAGACATATAGATCAATTACGAAAATGTTTACCTAATGAAACACCATGTCCTAACTACCCAAGTCTCTCCGACACAGCTACCTCAAGTCCGAGTAAGCCGGAATACTTATCTGGCAACCCTGAGTTCCAGCGCCGCCCCAGCGAGCCGACACTCCCAGCCGGAGATTGCCACACCTCCGGAGAAATCCAGGAGGTTCCATTGGTGGAGCCGGGAGAGACGGGAGGTCCCTCCGACCAGCTCGACGCCTCGCCAACAACTGAACTGCGCAGGTCAACCAGGATTAAGACACGCCCTGGTCACCTGCGTGATTTTGTATGTAAATATGTAAATAGATAGAATAAGTGCCTTCTGGGAAGGGAGGGGTGTTGTGTATGTATCTATTTTGTGCGGGAAATTCAAATGCATAGTGAATCCTGATTGGTTCTTGGTTACCTCTGGAAAGTTATAAAGAGGGCTGTTGCCTGTGAGTTTTTGCTGAAGTCTCACCCTGAATTAAAGAGCTGTTGTTACTAGCCTGCTTGTGCCTCTCGTTATTCCCGCACTACAACAATTAGCTTTTCACACAACGTGCTGAACCATGGTTTGTTGTTGTTGTTAGTTGCGAAGTCATGTCTGACCCATCACGACCCGGTGGACGGCTTTCCTCCAGGCCTTCCTGTCCTCTACCATCACCTGGAGAACCATGGTTTACTAACTAACTACAATTGTTACATGCATACAGTCACTGCCCCAAGCAAACAAATCACTGTAGAAACTCAGCCTTTCTTTCTTTTACTTCAGCCAGTTTAAATTCCTTCCTTACTCCCTCCCATCTGGCACCAATGTTTGTTTCCATGAGGAGATAGTTGGACTTGATGGCCTAAATAGTTTCTTCTATAAGGTTGGAGGGGTCTATTTATTGCATTCTTGAATTGAATTTGTGATTCTAAGAATTAGATTGTGCTGATTTAATACATTTGGTATATTAGATACATCATTATTAAATATAGATAATGTCCTGGCTAATGATGCAGATTCTTTCCCTTTTGCATATCCAGCTTTTGCATTCTAGCTGCAGTTAGGCACTGGGCTTTATCTATTCATTATGGTAGGACTAAGGCAGTCTTTATATCTCAGTGATCAATTGTAAACTTTTTTTTGTTCCATAAATATAGGATTGTTCCCCTTTTCTCCTGGAAAGCATCCAGCTGCTCCTTTTACAGGTGGTTTGTAATATACTAGCAGTAAGGGTCCTGGAATAGAAAAGGATAAGTTCTGAATAACTTTTCTTTTGACAAATTTACTGCTGGGAAATGATGAAGCATTCCAGGAGGCCATACGGGAAAGGAGACTCTCACTGCAAAGACCAAGGGCCAGCTGCTAGGAATTGGGGAAATTGCATAATGCAGATAGTCCTAGACTTACAACCATTTGTTTAGTGACAGTTTGGAGTTACAATGACACTGAATAAAGTGACTTATGACCGTTTTCAACACTTATGATCCTGCAGCATTCCCATGGTTATGTGATCAAAATTTGGATGATTGGCAATTGGCATGTATTTATAGCAGTTGTTGTGTTCTGAGGTTATTGGATCAGCTTTTGTGACTGTCTGACAAGCAAAGTCAATGGGGGAGCCAGATTTACTTAGCAATAGCACTTAGACTTATATACTACTTCACAGTACTTTACAGCCCTCTCTAAGTGGTTTACAGAGTCACCCCAACGATCTGGGTCCTCATTTTACTGGCCTCGGAAGGATTGGAAGGCTGACTCAAAATTGAGCCAGTCAGGATCGAATGGCTGGCAGTTGGCAGAATTAGCCTGCAATACTGCATTCTAACCACTGCACCACCATGGCTCTTAACAACCATGTTACTAACTTAACTGCAGTGATTCACTTAATAACTCTGGCAAGAAAGATCATAAAATAGGGCCAAGTTCACTTAAATGTCTTGCTTAGCAACAGAAATTTTGAACAGCATTATGATCATAAATCAAGAACTACCTACATTGCAGGTACGTCTCTCCCTTTGCATTATGCAATCTCCTTCCAGCATACTTGTTAGCTGTGATTGTCAGCTGTTACATGTTGTGGGCTATCTTTCACTTCTTTCAGATGAAAGGTGGGATATAAAGGGAGATAATGATAAAACAAAAACAATAATTATTAGCATAGTTATTAGCAAAAACAATAGTTATTAGTTAATACAAAACAAAGTGGAATTAAATCTACTTCAGTTGGTCTATGAAAAAATAAAACACCAAAAAAAAGGTTAGAGTCAAAGTTCAGATGAGTCCAGAGACATATCCATACAGTTTTCTTGGCCACAATACTTAATGGTCTGTTATTGCTTTCTTGAAGGACGTGGTTTCTTTTTTCTTAGTTTCCCAGTAGAGCATACAGCTCTGGAATTTCCTCATTGCCTTTCATCAGAATACCAGCCAGGTTGCACTGTGTTCAGTTTTTCAAAATGAGCCAAGGTCATCTACCTGCTGCCATCTAGCTGGGCTTATGAAAGGAAACTTACCGGTAGATCCAAAGCTTTAGTAACATATTGAGAACTGGAATTATTTCCTATTGTAGCATCCTTGAATGGAACATACTACTGGTTTCCTGGAAGTCTGCCACAGATCTATATCAGAAAGAACAGTTCCACTTTAGCAGAGCACAAATCCAATATCCTAATGGGCCTTTCACATCCCTAATTACCATAATTTTCATACTAATCAGGTCCTTGGAGAGAGGAAACCATAGCACCAAATGTTCTGACATAATTCGCTGGACCTGACTGCAGAGAGGATGCCGATCTTATTGGCAAGGCATCAAAACGAACATTTAAAGTTGCACGCATTTTCTTTTCCATATTTCCGCATGGTGGAGAAGGGAAGAAAAATATCCTTCCAACAAAAACTGTGTCTTAATGTGTATCAGGAGGGAGAAAGAAAAGCTGGTGGGAATAAAAGGTACTCTGTCCTTCTCATATGGCCAATGAAAACTGACATTCTCATGACTTGCTGGGGTGACTCTGCATTTCTGCATCTACTAGGGTGATGCAGTAGTCTCAGACAGCAGGTGCTTGGTAGTTACTATGGTAACAAGATGTTTTACATTGAGGAATGGCTCATATGTAGACATGTAAATAACATATGTATAATCTGTTGTCCCTGAAAAAGGGAAAGAGAATTAAGGACATCCTCCTCTCTCCTCCCCATCTATCAGTCAGTCCTAAGTATCTTTCAGGAGGTGGGAAAGCCTGAATCTAATATTAGCCTGCTCCAGTTTCCAGCATTTTTCTTTGATGTTGCACTGGTTATGGTTTTGGTATGAGGAAACGTAGAATCTATTGTTGGGGACAGGGGAGAGGTTTGGAGGAAAAAGTGGGTTGAAATTACTGTTTTACACATCTAATTCCTAAGGAGATTTTAAAAGATAAATGAAAACACTAACTTCAGATTTTATCTGAATTTTATCATTAGCAAAATGCCAACTCCTGGAGTGTGCTGAACACCTGCTATCTCATTTTATATACCTCACTCACAGTGGAATTCTCTCTGTGTCTATTCAGAAGGAAGCTTTCTTAGACTCAAAGGATGTTACACCCAGGTATGCATAGGATTGCAGCCTTTGTTACTTTCCAGTTCTTAAGATGTGTATCCTATATTTTTTACTAAGAGGGCAGAATTACAAGATAACCTATAGATCATAAACATATTAAGATTTCAGATTTCAACATCTGAAAATGTCACCACTCTCTATAAATTTATGTTATGTATTTGTGAGTTTCCAAGATCTCATGTAAGAATGCCTGCATTTTACAAGATGTCTCCTTGACAATGTTTGTGTTCCTGCACAAAATTTCATGAAAACGTCATTAAAGTTGGCAATCTAACACGATGTTTGCCACTAATAAAATATAATTATTTTTATTTAATTTTGAAAACCTGTGAGTCCTATTGGGCAATGCATCTCGTGTTCTGTGACCTCATTGTCTACCCTTTGAATGTATTTTTCCTGGTAAATACAGATCTGATTCATTTTCTGCATAGAAGGTATCACATATTCATGATTTTTAGCATGTGGTTCTGATCAATTCCCCACTTTGCTACCAGTCTTCCCAATAGTTTATCCTGTTGCAAACTTCCCTGTGAAAATCTGCCACCTTCGTTGCATCTTCTAAAGCTCTGGAACTTAACTCCTCATTCCCACATTCAAAGTCTCATTGTTCACAATTTAAAAATCCTCAGCGTTAAGCTGGAATAGAATTCCTGCATATAATTAGAACTGTTTGGTAATAATCACTGTTCTGTGGTCTTCAACTTTCTCTAAAACTGATTAACTCTTCTTGCTTATGTTACAAGAACTTACTAAGGAAGAAAGGAGGAAAAAAAAAAACCTATTAGTGAGCAGGATTACTACCTGTACAGCTTTTAATAATCTCCAATTCCCTATACCAAAATTTTACATATTAGATGTAGAATGCTCGCAAAATTAATTACCTGGAATTTCTGCCATAGTAACAATAGGCTGTAAAAATACCAGACTACATTGGCCAGCACTTTTGTTTTTCACTGGAAATACTTCTATTGTAATTAAAATTTAGGATACATTGTATGGCTATTTTCACACTAAAACATCAGATAGCCAACAATGTGTCCCTCATCTCATTCTTGTTCCTTGGACTGGTCAGTTTTGCTAATGCACAATCATTAAATTTCAGACCTGAAAACTGAGCTTGGAACTTCAGGCTCGGATTCCAAAATTCAAATTACAATACAATCCAGCTAGAATGTCTTTACTTAATGTGAACTCCTGCTGTGCTGGGCCCAGCACAAATAATAATAAAAGGTGTACTGTTGTTTGCATGCAATTAAAATGCCTGTGCTGATGGCAGTTTAATGGGTCTGCTTCTTTTGTTCTTCTCCAGCTCGATAGATTACTTAGTAGCAAGCAATTCATACCTTTTCTGTGGCAAGTTCCCTCGAAGCAGAGAATCTGAAGAATCAAACATTTGCTCCTTTGCAAAGCTCTTTAGGGAATTTGAGTGCATTTCCAGAAACAGACATTTTACAAGCTAGTTTTCTGGCAATGTTGTAAGCATGTCAGTTTTGTTTACAATGCAATGCAATTAATTTTTGAAAAGCAATGAAAAAGTCACCCTTGCATTATTTTTCAGCCTCTGTACTTAAATGAATGACAAGACACAGATCTTTTAAGGCAATAGAAAAACCACCCACATCCTGGGGGAATGTTTTTCCACAACACAGGTGCATTCTGCTTGACTTAAGTTTAGAGTGTATAAAAAGAGCTATGTTCTGATTGAATTTATCCATCAACTACTGATCATAAGTAGAAATTTTGCTCTTAAAATACTTTCCTGTCCTCCTGTCTATTCAAGAAGCAACTTTTCTCCTCACTGTCTGGAACTTCAACCTGTCTCTTCCTCTTCCTCTCTTCTCCGTCTGCTCTCAAGTATTCTCTCAAATAATTAAATGGCTACCTGCCAGTCTGGCCCAGATTTTTCTCTATGTTGCTATCTTTATATATCTGTACAAAAACTATTATTGACTGTTCTATTACAGTATTTAGCTCCAGTCTCAGTATTAATTGCTCGTAGTAGAGAAAAAGTCCCAAATTCCTTTTGACATTCTGGTGTAACAGCTTTTGTCTGTTGTATACCATAATGCTTGTCTAAGATCCTTAATTTATGTTACACCGATTGTGTACCTGGATGTATATGTGTGAACCAGGGGTGGGTTTCACTTACTTTTACCATCACTTCGTGCATGCGTGCATTGTCCGTGCATGTGCCCGACCTTCCGTGCATGCGCTTTGCTCACTTGTGCACCTGCCATGCATGCTCCTGGCCTCAAAAATGTGCCTATATAGCACGAACAAAAGACGTCTATCAGTAATTTATTTTTATAAGCCGACCTGAATCCCTTTGGCCGATAAAAGTTCTGGCAGCTACTTTCCGAATGCCTGCCAAGTTTCTTATCACCTCTAGAAACAGGAGTCAGCGTATCTGTAGTCCGTTGCTGGGGCAACCAAGAGTTCAAAGAGTAGTCAGAAGTCATTCACAAAGTCCAAGCCTTAATTCCGAAAAATATCCCATCCGAAGCTCACCATATGCAGTTTTTGTCCGTCACAGAGCCTGCAGAGCAACCCTACCCACTTTTATCCCCTGTGGGGCATGGCTCAGTGACTCAGCAATCTCTGGCCCTTCCCCACCTCTTCCTTTGCTGCTCACGCCTCTCCCTCCGACGCTGCCTGGGATCAATCCAAGATTGATTTTCATCACTCACTATTAGTGGGTGGTCTGACATGCCTTCCTCCTGGCCTTCAGCTGGAACCTGAGGCGTTGCCAGAAAGGAGGGTCCTGGAGAGGGAGGTCTTATCAGTTCATACCCATCACTTTCAGAGTCATCTTCCTCCGTGAGGACAGGCTTGGGAGCCGGAGTCACAACAATATCTTTTTGTTTTTGTTACATTGCTTCCTCATAATATAGAGCATAATATCAAGAAGAGCTTTGATTTAGTAAGGCTAGTGTGCTGGTTATTATTCTTTAGCAGAGATCTCACATGGAAGTGGGTTTAGACCAGTGATAGCAAATCCTGTGAACTGGGTATATCAGAAATTGCCTAATTTGAATCTGCTGGCATTCCTCACAAACACATACACACATGAACAAAAGAGAAAGAATTCTCTCTCTCTCTCTCATATCTAGTCCACCCTGTACAATGACACTTAGTGACAGTGCCAAGGCTAGGCCTGAAGTAGAGGCCCCAAGCCCTTAGTCCCATTGCTGCATCTCAAAAAGGCCACCTCATGCCATTCACCAAGGTGCAATTGCCCTGAAGCCCAGCTCTCCTCAGGATTTTATGTGCGCTGTTACTTTCAGGTGGTATTTTCTTTATGATGACATGTCCCTGTGGCCTACCTGAAGCAGTTCCAGGTGAGGCCTTTTTGTTCTTGAAGCAGTTTCAGAGAATACTCTTCTGCAGCTTTTTCAGCCTCTGAAAACCACATGAAAGCACTCCTCATTCTCCTGTGATTTTGGGAGGATCCAAAGGTCAGATGAGAACACAGCCCTTCTGCAATCTCTGGAGGGCTTGGAGGCCACTAAGAGCACATATTCATTCAGTGTCTGAAAAGAAAGCATTCTGGCAGGATTTTTGGAGGGTCTGGAGGCTGAGCAAGAGCTCACGCCATTCTTGTGTGGCCTTTTCAGCCTCCAAAAATTGTGCCAGAAGAGAGCACACTTTCAAGAATAGTTGTTGAATGCTACTAAAAGATGGCATCTCACCCAAAATGTCATGGTAGGTCACCACGTCATAGGTTCACAACCACTGATATAGTCAATTTAATAGGAAGACAATAAAATGGCTTCAGAGGTTTGCATTATTTTATTCATTTATTAGAATTTGTCAAACAAGAACAAGAATAAAAGAAAGAAAATACAATGACAGGGACGATAGGCCCCTTAGTGCACTTATGTACACCCCCTCTTCTGACCACTTAAGTATGAAGTAAGGCCCACGGAAGTCAACTTGTGACTGAAACTGTGAAAATTTGTAGCTGAGACAACTGGATCAGGTAGAGCATTCCAGACTTTGACAACTCTATTACAGAAATCATTTTTTTTTACAGTCAAGTTTAGAACGATTTGCATTGAGTTTAAAGTGGTTTTTCGCACACGTATTATTGCGATTAAAACAGAAAAAATCATTTACAGGTAAAGCATTACTACATATAATTTTGTATGCAATACCTAGGTCTGACCACAAGTGAACCAGTTCTAAGTTATCCAAACCGAAAATTTCAAGTCTAGTAGCATAGGGAATTCTATTATGTACAGAAGAGTGCAAAACTTTTCTTGTGAAATACTTCTGAACCCGCTCAATTGTACTGATGTCAGATATATGGTGGGGATTCCAAACAGTTGAACAATACTCTAAGATTGGTCTAGCATAACTTTTATAAATTCTAATTAGCAATACAATGTTTCCAGAAAAAAAGTTTCACAAAATTAAATTTACAACTCTTAATGCTTTTTTAGCAATGCTGTCACGGTGAACTTTGGAGCATAGCAGTGGTCGGATTCAAAAATTTTTACTACCGGTTCTGTGGGCGTGGCTTGGTGGGCATGGTATGGTTTGGTGGGTGTGGTAGGTGAAGGATACTGTAAAATCTCCATCTCCATTACTGGCAGGGCCAGTAAGCGGTGGTATTTACCAGTTCTCCGAACTACTCAAAATTTCCGTTACCAGTTCTCCAGAACTGGTTAGAACCTGCTGAATACCACTTCTAGAGCATAGGTCGTCAGAGATAAGTACACCTAGGTCCTTGACAAAGTGAGGGTCATCTGCTAGATCAATGCCACCTAGCTTATACTTGGTATTCTGATATGCTTACCAATATGTAAGACAGAGCATTTATTAATCAAAATTTGAAGTTGCCAAATAGATGACCATTCAGTATTCCTTAGCAAGAATCCAAAACCCCCACTTTCCCCATTTACTCATATTAAAGTCAATTCAGGGGTGAAATGCTCCTGGTTCGGACCGGATCGCCTGATCCGGTAGCGATGGCGGTGGGTGATTCGGAGAACCGGTAGCAAAAATCCCTGCGCCAGCCCCCCCACCATGCCCACCTGAGCCACACGATCATCAGAGGCTTTTTTTTTTTACTTTTAAAAGCCTCTTCCGATGAAAAAATGCTTTTAAAAGTAAAAAAAAAAAGGCCTCTGATGATTGCGCGGCTCAGCTGGGATCATCAGAGGCTTTTCAAAGCATTTGTTTCTGCAACCTGTTGGCCGAAGAGGTGGTAAAAAAAATGCTTTGAAATGTCTCTGACAATCCCAGCTGAGTTGCCTGATCGGCAGAGAGGTATTGTATAAAAAGCCTTTCTGACAATGCCAGCTGAGTTGCCTGATCGGCAGAGGCTTTTCAAAGCATTAGAAAAAATGCTTTGAAAAGTTAAAAAAAAAAAGTTGGCCACGCCCACCCAGTCACATTACCCCCTCCCCCCACCAAGCCACGCCCACAGAACCGGTAGTAACAAATTTTACATTTCACCCCTGAGTCAATTGTCATGTAAAGTGGAATCTTGTGGGAGGTACATGTTCTTCATCTAAGACTGATGAGGGATGGGGATTCACCTAATTGTATCATTAGACAGCAAAAGGCTGGCATTACAGATAATATTTTATAATTTGAATTTTTAAAGCAGCAAACACAAAGAAACATAGTGTAAGCTTCAAATAGTTTTTTCAAAATCCTGAAAAAAAATGTTGGATTGCCCTGTTATAGAACAGGATTTTTTTTAAAAAAAAATCTTTATAATCTATCATCTTGACTAAGGGGATATTACAATTGTGTCTTTCTCATTGACATTGCACAGCTTAATTTTGCAGAACAGTTTCCAGATACAAGTGTTGTTGATGTAGTTAATTCATTTTTGCCTATGACCTCATCAGTCAGGGAAACTTTTTGCCCTCTAAGGCTTTCCCCAATTGGAGGAAAACTTTAAGCCTCTTCATACTGGGGCCCTGTTTTCTTCTTGCTATGTTTTTTGAGTTGCAAATTAAGCCCTATTTAGATTTAGAGAAGAAGCCTTGACAATACAAACAATACAGATTTTGAAAGATATCATCTTACAAGGGTCTGAACCAATGAGGGTGAAAACATATAATGGCTTCAGCAGAAGAGAATATCTTTCTTTTTGGCGCTTGCAGAAATTTAGTTGGAGAATATTTGCTATGCAGTTGTTACAGACTGCCTTCTTATTGTTCTTAAGTGTTCCTATTTTGTGTCTGTAAAATTGGGGTTGACTGATTCACTGTGGGACTGATGTGGAATCCAGATGTCCTTTTTCTTAGCCAAGACAGATCAGTCCATACCACCCCAACTCTTCATGATTTTCTCTGAATAAGAACAATCACTGCACAGCAAGGCCTGGGAAATATTGTTTGGTTATTTTGACTCCACTTCCAGAAGAAGGAAATTCACATTTTATAAGGGCTTGTGCATGGTTCCTTAAAATCTACCTCCTCATTAAAAAAAAGACAGAGAGAAGAAAAGAAATATACATAATATAACATCATTAAACTCATTTTTAAATACTCATTTTTAAGTAGTTTATTGTTTACCTCTTGTATTTTTATATTGTTTATCTTTTGTAATCTTGCTAGAGCACATAATAAAATAGAGAAAAAAAAATAAAATAAAGATAACATACTGATCTGCACAATGAGGGTTCGAGAAAATAATTGCTTGTTTGAATGGTCTATTCCACGGAGCGCTCTAAAATGGTATTTCTCAACCCTCAGCAACTTTGAAATGCGTGGACTTCAATTCCCAGAATTCCCCTGCACTTATTTTAATTGATTTCAAGCTGCTACAGGGTATGCAATAGTGTTGCAGGGTCATCACTGAAGAAAGAAGAACTGAAATATTTTAAGTATTTTGGGTCACACTTTAGAGGGAGGGAATACACAAGTAGTATATTATGCTTACTATGGTAGAAGGTCAATACACATAATATTCTTTCTTTCTTTCTCTCTCTCTCTCTCTCTCTCTCTTCCCCCCCTCTCTCTCCCCCCCTTCCAAATAAATAAATTGAAATACCATCCCCAGATCTATATTTTCTTTTGATTTTCCAGTAAGATAATCTGGGAGCATTTGGAAGCTAGAGAAATAGGAACAGAGAAGATTTTTTGGATGAAGACTGAGAAATGAAAAGGACTTTAATGAAAATTGGTATGAGCTATATAAACTGATTTCTTTCAAACTGAGATCCTTCCCCATGAAGCCCTTTAAAAACAACAAGTTCTAGTTCCCTCTTCTTAGCAGCATCTATGAGGGAAGTTATTAATAAAATGAAGATGGCAGTTGTTGCAGTGTAATTTAAGCCTGACCCTTTATTTCTTTTATAGATGTCAATATCACACAGGCTTAAAAGGGGCAGAGCTTGGATCACACTGCAACAACTACTTTCCCCCCTCCCCACCTCCCTGCAGACACTGCTGCCTCTGCTTATTCAGCTTTGTATGCCATATCACAAATGTTGTGGTTAGAAGAATTGTGATTTATAGTTTGCTTTTTCTGTTAATAATTCAAAGCAGCTTCCAGCAAATAAATAAATAAATAAATAAATAAATAAATAAATAAATAAATAAATAAATAAATACATACATACATACATACATACATACATACATACATACATACATACATAAATACATAAATAAATAAATAAATAAATAAATAAATAAATAAATAAATAAATAAATAAATAAATAAATAAATGTGAAGTCAAAGTACACAAAATCTCAACTATAAAAGTGAGAAGATGTGGGGCCTTTTCTGTCACTGGCATCCAGATTGTGGAACTTCCTTTTTCCCCCTTTCCCCAAAAGATAATCAATTGTCTCTGTCTCTTATAAATTTCAGCTGTGCCGTTTGGAATTTCCTACCTTGTTGAATTTTACATATAGATTAAAATTTTGTCCTGACAGTTTTTATTGATGAGTTTTACTTTGGGCTGAATTTATATAATATAAAGTTGAGTTCAATAATTTGGAGACCTTCAGTTGTATCTTACAAAGCATACTATCAAACGATCATTGTAGGGGAAATTATTCCACAATTAAGAAAACAGCACTAAAACCATTGGATGTGTTCCTTCTTCTTTCCATGTGAAACATCAGAATGTAAGAAGTGTGGGTAATCAATCTTAAGGCAATCCAAGACTGACTCTAGCAAATAAGGAAATGATATTGTATCTCTCATTCTATGTTCATAACTGATTAGATCAGGGGTGGGGAACCATGGTCCTTTTATGACTTATAGACTTCAAGTCCCAGAATTCCTGAGTCAGCCATGCTGCTCGAACCCTCAACACTCGGAGCAAAAGTTCCCTTCCTTTAAGTCTTCCTGATGTCTCCAAGCATCTGCTATGTGACCTCACCCGGATTAAGGACAAAGCTGTCCTTGTGAAGCCAGAGCAATGGTATTTCCAGTCATTGTCTATTATCTATGCCCAGTACAACAGGCAAGCATTTGGGGAGGGGGAAGGAGGAAGAGGAGAAATTGTGGTATTCTGTTATGTTTAAGGATATCCTCGCCTGAGGGTGTTCTAAACCAGGCGAAGCCAACAGCTGCTCCAAACAATCTCCTTATTGATTTGAGACATTTTGAGATAATTGCCTTTCTGAAGGATAGAAGTCCTCTGTAAAAAGAGAGCGTTTTTTTTTTTAATGCATGTCACATTTCCTCCTTATTCATAACGTGGAGAGGAAGTTCCCAAACAAGGTTCCAAATTGCTAGGGAAACATCTGTGTCTACCTTCTCAGCTAAGTGGATTAGCGCATAGCCTTTTGTATGTTAAGACATTCAGTTCCATCAGGTCAGATTGAAACAAAAGGGGAACTGGAGAAATTGGCTATGGGTTTTCTGTTTTTCTAGCCTATAAGAAGCCCATAACATTAAAAGACGTATTATCTTTCAGTCAGTCCTGGACCAGTCCCTGCAGATCTCTTGGCAAGACTTTTGGAAGTGGTTTGCCCTTGCCTTGTTCCTAAGGCTGAGACTGGATCAAGGTCACTTAGTTGGCTTCATGCTTATGGCAGAACTATAACTCACAGTCTCCTGGTTTCTAGCCGGGTGCCAGACCAACTATACTAAACCAGCTCCGATCTCTCTGGTTAGTCTCCAGGGTAGGCTGCAATAATTGAATATATTTATTGTATCCATTAGTACAATACACATATTGTGGCCAGGAGACCAAAGAAATACAAAATAAAATTCCCAGAGTACTTTGAAATTATTCTTGTCTTGGTTTTTTTTCCCCCCTGAATGCCCCCTCCTTTGTATTTCATACTAAAATTTAAAAACCTTCTGGTGATATAATACCTGTACGTACTATTTGGACTGAGAATAAAAATGAATCACTAAGAGCAGCGGCCTTACAGAAGAAACTCATGTGATACCCACCAGCTCTATGGATCCCAGCAGTGTTTTGTCGTATTATTTACCTTGGTTATTTTGCCAAGGGATAAGAATGCATCCTGAAGGTAATAATTCTTTTTGTAAAATTTATTTTATTTTAACAAATGTGGTTGTTTGAGGAAGCATTGCGTTCCTATCTTGCTGTCATCTTCTGTCCCATTCCTGAAGGACTCTTGTAAGTTAATTTATTTGTTTAAAAGGGCACGATAGAAAAAATATTATGTCGTATAGTCAAACAGATGTTTAGATCGGGCATTTTTTTTATCCACTATCAAATCCTTCCCAAGGACTTGGAGTAGGCAGATGTGGTTGTTGTTTGATGATGTTAAAAGTATCATTACAGGATATAAGCTGTTCCAAGTGATTAATGGTGATTTTGTCAATGTCAATGGTGTTCAAGTAGTGCTCCAGATGTTTGGGGATTTCACCCAAGGCACCTATTATTATTGGCACTATTTTTGCTTTCTTTTACCGCAGTCATTCTATTTCTATTTGCAGGTCTTTTTATATTGTTATCTTCTCCAGTTCTTTCTCTTATTATTGTGGTTGTTATTATTACCATCATGCAGAAAGGTGTTGTTTGAAGGGATTATTCCTACCTCTCTATTTTATCAAACATGCTACTCTGGAGTGTCTATTATTGTTACTGTTATTATTACCCCAACAATGTGTTATTTGGTCAATTTCTGAGATCCTGCCTTTTTCCATATTCTATCCACTCTCACGGAATGTGTTGATATCTTTGGGCAAGAAAAGAAATAAAACACTTATGCAAATCACAATTTATTATTCAGTAATCAACCTTGTTGGATACATTATGGCATAATCAGTTGTATGTTAAAAAGCATTTAATTTCATGTCTAATTAACATATTATAAATTGAAGAGGAAAAATTAAATTATTATGGACAGTTTGCAAATGTAGAACTGCAGTGTTCTTCAATAACGGCATGAATATTGGATGTGAGACAATGGGCTCCTTCAACTCTCTCCTGTGCTTAGTGCTCAGTGATGGAGTGAAATCAAGGGGCTCTCAGGGTTATGCTTCCAAATTGGTATCAGACTTCCATTAACACAAGTCAAATCTAAGCACACAAAGGGCAGTGTCTGTATATCTGTCTAGGTACACCTGTCCATAAAGATATGTATTTAAATACCATGTGTGCAAGCGAAATCAGTTCCGTAAATGCACCCAGATTGCAGGACAAATGTCTATTTTTAAAGAAGCAATTTTCTGTCATTTGATTATTTGGCTAAAAGCAGCTTAACATTTTTTCCCCCTAGCCCTAATTCTTCCTAATTGTTTAATCAATAGAGAACACAACTAGCTTTCCTTTTCCCTTTGGGGCTGAATATTACATTGGAAAGAAACTTGGAACCTATCTTTCCCCCCCCCACACAGGTTTTAAAAACATTCAAGACACTGAGGCTTTATAGTAGATTCATACTAACAAGCAGGTATGATAGTTTGGTCTAAGAATATTGAAATGAATGAAACAAGCACCAACTCTTAGTGTCAATTGTTCACTCAGGCTCCTTTTAGAAAGTAGTAAGAAGTTCTGATAATATCTAGTGGGAAAGAATTGCAGACATTCAGAACATCTGAAAAGGAGCACATACAGTACAGAAAAGGAAAGAAGAACTAAAACCATACGCTGAATCTGGAGTTCATTATCTAAGTAACTACATTCCATAAGCTGGCATTTTTTCTAGAACTGTAATAGAATTTACAGATAGAAAATCATAAATAATTCTTGTTCTGAAGAAAACACAAATAAGTTGTAACACCGAATGCTAGTGAATTATACATCACTGAATAATTGAGATTACAAGAACATTCGGAAAAAGGATGGGGAAATGAAATATCAAAAACTACAGCCACCTTTTGGTTGAAACTTGCACTGTTTTACAAACCACTTAAGGCTCCGATAAAATCCTACTTGACTGGCCCACAAACTGATCTGACAAGTTGAATTTATTTCCATTCTTATTGGGAACTTTGCAGGAAACTCTTAACGTATGGTGCTTTTCACTTCCATCTAGAGCTATTAATATTATTGAAAAAGGATGTTCTCAGGAGCAGTAAGTTTCTGACATTTTTGCCAAATGGACTCCAAATGATCCTTTTGTGGTCCTGAATTCCCAGAGTTCTCAGAAACTGGCAAGAAAAACTGATCTAAACACAGCTCACTGATTTAATTATTTTTATTATAGATTTGTGGAAGGCTCTTGCAGGCCAGTGACTTAGCATCTGTATTTTATCTAAATGTGCAGGAAGTGCACACTTTTAGAAGACGGTAAATATTTGGTTTCTTAACTGCTTTGAGCCTGGAAACTTGGAAGCTTTGTTCTTTAGAAATCAAGTAGTGCATGCTAATTTCACCTAAATTCACAACACACACACACCCAACAATTGAGACAATTACTCCATTTAAACAAATAAAATACATTGTATGCATATATGCATGTGTGTGTGTATATACATTTGGAAAAATAAATATTCTAGAGAAAACATACACATTTACATGCTTTATTTACATGGATACTGTATTGAAATCTGTCATTTAGTTTATTCGACGTTGTCTAATCTTATGAAAGAGGCTTCTGTTTTTCAGCCTGAGTCTTGAGGACTTTTCATGATTTAGCTATATAGGATTATATTTGTACTTGTTTTTCAAGTTGCAACCATTTTTCAAGTGTAAGCATCTTACACATTTCAGCCACGAGTATTTAACTCATTTTTTCCCTCATTGTCAAGAAATGCTAAAAGCAGTTATTCTCATCAAACTGAACAAGAATTGCCCCCAAAAATCCAGAGAAAACTCAGTGGAGTAATCATTCATATATTTTTTGTGAATTTTTTTTAAAGATGGAAGAGTAGAAGTGGTGCAGACCAGACAAGTTCATCTATCCTTAGCTCCACAGGAGGTCTATAAAATTGAGACTACATTGTGCCACCAAGCTATATGGAGTCCACAAAGCATTAATGAAAGCCTGCATAATATTGCTCCAAGGACTCACCCATACATCCTAGTTACTGTGGCATGAACATGCCCTATTTAATGTTTGCTAATGACATGCGTCCTCACGACTTTGTCCTTATCTCATTGCCAGCCCATTGGTCCAGTGGCTTAAGTCTGGCTTTAAGTGTCCCAGTGTGATAGGGTATTTCTTCTTTCATGCTGGCACCTGACCTTCCATGAGATGCTGGAAGGAAAAGTCCTGAGGTGCTACGGTTGGAGATGATAATTTGTTTGGCTGAAATTGATCTGACAGATCTGCTATGTAAACACTCCCTTACACTCTGTCTCTGGGCTTGACAATTATTCTGCAATGCAGTTTTTGGTTATGAGTGATACCAGAAACCCACCTTCTACAGCCACTTCCTTTTTAGTTTCTTTCTGACCTTTGTTGGTTAGTCAGTTAACTTAAAGAGTGGTTATTTCCTTCAACAAAAATCCTTATAGCCCTCTGGGAAGCCCTGAATTCATTTGGCCAATCCCCTATGTTAACATATGCAGCTGAAAATATAATTGAAAGGACAGAATTCTAATGTTTCTGAAGCATGCAGCTGTAGTCTGAAATTTCTAGTCAAAGAGAACTCAAGAGAGAGGAAGAACTAGATTTAGTACTGGTGTCTTTAAGTTTACACTTGTTTTATCCATAGGACTCTGAATTATGGATGGGAATTACACTGGGACGCATCCTCTATAGTGGCATTTACTGGACTCCTATTTGCAAATAGGAGATGGACAGGTTTGGAGCAGTGGTGGGTTGCTACCAGTTCGGGTTGCTACCAGTGGGTTGCTACCAGTTCAGATTGGATGAACTGGTAGCGGCAATGGCGGAAGGCTCAGCCCACCCGCCTGGACATCTCTGTGCATGCGCAGAAGTGTCACGCGTGAGCATGCGTGTGCCCATGAGCAAACTGGTAGCAGTTGAAATTGAAACCCACTACTGGTTTGGAGATGATACAGTGACTACCAGCAAGGCACTCACCTGCCCTTGACTTTTCATTTGAGTCAACTAGTGACTTTTTCAGGCCCAAGGTGCAATTTTTCATGACCAACCATTCCTTCTTTTCTTTATCAGCCAGGCACCATCTACACAGCCTCATACAATCTGTTCCAAAAAAGGCACTGCAGAGAGAGCCGTCAGCTGGTGGTCCCCAACTATTTCTCCCCCTGCCTCTATGTTAGGGGTGAAGGCCACAATGGGACCCTAAAGGAACCAATGTTATCAAAACAATTGATTACTCAGTCTGGAAGTGAGAAAGAATGCTATGCATTGTGTATAGAATTAAGATTGTGTTACTTTAAGGCAAGGTCACAGATTGTTTGTAATTGCAGGCTGGAAGTTAAAGATGTGATTAGGCAGGAATGGATTCAGCCAGGATTGTTTTATTCCTTTTTGTACAATTTACCACAAAAAGTTCAGGCACACCCTGTGTTCTATCAATAAATGTTTGTTTATGAGCTCTGCAGTTTCTTGCTATCTTGTGTGCAGACTATTCAATACTATTTGTTCAGTTAATAATTTAGCTTCCACTTTTCTCATCTCAGGGCAGCAGCAATAATAGTCAAACTGTAAAGTCAGCAGTAAAAGTGACTGGTGTCAATCCAACTCCAGCCTTTTATTGCACATTGATTATCCAGACCAGAGCCCGGTAGCCTACCTTTCTGATTGTGAATATTGTCCTCTGGCCTATACAAAAATCACACCAGACCTCTGCTATGGTCTGTTATCCTACAAGCCAGCTCTCTGGGAAAAAAGGAGAGTGCTATAAAGAGAAAGCAAATAAGAGGACATTTGTAGGAAGAAGACTGTGTTAGTCTACAGTGGCAAAAAAAAAAAAATCAGACATAGGCTTTTTTTCAGTTGCAGCTCTTGTTATCAGATCATAGAGAATACTGCAGCTGATGAAAGTTTATGCTTTTTTTTAATAAAATGTAAATATTACGGTAATAAAAAGGGGGTATCAGAAAAAGAAGGAGTACCCTTACCCACTTTTGTCTCTAGCCTAATTCACTCTTTGTTTCGGTTTTTGCCTGCCAAATTTTAAAGGATTGTGGTCTTTGACAAATAAATTAAAACTAAAATTGTCAGCAAAGAAAGTTTTGATCACCTAGTAGAAAGACAACTCGAGAGGCCGTTTTATTCTTTTTTTGATTTCTTGACATATTTTGATATTATTGACCATGTATTTTCTGGATATGAATTGGGCTTTATAGGTAAGTTGATGTACAGAGTCTGTTCCAACTTATGCAGGACTTTTGTGTGATTCTCGAGTGTATTGAGTAGAGAAGTCATGAGCAACTGGGACACAGGAACCAATTTGGAGCTATATGAACTTTTTATACCTTACCGTACAGTAAAATCCCTGATATTGTTCTTATTAATAAATGTATTTTTCTCTTTTTTTTTCTTTTGCCAATCAATCCTATCATCTCTGTCACAGCTAAAAGCTCAGTATTGACAAATGAATTAAACAGAATTAAGCAGATGGTGTACTGTCCTGTGACAAGGGAGTAACATTACTACTGTACAACATCCAATATGAATGAATGAATGAACAGCCTCAGTATAATGTCCATTTAGAAAAGCTTTCCTTAATCTGTGTCCTCTAAGGGTACTTGGCTCCAGCTGTCATACTGAAGTAAAAGACTATCTTGTCTAAGATTTGGGGTCCAATATATGAATAATACAGGAAGTTGGAGTTTTTTTTATTGCTTCTTCCTATTAATATTTTGATAATGTAATACTGAAACAGAGATGTGAGCAAGAACAAGCCTCAAGGATATTGCAAAAATTAGTTCATAGGTAGACTTTCAAAATTGCAGTTGTTACAAATTTTAATTTAACAACCTCACCAGTTGGGTTTAATTGAATGATAGAAAAAAGTATTATAGCTTGCATTGCTGTTGTTGCTGCTGTTTAGATTTTTTGATTCGTCATACCCTGATAAACATCGTTTGGCAGAAGTTTCTCTCATGTATGATATTTTTTATCAACCCAGTCAATTCATCTTTAAATTTATATAAATTTAGTTTATTGTTGTTTTTAGGGAAAACAGTTCAGTTAATTGTTGTTGAAGAAACACAGGTCAAAATGCAACATTTTAATATGTTTACATTTATATTATAAAAGAACCACTTTGATATAGTGGTTAAAGTGCTGTCCTAGAAATCAGGAGACTGTGAGTTCTAATCCTGCCTTAGGCATGAAATCCAGCTGGGTGACATTGGGCCAATCACTCTCTCTCCGCCCAATCCACCTCACAAGAGTAGGAGTATTATGATAAAGTAATAAAAGTGTGATATAAATTAAATTTTCTCTTTTAATTCTTGTTAGCTCGTGCTTGTGCCATTAGTGTTAGTATCTAGTCATCATGTCTTTTGTCAGCTTCTTTCCAATTACCTTCAGTTTTTTTCTGGCATCAGGATCATTGATAATAATTCTTATTTTCACAAAAATTTGTCAAAAATATTTAAGCCCTAGTTTCTTTATTAGAGCTTCCTATGAGCAGTTTTAGTTTATTTGTTCTTGTCCAGTGCAAGCAAAATGCTGTAGACATAGTATACTTAAGACTCAGTAAGGCATTCAATAAAGTAGACCGCAATGTACTCCTTGATAAACTAGAAAATGTGGGACAGACAGCATCACCACCAGATGGATTTGTAGCTGGCTAACAAACAATACTCAATGAGTAGTCCTTAATGCTATTACATCTGCATGGAGGGAAGTAAGCAGCGGGGTAGCACAAGGTTCTGTATTAGGCAGGTATTGATACTCTTCAATATCTTCATAAATGACCTAGATGAGGGAATGGAAGGGGAACTCATCAAATTTTCAGATGACACTAAACTGGCAGGAATAATCAACACCTCAGAAGATAATCTAAGGATCCAAAAGGATCTTAACAGACCCGAATGGCCCCTATCCAACAAAATGAAATTTAACGTAGAGAAAAACAACTTAAGCAGGAAAAAACAAAGATACAAGTACACATTACGTGAAACCTGGCTCAAAAATAATAACTGTGAGAGATACTTTGCAGTCCTAGTGGATGATCACTTAAATATGAGCAGCATATAGAGTCAAGATCGCATGAAGTATTAGTACTACGTTATAAAACCTTAGTAAGACCACACCTGCAATACTGTATCTAGTTTTGGTCACCACATTACAAAAAAAGATGTTGAGACTTTGAGAAAAGTACCGAAAAGAGCAACTGAAATGATTAAGGGCCTGGAGACTAAAACGTATGAAGAATGGCAGTAGGAATTGAACATGGCTGGTCTAGACAAAAGAAGGACTAGGGGTGACATGATAGCTGTGTTTGAGTATTTGAGGGGCTGTCACAAAGAAGAGGGGATCAACTTATTTTCCATAACAACAGAAGGCAAGGCAAGAAACAATGGATGGAAACTAATCAAGAGAGAAGGAACCTAGAATTAAGGACAAACTTCCTAAAACTGAGAACAATTTACCAGTGGAACAGCTTGCCTCCAGAAGTTGTGGGTATTTCATCACTGGAGGTTCTTAAGGGACTGAACCACTTGTATAAAGTTATATGAATTGTACATAATAAGAT
Organism: Pituophis catenifer annectens; assembly: GCF_029215685.1. Taxonomy (NCBI): domain Eukaryota; kingdom Metazoa; phylum Chordata; class Lepidosauria; order Squamata; family Colubridae; genus Pituophis; species Pituophis catenifer. Next base: position 138,584,832 of record NW_027256883.1, read on the forward strand.
GTAGACTAAGAATTTCTGTATTGATGTGATCATTGGCCATCTGCTTGAATTGTTTTTAGCGTCTTTACTTTATGTATGGTTATACAGTTGTGCTGACAGATCTTTGTGCTCATGTGCCAATAAAATTTAGCATCTGCGTACATTAAACCATGTTATAAAACTTAATAAATACAGATAGACATTTATTAGTATTTTTACAGCATGACAGTATCTGGATGATTAATAATGTATTTTAACAGTTTAAATAAGCTAAATGGACTTAGCAGAACTTTTGATTTACAAACTCTGTTATAGAACAATTATACATTATACAAACATTAGACAAGGAAAAATGCATTTGTTGAACCAACTTCTGCTGTTGCGTGCACCTATGTTGCTACCTTAAAAAGAAATACTTTTCCCCTCCCTTCTTTCCCATCCACTTCCTCTGTGCTAACTTATATGTTGTAACAGCTAAAAATTGAGCAAAAATCTTTTTAAATAATCAATTGATCTTTAATTAGCATCAAAGACGTACACTAATAAATCTAAATTTAAACCTCATTTAATCTACTTAATTAAGAATTTGAATTAATGAGCTCTATCAATAAGTAGTGTTTTAACCATTGAACCAAAGGAAAAGAAATCAATTTCAAAAGTACGTTACTGATACAACATGTATCAGTTTAAAACACTTGTAACTTTGATACAAGATAAAGTTTGATATATTTCTTTTTTAAAAAAATTGACTTGAACTTTTCTATATTAAGAGATGTACTCATTCCCTGTTATGTATATATATGTCTTTGCAATTCAAGATAAATTTTGAGTTATTGCTGCACTTAGTAAGCTTCAGTCTTTAGATATTCTACAGGTCATTGGCAGGTCCTTTGCTTTTTCTACTATTAAAAGCTTGGTTTAGTCTGCATGGTTCACATTATAATGTTCCAAGGTGAATTAGAGATGAGTGTGTAATAGAAAGGAGAACACTTATTTTAGGTTTTTTTCCTAAGATGCAAGGGATGTAGTTGACTAAGTGGGACCAGTGGTTCTCAGGCCGGACAGATCTGTTATGTAAACATGGAGTAGATAATTTGCAATGTCATGACTGGGAAGGAATAGTCAAATGTTTATTGACTCATAAAGACCGTGGAATATATTATTTAGCCATGACATCTCTATGAGTTTCTGATGAAATCAAATCCATAAATATGGGGTTAAGTGTCCAGAGAATCAAAATTTCTTGAACTGAAGAAGCTTCTTGGATGAGAAGTGAAAAATCTGCAAAGAAAAGACCAGTTGTTTTTTTTGAAAGAAGTATCTTTGGGGCAACTGTGACCTGGATGACTAAGAATCTCCATAGAATCTCCAACTCAAAAAAGTATACAATAGAGCTAGATAAGATTTAGATGAAGGCAACTAAGATGTTCAATAGACTGGAACAAAATTTATTTGAGGAAAGGTTGCAACATTTGAAGCTTTTTAGTGTAGAAAGGTAGCGAAGAGGGCAGTGGTGGGTTTCAAATTTTTTTACTACCGGTTCTGTGGGAATGGCTTGGTGGGTGTGGCAGGGGAAGGATACTGTAAAATCTCCATTCTCTCCCCATTCCAGGGGAAGGTTACTGCAAAATCCCCATTTCCTCCTGATCAGCTGGGAATTGGGAGGCAGAGAATAGATGGGGGCTGGGCCAGTCAGAATTTTTACTACCAGTTCTCCAAACTACTCAAAATTTCCACTACTGGTTCTCCAGAACTGGTCAGAACCTGCTAAAACGCACCTCTGGAAGAGGGGCATGCTTGGGTGTACAAAGTCATACATTGTGTGGATAAAAGTGGATGAGGAAAAGTTATTTTTCCCTTCCCAAAATACTAGAATCATAAGTCATTCAATGAACCTATGGTTCAATTCTGGAAGAATCAGAACAGACAAAAGTTTTTTTAAAAAATATAATGTATAAAGTAGCAAATTTTGGCTATCAGCTTTGGCAGGCTTAAGAAAAAAAGTATTGGAAATCATGATTATCAATAACTATTAGCCTTCATGAAAGTGTGATTATGTCTGTTGGGAAACTAGTAAGCTTCCTTGTGCAGTTGGTTGGTTATTATGAGGGGGGAAAAACCTACTGTATTAGATAGGCCAGGGGTCTGGTATGATCCAGCAAGATATTGCTTATGTTCTTATGTTCACTTCAAAGACAATGGGTGGGGCCATAAAAAAAACTCTACTATAATCTATTCCAATTTCATGTAATGGAAACTATATATTACTAGCATAATAAACTCATAAATTAAAGCAACATAGTTTGAAGTTCCTTGAATTGGGGTTTGAATGTGGTTTAAGGGGCCCATATTATTCCCTTCTCTTTTCACACACTTACAGAACATCTATATCCACTCAGAAATGCCAACGCACTAAACACTTAATATAAGTGTTTAGCCAAATAATATATTGAAAATACTACTTGTTTTATTATTACTATTACATTTTTAAGTAAAGTTGCTTGTGTTCAGAGGGAAGAAAATTATCCTTATGGATATATCTATCACTGTATTACTTTTTTAAGGTTCACAGATTTTCCTCTCAGTTTGAATATTCGATCCAAGTGCATTTTCAGAAATGTTTAGTTTAGTTTAAAGGTGATGTCAGATATTTATTGTTCCAAGTAGAGATGCTTACTGCTAAAATGATATTCTTGAGCATTTCCTAAATTGTTCAGGTCAGCCTTAAAAGGATAACCAGTTTGCAGGGTTGCCTCTTCCTAATGAATTTTCCAAATAAATTTAGTTTTTTCAGAATGGGGGAATGTTTTAAATCAAATTCCATGTACAGTCTTGGATGCATTTAAATCTTTCCTAGGGTGCATAATTTTCCTGTACAGTGAATTAAATCCATAAGAAAAAAAAATGCCATTTGGAAAAACAAGACCTCAAATATGCTTGCTTCTATGTCTATTTGTGTCAGTTTAAATGATTTAACGGCAATTATGTGTGTATATGCTATTCCTTCAAAAATATGGAAACAACATTCTGCACCAAGGTAATGATGATATGTCCTAAATAGATTATGCAGATGAATCTAGTTTATTTATGTATTAGTGCATACGTTTTTGTTTTTTGTTTTTGCAAAGCTTAAGGCACTAATTTTGTCCCACTTGAGTTTCTGAAATCTTGTCATGGTGCCCACTGGTTAAATACTGCAACCACATGCCATTTCAATGTAGATCTGGAGTGACATATATAGTTGTACACACACACACACACACACACACACACACACACACACACACACACACATGCACACACACACGTACAGTACATATTCTTAGGGCATTTGGCAAATAGATACCTTTATCACAAAAGAATAAAATTATTAAAGCAGAATTATACACTCATCATCTGGAATATGTAATTATGTGGAATATCTTTACAATTTTCTAAACTATAGACTACTTGCTTGTTTTGCCAAAGAATATATTTTCTAAATGTGATGAAAATGTACAATAAGTTCTATTTGTTGTTTCTAAAAATGTATCTAATGTTCTTGGCAGCAGTATGCAAGTCAGTCCTTCCTTCCTTCCTTCCTTCCTTCCTTCCTTCCTTCCTTCCTTCCTTCCTTCCTTCCTTCCTTCCTTCCTTCCTTCCTCACAAAATGCCCTGGTATTTGTTCATATAAACTTGAGTATCCATGGGGGAGCAAGAAGAGACAAATGATGCATTCTGATGTTGTCTTGCAAATAATACAACACATTTTTATATCAGATGCCCTACTGTAATTCCATAATCACATCATTTGCAGGATGACATCGTGATAGACATGTCATTTTAATGTCACTGCTTTGTTATGGATGCCACTGCACCTTAGAGCTCCTTGAATATGAATCTGATTAGCGTTTGGACATCAGGCTGGATTGGCTAGGTGTATAATATAGGCTAAAATTAAAGTTAGCTATTTATACCAAAAGGTCTCAGTGGCACACTGTCATTTGATGCCTAAGGCCATCCAGCTCTACAACCACTAACAATGATTTAATTTTATCTGAAGAGGTAAGATAAAGGAGGGGTTCCCAAAGAAAAAAAAAATAATGATAATTTTTCATATTTTCTACTGCAGCTGCTTCACCTACCTTCATCCAGAGAGAATAAATCTACATTTAAAAGCAAGGACACCCAAGATATTACCTTTAAAATAACATACAACATGGCAGAGAAAAATGAATGAGTATTGCAGGTTTTTTTTCTTAACGCCTAAATTAGCCTCAGGAGATAAGAACAGCAAAATAAAAGCACAATTTAATTCCCCTTTTCATTACCACTGGTAAAAAACTTTCGAGGATATGGAAATGCTCATTTGTATAATTCATGTTTGTAAAGTCATTATACAAACTATTTGTATAGTTATATTCTTTCTCCTTTTTTAATATACCCTTGTAGGTGACAATTTCTCTCTCTCATGAATTAGACATTAACATTTCAGGAAACTTCTTATTAACACGGAACACATTTCATCCACAGAAATGGGAAACTTAGTGCTTTCAAAAAATCCCAGGCTGAATGAAATATATTTCTATAAAGGTCAACCTTAACCCTTTCTTTCTCATGATCAAAACACCATTCCCTTTCTTCTGCCTTGTACCTCAAATATATTATTATCTACTGTCAAAACTTTCCTAAAAAGATGGAGATTTATACATTTCTGGGCTTGGTTTATTTATGCAGGGCCATCAGAACAATGATTTCCAGTTGAAAGCTGGAAAAGTCATCTTAAAAGCACAATTATAATAGGAGAACAAAAGGAGATTTCAAACTGTTTATAATTTTGACCATGGATTCATATCCATAGCTTCTACAGAAGCAGAGTGTCATCATTTCAATCTAACCAACTTGGATTCTATTTAATTACCCACTTTAATTACCCGCTCGTCCACCCACACCTTCTGTATTCTGCCCCTAAAGAATTTTAGCAGTAGCTTGGTGATGACATAGATTCTACCAATTCTGTGTTCAGAGACATCCTGTAAATCTATTTACCCTTTGTTGCATCAGCAGATGTAACCTTTGGGTCAAGATCATAAATTATGGGTATACCAGCAGTGACAAAGACATTAAACAGGTTCTTAAGTCTAAGCATCACATAAATTTAAAACCCAGCAGTAGTTTTTGAGGGGTGGAGGAGGCATTTTAAAAATTTGATTTGTTGTTTCCAGTGGGAAAGACATTAAGTTTGAAGAGAATTAATAGACTTAAATACTGATATATTAATAGAAAGTAAGACTACCCAGCTATTTAGCCAGCCAAAAGCATATACATCCATAATAAGAAAAAAATAAGAAATCATAGCACATTCAGTCAGGGCAAAGAGCGCTGAACACATGCAGCTTCTCAAGGAATTTGCATTTTGGCAAAAAGTGACATCTGTTAAGTCAGGTGATCGGAACCTGGGTTATTTAAAATATTTGCTCTCTGAATACAATTACAAAATTGTAATAGGGCATCTCTCTGGGTGAAACTCATCAAACTAAAGTTCTAGAGCCTTGTCAGTTAATATTATGGCTTTTTATGTTTTGGATATGCCAAAGCATTTAAAAAAAAACCTATAAAAATCCAAGTTGTATTATTTTCACCTTTTACAAATCTTGAAAAAGGCATAAATGGTTCCGTTTACTGAGTAATTAAGGATTATTTTTCTACTTCTTTTGTTTTGTTTTTCCAAATATTTATATCAATGTGTTTCATCTAAGATATATATCACTGCTCTGCCAGAGTTCATTTTTGGTTCTAAAATGGTGTGGTGGAACATGCAAGGTATGAGCATAGCTCCTATCCACAAAACTTTACAACTGCTATTTCTTTTGTCCAGACAAGGAGACTGACCTCTGGAGTTATTATCTGAACTGAAAAGAGACAGTTGCTTTAATAACATGCTTTAAGGGGTTCATTTCAACTCCTGCATTTTTTTAAAGCAGGTTTTTGAAACTAAACATGAAATGCTAAAGAGGCCTAATATATAGTATAACACAGAAGTGAGTACACCACCTCACATTTTGTAAATATTTAAGTATATCTTTTCAGACATTAATGGCTGTGTGTTGTGTTATTTTGAGGGGACAGCACATTTACACTGTTATACAAATTCACTACTTTACGTTGTAGCCAAGTGTCATTTCTTCAGTGTTGTCACATGAAAAGATATACTTAAATATTTACAAAATGTGAGGGGGTGTACTCACTTCTCTGATATATTATATAGTATATTGTTAAAAATTGAATTTTGTTTCATTATTTATGCAACATTTTCTTTGGAGGGTTGTTATTATTATCTGACTGAAAGGATTTCCCCCCTTACTAATTATGCTCCATTTTTTTAAAAAATATGCATCAGAGAAATGGAAGTTAAAACAAACAATTAACAATAATCTCCAGAATCTATTGACTAAGAGGATCATTCATATGTGAATATTTCCTATCAAATACTCAGAAAGGAGAACAATGGGATTCATCAGCACTGATTTAGTTAATCAAAGTACTTATTTCCTTACTTATTTATTTAAATACTTAAAATACTACTTTTCATTCAGAGCCAGGGGTAGAAATAGTTATCCTCTCAATTTCTCTCTCTGTTGACCTGGATCACTTGCCAGAAAATTTGAGACCTACAATTTAGAAACCTTATTCTTACCTTTCTTGATTGAATAGAGCAAATATTTTTATTTGGCCTTAAAGATAACCAACATATCAAATGAATGTTGATTCACTCTCTGTTCACTAACTTGCAAACATTGAAATCATTGCCTTATTCTGAAATTATTGGTGTGGAACCATACTAGCTAATCAATGACACTTTTACATTTGAACATCAATATGGATTTAAAAAAAACAAAAACAAAACAGAGTTTAGGTGAGAATGTGGAATGTTGGTACATATATAGAAACAAGTGCCATTGACACGAGTTGCAGCTGAGGCAACCATTTTTGAGTTATTGACTTTATACATATATAAGAAGTTCCAGTGACAAAAAGGAAATGCATTCTATAAATAGACCATGCAGAATTCAAACAATCAACATACATCTTGATCTTCTTTCCCACAATCCCTGGGAGCACAAACCTATGGGAGCTGAAATCAAATTCTTCTGGAATGCAATGTCATAATTTACTTAGCAATATTTTAGCTTATCCATTATTTACTTAATTATTGACTTAGTTTTTTTTTTCTTATTTGTTCACTTAGTTATCCCATAATGATCAGATCAGGTATTCATTTGCTTTGCAGAAATTACAGGATTTGGGTTGACTAGCCTAGAAAATGAAGGACATGATAGCAGTAGTCTAGTATTTGAGGGCTGCCACAAAGAAGAGGAGGTCAACTTATTTTCCAAAGCATCAGAGGGCACAATAAGAAACAATGAATGGAAACTAACCAAGAAGAGAAGCAACCTGGAATTAAGGAGAGACTTCCTAACAGTGGGAAGAATTAACCAGTGGAACAGCTTGCCTTCAAAATGTTGTGAGTGCTTCATCACTGGACACCCACTTGTCTGAAATGGGATAGGGTCTCCTGCTTGAGCAAGGATTGGACTAGAAGACCTCCAAGGTCCCTTCCAACTCTATTCTATTCTACAGACCAAAGGTGGGGAAATTAATTGGATTTCATACAAAAATGCCTAGTTTTTATTTTCTAAAATTGTATAGCTATTCAACAGCCATGTATATTATTCTGAATTTTGCAATGCAGACTGTAACTTACTGCATTGTTACAGTAAGCACAAGAAGAGCTTAATTCAGAAGAGCACAACACACGTATGCACTCAGAGGTATTATACTGGAGAAAGTGCACACAATTAAAAGGATTGTGAGGATAAGTGTAAATAACATTATTCTCTCAGTGGCCTGATTTCCTATTATTACTCAAGTAGGCAGAGAAATAAACTAAATCTGGCTAATGTCAGTGTTTCTGCACTTAAAATTTGTATTAACTAAATTCCCCCATATTAGTTTGAACATTGAAGTAATGATTCTCTATTCTATGTTTTTAATATTCTGACAGATGTTTTAATCCCTTTTTATAACACACAAATAAAATGATAACAGTTAAAATGCAGGTTTACTGGAGTACCTTAAATCATCTTGACCATTGATAAGAGGACTCTGGAATTTGGAGTATTGATTTTTTTTTAAACTTCAGCAGGACTTGATCATCAGGAAAGACTAATGATTCATTAGATTTAAGTATGTTTTAGCAGAATGTATGGAAAGGAAGAAAACCTGACTTTAAAGGCATTCAGGCTGCAGATAATCCACAAAATAGAGATTTCCTTTTAAGTCGCTCTAAGATACATTTTTTTAACCGATTCACAAGTTTCAAAAGGTCATATTACTAACTGATACTTTTGTACCACAAAGGATACCTTATGGTATTTTAAAAGCGACAACAGTAATAACAATAATAATCCTTTAATTCCATCTGCCTTAATGAGGTTAGGTATCAGACACTGACACAGAATTATCGATGCTTTTCCTTCCATCTATCTTTTTCCCCCTTGGCTAAAGAGGCAGAAAAATCCAGGGAGGGGGACGGATTTAAACGACATTACCAGAACGCATACATTCCTTGACATCCCAATGGGTTTTTGCTGGCTTGTTAGGCTATTACTGTTCTTCAGTTGCAAGTGATAATGATATTCTGTTTGAGAAAATATTTAAATAAAGCTTCTTCATCTGCAAATGAGATGCAGCATATTTACATTTTTATTTGATGAAGCCTCTTCTTGCTATCTTTGTTCTTAATTTGGTCTCCAAAGAATTAATCGTAAGAGGAAGAAATAGTCTGTAAATATGTATGAAATCAAATTTAGAGGGTAAGCTAAAAGGTATTGACTGCCAGTGGTGCTAAACGGCAGGAGGCAAAATTTCCTCCATGGTTTTCTTCTTGGCTGGAGACACATTGCCTTCCATCTAGATTATTTAATCCTCAAAATGCACATCAAAGCTTCCCATCAGGTGGTGTATGTCTTTATAGGCAGCTGAATGTCAAAGATCTAGCTTAAAGATTTTTGAAAAATGTAAAACATAATGGATCCCAGATAATAACACAGCAGTAGAGCTCCTGAACTATTCCTTCCAGCAAAGTACTGGCATCACAGATTGTGGCTAAATCTTTGTGTTGTATAAAAAAGAATGAGGGAGGGAAAGAGAGAAAGCAAATTTCCTTACAAGAGAATGTGTGACATCCTTCCAGCTGATAGGAATACAATGATGGTGTCATTTTACCCGACTAATATTAGCTTGCAAACAATCTGGTTCTCTCCCCGCCCCCCCACTCTCCAGCCCCAGCTTGTGAGAACAAAATAAGCTATGACTTATCTTGCACATGTTCCTTAATTAGACAGCAGAGACATGTATTCAAAAGCATGAAATAGATCGGTTCTCCCTGGTACATCCTGTGGGCCAAACCAAATGTGAGATCTCTGGTTATCAATAAAATTCCAGTTGTGTAAACCCTCCAGAATTCAATAAGATTTATTTTCTAGGAAGACTGTGGGGAATTGTAGCCAAGAGCATTCCCTTTTTTTAAAACAAAACAAATAAAAAGCAAATGATGGAAAGGATTCATCTGGAGTACTGATTCTCATCATCCTGTTTTTCTTATCAACATCCTAATGCTGTTAACAGTAGGACAACAAGAGGAACAAAATAGAATAGATACATCACACTAATTCCAGTCTACATCAATTCACCTTTGTTTTTCATTAGACTAAACTACTGCATCTTGTTTCTGTAAATTAGCAGCATTTTTTTTCAAAAGCACCTCTTGAAACTTTGTGTGTGCTTGTGTGCATACACATGAACCTAAATTGTACATTTTATTTTATTTTTTTTAAAAAAACTCTTAAATTGCACTTGGTTTTTTTCTCATTTAGTATATTTGGATAAGAACATAATCTGAAGAAGAGCGGGAAAGCCCTATATTTAACAGATATTTTAGACTAATTCTATCTCTCTGTCCAGTTTGGCAGGGATGGTGGAAGCTGTGGTTGAAAACATCTGGCTTTCTTCTTTTTTCTTTTCTTTTTTTTTAATTAGGATTTCTGGTCCAAATAAAATGGACACCTGATTTCTGAGAGAGAAAATTAGGTATTTTTTTCCTACAATGTAGACAAGGCCAAATCTCCAAATTTTCCTAATTGACTGCTTTGACCTAGTAGAATTGCAAGTGGCACACATTGTTTACTTTTTAAAAGGGCAGCAGAGTTAATTTGGCTGTAACAAGGTTTGGTCACCTAAAATAGTTGTTTTGGTTCCCTTGTTGGAACTGCCTTGGAAAGCTCTTCATTTCTTTCAGGAATTGCTGTGAATTTTAAAGAAGCAACGCTTTTCCAAAATGGCAGCATCTCCACCTTTCTTTAGAAGCCTGATAGAACAAAGAAATTCAGGAGGAGGAAAACCAATCAAATTGCAGTGATTGAAGAAGGGCATCAAAAGAGAAATCTAGACTTTAAAGGAAAAGACCAAGGTAGTCATTCTATCTTTTTCTAATAAAGTTCATTTCTGAAGTGTGAGGATTATTTGGAGTAATGGAAAGCAACAGGGATTCATTTTATTCCTCACAACTGGAAAAGAAAACAAAAAGAGTCATCAAGCTATTTCTTTGACTCTCTCATTTAGTAGTGTGTTTGCTCTGATTTGGGCCTACAAACTATTCCTAGAAAAATACATTCTCCTGCATTTTACCTACAAAGGTCTCAGCATTTGTTCGGAGGAAAATATGTATATCAAATGTTAAAGAAATGATCCATGAGTTTGCACTTATAAACGAAGTACAGGTAATTGAGGTCCATAATGGAGCTGCCCATAGCAGACATTAGTCGTAAAAGTTGTAAAATAAATGTGACCAGCCTGATATTATGATGTGGTTTTTGCAGCAGTTAAGTGAAAGTGCAACAGTTGTTAAGTGACTGTTGTTATCTGAACTAATAGCAATAGCAATAGCACTTAGACTTATATACCGCTTCACAGTGCTTTACAGCCCACTCTAAGTGGTTTACAGAGTCAGCATATTGCCCCCAACAATCTGGGTCCTCATTTTACCCATCTCAGAAGGATGGAAGGCTGAGTCAACCTTGAGCCTGGTGAGACTTGAACTGCCAAATTGCAGGCAGCTGGCAGGCAGCAGAAGTAGGCTGCAGTTCTAACCACTGTGCCACCATGGATGTTGATAATGGTTGATTATGGCCACAGTTTTGCTGGAAGTGGAACTGGAAGTACTGACAGTTTTCAGCAAAACCATTGTAAAATCCAGTCACATGGCCACAGGACATAAATGTGGCCCTTATTGTCAAGCAGCTAAACTGCAGTCGTGTAACCATAGCAGGGAGGGGGAGACCATCAGAATTTTGGATCCAGATCAAAAGTGCCCTTCTGCAGGTCCATTGTAACTTTGAAAGGTCACTAAATGACCAGTCGTAAGTTCAGGACTACCTGTGTGTGTATAAATATTCTTTTCATTCACTGAATGTTTGTCTATTCACCAGCATGCAACTCTTTTGACTTTCCATACCTCAAATAAATTGTGTTAGTAATTTAATAACTGCAGTGATTCACTTAACAAATGTGTCAAGAAAAGTCATAAAACAGGGCAAAACTCACTTAACAAGTTTATCACTTAGCAACATAAATTTTGGCCTCAACTGGGGTCATAAGTTGAGGACTACCTGTATTTTGTCACAGATCTTTACTGTGTATGGAATCAAATGCTGCTTACTTTTGTGTTAACTAAAAGACTCAGTTTTGTCACTGGGTTTGGGTAATCCAGATAAATTGCAGAAGCCCAGAAAATTGATCAGCAAGATACAATGTAGACTTTATTATTTTCCCCAACAGGTTAAGATTTGCATTATTTCCCCCTTTGGGTTATTATTTTTTACAACAAAGGTTTTTAAACAGTGTTTTGCCATTGTTTCTGTTACTAATCTTTTTCCAAAGTTGTTTGCTTTAGGTTTTATGTTTATATCTCATGTGTTTAACTCTGTGTGCTGCCCGAAAAATGTTTTGTATTTTGTAGATTAGTCACAGATGGCTGAATAAATATTTTGTAATTTTTCTTGGAGTAACTGCATGTTGTAAACTGTTGATAGCTGTTGTTACTTTTTGGAGTTTTAATGTATTGAGAGGTGTTTGCAAAGCAGATGAAAAAATGAAGCATCTAGGTATGAGTATGCTGTTTGCATGTAAGCTGATACCTGCTTACTAGGCTGGTCTGATAGGTTATTGGCTACTCTTTCTCCATATGAGAGAGCCAGATTAAGGTTAACTATCTATCTATCTATCTATCTATCTATCTATCTATCTATCTATCTATCTATCTATCACTTAGACTTACAGTATATACTGCTTCATAGTGCTTTATAGCCCTCTCTAAACAATTTACAGAGTCATGTCATTTGGTGAGAAGGCATGAGGAATTTAATCTCATTTATATAGCTGCCCATCACACAAGAAGTGATTCTTACTGGCATGCAGTAAGATTTAGTTGAATGTGAAATAAAAGATTAAGAATTCATTTCTCTTCCAAATCATCCCTCAGGTTGGATGGACACTCTCCACCTCCATTATATTAAATACTTATTATTTATTTTCTCATATTTAAAAATTGTTTTCAAAAATATTTATTTAACAATAAACAGCAGTAAACAATACCTGAAAATTATTTGTTGATAACTGGACCAATAGAAAACATTCAAGGTTACTGTATTCTTTTAATAAAATGGCTGTAACAGGAAAAATTCAAATACAAAAACAAAAAAACAAAAACAAAAAACAAAAAAATCTAAACTAAACTAAAGTCAAGGTTAACATTGAAAAAATTAAGAGGGCCTGATAGCCTGGGAGAGAAAAAAACTGTGTGATGTCCTCCTTTCCTTGATGTAGTAAGCAAAAGGTTGTCTTATTAATAGTTAATTCAGGGCTACCATATGGTGAGAAGGCATGAGGAGGGGTTTTTTTTCGTCTTGGATATCTCAGTGATTATCACCCATTTCTAACCATAAGGTGTCTTGTTGTAATAGTATGTGTGTAGTAATGGACAGGTAAAACAAAATGTGCTTTAATTAATTAATTAATTAATTAATTAATTAATTAATTAATTGTTTATATTTATATACTGCCCTTCTCCTGAAGGACTCGGGGTGGTGAACAGCCAACAGATAAAACACAAGAAACACAAAATTTAAAAACAGTAGTAAAATCCGATTAAATTAATTTGGCCCACAATTAAATGAAAATCAAAAGCGTAACACTGGTAGCATTCCAAGGTGTGCCTTCAATTCCCATGTTCTTTAAATAAAATATTTACTGATTCATTACAATTTTTTTTCTTATCCATTGATTCATTACATTCTTTGTTATCTTTAACACCTAGTTTATATAGCATGCTGATTCTGTTTTCATAACATCTTATGAAAAACCCAAAACAGTGATATCCCCAGCAGTGCAACTGAAACTCCCCCTCTTACTATATACACACAGAAAAGAGTGGAGCTTCAATTGAATCATCTAAGGTAGGATGATGATGATGATGATGATGATGATGATGATGATGATGATGATGATGGACATATTCTGCAGACATTTCTCGAGATTTGTCCTTTAAAGCTGTGCCTGCTGATTGAAAGTTTTACAACAGTCTTAATGTAATTAAATATACATGCGCTGGAAGAGATTCTGCTTGGAATAACCACATTTTTAGGAAGCTCTTGAAAGTCAGGACTGACTCCAGTATTATAGCTAGATTTGCAACTGCCTGATTTATCTGTTAATCAGAATTTAAACCTCCACCTGTCTGTGAAGCATCCTTAATGTTGCAGTGTGTTTCTCTCTTCACAAATCGTATCATTTTAAAAACTGTATTCTTAAATACAAAGATAATGTATTTATTTATTATTAAATTTGGATGATGCTTAGAAAACTCTATGTGGCTCACAAGTAAAAAAGTTAAAAAGATATAAACGGAAACAAAAATAAGGAATGAATATCACAAGACACGCCCCCCCCAGCCCCCATGAACCAGAACAGGAAAAAAAAATAATCCAAGATGGTCATGGCTGCCATTCTTGACCTTTAAATCAGTCTACTTTGTTCCTTGGAGCATCCAATAAGATAAAGAATCCCTTAGCTATAATCAAGAATTATTTTCTGCATTTATCTATACCTGTGTATACTGACACATGTATAGTATACAATTAATACAATCACAATGTTTTATTAAGCTACTGAATGGATAGTCTGGTCACCAAAGCATTGTCCTCCACATTCCTCCTTCCAAGATGGGTTCACCTAATTCTCTCTGGCCAAGTCTCTTGCACTCTGCTGCTGCCAGATCTTCAACCTATTTTTCCTCTTTTCCTTCTGGTCCTCACATTCTTCTCTTGGGATTGATCTGCAAATTGCTTTTCAGCTTCTCCTACAGGTTTTCATAGCACTTTGAGTCAACTACTTTGCACTCCTTTGCCTACCCTGCTGGTTTAAAATGTTCTCCAACATTCTCTCTTGTCTTTATTGGCACCCCTAAAGTTGGGGTTTTATATTTCCCAGAGATATTCACAATGACAGACAATGAGGTTGAACTTGCAGATGTGGCTGGGTAATCAAAACCTTAGTCCGTTTTTATGCTCATGTGATGGCTGCCAGGTCCTTTTCAAAAAGGTGCAAGGCTTCAATTTTCCCACTGTGGCTGTGTCAGTTCCTTGAGGTAGGCCAGATCAGGAGACAAAAATGACTGGAACTTTGCTTTATTAATATGGACTCTAGTAATAAAACCCTGAAAGTCAGACAGTGTGTTTCCTCTCTTGGGTAAGGGAGCATACCCAAGAAAGCTAGCCTCTAATAAGTTTAAGTTTCTTTGCAATGTTTTCTTCTTATCCTGGGCTTAAATCATGGTTTTCTTATCGCCATCACATTGTTTCTCTATGGTCATCTCTGTCACTCCTTTAAAAAGGTAAAGGTTCTCCTTGCACATATGTGCTAGTTGTTCCTGACTCCCGGCTCATCTCCGTTTCAAAGCCGAAGGGCCAGCACTGTCCGAAGACATCTCCATGGTCATGTGGTCGGCATGACTAAATGCCAAAGGCGCATGGAACACTATGACCTTCCCACCAAAAGTGGTCCCTATTTTTCTACTTGCATTTTTTATGTGCTTTCGAACTGCTAAGTTGGCAGAAACTGGGAGAAGTAATGGGAGCTAACCCCATTATGTGGCTCTAGGGATTCAAACCACTGAACTACCGACCTTTCGATCAACAAGCGCAGCATCTTAGCCACTGAGCCAACGCATCCCATTATTCATTCCATAAATTCCATAGATCACTCCTTAAAGTCTGACATTTTGACACTGTTGTGCCATCTATATGGACACCATTTCTCAACTAGCTCTCTTTATCTTCTTCAAAGTAACATGCTTGCTTCTTACCCATCCATCCATCCATCCATCCATCCATCCATCCATCCATCCTGACTCCCGTTGCCAAGCCTTTTGGGGCTAGGATAAATTAAGCTATAACCTAAGCCTGTATATCTGGGAATACTTTTCTTCCCCAAACTTTCCATCTTGCATCCTGCATTCTAGGTATTTAGTTTAACGCTTCATCCTTTCTTGTCTTGTGCTCAACTTTTCTGCAATACCAAATTGTATCAACATACCAGAATTTGTAAATGTGTGATAGCCATAATGTATTTAGAAGCTGGGCTTGGCTTCAGTGAAATATGTCACCTTAATGTTCAACTTTACATTGCCAGTGATGCATCAGGCAACCTTACATTACACTACACTACATTTCTCTCTCTCCCTTCCCCCCTCCCTCCCTCCCACACTCTCTTTCTCCCTGTTTCCTCCAGGAAACGTTTGCAAAAATGTATGGAAGTCTTTCTCTCACACAAGATAAAAATAAAGTGACAATGAAGGAAACAAGAGGGAAGGTGGCAGGAAGCTGAGGGTGACCACAAATGCAAAAGTTTTGGATCAGTGAAATAAGTGCAGTTGTATTAGAGCCAGGGTGTCAAACTCATATCGTCACAGCAACATCACATGATGTATGAGGACTTTCCCCCTCTTTGCTAAACTGGGCATGGGCGTGGCCAGCCGGTGATGCATCCGGCCTATGGGCTGGGAGTTTGACAGCTCTGTGTTATGGGATCAGCCTGTTCCTTTAAGACAGCAAGCCTTCAGCAATTGGCCAACTCTAAAGGTAACTAGGGGACAGAAGCTGACTTGGAGTATGTATAGGGGTGTGAGCAAGTGTTTACATAGGGAAGGGAATTAATTGCAAGTTCTTCAGCACTTCTCCTCTACTGAGACAAAATAGGCTTTAACACATTTATTCTTAATAAGTCTTAATGTTGTTCTTATTATAGCACAAATGAACTTGAAGAAAAATACTGAGGCTTTCTTGTTTTAACTGTTTGATTTCTGTAGATCAGTTTGGATAATAACAGCAACAGTGAATATCTCTTTGCTCACCATTACAATAACCCTGTATTTATTTGAATATCCAAATAAAAGGAGTGGCCAGTGGTTTATTTAAAACCCCAATTTGGGTGGAAATATTATAGTGGCATTGCATTGATTAGGAAAGGAAAAGAGATGTAGGAGCCAGAAAGATCTCAGTCGATATTTGGAAAACACTTCTTGAAACTCATTGGCCCCTATTTTAATGGGGAAGCTTCATTCCAGAAATAGTTATTGAGTCTATCACACTTCATTGTGTTCACAAGCAGTCTCCCACATACTATTGATCCTCTGCATTGCGGGTGCACACACAGCTTTTGCAAGGCTTAACAACATTGACATTTTTTTCTGAGGAGCCAGGTTTTCTTTTCCACCCTCCAACCCATCATGTCTGAATTGAAGTAGTAACATGAAAACACTGGAGATGCTTCCTGTCACCAGGAGCAGAGATGAGTTTTCCCACCCACAGAAGGTCTCATTGAGTGGAAAGAGCCTGCTGCATTACTGCTGATTCTTGCATTACATGTAAACTACTTACTCCCTTTAATACAGACATATGTCACCTTTTTATACTCAAAATTAAGTCTAGGGCATCCAACTAAGCACAGGATTGACTTGCCCACATAGTTTTCATCTGCTGAAGTGATTGGCAGCTTTAAAAAGAAAAAGTATGTGAAATATAAATATGAGAGTTCTCATATCAAATAAGGAGCAGAGTGGGCAGGAAAACATAATATTTACAAACTGGGCATGAAGTTGTCTTTTTAAAAAGAAATTCTAAACAAACTTCTGCTTATCTGCAATGCTGTGACCACACTATTCATCAGAAGAGATTATACAGAATATGTGTTTTCTTTCCTCTTAAAACAATTTCACCAGCTACTGTTTTATATTGCGATAATTCATGTTTTGAGGCTTGGTGGGACAGGTAAGAATTTGAAGAAACCAACAACTGCCACTGGAGAAATTTGATATTTTAAAATATAGTTCTCTGGGAGGAATGGTTGAAAGTATTCTCTTAATCTTTCTTAAGGATGTCGAAACACCAGACAAGAAATACATATTTATATATCCATCACACAATTCCGTTTTGGAGAAATAAGCACCATTATGCAAAGTGCTGGAAAAGAATGAGAAGTAGTGAATAAAGATAGGTAAAAATATTCAACTGCATTACAGATAAGAATCTTACAAGCTCAGTTCACTGGGCCTATGTAGGGCATATCAAAACTCAATCCCCAAAGACCAGTCACAATATATTTTATTAACTCCTTCCCCTAGGAATTATTATTGTGCCTACGAATATTCATAGGTCATTTGTCAAATAAATAAGGAAGTGTTTATTAGAAAATGACAACCAATTCAAGCATTTAATGTACAGGTAGCCCTTGGCTTATAACCACAATTGGGACCAGAATTTCTGTGGATAGGTTTTAAGTGAGTTGTGGTCAATTTGATTATCTTTTTTTTTGCTATGGAAGAAGCAAATCACATCAATCCGGCTACCTCCGTTGACTTTGCTTGTCGGAAGCCAGCTGGGAAGATCACAAATGGTGATCACAGGATTCTAGGATATTGAAACCTTCGTAAATATGAGCTGGTTGCCAAGTGCTCAAATTTTGATCACATGATTGTTGGGAGGCTGCGATGTTTGTAAGTGTGAGGATCAGTCATTGGTCACTTTTTTTCAGTGCCGTCAATCACCAAATGAATGGTTTTAAGCTGAGAACTACCTGTAATTTATATAATAAATTGTCTAAGGGACCTGACTTTTAATATACCTTGTATATGGGTATATTAAAAGGGTAACAGTAGTACACAGGATGAGAAAATAATACAGGTAGTCCTCGACTTACAGCCACAATTGAGCCCAAAATTTATGCTGCTAAGTGAGAAATTTCTTAAGTGAGTTTTGCCCCATTTTACAACTTATCTTGCTACATTAAGTGAATCGCTGCAGCTGTTAAATTAGTAATACCATTGTTAAGTGAATCTGGCTTTCCCGTTGACTTTGCATACCAGAAGGTCACAAAAGGTCAACCATTATAAATATGAACCAGCTGTCAAACATCTGAGTGTCAATCACATGACTATGGGGATGCTGCGATGGTCATAAGTGTGAAAAATGGTCGTATGTCACTTTTTTCAGTGCTGTTGTAACCTCGAACGGTCACTAAATGAACTGTTATAAGTTGAGGACTATCTGTAATACCAAATGACTACATACCACAGATTCGATAAACTGGGCCTAGTTTGCACATCTCAGCAGTGTAATCTGGGGTGGGATTCTACTGGTTCAGACTGGTTCGGGCGAACCAGTAGCTCCGACGATCAGCTGGGAGTGAACCAGTTTGTCCTGATGATCAGATGGGCCCACCCACCCGCCCGTGCTATTTTCCTATCTTTATCTTCTCAGCTGATTTGCACAGCAGAGCAGATTGCCGTGCCTCAGCTGTGTTTCTCCTCTGAAGAAATGCGGAAGTGAAGATTTCTTCAAACTGTGCATGCGCGTGCAGCGGAGCGCACGATCACTGAAACAGTTGTTAAACCGGGAGGGTCCCACCACTGAGTGTAATCCAGGGTTTCTCAACTTCAGCAATGTTAAGCTGTCTGGACATCAACTCTCAGAATCCCCCAGACAGCAATGGGGGAATTCTAGGAGTTTGAAATGTACACGTCTTAAAGTGGTTGTGGTTGAAAAACACTGAACTATTCTAACCCTTCAAGAGTTGCCTTTTCAGTGCCTTTATATTTTACCGGGATTGGAAGTGACAGGAGAAAAGAAACCTTCAGAAGACACTGAGAAGAGTTGTAGGGTTCTTTCAAATAGGTTAAGGGGATAATGTGGCTCCAGTGTCCAGCACACCTCCCAAGAGATTGCATGACCTGTCTTGGAGTATTAACCTTACATTTCACAGGGCTTTGCTGTACAGCTGACAGGCTGTTTGGTTCAAAGGACCTTCTCAGCTCACGAACGTACCTACTTTGTAATGAGCAGAGAGACTTAATTACTTTATTCCATCCACTGAAGCAGATCAAGCTTAAAGCATATTGATGAAAAGTACAGGAAACCTCCCAGAAAAGCTACGCTGCAATATTCTTTTCTTTGTAGTTCCAAAGAAACTCTCTTTCTCTCCTTCCTGCTGCCTTCTCTCCCATTTAGGTTTTTAATGGAAAAAAAAAGAACAAGTCATATTATTATGTATCATGAAGAAGGAGATAACCTACGTGCAGTATTTTGACTGTAACATATATAGGCTTGCCACCGGTGACATTACTGTATATAGATTAAAGCAACAACCCAATTAATCTAGAGCTGACATTTTAAGTAGAGAGGTGATTCATTTAAAGCAGCATAACCTACGACACCCCAAAACACTGGGTGTGGCTCACTGAGAGATTCTAAAAGTTATGGCCGCATTGTAGCTTTAATGTGACAGATGAGGAAAATTCATTAAATGCACACATCATATATAATTCATTTCTTAGTTAAGCCATTTTTTCGCACACAAAACTAACACACACACACACACACACACACACACACACTTCTTTTCTTTCTTTTTCTTGTTTTATTGAATCCCTTAATATGCCATTCCTTGTGGCCCTTGACCGAAAGAGAAGTTTCTGAAGGGCCGATTTAAGATACACCATCAATAGTACTGAATGAATTCCATTCAATTATGCGCTCGTGCATTGTGCACTGCAGGCAAGAAATAAGAAATGGGAGTCTTATCTACAGCTCCATTCATACTCAGCAGTTAAAGCATTTTTATGGCAACCACAATGAAACCGATGATATAGTGACTGGAACATTGTAGGTCAGTAAAAAGTGAGCTCCAGGAGCTAAGACAAGCTCTGCTGCCAGTATGGATTCTCTTAGCAGAAGCAATAGCCAAAATAACCATTTATATAAATCAGTGTTTCTCACCTTAGCTTTTTTACGATGTGTGAACTCCGGATCCCAGAATTCCCCAGTTGGCCATGCAAGCTGGGGAATTCAGGGATTTGAAGTCCACACATCTTAAAGTGGCAAAGATTGAAAAAACCTAGTATAAAGACACCCCTATACATTGAAAAGGAGAAAGATGAAAAAGTATATGCCTTTCAGACATGAAACTACTCTGTTTCAGATCAACATTTATGAAATAAACTGGACTTTCAGTAATAAATACTAAAATTAAAGCACTATGGTAGCGGGTGGGATGATTTTTTTATTTCTCTGATAATGTGGTTAACATAATTTTATGGAACAGCTGAATTTTTTAACTGCAGGCATATTTATGTAGCTTTCTTGCTGATGTTATGCATGTTGTGTGCTATTTCCTGGTTTTGGTTGGGTTTGTGGTTTTTTTTTGTTTTGTTTTACAGCTGTAGGATTCCCAAAGGGTTTCTCATTCAAATGCCAACATGGTCCAATTCTGCTTAACATTTTGGGATCAGCCAAGATTAGCCAAATGCTACATAAATACACTCATATGGTTACCTGAAAGAAAATCCTATTGAACTAATTGCCAGCAAATGCTGGGTTTGGGACATCTCCCTATACTATTTGATTCTCTGTTGTCCGATTTAGATTCTGTCTTATCTTGCATAAACACAGCAGTTGGAACATAAAAGTGTTCTGTTTAGAAGAGGTTATTTTGCTTCTTAATCAGTGTAAAATACAATCAGAGCCTGCAGAACGGTAGGGGTAATTTCATTAAAATAATTATACAAGCGATTTGAAAGGTTAAAAGAAAGTTGGAATAGCAAAGAAAATAAAATCAATTCCTGCCTGATGACAAACTACCGTTGATTTTGCAAACGAAAAAAAAAGGCTGCACTGATTGCTTTGAAGATTTCATCCAACATTATTAGAGGATAGCTGGTTTATTTTTTTTTTAATGTGTTTTATAAATTCTCCCTTGTATTCTGAAATCAAAATGGAATGTCAAGACCTCTTCATTTGTGGTCATCACAGTAATTTACAGCTCATTCAAACATTCCTTCTTTCTTTTGCTGAAAAATAAAATTAAAAAGAAGCAACTTCTCTACCAAATTATCTACCTTCCATTTGGCTCATAACTTCAGATTAATCATACCAATATTTCTGAAGTTGTATGGATTCTTTTCAAAATGTTGCTATTTTCAAAACACAGCAAAGATCTTTGTCTTTTTTCTACCCTTTACGAGACAGAATGAAAGGGTTTGAATAAAAAAAAATCATATTCACAGGCTTAATTAGAAGCCTTGGCCACACAAGAAAAGACAATACTAAAATAAAGCAAGGGAAAAAAAATAGCAATGAAAGAACAAAAGAACAACTACTGCTAACAGCATATGGCGATCTGCAATGCAAACTTCCTAAGTAATAAAATGCTGATCCTTGGGAAAAGGATAAACATCGTCCATAAATGGGAAACAGCATATCCATACTTATAAACAAGCACTTTTTTTGTGCTTAAGGGTTATAGAAATTTAAATACAAATTGCACTCTATAATGATGCCCTAGGGACTAACATTCTAATCATTTTCTTGGGGATGCAGCATTTGCAAACTTAGTTTCTGGAACTTGTTTTCTTAGAAATGGAAACATTATATAGCTCGGTATATTATCATCACCATCATACCCTGGTTCTGGTGACAAAAGATCCGAATTTATTCAAAAGTCATGCATTTTGCACAAAGCAATACACTTTTGTTTGCTTCCTTCCTCTATGCTGGAACATGTTCCTGCATAAAATTTCATCCGACTTGAATGACTTTCAGATCTTGCCATCAGTAAAAGCTGCATAAAAACTATTCTATACTCGATTGCTGAAATAAATAAAAAAGACTGGCAAACTTTGATTCAGTGCTCAAGACAGTTAGCATGGTATTTGGAAACCTCAGCTCATCAGGTAAATGGTGCCTATATCAATTTTTTTTTTTTTTTTTGCTATCATTAAAAAAAGCCTTTGGATGTTATTTAAGTACACCTCATATTAGAAATTAGTTACGCAAAAGAATGCTAGTGAGGCATTTTCCCTCAGGTCAGAAAGATGCATTATGTAAAGGCCAGTATTTCTTTGAAGATTATTTTTGAAATATGCATTCCTTCCTTACAGTAAATGTTTCTAGTATATTAAGCTATCCCACTGAACTGACCTGTGCATTCCTATGTAGAACTGGGCGTGTGCAAACACTGATTTTTGTAAATCTAATCCAATACTTTGCATTTGTCCTTGAATGTTTTTTTTTTCTTTTCATTGCAAATATTACTTTATAGGGATGGTTGCCTTATCATTTTTAAAGAGATAAAGCTGAACAAATATTTCTAGTTTTAAAAATAATATTTGTATGCCAGATATTTCTTGACATTAACAAACAATTATTTTTGTCTTTATTTTTATAAGTTTTTTTTTACAGTTTTGTCCTTTTATTATTATTGTGAGCCATCCAGAGTTGTGTTTTAAAATGGGCAGCCATACATATCTTTTAAATAAAGAAATACAATCTTCAATTTCTTAATCCATTGGTTATATTGTGTAACAACTATGCTTTTAAGATTAGAGTTGGTATGATTGCTCTCATGACTGCCAGATTTAAATTTATACTGTAAGTTGTTGGGTCTCTAACAACAATTGCTAGTCTGGGGGTGGGGAGAAGGACTAAGAGTGACAAAATAACAGTGTTTCAGTATTTGAGGGACTCCCACAAAGAAGAGGGGGTCAACATATTTTCCACAGCACCAGACAGCAAGACAAGAAATAATGGATGGAAACTAATCAAGGAGAGAAGCAGTAGTGGGTTTCAAATTCCGGCGCTACCGGTTCACTGTCGGTAATGCACGAGCACGAGGCGCTTCTGTGAATGCACAGAAGCTTCTGTGCATGCACAGAGCGTTTTTGATTATGTCTGGGTGGGTGGAGCCTCCCGCCATCCGAACAAGGGCGAACCGGGAGCAACCCACCACTGGAGAGAAGCAACCTAGAATTAAGAAGAAACTTCCTAATAGTGAGAACAATTAACCAGTGGAATGTTCACAACTTCAGAAGTTGTGGGTGCTTCATCATGGAGGTTTTTAAGAAGAGACTGGACAACCACTTGTCTGAAATGGTATAGGATCTACTGCTTGAGCAGTGTTGTGGCTCCGTTGCCTGAGCCTGGGCTATTGACAGATGCAGACTCTGAGAGTGAGGGGGAGGAGTTGGCAAGGCCTCCCTCTCCAGGACCCTCCTCTCTGGCAATGCCTCCAGAGGACACCGAAGGCCAAATGATAGGCTCAGAGCCAAGCACGTCCCCGCAGCCACAGGTGGACAGCGACGAGGAAAATAAGTGCTGGCTGGACCCTCGCCAGAGGCGCAGGGAGAAGCGTGGGCAGCAGAGGGGAAGGCATGCCAGAGATTAGCTGAGTCACTGGATCACAACCCACAGGCTATAAAAGGGAGTGTGGTGGCCATTCGGACTCTGTGACGGACAAAGCTAATCTCTGGTGAGGCACTTTGCACCTTTGGACACAACACCTATTTGCTGTGGATTTAATTACAAACTGGACTATTCAAACTGTGTGTATTTTTGTCTGTGTTATCGGAGTAAAAGCTCTTGGCAGGCAGCCACGGAGTTGCTGCCAAGTTCCTTATCACTGACGTTGAGTGTTTGAAGAGTTTATTTAACCCTCGGCTGGCTGGTTGGGTGTGTGCGTGGTATGGGGACAGAACAAGCAGGGAGTTGGACTAGAAGACTTCCAAGGTTCCTTCCAACTCTATTTTGTAACTGATTACTCTCAAATTAATGAATGACAGGTTTTTTTTTTCTTACTGGAAGTTTAACTTCAGGGGTTAAAGCAATCAATGTATCTGGTAACCTTTACATATTAGAGGATGTCCAGCAGTCCCACACTTTTGGCAGGTACTGGAGCAGCAAAACTTCATTTTGATCCTTATGATCAGACTAAATTATGTTTATTGGGTACCAAAAGTAGAAAATAGTAAGGCAAGCTTTTTATTAGAGGAGTGCGGCAAGTAGAACTTGGATCTACTAATAAGATTAAATCATGATAAATGGCAAGTTTGATAATTTGCTAAAAATAGCAAAGCAGTGAAATTTTAAGCAAAAACATTTTGTAAAGCAGGGGTCACCAACCTTTTGGACCACTAAATTCATAATTTTAAATCCTGTGGACCACTCATATGATTTTTTTTAAAAAAAGATAAATAGTATATAGTGCAATATAAAAACGCAAATAATGTTTCTGCGGACCACTAAAATTTTCTCACGGACCACCAGTGGTCCACAGACCACTAGTTGGTGACCACTGTTCTAAAGTCTAAATATGGGCCAGCAGCCAAAAGTGCTAGAGAACTCTCAGAGGAATTAATGTATTCTTTATTAGATAATAGTTAGGTCTGAGTGGTGATCTAAATTCAAAGGGGAGAAAGTGACTTTATGCACAGATGCATGGATACACTTACAGCACTTACATCCACTTTCCCTACAGCTGTGATGGTGAACCTATGCACGTGTGCTCAGGTGGCACACAGAGCCATATCTGTGGGCACGTGAGTGTTGCCCTAGCTCAGTTCTAGCACGCATGCGCATGCCGGCCAGCTGATTTTCAGGCCTTCCGGGTCCACTGGAAGTTGGGAAATGGGCCGTTTCTGGCCTCCGGAGGGCCTCCAGGGGGGTGGGGAAGGCTGTTTTCACCCTCCCCAGGCTCCTAGAAAGCCTCTGGAGCCTGGCGAGGGTGAAAAATGGGCCTACCTGGCCCACCATGCCATCGCGTACCAAAAGCAGGGTGGGGTCATGTGCGCATGCACGGGGCACATAGAATTATGGGTGTGGGCACACGCATGTGCGAACCTCCCCCCCCCCCGGTGGGGTCTTCCTGCTTTTGGCACTTGATGGCAAAAAGGTTAGCCATCCCTGCCCTACAACATATTCCTGGATTTGCACAGTAGCAATCTAATAAAAATACAGTTGCTTGAATCGGGTGCTGCAGTCAGGACTTAAGCCCTCTGAATCATCTTTTCCTCTTGGGTTCCTGAAGGTTGGACATTGCCTCTAACAGGCTTCTCACTGCCATTTATAAAATTCTTCTTAGAATGCAGCAAAGTAAATCTTCAGGAATATTGGATGACATGCAATAATGAATTGGAATGCACATTGATGGAAGACCATTTTGGCATCAGTGTCATGTTTTTATCTGCACAGTAAATTTATCTTTAAAGCCATATAATTTATTGCTGTTTATAGAGGTATCTTATCCTTTAGGGGGGAACAGTTAATTGTCGAAGAAACATTGGCCAAAATGCAACATTTTCATCTAAAATCATCATGTCACTATATACACTACAGAGGTTCCTTTTGAGAAAAAGTAATTTCACAGATGTTCAATGTCTACATCAGCATTATGATGATGGGCCAAAATATGTTCTAGAGTATTCAGGAGGATGTTTTAAAATGGAAGTAAGAAAAACACTATTAATAAAAGATAAATGGCATAAAAATTAATAAATAAAATAGATTAATAAATTAATAGTCACTGAACCAAGTGGCAGTATTCCTGAGAAAAAACTCAAAAGCATTTTGCTTTTTCATTATCCATTATTCATTTTAGACATAACTTTCAGACATGAAAATGACATATTTAAACTGTTTCATTAAATTTCAATTATCCAAATTTTTCTCCCTCCTTTAGATGATTGGGGTTGTTGAAAGATAAGGAACTATTTTACACGTCTTACTTTATTTCAAAATAGCTACATCATTTCTTCCATTTTGTTTGTGCTTCAATTTATAAAACAGGCACAGTTATTACTATTTGTTGCACAGATGAGATTTTGTCTTGCATGCATTCTTTATCAAATGTCTTTTTATAGAAATCAATAACACTTCTGATGAAAAAGTACATAAAATTAATATGAACTGTATTTTTCTGTATTTTGCAGATTAAAATTTCCCATTATCTTCTTTATCATTTCTTTAACAAATACATCATATATTAATGTAGTTTTCTTTTTATCCTCTCTATAAGATGTTAAGTTTCTCCAAATAATGTCTTTTTGATTTTTATTTCAGTATTCCCAATATATGTATACCTTTTTTTTTCAGAAACCAGAAAGCAAACTACAAATATAGCATTACACATTTAATGTAAAATTGTATTTGTAATATTACAATACTTCAGTTCAACTATTAATGAGAAAAAAGAAAGAAAGAAAGAAAGAAAGAGAAAGAAAGAAAGAAAGAAGAAAGAAAGAAAGAAAGAAAGAAAGAAAGAAAGAAAGAAAGAAAGAAAGAAAGAAAGAAAGAAAGACAGTAAGATAAGGCATTTATGAATTCAAATATTTTTCATATAAACTATGTAAATATCATGATTAACAATCAGATGCATTCACTATTCAAAACATGCAATGTAGCTTTTTCCTAATTACACTCACCACTGTGGGAGGATGTAACAGCAGAAGAAAATTAAACTATTTGTATTTATTCAGGGTTGCTTTATAGCATTAAATAGAACTCTCGGTTCTTGACATTAAGAGCAAAAATCTACAATAACCCAAGGAAAAAACGATTATCACTCCCAAAGCTTCTAGTATGAGAACACAGATGAGCTACTTTTATATAAGCAGGCATTTTAAATTTTCTTCTCTTATAATGTCCGCATTCATGAGAAATTTTAAATTTTGACAACAATTATTATTATTTAAAATTATAACAATCTATGGAAAACTATACATTCAGTTTGGGGTTTTGTTTTGTTTTTTGCTTTATACTATATGTTAGGTAAATTAAAAATGTGTGGCCAAATCTGTTGTTTTTCAGTTGATGCTGTGGAGAATAGTCATAAGAACGTATGGTGGCAGAATGGGTTACAGGGATGTAAGCCCACTTCAGGATCTCAACACAGAAGTACTGATGAGCAAGAATCTGGCCAGTATTTTGTAATATTGTAGGCAGGTTAGGCATATCTTGAGAAGGTGAAAATAAAAATCACCAAACCCCAGAAGGGGACAAAAGAAAAGAAAAACAACATGCAATGTAATGACTGCAACAACTACTATATAGGGCAAAGAGGCAGGAGATTGGCAGAACCCATCCATCAATACCAACTAGCAATCAAAAGACATGATGATTTTTTTTTTATTAATTTCACAACATATAGACAGATTTAACTATAATTTCAATTGGAAAATGGGACTATCCTAGACCAAGCCAAGTCCAGAAATGCCAGGGCCAGACACTCTGACAAATGAATCAGGGGTGGGTTCTATTTACCTTTACTATTGTTTCACAATGGGAACGCACACACACGCTCATTTTGCTCACGCACGCGCCTTATTTCTGTGCATGTGCATGCAGATTGCCAATGATGACATCCGGGGTGGTGGGCGGGGCCTCCGGACAGTTTTACTACCAGTTCTTGCTAACCAGGGACAACCCACCACTGAAATGAACCCTCAATAGACACATCAACAACATCTATAGACTATGCAAAAGAGACAATCACCAGCCAAAACAAAAAAAACAAAAAGACCTAAGCACATCTCTACCAGCAATCAGCACCCAGATCAGCATACATTAACTCCAAACTTAACATCAGACCAACAATCTAGTAAACAATACCCCAATCAAGGAACTGCCAAAGAAGCTAACAGCAAAGTAAACAGCCCAACTGAAGAACCTCTAAGACCATCCACACCAATACTGACAAGCAAGGCACTAGAATATAAACTGACAGCAAACTGCACTCCTTACTAGCACTGATGATGTTACCTAGTTTGGGTAATGAAATGTCTGAAAGAAAACAAGCAAGCTTAGAGAGTACCAAGGACCCCCTCACCAAATCTTTTCTGCTGTTCTGCTATCCCATTAAAATGACAGTTTGAGACTCTTCAGATGAAACATTTCTTAACCAAGAAAAATAATAGGATTTCAACCAGGCTATAGTTACAATAGAAGCCAGTTAACTGGAGTAGATTTATCCTCTAATATCTGTATCTATAGAAAAAGGAGGATCAGGGTGTCAGATGTTTTTGGTGTGATTACCTACACCATGGCCAATGATAACAGGAGCTGGAGTCTAGCAACAACTGGATAGGCCACAGGATGCCGTCTGTAGTTTGCCTACCTGAAAAGTATTGTCCAATGCCAGAAATGAAAAAAACAACTGTAGCTTAGTTATAAAAGGTATAATATTCTGGCCTTTCTAATTTAAGAACCAGGTAGGAATTGATGATTTTGACCATGAAGCGTGTGATCTGTTATGAAGCAAGATTCTACGGTTATTATTTTATCTCATTATCTTGTAGCTATACTCTGTCTTTTAGCATAACATTTTAAATGAGC
This sequence comes from Pituophis catenifer annectens, assembly GCF_029215685.1. NCBI lineage: Eukaryota > Metazoa > Chordata > Lepidosauria > Squamata > Colubridae > Pituophis > Pituophis catenifer. The sequence continues at coordinate 138,613,619 of NW_027256883.1, forward strand.
TGCCAGATTAGGACTGCAAAACTTTGGTACATTATCACATGGCAGCAGAGACATATAGAAAAAATTAAATCATTATCACTATCTTATATTGGCAGATAAATTCTAAGCAAAATAAAGTTCCATGAAAGAGAAGCACTGCTTAAAAATTATAGAAGAAACTGGTGGCATATTTCTAGGAGCTACAGGATTTAGGTGAGTGATCTCCCAAATCTTTACTTTCCCCCTAAAAGTTAAGTAGTCCTTAACAAACCAGACAAGCTTTCTTCTTCATTTCTAATTCCCTCACCCCAAATTTTTGGGAAGCCACCTGACCAGTTCAGAAAGAGTTACTTTATAAAATTGGAAGTCACATCTAAAGTTAGAGAATGGCCTCATGGCTGGCCTGAGCACGATGTCTTTTATTCTGGCAGTGTTCCAACCATTTCCCAAGTCCCTGCTAGAGCCGACTCTCCACGTGAAGCTATAACATTGTGATCTAGCGTTCGTGAAAGTTCATTACTGATCAGAGCAATCAGCTCTGTGCTTCATTTACTTAATTGTGCAATCATGGTTTAAAATTTGCTTTACCTATATACTATGCTGCAAACTATCCTCAGGGGATAATTGCAGATTAATTAATAAATGGAACTGTTCATGGGCTAAAAAAGTTTATTTGGGTTGCTTCCACCAGGGTTCCACACATTCAACAGCAGCTTCCGCTACTGAGAAAAGAGCACAAGCTTTATTTCACAGCTTTTCTCACCAGGGTAGCATTCGGGCCAACGTTTCATCAACATTATCTTCGAGCCTCATTATTGCTACACATTTAGATCGACTCTCAAAACTTCTTTTCCCTGGCTATTATTGTTGTTTTGTTCTTAATAATATTGATGTTATAAGAATGCTTAATTTAACTCTACATGATAGGTCGAAGCTATTGTTTTATTGATTTGTAGCCTACTTATGGATAAGATAAGTTCTTTGGTTCCAATTCCAAGATTTAGAGTAGTAACACCAGCCTTACTTTGTCCCTTCTCTTTATGTAGTCAAAATGCATGTTTCCATAATGATAAATCTAATGATCAATTGTGATTTTTTTGTATGTGTACTATTATTCAGGAAAATGTTAAAACTTAATAAACAAATTATAATAGCGAAGTAAAACTGTATTACTTTGTTTCCCTATCATATTTAATCAATCTACACAAGTTCACAAATATATTGGTACAGCACTACAAGCAATGCAGAATTGATATCGGCCCTCCTAGGTAAACCAGAGAGAAAACACAACCAGATGAGCTAATTCTACTTATGTCAAAGCTACAGTAGCAGAATCTTGCAAACCTAAAAGTACAAATTTCTTACCCACCGCTTTTAACTGCCTGATCAATTAGGGTGGATCCTTCCTAAGATTCTTCCTCTGAGTGTTAATGAGCAGGGGGCTCCTGTCTCTTTTGTTCAATGTGTCTGCATTCCAGAAAACCCCAACTCCGAGTAAAGACACGGAAGCAAGCATTTTTCAAAGTTCTCGTTACTAGAATAGGTAAACATCTGGGAAAACCCGAATCTGAAAGGTCTGGGTTTTCACTCAGCAAATCAAAACCCCAAAACCATCCCCTCACTCCTCAGCCAATCACATGATCCAATCAATGTCCGTCCCATCTCGACTCAGCACTCTGACCACTCCTTCTCCAGATGCTGGATCGCCCTGACCTTGACCGACAGGAAGAATGCTATTATGTCTACCAACCACCCCTCTACTAAATCCCCTCTCTTATTTCCCACACATGAGAAGGTGGCAGCATGGAAGCTTCCAGCCTAATATGGCTCCCAAAGCTGACATGATGTTCCCTAGGCACCATTTCTTCCCTTCGTCGCCCAAGTCATTCACACATTCCATTACAAAACCCACCAGAGATCATTGTGGTCTAGTCATGAGGAAGCATGTCTCAGACAAAACTGTCTGAAGCAATTGGGCATGATCCCAAGTTGTCTCCTTGTCCAAACAGGAAACCTGAAGAGCTAGTCCACTCACTGACTCTTTGTTCTACTGTGGTCATTGGCTTTGCTCTTAGCAGAACCATCTTTACTTCACCATTTTTTTCCTGGAAGCAATTTTTTATTTTTATTAGTTTGTATTAGTTTTTTTTAAATCATTTTAATTGTAACATTGAATAAAGTTATTATAATGGGGGGAAAATAGGTAAAAAATTCCACAGTGCCTCCTTTTCCAAAAACTGGTTTTGAATCTGGAATTGGTCTCAGAAAAACAAAAATCAAGCACATGGCTTTTCTATTGCCCAGCCTTCCCTTATCTCTTGTCCAGCTGATGCCTTCCTGATATAAAAAAGCCTGAGTGGCATAGGAGGCTAATGCCTCCTACTAAGGCAGCATTTAACATCCAGCTGCCTGCAATTACTGCGAGTTTAATTCTCACCAGGCTCAAGGTCGACTCAGCTTTCCATCCTTTCTAAGGTGGGTAAAATGAGGACCCGGTTTGTGGGGGCAATAAGCTGACTTTGTATAAAATATACAAAAGTATGAAGGCTATTGCTTAACGCATTGTAAGCCGCCCTGAGTCTCCGGAGAAGGGCGTCATATAAAAATAAATAAATAAATAAATAAATAAATAAATAAATAAATAAATAAATATGTTAAGTTGCAATTCCCATCTTCCCTAGACATTCTATTCATTATAGAATACCAGTTGGGAAAGTCTAAACTAGTCTATTGGGAATTTTATAATCAGTGCAAGTCCATTTTCACAAAACTCAGTAATTAGATTTCCATCAAGGGATAATGTAAGATCATTCTATCAGATGATATTGGCTGTGTGACTTGAAGCTCAAGACAGGCAACCAAACTGCAGCCAGAAACTTTATGGCTGTATCACAAATACAATGATTCTCATTATGTAACTTACCATCCTCTGTGGAGGTATTTCAAATGGAGAAATGAGCAAAGACCAAGGGGGGGGGAAAATGGTTTGAGGTTAAAAAAAGAGAGTATTGATGGATATTGAAACAACCCATTGATTGTTTCATTAAATGGATAAAACATCTTATCATTAAAAGAACCCTTGAAAACCATTTGAAGGCATATCTGGTCACCTTTCTTTATTATGGGAGCAGATGCTGCAACAAGATGCTACATTGATTTCAATAAGTGGAAATTCACTACCTTATATTTAAGAAATGCCTGTCCATAGCAGTGATTCTCTGCTTGGTACAGAAAGAAGATAAATAAAAGCTATGTTTTACAGCCTTAATCCAGCGGCAAAATTGAGCTAGAATTTGTGCCTGATATTCAAAATGCCATTAGTATAAATTGCAAAATATTTCTTGAGTAGACTGGCTTAAGTTATTCACTGTTTCACTCAGCCCCCCTCCCTTCCTGAAACTTCCAAAAGCTGAATAAGTTGCTTTAAGAAAGACACTGTGAAAAGAGATTGTGAAAAGAAACATTTGGCTTTGGTTTGGGCTCTGTTTGTTTATTTGTTTAGGGTGGTTTTCATTGAACCAGGTCTCTGGGACTGAAGGATATTCCTCCCTGTTATACTGTGTTGCTTGATACGAGCTAATTAAATATACTAAAGTAAAGGTTAGCAACTGAATCCTTGAACCCTATCTTGGCAGTGGGTCATTCTAGGTTCAAAGAGCCCTAAAAAAAATGATGGATCAGCTGTAGCTCTAGGCAGTTCTTGGAAATATCCCAAGGATATTGTGGCTGATTTATATATTAGAAAATTAGTATAGGAAAAGGCAATCTTTTAGAAAACAAAAAGGCATCAACTAACCCAACCAGCTATCACTAGCAAAAAGTTCCAATGATCTACGAGAAGATAATATTTGAAATTATCAACAAAACCTCCATCATTTAAATGTGCATTTCAAGCAAGTGTTACCTTAAAGTATAATATAAAAATACATTGTATCATCATCATCATCATCTCCTGCAATGATAGCTTTAACACCATCAAACAACTTCTGCCTATCCCAAGTCCTTGGGAAGGACTTGATGGGTGGATAAAAATGCCAAATCCAGCCTAAACAGCTGTCTTACTGTGCAACAAACCATAATAATAATGACAATAGCTTACATCCTGCAAAGATAGCCTTAACATCATCAAACAAGAACATCTGCTTATCCCAGATCCTTAGGAAGGACTTGATAGGTGGATAAAAATGCCAAATCCAGTCTAAACATCTGTGTTATGAACTGTAATAATAACAATGCATTTTAGTGTTCCTTGAATTTTGTAACTAACTCTTAGACAAACTAAACATGCTTTTTCATTACTTCAGTCCATCCCCAACTGTATAAGATGTTATCATTTAATATAAATCTTATCACTTTCTCTACCATAACCTGTGTCTGACATCAGATTAAGAAAATTTCTCATCACATTGCCATGGTTTATTTTTTCCAGGATATTTCTACCAATTGTATATATTGCCAGACAGATCAAGAAATAAATTTAATGATCCCTATTGGGCCAAATTACAGGCTAACATATCTCTGTGTGTTTGCAAATACACAAACACAGACAAATACACACAAATCCTGATAGAAGGCCATTGAACTTCATAGAAGAAACTTGGTATTAGGGATCCAGACAAAAGCATATTTGCAGACTATCGCACAAAAATATTTAAATATAATGAAATAGCAATAAAAAGGAAAATTTTAATGTGTCTGTGTATAAGGGCTACTTTATCATGTTACAAACCTGAGTGACTTTCTGCAGGAAGAAAATACTCAGGGGAAATGAGAAACAGCTGTTGTGTAACTTAGACTAACAGTAGCATTGGCATGATTAACATAATTCAAAATCTGTAGAAATTTGCTTCTCCAAAATGGTTTCCCATATATTCAGTTTCACATAGTTGAAATAAAGATGAATTTGGAGCAGGACCGCCCTTGAGAAACAAGTATTAAGGTATCTTCCCTTTATTTAAATACCAAGGATTTTAAAGAATTAAAAAGAAAAAAATATAATTAAAAGACATGCAACTTAATTATTTAATAAATTAATTTGCATTAATTTTGCAATTGGAAAATTAACTGCCTTTATGCAAAATGCAGAACATAAATATTCACAAGAATCAGACTCTTTAGTAATTTCTGCACGTTATCAGTAAAACTCAGACTGTTATCAGCCAGCCTCCTTCATCAGATATCTGAGAAATATGCAGCAAACTTAAAACAAAAACTTAAGGCAAGGATGCTACTAGTTCAGTTCCCAGTTAGCACATAAACTTGGGTTTAACAAAATTTCCTTCTGAATTTATTTTATAAATCTTACTTCTGTACTTCTGTAAACTGATTCCAAGCATTTACATAAATATTAGCATACATATAAACATTACATATTATGTATGATATTACAGCAGTGCTCCTAGAATAATAAAATTATGGAGTTAGAAAATACTTAAGAGATCATCAAGCAGAATCCTCTGCAAAATGTGGAATCATTACATCCTCCCTGATAGAATACTATCATGCCTTTTTTTCTTTTCTACTTGGTCTTCTCCATAATGCAAACATTGTTGTACAAAAGAAGGAAACATTGTTGTACTGATAGATAGATAGATAGATAGATAGATAGATAGATAGATAGATAGATAGATAGATAGATAGATAGATAGATATTGCACATCTCAACTCTTAAGGGGCTCTTTTGAAGAATTGTACAGGATCAGAGTACAGATAACTATAAACCAGACTATCCTAATAATTTCTATCATGACTGTGTAGTTCTTTAAGAATGCATTCTTTAAGTGTTTTCAGTCGTAAGTTTGATTCTTCTAATTTATTTTATTTTATTTTATTTATTTATTTATTTTATTTCCAATTTATATACCGCCCTTCTCCCTGAGGACTCAGGGCGGTGTACAGCCAGAATTAAGAACATGAAATACAAATATTAAAAAAACAATTAAAATATATATAAATAAATTTGGCCCAAAAATTAAAAATCACAAACCAATTTAAAACTTTTAAAAATTTCTTCTTAAGCCAGCCCGGCTTGGTGGAAAAAGTGGGTTTTAAGGGCACGGCGGAAGGCACTGAGGTCTTGGATTCTCCTTATCTCTGGGGGCAACTGATTCCAGAGGGTAGGTGCCCCCACAGAGAAGGCCCTCCCCCTGGGGGTCACCAGCCTACATTGTTTGGCTGATGGCACCCTGAGGAGGCCTTTTCTGTGGGAGCGCACGGGTCAATGGGAGGTCGTCGGTAGCAGCAGGCGGTCTCGAAGATAGCTAGGCCCTATGCCATGGAGTTCTTTAAAGGTGATGACCAACACCTTGAAGCGCACCCGGAAGACCACTGGGAGCCAGTGCAGCTCGCGCAGGATTGAAAAGACTGGAGTATATTACATCAGGTACCAGGTATCTCTGTAAGCCGATTCTTCAGAATAATCAATGTGCTACGCTAGTATTTTGTACTCCAAAACTCTACGTCTCAATATAAATATATCACAAAACCCTCAGCTTTCTTGAGAAATAAGTTCCATTTCATTGATTTCATAGTGCTCTTTTCCAAGCAAGCATGAAGAGGGTAACTGTTATGAAAGTACAGTAACAACACCTTACAAAAATGTTTGAATATCTGTGTTTCCAATTCTCAATTCTTCAAAAAAAAAAAAAAAAGAATAAACTCTTTCTAACTGACAAAAGTTAGAGAGAAAGATGGCTACATTATCATGAATGTTCCTTCTCCACTAAGACTGCATTACCCTACCAATTCTGTTCTTTTAAAAAACAAAACAAAACAAAACAAAAAAAACCCCAAGTTCCTCCTGGTCCAAAAATTAGATTTTGAGATAGATTTGAGAATCCTATCCATGTAGAATGATTTTCCTACATCTCATCTCACGCTAGGACAGCAATGGAAACCATGTGGATATCACTACCCGTTGTATCCTGCCATGAGTAACAGCCGGCTCCCAATCCTATATTCTGCAAATGTGGGAAAGCTTCAAAATGTAGTGAATCCCATTGGACTGTTTTTTACTCTCTTGGAAGCGGGAGAGAGGCAGAAAGAAAAAGAAAAACTAAAGAGACAACTTACAGTTTGGAGAAAGTAGATGGCATTCCCTTCATGCTTGGCTGAAACCCTGCCACTAAAGTTGTTGGCAACCACTGGTTTATTTAAGTTGAGAATTGCACTAACATCAAAGTTCCTTGCTGTGTTTAATGGGGTGGAGGGGGTGGGGAGTAGGAAGCACTCCATAAAATATGGATAAGCTGTCAATCAAAACTACTTTTATAGTATACACTATGGTAATGTGAATCATATTGCTTTTTTATTTTTAAACACAACTACATCTGGTAGCTTGGCAGCAAAGGTTTTTACAAAGACAGCGCCTTCAAACTCTCTTCATAGCAAGGCTAGAAATCCTGCCAGGTTAAAAAAAAAATGTTATTGCAACCCTTTCTCCCCTCATAGGCCATTTTGACAGGAAATCTTTGAGAGGCAGCAGCAATGAAGTGCCCAGAGATTTCATCTGTCTTCTTTTGCTTCAGGAAATGCTGAGCACAGGCTCCCCTATTAGGCAAAATACACAAAGTACCAAATCCCCTTCACAATAATCTTTGTCTGTTCTTCAGCTGACAGGTCCCTATATCCTAGTCTGTCAAACAGGCCCTGTAACTGAGACTCGTGTTCCTGGGACCAGTGCAAATGTTTTTGACAGGACTTGTGGGTGGGTGGTAGGCAAGTGTTGTCAAGTGTTTGTAAGTTTTCTTTCTGGAGCAATTCATTTTATGTGGACTAATCAGAATAAAATCTGTGATGTCAGGAGATGTTACTTTGTAGGACACACTTTCCTTCTCGTCCTGCTGACGTGAAGTTCCACGCTAGCAGCACCATTTGTCATTTTGGGTGACTGACGGAAACATGGCAATTATTAGCCATTGCAAAATAATATTCGCAAGCATGAATTCCGTCCTCCCTCTGGTTTCTGGTTTGTTGTACTGCAGCCTGACAGGTGCCAAAATTAAAATTTAAATATTCCTCCCCCCCAGAATGAAAACGACAGCTTGCAATAATTCTGCAGGTGTCAAAGCAGATGTACTTTCCAAAATAATTAGACAAAACGTATACAAATTGCAGGAAATATGTGAAAAAAATGACATTGCAATTTCATGATTCAACATTTTGGGGTCTCTCTCCTCAAGATTCTTTAATTGGTTCTTTGAATATTAAGAGGTGTGTGCAATATGTACATATGCATACACACACTACATATACGCCCCCTCCTTTCAGTTGATACAATTTTCTAAAAGCCTAGGCAAACTTTAATATGGATAAGGTAATGAAAAAAAAATATACAGTTTTATTTGCAAATGAAGACAGATATCTGGAACTGTAAAATCAATTAACAGCTTCATTGCAATGAGTTAGCAAGGAAGATATCGTTTAAACCAAACATATTTCATGACCACAGAAAAATAGGAATTCAGTTACCTTTCTCTTTCATCTTTCTACAAATTTTGCAAATGAGTTTTCTGATCAAAATATATTTTTAAATATTGTACCTATTAGGGAATTTTATACACACAGAAGTGCATATTAAACATATTGTAAAATTGTGACAAAGTTGTTATATAAGGAATACACACTTGGATACATTGCAGACATATAGTAACCGAGATAATACATTCTAGTTGCCTTAAAGATCAAGAGGGGAAATGTTCCACAGAAATATTCCGTATTTTGTATAAATACACGAAATTTATGCCTGTTTGAATGTGTGTGCATGGATGAATGTGTGGGATGTACACAAATAAATAATAAAATATTTCCGATATATTTATTGTTTGTCATTTGGTTGTTTATTGTTTGTCATTTGACGTATTTTATCATTTTCTAAATCACATTGGGGAATCTCTGGCTGAAAAACAATGTATACAGCATATTAAATACGTTTTATTAATAAATAAAATGTTAATATATTACTGTGGATATTGTTTTAATATTTTATGATATATTTATTGTTCCTTGACTCTGAATTATTGTATACAACCTTGTTGTTTTTTACATATAGCAGAATAGAAATATCATAAATAACATATTTTAAAGAAAGTGGGGGAGGGGGTGGAATCAAGATTAGCCCAAAGAGCCTTGCTGTGAATCTTTTCTCTTTCTGAAAAACACTACTCAGTGGGAATCCATGTTCACAAAGAGATAATTTGGTTTGGATATACAATCTGCTGCAAGACAAGGCATTCTGATGCCTTCTTAATCTTTTGAATTCCACCTCCAGCAATCTCTTGCCCTTAGCCATGATAGCTAGAACTAATGGGAGTTGAATCTCAGCTTTAGTCAGACACTTGTCTATTGATATTTGGGTTGTTTCCCTTCTTTAAGGTAAGGGTTTCATCCACTCAAGGAAGCAATTATCAGGGGGACGAAAAAGAGGCGTTTTAATTTTTTTTAAAATTTAGTGTTCAATTTTAACACTAATGATAAAACACCCCAAGCAATTAATAAATATTTGAGTGGCATAGTGCTCCACTTCCCTTTGAGAGGACCAACCTACCTGTTTCTAACAAAAACACACTCCCCCCCAAAAAACTTTTTATCTTAAGTTTATTTTGCATACTTGGGGAGGGACAAGGGGGGGGGAAGACTTAAGCAGGAATGTAAGTTCAGCCCATCCTACAAGGTTAATGTTTGGATAAAATTAGGAGAGTCCAATAGGTAGGAGGATTTGAGCTTTCAGGGAAATGGCAGAATATTAAGGTTATAACTGTTAAAGACAGAGAGAATTTCTTCACTTTAACTCCTTCATATTCTGTTTTCCTTCCAGATTCTCATGAGTTTTTATTCTATTTGCATATGCATGCTTTTTACTTTTTTGGTGTTTCGTTGCTTTCCTCATTTGGCACTTTTTCTCTTTTTCGGCTCCATTTCTCAAATGATTGCTTAGTGATTTCAAGAGCATTATTATTCCACTAGCAAGATTATAATTTTCTTTTCATTTATAAATCTTGTTTTCAATAATGCAATACTTTTAAAAATGAGGTCCAGTTCAAAGTTTTTCCTAGAACATGTCGCCTCTTCCAGATTGTAAAATTTTTGAACAAAGGTGTTTTTTAATTTAAATATCAAGCAAAAAGTTGTACAGCCAGTCTTCAATTCTAATCCTGTCCCTGAGACTAAAAACAAAGAAAAATACACCTCTTTTCTAAAATCTCCAGGTACAGGGATTATCTGTAAAATAAAGTAGAAGCAGTTCACATAATCATGCAATAAATATTGTTTATCAACAGTTCACTTTGAAAAAAAAAATCTTGCTCACAGCTTGATGCAGATTAGAAATTTTTTTTTCCATATTTGTGCATTTAGGATTGTTACTCTTTGCTATTATAACAACTGAAATGTAAAGCATCATCAATCATGCAAGAGAGAGAGAGAGAGAGATTTTGGAATCTGATTTTCTACAAACATTTCATTTTTATTTGAAAGTGCTGGATTTTTCAGAGTTGCTCCAGTTTATTTCTACTCCTTTAAAAAAAAATGGGCCATAATTTTGTGAAAAACTAAATTATGACTATCATAAGGGAGGGCGCTTTTTCTTTAATAGCAAAGAACATCAAAGTGTGACCTCCAAAATAAAGTATTTATTTATGCAAAATAAAATTGTAATACATACAAACACTGTATACCATGTACTTATCTAAATTAAAAGAATTTAGCATCAAATTATGTTTTATTTGCTCCTTTTTTAACCAACCGGATAGTATAGTCCTTTAATTTAAGAATGCAGATCCCGCTGAAAATGTTTACTGCTGTCTTGGTGATTCTTTATATTTACCCACAAGCCTTTGTAGAGTTTCTGAACAAGGCATCGTGAATATATTATTGCTGCAATTTAAAATTTTATTATCTTGCAATGCAACTTGGGAAAACACATGAAAGAAAAAGTGAAGTTTTTTTAGTGATGAATGGCAATTGCCAACTTCAGAGTTCTGATTGTCCACTTTCAAAGTGGTGGGTTGCTACCGGTTCTCCCTGGATCGGGCAGACTGGTAACGGTGGCGGTGGGCCGCCCGGATGTCTCTGCGCATGTACAGAAGTGTCACACGCGCACGTGCATGTCCACAAGCAAACTGGTAGTGATAGAAATTGAAACCCACTACTGTTCCAAACCATTCTTGCTTTGCATTAGTTAATGGTGCAGGTGATTCAGAGCTGCAAAAAATTAGACTTGGTAGTATAGTGGTCTAAAGCACCCTGTTATTAAGACCAGCTGCCTGCAATTACTGCAGGTTCGAATCTCGCCAGGCTCAAGGTTGACTCAGCCTTCCATCCTTTCTAAGGTAGGTAAATTGAGGACCCAGTTGTGGGGGCAATAAGCTGACTTTGTATAAATATACAAAAGTATAAAGGCTATTGCTTAGTGCATTGTAAGCCGCCCTGAGTCTCTGGAGAAGGGCAGCATATAAATCAAATTAAAAAAAAATAGGATTTTTCAAATTTTACAAGATACGATAGCATTAAATTATAATTTCAGATTTGGTTTCTTGTCCCCCAATAGATAATTACTTGTGACTGATCTGTAGATGTTGAGATAAACAAATTTATTTATTTATTTATTTATTTTTTAAATTTTTATACCGCCCCCTCTCCCGAAGGACTCGGGGCAGTGAACAGCCAAAATTAAAAACACACAATACAAACATTAAAATACTATAAAATGAAATTAAATTTATCTTTGGCTTCCCCAATTTAAAACCCCTTATCCATAAAATTCCCCAATTAAAAGATTTTTAACCCAGCCTGGTTTGCTGAAATAAAAAAGTCTTCAGAGCCCGGCAGAAGGTACGGAGGTCCAGGATCAGTCGTATCCCTGGGGGTAGCTCATTCCAGAGGGCGGGTGCCCCCACAGAGAAGGCTCTTCCCCGGGGGGTCGCCAGCTGACATTGCCTGACTGATGGCACCCTGAGGAGACCCTCTCTGTGGGAGCATATTGGCTGGTGGGAGGTTATCAGTGGCAGAAGGTGGTTTAGTAAATAACCGGCCCCTAAGCCATGGAGCGCTTTGAAGATGAGAACCAATACCTTGCCTTAATATTATATCTGGGCCAGTCAAGATCATCCTCATGAGGTTGATATTTCTTAAAGGATGGAATCCTAATCACTTTTTGCTCATAAGTCCTCCCTGCTGTACCACAACATAATGGAAGGAAAAATCAGTCACATCTTTTCTAGTTGACTGAGGTTTTAGTCTTTATAGGTGTCCTTTCTGATGCTCGGTTTGGTTAATTAGAATAGTCTAATCTTTGACTGCAACTCCAAATGGAAAGAAACTACAGGCCATCAGCAAGACAGACATGTGTCAAGTTAAGAATGATATGATCGTTCAAAATAGGAATTATGTAATGATAAAAACTGCATTTCTAAGTAACACATTTGGAACATCTTTACATGAAAGCTGTCAATTTATAAGATCAATGTCATGACTGAAAAGGAAATATTTTTCTTCTTCCTTTGTTCCTATTTTACAATCTGAAAAATGACTGCATGTATAATTATTTTCACATCTGTTCTGGATCTGCTATCACTTATACTGAATATTACTCTTCATAGGAGGTTTTAACCTCAAATGAGATTCATGCTAACCTGTTCTTGTTTAGCTCTCTTGCAATCCATCAAATTTTATTATCAGCCTTAGTTGATAATGGTTTTTTTTTTTTTTTTTTTTTTTTTTTTAGCATAATCAATTGGTAATTTTAAAATGCTGTTTTGGTACAATGTATTAAAATGGCTACCCTATTCTAGTTGAATATATAAGAAAGCAGCACTTTGTTGGGTATATTTAAAGAGGACACATTGAAATGAATGGATTGCAATAAGTGCAGAACTTGTAATCAAATAATCTTTCATTTATTTATTTCCTTTATTAAATAAATTTGCATACCCACCCATCTTACAAAAAGCAACTCTATGCAGCATACAAATGGTGCACTGTGTAAACATTGGAGAAAAAAAAATAAAAACAGAATTGAAAATATAAAATACATTTATACAAAAGTATAAAAATCCACATTAAAATAATTATTATAAAAATTAAAACAAAAATGCAAATAAATTTCCTTCCTTCCTTCCTTCCTTCCTTCCTTCCTTCCTTCCCTCCCTCCCTCCCTCCCCCTTCCCCCCTTCCTTCCCTCCCTCCCTCCCTCCCTCCCTCCCTCCCTCCCTCCTTCCTTCCTTCCTTCCTTCCTTCCTTCCTTCCTTCCTTCCTTCCTTCTTTTAAAAACTGAAGTACAAACCTAGACCTAAACAAATTGGCATTGAAAACTTTTCCGTGCAAGAGGGATTTTTCATAACACTTCATCAAAGAGAAAAAAGTGATTTCCCCCTTTTACCTGCTGAAACCAGTGACTAACTCCGATTTCTATTTACATTACGTAAATCAATTAAACAATACATCCAGGAAATGTCTCTAACAACATTCCTTATTTGTCATATAATTAACTTTTCTATCATTCCCAGATAATATCTGTGCCTGCAATCTTAGTATCATCAAGTTTATTGAATGAATTCAGCATTGAATCAAACAAGGGCTCTTCACATTTGTATTACTTTTTCATAATATGTAGGTAACAGGACTGGTCTTTCCTTATATAACTATTGTATGGCCTCAAAGGTTTTTTTTTTAAAGGGCAACTGGAGTATGTTTTGTTTTCCCTTGAGGAAGAAAATTTTCACTTCTCATTATATTATATGATTACCCTATATACCCTCGACTTACAACAGTTCATTTAGTGACCATTCAAAGTTACAACGGCACTGAAAAATGTGATTTATAACCATTTTTCATACTTACAACCATTGCAGCATCCTCATGCTCACGTAATCGCAATTCAGATGTTTGGCAATTGACTCATATTTTTGATGATTGAAGTATCCCGAAGTTATGTGATTCCCTTTGGCGACCAACTGACAAGCAAATCAATGGGGAAGCCAGATTCACTTAATAACCGTGTTACTAACTTAAGAACTGCAGTGATTCACTTAACAACTTTGGCAAGAAAGGTCATAAAATGGGGGCAAAACTCACTTAATCAATATTCTGCTTAGCAACAGAAATTTGGCCTCAGTTATGGACTACCTGTAATGAACTTTGGAAATTCTGGGATGTTATCATTTATTACTTTCCTTGTCTGATTTTGCACATGAACTTATATTGGGAGATACTGTTTGAGCTGTATGTACAAGCAGAAGAGCAAGCATTTTCCCTTTGTCATCTGTTGCTGGATGCTTGTTAGCTCCTCTAAAGAAAATGAATTTGTTGGGAGAGAAAAAAAAAACTGGGAAAAAAAAAACCCACACTGTGACAGAGTGGCCCTGAGTGTTCATATAAATCCATGTGAAGGAGAATGCAATTCCCCAACTTTCATAAATTTTCTCAGTGTGCCTGTGTTGGAAAAGCCTAGTTCGGGCACACATGTGGTGCACACACATTAATAAATTACATATGTAAATCACTTGCTAACTTAATGTCTCATGCAGTGTGATTCTCACTCAACAGTTGAGCACAGTGGTGCCTGCTTTCTCAATGAACAGCATATGCCAAAGGAAAGGTTTGTGCAGTGTATGGAGCAGTCCCCCAGTGGTTAGAGTTCAGGCCTCTTTCTAGTAATCCAAAGCATTGCAGACAATGCTGCAGTATAAGCAACAGCTTGAGAGATGATCACGTAACATTCAGATAGATATGGCTGAGCCCAAGTGAAGACCAGCTCAGTGGGACCAAAGACAACCCCCCCCCCCAACATACACACACAAATCATACTCCTCTGCCAGCTCTTAAGCTTCGTATTGTTGCTCACTGGAGCTTTTCTGGATAAGCAAATCATTTTAGCTGTCAGCAAATTGAGCCGTGACAGGTCTGCTGAGAACTTTGTGGATAACATTCAACATTCTTGGAGATAATATTACCTTCCCAAAGTAATCTACCTTCTTTCTCCCTTTCCAGAAAGAAGTGAAGGACTTTCTGTTTCAACCAATATTAGGAAAGCAGCAGTGTCTTTTTTTTCTTTTGGACCAGATGGAGAGTTAATATTGATGCTTTGTCATATATTGTGATTTTTAATTCATTGAGTATCCTGTAGCTTTTCCCAATCTTCCATTCTCTAAATGTATTTGAATGCCACTCTTTCATACCAAGAGAACATGGTATTACAAAGATCATTAGATTGCAGAAACTTGATTTTTTTAAAAAAATATCTATATATATAGAATTGTTTATTTGTTGCTATTGCCATTGCTTTAAAAGTTGTACTGATACATTAGAAATAAGGAAGGATAGATGGAGATTAGATGGTGGGTAAAATGTGTTAATATAAAGGGGAAAAAAAGATCCATAACAGAGTTCTATAAGCCGGCTCTTAACATAATGAAATCAGCGGAATGATTCCTTGTCATATATAATATTAAAAGTGCATTAAAATCTTTCAATGTAATTAGTGTAGGAAAGTGTATGTTATTGAAGGTTTGCTCACCTATTACTATATTAATTAATAGTGTATGTGTACCAAATATTCTATTTAAATTAGTTCTTGTGCTGTTGCCTATAAAAATATTGTCTAATTTTCTACTTATCTGGTGACAGATATTACTTGAAGAGTTAAACTTTGCATTAAGGCTGCATTTTAAAATCATTTGTAGCTACTTTTTTCCCCTATCTGAAAATTCACATTACTTATAAATTTAAATGCAATTCAGATAAATTAAAAATAAACGAGAAGCCTAGCTATAGTTCTGGGAGAAAGGGCCAAATAACAATAAACTAGTTAAATAACATTTATAGAAGAAATAATAATAACATAGTTTGATTTGGCTGAAACTAATGCAGAAGTTCTAATTCCTATTTATAAGATGTTCAGAGAAATTGGTTGGATAGCAGTGAGACAGTTAAAAACCACATGATTATCTTTTTAAAACCACAGAATGATGTTTTCTATTGAATCAAATGATTGGTTCATTTAGTCCAAGATTGTTAATATTGACTGGCAAGAGCTCTGCAGATTGTGAACATGACTTTTTTCATGTCTTGTTGGAAATACCAGAAATTGTCCATGGATTTTCTGCATGGAAAGCATGTGCTTTCCTATTTAGATACAATCCTTCCTATAACTCCATTATCGATAGTTTACTATTAGTGACTGACTGGGACTATAATTGCCCATCGTAGCCTGGCCTCCAGAGATAAATATAGTGGGATCATATATGTTAATACTAAAATATGTGGGCTGAAAATATACATTATTATAAGGCAATAAAACTATGTCTATCTTCTTACCTATCTTTTGATCATCTGGATTTTTTTCCAACTTAGATATTGACCCTACATTTGTACTTAGTTGTTCCTAAACATGTGTAACATGAACAGAAGCCATCATATGAAGTCTGATTAAATTCTTCAACGTTCATTCTTTTATCAAAGCAAAGAAGAAAAAAAAAGAAAAGAAATAGTTTGACCTGAAAAAAATTAAGTCAAATTGAGTCAAATACATAATTTGATTTCATACGAAAGGCAAAAAACATGGCACTACAAAACACTCAAGGCCAAAATATAGCATAAAGAAAGTCACCAACACTGGGAGGAAATAGTGGTTAACCATGGGCTAAAGTAATTCTCATTGCCAGAAGAGCAAAGAGCTGGTATTTGCCATTTCATTTTGATCGACTACTTAAAGGAAAATGGGTTTTAGGTTTGACTGTTTCCCATCATTTTTTTCAAAGTTAGAGTCTGGGCAAATAAGTTTCATTTTCAGCTCCAACTCTGCAATCTTCAATTGCACCATCATGTATAGGAAGCTCAACATTCGGGAAAATCATAGGTCACACCCATTTGGCAAGCATTAATTTGAGGAAAGTTATTCTAGTAATTCTTGCAACAAGAATTACTCAAATTCTCTCACACACAAAATTCACTAGAAGCCTCTTATTCTTTCCCTATTAAACTTAATAGAGTAATGATAAACCGGGGGGTGGGGGGTTAGATCCATTACATACTACATGAGAATCACCTCCTTCCCTTCCCTATTGATCTAGGAAAAGGGGGAATAAAATTGCTTAAATTCAGTTAATAACTTTTCAGCACCAGCAAAGATACTTCTTTCCCCCCCAGGTGTTTCTAATACTTGTACCAGCCTGATTTTAGGTATCCATCATACAATGAAATACTGATTTTGTATGTTTTACATATTATTTATTTACTACTTTCTAATGCATTCATTATTTTTCATTTTTCATCTGCTTAGGGGGAAAAAAAATCATGCTTAAAGTAACTTTGCAATCCACCCAGGGATTTATTTAGAAATCTACTAACGAAAGATATAAACAAAACAGAGAAGCAAGATATCCCCGATTCAATCTATCTTTGCAGAATCCTCTTTTATATGATGCATTAATGACACACATTAGTCCTGCCCTACAAACTTCATGGGTAAAGCTGCAATCAGAAGCGTTGACGGTGAATCTTTGGTCAATTGAGAAGCCTGGGGAGCACATGAAATGGCAGGAACAAGCGTAGCAAAACATTCCCAGAATCAGGACACTTTATTCCCCTTTCCCTCATTCTGTAAAGATTGAAGAACTATGGCTCGAGGAAAGAAGGAGACATGGTCTTTGGTTCTGCTTAAGGCTGCCCCAGGGAGCGTGCATTGGGATTCAAGGGGGCTGCGATGATGTGAGAAGTGCATTGCCATCTGGATGAAGGAAGGGGGCAGCACCATCCCCCATCAAGAAGCCAGCTGGCAGAATTGATTTTGACAGGATGGAAAATTTACCCCTGCTGCTCTCGAAAGCCCCAAAGCTGCCTGTCATTACCGCAATGTGGGCAAAAGGCACAGCAGGAGCTCTTTGCATCTGCCTGAGGTTGAACGGGAGAACAATTTAAGTGTGCTGAAGTAGGAGATTTGGGTGGTGGGAGGGGAGTAGGGAGAGAGACTGATAGCAAAAGTTGAAGCAGCATTCAGGAGTTGCGGCAAAGGCAACTCTATGCTGAATGAGCACCAGAACTTGTGTTTGCCAGTAAACTCCAGAATCCAATGGAAAAAATTAAAATAAATCATACCACACTGTCAGAAAGCTTAACCTGACAGGAATGGATTAGTGATCTCACTTGGGGATTCAAGTGAGTTCCTACTTCAACCTGCAGACAGCATCTTCTGCAGGTACCATAACACCTGGTGCTGGGCCCCAACCTACATAACTAAAAGGGGAATTTGTGGAAGAGAAAGACCATCAGTCATAATGAATAATTGTATCTCTGGTGACATGACTTTGACTACCACTTATGGGGAAAGAGGTAGGGTGAACCTATTGTCCTCATGCCTAATTTATGATTTTTTAGAGGCATCTGACAGGTCGTTCTGTGGGAAACAGGATGTTAGAATGGACAGATCCTTAATCTGTTCCAGGTATTTTCTTTCTCTTTTCTGTTTCTATGAATTTTGGATAGCTAAGAATCAAAAATATCCAGTTAGATGCCTCCCTCCAGATGGTTATTTTGTAATTAAAGAATATCTCCATATCTAAAGCATCAGGTAACTGTGATAAAGAAAAAAAATTGATTCCCTTGACAGCCCCAAAAATCAGAACAGTCTTTTGTAAAGAATTTGACCTAGTAAAAAATGTCCTAATTTGTTACTTTATTTAACACATTTCTAAACCCATAGAATCCAGAGACTCTTAGTGATTTACACAGAACAAATACAGATTAATGCAGTAGGAATAAAACAATTCTGAATGCAATAGAAATAAAAAAACATGCAACAGAAACTAATAACAATAAAACAGAAATTAAAATTCTAAAGTTCACAACAGGAAAAAAGCTCTCTGATACAATTTGGTTTTAAAAATCTTCTAAAAGACCAATAAAGTGATCCAGTCTGATATCCATAGTGAAGGCTCTGAACTTCAGAAAGTGCTGGATTTGCAGCCGTTTCTGCTTGGCAGATCTAATTAATCAAGGCATAATGATGGGAAGTTGTGTAAGTTGGGGCTCAACATCTTAAATTCTTTGAGAGAAGGTGCCATTATTTGGAGAAATTAATGCATTAGAAGAAACATGGGATCAGCAAAGCTTGTTTTCCTATTTCTCCGCACCATTTGCCGACTGCTGCAAACTGCTGTAGTAAAATCTGATTTCCGAATACATTTCATGATGGATAAAAGATAGTACTTACTAATGCACATGATTAAGTTACAAAATCCTAGCATCTTAAACTCTACAGTCGGTTGCTTTCAGCCATCTAGGAGGATAAATGGGTTTTGCCTCCCGAGCTAAGTAGGAGGTTTTCTGGAACATGGTGATGAAATGGAAGAACAATCATCAGTCAACCTGCCCTTCTGATAGCTCTTTTTTTTTTAAAAAAAAAAAATGTACTTAGTCTGCCTATGAAAGTGGCAAATAATTATTTCATATTAGCTGAATTCTACAGCTGAATAAGGTTCTTCTTTTGTCTATTTCTTTTGTTAAATATTAAGGAGGATGGGAGAACAACAACAGTGCTTAAAAACGCAGTAACATTTAAAAGGGCAGCCAACACTGAGTTTTGCTGTTGTTGTGAAATTGCTTTGTGGAGGTAGTCTGGCTTCAATTTTTCCTTTCATTCATTGCTCTTGCATTAATGCAAATGCCACATCATTTCCCAATCTGCTGCACACATGCGAAAGAACTGATTTCCTTTTGTGGGTACTAGAGAGAGAACTCTTTCTTGATCAGTGACAGCTAGCAAAGCAGAAATGGCATGCTCAGATATCTGCACTTCCCTTCCTTCCTTCTTTCCTTTGTTATCTGGAGGGAAGCGTTTCTTTTTCCTTGTGAGCATTAATCATGGTGTGTCCCGTCAAGCTGGCTCAACTTGTAATGATTCCATTGATAATTTTTCTGCTAAAATCATGGCTTAGTGTGTCACAGATATACTAATACCAGCTATTGCGTTCTTTCGTATACCAGAACTGGAACTCATGGTTTAAATTACATAGCAAAATAAACATGGAAAAATCAGTTAGTACTGATTATTAATTAATTTATTAATAAATCTATAGGGCTTCCCAACTCAAACATGTAAGTCTAGTCTATAGTGTACAGCCATAGTTAGCATCTTTATGCATTTAATCTCTGATTAATTTTTTAAAAAATTATTCAGAGAATCCATTCTCATTCATTTCTAATTAGCAAACTTATTGCTTTTGTTGAATTGTAATTCCTCAAAAATTTAAAGAGTTCATCACTGTTGACTCAATTGCCATTTTTTTACTCTTTCGTTCATCTTTTAAGTATATATCAGTTTCCCGCCTGTAATAAATTTTTCAGCAGCTACAGTAGTTGCTGCCATTCCAGCCTTGAATGTGACAAAAGAAGCAGCATTCTGTGGCTAATGTGATAACTGATAAGGACACTCACTCTATATGTATTTCCTTCGTGTGAAACAATGTATTCCCAGAATCCCTTGCAATGAGGCTACCTCTGGAACATTCTGGAATAGCTGGAAGCTAGCTGCTGTCAATAAAAATTCCATTACTGCCACCACAGGTGGTAGAGTTAATATACAGTTGAAACAAAGAGGAAAACATCCTTGTCACCACTAGAATAGGTAAAATGATTAGAACTGAGGATGAAGTATTATTGTTGTTCTTCTTCTTCTACCATTTCTTCCAAACATCTTTTGGACAGTCTATCCATAGAAGCAAACATCTCTATTGACATTGCTGATATTAAACGCTGATTCCATTTTTCAAAAGTGTCTCTCAATATTTCCAGTGCTGTAATATTTTGTATTTAATTGGGTTTAAGCTATTAATCAGGTTTATATTCTTTTCCTTTAATTAAAATATTTAGTTCCACTTAGTATCCAATTTTTAAAATTGCTTTTCTTTATGATGTTGTAGAAAAAAAATCAAACCAAGTCCATTTTCTCTTGGGAAGTATTCTTTATAATTAATTCCAAAATCTTATTTCAAAATTATCTGAACCCTTAATCCATTTATACCTTTCTAAAATCAATGTCTTAATTGGCTTTTTGCTGTTTACTTCACTTTTTAAGTATTTTAAGCTTGTAGTTTACATCTTATTTCATTAAGGATTGAAAGCGGACTGACCCAGTGTTTTAAGACTTGTCGATCCAAAGGTCTTTCCAATAGATGAAAAGTAGTTAACAAGGAATTTTCTAACGTGATTAGAAAAGGAAGTTTGCAAATGTAGCATCCTTTTAAAGGCACTGGCTACAGTTGCAAGCATGATAGCTATTCCCTCAACGTTCAGTGCTCAAATCATGGAAAATGACTGTCTTGTGAGGCCCTCATGAGGAGCAACTCTCTGGAACACTTGTGGGTGGTCTCCTATTTTTGTCTGAAAAGGTTTGAACAGTGGTCTACTCATCGGCTGTTCATACTTCATCAAATTTGTCAGCTCTGCTTTTCAGGGAGCTGTCATCAGTCAGCCATTTTTTCCTCTGGAAATCCCTGCCAATCAAGGTTGAGGATTAGGAATATTTATTTATAAGGGCTATTACACTTTTTCATGCAAGCCAACAAATAATTTTGGACTTTTATCTCTTATTTTATGATAGAAGAATAATTTCTTCCCCATTCTTCAATTTGATATCACAATTTGGTAGTACTATTTGATTATCTAAAATGTCTAGATTTAAAAATTTGTGAAGATTTTACTATGTCTTTTAATTTTTTTTTAAAAAAATTCTTTGTTTCCTTTTGTAATGCACAAGTATAGCACCATGTTTTCAGTTCCTTTCCAACCATCTCCATATCTTTCAAGGAATGTTGTACATTTCTATCTGTTGGGGAGTGGGAAAGATAGACAATTAAAATTTGTTAAAGATAATTAAACTGCAATGCAGAGTGAAAAAAGCTACTCCACTGTTTTGTTCATAATAATAACAGGTTCTGAACTATAATTAAACTCTTCCTTCCAATAATTGTATACACAAAAGGAATGTTCCAGATAGCAAAACAATACAGTGATTAAAATGATTAAGGAGCTGTTTTCAGAAGCAGAGATGAGCCAAAGAGGGTTGCAAGAGTTTTAGGTGTCTCAAAATATAAGTACCAGCTGGAAACCAGATGGCGTTTGGCTACCTTAACCCAGTATTTGAAATATCAGTAGAAGCATCCAGAATCTGACTTCTCCCTTCAGCTAAAATAGACACCCGAAGGAATAAACTGGCAGTACAGAGAATATTTCCTAACACCAAGATCTATTAAATCATGGGATAGCCTCCCAGAGGTAGTGGTAGATGCCAAATAGCTTGGCACTTTTCAAACAAGATGGGACAAAGTACTGGAAATTATACTAGAGGGAATCCATTCTGTTTGCTTAGGGTAAAAATCATAAAATCATTTTTCTCCCGTATATATTTGAATTGGCAGCATCTCTCCCTCCTTTCCATATTAAACAAAATTAAGGTAAGATTCTGGAAATCCAAATAAATAGCCATCATATTATGTACTGTCATTCCTCACAGCAAATGCTGCTGATTAAGGATATCCCAATTTAGCTTAAAGGGATACAGAAAGAAAGAAAGAAAGAAAGAAAGAAAGAAAGAAAGAAAGAAAGAAAGAAAGAAAGAAAGAAAGAAAGAAAGAAAGAAAGAAAGAAAGAAAGATGTCTTTGATTTTCAATGAACTATCATTTGATTGCCAGTTAAGTGAAGACCATGACCAAAGGCTTCTTTAAAATACTCCCCCATTCAAAATCTTTGCCAGTAGTGAAACTTTATGATATTGTTTATTTATTAGTTAAACTAATATGTGTATGTAATATATATATATATATATTATATTACAATATATATATATTAATGTAAGATTGAGAGTATCTTGGCGACGTTTCAATGAGGTCCCACTCGTCATCTTCAGGCTGGTGTCTTCGGCTTCGTGCATGTGGGAGCAAAGCGTGATTGGAGATGCCGTCTCTCTATAAATACTGGTGGGGAGGTGTGGAGTGCTGGCTTTGTTGTTGTAAGCGGGTTAGTTGGCTGTGTTGTTACATCTTGATTAGTTGATGGAGTCGATGTTTGCAGATTAGTCAGCTGTTTCGTAACATCCTGTGTGGCTGAGGTCCTAGCTGTGTGCCCATTAGGCTTTTGTGTTGTAACGACCTGGGTAATGGGCTGTGTGGCAGCATCCTGAGCTCCAGTGTTGTGACATCCTGAGTCTTGTGCTGCAACTTCCTGGGTAGTTGGCTGTGTTGTAACATCCTGAACTTTAGCTTGTTAAGCTTGTTAATTTCCATTGTCACATATGCAGAATATTCCTTCTTTCTTCTTAAAATCATCTAGGTCAGAATAGAAATCTCCACAGTCCATAGATCTATTGTTAATTTCAAAATAATCCAGGGTAAAAAGCCATTTAAAATGTTTCTTTTCCAAACGGAAAGAAAAATCTCTTCAATCCACTCTCCTGCTTAGTCACCGCAGACTCCATTGCAATTTTGTAGCCATCCGTCAGTCTTTCTTCATTAGCCTCGTTAACTTTCAAAGGTGTAAACTCCCAAAGAGACATTTCTCCAATCCACTCCAAATAAAAACAAAGTCAATTTTCTGAATTATAAAAAGCCAATTCTTCAAGCTAAATTTAATAAAGCAAAGTCTGTTTTGGGTCTTCATTTCAATTTTTTTTTCCTTTCAGTCTTCAAGCCCCACAGTTCTGTAGCCGCTGATTAAAGTTTGGGGTCTTATTTTTTTTTAAATCCAAATAAATGTGTTGTTTTGCCTGGGTTGGTGTCACTCACCTGGTTTTGAGATACTCGCTCTCTGTTCTTCTCTGCTTCTCCTCCTCTCCTCCAGCAAAATCTTTGTTCCCGGTTGCTGCGGTTTCGGGACAGCCGCCATGGCTGTCGTTCCACTGCTGCTGGCATGAAGGGAAAGCCTCCAGCCCCGAGGAACCTGCCCGGCTGCCCAAGGGGTTCCCACTTGTCCCCCTGTCCCTTCAAGACAGGGGAGGTCCGAAGACCCATCGGCAGCAGCTTAGCAGACGGGGTTTTGGCAGAGCTCCGCGGAGCTTGCCATTTCCCCATCTGTGTCCCCGCGGCACCAACCGGAAGTTCAGCTGCATTTTAGAGTTTTACGTATGGGGCCCCTTGAGCTGAATTCTGCTTGCAAAGCATATGCTACATTTCTCACCTGCAGTCCTTATCTAACATGCTTCTACTCTGATATCTTTTTAAGGACACAATATTTCTGATGAATATTCTAGATTTTATTCCATTTCCCTGGTACTCCAAAATGCACTGTTATTCCAGTAATAGTTTAGATAGTAAAGGTTCATAAAAGCACTTGAAGGGCATAAGCTACTTCATCGCAACTTGGTGCAGCATCTTGTCCTAATAGGCCACTTTATCTAAATAAAGAATTAAGTGGGGATTTATCCAACCCAATTGGCAAAGGTATCTCAAAAACTCCAGCTTCACCAAAACCACTGTTAATATGAATGTCAAAGCTAACAAGTTGGGAAACAAAAAGTTTAGGATTAAACAAGACCATTATTGTAAATATAGGGCCAATGCCATTAACTGGTTAGGAAAAGAACATGATAAAGTAAAAGAATAAATAAATTCTGGATTTAAAACTTGAGACAAATAAATAGAAAGTTAGGTTCTTAGACATGACAGAAGTCATTTTTCATCGTAAATAGGACAGCTTGATCTCTGCAATACATATATGCATTCAAAATTCATTTTTGAATCCTTTGCTGAACTCATGAATATGGATTTATTGCCATACTCAATATATATCCTAACAGGAAGATCATCTTTCTATTCCCAGTTGTACAAGAGAAGAAGTATACACAAGACATCAGAACCAAAAATGGCTTCTGACCACCTAGCAATATACTGTACTGATAATGACTTGCTCCAGGATCTCTTCCTGAACCAAGAATCAAGCTGTGATAACAGAAAGAGCAGTTCTTCAATGCTGAACTCCAACCTTTCTGGCAAATATTTTAGTAATCCTGTTGAAAGTATGACTTTTCTCATGCAATGCAAATGAAACATCAAGTTCACAAGTTTGGAGAACTGCTACAGATTATTGTAGGATTTATAGCTGGCTTACTAGCTGAAGTACACTTGAAATGGCAATCTTCTTCTACTGCACAGCAGCCTGAATTTGAACAATATATGTGAGGGCTGATTTTGACAATTCTACCGAACAGATGACAGCCAACCATAAGATCCACTATCTAAATAAATTTAAGTGTTATGTGTAGATTATGCAACCAATTTTTATTAGCTCAGGATGACGGCTGGAATGAGCAAAAATTAGTCAAGCAGTTTACAGAAGGACTGTCAGATGAGAAGCTCATTCATCAAGAGATGGTCTATAGTAATCCAACTCTGTTTGGGGCCATATTGCAGACTTGATGAGATGGCAGGAGATGAAGACACAACTTTTTAATTCCCTTCTATCTGCCATAACCTCACCCCCACCCACCCAATCTTTGGAGTCTGCACTTTGGAGTCTATCTTATCTGTGGCCCATCAGATGCCAATCAAAAACAGTGTATGAAATTTCTCTTTTCTATCGTGGAGAATCTTTACTCATGTGAATGACCTGATAAGATTCCCCTTCTGAGATAACAACCAAGCGCCATGCTTGTGAGAAACAAGGACATTTTCAAGCAGATGCCCTAAACACCTGAGATCTGATTTGTCAGGTTAATGAGTTAGTTCCAACTCAAAAGGTTCAGAGCCAGGGATATCCATAAATTTAGTGGATTCCAGACATGTGGCAACCCACCATCATGTAGGCATTTCTGTTCATACTCAAAACAGAGTGACCCTGCAATGCATCCACATACCTCAATAGCTTCTAGCTCATAGGATCTTTGATTGCATGCAAATCTGCCTTGTCCGCTTAGCCTGTCAAATCCTCTAACAGGAGGAAATAAACTACTGATGGCTGCCTTTTCTGCCCAGAGCCAATTTTTGATTGCAAGGAGCCTTTCCTATCCTATTTATCATCTCATCTGCAATCAGCAAGAGTCCCAGGAACTTCATTTGGTTTTCCCCTTGCATTTCCTCATAGCTCTGTGAATGGATTGGTTCAAGCTCTAAATCCACATATTTATATGGCCAAGAAAGCATTACATTTTACTCCCAGGCATGTAAACATCTCAGCTTGCAATGCTTGAACACTCCACATACATTTTGTCATAGCACAACATTGAATGTTCTGTTTTATCTGCCAATTATGTGCTGATTATGCCAATATTTATTATGACTAGCCCCAGGGTTGTAGCTTCTGACTGTTCCCAAACCAGGGGAAGTGCCCAGACTGTTCCAATCCAATAAATAGAAGATGGAAACCTGTACTTCACTTGCAAAAGGCACTTTGAAACATGATTTCATTAGTATATCCAGATAACAAATGTGATCTTTATAAATGTCCACCGATTTATGAGTTACAGATATTCTATCTATCAATCTATGGATACATTATCTCTGATTAATACTGAAATAATGGTAACATTTATTCTTCAACTTAGGTCTCATAATTTAAAATAACAAGTCCATTAACAAGCCATGGAATCCATGTATTCGGCTTGTAGAGAAATGTGTTGTTTTATGAGATTAACATTTCAGTGTTCCCTAGAAGCACTTGCTCCATTGGCATAATAACAGGTACAATTCATTGTTTTTGAGTCATTTTTGAGACCCGAAACTTCAGTCATTAAAGGGAAGCAGTCATTAAGCAAGATGTCATATAACTGCTTCACTCAACAATCATCAACCCAACATCCTCCATTGCAGTCATTAAGCGATTTCCCAGATGGAGTGAAAGAGCTGCCCAGCTGAATCTCTCTGATGTACTGTTGTTATTCTGTTATTCTGGTGGCCAGCCCTTTTGCTCTCAAAGTGGGTGGCTGAAAAAAATCTATCCTGAAATTGAAGTAGTGTGGAATGTCTGCAGCATGGGACATTTACAGTCAGTCCCCAGAAACAAGGAGTCCTCTTGTTTATAGTTATAACATGACTTATGAACAAAACAAGTGTATTTTCTTAATGTGGGTTTAGGAGGATAGTTGCATGAATCCAATTGATGTTTGTATTATATCCTTAACTAGGCAAAGGAAGGTTTTTGTGTGTTGTGCACACACCTTAACTCATTCACAATCTTTATGATAATTACTGTAATTCAGAAGGAGTTTGCTTTAGTTTAAAACATTTTCAGTACTGCTTAAAATAAAACATATACCATTAACTATAGTACACAGACTACTTATGGATTAACTATCTATTCTTCTTTCTAAGGTAAAGTTGAAGTCCTAGGTGGCCACATGAAAACAGGCTTCTCTGGACATTCTGTTTTATGTCTTTCTTCCCATAGTCTCACAGAGATTGAATTGAGGTGGTAATAAGAAAGTCCCGCCACATTTAAAACAAACAAAATGTTAAAAAGTTATGATATTTATGTAGTTACTTACCAAGCACATCTAAGCTGTATTAAAGTAATCAAAATATCTTTACAATCCCAAGGCATGTCACAACTTTTAAGCACCTCTAATAATTGAAAATTGAAAGTTAAAAAATTAATTGCAACAATCATAATTTCACCATTGCAGATATTTTTGGTCCTTTAAAAAATGACAAAATCCCAATCTTTTTCAGAGAGTAGTCAGAAGAATGGAATGCTGAGTCAACTTTGAGCTAGTAAGAATCGAATTGCTGGCAGCTAGCAGAAGTAGCATGCAGTACTGCATTCTAACCACTGTGCCAACATGCATCTACCCTATTCAGGGACATTTACTCTATTCAGTCTATTCAGAACAAAAATGTACCTGTTCATCCTGACTTCTCTTGCATGCCAGTCAGTGCTCATATCTACAAGTGCCCTCACATCCCACTCACACTCCTACCTGTCATGCTGTCCTCACAGATGCTGTCCTCACAAAAGAAGAATGACTGCCCAGCAGTGACATGAGTATGTTGCCTTAAAGGGACAAGTCCAAACAAATTTCAGAATGAACAATCCATGCCAACTAGAAACAAATTAGGAAAGCAAGGGATAGGAAAGAAACATACCAAACTAATGAAAATTATTTTGTCTGATGAATTGTTCAGACTGAATGACCCCAGACTAATATACAAAGCTTGAAATCATCAGTGAGTTTGTATTTAAACCAGTAATGGGGTATGAGTTTGAATCCTTGTTGTGTGCTGTTCCCAGCTTATTCATTTAGCTGTGATGTCTCTTGCCCTATCTCAGTTATTGGCACACTTTTGACAATGCAGGCTGCTGCCCATCACAGTTGAATGTCCCAATAGATTAAACTCTGAAATGCAGTACTTACTGTCATCTTTCCATCGATGATACACCTGGGAATTTTTTCTTTATTTTTTGTAAACAGAGCATTTGTCAGCTACATTATATTGCTCCTTAAAAAAAAAAAAGAGGTAGCATTTTTGGCCATCCTAAGGTAAAGACACTAGCTAATAGTGTCTAATAAATTTCTTATACATAGTTATTTCTTTAAAACAACAACCCTATAAATGACAGTGGCCCTGTTCATTAACAGTTTTATTAACTGTCCCCTAACCTTTAGTATTTTTCTAAAGGCACTTGACAGTTTACTGCATTGATTTTCTTCTTCTTTTTTTCTTTTTTGAAATTTATATCACTTCCCCTTCCTTCTGCCCTGCCAATTTTGTCAATGTGTTTTGAAGAAAATTGGAAACATTACCAATGTGTTATCCCAGACATCCTCAAGCTCTGCTGATAATGGAGAAACACTTGTAATTTGTTCCTCTTATCTGTGATCAAAAGATAATTAAAAAGAAAGAAAAGATAATTAAAAAGAAATTAACTTTCCTTTACTTTTAACTCCCATTTCTGTTGACTATGTGCAAGGCCTTCTTAACACAGCTAAGATTTTCTTGGCAAGAGAGAAATCTTTAAGCTGTAACCAACACAATGACATTTGTTCCACCCTAACAAAATGGCAGTTGTTTAATGAGTAGCCACCTTTTGAGGAATCAGATTTGATAAATTATCAGATTGGTTGATTAGTGCTGTAAGGGGAACAGCATCCTTTCCCAAATGGGAGTCTTTCCATTTGGGCAGTCTTCAACTCCTAGAATTTCCCAGCCAGTAGAGCTATCATCACTGGGAGGTGACGTCTATGTACAAAGGAAGAACCAGAATTGTGGAAAGTTTTCATAGGAATGCAGTCAATCACTTCAGGATGTGAGCAATAAGGACCATTGTACTGTGTAACAATAATGATATGGCGGCCATATTATTATTTCATAGGCCATATTATGGCCTATGAAATAAAGTGCCCTTGTTCAACAAAGTGAGCAGCAGCACTGATGAAATGTATGCTTAGACATAATAGTTAACCATTATAGCTACAGCCATTAGTCATTCAAAATAGCAGCTGGAGACCTTAGAAAAGCCACCCTATCTGGGATCCCATGTCCACAGGGGAAAAAAACCCTGTATTATTTTTTCTACTTGATTCCCCCCCCCCCAGAAATGTGTACCTTAGATAACCTGGCATCCTAAATGACCTATGACCTGGATGAGATGGAGGACTCACTCCAAGTGTTGTTAAAACTACAATTCTCCAAGTCGTCCCATGTGGGGAAGTTAGAAGTTGTATCTCAACCATGTCTATAGAAGTATACTTATTTGGGGTCCGGTGGCACTGCAGGCATCGGCAGCAGCTCCTTCGGGAGCGCTAACCCCCACGATCTCGTAAAGCTACTAGAGCAGCGAAAATCAGCTGTTCTAGTGGCTCAGAACTTTCCCCTCGGGAGAAGAGGGGAAGGCAAGCAGGCAGGTGTGGGTAGAGCTCCCCAAGACCTCCAGGATTAATCCTGGGGTGCGGAGGGTGAGAACTCCCCAAGCACCTGAAGAAGCTCCGGATCCGGGATGTTTCTGTTTCAAACAGAACAAGGCACCACAACCACCCCTGCGAACTAAATGATTTTACATCGATTGGATTTTAAAGCAGGCAGAGCAAAGACAGGAGAAATCACAACTGCAAGTACTAAATTTTAACTATAATAAATTACTACTTCCTTCGGAGCAGAGAAAGCTTAAAAAAGATGGCGCTGAGTTGCTTAAGGGCGTGAAAACGAAAGTTAAAAGAGAAAATGCTTGTTAATGCTCATTAACGCTCGTTAACGCTGTCAGTACCTTTTAAAAGACTTTGTTGGGGAATTTTGAGGATTGGAAATTAAAGAATACAATATTGACTTATCAATAAGCTATAATAATTATTAAGGACTGAGATTAAGAAGACCTGTTGGTTTCCTGTATTTTGCTGTATTTTGCTCTGGGAAGTTGGGGGGGGAGGGAGGGGAAGGGGAGGGTTGGAAGGGGAGGAGGGAGGGAGAAGGGGAAATGTCTGTAAAACTTTTTAAAACTTTTCAATAATAATAAAAAAAGAAGTATACTTATTTGTTTTTGTTCCTAGGGTTAGTTTTGTTTGCTGTTTTGCTGCTGAGAAAGGGAAGAAATGGAGAAAGAAGGAAACTGGACTGTATAAACTGGGGTGTCAAACTCAATTTCATTGAGGGCCGTATCAGGGTTGTGTTTGACCTTGGGGGGCTAGACAGGTGTGACTGACTGGGTGGGTGTGGCAACTGAGTGGGCATGGCCAGCTTGATGCCACTCCTCAAACTGTTGACATGTTTCTTCTTTGCATTGGGTAGACTGGGCCTCAGCCAGGCCGGCCCAATCTTTCCTCTTCACGTTGGGCCATAGTGACACGGGCCAGCCCCTTACATTTTCCATGAGGGCTCACAGGCCAGATCTGACCACATTGCGGGCCAGATCCAGCCCATGGGCCTGGAGTTGATACCCCTGGTATAAACTATTAGTGGAATGGACATCCAGATGAAATGGTGAATTCTCCTATGCCAGATATCTCAAAAAGAGGTTGGATGGTCATCTGTCAGAAATTCTTTGCCAGATTTACAATGAGCAAGGGGTTGCACTAGATGATCTCTAAGGTCACTCCCACCTTGCAAGTCTAAGCTGCTGACTCACTATGCTAGTTTGCTCTTCAAAGCATGTAGAATGATTTAGGGTTACAAAGGCAGGAGGATTCTGCATGTTGGTGGGATGGTGAAAGATTTTGGAATCATGTGGTTTGAGATGTGGGGGCTCAGGTAAGGCAAGGCAACCATTCCAGTTACTCCTGTTCATTTGAGTTGACCCTGATAGAATTAAGTCTGGAGGAACTGTAACAATAAGTCCCTTTTGTTGGTGTGTTATTTATTCATATAAATGAATAAAAAGCCTTGGGAATATGAAATTTCCAGGTTATCAAAGAGACACATTCTCCATTAGAACAGCAACTGCAGCTCCTTTTGTCTTTGAACAAAACAGAGCTGAGTTTGAAGCTACCGTACCTTTTGCAGAAAGGAAGGGAAAGAAACTGTTAAAAAGATTTTAATTCTTCTGACTTCCATGCTGACACTACAAATTCAAGGTTGTGTTTCAATCCACAGGTTCCTCTGCGCTCAAAATGGATTTTCTTTTCTTTTTTTGAATCCTTCCTACAAAAAAGAGTGTTCAGAGTCCTTCACTATGTCTCGTACCTTTTGAAAATTATGAAATGTCTCCATGGGAGATCAGTGCAGGAATACATGAAAGTTTTAAAACTAGTTTCAAAATTAACCTACCATCTTGCTTCTTTAAAGGAAACAAATAAATAGGTTTAAAGTGTGAGTTTATAACTTTGGGCTTACAGCTAGGATGAAAAAGTTATATGGAGTAGTCTGGTGTCAAAGCTCAGATGAACAGCTGAAAGACTGCAATTTGTACAAATGTATAAACTGTAATTTATATCCAAACAGAGTTTGGAAGAACTGAAGCTTGGCCACATGTTGAGAGTCAAAACCTCAGGTTCCATATATTTAAAGATCCTTTGAGAACCAAAACTACAGTATTATCAATATGTCATGGTTCCTTATAAACATGCCTCAAAACAGGTCAACAATACCAGAACAGTAATTTAAAACCAAGAATACATAGTAAGGAATCATTTTGATGAACTCCCAGCTGCCTTAAAAGTTTTTTAACCCACTAAATCTGCAAAACGTATTCCTGTCTGCTTTATGGTAACATATTATTGTTCTTACTTCCTCCTTGGTAGTCCCCACATTTAAAAAAAGAAGTTTTAAGAATATCTTTATTTATCAAGTGTGTTTCTATCTACAAAACACATTTGACAGAAATGAATATACACTGCTCAAAAAAATAAAGGGAACACAAGCAGAAGACATCCAAGATCTGAATGAATGAAATAGGCTTATTAAATACTTTGTTCATTACATACAGTAGTTTTGTGTTCCCTTTAGTTGTTTGAGCAGTGTATAAACTACTGTATGTAACAGTAATAAGGCTATTTCATTCATTCAGATCTCGGTTGTTTTCTGCTTGTGTTCCCTTTATTTTTTTGAGCAGTATATATCGGTCAAGATGAAGCAAATGATGTTCATCAACCTGCATTATTCTGCATATTCAAAAAGAAGCATCACTTTTTGTTGTTTCGAATTTAGATCATTGAAATAATATGAGCAAGTCTCAAGAACAATAATCTAATTAAAATCTAAAGTGTTATCCAATAAATCCAACGTGGACCAAGGGACTAAAAAACTTCAATAAACTTGAAACAAAAATGGTGGAGCACTTATCTTATCTTACATGGTAATAAAGGATGCTGGATTGAGAGCCAGCACAATTGTCCATGTGTAAAAAGTGAAACTGATAGGGATTGCACACAAATATAAAGAGATCACTATAAATAAATTACAAATAAACAAAGGTATAAGTTTTGTTTGTGATTTTTTTTTATATAGTATAATTTGAAAAATAGTTGTATCATAAATATGGGGGTTAGGTGTTTTTTGTTATTATTCATTACTGCATGCACTCACACAGACATGCTTATTTATTTATTAAATTTATATGCCCCTCATGTCACTATTCAAATTGATAAACTGAACAATAAAGAGTTGGACAGCAAAATTACATTACAATAATAAGAGCCAGTTTGATGTAGTTAAGGCACCAGGCTAGAAACCAGGAGACTGTGAATTCTAGTCCCAAGTGGGCGACTTTCATTCTTTCAGCTCTAGGAAGAAGGCAGCAATGGCAAACCACTTCCAAAATTTTGCCAAGAAAACTACAGGGACATGTCCAGGCAGTTGCCAGGAGTCAAAAACTGATTAGCAGGCACAAAAAAGGATAATAAAATCTAATTGAAAACCATATGTAAAATTTTAGTGATATATTATGCAACATAACTCAGCCTGGGCATAATATTTATTCTTTGTTATAGCAGATCTAATTCTGTAGTAATTTGTTTGCATACTTTAATAACTACAGCACAAAATGTAGCACCACTATATATGACATTAGTCTTATTGTCAGATAAAAGAAAAGCAAGATAAAACTTATCATCCTGGCAGATGTTCCGACAAGAAAGATGAGAGGTTGACAGCTATTGTGATAAAATATGAGCAATGCAACAAAACATGTTGGGTGGTTTCTATAGCATTTGAATTACAGCGATGTGTTTTTATAGAAAAAAGAATTTTGGCTAAGCTGCCACTGAGAACTGCTGTAGGTAAAGCATCGTGTCTGGCTCTAAAAAGGCTCATTGCTGAGCCGGGGATATAAGAATGATTAAATATTTATTTGGTTCCTATCTTGGGTGTTCTAAATGATGTGAAATTAAACTAAGTTTATTTTGTTGTTCAATATCAAGCAATCTGGTCTTGATCATTTGGAAGGTTTGTTTATATTTTGAGGACAGTAGAAGCCCAAGAAAGCCAAGAGAGACAAGGTCTTTGAGTACTAGCAGATACCAGGAGCACTGAAATTGATCTGTCAAACTCAAGAGATTAATGTTGGGAAAAATGGCACTTAAGTCAAAAATTAAATATGAGTAGCTACACCTTTGCTTCTGCATTCAGTGATGCTAACTCTAACCATTGGTACACATTCAGTTACATGGAAAATTGCTGGTGGGAGTCACCTTTAGACTATTCCTAGGGAGTTATAATTATGGAATGGTGCTAACTGAGCACCATAAAGCATTGGACCATAACCTTTGCATCAGATCACTTCAGTATACATTCCCTGAATTGATGTAATGGAAACTCATCATTGCTGCTGAGTTTACGTCATGTAATCTATATGGGTTTTCCAAGAGCTAGTAGCATGTAAATACAGTACATTCCCACTCTTAAGAATTTGAAACCCTCAACTTGTTCAATTTCCCCTCAGTGATCCATTTATGTTTTTTAGGCTTTTTATCAAAGATCATTATTTTAATTTTCTGGCATTTAACTGCCAACTATTGTTCTTTGTGGAAGTCAACCAAGAAATCATCTATAGCCAACTCGGGTTTGTGAGATAATAGCTATGCCATGTGCATATAGGAGAGAGAGCATCTATACTATGCCTACATTCTGAGAAACAGGTAATTTTGTTGTTGTTATTGTATTGGCCTCAGAGATGCATTCTCATTTATTATTATTGGCAGTTTTATTTTATATCTTTGTATCTAAGATTTCTATAGTGGGTGGCTCTCCTAACTAACCTTGGCTGATCTTGGAAAAATTAAGAAGGTTTAGACCTGGTTAGTACCAGGAGATGGACTAGACTGGAAAGTAAAAATGCAAATAAAAAAAAAAAAAAACAAAAAAACAGGATAATAGCAAATCACTTTTGTATGTTGCCAAAAAAAAGGGGGGAGCATGAAGTTCACCCAAAAGTTTGCCCTGGCCACGATTCAAGGATTTTACTTTCTACTTTCGGGATGGACTGTGAATAATTTGGAGTGATAGAATGGTAAAATGCCACTGAAAATCATACAGTATATTCTTGCATTTTACTATGTAGCATACATACTCTTTTATGAAAGAAATAAAGAGTCATGCAGTTCCATGAAGGCTACAGAAATGGTTATAGCAAATATTTGTATTATTGAACGGCAGTGATGATTTGTTTGTCTATAGTTCCATAAGGCAGTTTGTTCCCTTGGCTGAAACAGTTGAACATGATTGCCACTCAGGAAATTCATTCAAAGGGAGGTCCCAGGTTGCAAAAGTGACCCAAATCATAGGGACAATATGACTATGAACAGACCTGTTATGCCTTCAGAATGAAGTACTCCTTGCTAATTTCTCTTCAAGACACCAGCTTAATTGCATTTTAAACAAATGGGCTGCTTTGCTGGCCAACTTTTAAATGAGATAACAGCAATGTTCACTCTCCAGCGGTGATGAGTGCCTTGCAGTAGATTCAAAACTCTGTTCAATAACAGGTTTAATCTCACACCAGCAGATTTACTGCAGAATAAACTGCCACTGAGCTCATAATTAGTGGGGAAAAAAAATTAAAAAAAAAATCCAGCCCACTAAATATTATTTCCAAAGCAGCAGGCTCTATTTTAGTGAGAAATTTCCATCGTGTTCTTTGTGTGTTTTATTGATTATATGTATGATATTGGGAATTCATGCTATGATTTAAGATAATGGTCTTTATCGATCACTTAAGCAGTTGTTTAGCTACGCAGTAACAAATTGTGCTCCTATTCATAGAACATGTGAAGCAGACAGCAGGGAGACCCAGTGCTTCAATCTTAATGTTTATTTGTACACCACTACCCCCATCATATTCACGGTTGGAAAACATCAACAGCAAACATTTGTGCTTCAGAAACAATCTTCTCATAATTTCTTTGTTGCTGCTATTAGTAGCCAATTGTCATTCCCCAAAACCCGGCTCAACAGATGTTCCGGAAGATATTCTGTTTAGCATTGAAACAAATATTAATGAACTAATAATAGAGACAGTTGAAGAAAAAAAAAAGAAAACAGAATGCTATTTCACAGAGTGAGAGGTTGTGGTTTTTATTTCCCACTTTAACAAGGAGTGGCAATTTTCAAGAAGGTTTCAATCTCCAATACCAAACTGAAGTTTACAGGTTTTGTTTTTTAAACAAAACTTGTACTGCTTTTTAGTAGTACTGTACTGTAGAGTAGTAGTAAGTACTCTAAAATAAATTTTATGGACCAATATCCAGATTTAGATTTTGGTGCTATTTGGAAAAGTGCCTTCTAGTCACCAAATACCCTTTCCTCTACCAATAATGGCTTTCTCAATTCAGAAATAAAAATGTACCAATTATGGAAAATTAATATCAAATCAAAATGCAAAACTAAATATCACATTTTTTCTCTCCCCTTAAATGTACATTCCTATGGGTTTTATCAAGCATCTTGAGCATACACAAAATAGAAGTATGTAATGTGTGAATTGTCTGATCAGAGCAATTCTATCACATATGTTTTCTCCTCCATATGCTAATCTTGGTTTACCAGTTCTAGATTTTCTTTTCTTTCTTAATAAGCAAGTTTTTTTAAAAAAAAAAATATTATGGAAACATCCATCTTTTGGTATGTTTGGTATATCTGCTTCATATACAACCATGGAGGAAATGAGGAGCATATATTCTAATTTCCATTCACTTATCCCTGATCAACTGAAGGCTTGTCTCATCAATAGGGAAAAGATCACATGTGACCATTCATTTGGTCTTTCCATAGTTCCAAATTCCTGAACGTGATTTAGATAATGACAGCATTCTTAAGAACAGCAGTGTCTGTTCTACTTTGTGCGCACTGAATGAATATGTGAATTCATATATTCATGGTACCATGACTATCACAAAACCAGTCAGCATTAACAATAATGTTCCTTGATCCTGTTTTAAGAATTTCTTTATATAAAGGGGTGATGTCAGATTTTCTTATATGGACTGGCAAAAAAATATTTCTCAACCAGCACTCAGGAGCTAAGAGGGGCTTGGACAAATAAGTTGTTTTATTGCAGATACAGAAAACTACCTGCAGAAGCTCGCAATCCAGTCCGCTATATGTAATAGCCCCAAGGCTTCAAACTTACATCTTTTTCTCCTGGCCTGATGTGCTAAACATATTTCATGCTGTTCATTTCTCATCCTTGGACATGGAATACACCTGCCTCAGGTTTTGAAAGTAATCCTGTCTGGTCTTAGGGTCTTTGCTTCCAGCATGTGCATTGTCAGTCCTCACAGTTGACAATGTAAATCGGTTGTCACAAGATTGCCCTCAGGACCCCACAATAATTCTTCCTCTGAAAGAAAGAATTGGCTCTGGAAATTGCAGTTTCAGTGGAAACCAAAAACTGAACTTGAATTCCTTTATTGGGGCTAAATAGTCCTAGTTAATGTGAAGAGTAGCTTCTGATAGAAACAAAGATCTGGTTGCATGTATATACATGCCCCATTATTTAATGTTAACCTTCTTTCTTTCATTCTTTCTACTTTCAATCCTCTTCTTTCTACTTGCAATCCTCTTCTCATGCTGAAGCCAGGTGATTGCATCTGTCTAAGAGCGGCTTGGACAAATAAGTTGTTTTGTTGCAGATACACAAAGCTATTGCAGAACAGTATATTTTCATACTTTCCATTCCCTAATTTTTTACTGTTCACCTTATCTACTTCAATCTACAGAGACAAAATCTTGGACTACATTCATGATAGTTCTCCAATGACTCCTGATACTAAAAAGTAGAAACTATCTTATTAAGTATTTACTTAAAAGAATTTTACTCAATAATGATTTTCTTTCCTCTTTATATATGTTTCTGTCAGTGGTAAATGTAATTTTTTTTTGCTATCAGTTCTGTGGGCATGGCTTGGTGGGGGGGTGTCATGTGACTGGGTGGGCGTGGCCATTTTTTTTACTTTTTAAAGCATTTTTATTACCTATTCGCCCAAACCGATAGTAAAAAAAACGCTTTAAAAAAGTAAAAACAAATAAAAGGTTCCGAGGATCACGCGACAAAGCTGATTGACAATCAGCTGTGCTGCGTGATCATTGGAAACTTTTTTTTACCTTTTTAAAGCATTTTGTTACTACCAGTTCACCCGACCAGTAGTTTTTATCACTACCAGTTTGCCTGAACCAGAGCGAACCAGTAGCATTTCACCCCGGTTTCTGTAGATTTATCTATAGATATAAATAAAATGTTATTATTTCATGTTATAGCTATAATCTAAGCTCTTGCAGCCAAACTCATCCTAAATATTAATATAATTAGAGAAGAAAATCAGATTCATCCAGTTTCAAAGTCAAAGTTGAATTAAACAACTCAGACTTATTCTGACTAAATTAGATTCACCAAAAACCAGGGTTACATTCAGGTTTATCCTGACAATTTTAGAGACCATCACTAAGTCAAAATATGTCATAACTGTTTTTAACATCCTTAAATTAAAATACCAATGCCCCTCAAAGAAAATAAAACTCTTCCATGTATCTGCCTGGTGCTTCATATGATTTATTTTATATTGTTTGATATGCTTTATTTTTATAAACCCCTTCATAGATTGTTAGCTTGTAATGGAGCTTAGGAATGCCAATATTAGTTACTTATGACAGGCAGGTCATAGACAATTTAAGACGATACTAAATACAATGTACTTAAAAAAAGAAATGGCAACCCACTCCAGTATTCTGCTAAGAAAAGGAAACTGCCAATCTCAACCAAACTGCCAA
This sequence comes from Pituophis catenifer annectens, assembly GCF_029215685.1. Taxonomy (NCBI): domain Eukaryota; kingdom Metazoa; phylum Chordata; class Lepidosauria; order Squamata; family Colubridae; genus Pituophis; species Pituophis catenifer. The sequence continues at coordinate 138,652,205 of NW_027256883.1, forward strand.
TATTGAAAGACACAGAGCATCTGAGGTCAGAAGGTATTTAAGAAGCTACAGGGAAAAATATAGAGCAAGTACAAGTAATATTGTTTATGATATAGCTGAATTAAAACCAAAAGGAGATCTAGCTGCTTATGTCACCAGAGGTAAAAAAAAAAAAAATTGAGGCTGTAAATATATATGTATGATTGCTATGCAAAACGTCATAACTATGAACTAAGACAGGGTTGAGGTTTTCAGGGCTGCAGTGTCAAGACTGAACATTGACATTCTGTGAATCAGTGAACTGAAATGGATTAGAATGGGTCATTTCACATCCACTGAGCATCAGATGTTTTATTGTGGACAAAGAGATCATAGAAAAAAACAGAGTAGCTATCATTTTGAACCAAAAGTGTTAGAGTCAGTGCTTGGATACTACACCCTTGATGATAGAATGATTTTAGTTCAAGTCAAAGCAAACCAATCACTACAGAGGAAATGGAAGTTGCAAAATTCTGTTTACAGCACTTTGTCAACACAATGCCACAAGAAGATATAATGCTAATTAGGAAACTTAAATGCTAAAGCTAAAGCAAAAGTTTTGTTCAGAATAATAGGAAAATTTGACTTTGAGATATGAATAAAGTAGGAGACTGAATAACGGAGCTCTGCCAAGAATATTCAATGTTTATTTCAAATATCTTCTCCAACAACCTAAAATATTCCATATGATTATGGAGCAAGAGTAAATAAAAGATTTAATAGATTAGATTTAATAAAGAGACTGCCTGAAGAACTGTGAATTCTGAATTCATGACATCATTAGAGATGAAGCAAGCAAAAATATTCTGAAATGCAAAAAGCAAAAGAAAATGAAATGGGTGCCTGCTGATATATTAAAAATAACTGAAAAGTAGAAACCAAAGGACAAAGGAGACATAAAAAATGCTGAGTGCCAAAAAAGAGCAAGAAGTTATATCTAAATAAGCAGTATTTTAAAAGAAAAAGAAAAAGAAAAGAAACAAAATAATCATATGAGAAAGATTTTTTTTCAGAATGTTGTAAAAATCAATGAAATTTTTGATGCAAGGATTTGAAGGTGAACTGGCTGCGACATCTGCCATCCCATTAATCTTGCAGGGTTGATTCTTCTATTTAAGGATATGATAAAAGTCAGGAGATAAAAATCTACTGTAGAAATAAGATATAAAGAAGAGAATTGCATAATTATATTTCAGAGAAAAATACAGAAAAGGTCCTATAATTGATTATATATTATGATCAGGGGTGGGTTCTACTTACCTTTACTACCGGTTCGCAATAGGATCGCATGCGCGCACAAGCGAAGCAAGCACACGCGCATTGCTTCGTGTTGCACATTGCCGATGATGACATCCAGGATGGTGGGCGGGGCCTCCCGCTGGTTTTACTACCAGTTCTTGCAAACCGGTCTGAACTGGGGGCAACCCACCACTGATTATGATTATTAAATTAGAGTCAGTATATGTTTTGGAAAGTAAGTATAGATTCAGAAGAGTCAAGAGCACTCAAGAGCACATTGCTAACATCCCATGGATAATAAAAAAGGCAAGGGCATTAAAAACCTATAAATCTTGCTTTTACACCACACACACACACACACACACACACACACACACACACACACACCATATATTGTTACTTTGTTTATTTAATTTGCATGCTGAATGTATCATGCCAAAAAATGAACTGGAAGAAACAAATTGGAATGAAAATTACGGATTCCTAGAGGGGAAGAAGTCAGGGAAATCCTTGTTAAAGATGAAAAAAAGTATGTAACTTTATTCAGTCTACTGAGAGAGAAATAGAAAAATTCCTAAGATTATATCAACAGGAAGGGCCAACCCAATACAAATAGGTGGATAAGTTTTTATCTTTCTATACTCAAAAAATTATGGTGAAAGTGACTATAGCCATAAACTGAAGACATTTTTGTTACTTGGCAGAAAAACTATGACTTGCATAGATAAAATGTCAAAATACCCAGGCATCACAATGCAATAAAGATTCTCAACTGTTAATTTATGGCTGTGAAAACTAGATCATCAGAAAATTTGAATGTTGAAAAATTGATACCTTTTAAATTGTGGTGCTGGAGAAAACTGTTGTGGATACCTTAGATAGATGAAGTAAAATTAGACTGTAGAGTACTAATGTATCATAATTAAGATAAAGTTGAAAATATTTTGAATCATATCGCAAAGGCAAGAATCATTGGAGAACACATTGGTGCTTGGAACAAATGAAGAATTTTTTTCTTCAAACAATAGAAAAAGTGGCTGATAGAAAACAAGTGGCCTGATATTATTGATGACACAGGCACGAATTTAGCAGAACTGAATAGAGCAGTTACAGCTAGACAATACTGCTGGCTTTAGCATTTTGGGGTAGGATACCAAACAGAGTATACACAGGGGAAGATACCAAGATGATTACAAATAACAGAAGTTTATTAATACTTATAGCATCAGAGAGCCTGCTGTGATCAAACCAGAGTAGCAGCAAGAAGATAATGCCATGGCACCTGCTCAAAAAGGGGTTGCTTTCATTGGGAAAGTATTATAGCCCATCAATTTCTCTCTTCCTTCCTTCCTTCCTTCCTTCCTTCCTTCCTTCCTTCCTTCCTTCCTTCCTTCCTTCCTTCCTTCCTTCCTTTCTTCCCAAGTGACTAAATTTGGACATCAGCAAGTGAAGATTACATACGAGTGAGGATTAGCTACATCATTAAGTGCTTAGTAGGTATTGGGTATCTAGTTAACTCAAAAGAGGAAAACAACTATCTAACATGGGTTAGGGCAGAGTTTGGAAAAGTAAATAGGAAGAGTTAGCTTGTCTAAGCAGCCTCTTTTCTAAGTATTAATTAAAAATATGGGTCAATCACAGGATGTCCGTGGGGGCCCAAAGAGTTGGAAGTGATTAAACAACTGAAGAACATTCTCCCCAGAAGGGCAGATTTATTTACAAGTAGAATTTAATTCTGTCCTACTCTTGCAATAGATTATAGCTATTTATTGTTTAAAGTCAGAATTTAAATAAGTCTAATTCCAAATATCTTGTATCTTTTTATATAAAAGTACCTGGTTATGCTTTCATTAATTTTTGCAGTTTTGGTAAGTATTACCGTATAAATAGTTGTGCAATTTTTATTTTTACTATCCAAAACTTTTGACTTTTTTCTCTGAATGACATTTGTGATCTTATTTGTCAAATATTTAGAAAGTATTTTTCATTAAGTAAAGATAATTAGGTTTGTAAATATTACTTAATCCTGATCAGTGTGTTATAGTGTTATCGTTTCTTTTTCTTAAAAAGAATTCAACGAACCGTATGTTCAAGGTCATTGCACTTATTTTCATAGTCAAACTTCATGTCATCACATGCATCTCTTGTTCACAGAAATTTTATTCCTTGTTGTTTTCAAATAAAAATTATAATTAGTGATTCTTCTCATGCTGTTCCATGAAAGTCATCGAGAATGTTTTATCTCAAATCCCAAAGTCATTTCAGTTCTGATTCAGTTTGAGTAAAATCAAACTATTTTGCAAATCATAAAAGTGGGCAAATTTGATGAATAATACAATGTCAATTGTAAAACAACCAAACAATATAGCAGTTTTTGAAATTCAAATAAAAATCCAGGGAAAAATGCCCTCAACTCATAATACCACTAAAACAACGGAATATTCAAGGAATCATCAATGAAAAAAACCACCCTAAAACCAGCAAACTCCATTCTCTCATGCACTGATGATACCAATTAAGCTGATAATGAAATGTCTCTAAGGAAACAACCAAGTTCAGAGAACACCAATATCCCAACATTGGGTCAATGTTAACTACCAACTACCATATTTTTCTGAGTATAAGATGCACTTTCCCCCCATCCTAAAAGTGGATGAAATTTTCAGTGTGTCTTATAGACTGAATACGGGCCTGTTTTTGGCCTCCTGAACCCTCCGCACATCACGTTTTTTGCCCTCCCTGCCCCTCAGAAGTACTCTGCAGTGCTCTGCACATCCTGTTTTTGCCAAAAATGGGCTCATTTTTAGGCTCCCAAACCCTCTGTGTGTCGTGTTTTTGCCCTCCCCGGCTCCCAGAAGCACTCTGCAGTGCTCTGCACATCCTGTTTTTGAAAAAAAAAATGGGCCCGTTTTCACCAAAAACATGCCCGTTTTTAGCCTGCAGAGTGCTTCTGGGAGCCGGGGATGGCAAAAATGCAACACAGAGAGGGTTCAGGAGCCCCAAAATGGGCCCATTTTGGCAAAAATGGGATATGCGAACCACTACAGAGTGCTTTGTGGAGCCAGGGAGGGCAAAAACACGACACACAGAGGGTTTGGGAGCTGAAAAATGAGCCCGTTTTTGGCAAAAACAGGATGTGCAGAGTACTGCAGAGTACTTCTGGGGGGAACTTTTAGGGTGTGGGGAAAGTGCATCTTATACTCAGAAAAATATGGTAGTTGGTAATTAACATTGACCCAATGTTGGGATATTGGTGTTCTCTGAACTTGGTTGTTTCCTTAGAGACATTTCATTATCAGCTTAATTGGTATCATCAGTGCATGAGAGAATGGAGTTTGCTGGTGGTAGTGTGGCTTTTTCATTGATGATTCCTTGAATATTGTGTTGTTTTTTCCCCCATTGTCCCAAAGGTGCTTTTTTCAAGAAGCAACTGGACTTTCTGGATTTTCTTTGAAGATGTTTCATTTGTTATCCAAGAAGCTTCTTCAGCTCTATTTCCCCAATTGTTTACCTAGTGTTGTTTCCTGCATTCTTGATATTGAGTGCTAGGAAGGATGTATTGTGGCTTGTTTGTTTGCTTCCTTTACACTTTAAAGATACACTGTCTCTTTAAAATGGGCTAAATGGGGTTTGTTAATGGCTGATTTGTCTGAATGGAGAAAGGGCAAAAAAGTGGCTAGAACAAAAATATAACTAGGTTTAATTCAAACATAAATGTAATTTACATTAACATAATTAAAGACAGTTAATACCATTAGTTTAGATGTATGTAATCACTTCCTCTTATATATTGGATAATTATACTGTTACTATATAACTTACATTATAATTTAATAATAAAAGAATTATATTACAAAGTTATACAGTTATACTGTAGATTTTTGTAGGGGCTTTGGAAATCCTGCCCACAGGATTTTGGATGGTGGATTGCAACTAATTATGGTCTTCTACCCTGCATCTGGTCTACTTTGCAACTTGTTACTTAAGGCCTTGAGTTTTATTTTTTAAAAAAAGCAAGCAAAAGAATGAACTTCTTAATGGTTTATATAATAATTAGAAATACGATTCTGTCTGTCTTTCATTAAAACTGTGGTTATCCAGGGAAGATGAATGGTGGGAAATTTAAGACAGACAAAAGAGAAGTACTAACAGGATTACTCTCTATGAAAGCACCACGTTCCTTCAGTCTGAAGAACTACAGGCAAAGCCTGCTTGGTATATTGTATCACACACACCAAAGAATTGCAGCGGGTGTTATACAGGCTCTTCGTCAGTCACATGCCAATTGAGGAATGTTTCTCCCAAAGAAATGAAACAGTTCTTCCCCACCGCACAATTACCCATGAAACGTTTTTGTTATGTAGCCCGCCATGGCAAATTTACAATCTGTTAGGTCAACATGAATTTCTCCCCATTCTCTTGAATTGCAACCTGGTGTTATAAACCATATAATCCAAGATGAAGACATCATGTTGTATAGAAAGTGGGGTGCAAAGAGAGAGGCTGTATGTAGATTAGCTAGCACTTCTTGTGTCAGCATCAGTTGCTACAAGATTAATGCCATGAGCTGGCTAACACTTGTTCACAGTTGGGTTTTTGCTAGTCTTTTTCTGCAGCTGCTGCCGTGTACGTTGACAGTTGTTTATTTGGCTTTGGCTGGATTGTTTTGGCTCTGCAGGAGTTTTCGGCTGCTCTCTCTGCTTTCCAGCCATTCATCATCTATTTGGTTTATTTCCATGCATTCTACTCATCCTCAGGCCTTTCTGGAAGAGTCAGAGTTGGCTGGCAGTGTGTGAATTAACTAATTAGAAGACAACCAGTATTCCCTGTGGAGAAAACAATGTGCTGGTGGCCATTGACTGTGATGTACTGCTTTAAGTAGTTGTGACCTATGTTTTCCAACTCAACTAGAATAAAAAAAAAAATTGGCGAGGTTGTGAAGAAAAAGCATTCAGGTTTACACTAAGTAGGTTAAGGGGTTACAGAAGTCTATCCAAATGGCTCAGGAGATTCATAAGCGATTTCATCCATAGGTCACCAGATCAACTTCTCTCCCCAATGATCAGGTCTGTAATTAGTATGAGAAGTATTAGCTATGTTGTAAATACGTGGAGAATCTAAGTTTCACAAGGAGCTAAGCAACTGTTAGGGATCTGCAAAGTCAGTGTCATTGTGGTCTGAGCTGAAAGTATCTGGCTTGCTTGGAGAGAGAATGAGGCATTTTAATCTATCTTTCCAGGGACAATAAGTAGGGTAAATTCAAATCTGTAGAAAAAATGGAAGATAGACAATTTTTCTCGGCTACAAATGTTCATCTTTCAGTAGATAATGAAAAGTTTTTTTCCCTATTTATTTTTCATTTGGGAATGTCTTTTTCATATTTAATGAATCTAGAACAAAAATGTTCTGGAATTATGGCAATTGTGTTCATTATAGTAAAGAATTAAGATTATACAAAAAGAGTAGAAAAGAGCAGCAGAGAAAAAGAATGCAAAAAAAAATATCACTGCATCAAAACTTAGGTGAGGGAGAAGATAGAAGGATCACAGGCTTACATTAGGAAAGTCACAAAAGTTTATATGAAAGGGTTCAAAGTGGGTGAAATGAGAAAAAAAAAGCCTCTTAAGGCAGCAATGGGATAATAAAAATTAAACTAAAATTATTGGCAGTACTACCAGTAATATCATCACAATTAGACCACTGATACAAATATTAATGGAGGTTTGGCATAAAATATGCAACATCTAGGCTACCATACTAAGACTGCAAACATGCAGGCAACTACTAAATTTCCCTTCAGCTATTTAGTGATTAGTGCAGCCTATATGCATTGGTTTTATTCTACTTCATTCTCCAGCACTTCTTTTTTTTTTTTGCTCACCTCTGCACCCCAACTGAGCTTTCTAACAGCCAAAAGCTACTGACTTTAACTTCTTTAAATGAACCTTTTCCCTCTCCTTTGCGATAGAAGTATGGCAGACCCATAACACTATCTGTATCAGTTTAAATTCAGTTCATAGCAGCTGAATTTCAGTTCATAGTGTCAAATGTTCACATATTATCCAGTTTTATCTCCTATGCAGCTACTATTTGTAAATTCTTTTTAATAATGTTAATAATTCTGGGTGATTTTTGAATGGATATTACATCTATGTAAGGTGGCAATGATTTATTCTGACAAGGAGCATTTGTACCTAAAGTGTTTATCTTCTTGATTATCTTACCAATCTTAGGATTCTTCTCTTCCATCGTTATTCATAAAAGTAGATACACTTTCTATCTTTTTTTTTCAATTTCCAGGGAAAATAATTGCCTTCACAATTCTGATCTTTATAGGTAGATACATATTAAGACATCTGAATATCTTTTCCAAGATCTCCACTGTTAGTACACCAAGTGTTAGTCTGTAGCATATTTCTTGACTGCTGCTTCCTTTGCTGTTCATAGTTAATCCGAAAAGGCAGAAGGCATCCACCACTTCAGTGTCTTAATTGTCAAGTGGTTGGTGTACCTGTTGTCATTACCTTGGTCTTCTTTATACTAAGTAATAATTCACTTTTTCATTGTGCTCCTTAATTTCATCACTAGGATTTGGAGATCATTTACATTTTCAATTACCAGAATAGTATGATAAGTGTAAGTTGGGTTAGTGAAATTTCTTTCTTCCCCCAGTTTTAAATTCATACTCATTTTCTTTCAATCCAGCTTCTCTCAGTGAATATTTAACATATAGGTTGGGTAAATTAACAGAGAGTATACTATTGTCAACTCTTTGAGGTAAACCAGATCAGGAAATGGGCACAAAAACCCCACAAGAATTCAATTTTATTGCCATGAGATATAATAACAGAATCTTGAAAGCCTTTTCCTCTGTTCCTTTTTATAACCAAAGAGAATCAAAATGGGCTATCTTGAGTTTCTTTCTTAGCTCCTTTTCTTTCCCAGGCTAAATTAATGTTTACTTAACTATTGTTGCATTTCTTTGTCAAAGTTAGCTACATACTTTCTACAACATACTTTATTCAAACCCATTTCAGAGATTCAAAGCAAATTCTCTTTTATTCACCAGAGTAGGTTATCTTTCCAGGTGCCCTGAGCTATAATGAAGCAAACTCCCATTTGTCCTTCATCAATGACATACTTGGGCTTTATTCAAAAGATACCTTAATTATGTGGAAGTTTGTAAAAGCCAAATATACAATGTTCAAAGGAATCACATTATAGCCAGGCTTACAATAACTATTATAGTTCAGCTTCTGTCAGTGTTTATGTTGCAAATCCCTTATTTCAAGGATTTATAGCTCTGCTGTAAAAATTCCTCAGGGATGAAATTTGGCAGATGAGGGCTAAGTTAGAATTGGCCTTTCCTTCTTTCTCATTTTCCTTCTTTCCCTTTTTCCTTTTAACAATGTAAATGTGAAAAGGAATGGGATAATTTGTTTTCCTATTATTAATTATTGAATATCTCTGTATTTCCCACTGCTATAATAATACAGTAGAAGAGTGGAAGATGCTATGAATGAAAGAATAAGGATTTCCAGTCCAATTTTTTTGTTTTGTTTTGTACCTTTGAGTCAGTTTTGGCTCCTGGCAACTGTCTAGGCTGGTTTCTACAGTTTTCTTGGCAAGATTTTGGAAGTGGTCTGCCATTGCCTGCTTCCTAGGGCTGAGAAAGAGTGACTGGTTTAAGGTCACCCCGTTGCTTTTGTGCCTAAGGCAGGATCAATTTTAGTCCTGCCTTAGGCACAAAGCCAATGGGGTGACCTTGAACTAACTATTACCTGGTGCCATTAGTATTGGCTTTGTGTACCTTTGGTTTCCAAGCTTGGTTTGTCTTGCAGAGTAGATCTTGCAAGTTGGAATGCACTTCTCCCTTCCTTCCCTTTGTCTTCCTGAGATTTAGGAAGGGTTATGTCTGGGATGCTTTCTCAATTTACATTTCTGCTCCAGGCTCAAATTTTTTTTATCTGATCATTACCTTGGTTGTGACTCTTCCTCCTGTTCCTCAGAGTTATTCCTTCTACACATTACACTTACACTAGTTGAAATGGATTGTCTTTCAAATCACAGAATAAACTAGCTTTAGTGACAGTCTCAATTTTATGAAAACACTGCTGATAAAGGCTGGGTTCATTAATTGATATGTAGCAGCATTGTAGGATGCCTTAATTAAACAAGGCATGATTGGTGGTAATAAGACCCTCTTCCTGTTAATCAATCTGAATTCTTCATATAGCAGCAAAGAAGATCTGTGCAGTGAGATGCCCAAATTTATTTCATGATTCTGTTGCCCTAGCCAAGTCCTATCGTCTGCAATCATACAGTTTTTATACATGAACATCTAATAATTGACTGAAAGGTGTACCAGTGTTTCTCAACCTTGGGAACTTTAAGATGTATGGATTTCCTCTCCCAGAATTCCCAAGCATGCTGACTGGGGAATTGTGGAAGCTGAAGTCCACACATTTTAAAGTTGCCAAGTTGACCATCACTAGTATAAAAGACTTTTGATCACTGGTGACTGCAAGGTGCCATTTATAATTTTTGTTAGCAAACAAAACTACTGAGTATACTGTCCAGTATACTGTATGTGGATAATATCCAAGCACAGTTGTAATTTTTTGACAGGTGACAGACTGATCTTTAACCCATGTTGGGCAAAGTTGTATTGTTTAGAACCTGAGATCCACAATTTATTTTAGTGTTCTTTTATAAATAAAATACTGTTTGAGCAACAAGTTTCAACATGGGACATTTGCTTACTAGTTGCTACATGACAACAAAATTCTTCCTGCATTTTTTAAAATGATAATGTATAGCTGCTAAAATGTGGGGGCACCCAAAAATGAATTAAAAAGTAACCTTTTCAGAAAAGCAAGTTAGTTCATAAGTATGGATTTGATCAATATTTATTTCCCCCTCATGTTCAGTAACTAAATCCACTGATGATGATGGGACTTTAAAGACATTTCTGTAAGACTATCATTGTCTTCCCAGGGAGTACTTACACATCTATTTATATATTTAGGTTTTTTATGTCTTCTTTGGGGACATTTAACAAGTATTGCATCTCTATTTAAAAGGCCATAGCATATAAAATTATGAAGGAATTCATGTGCCATGAGTACAGTGTGTGTGTACTCATATTGAAAGAAAGGATGGTAATATCTAGTTTGTAACTTTTTTAAAGGTTATCAAGTCTTTTTTTAAAAATGTACAAGCTATGTTGGGATGTAATTGAAGTTTATTTAAAATAGATGTTGGCTAATGAACCTAGAAGACTGCTCAAGCTTCTTGCATTGGCATTTTTGTAGTTAGTTTTCTTCTTTTTCATAGAGGACATTTGCAACTTCTCAAAGCATTAAAATGTCCTTTGAGAAAGAGAGAGACAGAGAGACAGAGGGAGGGAGAGAGAGAGAGAAAAAGAAGAAAGAAAGAAAGAAAGAAAGAAAGAGAAAAGAAAGAAAGAGAAAGTGAAAGAAAGAAAGAAAATAAAAAGACACAAAGAAGTGGCTTCCATTCTTCTTTACAGCAGTTATAAATACAATTATAGATTTCTTTCTTTCTCTAAAGTTGTATCATGACTCTGTTCTTTCTATAATCTAGGCTATTTTATAATCAAAAAAATAAAAAAAAATAAGTTCATTTTCTTCTTATTTATAAAATTTAAAAAGTCCACAAGGGATTTCCAGTCAGCAGTGAATCTAAATGTCTGACCATTTCAGTGAGTTCTATCTCGTTCACCAACCTTTTTCTTTTGCCTCTTGTAACACCCTATACTTAACTCATTCTTTTTCCTCTTCCACTGTTTAATTGGTGCATCAGTTTTCAAAACAAGTATTGTCTGAAAATTCTAGGCATTTCCTAGACATCTCCTTTCCAGGTTCTACCTAGGTCCAACCCTGTTTAATTTCAGAATTTAGGCAGGGTCAGTTAAAGGCTGCCATCTGATGAGACACTGAAACACAACTGACTGAATAGCAGTGCTTCCTTTTCAAGGTAAGGGGCCTTGTTCTGAGATTACTGTTAAAAGCAAAATATTTGCTTACTGAGATTGTGGGAAAGAATAGAATGTTTCTCCTGCACAAGTTTCCTCTAATTGGGGTCCTCCAATCAAATTGAGTCTCAGCTCCCAAATTTATAATAAATAATATCATTTTTACAGACTCTCTCAGGAAGCCCTACTGCCTATGAGGTATGAACAAGCAAATAATGAACAAGCAGATAATGACACATGTTCTCAGCATAGGAAGACAAGACCAGTCCTGCCTGCCCAGAAATGCTTTTTCTGAATAGCCAAATCTTTGATTAAGGGAGATAATTAAATTCCATCATAGTTTCTAATTTGAGGAGAGCCTTTATGCTGAATCAATTTAATACTTTACTCTCAGTTGTCCTTGAAGGATGATACTAGAAAGTGCCATATATCCTCCCATTATGTACGTATGATATAGGTGATGTTAAATGTATTACTCTACTGCAAGTTCATTGTAGTCCATTTTATTTTTCCTCGCTTTTAAAAAATATCTAAATTGTGCCTATTTATTGTATATGGAATTCCTCTTATCAGATCAGATAGTATTTCTCTGAAGATTGCCAGATTTATGAGGCTAGTAAACTTTATAGTGCTAGTTAAGTTAGAACAAAGATGATTGCTCCTCTGGCTTCATGAATATGGAAATTTTAAATTTAATTTTTTTTTCTTCGCTTATGTATCTTAAGTCTAACCACCAGTTTACATAAATAATTATAGATTCATAAATAAAGTGAATTAGAATTACAGAATTATAATTTCATTATTACCCCATAACTATCAATAATTATTTTAGTCTTAGTGAAAATAAGTATTTTGTTTCATTCGGTTACTTACTGATCTCATCTTCAATGCTACACTGTAATGCTACACTGTCAGTTACCAAAATAAAGATTAGATTGATTCATTGATTAACTAGCCAAGGTTAATTAGTTGAAAACTATGCCTAAATACAGGGGTGGATATATTTTGGCTTCTGGACAGCATGGGGTCCATTGAAGACTTGAGTGTAGCCTTCAGAATTTCCATACAAGTTGCTACCAAATTGCAATTATTAATGTTACAGAAATGTCATTTATAAATATCACCCTTTTTTAAAATTACATTGAAATGAAATACAATCACCTTTATTTTGTACTAAACTTCTCACCTCTTTGCTTTGGTTTTGTCTACTTTGAGAACCAGCTGTTCTAATTATAATTCTTTTTGAAGACTGTCCTGATTTAGCACTTTGAGAGAGTTATTGGCCTTTTCACTATTATTATTTTTAAAGATTTCATTCTGCACTGGAGTTAACAATGCCTGAAAGCACACAATGACATGAACTTTGCCAGTCATATGATCCTTTTGTTGATCCCATGCAACCTTATAACTTTAGGATTTAGTCACAGTAACTGGACCGAAAGGTTGGTCCTAATTTATAGTCCTACTTGCTTTAGTCTTTGAACATCTTTCTATCATTTATCACTCAGCCTCAAATCCTTCTTCCATATACAGAATAAGAATAAGAATAGGAATAGGAATAGGAATAGGAATAGGAATAGGAATGGAATGGAATGGAATGGAATGGAATGGAATGGAATGGAATGGAATAGAATAGAATAGAATAAGATAGAATAGAATAGAATAGAATAGAATAGAATAGAATAGAATAGAATAGAATAGAATAGAATAGAATAGAATAGAAATACTTTATTGACCAAGTGTGATTGGCCATACAAGGAATTTGTCTCTGGTGCATAAACTCTCAGTGTACATACAAACAACAAAATAATATAATCATAAGATACCAGTAGGATAAGCTAGTAAAAAAGATAAGAAGGATAATAGTAATACAGCCATACTACATAAGTAAATATCCTTGGACATAAGATAGTATTGTGGCAATTAAGTGTTCAGCAGAGTGATGGCATGAACGTAAAAACTTTGTGTCTAGTTGTTTTGGCATGCAATGCTCTATAGTGGCATCCCGAGAAGAAGAGTTGGAACTGTTTATGTTCAGGATGTGAGGAATATGTGTAGATATTTTCTTATCCTTCTTTCTGACTTGTACAGTATACAGGTCCTCAGTGGAAGGCAGGCTGGTTACAATTGATTTTTCTGCAGTCCTAATTATCCGTAGAAGCTTGTACCTGTCTGTTTGATTGCTGTACCAAACCAGAAATTCCTCTGTAGAACTGTATCAACAGCTCCTGGGCCGATCTGAACTTTCTGAGTTGACACAGGAAGAACATTCTTTATTGTGTCTTTTTAATGGATAATTCTAATGTTAGGTGTCCATTTCAAATTCTGAAAGGTTATAAAACCCAGAAACTGTTGATACCATGTTGTCTAATGTTGTGGTGGTGGTAGAATATGAGGTGGTAGAATAGGAGAGCTCCTCTTAAACTCCATTTCCATCTCTACAGTTTTAAGTGCATTTCAGCTACAGATTGTTCTGGCTGTACCACAGGGCCACTTGTTTAACCTCCTGTCTGTATGCAGACTCATCACCATCTCGAATGAGACCAATGACCATTGTATCATCTGAAAACTCAGGTATAAAAGAAGGATCCTTTGAGATGCAGTCATTGGTAGAGAGAGAAGAGTAATGGAGAGAGTACAGAGCCCTGGGCAGCACCTGTGCTAAATGAATGGGTGTTCAATATAATTTTACCTATCTTTCTATATGTCAGAAAGCTTGTAATCCACTACAAGTGTGGACAGACACAGCTATCTTAGAATGTTTAGAATGAAGAATTTCTGGATGATAGTGTTGAATGCCAAGCTTTAGTATACAAAAATTACTTTTATAAGACACAAATTATCTCCAGAATTTCTCCTCACCTAATTATCTCCAGACTCTCTTCCCATCTAGTACTTCATCAAATCAAGGATTTTCAGCCTTAAAACTTATTCATTTTTAAACCATTTTCTAAATAGCTTACTAGATAGTAAAACCAGTTACGCTCAAAGCATTTCATAAGATGTATTTGTAATCAACTACATAAGTAAGGGAGATGTAACATTCCAGATGGCTGGAACTGTAATTTCCACAACAGCAGAACTATTGCCAATGTTGGTTGAAAGTTATGGAAATAAAAATCCAAAGTATTTGAAAACCATAACCTTGACTATTCCTGACCTAGGTATTTAAGCCTCAATTTAGAGGGAGTTTCTCACCTTAACCCAAATGGTTTAGCTGTTTTTTTTATTTATTTTTCATAATTCTGAACCACCCATCTCCTTCGTAATTGGCTATGTTAAAATGCTATACACCAATCCTGATCTGGCAGAAAATATGCTGACATTAATTGAACTGATCCCTTTGCCAGTCATAATTTTGAAACAGTAATGAGGCTGCTGAAAGGCCTTGTCATTACATTCTACTAAGAGTTAGTTTAAGGAAAGGAATGGTTGATTTCTTCCGTTTTGTTTCTCCTCCCATACTGATGGTAAAACATTCACTAATCCCTCTACTACTCCATCTAGTAGGTGGTTGCTTAAAGTAACAGGTTTAGTCATTTGTCAAGAAGCCCACCTAAAATTTCACCGGCAGGAGGAGAAAGAGGAGAGACACCCCCCTCTCCCCAATGTTTATGTTTGGTACAATCTCTCCACATCTGAGACCTATCAGGTTGGCTAATTCCATTGCCCTTCTGAAAGAGTGCTTAAATTGTGTCTTAAAATAACCCAACTCACCATTCACAAGCATGGATAGGGATGAAAGATAAAATGATGACTACACTCCCTCTGGCAAGGAGTGTTCTGACCTCATACCCAGAAGTAACTAATGGCTAGTTATGGAGAATATACAATTGTGATTACTTTAATCATCACCATGTCTTGTCAAAACTGGAATTATATCAGTAGAAGTCTCTTTCCTGATATAAACAGTATGGAAGTTCAAAACCATATCTGGGCAGGAATAGTAGGAAACCTATAATGCACCTAATAGTGACAAATCTAATAACATAAATCTAGTAAAAACCTGTGTTTCTTGATAGCTTATGACTAGTGCTTTCTTAAGAGCTGTTCTTTTAAAAAAAGAATGTTACTTCTGTGTTTAAAGAGCAGAAGGAATGATCTTTCAAAATAGTGTTAGAAATTTTTTTTTAAAGAGTCTGTATAAAACCTGATAAGCACTTTAGAAAGAGATGGTTGGTATACAGCTGTGCTAGACAAATGTGTGGTTTGTTTTGCAGACCATGCCAAATTAGCCATGGAGCACCCCACCCCACTGGAGTGGTGGGGTCGTATCTGTAGCAATTGAGGTGGCCAATAGCATATTTCAACCCCTGACTACATCTACAATTATAGTACAGATGAATTATGCCAGATTGTATCCATACCAGGAAAAAAAGATAAAACTTAACTAAAACTAAGATATGTAACAGTGACATAGGATTGCCTGTGCTATATGCTGGGGATGAGATGAAGGCAATGTGATGAGAACATAGCAGAAAATACTGGGTTTTGGCCATATTTGAGCTGCAGTTAAGAAGATGTGAGCCCACAGATATGTAGAATTGCTTAAATTCCACATATACTTAGAACTTTTTAATTATTTACTAATCAATTTAAATAAGATTTTATATAGCAGGTGTCTTTGGATGCTACCCTCTTTCAATAGCAACCCTCTCCCATTTTAAATAGAAGTAATTAATCAAATGGATCCTTATACTGAAGGCAGCATTAACATAAAGCCATAGAAGGAAGTAATTAAAAATATTGGAAGGCAAACTCTGTAGTGGACTCCTGTTAATTACTGGGGTTATGAAATTTCATTGGTGAACATCATGATTGCTCTGTTTCTTCATCTCTGATGGAAAAATGTGTTTTTTAAAAAAATAAACTCTGGATTTTCCTTTGAAGTAACCCAAATGTTTAGACCTAATTATTTTCAGAGACATAGGCATATATTAAAATGTAATGTGCAGAGGAACCAAATACATGTTGGTTCTTGGATGTCATAAGCTACTTATAAGCTACTTATTTGAGACCCAAGATGGGCATGTTGAGTGTACACTCAGTAACAATATTCTGAAGTCACATACCTGAATGCATTTTGCGCAAGGAGCTCTCTTCTGTTAGCTGGTTTCGATTAAGAAAATTAAGGCTCACTCCAATGTAATTAGATCTAATGAATACACATGGGAACTACTAGGGGCCTCCTTGTAACCAGATTATATAGACTCTGTTAGATGGTACTTTAATCAATTAGTTTGACCTTCTCTGCTTTCTACAAAAAAGAAAGGAGTTCAAAGTCAAGCTACCTAGTTACCTGATCAGAGTATGAGAAAAGACATTTGCTGTTGGATTAACCACAGTGGATGCAAAGGATTTTTGTGAAAAGAAACACATTCTCGACGGCTTTGAAACATTTGTCTATTTCACTTGTCAAAGCACTGTATACAATGAAGATAGTCACATTGCCATTCTACTATATTATTCCTGTACTATAAAGTTCATAGAGGTTACATTTCTTGAAAAAACTGAGTACTATGGTACTAGACAGTGATGAAATCTAATTTTTTTTACTACCGGTTCTGTAGGCGTGGCTTGGTGGGAAGGTAATGTGACTGGGTGGGCGTGGCCATTTTTTTTTTTTACTTTTAAAACCATTTTTTATACAACCTCTTCGGTGAGGAGGTTGTAAAAAAAATGCTTTCAAAAGGCTCTGACGATCCCAGCTGAGTTGCCTGATCATCAGAGGCTTTTTTTCTTTTAAAAGCCTCTGCCGATCAGGCAACTCAGCTTGGATCGTCAGAGGCATTTAAAAGAAAAAAAGCCTCTGCTGATCAGGCAACTCAGCTGGGGTCATCAGAGGCTTTTAAAAGGATTTTTTCTACAATCTCTGAAGAGGTTGTAAAAAAAATGCTTTTAAAAACCTTTGACGCTCGCAGCTGAGCCGCACGATCATCAGAGGCTTTTTGTTTTACTTTTAAAAGCATTTTTTCAGCTGAAGAGGTTATAGAAAAAATGCTTTTAAAAATTAAAAAAAAAAAGCCTCTGATGATTGCGTGGCTCAGCTGGGCATGGGGGAGGGGGCAGGGACTTTTGCTACTGGTTCTCCGAACCACCTGCCTCCATCGCTACCGGATCGGGTGATCCGGTCCAAACCAGGAGCATTTCACCCCTAGTGCTAGATTAATTTATTGTAATAGAGGTCTCCAGAATTTAAATATACTTGCTTGTTTTATCTGCAATATCCTTCTCATTCACTTTCTTTCCCATTAATGTTTCTATACCTTTAAAATAGAACAGGTTTTTTTTCTTATAGAGGGCTAAATTTCCTTCAGAGAAATCTGTTTGGGGTTTAATGTATATGGAATTGAAGCAAGGAATGGATTAGTCCAAAAACAGAAGTGTACATGTACACACCAAACTTCTTTGAAACATTTTTGCTCTTTTGACAACTTCTCATTCTCTAACTCATGTTCTGGTTGTCTCTTCCAACCGAGTAGGTTTGAAAGAAGCAGATTTCTTTTAATGATTATTTTCATTTAAAATTGTCTAAAATCATATGCAATCCTAGGAGCAAATGATTTGATTATTGCAAACAAAAATCATAAAATCATCATACAGCATAAAGATCATAAAAAAAATCATCATCAAAGTAAAAAAATAAAACTAAAAATGGGCAAACATATTGAGGAGTAAAATAATTCTAACATTTTATAGAAACCAACATCTTCCTGATCTCTTATGCTGCCACATCAAAATTTTCACAATCTTATATGTTGTGATAGTATTCTTGTTGAACAATAGGAGAGATGTATAAAAATTCAAGGATAAACTGAGAAATCTGCTGGCAATGATGTAATATATTTATTTAACAAATGGCTACAATAGTGACATGCTCAGATAGTTCTAAGCAAGCATCCATTTGATGCTTCCTGTGTATGCTTAATAAAAATGTGTTAATCTTCCAAATCAACCTTCTTCCAAGAATCTACTCAGTATTCTAGTATATGAAGTCCAAAAAGGAGAAACAAAGATTGCAGCTTTGGTTAAGAACATAAATGGACAACCTGTGGCCACATGAAGTCTCATATGCCTTGAAGATGCCATCAGGAATCCCATTCACTCTTCTTTCCAGGAAGATGATTAGTTTTATCAGTTTCACCAGTGTTGATAGTAAGCTTTTCCACTGATAATATCACCAACAAACTACCATAGTTAATAGAAACAAGCATTAGATATAAAAATTATTGCAAGATGCTAAAGAAAGAGGAGTCTTGGATTTACCAGATTTGAAATTGTACTCTGATGCTTGTTGTTCAGTCTAGCTTAAAGAGCGGGTGACTCTCCAGACTAAGAGACTATTCAGGCTAGAGGGTCATGAATTAAGATTTGGATGGCATGGCTATTTGTGGTATGATAAGGTTAAAATAAATGTTGATTTCAACAATCTCTTTGTTAAACATGCTACCTAAGGATGGAATAAATATAAAGTAAGGTTCTCTGCAAAGATGCCTCTTTGTGTGTCACCCCAGGAAGGCTTTTTTAGAAAAGAAATCATGGCGAAGCCAGACTGGTGGGCAGGCAGATTCTGTATTGACAGAGTCATGCCACAGAGCTACCCTGTAGTGATCTCAGGCTAGCAAACTCTTCTTCTGAAAGTACACTAAACATGCCTTAGTGATGAGCAAAGTATTGGATAAAGCCCAGTGATTGGTCTATAAAGTGTGCAGTTGAAGAGATTAGTGAAATTAAGGAAGTGTGTGAACTGATTCAATACCTAGATTAAAGATGCATGCAAAGTTAACTATTCAAATCAAGGATATAGAAAGTATCAGATCAGGCTATTTCTCTATTTATTCCAGTAGTTTCTGTTCTGCCTAGCAGAAGCTGTCTAGTGATTTAGACAGATGGGGGGCAATTTCATCTTTTAACTGCAATTTAAAGGAGATACCGGTAAGTAATATTTTCTGCTACAGAAAACATGTCCTACCACTGGGCTACAGCTTTTGTTAACTAAAAAGATGCACAATTAAAAGAGGAAAAAAATTAAGGTAGATTTCTGCATAGCCTCTGAAGATAAGTTGCAAAGTTATTGTTGTTCAAGAATAATATGTGTGTACTTTTTTGTACTACATTTTTAGAAAATGATGATGTATGAGAACATGTGTATTTCAACAGGAACTGAGTATGAGTTCCTGAGTACGTGTCACAATAAAGAGCATTGTCTTCTTTGTAGCAAACAATTTAGATCATATAAATTTCCTTCTTTTTATGAGCCCCTAAGAACAAAGAAAAAGAAGAATATATCTTTTTATCTTACTGGCAACCTGTGGCCTGCATACAATGACTTACAATCCAACTGATAAGAAGACTACAATGTGTCCAACTTATTGTTTGAGAGAAACAGACTCTGAATCCAAAGTAGTGCAAATTCACATGATAACTATATTTTATTCTCTTTTTGGCAGAAGGATGTATTCATCTTATTTTGTACAATCTATTTGCTTCCATAAATCCATGTATGAATTATGAAAGATTGATCCGGCCATGGACACACTTTTTATTTCACATAAAACTGACTACGAGAGAATGTTTTCATCCATCAAGATGAAAATGAAATGCAGGTTTGTGTTTCCACTTGGGAAAGAATCAGCCAAAGTTGCACTATATTCACTGTTTAATGAGAGGGTGGGGGAAGACTTGAGGAGGAATACTGTGAAATTCCTATTGAAGTGAATGGTGAAATGCATTCCTCTCCCTTAAAGCACATTAGGTATGTTGGCTTGTTTGTAGATCAATGTTCTTCTCTGTGACCCCCTAGAAGAATTATTGCTATTTGCTAAACCACTTTTGTAGTTTGGTTATTATACTCAACTATTTTTGAAACATAAAAGTATGGAAATGCATTAAATATATATGACATTTATATGAATAATGAGAACAGCAAGAGTTCATCTAAAATCTTTTTATGAGAACTATAAACCCACAGACTTTAGGATATAAACCTATTTTTCTGATATCCTGAGATAAATTATTTCCATGGCAGCCAAATGTTAAGTTTCCTACTCTATCTTCATAGTGTGTAATGCAAAACCTACACATATTTAGGAGTAATCTTGCCTGTTATAAGTAATAAATATAGTTATTCCATCAACCTTTACAGAGACAAAAGTGATTTGGGCATGGAAATACCTTTTCTAAGCTCCTATTTATCCTTGTGTCATAACTTGTAATTTTGCTGATTGTTCAAACTCACTGTCCAACAAAACCATTATTGTTCTTTTAGAACTAAGCATACAGTACAAATTATTATTACCATCATCATCATCATGATCAAAGTGATTTTATTGGAAGCAGGAAATAAAACAATAAATAGAAAAAATAACAGATTTCCTCATCCCGAACTTATATTTTCTTGAAACAAAAACAAAAATATTCTGTTTTTATAATAGCTGAAATTGAGATAAATAGAAAAAGCGGTTGAATGAAAAATAGAAAATAGTCTGGGATGTGCATAGCAGATATTAAGTCCTGAATGCAGAAAATAATTCAAAGCTTTATAACATGAGCAAGCAATGTTACAGAGCTATAAGTTTATTGAAAAACCAAGGGCTATGGGTTTGGCAACAATATAGAGTAGACACATCAGTCATCTCAGCAGCTCTGAATTTTTTTCATTTTTCTAGGTTTTTCAAATTTTTGTAACTGTTATGCATATCCAGTGGTGGGATTCAAATAATTTAACAACTGGTTTTCTGCCCTAATAACCGGCAGCACTTGGCTCCTCCCCCTCAGAGCAAAAACAGGATGCGGAGGGGCCACATCGCACCCCCCTGTGTCCCGTTTTGGACCTAGTAGCCTCCCTGCAGCCTCCTAGGAGCAAAAACAGACCACCGGGGAGCCCCCACTGCACACACACACGCACCCCATTTTGAGTCTAGGAGTCCTCCTGGAAGCAAAAATGGGCCACGAAGGGTCATGCCACCCCCACCACCCCGTTTTGGGCCTAGGAGGCCTCCTTGCACCTAGGAGCCAAAATGGGGTGCATGGGTACTCCTGGAAGGGGTGGGGCAGGGCAGGGCCAGCCAGCAATTTAACTACCAGTTCACCCAAACCAGCCTGAACCAGTTGGAATCCCACCACTGTGCATATCTAAACAGGGGTGAAATGCTCCCAGTTCGGATCGGATCGCCCAATCCGGTAGCGATGGCGGCGGGTGGTTCAGAGAACCAGTAGCAAAAATCCCTCCCCACCCCCATGCCCATCTGAGCCACGCAATCATCAGAGGCTTTTTATTTTATTTTTAAAAGCATTTTTTCTACAACCTTTTCAGCCGAAAAAATGCTTTTAAAAGTAAAAACAAAGCCTCTGCTGATCAGGCAAGTCAGCTGGGATCATCAGAGGCTTAAAAAAAAAAGAAAAGCCTCTGCCGATCAGGCAAGTCAGCTGGGATGGTCAGAGATTTTTTTAAAGAAGAAAAGCCTCTGCCGATCAGGCAAGTCAGCTGGGATCATCAGAGCTTTTAAAAGCATTTTTTTACAACCTCTTCAGCCGAAAAGATTGTAGAAAAAATGGTTTTAAAAGTAAAAAAAAAAAAGTTGGCCACGCCAACTCAGTCATATTACCCCACCCCCACCCCAAGCTACGGCCACAGAACCAGTAGTAACAAATTTTACATTTCACCACTGATTTAAACTCCTAAATTAGAATTTTCATCTCTTTTCCCCATGAAATAACAGCAAACAGCACAATTAACTTTTAGCAGTTATGATCAGTTGTAGCTTTGGTAATCTTAAAAATGGATTTGAATTCTATGTAGTTTTAGAAAACAGATTTACTGTTTTACATATTTACATATTTTTGTTGGCCAAAAGTAGCTGATTCAGAGCTCTATGGAATAAGTACAATTAAGGACTTTCATAGAATTTTAATCTTGTTGTTGTTGTTGTTGTTGTTGTTGTTGTTGTTGTTGTTATGGGCCTGTTTTAACCTTTTGCCAAAGACAGACTAATATAATTATATTAACAGTGGTCCCTGAAGTACTCTATAAACTTTGATATATATTTTGCATCGTAAGTTAAAGAGTACCTGCCCCACAAATTTTTCAACAACTTACTTCCATTTCAAAGATTTGGCTATTCTTGAGCTTATCAAAATTTAGTGGACCTTAAAACATCTCCTTTAGTAATGCTTGGTTTGTTGTTGAATTGAGATGAATAACTTTTGGATTAAGAAGGTACAAAATAAGGTTCAAAAAGTACTAGAAGTCATTTATTTGAAGTGAATTAGAGGGAAAAAAGTAATCTATATTTTTTTCTAGTGCACAAGTCAAGTTCAGTGATGTTTGTAGCCTTGGTAGGGATTTAGGACAAGAGTTATATGAACATTTTAAGAATATTATTTATTTCTATTATTTAAAAGCAAGTGTTTCCTATCCTATTGGTTATATATTTTATGCAATCATTTTAAAGAATCAAGTTTTCTTTATTTATAGATACTGGATATAATTTGGTAGAGAGTCTTGACGAATTGCTCTATTCAAATAAGGAAGTTAATTGAGATTTGAAGTTGATTTCCTTTTTTTAGAAGAAGGAAAGGAGTCAAATACCATCTGTTTCCTGGTGCATTACGCCTATGAAAATACTGAGAAGAACAATAATTAATAAACTCATTTAACATTTGTTTTCTTTAAAGAATTGTCTATCATAACTAAATTTATCGCAAAAAGGTTTTGCTATTTGCAATGACCTGAGCCTAAATATACTTTCTCACTCGCCAATAAATAAATAAATGCACATAAATAAAATTGAGCTAATTCAGTTTCAAGTATTTTAACTAGAAGCTATGGGAAATTCATGGAAGCCACTAACATCTCATATCTTTGATTAGAAATTAATCATGCAAATATTAAATTATATTTAAGTGCATTACATTGTTGAAAGAATTTAAATCTCTTACATAAATGCAAAAATCTCCACTATTATTTTTAAAATGGAGAAAAACTACTAAACATATTATAAATATTAGTTCTGATAAGAATCAAAATATTTCAAGTATTACTAACCACCTAGACTACCCAATTTACTTCGAATTCTCAAAGCCATGAAATCCATTGTCAGCGCACACTTCATTATTTACTTTGTAAAAACAATGTGAACGCTTAGGTCTTAACACAGTAGCTGCAAAGCCATGAGCTACTGGCATCAGTCAAACAGATTAAGTACAGTCACTGTAAATTACCACCACAATGAATTTGTAATCTGTTGTAATAATAATGTTCAAGGTTTTGGGAGAGAACTCTGGCAAAGTAATTGACACATTATAGCCACCTGTTCAACATTGTGTGAATGTTCATGCTCTTATGTTCATTTTGCACATAAGACATTTCAAACAGAAAATTTACCAAAATGAGAATTGTCAAATTCAGAATGTTAAAACTGTCATCAACTCTAGCCAGAATTGCATATTAAAATGTAAGTATTTTTATTATTAATAAATGCCTTCATCTGTTTGACTCAAAATTCAGATGTGACTGCCAGACTGAGAATAGTAATAGGTGAATTGGCTTATTCCATTTTTCAGAATGATTCATTCAGTTTTGTGTTTCTCTCTTTTCTCCGTATATCTTTATTTATTTATTTATTTATTAGTCGCATTTCTATGCCGCCCAACTCCCTAGAGACTCTGGACGGCTTACAGCAAAAAAACAATGCGAACAATATCTCATAATTTTTTTTTTAAAGAACATTAAAAACCCATACACTCCATTCCATGGCCGGGTCTCGCAAGATCGCTATAATGAAATCAACGGCCCCAGGCATGCCGGAAAAGCCAGGTCTTCACCGCTTTCCGGAAGGCCAATAGGGTGGGGGCGGTCTGGACCTCAGGAGGTAATTGGTTCCAGAGAGCCGGGGCAGCCACAGAGAAGGCGCTCCTCCACGGGCCCACCAACCGACATTGTTTAGCTGACGGGACCCGGAGGAGACCAACTCTGTGGGATCTTACCGGTCGATGGGAGCTATGTGGTAGAAGGCGGTCTCAAAGATAGCCTGGCCCTGAGCCATGTAGGGCTTTAAAGGTAATAACCAACACCTTGAATTGCATCCGGAGACCGATAAGGAGCCAGTGCAGCTCGCCCCATTTTACAGCTTTTTTTTTTGCAAAATAATCTCCGTGCACATTTACACAAGTCTGCACAATAATATATTTAACTATATAATTTAAATAAATATCCCTTTCACTCTTGAGATACCTTTGGCCATATTAAGAAATCCTTGAAATTTAGCACATTGATCAAATTTGACCCAAATGTTATTTTTTCCTTTTTCTGATCTATAGATCCAGTGCCTTTAACCAAAGAGGCTTCTCTCTATAATAATGCCAACTATTAGAAGTGGCCAATTAGAACTGAAATTCAGGTCAAATGCCTGAAGCATCCTTAACTGACAGTTCAATTTTATTCAGAAATAAAGTCTATTGTCTTAATAAAGTATTCCCATGTTATATTTCTATAGATTTGCTGCCTGCAAGGAACACTGTTAAGCTGTAGTCATAACAAGGATATACAGTGAACTGATAGTTTGTTTGTTTTGTTTGTTTTGTTTTGTTTTGCTTTAATTTATATGCCGCCCTTCTCCGGAGACTCAGGGCGGCTTACAATGTGCTAAGCAATAGCCTTCATACTTTTGTATATTTATACAAAGTCATCTTATTGTCCCCACAATCTGGGCCCTCATTTCACCTACCTTTGAAAGGATGGAAGGCTGAGTCAACCTTAAGCCTAGTGAGATTTGAACTTGCAGTATTTGCAAGCAACAGATGTTAATAACAGTGCTTAGTCCACTGTACTACAGGCTCTGTAGTGCTATATTTATTCAGTCTTTATTCAGTCTTCAGTCTTCATACATATTCACTATTCATAGAATACTCCTAACCTATTACTTCTATTTTCCTTTGTTCTCAAGAGGATTAAACCAAGCTGTTGTCAAAATGATACAACTAATAGGCTTTTAAATTTATATTGAACTCATTTGCTTCCTCTTTAATTCATTTAAAATACTGGGGTAGTTTTCTTCCTAATCTAAACCATTTTCATTTAGGATATGACCTAAAATGCCCTCAGAATACAATATGAATGATGATGGGGGGGGGAATCATAATTAATCTTGTTACACATGTTATTTGGTTTATATGATTTGTCTTTGAAAATAATAATCCCAACAAACTAATTCATCAGAACATTTATGGGATATTGGGTTTCAAACCCAATTAGAATGGAAAAGAAGAATAGCACATTACAATATAAATGTGACATGTAGTTCTCTTTCAGGAGATATCCTGAAGGTCTGTAGTTTTCAATAAATCCCTGAAAAGCTTTAGGGTTCTTAGGATACCAACAGTCAGTCTGGAGCATTTTTGTGATTTTCTGCAGAGATTCTCAATCAAAACAATGACACACTGAAAGGTATTGCTCTGAGCGGCACAGCTTTTTCAAAGATTCTTTATGTCAATATGAAATCCCAGGTGGATAAAAGTAAGATGTAAATAAAACTTCTTATCTCAAATGAGAAGAAACGTTCAAATGGGAAGGTTAACGTTCCTAAATGCAACTTTGCTAACTATCTAAACATTTTCACTGCTCTCAAAAAAGAGGGTTTATTTTTTCAAATCAAAAAGATGGATATATACAAGTTTCTATAGAGAAAAGGTAAGTAATTTGATGCCCTGCAGGCATTTTGAACTTCAACTCTTATTCACCTCATGGCATAATCAATGGCAAAACTCTGTAGGAGTTTTAGTCCAAAATAACCAGACATGGCTGTTAATCTCTTACTTTCTGTAATTTTCCTGTGCACGTAATATCTAAGGATTGATAATTCTCTTGAAATGATTAATTAATTTCTATTCCAAAAAAACATTGTACCTAATGTATTGTAAGGTGGCATACAATCTTCAAACGGTAAAAAGGGACTATCTAATCCAAGCACTAACAGCTACTAGATACCAGAAGAGGATATTCAGCATGGTCAAAGATAGAAATGTCTATTTGGGAAAAAAATGGTTGGATCTAGTGTCATTTATACATTAAAATGTGCTAAAGTCAATAGATAGTATGACTGAAATCAGTGAAATTGGAATTGGCCATGAGTAACTCAAGTCTGTTGAGATCAACAGGTATATTCTAATTAAGTCTAGATCTAACCTTGTATTTTTTTATTTCAACAATCAATTCCTATTCTTAGTCCCACCAGCTAAACTGAACCCTGAAAGCCATAGGAGGGCTAAAACTATTTTAATTATTTTTTAATAAGGATTTTATTAAAAATGTCCAATGACAAAAAAAAACCAGTGCAAACTAATAAACAATAAGAGAATTAAAAGCAAAAAGCATAATGTGCAAAAAGAATAAAAAATATAGAACCTTCAGAAAAAAAGAAGAGAAAGGAAAAAAAGATAAGAATATAGGTAAGAAAAAGAAAAGGACTTCCAGGCAAGAAATGGCAAACTGAAGGCAGCTCTACTAAAAGCAGAGCTGACAAGTGTGGCAGAATGAAGGGCTAGAGAGTAGATCAATCTTTTGTAATTCTACTCTAGACAAGGAGAAGACTTGAGAGTGCTTGTAAATACACCATATGGTTGATCTTCACTTTCTTCAGTTCATCATTTTTCTCTGGAAGTCCTAAAGCTACTTTTATTGAGATTAGCTATAATGAGAGAATTTTGCAAGTCTTATTGTGTTGTCTGTCTGAATTGCTTCCAAATATTATCTAGTTTGGGAAATATTTTTGGCCCTTCTGCATATTTCTATTAATGTCACAATTTCTGTTCATCTCATCAGATAACATCAGTTACCCACAAGCCTGCAATAATCAAGGCTTGTTATCTTCTAAAAAGAGTTTCATCCATAGCTGTCATGGCTGCTATTGAGGCAAAACTACATTCAAGTTTTATTTACTTGAATGTAAATTTTGGAAGGAAATTGGATGGAAATCTCCAATACTGATAGCAATATTATCAGCCATAATTTTGAAAGGCAAAGTATTAGAGAAATATTAAGATAGAAGAGTTTTGAAAATATTTTTATTGTGAACTAATATAGAATACCACCATACATTTTGTCCCTTAGTATTAATACATGTGCAGTATATTAATGTATTATACTAATATGACGGTAGTCCTTGACTTACAACAGTTGTTTAGTGACTTATGACCATTTTTCACACTTATGACTATTGTACCATCCCCATGGTCACATGATTTACATTTGGATGCTTGACAACTGACTCATATTTACGATGGTTGCAGTGTCCCAGGATCATGTGGTCCCCTTTTGTGACTTTATGACCAGCAAAGTCAATGAGGAAATCAAATTCACTTAACAACCATGTTAAACAACTAATTTAAGAACTACAGTGATTCACTTAAAAATCTGGTGAGAAAAGTAGTAAAATGGGGCAGAATTCACTTAACAAATGTATCACTTAACAACATATATTTTGGGCTCAATTGTGGCTGTAAATCGAGGACCATCTGTATATGTGTACAATAATAAATGTTGTGGAGCAAAATAGAATCATGACTTTTTTGTCATGAAAGATCTTTAATCTGTAATACATAGCAATTTAAAATACATAAAGCATGGAGTGTTCAATCACCTTAGTAAAATGCTTTGGTCCAATGGAACATGTACTATTTTGGACTGGTGAAGTAAAGTCACTCCACTGAGAAGCAGGATGTCATAGCTTTTTAAAAGCCTGTTTTATTTGAATTTTCATCTTAGCAAGCTGTCCATTTGAAGATTTGAACAACATGCACACATGGAACCCAGAGTTTCCACAAATAGAAATTTCATTTATGTTTTCCATTTTATCACTCTCCTTAAAACATACATAGCAATATTGAGGCAATGTCCACAGTGATGAAGAAGTACAACTTCAGTGTCACTCTAAATCACACAGGCCAATGTAATATTCTGGTTTAATATAATCAATTCCATTGTAAACATTGAAAAAGGTATTAATAGTGAGCTTGCCACATGTATCTAACAGAGTTCATCTACAATTGACTGAAAATTTACGGAGTCGATAAATTATCTTCCTTTTATTTCTAAGGCCTTGTGGATAGTCTGTAAGTTACCCTTCACTTCACCCCCAAAGTATTTCATTTGTAAAAATAGAAATTGTAATAATGAGGGATATGTAGAATTTTGACTTCCTTGCACTGAGGGGAGAGAATAAAAATGAGGGGATGTTATGGATAAAGCTCTTGTTTTAAGCACACATAGTATTTTAGTAACCTCTTAGGGTGTGTCAAGTATTGGTTGTTCTGAACAGTGCCAGAATGGTAAGTAGAAATTAGTATGTGGAAAGCATCTGCTTCCAGACTCTTAAAATGTGATCCTATTAGATAAGGTCATATAGCATATTGCTGTTAAAGGCAAAGTGGTGGCTTCTTTGCTTACAAATGTTAGGGTCCTTTTTTATTCTTGTTCTTGACAATAACTTTACTTCAGCTGGCCAAATGGTCCTAATGTGAAACATTATCAATTCTTTGATACTAAAAATAATAATACTAAAAATAATAAGTTAACATACCTGCATCTTGGTATTCTTATTATTATGGTTAGTCACACAGTCAGCCCAATAATTAAGTTGAATTTTATATTTTTATCCACCTATCAACTCCTTCCCAAAGATCTGAGATAGGCAAATGTTAGATATATAACAACATGAAATCACATCTGCCAATTGTTTAGCTGATGTTGGTCTTCATTTGCGTCAAGTTCTTCCCCGGAACCTACGATGTAGTAGGGTGTTGTAATGTATAGGTAGTCCTTGACCATTTAATTTAATTTAATTTAATTTAATTTAATTTAATAATTTAATTTAATTTAATTTAATTTAATTTAATTTAATTTAATTTAATTTAATTTAATTTAATTTAATTTAATTTAATTTAATTTAATTATTTAATTTAATTTAATTTAATTTAATTTAATTTAATTTAATTTAATTTAATTTAATTTAATTTAATTTAATTTAATTTAATTTAATTTATATGCCGCCCCTCTCCGAAGACTCAGAGAGTCTGCCCCATTACAGTCGCAAGTGGTGACAATTGTTAAATAAGCAACTTCCTTAAAGACTCCCAGCTCTTGCTCTCCCTGATGCCACCATTAAATAAGCATGTGGGTCATTAAGCAAGCATGGGGTACCTCATGGGTAGGAGAGTCCCTGAGAAGCCTGCTGCCCACCTGGGACCATAGAGGAAACAGACAAGCAGCAAAAAGTTTTGCAAAGCCAAAAAGAAGTCAGTAGAGGGAAATGCTCAGCTAGATTAGGGCCCAGTGCCATGTTCCAAAGCCACAGTGGTTCCCCAACAAGCTCCATGCTTGCCCAATGAAGCTGAGCTTGTGAGCTAGCCTCTACCCCAATCAGCTGGCCACCAGGAAATCACAAACTTTTCCTGGCTCTTTGGGAAAGTCAGCCCCCTGCATGCAAAGGCAGCAACTTCAAGACAATCTTCCCAAAATCTTTTCCTTACTTAACCCCCTCTCTCCCTGAGAAACCCACATTTCTTCAATAAAGGGACAAAAAGCTGGAAGGGACAGACTTGGTAATCTTTCTTTTGCCCATCCCCATTAGGTTCTTAAACTATCTTCCTCTGCCCTCAAATCTCGATTCCTCTGTTTTTTTATGATTGGGCCTTGGATTCTTTTTGATATACCACTATAGAATAGTTATAGCACAGGAGGAAAAATATAGGAAAGACAGAAAGAGAAAGAGAGAGACAGAGAGAGAGAGAGAGAGAGAGAAAGGGAGAGAGAGGTATGACCATGTGTATAATGCAATCAGCTCATTTGCATTCTTGTGCCACACAGATCTCAGCCAACCTAAAAATGTCAAGTGTAGCCTCCAGCCATCAAAAAGGTTTACTGCTCATCAAAAAGTTAAGATGCATCTTAGAAAGCACAACATCAGTCCACTATAGCACTGCCACTTGTACAATATGCACTTATTTAATTGTGTCCATGAATTCTCTCCATGAAGTGCTGCTTAATGGATTTCCTCAATTTCATTATATACACAATTTAAAACTGCTTCCATTGATTTTTCAATGTGTTTGTTTTTAATATAAAATTATACAAATTCAGGAGTACATGAAGATTAGGAACTGAGTAGTAGGTGACTGGAAAGTACTATTGCATTGGAAAAGGTTCCCAAAGCAGCAAAACAGGCAAATCCATGAAGTACTTGCTGGGAATATGACTGCTGAGTTCCTACTGTCAGATAGACAGAAGGATGCTCCCTGGACTGTCTTTGTGAAATAAAAGGGAAAGCCATGGTTTCTTTATTATTCCCAACAACAGTGATAAATTTATAAGGTAGAAATAGAAGGGAGGAAAGGGAACAGAGAAATTTGTCTATTGGTCTTTCTGCATAAGTGGCCTCAGGTCTTTTTAAAGGAAACTGGTTAATGCAAAGCAGAGGAAGGCTTAGGAACTATAGAGTCAATTTCCTAGAACATATAGCTTTTTCTTGTTTATTTTATTTTCATTTGATTTATTCCGTTCATCTGCATTTGCTACATTGATTCACACAAACAACTACAAATTAGTCAACAATAACAAAAGATAATAAGCAGTGACATGCTGGTGGGGACCACTGGCCATCTCATCCAGAAATCTGTTCTCACAGTGGGCCAGCAACTCCAAAAGGAGACAGACTAGTCTCACAGCAGAAACATGAAATACTACATTACAATGAACATCTTTATCTACTTCTGATTATTTTCTGTAGGAGACTACAGAATGTACTATCGTATGTACACTATCAACAATGAGTATGCTATCCAAACAAGAATAGGAAAGAATGGCAGTGTGAGAAAATAACTGCAACTGCAAAGAAAAATGTTCTTCCACAATTAAATATATCAATTAAATATATGAACAAATATATATATATATATACATCATTTCATATTATCTTACTTACCATTTTGTCTCCATTCTCATAAAGTTAAAATAATCAAGGAGCCAATCAATTCTTTTTATTTCCCACAATCTTATACATTACTTACAAGCTAAGCAAACGGACCATTTAGCCAATGAGTTAATCATTTCTACTGTCACCTGCAAATTGAATCTTATCAGTGAATCATGTAATTTGGCAAAATAATTTCATAGGAGAGAATGAATGTGATATTTTTTTTTCCTTTTTAGCTTGACATATAAATTGTTTTACTAATCCTGACTGTGCCTTACCATCTTGAAATGATCCCACTTGGTGACTAAATAATTCTTCTCTGTGGAACAAGAAATCAGTTTCAATGAATATAATGGAATCATCACCTACCGTGTGTGAGATAAGCAAAACTGAAGGTATCTGAGGTATATTATAGCACAAACTTAAAAAGATCAGCTTATCATGTCTTTTGAAAAACAGTACACCTTTCAGGCTAGGTGTATATCTGGCCTGGTTATCTCTATCAATGACATTCTAGTTATAATCTTACTTACTACTTACTTACTACTTACATGAAAGCAAGCCCAATTAATTCAGAATTTTTTTGAAGAAGTGTTTCTCAGTGTTAATCAGTGTTTTCATTTCTTATTTACTTCTACTCTCTGACCCATTGAGGGCTAGGAAATTTGTGAGTACCTGTTTGCCCTATATGTTTCTGTTCCTTTGATTAACAAAACCAAGATCCTGATTGGGTTTGGCACAAAATGTCTACTTGCACTGACATTTTAAACCCGATTTGGGAAGATGTCATTTAAGCACAACATCCCTGGAAATGTGGAGCGAATGTGTCTTTTCTTTTTTAAAGTAGTTCGATTCAGAGGGTGCTATTCTGTAGAAGTTTGTAGGTTTGACGCAAGATAAACTTGGAGCATTTTGTCAAGATCACTGAGGGAGATGGGTGGTTTACAAATAGGAAATATAAATAAATAAAGATTAATCATTCATAGGACATCCAAAGGCAGTAAAAGAGCATCAGACCAGCAAAAATTCTCATCTTAAAAGCACTTTTGCCATTTCCTGTCATGGTTTCTTTAGTTGAGAACTTGATGTTGCATCAGACTAATGTTGCATGGTTTGTTGACTGTGGTACAATGTTAAACTCATCCTCTTATCAAGTGTCACACAGTTCTACTTTACTCACATCCCATTCATCCTCAGTGATGGACAATCTATCATTGTGATTATAACAATGATAATGGAGCACAGATCAAACTAACAATGCTTTGCAGCCAATGCCAGTCTATACAATTGTCTATTTATCCATGATTTGAACATTTATTTTTTAGTTTGGATTGGACAGCTTAGATTGAAAACTGCAAAGCAATATTGTGTGCAAAACAGAAAGGCACAGCTGCCCTCTGCATCTTAATACTCTCTTACATACACTCACAAGTTATTTTTTAATGGATACTTGGAGCACAGAATTATTGAAATGTCACTTAGATCTCCCACAAGGTCATGTTTATGTTCATTTCATCGCTTGCTGTCAGCTTCTTCCTTCAACTTTTCAAATGTTATTTGAATGTGTGTGTGTGTGTGTGTGTGTTCAAATACTACTTAGGACACATTTCCTTTAATAGTACTTTGATTTTGAGTATGCATATTAAAGTGAATCATAGATTACAGTGAAGAACTATATAAAATATAGTTAGTTGTATATTAGTCCTTTCTAACAAATGACAGTCAAAGCAATTCTATTATGAATTGATAATATTTATGCATAGGTTTTTCTAAAATACCTATAAGCATTTTCTATTAACATGTTTAATTTTGGCATGCATTTATTTTTTTTAAATAATTATTAAAATATTTTAATCTGAATATTCATTCATTCATTCATTCATTCATTCATTCATTCATTCATTCATTTAGATGGCCACCCATTTTGCCAAAGCGACTTGGCATATGAACACCATAAAAATAGCATTGAAAGAAAACTATATATAAAACCTATAATGACAACTGAGGTCAAACCCAGTCGACAATTGAAGAAAAACACCACATGGACTCTAGCTAACCTCTTGACCTCTAAGGCAGGTGACAAAGCCAAGATTCTAAAGCTTTTCAAATGGCAGCAGATCAGGACCAATTTAGTCTTAATGATTATACAGAAAAGTATAATTTTCAACACTTATTTCTGTTCAGATTCTGTTCCCCATTTTGTTCTGGGGAAATGGGAATTTAATAAATCTGTATAAAAATAGATTAAACTGATTTTAAAAATCTTTTTTATTATTTTGTTTTGTAATGTACAAGGAAAATATAACAAAGAAAAAATAGAAATAATACTGGATCTAGAATGAAGAAGATAAACATCAAAACCTGTATATAAAATAGAAATACATTACAGAGGACCTTATTTTTTGAATAAAAAATCTAAACTTGACCAGTCATATTGATCAGACTTTCCAGGGTCAGTTCAAAAGCAAAAACTGAAGACATTTTTAGTCCCAGTTTTTACAGCTGAGATGTAGTTTCTTTCTAATCATG
The DNA here is from genome assembly GCF_029215685.1 of Pituophis catenifer annectens. Lineage (NCBI taxonomy): Eukaryota > Metazoa > Chordata > Lepidosauria > Squamata > Colubridae > Pituophis > Pituophis catenifer. Next base: position 138,685,955 of record NW_027256883.1, read on the forward strand.
CTTTATTATCTTTTTTGCTATATCCCAAGACTAATATCCAAAGTTATCCACAGTGTAATACATTTCATTTTTTAGTATTTAATTTAATATTCCATGCACAACTTTAAGCCTTAATTCTTCAATGGTGTGTATAAACAAGCAAAATGGGAGAACCAAAGATCAAATCAAAAGCATATATGTTACAAAGTTCCTTTAAACTAGCTTAAAAGAAAGAAAAAATAATGACAGCAACCTCTTTTGAACATCTGCTGCATTGTCCAAAATGAAATATACCCTATAAATTTTGATGAATTCATCTCATCTTAAGACCATAAGACACCTGTCTGACATTCTTTAGAACTCAAAACTACTGATTTGATAAAATAGGAAATTAAACTTTGTTCCAAAGTTATCAATTCTTATTTTAATAATGCTGTTTAATTATTAATATGACTGAGCTGTGAGTTTGGAGTCCATTGAGATCTTTTCCAGTATGCCCCAAAATCGAGGAGTTTCAGAGGCTGACAATCTGTCAGATCAAAACTGAGAGATCAGTAATTGTTTTAATTGGATATGTTGCCATTAAGCATTTTTAGGCAATTCAAATTCTTTTTGTAGCGACTTAGCTGTTTTAATCTTTAATGATTAATTGATCTAAAGTATTGATTCTCTTTCTATTCAGGTGCTTCCTGCCCTCCCTCCAAAGAAAAATTACTTGCCACATGTAAATTAAAATTCTTTCAGAGAATCCATTTCTTATGAGAACAAAAATCAAACTTATATTTTCAACCCAAACTTTTCTATTATGAAGCTTGTGATTCCCTCTGGATACCCCAGTTCATTCATAGTACTAAAAACAATTAGTTTTCAGTACTCTTAAAATATATCAAATGAATTGGTAATCAAATTTCTCTCAAAATATTTACTCTTTCCCTCAAATGTATAGGAATTATAAGTCATCTATTTACATCAATATTCATAACAAGTGTATTTTCTATTCCAAATATGTTTTTTCCCAAACTATGAAATCATTCAAGTAGCCTAACTAAACATTGTGTCAGTACCTGTTTTTAAGTATTATCATATGAGATTTTTTTTCCCATAGTTTCCACCCAACACCATCGCTTCATTGGCTAAATGCTTACAATTGTGAGAAGGAGTCAATTCTCTGCTGCCATATTGGTTAGCCAGAAATCAGCAACATTTTTCCATAGGAAGGCAGGAAATGCTATCTAAATGGTTTGATCTGATTCCTCTGAACCAGTTGCTAAATTCTTACTTTGAGGATAGAGACTCAGCAAGCTCAGGAAGGATGGAGAACTCACAAACTTGAGCAGCAAGGTGAACTGGGCTATTAACCTTTCTGCTATCATTAGCTGTGCACCACTAGTTGCTTTCTCTACAGTCATGAAGTTTAAGTCTTCTTATAGTTTAAGAATAAGGCTAATCCAATACTCAACTAAGTAAAATTCAGCACAAGAATCCAGTAGGTTTCCCAAGCTGAAAGATGAGGAATCCAGATAGAACTAGTTGTTGCCATCAGAATAGTTAACTAAATCAGGTAATAAGTCTACCACCATGGTTTTGAAAGTAATACCATGGTATGATTACTTAGAAAACTTCTCTGACCAAGATTTTGGGGGATGTAGGCTAAAATCTATGGAGAACAGGCATACTCTCCAAAACTGATTATTTCTTTTATAGTTCCATAGACTAAGTCAAAATAGATTAACACCTGGCTCTTACCCACAGCATTCAAATTGTTGAAAAGTGCCCAATTCCATGATGTTGACATTACTTGATGGAAAGTTCCCTCCTATGTCCTTCAAACGAACAGCCAGATGGTTTCTAAGGCAGAAATCCAAAATTAAGTTTTTGGCTTGTGACTGCTAGTGCTCATTTTGGGAATCTGGGGGAGGAGAAATTCTCAGGAACCTTCCAAATGATGGGAAATAATCTCAACTGTTTTTGGTTTCAAAAAACATATTTGAGGGAAATGAAGTTTTGGGAATTTGTTGAATAAATAGGTTGCTGAACAGCCCAACAAAACCAGATGTAGTCCATCTGCAGCACTATTTACACCAGGCAGCCCAGAATTTGTAAAACCAATGACATAAGGGCCACCATGTACAGAAGAAGAGTCAAAGCCATATGGGCTAGGGGACAGATAGCATCTGTATTGAGGGAACCAGTAATGACTCTTCTCTCGTCAGACTGAGTGGATTATGTCTGACAGCTGGATTTCCAGTTGCACAATGTAAATTTTTTATGCACTGTGGTTAGTGGCTAAAACCATCATTCTTAAAAATGTTCCCTGTGACTAAAATAAGCTATGAGTTATAATGCATACTTCCCAGAAAGCCTCATAGCCATAACTCTGCAGTATGATGCCCTTCACAATGATGGATATCCACATTTCATTTTCATATTTTAAAGAAGACTTGCTTTCCCTCATTGGCATTACCTGTGCATAACTCTCAATATTTTGAATGCAGATGGTGACTGTTTCTCAAAGTACACCTTCCTCTGTGGTGAATGATAGATGGAAAATAGATATACTGAGCTTCTAAAAGGAAAAAAAAGGAGGGAACCTCCCCCCCAAACCAGAACTGATACCAGATTTTATCATACCACAACATAATTGTGTGAATGCTGAGTTTCATAATGACACTTATATTTCACTTTTCCTTCAAAGAGAAACACATCGCACACAGATAATGTGTAATGATACAAGGTATACCAAGAGAATCCGCTGCCCAGATTTTAATTGTTCACAGCGTATTTCCTGAAGAAGGAAGAGTTCTCTTCCACATTTCTCAAGATAAGAACTTTCAAGTACCTGTACTATTTTTTTTTAAAAAAAAAATCTATATCATTATTAGTCTGAAGCAGAGATACATAACTTTGGGTTGGAGCGGAGGGGCACCATATGCTCTAAATGGTGTTTATCCATATGCTGGGTGGGTACATTCCCCAAGTAAACAAAGTTAGGAGAAGGAAGTGTCTGGATGTGATTTGATGGAATTAATATTCTAATTAATTATAATATAATGTAATTGATGAGTTGTTATTAATTGTTCCCCATGTAATTTTCATTTCTGTTTCATTAAATATTATAAATTGGCAGTTACTTTTGGAACAGAACTTGGCTGATCTCAAAGCATTTGAGAAGCATTTTGCCTTCAGGCCTCAGATGTTTCACCTTTCAAGCAGATGCATATTTTCTGTAGGTGAAAAAGAAAATTACCCAGTAATTTTCATAAGCGAACAGATCTTCATTGACCTGATCAACTACTCTATCCCTTACACCACACTGCTTCTTATTTTAGATTGTATCTGTTAAACTCATCTGTCCATGTAATAGATAGAACTTCATCAGTGTTTAAATCAAAGACATTATCAAAAAATTTTCAATATTGCTGGTTTCATCATGACATGGATAACTTCATCCCAATGTTTCTGGTCCATGGAGACTACTGAGATCCTAAACAACTGCCTGCAGTTATTAATAAGCTGGATATGAGTAACAGATTAGTAACAACTTAATAGAGTTGGAAGGTACCTTGTTTGTCATCTAGTCCAACCCCTCCCCCACACCCCCAAGCAGGAGACCCTACACCAGTGATGGCGAACTTTTTCGACACGAAGTACTGAAAAGAGTGTGTGTGTGTGTGTGTAATAAATGCTGGGAATATTCAGAATGCTTTGCAGAACTTCTTCTAGAGGTCCTCATAAATTTAAAAAATTTAGATTGAGAAACTAACCATTTTAAAGGTTAGGCAAGGTTAAAGGCAAGATAGCTACTGAACAGGAGCTTTCCTCTGTATCATTATATAATGGATATCAGGACAAAATGAATAACTTGTCTTTTGTTTCTTGTATAATTTTTATAATAACCTGTTTCTATTCCTGTGCTTCTTTCCTAAGTAAATAATTAGGATCATATGCAATGCAGGGTGATAGTTACGTAATAAAAGTTTTGGATCACATCTGTGCATTATTATTTTATTCATTTTTTTTTAATCTGGGAGAATAAATAATGCTGACTTTCCAGTTCCTTGAAATCTAGCACATCCTTCTACAATTAAATCCCATAAAATACAGACAAATTAAACCATTCCCATGAATAGCTACTAAAGCAGTGGAAAGTTTGGAAAAAAATTATACTAACCCGCAACACTTCATTTAAAATAGAAAAAAAATATTTTGTCTAATATAGTACAGATGATTGATTTGTTTAGCTTGTGACAATGGAAAAAATGATATCCTGAAAATTGGGATACAAATAAACACAAACCCTCTTCTTGCCTTTAGCTAATTTACTTCAGTACCATCTAGTTTGTTTTGAGTCCAATATCTCAGTGAAAGTTAATACTTATTTTCTCATATATTAGGATTGAATACAGGACCTTCAGCTTGGAAAGCTGGTCTGACACTAAAGGAGCCTCCCTGGTGTTTTTAATTTCAAATCCACTTTATTATTCTAAAATGAAGCATAGTAGTCATGGGAACTATGCCTCAGACCTCAGATGACATAATTGCAGTGAAATATCATTAGGAAACGATTGTCAAATTTAGGTGATACTGTAAAGATGAACTTAACAGATAGGCCATTTTTTCCTACTGCATATCCTATAGATGTTTACTCAAGAGTTTGTCACACTGAGGTCAATGGGACTCATTCCTCAGGAACTGAGCATGACATTTCAAGCTAAAATAACCCAGAGTATTTGGACTCTAACATGGAGAACAGAAAAGATTTAATTCTTCTTCCTCCATGATCTCACTGTCTAACCCCCAACATTTCTCCTATATGAGATTTTTCCAAAAATCACATTTTCCAATAATTCAGATCAACAAGTGAGTTTTGGCTATTTTAAAATTGGGAGCTCTATCTATTCTTTTTCTAAATTATTTATATTGTCATGCTCCACCGATACCATATAACTGCTGCTATTATACTATCATTATATTTTACAGCCATTTGTCCTTTACAGATTGTGGTTTTGTGACTTGTAATATGATAAAAAGGATATATTGTAATACGCTCTGAACCACCTTGAGAAATTTAGTCTAAAAGTTATATAATATAAATGCATAGTATAAGGTTTTATTAAATCAATTCATGTTTGTTCCTATATGCCTTCTATTTTCTTTCTCCTTGTCCTCCTTGTGTTTTCTTTGTGAACCTGCATCACTTTAAAACTTTTCTTGCTTACTGCTCTATTTCTGTGATACTCGTTGCTTCACATCCACAACAATTTTGACTGCAAGTTTTAAGCTGTATTGGGAAATGTACATTTTTCTCACAACTATTTGATCTTTGGCCTCATCCAGCCTCTTCTTACACTACTTTTGGTTCTCTGCCTCTTTTATCATACTCTTTCTTCTTGTCATTAATAGAACTATAGTATATCTACCTTCTGGGTATAAGTGAAAATATTTTTATTCATTATAATTTAATTGGTTTTTATTATAAACTGAATTTTAAAGTTCACGAATTCTGAAGAAGCACATATAAAATAAAAATAAATAAATAAATATAATTTACTTTAGAATATTTGAGCTTATTTGCAATTCTTCCTCTGTGTCCCTGACATGAACCGCAAAAAGGAGCAAACCACACAATATATCAGCAAAACTTCATACATGTGGCATTTTGGGACAACAATATGTGTAAGTTTATCAAATTTGGATTGTTTACAAACTGTATGTATTTATCATGCTTTTTACAACATTAACTTTAGGAAGGAAGGAAGGCATGCAGGCAGGCAGGCAGACAGATAATGATAATATAAGCAAATGAAGTTTTGGCAACTGGAAATGAATCTCTCTAGATGATGGCAATAAGGTGTATTGGAGAGGCAGATCACATAGGAGAAGTATTCTGTCAAGTAATCTAGAATCAATATCACCATTATTTATTTATATGCAGTTTCATCCAAAAAGTCTAGGTGATTTTGGTAGTGTTTTTATATATAATGATCAGTATTCTGCATTTTGCTTGGAAGTAAGCCAGTTTTTGTGTAATATCTCTACCATAGGTTTAGGGTGAAGGTTCATTCTCCAAGCTTGTGGGTTGATTTCATTACCAGGCTAGGTAACATCTTCAGCAGAATTTAGGGGATGTCATTGTCAGTGTTCTTCTGTTTATAAGGGCTTCAGGTGTGGGCATGTCAAGTGAGGGTCTTGTGATGGGTCAGCTGTGAGTCATCAGTGAGTCTTGTGATGGCTCTTGTGATGGCTCTTGTGATAAAGAGATTACATCAGGTCAGGGTCATTGAGAGGTGAAATGCTGGTGGGGGGGCTGTGTGAGTTGGTTGAGGATAGGTGCTGTCTCTGGTTGGCTGTGCAGTTGATTTAGATTCTGAAGGGTTCATAGGTTGGTGTAGGGCAATGTATCTGTTGATGGAATTGCTTGTGGAGTGCCAGGCTTCAATGAACTCACAAGTGTGGTGGGTGGTAGCGGGGCCGATGATTTTTGTGTTGCTCCAATCGAACTGGTGCTGTTTGGTGTGGGTAGAAATTAAAGATTTGGGATTGTGGTATTTGTCTGCCAGCCAGTGTTCGTGGATCCTGGTTTTTAATTGTTGTGATGTTTGTCCCATGTAGAATTGGTTGCAATGGTTACGGTTGATTTTGTAGATTACATTATTTCTTTCATCCTTCTATATTTTATCATAGGTTTAATAGTCTCTTTGAATTCCTCCAGATAACAATCTGGCAGTTGGGTTCTATACTAACTGAAATGTTCAGATTAAACACAAAGGAATCTCAAAGAGAGTATAGTGCATAGTCAAGCCTGGAACTTCCAGCCTGTTTTTCATCATTTTAAAACAATGCGTAAGAGTGGCTTAGCACACATCAAAAGAATGTAATACAAGCACATATTTATAAGCATGTAACAATTGCTTTTTTGCATGTTCGTATAGTGCATTATAAATTCTATCTTGGTACAAACATTACTGCAAGTTTGAATAATGTGATATTTAATTTATTATGAATTGTAAAATCAACACCAGATCACATTTAATGTGACCAAAAGTCAGTTAACGTGAAGCCAGGGAATGCACAATTGAGGCTAGTGAATATGCAGTTGCAGTTAGGATTTCAGACGTTGCTAAATTCTGTGTGTGCAAAATGAAGGAAAGGAAGATTCCATCAGAGGAAAATAGCAATGGGCAAATGAAAGAGTTCACTCTCAAGAAATTTAAAGCTACCTTTTCAGCTGTAGAAGTCATGAACCAAACAATTATGGATGCTGACCTTATCCTGACTGAAACATGTAAATGGACTAAGATGTGGATCAAGCACCCTGCACCTACAAGTATATGTATGAAGATTTAAAGAAAGAGCAGACAGTTATTTTGAGGTGCAATAAAAATGTTTTTTTCAGTGTAAACTTACCTTTAGGAATGATAGTTTTAGATATTTTTGTTTTGAATTTGCTTTCTATGACTATTTTTGGTTAACTATACATTTAAATTATAAGTATATTCTTGTTATCCTTTACTGTAATCTAAAATTTTATGTTTAAAAGTTTTCATTGCTTATTTCCACCATTCTGGAATCAATACTTTCCAGAAACCAGCATTATTTTCTATAGAAATACCACTTTGAATAGTGCAAATTCAAATATGGGATTAAATCACTGCACTAAGAAGACCTATATGTATTAAACTATGTGTGGTAAAAAGAAAAATCCCCCATACAATTTAGATTTTGTTGATGCCAAACACAAAAATTCAACATTCAGAATCAAATCAATTTGGGATTCCTCATGGTTAGGTAGTCCAGTCACATTAAAATAGTTGCATACAAAAGTTTAAATGTTCCTGGACAAATTGTATATTTCAATTAATCCCTAAGTGAACAGAATCTGACACAACCTGTACATAATACCAACATGACATCTGCCAAAAAATGTCTGATGCATGATTACAATTTATGCTCAGTTGTTAATAGATTCAAAATTAGAAATGGTGATTATCAGAAGTGCAGACGTTTGGACATCCTTTTCATCAGTATTTTTTATAACACCTCCTTCAGCAGAAATAACAGCTTCCAAATGTTTTCTAAAGCTGGCTAAAAATCTTTCTATTCCTACTTTTGGGGGTTTTTTTTTCTCACTTTTCCTTGCAGAACTCTTCCAATTCAAAAATATTCTTAACAATTTCTTGCATGCACTGCATGATGTACTGTAGCTCTCCCAACAGATTTTCAATTATATTTAAGTTTGGCAAGTGTGAAAACTATTCCAAAACCTTTACCTTCTTTTCTCTAAATGCTTCATGGGAGATTTGGAGATATGTTTCAGATCATTGTCTTCCTGAAATAGTCAACTTTTTTCAATTCTTTCATTGAATGTGGAGTAATATTGGTAGCGTCTGGGATTTGGTGATATTTTAGCTGGAACTCTTCTCCCTGCACAATTTTTTCTTGTGATACCAGCTGCCTCACCACCGAAAAGCCTAATTTAGTCACCCCCATACTTGAAACTTGGCATTCTTCTGGTGGATAGTTTTGGCTGAACAATTCAACTTTTGTTTCATCAGTCCAAAACTTTTCAAGCTTATCAAGGTTTTCTATTGAATATCTGAGATAATGACTTTTGTGATGAGGTCAAAGAAAAGATTTCCTCCTGACAACTCTTTATGCAGGTCATTCTGTATAAATAATTCTGTATGGTGGACAATTATTCCAGTATTAACTAGAGTTTTCAGCAGTCTACTAGATTGTACCTTTGCAGATCTGACCAGCATTCAGACAATCCTAGAAGAGACTTCGCTTGGTCTTGGTCTTCCAGATCTTGCCTTGACTTCCACAATGTCATGTGTACTGTGAATGAACTACATCTTAATCAAATCTTCCTTGTTTTTTTCCACAAAGTTGCAGGCACTTTCTACATGAGTCCGATGACAAGGAGCTTTCTGCCCTTACCCCACTTAGATAATTATTTCCTGGTTTTCCCTCAGTTAGCTACACACTTCATAATGTAGCCAATTCTTGCTAAGCTGTCATTTTCCATTATTGATAGCAATGGCACTTAGACTTATATACCTCTTCAAAGTGCTTTACAGCACTCTCTCAGCAGTTTACAATGCCAGCATATTGTTGCCAACAATCTGGTCCTCACTTTATCAATCTCAGATGGATGGAAGGCTGAATCAACCTTGAGCCTATCAGGATTGAACTCCAGGCTGTGGGCAGAGTTAGCCTGCAATACTGCATTCTAAGTACTGCACCACCAGGGGTCCTGATGCTAAGCTAGGCAGCTATTTCCTGACTTATTTTCCCCAAAGGAATCTCAGCATCCAGAAGGAGTGTATATATGTGACAGGCTGAACAGCTATACAATTTGCCTAACAAATTTCACCATAGCTGACTTCTTCCACTGCTTGCATCCATTGTAGCTGATTGGAAAAGGAATTCTTTCCTATGTAAATATGCAGAATGAATCAATAAATCTTTCCTAATTTTTCTTATTTAGCTTTTGTCATCTATTCCTTCTTTGGATTCCATACCACACGAACAAACACACACAAATAGCTATTCTTGTTTGTTACACTGTAAGAGTGGATTATCCTCATTTTCAAATGTTTAGAAAGCTGCTTAGAGGAATCCATGATTGTTGAAACTAGACAGAACAATCACAGCATGAAAAGTTATTTGTGGAATTGTCTTCACCTGGTTAATTGTAGGCTAATGAGTCAATCATATTTTTGTGCATTAACAGCTTTAGAGACAGAGATGAATAAACTGAAAGAAAATCCAACTTCTGCACTTTCCAGATTCATAGTTTTCTTATTTTGAATCTGTGAACAATTGCTCATAAATAGTAAGTATGCATTCACATTTGCAGAAAGATGTCATATTTAATTTTATACAATGTAGAGGTTGTGTCAGCTTGTGTTCACTCAGGGAATTCATTGAAACATACAGTTTTATCAGGGATGCCTAAACTTTTACATTCAACTGTAAATAAATCTATTGCCATCAATAGAACTCCTAAATAATGAGGAAACATAAACTCTAAAGAAATAGACTATATGTCTTAGCCAAAATCTCATAGTTATAAATCTTAGAAAAAGAGCCAGGATGTTCTATCAAGAGTATCCAGGCAAATTTAAATTTTTGGATGATGATTTAAAATAGAAGTCTCAGGGACAGTGTTTGAAATAATAACATGAAACCAGTTGCCTTACACTGTCAGACAGGATAATAAACATTTGTAGTTATTTTAAAGATAAATCATATATGCAATACATGATTTTTTAATATAACTATAATAAGCTATCTAGAATGATTTGAATAAACGATATGCAAATAATTGTAATAAATAAATGTATAGTCTAGCTGTACCACCAGGATTATTTTCATAAGGAATATTGTTTCCTGAAGAAAGGCCCATCCTGAATAATATCTCTTGAAAGATTCTGTTAGAATCAATTCTTGAAAAATTTTTGATTTCCTGTTCACAAAACTTTTATATTGTGTTTAGTTGAATTCATAATCCACAGCATAACCGATGCTTAGGACGGCTCACATTCTAAAGTATATGTAAACAGAAAATAAACAGAAAAATTAAATCATAAATGAAAAGATCAATGGCAACTTTTAATCAATATATTTAAACAAAAGTTAATGAAATCTAAAGGTAATTAAACTAAATAAAAATAATATTTGACTGCAGTATTAGCTATGCCAATTAGGCAACGTATCTAGGTGGACACTGATTGAACAGTGTTTGATGAATATATCTACAGTGTGCTATGTGAGCAGACTAGCAGACAGTGTATATGTGTGTGGTATATTTATGTACTCTAGTTAGTCTCATTCCCTGACAGCGTGCCTATATAAATGTTGAAATTGCTAAATGGAAATGGGAGAGAAAATACATCTTATTTCATCCGATTTGAAAAGTTAACTTAAACTACTTTATTTACTCTGTTGTCACATTCAGCTTCCAGCTTCCTCCACTGACATATCCGCTTCTGATAAGGATAATTTTCAACTGAAAATACCCCATTTGAATACCCCTTTTGAGGAATCAATGGTTATGTATTATGGCCATTTAATAAAGGATCCCCCCAAACAGAGCACTTTGATTTTAAAGAATGACCTGAATAAATGAGAAGCATGTGAACTTTGACCTAAATGGTAAAATATAGATTTGAAATTTTAAAACAACCAAGACTTCAATGTATTCAGTATTCTTTAAGTATTCATATACTTGAGGACATAAGTCCCAAACATTAGCAGCCATTTTTTCCCCAAATTATTGCTATCAGTGTGGTGGATGAAGCTATCATTGTTATGGTGAAAACAATTCTCTGTTCTAACCATCAAGTGCTGCACTGATTCTGAAAACAGATGTTAAGAGATATAATCAGTAAACTGAAAAGTATGGTCTAAACCACAATTTCCTCTTTCATATATCAAGAGCATAAACTGCAATTTATTCTTGGAAAGAACAAATCATAATTACTTAATAGAAGTTTCTAAATTAGGATTCAGTTTCCAACAAAAAGGGCGTATCATAATTTTAATGCATCAACTCTTGATTGTGAAGTTACTGAGCTGGTAATGATGTTAATAAATACAATTGCAAATATGGATATAGAACTAAAGGAATAATTATATATTTAGGCTAATAATACAAAAATGTATTTTAAAATTAGAACACAATGCCAATGCCTTACCTCATGAATTAATATACTTGCAATTCAGAGTTTTGACTGATGTATTATTAGAGGTATTCAAAATTTTATTTGGTATCTGAACACATATCCTGTCTCAACAATCATAGGGCAAGCTGCCTGTTTATATCCAAATGAATTGTAAACTGTTTCAGATTCTATATTTATCTGGATTTGCACTTCAACCTGACAATAACAGCTTCAATTTAATAAGATTAGTGCACTCTCTCTCTCTCTCTCTCTCTCTCTCTCTCTCTCCCTCCCTCCCTCCCCTCCCCTCCCCTCCCCTCCCCTCTCCTCTCCTCTCCTCTCCTCTCCTCTCCTTCCAAATTCATCTTTTTGCCTTGTAGAATCTTCTGATAAAAATAACACATCCAATCCAGGAGAATGAATATTTCAGAAATCTATTACTCTCACAAGGTTCTTTTTCCCCCCTTAAAATATCATTTTACAAAACCTACATCTTTTATTACGATGACAGATAATGAAGTGGTGCGACCAGTGGATTGCATCTATCCTATGCAAGGAAAAAGGGTGGATCTTCAATCACCAAGTCATACATATCACTATGATATTGCTGACCCCTCTCCTGCACTATATATCTCTAACTCAGGAAGATCTCTTTCTGATTTCAGAATAAAGTTTAGATATATATTTTTGTCAGTTTATACAAGTAGACCTACTTTAGAAATTAGCTCAGACGGTGACCATTTGTGGTTACAACAAAGATGGAAAAAATAACTTTGTGACCAATGCCCTCATTTTTGAAGCATTTCTCTGTCATGTGTTTTCCATTATAAGTTAATATGAATTATCTTATATTGGATCTGGATTTTTTTCTTTTTCTTCCTCTCTCAGTGGAATGGAGTGGATTACCCAAACAAACTATTTCTTCTTGAGCTGCTTCTCATCGTAGTTTAGCATGTCCCTAAAAAGTGCTAACTGCAAGTTAACAAGCTCAGCTCTGTGACCTTAATTAATTAATTAGAACCCTCTGGCTGCTCACAATTGCTGCCTGATATTGGCAAGACCTTAATAAATTTCACACTGAAAGCTTTTTGCCTCCTCTGCCTCTAGCGGTTCCCAGCTGCAAGAGCACTAGGCAAACAGCCAGTACTAGTGCATTTCTTTCTATGTATATTCCCCATTATGTGCCTGCTTAGTCTCTTATAATCCCTTCCTCTCCAATGAATATAAATAAAACATGAATTATCCCAGCTTTTGGGTAAGCATTCCAAAGAGCAAGGAATGGGGGAAAAGAGATGTAAGATTTGCCCTTTTATTTAGCTTCTTCATCAGTTAAGTTTCCAGAAACCTTCCTCACTATTTGAATCAAGATAGAATCAAGATCATGTGAAGTATTAGTATTACAAAGGCTTAGTAAGACTACACTTGGAATACTGCATCCAATTTTGGTCACCACGACATAAAATAGATGTTGAAACACTGGAAAATGTTTCAAAGATTGCACAGAAGAGCAACAAGGAAGATTAGGGGGGATGGAACTAAAATTTATGAAGAATAGTTGCAGATTAGGTATGTCTAGTCTAGTGAAAAGAAGGGGAGACATGATAGCAGTGTTCCAATATTTGAGAGGCTACTACAAAGATGAGTGAGTCAACCTAATTTCCAAAGCACCAGAAGGCAAGACAAGAAACAATGGATGGAAACTACTCAAGGCAGAAGCAACCCAGAACTAAGGAGAAATTTTTTAACAGTGAGAACAATTAACCATAGAATGCCTTGCCTTCAGAAGTTATGGGTGCCCCACTGCTAGAGGCTTTTAAGAAGAGATTGTCTGAAATGGTATAGGGTCTTCTGCTCAAACAGAGGGTTGGTCTAGAAGACCTCCAAGGCCCCTTCCAACTCTGTTATTGTTTGTTATATGTTTGGGTTCACCTGGGTGTATAGGTTGTATCCTTGTGACACGGTAAAGCAAAGGAAAGTTGAAATACAATTATAAATGAAGTTGTGGTCATATGATTCTTCCTTTTGTAATATGAATATGCATTTTGCAACTGTGTCTCTTCTTCAAGTTCTGTCTTATTACCAGTCTTGTTCAATTAGATACTTTGGAAATTGTTAATAAAATTTACTTGAATTGGTGCCTTAAAAACTAAACGTTAAAGCCCTGGAAGGAGAAGAGTGAGCCTTCTTTGGGGGAATGGCACATACATGTTCACATGTCTTCCTTAAGTCACTGCAAGAAGGAGTATTTGAGACGTGTGTGTGTGTGTGTGTGTGTGTGTGTGTGTTTGTACGTGCTTCTGAAAGAAGCTTTCCTCATCTTTATTTAAAGCTCTTCTACACCACCACCCCAGTAGACTCTGGTGGATATTTTTTTTATTTCTTTTGAACTAGTAGTCCTTAGTGGGGCAAAGACTCTGGCAATGGCAGATAGGTAGGACCTGGGCCCTGACTGGTGCAGTCTCAGGGCTACATCCAACCCCAGCAGCGGAGGAGACAGGCAAAGGCTGGGGTGAAAACTACTCTGAATGACCCTAACAATTTGAAATTATGTATTTACATAACAGGGATGTTACTATTCATGATTAATGTCAGTATTATTTTTAATTTATTGATGTCTATTGCTGGTCAAGGACCGTAATACATTTTTATTTATTTATTTATTCATTCATTCATTCATTCATTCATTCATTCATTCATTCATTCACTCACTGCTGTGATAGAAAAAAGCATTATTGGGAGGGAAACAGTGATAGGGAAGTCACATGAGGGTGTGATTAAGTTGCTATTTCATTACTGCTCAGAAAATGACACCTGCTTCTGGGATGAAGACAAGAGGCCCAGGGACACCAAGAGGCAGAATTGCATGATTGGTGATGTAGGTGGGATGGGAAGCAGGCACATGGACTACAGGGGCCCAGGCAGAAGAGTGGAGAGGTGTGGCATTCCTGTGATTAGTTGTAAAAGCGAATGACCATGGAGACACTGCAAATGCCATAACTTTGAAATATATGTATCTTTTGGGTGGCCTGTTGTAATTTCAAACAGTTGCTAAGCAACCAGTCAGAAGTCAAGAACTACCTGTATCAGGTAAATATTATTATATAAAGTGATTTTTTTAGGACTAATACTTGCTTTGGGTTGAACTTTTCTTTGGTTTTGCACTTCTCTGAATTGAACAATACAATTCCTTGTTAAAAAGGAAAGATCCAGGATTCATATAATATATATATTAAGGTTAACCCTCGGAAGGAAATACATACAAACACATTCTGTGAAATATATGTTTACAAATAATGTGACTTTTTACACTCTTGTTGAAGGTATGTAACTAACTTCAAACTGTTCATGCTGGATGCACTTAACTAATTTCGTAGATTGATGTGTGAATAGGGGAGAACAGACACCTGTGAAACTGACAGTGAAACAAATAGTTCACCTCTGCATATAATAAAAAATATATCATGTGCAGAATTCCAAAGATGCTACAATAATATTATAAATTGTACTACAAAGCATTGTTATTAGATCATGCCAATTTCAGTTATTCACTCAAACTGAGTCTAGTAACAAATAATACTTAATTCCATACAATAATGACAATAAGGAAATATGAGTTATGAAGCAGTTATTTAAGATTTCTTGGTGGAAGATTGCCTACACCAAAAACTCATAATGAGGCAGGGATAAATTCCATGTACAAGTAATATGTAGATATAAGATGTTTCTACATATACATTACAAAAAAACAAAAATTAGAAGAATTTTCCCTTGCTATATTATTTAATAAAAGACTTAAAAGACTGTAAAAAGGCAAAGACTACAAAACCATGCCTTTCCACATAATTCCGCATGGAAAATATAAATAAATAGTTTTAAATCATGGTATGTTTTCAACAAATCTCAAAACAGAAACAATTTGGGGCTTGCCTAAATAATTAGAGTATAGGGATTCTTTGTTTGAAAGAAAGCCAGACAATCCCACTTCCTGTAAATTACAATTCCCAATCTGTTTGACATGCAATGTTTCTTTAATTGCATCCAGACCTCTTACAGCAAGACTAAGAATATGAAACCTGCTTTTTTGTCCAAATTTACTGGAGATGGCAGCTGTAGCTGCAGAACCTTTTGGTGAAAACAAATCATATAATCCTCCAAAATCCTGTCCTATTTGGAAACCATATGAAAATGCGTGGTTTAGAAACTTTATATATAATCCTGCAAAATGCACAGGGACCATAATCATTGCAAAATATATTCAGTTCCAGCATATGTAACCACCAGTTGGATAAGGTTTTATTCAACCCCTTTTGCAAATTTGTTGGTGTGATGGAGACTTCTACAATATTTGACTTATATTCCATGATAAAAAAAAAATTCTCCATTTGCAGAAGCTTGTATTCACATGTAGATAAGCTTCCAGCCTACAACTCAGAACTGGTAGGTTCTGTGGCTGGTAAGTTAAATAGTTGAATAATGATGGCTTGGAATTAACATGACATCATTATTTTCATCATGACTACACTGTATTCCTTTAAAATG
This sequence comes from Pituophis catenifer annectens, assembly GCF_029215685.1. Classification (NCBI taxonomy): domain Eukaryota; kingdom Metazoa; phylum Chordata; class Lepidosauria; order Squamata; family Colubridae; genus Pituophis; species Pituophis catenifer. Next base: position 138,702,142 of record NW_027256883.1, read on the forward strand.
CAGAGAAATAGGTGCAGAGGATCTGAATAATGAAACAAAGGGTAGGAATATGTTTACCCATGCTAATGGTACATCTATTTTAGTTATTTATTAAATTTATATGCTGCCCATCTCACTGTTGAAGAGATCCTGGGCGGCTTGCAAAATGATAAAAAGATATTATAAAATTATTACAATTAACAAGGATTAAATAGAAACAAAAAATCAAGAGGATGAACAGCATGGGGTGGATCTTCTCTCTACTCTGTCAGCTATCCCCAGCATAGGGCAAACCCATTGGGGATCCAGGCCAGTGGGCTAATTCCATTGGGATGTGACAATGCCTCAACATATGGACCAAGCTGTTTTTTTCTTCCTAAAACTCTGAGAAAGTTATTCTTTTTTACTTGAAAGAAGGCAGATATAACTCTTTATGCCTCTTTTAGCTATCTGTCCCCGAGTTACAGAAAGTCAAGGAGGTTATATGACAGACAGCTACGCCTTACTTAACATTGGCCACAGATAAGAAGTTGACTTATTCCAGGACAGAGTATATATTCATTTAGCCAAATATAATCAATTTTAATTTTAATTGATGATACTGGACTCTAAGGAAAGGGCATTCTCATAAATTGACCTTTTTAGCTTCAATGTCAAAAACCAAACTTGGAATATTTTTAATGCAGATAATGTTCCCTTCTGCAGAGTAGAGATGGGAGATTGTATTTCAGCTCTCTCTCTATATGAAGTGAAATGCTATTATCCAATATGCAGTGGGACACTCTCCAAAGTCTAGGAAAGGAAATTGTGGTTCTATTGGTAAAAAGAAGCACAGAAATGCATTCAGGAGAACAATTTGAAAAGCACACTTATTTTGAAAAATACCTATATCAGGTTTTGTAAAATAAAACCCCAAAACTAAATTGAAGATTGTATAAAATATGTGTATAATATGAGCAGAGTTAGGAAATAAATATCTCCATTTATTAGACACTGAGAACAATGCTAGTTAATGATAGTAACACAAATGAATAACATCCAGTATCTGACAATGAAGAAATCAAATACATCTCTTGTTTCTTTCTTTATCTTAAAACTATGACTATATTTGTCATGTGAATGATCAGAAAAAGTGTCCAAATGGTTGGTTTGAGCAAAGTAGATTTACCCTGGGGAAAGTAAATTTGATATTAAATATATAGTTTTTATATTATCATCTGTTCTGGTTTCCCTTCCCTTCCCCCTCCCTCAAAAAACCAATGCTTGGTATGTCTGGCAAATTAGAAAATATAGAAAAAATGAATAATTTGACTTGCTGAATTAAGAACAATGTTGTTAACACATTAAACTGCACTATTCTAACTTGAAGAATGTTTGCAGGCATTTGAATTTTACCAGAATTCACAAGAATATCCTTTACATGGTAGTTTTGAAACAATAAATGTTATACATAGTTATCCCTTTGTATGCTTTCCACCAGGAAACTTAGAGAATTGGGAAAAATTCAAATCAAGTCCTAAAGTTGTAAATCTCTAAATTTTGAGGGTGACTGTGATCTTAACTCACCAAACTTGTCCATTCTCCAGGAAATGTAACCAAAAATTATGATTCATACAAGAATTAAGCCTGATTTCTTTCCCTATGTCAGAAATATTTAATGCAGACTGGCTTCAAACAACACAGTACACTATACTATAGTGTGCTTATGGCTTTTTAAACCCAGCACTCTGACTTACAAATTAAGGTTTATGATTTAGCATGCTTTGATGAACCGAGCCAATTATTCAATATGAAACAGCAAACCACAGGTTAATTTTTAGATGCACAACAATCATTGTATTGGAATATCCATATTTCTTTTTCCATCTTCTTGGTTCTTGCTTGTTGAGAAATAGTATAAGTATTCCAAAGGTAAGCAGGACAGAAAGCAAAAAGATTAAGAATCTAAAATCAGGGAGATTTTAAAAAACAAATCTTTGTCTGGGGAGCTAGTCAGTTTTTTCATAAGAGAAAGATTAGGAACAGATAAGAAGGAGATCCTTCTATGGAATTTAAGGCAAAGTTGATATTACTAAGCATTTGCTTATTTTACCTCACATACTGGTACAATGGAAATTCAGAATTCCTTCCTTCCTTCCTTCCTTCCTTCCTTCCTTCCTTCCTTCCTCCCTACCTCCCAGCCAGCCTGCCTGCCTTCCTGCATTCCTGCCTTCCTTCCTGCCTTCCTATTCAGAGGCTTCCAGAGTTCCAGATTGTTCTGGTCACACCACAAGGCTAGTTGTTCAACCTCCCATCTGTATGCAGATTCATCATTGTCTCAAATGAGATCGATCACTGTTGTGTCATCTGCGAACTTCAGTAGTTTAACAGATGGATTGTTTGAACTGCAGTGAAATCTAAAATGTCAGGGGTGAAATCTAAAATTTTTCCCTACCGGTTCTGTGGGTGTGGCTTGTGACTGAGTAAGTGTGGCCAACTCGGTGTCACTCAAAGCCATGCCCACTCAGTCACAAGACTCCCCCCCACCTACTCAACATCTGACTCAACCAGGTTGGGGAATGCACCATTCCCTGACTCTGGCCTTTCCGCGGAGCTGCCACCCGCTCGCTGCTCGCTCACCCTTCGCCTTGGGTTGGGGGACACCCAGGGATGCACCATTCCCCGAGGCCCCAGAGCTGCTGCCTGCTCACCGCCTGCCTCAACCGGGTTGGGGAATGCACGATTCCCCAACACCAGCCTTGCCCCAGAGCCACTACCCGCTCTCCCTTCGCCACGCGCCATGTCCTTACCTTTCTCCCACGGTTGCCTGCCAGGGAAGGCTGTCACTGCGGTTTTTTTATTTCCCAGCTGAGCTTCATTATTTTTGGACTAATAGACTTACTGTAGTTTGCCAAGTTCCTTATCAGTATTTTACTACGCATGTCCGCATTCTTTCACATTCCTTCACACTCTTTCCTTTGTTCTCTTGCCAGAAAGGTCCGGCTGAGAAATAGCCGGCAAGAATGATTTCAAAATGTAGCAATTACTTTTCTTAGTTAGTGAGGTGTTTTATTTTCTTTATAACAAATAAATGAGTTTTATTAGAGAACTTTTCTTCGCGTTTCTTTTCAGAATATTGCAACAAGGAATAAGCCACGATCCATCCTCTAAACCAGGGTGATTTTTCCCAGAGCCAAAGATGGGATTAATCGATGCCCTGACACCATCGCCACCCTGTTCCACATGCCAGCTGCACAAGCACACACTCAACCTGCCGCTGATGAATGAATGAAATAAATGGTGTGCGCTTGCACAGCTGGTGCGTGGAACAGGGTGGCAAGGGAGAGCGGGCGGCAGCTCCGGGGCAAGGCTGGTGTTGGGGAATGGTGCATTCCCCAACCCGGTTGAGGCAGGCGGTGAGCAGGCGGCAGCTCCCGGGCCTCGGGGAATGGTGCATCCCTGGACGTCCCCCAACTCAAGGCAAAGGGTGAGCGAGCAGCGAGCGGGCAGCGGCTCTGCGGAAAGGCCGGAGTCAGGGAATGGTGCATTCCCGACCCAGTTGAAGCAGATGGTGAGTAGGCAGCAAGCAGGTGGCGGCTCTGGGGCTTCGGTGAATGGCGTGTCCCTGGCCCAGGCCCCCGACCCAACATGAAGGGCAAGCAGGCATGAGTGGGCTGTGAGTGGGCGAGTGGGTGGAGCCTCCAGCTGCCATCGCTACCGGTTCTCCGAACCACCCACCACCATTGCTACCAAATTGGGCGATCCAGTTCGAACCGGGAGCATTTCACCCCTGAGTGATTGGTATATAGAGAGAAGTGGAGAGAGCACACAGCCTTAGGGAGCCCCTGTGCTAATTGTACAGGTATCTGATGTGATTCTGCTTAGCTTCACCTGCTTCTTCCTGTCTTCCTGATAGCAGTCTTTCAATATTTAAGGAACTGTCACAGAGGAGAGTGGGTGTCAACCTATTCTCCAAAGTACTTCCTTTCTGAAGAGCAAGACACAAAGCAACAGATGGAAACTTAACAAAGAAAAATACAAACTAGAATGAAGGAGAAACTTCCCGTCAGTGAGAACAATTAATTAATGGAATGGTTTGCTTTCAGAAGTTGTGAGTGCACCATCACTAAAGGTTTTTGAGAAGAAATTGGACAGCCATTCTCCTGGAATGGTATAGGTTCTCTTGTTTGAGCAAGGGTTAGACTGGAAGACCTCCATGGTCCCTTCCAACTCTGTTATTCTATATTCTATCTATCATGACATTATGGTAGCAACAGTAGTATGTGTGCACATGTGTATGCACATATATGCAAATGTATAGATGCAAGCATATCCATGTTACTTAATCTTGTTTATTTATTAGATTGCTACCCTGCATTTTCATCAGCAACTCAAGGTGGTCTAATAAGATTCTCCCTTCATTTTAATCTCATAAAATTCTTGTTCAGTAGTAGAAAGTCATTATCTAAGGTTGCACAATGGAGAGTAAATGAATTCAGGTTCACTTCAGTTTCTTTCCTGCAAGCTAAGGTTGTTAAATCCAGCAACAAGTTCAATATAGAAACCACTGATTATTTCTGCTTTATTGCTTTATTGTTTGTAATGCCCCTTGTCTCAAGGACTTCAAGAAGGAATGCGTAAATAACTCCTCATTTTGTTCATAAAAGCATAAACTTGTGTAACTGTTTGGGTTGAAAATTGGAAACTTCATTATTGCTCCATGAACTCCAGATTAAATTGATGGCTCTTCCTATTTCTAGTGTTACTTAGTTTTAAGTACAATTCCCACCAATCCAAAGTACTGTAATATCATTGCATGATATGGTTCCTCTCAAAATCCAGAATTCTGTGCTTGTGTTTTTTTTCATATAGAAAAGTGATAGAGCTCTGTCATTAAAGCTAGGTTAGTGGTCTATGCCTTATGAATATACTTGTTACTCTAATCCTTGAATTGTTAGGCTTGCTTTTTATCTGATACAGATATGTTTTTCAATTATAGTTAGCATTCAGTCATGGTGTGCATGGAAAGCTGGTAACACACCCATATGCAGTTTCCTATATTCATTCTCATATAGTATAGTCCCCAAAGAGCTTCAGGATTTTGGGACAGAGAATCTTAAAACAGTAAGAGCTATAGGTGTAAGTCTTAACTACCATGATAACAAAATGGTGACATGCATGCCATATCATCTAAAGTCAAACTTGTTCCAGATTTTGCAAACAAATGTTAAGAGGAGGATTATGAATTGTGATACTATAGTGCATCGCCATTCTTTGCCTGCCCCTTGCTAATATTTATGGCAAGAATACTTGTGAATTCTGCTAGGAGGTATTATCCTCCCAATCTTTGCATTTACTTAAAATTCCAGGTTACTAACTAATACTACAGTTAGGCTACTTGATAGGCAGCAAGCTGAGTATTGAGAAACATTTTGATCCATGGAATAGAAGAAGTAGCTACAGTTAAATGACATTTCCAGAGTCCCTGAAACATTGCAATAGTTCTGAATAATAAAAGTTCAGTCAACAGGAATTTCAAAACTTTAAACAAATATGAACATCACCTAACAAGAGTTGCTGCCATTCAAATAAACATCATGTTTGGTTCATCAAAATGAGAATATATAGCAACCTGATATGTAAAAAGAAAACTAAAATCCAAAGTGGCTAGGAACAATAATTTCCTCCTCTTGACATGATGGGAGAAAAATTGCTTACATAAATTTCTAATTTAATCTGATAATATTTATGCATTTGCTCTGATTCCTCCTAAATGTTGAGTATCTGTCTGCTGATATACAATTTGAATTGTTCAATCTCCATTCCCCTGCTAACATTTGAAAAGGAAATATTGCCTTCTCTCACTTTCTTATTCTCCCAAAAATAAAGATTCCAATTCATACCCAATTTAGAGTACTCTTAATGCTAACCAACTTTGACAAATCTTCATGTTGGTTTCCACTGTGAATGGCCAAAGGCCAAGTGATTGTTAAATGGATTTTGGCACAAGATTAAAAATTAAATCTGTTTCTATTTCCTTTTAGAAATACATTCTTTTTCCCTTAATGCTTTTCAGTGTAGCATAGTAAACACCGGCATTACAAAGTGGAGTTTGCACGGTTAGTAGGGAGAGAGAATTCTCCCCTCTTTAAAAGCCATTCTACAGTTCCTTATTTCAAAATGTGCTCTTTGAAGAATTATATCTTTTCTGAATGCCTACATTTGTATTTATTTCTTACTCATTCAGCCGTGCTAAGAGCGAGAGGGTTGGAGAATACAGCCTATTGGCTTGTAAAAGTATTTGGTTTCCTTTGTTACTGTGAATCCTTCAGCAATTGAAAAGCAGATGCAAGCAACCACAGGGTGCCACATCTCTCCAGGTTAATATTTGTGTATCAGACAGGAATGTTTAGTAAAGTTCACAAATCCACTGTAATACAATGAAACATTGAGGAGGAAAGAAAAATTGGGACAGATTTGACTGTCAAGTGACTTATCTCTTCCCCAGGAAATAGCCAACTTGGATCTTGAGCAAAAATTGGCCAATTAAAGTTGAATGGCCAATGAATAGCTGTACTGGAAATGTTTTTCATTTTTAGAAGAGATATAAAACATAAGGATTTTTGTCAGTTGAAAGATGTATTTACTCCTACAGGAAGAAAAACCAGAAATTAAATCTGTCACTAAAGCTGCCTAGCTTGTATACAGAGAGAGAGCCAGAAAGACAGAAAGAGTTTGATCTCCCTGCAAACAGAGTGAACTAAAACTTCTGTTCTGGAGTGATTGCTTCCCATGTCAAAGTACTAGAATTCTGAATGCTAGCTAGCAAGCCAGCAGTGGTAATTCAGGGTTGAAAGGCTATATACCATCTGCATTTTCTATTTTATGGACATTTAGCTCAGTAGGCGAGAGCATGCTTTGCATGCAGGAATTCCCAAGTTCATGCCTTTCTGTCAGCAGTTTTAAAAAAAGAATGAGATCATCAAGGGCATTCAGAACAGACAATACAAGGATAAATGTGATCTGGTGTTAAGTCAGTTTCTGATTTTCCAGGAGACATTTATACAAAAGCAAATGTCATCTAAACCAATAGCTAGTAATCTAAAGCTGGAGAAAATGCAATTTTGAAATTTTAGCTTAATTTTGTCTAATTTCCATTATGTATTCCACTGTTCCAGTGTACTATACAGATCAAGAAATCATTTCTTTATTAGGATTTTTTATATGTTATTTGTACTGGAAATACTGTACATCTTGCAAATGCAAGCATGATAAATGGAAGGAGTTCCTGATGTACAACATTCCTCTCATTTTAAGAAATATGTTCACTTTCCACATATTATAAGAAATATGTGGATGCCTCTGAAATTGCATCAAATGCCTATTACATTTTACTCTATCTCACCGAGGCTACTGATAGAAATAGGCTCCATGTATAGAGAGAAAGTGCAAATAATGGAATAATTATTTTATCTCTGGAAAGAAAGATACCATCTGGGTATGTCTTTTCCTCTGAACATTCTTTCATTTCCCCCTCCCCTTTTTACATTTATATTTCTTTCATAACTGATTAAGAAAAAAGCTAGGCAAGAAGCCTTCAGACTTTCTAATTTTGGGGTCAATTTGGTGGAATTCCATAGATGTTGTGGAAGTAATCTCTTTTTTCCTACCTCTAATATGCCAAGGTGTATATTGCCAATTTGATAACACGGCTTTCCAGTCACAGGAAATGAAGTGACAAGATTTATAATTTAATGATCCTAGAAAAATAAAAATCCTTTCTTTTACTTTCTTTGGAAATAAGTTAATTGAGAAAAATGTCTCATTAATACCACCAAGTAACAATGTATGAGCCTACTTCTCTCAGGTTTTCCACCTGTGTTCTTCTATCTGATATCTCTTCCACAGAACTGAGCTGCAGTCTTTATAGTACATGAATTATTTCCATCATCCCTGCAGACATGACTAGGCTGCTATGAGCAAACTTCCTTGGCGCTCTTCTCTACATTGACTTACCATTCTCCATGGTTGCAATACCAAATGACATCATTTTTTTAAAAAAAAAAATGAGTCTCAAATAATGGTTTGAAGCTTCAGAGTGTGCCTTTAATTTCTAACCGAAGTACCATAATAAGTGCACCACCACAGATAAGCCGATCTGATTTTTCATGGTATTTTGGTGAAAAATACGAGGGTTAATTTATCCATGAATGGGCTTATCTGTGATTATATAGTCTCAATAATAAAATTATATTCTGTTTTAACTACTTTCTGTAGTCTGTTTATCTACACCAAAGTCCAACTTCAGTGTATTCTCATACCTTTCCATTCCATATATCTAATATACTTATTTATGGCTGACTTCTATATTTCTGTTGTCTTAATCAATGTGTATCTCTATTGTTCCCTCTAATGCTATATTCTCGCTCCCCAGTTTTCTCAGCTGCTGCCTCCTTTCCCATTGCCCCTTTTCATCATGGTTGCCTATCTTTTAGTTTGCCTCTTTTCTTTGAGCCTTGAAGTTTGGCTCCATTGATTTGGCCTCTTCTTCATGAGACCTGTTGCTGTAGAGTTCCCAGGAACCATCTTATCTTCCATCCTTCTTCTGCCCACTACTGATGTTTGATTGTCAGTTGCATTATTCTGACTTCACTTCACACACATCATTTGTTTACTGATGAATCACATATACTGAACATATGTACCACTTGTTTCTGTGTCCTATAAAAAGACTTGGAGATTCCCCCCCCCCACATCCCTTAATAAATATTTTCAAATTCAGGGATCACATTCTTATCAGCTCCAAGCCAAACTCAGGTGTTTGGGTTTGGAGGCAACACATTTGGGGGATGGTCTGGAATTGCAATGTGGTACCCCTCAGGGATTGGATTGGCCTGCCTCAGTCAAGAACATGCCTGCGGGCACAGGATGAGTTCACCTAGGCATCTTCAGAAGAGGCAGATAACCAAGGACCCAGGAACTGGTAAGCACTACTTGACAACTCCTTAGAGATCACAAGATAAGGGAATGTTACAGGGGAAGAGTGTACCCCTGGAGAGCTTGTGGTTTGGGGTTGGGGGTTGGGGTCCAGCTGCAGGGAGTAGCCAAAGAATAGTCATACTGTGCACAGAGAAATGGACAATATACTGGACAACTTTCACAGGAGGAGAGGTAGTCTCAGTGGGGCTTCTTTTAACTAAAGTCTGCTGAGGACATCACTGCCAAATGGACTTTAGGTCCTATGGAGTGATGTGGCTGAGTGACAAATTGCTCAGATAATGGTTTAAAAGAATATGTTTTTAACCCCTTCCCTTGATCTGCCTGCTTGTCCTACTTCCAAAGGGATGGGAATGAGAATGGCCGACACTACCTTAGGAGCATCTGGATTGTTCCCTCTCAGTATCGTCTGTCAAACATATCTAACGAAAAATTTCTGTAGGGTTGGGATGCCAGAAAACTTTCAGTTCCAATGGGTAAGAAACAAACTATTTTTGAAAATAATAATAATAAAATAAAAGTCTCTTTGTTTGTCATTCAAAAACTGAACCAGTTCTGCTCAGTCCTCTACATTTATTGGATCTGGGTCAGTCTTACTATTTATGGACCAAAGCAACAATAAGAATCCCTGAAACACAATTACTTACATCCCCTTAAATAAAAACATGCAAATTAATGTGCAACGATTCACTTATTTCATTTTCCAATCAGAATACAAAAACAAAATTTGTCAATAATTGATGGGACAAAATGTTGCATGTTGATGTACAGATTTAAAAAAATCAATAAATATTCTGTAGCAAATGCAAGCAACAGCACTTTCATGGAAGAAAGGGAGGGAGGGAGGGTGGATGAGGGAGGGAGGGAGGGACAGAGGGAGGATGGGCTTCATGGACTGTCCTGATCTAGTAGAAGAACTAATTCCTAAGAATCAGTGCTAAATTAATCTCACCTGTTATAGTTTACTTTCGTTTTTGTTATTAATGGCTTTCACTTCCATAGTTATAAATTTGAACTATAGATATCTATGAAAAATTATTCAGTTCTGACTTTTGCCAAAGGAAATTCTTTATTTAACTAACTAATAGGAATAGAAGGGGACACAGTGACTCAGTGACTAAAATGCTGAGCTTGTCAATCAGAAGGTCGGCAGTTCAGTGGTTTGAATCCCTAGTGCCGCATAATGGAGTGAGCTCCCATTACTTATCCTATCTTCTGCCAACCTAGTAGTTCCAAAGCACGTAAAAAATGCAAGTAGAAAAATAGGGACCACTTTGGTGGGAAGGTAACAGTGGTCAGTGCACCTTCAGCATTTAGTCATGCCGGCCACATGGCCACAGAGATGTCTTCGGACAGCGCTGGTTCTTTGGCTTAGAAACGGAGATGAGCACCGTCCCTAGAGCTGGAAATGATTATCACGCATGTGCGGCGGGAACTTTACCTTTATCTTTAACTAATAGGAAGAGGGAAACAGTATTTTTTCCCATTAGAAAGCTTCATAGGCATCATGGTATTTAGTGCCTGCTTAATCTCAGTTCATGAAAATGCTCATTTGAAGCCCTGCTAACCCAAATGTAAAGCAAATTGAAATCTAAACAAACTTTTTATAAGACTCTGAAGGCATTCAAATTGCCATCCAGCACTCAAAGCTTCACAAGCCTACTCCTGTTATTCTAAAGATCCCATTCCTTGTAGAAGTGACAGTATAATTGGAACGGCTTGAGAACTCATCTAAGGTGTGCTGTGATTAAAAATCATGTAACTGTAAGACATGTTGTCTTTTCTTCTTCTTTTTTTTTACTGCACATACTAGTCCCCCAAAATATATCAAGTGTCACATTTCCCAAACTATTCCTGAAAAGAAACCTCAGGCATGCTGTGGAACTACAGCTATCCCCCAATAATCTTTACAATGTATTGCTTCATATATGACAAAGTAAAGAGTCATCAGACAGATGCCTGCCAATTCTGAAATTCCAAAATAATGGAAGAGTTCGTTTTCTTTAATTGAAACCTGTACTCAAAATAAATCACAGAGCAGAGCAGATATGTTACTTTAATATCTCATTTCATTCAAATTATCTGTCTGAATTAATGTTTTCAGTAAAGCCATTCATGCTTAATTACACAAGCAATTGATGCAATATGCTCATCATGACAAGGCTAAATATTCTGTAATTCTAATCTCTGTTTTAGAAATAATAGAATTGAAGTGATGAAAAAATAAAATTACTTTATAGATAGTCCTCGACTTACAGCCATTCACTTAGTGACGATTTAAAGTTTTTGAAAAAAGTGACTTATTGTTCTGACCCAGCCTTCACAAGGAACGAGAAACCCACTTACTCACGAGTAAAACAAACCCCTATTTAAAGCAGGACAGGAACAGTCTTTAGACCAAACCGAAAATACTTAGTTACAAATGAAAGTCTTTTCCTCTTCTGAAACAGGGCATGAACAGTCTCTGTTCACATGAGAACTCAAGATAACTCCTTCAATGATTAAGCCAAGCAGAAACAGTCTCTGTTCACACTGGCTGAGGCAAATTCACTACCTATTAGTTCTCAGCAGGGAGACTCCATTGACACCTCCAATACAGAGCCATTAGTCCGGACAAACCTTGTTCTGGCAAAGGAATCCAACTTGATTGATGTCCAATGGAACATGAAGGGTTGTCTGCAACAACAAGCCACTCCCAAATCCCTACTATTTATTTCCCAGCCAGGGAGTGGTTGGCTAGCATCTATGTCCTCTTTTCCCTAAGAGTCGGCTTATTGCTTTCCATTGCTCTACTCTCGTTTCCTCTCTATGTATATGCGCATCTGGGATGGGCCCCATCTGTTCCTCTGCCTCACACAGCTCAGGCCCTGAAGACTGCTGCCTCTCCACCTGGGGGAAGACAGAAGGCCCCAGCTCTGCATCTGCTTCCTAATCAGAGCCTTCCAAAGGCTCCGAAACTGGCCCAGGCTCCCCCTCCTCTGACTCTGCTGCTAGTTTTACTGGCAGCTGATGGGTCATAACACTTATGAACATTTCTCACACTTACAACCATCACAGCCTTCCCATGGTCAAATGACTAACATTTAGGTTCTTGGTAACCAGCATGTATATATGATAGTTGCAGTATTCTGCGATCACCATTTGCAACCTTTCCAGCCAGCTTCCAACAAGCAAAGTCAATGGGGCAAGTCAGATTCATGTAATGGCCATGGCAAAAAAATCAGGTATGATTCACTTGACTAGAAATGGAATTCCAGCTCCAATGGTGACCATAAGTTGAGGACTGCAGTTACTCCTTGATTAGCAACCATTTGAAGTTACAACAGAAAATAGTTACAACCCAGTTATGTATTTTCAATGGCTGTACACCTCTCACCCACAGTCACGTGATCACATTTGGGCACTTGGCAACCAGCTTGCTTTTATGGCTATAAACAACATATTTATATGGTTAGTCCACTTAATGACCACCATTACTTACAACCATAATTCTGAGTTCAATTACAGTCGTAAGTCGAGAACTACCTGTACCTGTACCAAATTTTTATCTTACCTTTATTTTTTTCAATAACATTTTATGACAATTATAGCTTCTTCTCTCAACAGGTTTACTGAAAGAGTGAGCTGTTGATCTGAGCTTTGATGGGGTAGGGTTTCACTTCAACTTTCCGTCTTTCCATAGAGTTTTAGAAAGTAAAACCAATGATATTATTATATCTCCAGATCAGGGATGGTGTCTAAACTTTTCAGCTCCTTTTTTATGCTTTGAGGGATTTAAGTAGGAATACCCATTAAGAGTAGGGTATATGTTTAAAAAATCAAGATAGTTGCTATAACTATGCAATTGAAGCTCTGCTATGTTTATACAATGCATGGTTGAGGCCACCATCTTGATATTTTTGACTACCATCTGGATACCTGTGAGTTGGATGGAATTTTAGGAAAGAAAGTGCTATAGGTAGTTCTTGGGTTACAATGACAATTTGAACTGGAATTGCTGCCATTTAATAATGTGTTCATAAAGTCTGATGTCAGGTAATCATAACACTTAATTTGGGCAATTCTGGCAATTGCAGTTGCTGTTGTTTAACAAGAACCACATAGACAATTAAGTGAGGACCTTACATGACTTCCTGGTGGCTTCCTCATTGACTTTGCTTTTGGGAAGCTGGCAGGGAACATCAGAAATCATGATCATATGTATACAAGGACCTGTAATCATGCTATGGCCAGAACTTCGAGGACTCATTTTAAGTCCCCATAAGAACTGTTGCAAGCTTGAATAGTCGCTGAATGAGTGGCTGTAATACAAGGACCACCTGTACCTCAAGTCTTCCAGATGGCTAAAGTTTCAGTTTTGCTTTCTAATCCCCGCAGAAAGGAAAAGCCTTGACCCTTTCCAGATTAACCTACTATGTTACTTAAAACCCCATCAAGTCTCCCACTAAAACACAAAAATAGTTTTATAATGTCACCCCTTCCCTCTCTGATAGATACTTTAGACTATCAAGGGGTGTAGTGGGCACAAATGTGCATATCCCTATTTTATTGTTTCCTCATGTCCTCAGCCTCATTTATATTGTGTTGTTTTACTTTCTTTGAATCAGACTATAGGTAAGTAAGCAAACTAATATGAATATATAAGGCTAATGGTAATAATGTTGTGGAAAGAGAATTGTGCAAACATTACCACCATTTTTGTACACAAAAAATTACTGGTATGCACAAACCAGAAGCATGTTTTATCTTCTACAAAAATTACCAAAGATACCCAACAATTTGGGATCAACCCTACTCTTGATTTCAGATATCATACACTAACATCAGTGGGTGTATGCAACCTGCAATGGCCATTGCAGGTTAACTATTGCAGATAGAGCTTCTGCCTCTTTTAGTATGGAAAATAAGTACATCTCTCTCTGTGTGTGTATGTATGTATGTATGTATGTATGTATGTATGTATGTATGTATGTATATATATATATATATATATATATACATACATACATACATACATACATACATACATACATACATACAGTTTATATATACATAGTTTAATTTATTCATGAGCCTTTGTAATTATCACTTTTGCACATCTATTTCTCTATCGTATTTCTAGCTTGTTCTGAAAAGAAAGGTCTTGAAGCAGCATAAAAATAAAAGGAAACTGGCAGGCATATTTTGAAATGATAACTATATGCAGAAATGTAGCTATCTAAAATATAATAGTCATTTATTTTGAGATGCCCTGTGACAACCACCTTTCCTATGGAATTTCATTTTTTTAATAAATAAATAAATAAATAAATCTGCTCTCAATTAATGTGAAAGTTTCTCTGGGGAACTTCAAAATGAGAAATATCACCTGGCCTCAGCCATGGAGACCAAACAAGCATTTGTAAACAAGCCACAGTAGAAACAATGGAATTCAACTAACCCCCATTTCAGTGTCTCTGGAGAGAGCACCTGCCTTGCTTTAGCAAGCTTTCCCTCACTCCAATTGTGGCTAAGCCATTAATATTAATACACCAAGCCTTGGATTTTTTTTTCTGTCTGTTGGAGTCTGGCCCAGTTCAGCATGCCTGGCTTGTCTTCTTAAGCTTGGCCAAGCCCCAAAGCAGCAGAAGGAATTGCAGGTCAAAGTTATGACTCAATAGTAGCATTGAGAAACTCTTGCACAGGGCTGTCTGCCTCCATTACAAATGGAACAGGCTTCAATTTGTCAAGTGTTACATCTATGTGCACTAAAGCTCATCGGAAATATAAAATGTATGTTAGCAAGTTCATCTTTCTCTCTGTTGATATCTGAACAATATGATGCCTTGATGACTTTTGTCAAACGTGTTGCAATGACCCAAAGCTGAATAGTGTCTTGTTCAGGGCAGATGAAGAATTTCTGGAAAAAGCAGGGTTTGCTTCAGCTTTATTGTTGCTGCTGCTGTGCTGTTATTGTCATTGCCATTATTATTTTGGTAACATCCCTTTTTTGTAGAGTAGTTAACAGATGAGTCATTGACAAACAACTTTGCTGTTCACTTCCAACCCACTCAGCAGACAACCCTGTCAATTCAAAAGACAATTCATTCATTCGGAGAAAATAGAATTTCAGTGGAAAACATGTTGATTTACCATTGCATGGTTTCAGAATGCCTTATGTATATACTTAGTTTGGTATAACACCACTGAAACTATAGGTTTACTTTGGAGTAAACATGAAAAAGATTGCTCTGTTTCAAGCCTTTATTTTTTTCCCATGGAACTCAGCTTAAGTGATATCTCATGAAACCACTGATGAGATCCAGACCAGTTTTACATGTCCCTCTAGACCAGGAAATATTTTATTCTGGATCCTTATTAGTGCTGGGCTGACATTTTAGTCTGCATCATTTTCTGTGTGTTTGTCTAACAATTCCCATTTAATTTCAATGGAAATAAATTGTTTTGTTTCGTGGCAAATAATGTTTTCCTTTCTTAAACTAGAAAATAATTTCTCTCTAGTGCTTCAAATAATTGGCAATTACATTGTATTTGCAGGGGGGTGTTTCTGTTTGGTTGGTTGGTTTTAGCATTCCCTCCTCCCAGGAAAATCAAACCACACTATTAGTGATGGACAGCATTTGCTTAATATGTCCATCCTTTACGAATCCCCTTTGAAAAGTTCATTACAGCTTTTATACAAGTTTAATTCCTCCCATGCAGAATTAATGCCTCATTTTATTATATGAATACAGCCTCAATACTAAATATATTGTAAATTTAGTATGATAACAGCCTGTACCTGGCTGTTTAATTAATTTGTTTAACCTGAGCATGCTGCTTTAAATTTATAAGACTCAGTGTTGATAATGTTCATAATAATTGGCTGTTCCACCACATGAATTCACTTTCTATTGTGCAGTATATGATCTAGATACTACAACACGCCAACAGAAACTGTCTTGTTCTGACAACACATGCTGACCCTTAGCTGTGACTCATATAGTAAATAACCTTCCAGGGATCAATATTATCTATCTATGCAGCATAATGTAGATGGCAGCTGAAGAGAAGATTAATATCACCCTGCGTGATACTAGAATTTCTTCAGTCTGGTATGTAGCATGATTAATGGAATTCATCAGGTTTGCTCAAACTTGATATGGCTATACTTGAAATGAAACAAGAGGGTAGCTTGTTGAATTCTATTCCTCAAGGCTCTATCAACAAACATAAATTGCATTCCTGAATAATCTATATCATCCAGGCAATTTTATTTCTCAAAAACTATTAAAAGCAGGCAAATTATTAGGCACAGAAGAAGGAAATTCCTCACAAAGTACAAACATAGGAGAAGAGTTAAGGTGAGAGTCAACTGAAATAGATTACTCTTCTCCATGAAATTTCATAAGATTAATCACCTCAGTTTTGAAGCTAGTGAGTGAGAATTCTGTTTGGTTGGTTTTTAGTTGAAATTGCCAACTGAAGACTGAGAATACTTGAGCAAACCAGGCAGATTTATTTTTCTGATACCAAAACTTTTTAGTGCTTAGTTTTATTGTATTTGACTACTCTGCAGTGCATACAGTCCAAATGGATTTTGAAGGCTGATAAATATGGCTTAAATGCATAAATGTATGTATACCTACAGACACAAATGCATACAAAATATCATATACATATACTGTACAATAAAAGTTTAAATATAACTTTAAGTAATGATAGCATCTTAAAACCATAGTTTTTTTTAAAAAAAAAAATCTACATTAAACAGTGAAAAAAGAAGGTCATCTACATTAAAATATCTCCTGATAAATTTTTCAGGTTACTTTTTTTGTTTGCTGCAATTCTTATCTTGAGGTTTCTTAAAACCCCTGCAGTTCTTTACACAGTACAATAAATGCCTCCCAAGGCGCCTACATTTTTAAATATATATTGCATTGCTAAATTTGAAAGTTACATTCTGCTTAATATATTAAGTCTTGGCCAGTCAGTTTGCTTTTGTGAGTTAGAGGATCACACTACATGTTCCATTTATGATGTAGAATGTAGCTTGTCGTATTCTAAATTTAGCCACAAACATTGTAGGATTATTGAGGTCTTTTTTTCAGAGCATTCTAAACAAGCTATAAAAGTGAACGTTCCCAGACTGATAGCGAGAAAGCAGTTAAATAGTTTCTTCTCAATAGCCATTTCATAACCCTTTGAATAAAGGGTGACAGTGAACTTGCTTTCTTATTTAGAGATACAAAATGAAAAATATGAAAATGTTGTCAGCAAAGAAGCTTCATTTTGTATTTCTGTCAGATTAAATAACTTCATAACACCTTTTCTCTTCTGAAGGAGTAGTAAATAAATAGTATTAAAAGCATTTTAATGACAGTGATGTTTATTCTGCCATTTTACTGAATTATTTTTATCTGTTTTGATGCATTTCAGTTCTGCATTAACTTTTTCAAACTTCCATCCTCACCTATTCCCTTCAACCAGATTGGTCAATCAATCTTACCATGCTATCCTGATTTGCCAACCTATTGATTAGGACAGAAATCCATTTTGGACAATGATTCCTATTATTATCCAATTAACAATTTTGACAAATGTTTATCCTGGCATTTGTTCTTTAGTGATCCTCTAATAATATAATTGTCATAAAAACCCACATCCATCTACTCTAATTCATTGCATTAATAATCCGTCAGTGAGGCACTACCTTGCCGTGATTATGAAACATGTATGCTCTGAGGACAATAAGTAATACACTTGGGATTCAACTATAGTGGACAGGTTTCATCAGAGGAACCAGATAAAGAGTGCCTCTCCCATAAAAATATGATGGGGCATAATTTAGAGGAACCCATATTGGCTTGATCATCACCTGGGGTCAGAAGGACCTCAAAATATTGGATTTCCTGGATATCTGTAAAAAATGGGCTTCGGAACTCATGATTTTTACCTGAACAATCAAGCCCAGCAGCTGTAGGTCTACTGGAAGAAAAGTAATTTATCCATCACACATATACAAAGACTGAAAACAAAGAAACAATTATCTGTTATTACAAATGAAGTCCAACAAGAAGAGGATATCTGAAATGAATGCACAATTCTGAAAAGAACAACATCCAGAATCAGAAATAATAGAGGTTAGGAGTTCAATGTTAATTTATAATAAATAAAGTATTTACAGAAGCAGAACTGGAAAAACTGTGAAGATCTACCCAGGACAAAGAAACTGAAGGCTTGTCAGAAAGAGCTTGGAGTGTAGAGGCAAATCAGGGGCAGTTGGCAGTAGACTAAGCCAGCAAAGCTTCTATCACATAAGGCAGAAGTAGAGGCTCTACACCAATTTTTTCTGTTGCCTCAATTCTAATTTGGTCTCATAGTTTATCACTATAAGATAACTGAGTATGAGTGTGAAGCTACAGTAAGAGAGTAGAGAAGATTTCAGTGAGGAAGAGAGGCTGCTCTCCTAATAATATGCTAACCCCAGAGAAATGGTTTGAGTTCAGTAGTTTAAGGATCCTTAAGTCCTTCTTTAATTAACCATATTTATTCATATTTCTTAAAAATATCTAGCAAAAACTAGAATTTGCAGAGGAATCTTAGTGCTCATATTTTGTTGGGACATGATCTCTGCATTAAAAAAATATTGGATCATTGCAATCTATGCTAGATGGCTATTATATAATAAGGAGATGCAGATCAGAAAAGGACCAGTTCGAATCCAAGATTAACAATTGGCAAGGCTTCATTCAAATCTGTAATTTGAAACTGAAAATCAATGAAATCCCAATTTAATTGTTCAAGATTTCATTTCAGGCTCTTCTTTAGACTCTGAAGGGACATCTAATCACTGGCAGGTAATTCTTTTTTTGGCATTATAGTCTGAAAATAACAGAGATCCTTTCAAGGATAGCAAGCCTGTAAGACCTTCAGCCAGAGAGCTTGAAATATGTAAATGTAATAATTTTTGAAATACCCTCTTTGCACTTCTTTTAACGTTGCAATAGCAGGAATGAAAAAAGCATAGCAGGCTCCAAATTATCCAATGAAAAGCTTCTAAAGAGTTATGTTAAACCATGCATTAAGAGTTCTACTCTAATTTAAAAAGGGAAAGGATTTCACAATAGTCACAGAACCGTTTATCTCAATTAGTTATTTAAGTTTAATAGTAAAAGACAAGTTAATAATTACAATGCATCGTAAAAAGATTAAGAAAGAAAGGAATGTTTTGGACCATTTGGTTCATGGCAGTTTCTAAATTATTAGTTTTTAAAATCAATAATTGTTTAAATGGAAACAATTTGACCAAAATCTGTCACAGATTTTGAGATCATTAAAAACAAAACTTTAATAATAAAAAAAGAGCAAAGATTAAGAGTCCACTACCACTAATTGCTTATATTTTTGAGTCTGCTGATTGGCATGGCTCATTGGCAGAGTTAATTTATTCTGGCAATTATACATTACGTATTGTTTCTTTAATAATTACTTAGGCATCTGAGAAATAAATGTGTTATTAATATTGTCTAAATAATTAATAATATTTTTTCTTCAGATATGAATAAAAGCTTGATAGAATTTAACAGAAAGTAAAATCCAGAGCAGATAGTCTATGAGTTAATAAATTTTGCAAAGAAGAAGGTACAGATTTAGGAAAAGTGGAAGATCACACAAAATAGACAAAAATAGTGTAGCAATATAATTTTCTCATTTTTCTGAAATTTTTCTGAAGAAGAGGGAGTCAAACTATTCTTCAAAGCACCTGAGGGTAGAATAAGAAGCAATGGGTGGAAACTAATCAAGGAGAGAAGCAATTTTAGAACTAAGGAGAAATTTCCTGACAGAACAATTAATAAGTGGAACAACTTGCCTGCAGAAGTTGTGAATGCCCCAACACTGGAAATTTTTAAGAAGATGTTGGATAACCATTTGTCTGAAGTGGTGCCTGGGCTAGAAGACCTCCCAGGTCCCTTTCAACTCTGTTATTCTATTCTATTCTATTCTATTCTATTCTATTCTATTCTATTCTATTCTATTCTATTCTATTCTATTCTATTCTATTCTACTCTACTCTACTCTACTCTACTCTACTCTACTCTACTCTACTCTATTCTATTCTCTGTCTAAACAAATTCTAACCAAAGAAAGAGGCATAAATAGCAGAGCAACATTCCCAAATATTTTAACAGACAGATTTTGTGGAAATAAAATTCACTGGATTGCTGTTTAACTCATGTAAGCATGCGAACGGAAAACTGCAGCTATGTTTGAGGCTGTGCAACTCTAGAATGTCCCCTAAATTTACTAATGGGGTATGAATCTTTTTTAAGTTATTCAAAACACTTAGTTTGGTTTAATATTTCAAATTTATTTTAAGATTCAATTAAGTAATTCAAGTTAATCTCATTCAAATGTAGTCAGCCCATTGAAGCCTCATACAATCTTTTTATATGAGAAACTTTCCACTAAAAACAAATTGGAGTACTTGATTAAATGTGCCAAAAGATCAGTGGTCTTTTAATGTTCCCCTCTTTTTCCTGTTACTCTTCTACCATGATATATCTTTCAATATATCTTTCAATAAATCATGTTGCTTTGAACTAACAATTCCTTTTCCTTAAAGGAATGGACTGAACTGTGATATAATAAAATAGAATTTTATTGGCCAAGTGTGATTGGACACACAAGGAATTTATCTTGGTGCATATGCTCTCAGTGTGATCACAGATGATTAGAACCGTACAGCAATAGCACTTAGACTTATATACTGCTTCATAGTGCTTTCAGCTCTCTCTAAGCAGTTTACAGAGTAGGCATATTGCCCACAACAATCTGGGTCTTCATTTTATCCAACTTGGAAGGATAGAAGGCTGAGTCAACCTTGAGCTGGTAAGAATTGAACTGCTGGCAATCAGCAGAATTAGTTTGCAATACTGCATTCTAACCACTGCACCACCATGGCTCTTTTAATATGATCACAAAACTATTCAAAAAAATCAAATTAGCTATCGTAGCAAAGATAAAACAATGCTGGAGTGGCTACAATCTTAACAAATTAATTGGGACTGTAATAATAAATGACTATATTAAAATATAAATTAATGTGATCAAAAGTTGCAGAACATGAACATACCACTACCCTGAGAAAGAAACAGTGTGCTACTGTCAAAGGCTCTATTGGCTTTTTTGATTTCTGCAAGGACAGCAGTGGTGACCTGGCGGCTTTATTGTAGGTAGCCTGGAATGAAGGGAAGATCAAGTGATTCCTTAACTGATAGCCCAGCTTCCAGCCTCACAATATTAAGTTCCTCAGCTGTCCCTTAACAAGGATGCATTCAGAAAAACTGTACAATGGCGCTATTGATTTTCCTCCAGCTTAAGTCTTTCAAAGGTTGGAGCATAAAGGAACTTAAATGAATCATATGCTTATAAAAATGAAACTGAAGCCGTGTCTTTTTTTCCAGTTTTGAATCTCCTGCTGTTGCTGTTGATAGTGTGTTTTCTAAAGTGGCCAACGACAGTCAAAGACACCTGGTGTGCTGGGCAAAAGAGAAGAAGCACCACTTTCCTCATCACTGTAAGCTCGAGAGAAAATAGTCTGCTTGAGAACAGGGCTTTTAGAGACTGCTCTTTTGAGTTTATTCTAACAGGGTTAACTGTTTCTGCTTTGACAGTTTCCATCCTTTGTCTCTTCAAGGAGTGGTATAAAACTTTTCCGTTCATATCTTGCAAAAGTAACTGAAGTTTTTGGTCTGTTTTGTAAATCGACCCTTGATCAATTTTGCTGAAAGTCAATGGATCTTTTCATGGCAAAGACAGCAGCCCAGTCTTGAGTCAGTTGACTTATAAGGGCTGATTGTTTTCTAAACTTTATGCAGGTCCTCATTTTAAATATTGACCAAATTCCATTCTACTGTTAAGTGCTTACAGAACTATAGCAATCTGGTAATTGTACATTTATTGGCTTCTTTTTGTTTACTATAGTTGACCATGAAGGGAACAACTAGGGGTTACTCAATTTTAAAATAGTTTACAAAATTTTATTATTTTGCACGCTCATTTTAAGTATAGCTATGCACATTTCTCTAATACATTTCATGTATTTGTTTTACTCTTTTTCCTCTCTTTCTACTCACTGTTTGTGTGTCTGTGTGTGTATATATTATTCAACCAGTCAAGTTTAGTTCTAGTATAGAATTAATGATATCAATGTGAATTAGGTCAAAATCTATTAAGAATATTGACAGGAAATGACTACAGACATGTATAGAATTATTACTATAATTGGTGGAACATGGAAAAAACACTTTCTTTGTATAGCTTCATTAGATATCATTTCAAAAAGGGTACCTTTATTAAAGAATTGGGTAAGTTGAATCCCTTGAATGTTTTCCTGGATATAGCCTTTCCCAGCCCAAGGTTGATCTGAAAAATCAATCCAATTTAACAACAACAACAAAGTATGGGGATGCAGAAACCTTAACTTTTAAATCCATTATTCCCTACAAGAGTAAACAGAGTCTTTGTACATTTTGTCATGTGCAACATAATAGTATTTTTAGTTCCTGAGTTTTAAAGCACCAACAGCATCTTGAGTGGAATTGTTTGTACCATTTTTTAATACTTTGCCTTTTGCCATGCTTGACTTGTGTCTCATTCAGTTTGCATTGGCTCTTTTAAAATGTCCCATCTCTTAATATTTTAGGAGTTGATATTTTATAACATTACAAGCATTGCTAGATTTTGGGGTCCTATCCTTACAAAATTTATTTAGATCTTACATGTTCTGAAATGATGTCCCAGTATTAGTTAAGAATATAGGAAATTCAGGAAGAATTTTCAAGAGTTCACATTTTAGATGGCATTTATCTCATCTGGCCTGGGGACTCACTAAAAGAATCATCTCAACACATGTGCGCTCTCTCTCCAACTATCTATAAGAGGGAAACCAAGTATTGCATGATCCAATCTGGGCCAGTTACCAGGACCAGAGGTTTAGTCTTCCAAGCTTTCAGATTTTTACTGGAGCCTATCCTCAGGGAACTTCTCTCTACCAGAAAGTGTTATCCTACATATGACATAAGAGCCTAGCATAAATATTTTTGTTAATCAGGATAGCCTTCTTATTATGTTCTTTACTCCACCCTCTTATTTGTATTATTATTATTATGAGGATTGTTAATATTCTGTTGCTTTGGTACACCGAGAACTTCTGCATGGGAAACAAATTTCTTGTGTGTCTAATCACACTTAGCCAAACAAAGTCTCCTCTCCTCTCCTCTCCTCTCCTCTCCTCTCCTCTCCTCTCCTCTTCTCACCTTAATAAATGTGATTAGTATTGTTTCTTCTAAATATAGCTGTGTTCTGTCCCAGCTACAGACCCCAAAGAACGCAGCACACACGAAGTCTGTAAAAACCTTAGTTTACTAAATTAAATAAGTCTTTTTCAAACAAAGGCTGTTAATTAACTTTCTTAACAGCCTACAAGAATCCAAAGAATAAATAATTGTAATCTTACTATGGTTGGCAGAAAGCCCAGAAACAATTTGTAGAGAACTAAGATCAAGACGCGAAGAAGAGTGAACAAAGTTGTTTTCTGCAAATTGCCTCAGTTATCATCCTTCCTTAAATAAGCTAAGGGAGTGACCAATTAGCTCCAAGCCTTACTCTCGAGG
Source organism: Pituophis catenifer annectens (assembly GCF_029215685.1). NCBI lineage: Eukaryota > Metazoa > Chordata > Lepidosauria > Squamata > Colubridae > Pituophis > Pituophis catenifer. The sequence continues at coordinate 138,725,754 of NW_027256883.1, forward strand.
AGACCTCCTCCTGAGGAGCCACTCCTGCATTTTGGCAGCTCTGCACACCCGTGCATCAAGAAGAGGCTCCTCCTCTTCTTCCTCTTCACTTATGGGAGCTTCTGGAGGTTCTGAAGGCCCTGGCTGAATCCCCACCTCTGGCACCACATCTTCTCCAGCCTCCTCATTGTCTGACTCGAGGGCCAGCTGCACAGGCTGCTGGAGCAGCACCACAACAGCCTCCTTGCTGTCGGAATCAGCTACTAGCTGCACAGGGCCACAACAAGCTAGTAGTCACAGTTTCTAAGTCCAACCCACTTCACGTGGTGGTTGTTGTGGGAAAATATGAGGCGGAAATATTAAATATGTTCACTGCCTTGAGTTATTTATAAAAATAGAAAAGGCGGAATTAATACATACATACTTAAATACATACATAGGTCTTACCTTTCAAGCTCCATCGCTTTCCTCACCGTTGTTTCCAGGGAAACACGCTGTAAAAGAAAGCCTTCTCATGAGTTCAAGAAGTTTGATTGAACTCGCAAGAAGGCTTTCTTTTACAGCGTGTTTGTGGACACAGCGACAAGGAAAACAATGGAGCTTGAAAGGTAAGACATACATCCCACTTCTTGCCCGTCCCATCTGCCACCCCCAAATTGCATCCTTAAAGTGAGCAGGTGGTTAAGCAAGGGACAGGAGCCCTGTCATGCCTGGCGAGGGTGGGGGAAGAGACAGCAAGGGGAGTCACATCTTGCTCTGCTCATCTCACTTCTCCCCCACCCCACTGCCACTTCTCTCGATAAAGAGACAGCGGGGAAGCGAAGCAGCTGTTGCCATTGAGGTGGGGTGGGATATGTTGGGCTGCTCGGCTGGCATGAAGAACAGGGAGGTGAGGTGACTGCAGCGATGGGACATAGAATCCCACGCTCACTGCCTCTTGCACCCCCAAAATAATAAGACACCCCGATAATAAGGCCAAGCCCTTATTTGGGGGGGGGGGTCAAAAGAAAATAAGACCCTGTCTTATTTTCGTGGAAACACGGTATTAAAGAGGACAGTACAGTAGTTAGAATAGTGATAATTTTTTTTTGTCCTTTCTTTTTTTCCCTCCAATTTTTATTTATAAGTACAAACTAAACAGAACAATGAAACGTACAAAACATAAAAACATATAAACATCCATTTCAATACATGTGAATAGTGATAATTTTAAAAAAGAACATTGAAAGTTCTTTTGAAAAAGTTTACTTTGCTCAGAGATTTTCTCTAAGTTAAGCAAAGTGAATTTTAAAATCACATTGCTTATCTTTTTTGCTTATGCATGCAAAAAATATCTATGACACATCTTAATGGCACATTGCCTATTTATTCTTTATTTCATTTCTTTCTGATTGTTGTTCAGAATTGTTGCAGATTTTCTGATACATTCATGCACCAGATTCTGCAATGCTTGCTTGCTTGTTTTTCTTCATGGGACCAGCATTTAAATGTTTTTTTATGATAATTGATGACAGAACAAATATTAAACATTTAAATATTAAATTAAATATCTTAACTCTTCAATTTTTGCATGCATGCAAGCATATACATTTAGGTATCTTCATCTCCTAATTTCTAAATTTAACGTCAATTAACTGGCATTTATTGATCAAAATCCAATTGTATTATATGCATTCTACCATTCATATATATAGTACATAGTGGCACATATGCATACATCTTATCAAATATACACCAACAGTATCTGAGGTTGCTGATGTTTCTCCAATTTTTATTTCTTCTAGTTTAATATTTCTCATAATTTGTATGAAAATTAAATAAAGTGACAATGTACACATCTGGTATACTTCTAATTCTGAACTATTTATATATTAGATTTTTGTCCCGCCTTCATTACTTTATAAGTAACTCAAGGTGGCTCCTTTCTCCTCATATTTTCCCCATAAAAACAACCCTGTGTGGTGGGTTCGGCTAAGAAAGAATGACTGATCCAAAGTCACCCAGCCAGCTTTCACGCCTAAGAAGAGATTAGAACTCTCAGTCTCCTGATTTCTAAGCCAGCACCTTAACCTCTTGCCAAACTCCATATTTTGTTCTAAATGTTCTTTCTACTAATCATGCTCCCCCCCAATACACAGATGAGGTGTCCTTACAGCCTTTTTTAAATGACTATCCAGAATCAGTCTTCTTGCACAAGTTAAATATATGATCTACTGTTTCTTCTGTTGTTTTGCACAATCTGCACTTTGAATCATTTGGTGATATTTCCATTCCAGCCTTGATTGCATTAGTTTGAAAAGTTTGCTTATCGGCAACCAAAATGAACCCTATAGTTTCTTTTTATAATGTTCCAGTTGTAAGCAATTGTTGGGTTTTATCTTTAGCCACTTTCCTTCAATATTTTGTAGAAATTGACCAGGTAATGTTTTGCTTTGCCAGAATTTTGGTCATGTTTTTGTTATTTTATTTCAATAATCCTGTTTTGTTTCCTGTACATTCAGATAATTCCAATTATAATTATTAATTATTAATATTTTGAGACATGCTGTCATAATCTTGTGAATCCATGACACAATGAAAATGCAAATTGCAAATTTCCTCTTCATTTTAAAACCATCCTAATGAAATCTGATGAAAAATCTGGTGAAATACTCAGGACTGGGGTATAAATTCCTTGTACTCGACATATTTATGAGAAGACTGAGTAGTGCACAAGTCTGTCCTGCTTTTCACAATGCAATCGGATTTTGGGGGACCTTCAGGCTTTCAGCTTCTCAGGCTTCAATTAAATCTCAAGAGAAAATGCCACCTTGAGCTTTTTTTTTTTTTTTAAAAGAATGGAACACCAGGGAATGGTGTAAAGATATATTACAAAACCATAGCAACACTCTCTTCCAGTTTGCTATAATAAGAAAATGTCGGAAAGGTCACCAAAAGAAATCCCAAAGAAATTTGAAATCATCTGGAGAAGTAGGTAGAAATACAGTTTCTTTTGCAAAGTTTTTTTTTTTTTACATAGCATTTTAATATATTATTAATATAAGAAGCATTTTTATTCTATTGAAGTTATGTCCCTTTTCTTTCTTTGGTTATGTGCAAATGGTGATTGACCAGATAAGAGATCATGGACTGAGGATGTCAAGTGAAAATCTCTCTCCAGTGTAGACGGCTGTTATTAAGCAGGCCATACTTGGAATCTTCAGTAAAAGTATTGAAAATAAAATACTGAGAAACATACATTTATGCTACATACTAACCACAATTTACCAATATTTTCACATATTAAATTTTCCTCAATTTCCCTACCTTTGCTAGATATTCAATCAAGATACTTAATAACAAACAATACCAATCCATCTTTTATTGTGATCAAAGACCAGCATAACAAATGATATTACTTGCAGAACTATGAGAGGTGAAAGAAATTAAATGTATCAAATTTCAATGGTTATAAACTGCTGATTTTTACAGTTTTATCCAGAATTGATAGCCAAAACGCAAATAATCTAGCAATGAAAGTCAATAAGCATAGAGAAAAAATGTGACTAAGATTAAATATGAAGAAGATCAAAGTAATTATAACAATTCAGTAATGTCTCTTACAACTGACTGTTGTGGTCCACCAGCAGCCTGAGGAGCTAGCAGTGGAGTCGGAGGCAGAGATGCAGCCAGGGCCATCTGGGAGTGATGCATGGACTCTGGAGCCTCCTAGTGCACGCATGCGCAGAGCTGCCAGAAGGCAAGAGTAGCTAAAGCAAAAAGGACGACTCAGGAGTAAGACCGGGAGATGATTGGCCCCTCCCATAAATTTTAAAAGAGCAGCAAAGGCTCTTGGGCTCTTTGTAGGAAAACAACGTTGCTAAATCTGTTTCCAGTTGACGTCTCTTGTTTCTGAACTTTGTGGGGCTTTGCCAAGAAAGAGCTTTGGCAGGGGCCAAAGAAGATAAAGGTTGGTGATAAGCCCAAAGGACTTTTTCTGAAGGACTTGTTTTAGAATTAATTTGGACTAAGCTGGGAATGAAGTAATTCTCAGCTGTTATAATAAAATTGGTTTGTTTAAGACTAATTGTGTCTTGTAAATGACTAAGTGAGCCTAGGTCACAACACTGACAATGAAGACATTGGCTTCTCTCTTTTAAGATCAACTATCAACAGTAAAGGACACAACAATCAAAATTAGCCCTTGATAGAGTAGCATTGAAGACATTTAATATTTCTTAATGTGTCTATATCTACAAAGATAAGAATTGCAAATTCGTTGGCTTTTCCTGTGACACTTTATGAAAGTAAAGTGAGAATCTGAATAAGGGTAGAAAAAGTATTTGAACTGTGGTATTATTAGAAACGATTCCTGAAAATGCCATGAATAGGCAAGAAAAGAAATAAACAAATCACTGGACAAATAAATACAGACTCCTATTTATTATTATGTTTCAGATACATTATGCAAAGACCTGAGATTCTTGAATAGTCTATAAATCTGAGAAAGAAAAAGATGTAGACACCCTTGATTATAATGATGCTGGATATACTGTTGAAGATCTGAAAGACCAGGTTGGAGACAGACTGCCCTAAGGAAAATTGAGCTTTGTGATTGCTTAAGAATTGATACTGGCATGTAAGCAATCAGTAAATCAATCAATCAATCAATCAATCAATCAATCAATGTGAATAAATGAACCGACTAACCAATATTTCTGTTCCATAGGCATGTATTGACCACCTTCTGAACTGCTTCACAATTCTGTGAAAAAATTAATTTTTGTCAATCTTTTGAAAAAAATCTGAAATTCTTTGTCAATTAATTATTCTACTATAAGATATATAGCAGCTATCTCTATGAATTGAAGCCAAACAAATAATACAATTGGAAACTTACTTTTTGGTCTTTCTATGCTTATAAATGATAGATGCACATTTTGTCTAAAATTACAGTTTTTCTACATACATACGCATATACATACAGAAAGGGGGAAAGATGTTAATTCAGTCTTAAGAAACAGACAATTCCTTTTTAATGTATTTTTTTTTCCACTATCAAGACACTATTGTTGCTTTCCAAAGCCAATCAAACAGACTAGGAAGGGTGGGGAATCAACTAATCAACTTCCAAATGAATAACTCAGCCAGCTGCAAAATCATGACTTCATCAGACTTTCAGAGTCTTGCACAAGACTACAGTTCTTGTCTGGAGCCTGTTTTTAATCCATTAAACCCTTACAATATATAAGCATACAAATGCATCCCACTTCCTCAACTCACAAGATCAGAAATGAATGAAAACTTGCTTCCAAAGTTATTAATCAAAGCTGAGTTCTTTTTATCAGTTCCTATTTCTCAAACTGACTTTTATTTAAATGAAAAACTAAAAAAGAGAAAGTTTGTTTTGAAGTGTGGAGCGTGACCATATAAAAATAGTAGGTAATGTCTAATTTTTACAGGTATCTGTCAGACATATTATATACTTTATTCATTAAACATGAAACTCAGTCAACTGAACATTCAAAAATGCAACACAATTACCACTGACTGGTGCTAATGGTTGATATGGGTTGCTGCCAGCTTTCTAGGTATCAACCAAGTACCTTCTTAAGATGTACGATGTTCCAAGTAGCACAGTTTTTTGCAGTTCCGCTGGTGTTATTGCAGGAAGCTGCAATTTGTTGGTGTATCTTATAAAATTCTTAGACATGGTACCAAGTGCCCCAATGACAATGGGTATCACTGTTACATGTTTCATCCATAATCGCATAGGCCAGGTCACAATATTTTGTGATTTTTTTTCCAGTTCTTTTTCTTTGACTCTGGCATCTTCTGGTACCGTGATGTCAATAAATTGTATATTTCAGTTTTTGACAACTGTGATATCTGGTGTGTTGTGTTCCAAGTGACGATCTGTCTGTATCCAAAAGTCCCACAAGATCTTCGCCTTCTCATTTTCTATAACTTTTTCCACTTTATGTTCCCATGACTTTTTGGATACAGGTAAGTCGTATTTTTTACATAATGACCAGTGGATTAATTTAACAACTCGGTCGTGTCTAGCTTTGTAATCAGTTCGTGTGATTTTGTTGCATTCACATATTAAATGTGAAACAGTTTCGATTTTGTTGTTGCAAAGTCAGCAGTTTGGATTGTCGTTGGATTTTTGTATCTTTGCTTTCATGGCATTAGTTTGTAGTGCTTGTTCTTGAGCAGTGAGTATTAAACCTTCCGTTTCTTTCTTAATGTTTCCCATCTTAAGCCATGCCCATGTAAAGTTGTCATCACATTTTCCTGTGTTTTTCAAGTGCTGTCCATGCAAAGCTTTGGTTTTCCATCTATTTAATCTGTCATCCAGCTGTTTTTCCTTATATTCTGCCTTTGTTTCTGTTGTTTTTATAATGTTCTCTGTTTTCACAGCCTGCAGCAATTTTTCTGTACTTTGGTTCACATAATCATTCAAACTTTTTTTTTCTTCTTCTACAGTTTGATGGATTTGCAATAGTCCTCTGCCCCCTATTTTTCTTGGCAGGTACAACCTGTAGATGTCACTTCATGGATGTAAAGCGTAGTACATATTCAAACGTTTGTGTGTTTTCCGGTCTAAGTTTTCCAGTTCAGTCAAAGACCAATTGATGATTCAGATGAGTAGCCTATCACTGGAACTGCCCATGTGTTAATGGCTTTAATTATGTTTCCAGTATTCAGCTTTGATTTTAATATTTTGCAGACCCTCCTGGTGTATTCCTTTTGTGTTGACTCTTTGACTTTTCCATTCAAGATGCTATCTGCTTCCAATATGCCTAGGTATTTGTAATCATCATCCTTTGCTAATGCTTTCACTATGTTTCCATTTCCCAGTTCCATTCCTTCTATTTTTTCCATTTTTTCTTGCTCATGGATAATATAGCATATTTTTCAAGTCCAAAGTTCATTTTGATGTCACTGCTGAAAAGTTGAATTGTGTTGAGTGTTGATTTAAGTTCAGTGGGGCTTTTCTCATATATCTTTAAGTCATCCAAGTATAGTAGATGGTTTATCTTGCCATGCTGGCTTGAGATTTGGTTCCAGTGTTGTGTTTCATAGGAATTATTGTCAGTGGATTTAATGTGATGTTGAATAGTAGAGATGAAAGTGAATCCCCCTGGAAGATTCCTCGTCTGATGTTGACTTCACCAATGTTTTCCCCATTTGCTGTTAGAACTGTTTTCCATTTTTGCATATTTGCTTTCAAAAATGTACAAATACTTTTGCTGATTCCAAAATTTTCCAGACAGGTGTTAATCCAGCTGTGGGGTAATGAATCAAATGCCTTCTTGTAATCAATCCATGCCATATTTAAATTTGTTTTTCTTCATTTTGCATTTTTAGTACCATTTTGTCAATGAGCAGCAAAGCATTCAAAGTTTTCTTTGAAGTGTGGAGCATGGCCATATAAAAATAGCAGGTAATATCTAATTTTACAGGTATCTGTCAGACATATTATTATTATTATTATTATTATTATTATTATTATTATTATTATTATTATTATTATTATTTACTTTATTCATAAAACATGAAATTCTAAAACAAAACAAGAAGAAATACATGAAGAATCAGAAACATTCAATGAGAATCAAAATATTCACAGAATAAAAAGATTTTGGCTGGAATTGTACTTAGTTATATTTACTTCCATCATTTATATCTTGCTTTACAAATTGAAAGGGTCACAGAGAACCTTTTCAAGATAATAAAACAGTGCCTGGTTTCAGATTAAAAATCAACAAATATGTGACATTGACAGAAAAGAAGATGGGATGAGAAAAGGATTAATAAGTGTTTTAATGCTTCAAAGTTTATACTTGCAATGAAAATGGAAGGGATACATAATGGAAAATGGAAGGGATACAGCTGCTGGTCCTTCTGTTCTTCGTTGAAAAATTGACTGTTGTAAAAAAGTTGTTCACTGAGTTTACATTTTTAATGGATTCAATAAGGCCCATTGCATTTGTTCACTGCATATAGAAGAGAAAAAAACCCTCATTATCTTCACTAGAATTTTACATAGACCTGCATAAGATTGTACTATTAAATGATAATATTTCAAACCTGAAGCATTGGAGTTAAATAGTGACCCTGTTTTTCCATATTTTGAAAAATATGGGGAGTAAAGTTTAGCTGATTTCTTCCTTTTGACATACCATGTAGCTTGTATTTGTTTTGTTTTGTTTTGGAGACTGGTATTTTAATAAAGGAGAACCATGGAATTGTGCATTTTCCATAAAACAGCATAGAAAAGGGCCTTGAAGGACAGGAGGAATTGCTGCTACTAAAGCAATGGTCAAATAAGAAGGATTTGAACATAGGCCAAGAAAATAACTTGAGTAAATGTCTCAGATGAGTATCTCCCTAGCTCTCATGAAGAAAAAGGGAGAGAACAGCAAGAACAATCATGATACAGTTCCTGTTATAGTAAAAGTCCCACCAGTATGGCACTGATTTCTTAGTCTGGTGTACTTGCTGGGCTAACATTGGACACTTTTTAAATTGTGATTATGACACACAATTGCCAAATAATAAATTGATGTGGTTAACAAGTCCATGTGTGCTTATCCACATGCTCACTCTTAATATCTAATGTAAATTAATTTAGAGGTGAAATAACCTTGGGGAAGGCATGAAAGATCCATTAAGGGAAATAAGAAGAAATTACATATTCTTGAGATAGAGAAACATGTAAGAAAGAAGCTCAAAATAATCCAAATTTAATTTAATTTGCTTAGTATAAGAAGGGACAGTGTGTGACTTCAACTCAGTTCTTTTAAATGGCAGTTGGCCATTTAAAAATTATGGGATTGATCAGGAAGAATCGGGATTAATATAGAAAAAAGAATGTGGCCCATTCCTGATGAGACTTGCATCCTCAGAAGGATTGACATGATCTCAAGCAGTCATCTGAGAAATTTAGAAGTTATTTGATACAATTACCAAGAGTGCAGGTATCATTCTTGTTCTTTTCCCATTCCTTCAGCTTCCCTGCATAGAAATGTTTACACATTATAATCTCAATCATTCAGACATCTCTGTAATGCCTACAATATCTGAGATCTTGAATAAAATTTGTTCAATTTATTAGAAAATTATTGTAAGTAATATCCAGTGTAGATAGCTCCCACCATGCACATTCACCCTCAATCCTATATCACAGTAAGAACAGGTAGCCCAAAGATCAGTTAATAAAAGTATAGCTGATGTTTCTTTACTAAATATTAGGAAACATTAAAACAGTTAACTGGCAAAATGGGATAGAAGGCAGGGAAAAATATGGAGAGAGACATCAGTGACAAATAAGAATTATTTTGGTTGCTTATGCTTATGTTGCTGTCTGTCAAAAGGAATAGAACTAATTAGCATAGACAATTCCAAGGGAATAGTCTTTCCTGTTCTAGCTTTATCCCTTTCATATACATAATCATAGCAAAATAGAGATAGAAAGTAAGCACCCCATAACACCTCAGTTATTCTTCATTGTATATAATGGGAATGATGTACATAATGAGGATGGCATATTGATACTCTTATGTTAAAATACTGTTACCTAAGAAATAAATAGAACAGCGGATTCAAACATCCAAGATAGTATAAAATATTCATTTATTATTCAGCTATTATTATAAAGTCATTGTTATTGTTAGACATGAAGCCAAGTATTAAACACAAATATGATATTTATTTTTATAGTACCTGAAAGCTAAATTTGCATAACCTGCTTGCTACCACAATTCATTCATTCTTTTTTTATATAAAAAAACTCTTCTTAGATTAAAAATATTGAACTATATAAGATCAGTAGGAATACATATCACAGAAAGTTATTATTTTATCATAGCATATTTATAAACTGTTTGACCAATAGATCTAAAATGTCTTCAGTCAATCAGATTCTTTTAATGGATGCTATCAATATACTTTCTAATATAAATGTTGACAATGAGATTTATATCATCATTAAAACCAGTACAAAAGGCAATCAACATAAATTTTAAACAACTTAGTAGTAGAAAATTTTGGACTGGAATAACCCATGAAGATAGAATGAGTTTCATGCTAGCATTGATATATTTAAGACTTATTATGCAATTATTCTTAATCAGACTATGCAATGTGAAATAATCTTTTTATCATGTAAAACCATAAGTCTATTATCTATTAAAGTTTATACCAGCTTACTCTGACTTACTTGCTTTGATCCATTCCACAGGAAGTAAAATCACAGTGTGCTTAAAATAAAATGTTCAGGCTTCTGGGCAATTTATTTTTAAATTGATATAAAAAATTCTGGGTGCAGCTGTAGCTACTCTCTCTGAAGATCAGAAAAGAGCAACATGCAAACAGTCTAATACAAATTAATGCAGTGTTACATATCTTGGTGGTAAAATATTAAAGAAACATAACATGAAAGGCAAAGCAACCCAGCAAATGGACTATGAACTGCATATAAAGTTAATGATGGAGTTTGTCTCAAGCGCACTCTGCAGTATACAACAAAAACACTGGTACATTAACTTTCTCGGAGTATGTTAAAGATTCTATATTGTTCCATAAGACGTCTAATTGTAAATCCTGTCTAAAATAAATTCATTCATGTAGCCATAACTGAAAAGGTAATTGAAAAGGACTAAATTATCCCTTGATTAAAGAAAATAAACAGTAATCTTTGTAACTAAAACAAGACAAATAGCAGTCATAGTTGCTAGGAATTCTTGTATTATAGATGGCAATTCAAAACTCTTGGACATAAGGCATTGCATCTACAAGCCAAATTGTCAATGTGATGCTTTCTTGGAATGACCACTATCATTTCCTGATTGGGAATCTCAAAGTAACATGACTCAAAGTAACATGGCTGATCAATACAGTCCAAAAAAACTCACAAGGCTTGGCTCAATATGCATTCAGTGTTTTTCATATAATTCTGCACCTAGTTTTATATTATTATTGTTAAACTGTTAGGCAAGAGGAAGAAATAAACAAAGTTATTAACAAAGCAAGGTAACTGCATCATAAATGTTACTTTATAGCAACTTTATATATAAAAGTGTTCCTTTTATCAGGAAGAGAAAGAAACCTCTTTTTTTAATCCAAGAAAGAATATTCCATTGATCTTCATATGTCTGCAATAGTAGCTCAAGGTTGGACTGTTATTCTTCATACTCTCTGAATGTGGTTGTTTGCTTGCAAACATTTTATTAGCCAGATAGGTAACATCATCAGTGCTACTGAATGTGGGGTTTGTTCCCTGTTTGCATACAGGAGTTTGCCTGCCAGTGTTGGTGGAGATGTAGAAATCAAGGAGCAAATTGACAAATAAAATTTTAATCTGCACCAACAGAAGAGTAATTTTGAAAATGAGTGAAATAATAGTTCCAGTTTATTCTGCCCGAATTATATTTTAAGATGGATTTAGACAAACTTGAACAGGTTCAACAAAGTGCAAGAAGAATTAGCACCACAATGCTTTCAGAGATGCTGGTGAAATAGAAGAAGACAAGACTGAGAGGAAAAAATAACAGGTCTTTTGTAATAGCACAAAGGATGCTACACAGAATATTCTCTGTTATTCAGAGCAGAGAGAATGAAATAATGGATTTAAGTCACTGGAAGGCAGATTCAACTGAATGGTAGAAAATCTTCCAAACACTAAGAACAGTTCAACAGTGGAACCTATTACCTAGGGAGATGGTAAGTGGCCATTCACTGGATATATTTAAGACGATGTAGAAACCATTTGTTAGAGATGCTTTAATTCCTGCACTAAGAAAAGGGGTAGATTTGTCTGAAATGGCCCCTTCCAGACATTATTGTATCCATCATTGCTTCTTTATAGAAATAAGTTTATGACTACAAGAAAGCCTCATTTTGAACACTAGAGGAAGTAGCAGACACCTTGAATAGTGCTGATGCAGATAGTATGATAGCCATGAATATCAGCTCCCTGCAATTATAGCCTAGTCCATGGACCTATACAGGCTGCCTGAATCTGTCCTCTGTAATAAAGATTTTCTGTGATAGAGAGGAAAAACAGCAGCATTTTTAATGCAAACAAAGTGAATCAAACACTGAAATTTAAAAATTTAAGAAGATACCCTGACCTTGATACTGCTTGGAGTACTAGTAAAATAAAACCTGACCTAAAGATTTTGCAGAACTAAATTTAGTACCTTACTTCTGCTGGAAACAAAATGCTATCCCAGAGCTGGATTACTGAAAATGCCAAAGGTGTAAGCTGTGCAAACATCCTGCTAGATTCCCACATTATCTGCTCTACATTGTATCTTCTTGATATGCAAGCAAGATCCACACTGCCTTTGGAGTGACTGATCTCAGAGTTGCAGATGTTCAATTGATCCTTGTGTTGAAAATCTCCCCAAGCTGACATTGCACCAATAAAGTGATATGAGAAGACAGCTTGCCCAAATTGATTATTTAAATATGTGTTGCATACCGATAAGAGTGTTGCTATGATCAGAATGTAATCTTAAGATGCAAGAGCCAGGCTTCAAAATCTTACCTGCACAATTTTATTCTGTTTCTGAATCAAATTGCACATCATAATACCAATGTAGCTGCCACAGTTATGTATCTGCTTCTGTATTTTCTGGTAAATGATTATTTAAAGAAGATGGCAAATCAGCACTGACATTTCATATACCATTGGTTGCTACTTTCTTGAAAAGGAAAATATCGAATACAGTGAATCTGCTGTTTCTAGACATATTTAGGGAGGCATAGGAAAGGGTTGGGTTCAAGAAGGTTGTGCAATTATAATTATAGGCAAATTAGCCCTCTGAAATTTTCATATCTTTGAAGGATTGGATATGCCTGAAATATGTCAAAAATTAACATCTCCCAACCCATACCATTTTTATTACTTTTTTGAAAGTAAGATAAAAATAGAAAGTAATATAAAAGTAAGAAAAAGAAAAGAAAAAGAAAGAAATCAAAGAGAAAGCTGGTATAAAAATGCTAAAAATGGAAGCATACTCTTTACCGTGATAAACAAGTAATTAAAAGCATTAAAATCCTTAAAGTTCATGATAATGCTGTTTAGGTAAGGAAATATCTCTGAAATGACCAAACATGTTGCAATGGTAAGCTGCAGTTACATGTCATTTACGGTGCTCCCTGCCAGCTTCCTACAAGGAGGTCAATGGGGAAGCTAGAAGGAATTTGTAAGTCGTTCCTGATCCCACTGTTTTTTTGCCCTTGGTCATTCTCTTTAACTGCTTAGGTAAGGAAATACCTCTGAAAAGATGAACCAATGGGTTAAGTCAGTATATTTGAATCCAGAATTTTCTAGCTTTTTTACTTATTCACCTGTTGTGACTCCGACCCCCGAGCCCATTTTATCGGAGGGAGAAGGCTCCAAAAGTGAAGGAGAGGAGCTGGCCAGGCCTCCCTCTCAGGACCCTCCTTTCTGGCAATGCCTCAGGTATCTCCCGAAGGAGAAGAGATTGGCCAGGAGCAAGGTATCGCCGAGCAGTCGCAGTCGGACAGTGATGGAGATAAGTCTTGGCTGGATCCACACCAGCGTCGGAGAGAGAAGCGCATGAAGCAGAAAAGGAGGAGTGCCAGAGATTAAGCTGAGTCACTGGACCACACCCCACAGGGGATAAAAGGGGGTGTGGTGGCCATTCAGGCTCTGTGACGGACAAAACTAAACAACTAGCGAGTCACATTGTATCTCTGAAACTACGTTATCTGCTTGCCTTGGATTTAATACGGACTGGACTTGACAATTCCGTGGCTTTGTGTATTTGTTTTGGTTTATCTGACAGAGGAGGAACATCTCCCTCTGTGAGTAAAGTTCTTGGCAAGCAGCTACTGGGTTGCTGCCAATCCTGTTATCGAAGGAATTTATTGTCTGCAAGTTTTATTTAACCCCTGGCTGACTATTTGTGTGCGTGTGTGAGATGGAGACAGAACATTCACCAAACATAATAAAATGTCCTTTCTTATTGTTATCTGAAGTGTCTTTATACATTCTAGATAATTTTTCTGGTGACATACACCAAGGGTATATCATTTTATAAAAATTTTCTTTAGGATTATAACATAATGTGAATTTAAGTCCTTTCATTCAGCCATATTTTTCCCGTTGTTCCAGCTATATAGTAGAAGCAAAAATTTTATCCCACTTTGATCCTGTATTCTTTCACTTGTTCTTCTTTTGTTTCAAATTTCAATAAAGGTTTACATTTTAGCAATTACATGTACATGATCCCTTTGGGATCTCTCAAGTCATATGAACATGGATGTTTAAGAGACGATGGATCTGTCATGAGTGGGTTTTCTTTTTCTTTTGGACTGGTAGGAGTTGGGAGAATTGGTGAGTTCTAGATCTAGACTGGGATCCTAGAATGTGCCTTCCCTGTTATGGAACTTACTTTCTGAAATGAGATCCCCTCTGCCCCCCCCCCCGAGATATTTGCATTAATTCCATAATGGTCTTAAAAACCAGACTGTTCTTCTAAGCATTGAAGTAGGATGTATATGGTTCTCTTGTTACCTAGGTTTTTGGTGTGTTGTCCAATATAAGTTGATTTTTTTTTGTATGCATACTATTATACGTTATATTCTGTGTACTATAGTTTGGTTTTAAAATGTGAGCCACCAAGACTCAGTTTGGAGTTGGATGGTATCTAAAGATCTGAAATTAATAAGTAAGCAAATTCAACAAGGCATTTTAAAGTTTTGTTTCAGGGAATCAGTGGTGGGTTCCTCCCATTTCGGTCCGGTTCGGCCGAGCCGGTAGCGGTGACGATATGATGTCACCGAACCGGTTCTCCCCCCCGGCCTCCCACCCCCCCACCCATGTTATTCTTACCTTTTATTTGGTCCCATCCCCAATCTATTGCTGCCTCCTGAGTCCCAGCTGATGTCTAGAGGGAAAAAAACTGTTTAAATTCTTGCCACGGGGCTTCAAAGGGCCGTCCTACAGCTGATCAGTGTTAAAAGCAAACAAATGAGTCAGGTCGTAAGTGTGAGGACTGGTCGTAAGTGCAAGGACCTTCCAGAAATGACTCTGACCAGCTAGCCACGCCCACCTAGTCACATGACCTCCAAGTCACACCCACAAAATAAGCCACACCCACAGAACCGGTAGTAAAAAAAATTAGAACCCACCCCTGCAGGGAATGTAGCTATGGTTGTTGTTTCTGAAGCTGATACCTGAAGCTACCCTAAAGGGAACATATTTCCTTAATCTACTTTTTTTCATTGCCCCTCTTATGTTATGTTTTTTTCCCTAACTCCTCTAAGTCTGTATTTTGCTGCAGTCTTTTACCATTTACATTTAGCTCTTCCATACATAAAACTTATTTTTCTTCCAGTCTGTTCCACCTCTAACAAATTAATCTAACTGCAGAAGTCTCCATATACAGAATAGCTTGTTGTGCGTGGGAAGAACATGACACTTCAATTTCTGTTATTTTTGTCAGTGGATTTTTTTTTCATTGTAGTTTAACTGCAAATGAAAGTATTATTTGTTTCACAGTAGCTGCAGAAGAAATAATAGTATGTAATGTTGCAATATACGGAAAGTGACAGTAGGTGGTGAGCAGACTGTAACCTAGGCAACAAAGTCTTCTTTTTTTAAAGAAAAAAAAACAAAGCTAGCAATTTAGAGAGAGATTTTAGTGATTGTTAGCTAGCTGAAGTAAAAGACATTGAGAATATGGCTATATTTAATTCACAAAATAGTCATAGTTATAATAAACCCAGCTATAACTTTGCATTGGCTTGTCTATTTAGTTTACTTTTTTTAGACACTAGCCAAATATGAAACCCTCTTTTTTTCCAAAAGATTTTTTCTTGCAAGTCATGAAATTGCCTTTGAATGATATGAGTTTGTGATTCATTAATAAACAGGGTAGTTACATTTTTTAAAAAGGTTTAGTGGCTAGACAAGTATACAAATACATAAATGTGTTTTAAGATTGTTGGCAAACTGAAAGCAGATCTTAGAATTTTTAATCCTTTCATTTGGAAAACCTATACCTGCTTAATTCCATTAATAGACAACTTATTTGCGTTCAAATTGGAAAGTACCAAACCTAAATATAAGCCACAGGATGTTGTTTTTTTAACAAGGTATGTCATATTTATTTGTTAGCAGTGATGAATGATGAAATCCATCTAAAAAGTTTCTTAAGCAATGGTAATAAAAGAGATCAGTTTTATGAAAAGAAATATCCATGTATTTTTCCACATATGGATTACCAATCCAAAGAAATGTTATTTATGTTCTTTCCGAATAAACGAACTGTCTTTCATTACTTTGTCCAAAGTGTTTCTGCCTTCAGCAAGAAGTTATTCAAACGCAGACATTAATTTTAAACAATATGTAAATGTTAAACTGCGGAAGCTTATTTCCAAAGGACAGTGAACAAGGCTCTGTTTTGTTCACCTAAGCAAATCCAGGCACACATATTTAAGGGGTTATGGTTTGGATCAGACTTACCATTTAAGTAGGGGAGGGATCCTTCCTGTCTGCTCAGAGAATGACTTCCAGGCACCTGAATTCTGGAACAGTTACAAACACGAGGAAGTAAATGTTCTGGCAAGATTCAGGATTGCAATATGTCATCATATCATCATAAGCACCTCTCAAGAAGCTAGATGGTGTTGTTTTCCAAAAAGCTTTTCACTTGGACCTTTCACACTGATTTCACAATTGACACAAGGCAGAGCATAGCTTTTCCGAGGAGAGAGGGAAGCCATTATAAAACTCTGTCTCACCTTCTCCCTCACCCTGTGTGTGTATGTCTTTTTTGTTTGTATGTATGTGTGTATTTAGAACTGTTACATTAGTGTGTGTGTGTGAAAAATATTTTACGTACCTCTTTATAAAGTGATAGTACTTACTCTAAGGTGAGGTAAGCCATTGCAAATCTCTGTCTCTCTTTCTTCCTCCGTCCCCGTGTGTGTACGTATGTATGTGTGTGTTACTTTTAGGTGTTCTTTATAAACTGATTTTACTTGCTCTGACAGAGGGAAGCAGTGGTGGGATTCAAGTAATTTAACAACCGCTTCTCTGCCCTAATGATTTCTTCCAACAACCAGTTTGCCAAACAGTTCAGAAAGTTAACAACCAGTTCTCCCAAAGTGGTGAGAACTGGCTGAATCCCACCACTGGAGGGAAGCCATTACAAAACATTCTCTCCTCTTTCTCTCTATTTATGTGTGTATACTTAGAACTGTTACAAACACGAGGCTGTGTGAATGTGTGTGTGAAAGGGAGAATGGAAAATATTTTAAGTGCCTTTTTGTAAACTGATATTACAAATAGGTCTCAACTTACAACCACAACTGAACCCAAAATTTACGTTGCTAAGTGAATCAGTTGAGAAGAGAGGGAAGCCATTACAGAACTCTCTCTCCCTCTCTTTCTCTCTCTCTCTCCCTCCCTCCCTCCCTCCCCCTCCCCACTCCCCCTCTCCCTGGGTGTGTCTGTATGAAAAATATTTTAGGTACCTCTTTATAAACTGATATTATTTACTCTGAGGTGAGGGAAGCCATTACAAATCTCTCTCCTCCCCCCCTCCCCTCTCTCTCCCCGTGGGGGGAGTGGGGATGGAAAGAGAAACAGAGAGGAGAGAAGAAAGAGAGAATGAAAAGTATTTTAGGTGCCTCTTTATAAACTGATATTACAAATAGGTCTCAACTTACTACCACAACTGAACCCAAAATTTATGTTGCTAAGTGAATCAGTTCTTAAGTGAGTTTTGCCCCATTTTACGACTTTTATTGCCATAGTTGCTAAGTGAATGACTGCAATTATTATGTTAGTAATATGGTTGTTAAGTGGATCTGGCTTCTCCATTGACTTTGCTTGTCAGAAGGTCGCAAAAGGGGAATTGCACAACCCTGGGACACTAAAACCATCATAACTATGAGCCTGTTGACAAGCATCTGAATTTTGATCTCATGACCATGGGAATTCTGCAAAGGTCATAAGTGTAAAAAATAGTCATTAGTCAGGTTTTGTTTCAGTGCCATTGTAACTTTGAATGGTCACTAAATGAACTATTGTAAATCAAGGACCACCTATGTATGCTTTGAGTTCATACTAAAAGAAAATGTTTGCCTAACAGGCAAAGGAAAGAGAAATATCAAAAGGAGTGGAAATTTGGACACGGGTGCTATTCTACCTAATTCCTAATTCCACCGATATGTATATAAAATCATATCATTGGAAAAAGGACATATTTAATCTGTTTCCTTTTGAATTTCTCTTCCTCTCTATCAATCTATCTCAATGCAAGATGAAATCCTCTAGGGTCCCATCTCGTTTAATGAAATACATAAAGATAATAAATTCAAGTCCTTGTTACATTTTTGTATAGTCCTGAGTGGAAGTGAGTGCTCTTTTTAAACATACGCTAATTTAAAATTAGAAGAAAGAGACTCATTTTTTAAAAAACGTTGTTATTATCTTGGAAAAACTGGAATGGAATTCATTTCTCAGCAGTCTGAGTTAAAAAAAAAAAATCTTCCAATTTTTTTTTTCCTTTTTAGAAAAAGTGAGGAGGGTCAGGGAGAAACAGGAAAGAAACTGATAGAGAGATTGCAATTCTTAGTTCTGTCAAGAGAAGTCTCACCTCACCAGCCCATTGGCATAAACTAATAACCTGGAGAAAAGATTATATCAAAAACATAATGAATATAATGAAAAAGGAGAGAAAAAAATCAAAAGAGAAAAAGTTGTCTATAGGTATCCCTTGGAGGCCTATTTCTTCTTGTATGCTCACAGCTCTATCCACAACAGTCACACCTCAGCTTAGTGTCCAAAGAGCTACCAGTAGGAACTGAGGGGTCATTTATCAAAAGAAAAGTGCCTGATAAACAGCTGAGTGACAGGTCTTTTTGCTCACCTCAAATAACATTTTATTACTGAAACTTGGATGGAAACCTTTCCTTTTCTGTACATAGCCAAAAAAATAAAGTGGAAAAGGAGGAAATTGGCACCAATTATTAATGTTTCTGCAGGAGAAAATGGTACTTATGCTTGATATCTCCTTCATTCATTCATAGGAAGCCCTTCATGGCTTAGGCCCGGAGTACTTGCAGGACCATCTCCAGCCGCTCTCCCATCGTCCTGTGCGCTCTCACAGAGTGGGCCTCCTTAGGATACCGTCGGCCAAACAATGTCGGCTGATGGCCCCCAGGATGAGAGTGTTCTCTGTGGGAGCCCCGACCCTCTGGAATGGATTGTCCACCGAGCTCAGGACAGCCTCCAACCTTCTTTCCTTCCGTCGCGAGCTGAAGACATGGCTCTTCCGTCAACTTAACTGATCTGTTTGGGAGTACACTGTTATAATTTTAAATTGTTTTAATACAGTTGCTGATTTTAATTTTTGTTTCATTGTGATTTGTATTGGAAATTATCATTTGGTAAGCCGCCTTGAGTCCCCAGGGAGAAAGGCGGCATATAAATCGCAATAATAAATAAATAAATAAATAAATAAATAAATAAATAAATAAATAAATAAGTAAGTAAAATTCATTCAATCAATCAATCAATCATGATCATCATCATTATAAAAAAAGAGGGGAACTATAACACTTTCCTGGAGGAATAAGAAGAGAGATGTAAAACAAGCAGGTGGGATGGAGGAGAAGGAACATTAGGAATAAGAAAGGGATTGTTAGAGCAGACAGAATAGGACACCAAGAAAAAAAAAATCTGAATTTACATAATTATTTATTTTCTTTTTAACCAATCCATAGAGTTTAATACAGAAGAGCCTGTAGTACAGTGGACTAAAGCGCTGTTATTAACATCTGCTTCTTGCAATTACTGAAGTTCAAATCTCACCAGGCTAAAGGTTGACTCAGCCTTCCATCCTTTCAAAGGTAGGTGAAATGAGGACCCAGATTGGGGGGGGAAATAAGCTGACTTTGTATAAATATACAAAAGTATGAAGGCTATTGCTTAACGCATTGTAAGCCACCCTGAGTCTCCAGAGAAGGGCGGCATATAAATTAAAGCAAAAAAAAAAAAAGAGGTTCTGACTCTTGGGGTATCATTAAATTGTGCCCCAACACATTTTATACGGATTTACAAATCATGAACCACATGAAATGTCTCCTCTCTCTCTCTCTCTCTCTCTCTCTCTCTCTCTCTCTCTCTCTCTCTCTCTCTCTCTCTCTGTGTGTGTGTGTGTGTGTGTGTCAGTGGTGGGTTGCCCCTGATTCAGACTGATTCACAAGAACCAGTAGTAAAACCGGCGGGAGGCTCCGCCCACTGACCCGGACATCATCTTAGGTGATCTGCACATGCGCAGAAGCTTTGCAATGTGAACCGATGTGAACCGGTAATAAAGGTAAGTAGAAGCCACCCCTGGTGTGGGTGGGGTGGGTAGGTGTTATTAAATACAGGTTTGAAAAGCAGGGATTGGTTAAATCTTTTTTATCAAAATGAATAGGTGGGCAAAAAGAAGGAAACATATTCCCTTATGTACCTAATCTCATAATGTCTAGCTTACTTTGATTATTTTCTCCTTAAGGAGTTTATTTCTGATGCTGAGTAGGTCTGTCTCTGTCATCTGTCTGTCTGTCTGTCTGTCTGTCTGTCTGTCTGTCTGTCTGTCTGTCTATCTATCTATCTATCTATCTATCTATCCATTCATTCATCATTTATCTATATTCATATCATCTCTGTATTTTAGGGTACTTTTATATATTGACCAATAACAGGAGATTTATGGCTTATTGTTTACTTATATGGTTCAGGTCTAGGAAAAATGGGAGGTTTGTGAAAATTTGTTGCATTGAGCCCAGAATCTTGCTAATATCTAAAGCTGGGAAGCTTACTTTCAGAATGTTATACTCTAATGAAATTTGGCCGAGAAGACCTGTCTCCTTCTCCCATATTTTTTTGCCCCAAATATCTTTCTCCTAAGCCAGCCAGGGAAAATGTTCAATTGTCCAGCCTAACTGTTAAGTGCAGACAACATCTTGAGGATACACAGTGTGCTTGCTGGTTTCCTTATGATTATCTTTTTACAGCACAGAACATCTGCTACCTACCTACTGAGTGCTGCCACTATTAAAAAATTGATATGAAATCTCTTTTTCTCTTTTTTTACTCCATAACAACAACCCCAAGGTAGTAATTACACAGTCTCATATCTAGACTATTAATGATCCTATTAGACAGGAATATAGCCTCATTAAAAGCAAACCTAGGAAGAGGTTTATTCCCCTTGATCCCTTTCCAAGACAGGCATACTAGAAAATCTAAATAATTGGGAGGGCTCAATAGGCTCAGCACTAAATATAGGGTACAAAAGATAGGGGAGGACACCTTTCCAATTGGAAGCCAATATACTGTCATTGTATCACTGTTCCTTTTTTTTTTTTTTTTTTTTTTTTTTGTGGTCATCATTGGGCATATAGCCAGGCAGCTGGTATGATAACTTGGACTACTGCGCAGATTAGAAGTATACTAAACCATAATAATAATTATGGAAGAGGCAAAAATGCTGATTTACTATAGGGAAAAACAAAGGAAGCAATTGTTTCTTCTATTTTAGGAGGAATTAAATTTTGTAGGAAAAATATTTGGCTTACATGAGGTTAGTTCAGATATTATGTTGCAATACTCCATTCATTCATTCTCTTTTGTTGCAAAGAGATTATTCATTAGCCATCTATGGGATTTAAATGCATGTATCAGAAGATGAAAAGCTAAATAATTCCATCCAGAATATATTCACAAAATTCTTTATAGAACTCGTGTACTGTATGTACTTCTATGTGATTGGGAATCTATAAAGAGAGCAAAATGTTCATTTTGCATATTTCATTTATATATGTAGGTTTTATGCAAGTTTTAAATGAATGTTCATAAATCTGAGCAATGCATGCCACCAGGATCTCATCCTTTTTTCAATGTATATCAGTGCTACTCAGATATTTTTTTAAAAGCAATTAGAGTGGGAAGCAGCATCTCAAATACTGCTACTTTGATAGATATGGAGACATAGATATCCAGTTTACAATAACTATGTGTGAAGAAATTGTTGAAATCTAGGATTTGCTCACATTATAGATTCTTGAAGAAACAAGAAATCTAGTGGTGGACTTATGGATGAAACTTAGAATCTGATATTAGTAAATATACTCTGCACAAAACTAATAGTATATGACCCTCTCTACAAGAATTGGCAGAATCAAATGCAGCAATATCAACAAATTATTTTGCATATGATAACTGCGAGTTAATAAATAATAGTTTATTTAGTACTCTACCTTGGCTACTTGAATCTGAAGCTCTGCTGCTTTCAAAAATGATTGACAAGAAACGTCCCTGAGCTTGTGTAAGCATGAACACAATAACTCCCTGTTACTGATTAAAGTAGCCAGTTTTTTTAGGCTTCCAAGTTAACGCAAAGGAAATATGTTTATTTTAAGAAGTCTGATTATTAAACAAAATACATCTTTTAAAGCTGCCATAATGATTTTTCAGGTTCCTGCAGTTGCTGTTTTAAAGGAGAAAATAAGTACCTGGCTTCTGCACTTACTAGGTCTAAAGAAATATTTTCAAAAAATGTTCAGTCCTAAATCATATACTTATCTTTGTATTTCTCTGGTAAAAAGCTCTTGTTGGTATTTCAAATTCAATTTAATGACTTCCCTCCCCCTCAGACCTATTTAGGATCCTGTCTTGTACTCTGCAAAGAAAACTTAGAAGAGCTAGACCTGAATTTTTAATGGATGACTTAATGCAGGTTTGAGGCAAGCTTATAAATGTTGGCTCTTACTGCTTTTTTTATCTGCCAAATAGTTTTTGCCTGCCAGTCAGTTTTGTGCACCAATGGATTTTGTTGGCTGTCTTGTGCTCCCCACCCCATCCCTAATTAAATAGGGTTAGAATTAGGGTTATTGATTAATGGTTGAGTTATTGCTATGAATATAAATACCCACATAATAATTACAACAAAGATATTTTACCAATGGTCACTTCTGTAGGGAACAAAATTTTTTCATGATTTTACCATTAGGGTGGGCAAAACAGCAAAAACAGTCTAAATGTTTGTTATTTTAGTAACAGGATTCTATTTTAACCTTTCTAACAATGTTATTCAGCTACAGAATTCCAAAACTCAATTTTACTTTTTAAAAAACTTTTCATTGGTTCTTCCTAGTAGAAGCAAAGTTCCCCTCATTCATCAGAATGTATTCTTGAACTTAATTTTGTATATGGTAAAGTTATCCCTTTTATAACCATATGATTATTGTTCTTCTGTTTAATCCTTTGGATTAAATTGCACCTTTTCCCCAACATACTTTTCCTCCTCTATTGAATTTAGCATAGTGTTTCTTGTTCTCTTCTAACTTATCACAAGTTTAAATAAGAGAAGTGGGGAAGCAAAGCTGGTGTAAAGTCAGACACTGAGTACTTGTGATCAGCAGGAGTGGCCTACTCCCTTTAGCTACTGAACTGCAGCAATCATTTTATCAGCATTTTCAACATAGTAAGTAGAGATAAAATGAAGCCCAGAATATTTGATGCATTGCAGACCTTGAAAAGATTTATGGTGAATATTCAAGTAGTTCTGTTTTTCTTGTATTGATTTAAAAAATAAATAAACCCAGGCTATTATAAACCATATGTTTGTTATCATGTGATAGGACGTATCTGTGGATGAACTCATAGCTCATTCTTCTCTCTCTATGGAAAGATTAGTAATCACTCATTATGTTTCATTTTCTACCAGAAATATCCAGCCCTTTTACATTAGTTTTAATTTCAACAGTATTTTTACCATTACATTTTCAGACACTAAAGCCCATAGCTACTTGTCTAAGGTTATTTGCCTACAGTGGCATGGCAAGTGACAGATTAAGGTAGTAGCAATATTGTAAATAATACCAGCAAGAAGACAGTATTCGATTCACTAGTTTTTTGTTCTGTTTTAATCTTTCAGTTTTAAGAGGATTAACCTTTGTAAAAAAAGAAAAGAAAGAAAGACGGGGTATTATTACTGGGGAGACAGTGTGGCTAACTTGAAAGAATTAGCTTTAAAAACTTCATGAGGTAGTTAATTAGGATTCTCATGACAAAAGCAAAATTTTGTCAATGGCAAATCCCTAATTTTCTCACAAGCAATTGCATTGATTTCCATTATTAGACAAACTACCAGTAGCCGCATAGTTTTAGGCCTTATTATATTTATGATCCTTTAAGATGACAGAATCATGCAAAATTATAGATTCTTCCAGAAACACATATTCTGCCTTATAATTGAATTATGATGGTAAATAATTTCTCAACAATTTCAGATTAAGCACATTTAACCTAAATTTAACTAGGTAGCTGGGTAGCAACCAGCTAACTTCATGTTCTGTTTTTTTCTTCTTGAAATGTCATTATGCCAAAAAAAGAAAAAAAATTAAAAATGCTTTAGGTCAAACCCTAATAACTTAATAACGTATTGCTAAGTTACATTTACTTAGAGCCAGTAATGTAAAAAGCTTGTACAAGACTTTCCCTTGTATTTACTTCTTTATTCCCACATCAGCTGTTAAAGAACATTCTCATTTTCCACATGAAAGCCACAGGAGTCATTTCATAGCATAAACCAAGTAGCTCCAATACCAAAAGAATCAAGAGACTGAGCATCTGAATGGTGCTAGTTTTGCTTTGCCCACAGGATTTTATTTGTTTATTTTTATTTATAACCCATTGAAGGTCCTCAGATAATTCAACTGCTTTGCCCAACCCTGAAGAAAGAAAGCCTCTTTTGTTCTGTTGTATGGTTCTTAAAATTGCATGTCCAAAGCAGCTTTCCTTAAATTAAGTGGCATTCATTGTACATTAGAATAATCAGGAGAACTACACATTTTAAAGAACAAAGCTATAAAAAGAGGCCTAAAGCAAGATTCTAGAAATGAATGCTTGTAAAATTAGTGTGCAGAAAATAGAATGCAGGCAACTCATTCTCATCCCAATAAACTGAGCGTACTAAAAGGGAAAAATCAACATTAATTCACACGTTTGGACTAGGACCTTTAAGGTGGAAAACCCATGTCCTCCAGAGGAACTACAATTTCCAGGAACTCCATTGTGTCCTTGTTATTCTGTTCCAAAAAAAGTGAGACAGAGAGAACTGTTTCAAAGCGCTTCCCCCCCCCCCAGTCTTATAGGGAGGGCCTGTTAAGAAGTTGATTCCTTTGTGGCTTTAGTCCTGCAGCTAAGAGATAGTATGCTGTGAATGTTTGACTAGCTCAAATATGCAGTTGCCAAATGGCACCTTTGCTAAGAATAGACCAATCTTCCCAGATAGCTCAAGGATTAATTAAAGCCATCTCCATGGGAGTCAAATATATTTCTTCAGCTAAGGCTGAGTCCATTCTACCTAGCTTGTTTTCCATTCACTCCTTTTCTTTCCTCCTGCTGAGTTGAAGAGTTGTGTCAGATTCCTCTGCTAATCAGAATGTCTATTCTGATGTCTATTCTGCCTCTTCTTTTCTAGTCTGCTTCCACAGACCTCTGAGTATCTCTGCCTGGCTTCTCAGCTTGACCCAATCCTTCCAATCTCCACTGCTGTGGTTCAGCATATTGGAAGTTGCCACATCCCAAGTTCATGTTAATTGTCATTGCTTTCCCAGACAACGAGCTCCATTAAATAATGGAAGGGCCATTAGGACAGAAAGTCTGGCAGCCTCTGATTTGTAGTCAGTAAAGTCATTATTGAGGGATGTTGGGTGTTTAGCAACATCTGGAATTCCATAGTTTTCCCCACCACAACCCACTGATTCCCTGTAGCTGAAGTATATAAGTCTCATTAAACTCCAAGACCTTCCAGATGTCAGATGAAAAGTGAAAGAGCTTTGCTATCATCAACTGAATGTGAGCATTACTTTCAGGGTTCATGTCCAACTTTGTTTTTAAGGTGGGTGGATATTGCAATTGTGAATGCATGAATGAATGAGACCTTGAAGAAACAAAAAGAAGCTATACTATGAAAAACTCCAGGCCTTCTAAATAAGAGCGGACAAAGTAAACAAAAATCATTCCATGCTCTTTTTTTTTATCGCTACAATCAGCCCTCCCGCCAATTATGAGGTTCTTCTACAAGCATCCCTGTAACAGAGAGGATAACCTAAGAGATAATCTTAAATCTCACTTAATAACATCAGTTATTTCAAGATAAAACAGAAACCAATATATCTTAATCTATTAGAAAACCTGATAAAGAAATCAAAGGGAAAGTGCCCTCTTCCTCAAGCCTCTTATTTATTCAATTGCTAATTGGGAACCCAAGACTTTCATGAAGAAGCCCAAATAAAAGATTAACATTATGAAATAAACAATGTTTTATTATATAAGTGAAATTCCAGTCTGTTATATCCAAGTCTATCCAAGGAAAGACACAGCAAGTTTAGCTGTTGGTACAATTTGTTTTCATAAGTGCTTGCCATTGCCTATTTTCTAGGGCTTGCCCAAAATGACCCAGTTGGCTTTGTGACTAAGGGGGAATTAGAACTGATGGTCTTTCAATTTCTGGCCTGACGGCTTAACCACCACACCAAATTTGCCCTCTGGTATGGAATAATGCATATAATGCATAATATATATATAATATTAGTTATCTTCATCAGAATTATCATCATCACTGTTGATTATCTAAGCCACCCATTCTCCTTGCTTTTAGCCTGTTATTTAGCCTGAAATTTAGCATTCTGGCAAAGAGATACAAGCTACATCATTATCCTCCATCACTGAGTCTCCAGCCTAACTGGAATAAGCCAGTTCAGATGCTCTTCTTCCTTATTCAGTTTTTTTTTTCTCATAGTAATCCTTTCCCATCCAGTCACTCATTCAGACTAACAATTAGCACAGATTTCTTCTTCAACAGATTCAAGTAAAGGCTGCCACCTCCCTGTTATTTATTACAGTTATAGTTTTTTTTCCTTTATAACCCAAGAGGAAAAACATGGATATGCTTCATATTTTCATAGCAATGTTTCTGTGGGATAGATTAGACTGAGAGAAAATGTTTAGCCCAAGGTTGTCCAGTGATATCTGTGGTTGAGTGTAACTTTAAGTCTGGTTTCCTCTATCCAAGTCAAATATCTTGTGCTATATTAAACTAACAAGAGCCAGGTTTTTCCAAGGTGTTGCCTTGTTCAATGAAAAAGTATTGCTTCATGGCATTAACACATCTTGAAACAGATTCCATGCCAGATTTGAAAACAGGGATGGGAAAACTAGAGTTTTCCCATCCCTGCTCTAATTTACTCAACTATCTGGATGGGTGTGGTGAAGGAAGGAGCCAAAGGAGGGAGACTTTTTTCTGTTTTTTTTTTAATTTAGGTACTTGTTTGTGTTTGTTTTGGTACCTTCAAATCAGTCTTGAGCCCTTGGAGACTATCTAGAAAACTTCACACAGTTATCTGGGCATCATCCTTGGAAGAAGTTTGCCATGCTTGCTTCCTAGGGCTGAAAAAAAGTAACTGGCCCAAGGACACTCAGCTAGTTCTGAGCCTAAGGCAACATGAGAATATAACCTCTTCACATCCATTTTCCAGCTTTACCCACTGCACTGAATTAGTTTTGTGGTTTGGAATAAATATATTGTTAAATAATGGAATCACCATTCCTGCATTCCCTGTTATCTAAATAGGACTTGGAGGATAAGGTCCTCAAATTTCAAGTGACCACTGCACTGCATAGATATGATATGATGTGATGTTTAATAAAATTATTGAATTTGTTTTATCTTACTCCCGGTTTAATTCCAGAGATGCTATTCTAAGTTGTATACCAAAGATTCCTTTTAAAATGAACAATTGCATATGTGTGTTTTAAATACAAAGAGACACACATATACCACCATAGCATTTTTGTTACTGCTTCGCCTCTTTGATACTTGCAGGAGTCCATAGAGAGCAATGCTCTGAAGCCTTCATTAGGGATGTATGATACTCATTGATTCTGGGCATGAAGCCAGAGGGAATCAAGTGGTAAAATATTCAAAGCTAAGAGTGCAATCCTCCCTTTCACACTCACATGTGCCACGGAAAGCTGCTAATATCTGTGACTGTAAGAAATGGGATTCTGTCCCTCTTGGTTAGATTCCTTTTATTTTGAGAAGATTGGGAAAATCCAATATGAGAAAGCTCCCCGTATATCTTATATTTTTATTGCAAAATTGTTGGGGAAATGCCCACTTTGAAGAAGAACCAAAGCATTTGGAGACTTGCAACAAAGGGATTTTATTATTATGCCAGAAAATGTAATAATTGCTGGGCTCCCTGTTTAAAAAGCCGAGAACCTCAAATATTTAAAACAAAAACAAAAACTAAAGATTATACAGTAATGGGGAGGATGTTAAAGGTGTCATAAAGATGTCATGAATAGTTAATTTATTTCTCAGAGACTGAAGGGCAAAAATTAGATAACATGGGTAGCTAGTTGTTGTCTTTGATAATTTGGTCCTTTTTTTACCATAGAAAGTTTCTGTTGCCTGCATTTTACATATCAATTAAATAATAGAATAAGCATTCCAAAGTGAACTATCCTTATACTACAGTGAAAAGATGACCTTCCTCATGCTGCCCTCAGGAAATATCATGCCTGGGTTCTGTTATCCGTCTCTTCAGTAATTCACCCCTAAGAGTCATAAGCTTATTGGAAATGCGACACCCACCACTCCACTGCGAGACGATTGTAATCATTTTGCTGGCCCAGAACCTGGTTGATATCTACAGAAATGTAATATAAAGAGAATATGCCTACGTTAATGGAAGTTAATGAAACACAAGTTGAATGCCAGTTAGGTTCAGACATACTGTACATGTCTCTAAAGAGGTGTTATGATATATTGTAGCCTCTCTTCAAATTGCTTGTGCAGAGAATGCCTTTTGGATTTTTGCATGTATTCAGCATTGGGGAGAACTACCAAAGTGATAAGATGAATTGCCGTAAGATAGATTTGATACATAGAGAAGGATTTGCTTATTAAATATAATGTACTTTTAGTTAGTTTACTTACTAGTTCATTCGCAGGAAAGTTAGTTTGTTCATTTTGGGACTAGGACAGTGGTGAAATCTAAAATTTGTTACTACCAGTTCTGTGGGTGTGGCTTGGTGGGGGGGGGGGTTATGTGACTGGGTGGGCATGGCCATTTTTTTTTAACTTTTAAAACCATTTTTTCTACAACCTCTTCGGTGAAGAGGTTGTAAAAAAAATGCTTTCAAAAGGTTCTGACGATCCCAGCTGAGTTGCCTCGGCAGAGGCTTTTTAAAAAACTCAGCTTGGATCATCAGAGGCATTTAAAAGAAAAATAGGGTCCCAGCTGAGCTGCGCGATCATCAGAGGCTTTTTTTTTACTTTTAAAAGCATGTTTTCTGCCGAAGAGGTTGTAGAAAAAATGCTTTTAAAAGTAAAAAAAAAAGTCTCTGATGATTGTATGGTTCAGCTGGGCATGGGGGACGGGGCAGGGATTTTTGCTACTGGTTCTCCGAACCACCTGCCTCATTGCTACTGGATCAGGCGATCCAGTCCGAACCGGGAGCATTTCACCCCTGGACTAGGAGAGTGTTTTGGGATCACAATAGGTTTAATGAAGGATCAGAATTTGATGAACACCTTATAGCTGCAATGAGAAAACTCTTTTTGTACAAATCAATGCCAGAAACATATGCTGTACAAGGTCTTGACTTACTGACAACTGTATTAATAACAAAGAATCAGACCAACAGTTGAAATCTGTACCCCTGTGCAAAGTAAAAGAATTTAGGCAGTTGATTAAAAACAATCAATGCTATTACTATTGCCATCAAGGCATATGATACATTATGTATGAGAATAGCTGAAAGAAAATTTCTACCACAAGAGCTTGGAGTCAAATGAGAAAAGGCAATGGAGAGAAGCAATAGAGGATGAGCATCATGGAAAGAATAGAAAAATGAAACAATCTAGGGCTGAATTTGAAATTTCATCAATAGCTTTAAAAAGTGGCTTGGGAGGGTTTGAAAGTCAAACAGGAGGAATACAAGGTCCAAGCATTCACAGATGATCTAGTTTTTATCATGGAAGATCCTTTGGAGACGGGAACCATCTTGATAAACGAAGTTGAAGAATTTGGTAAAGTAGCGGGGCTTAAAATAAATAAGGAAAAAACTAAAATGATAATAAAGAATTGGACAAAAAGACAACAAGAAGAATTGGAAAGGAAATTGGGGATTCAAACTGCTAAAAAGATGAAATATTTAGGAATTTGGCTTACGGCTAAATGTTCGACAATAAAAGAAGACAATTATAATAAATTAATACAACAAATTCAAAAAGACTTAGATATTTGGGCCAAATTACAGTTATCCTTAATAGGTAGAATAGCCGTGATAAAGATTAATGTATTACCTAAATTATTATATCTTTTTCAATCAATACAAATTAGACTAGGGAAACTGGTTTTTTTGAATATCTAAATAGAATGATAGGTAAATTCATTTGGCTGGGGAAAAAAGCCCCAATTAAACATAAACTTCTGCAGGACTTCAGAACCAAAGGAGGATTTGGCCTCCCCCATTGGGAATTATATTATCAGGCAGCTGCAATAACTTGATTAAAAGATTGGATCCAATTAAGAAATAAGAGAAAATTAATATTGGAAGGCCATGACCTCCAATTGGGATGGCATGAGTTCCTTTGGGAAGGGAAAATTAAGACACCTACATACTTCCAGAGACATCTAGCGTGAAATGTTTTGATCGATATTTGGAATATTATAAAGAAAAATCATTATATGAAAGTTCCAGTTTGGATATCAATGATGGAGGCCATAATCTATCCCAATGTATTGGGTTTAAATAAGATAATAAGATATTTGAACCATTAGATGAAATTGGAAATTTAAGGACAGAACAGGATCTAATAAAACAAGGAATAAAAATTGAATGGTGGCCATACTTACAGATTAAAACAAAATATAAAAAAGATAAGGAACAATTTGGCATATACAGAGAACAATTGGAATTTGATAAGATATTATTAGGATCTGGGGAAAAATAATCACAAAAATGATTATTTTTGACAAATGACAAAAAATGAAAAATGTCAAAAAAATGATAATTTTTTGTTGCAATTTAAAATGGAAGACGAAACCATGAAAGAAACAATGGCAAAAAATTTTGGACATAACATTCATTTGGATCAATGGGATAGATTATGGGAGAGAAATTACAAACTAACGACGTCGGCTGCTTATAAAGAAAATCTTTACAAAATGTTCTACTGATGGCATTTGCCACCAGCGAGATTGGCCAGGATGTTCTTGAATATATCTCCAAATTATATATACATATAAAATATATATAGTCAGTTGTGGTCATCGGTCAAGAACTCCCTCTACATATATTGGGAATAGGAAGAGAGAAAAAAAGAAAAGCTTGGCATGGGCTAATGGGTTGATGTATAATTATATATGAATGCTGTGAATATTTGGACTAGATTATTCCTTTTGGGGAATTCTGGTTCTATTCCATGCTGCTACATAACTAGCTGTTTACTTTCCAGAAGCCAGAGCTGATAATATTTCCTATTTCTATTGTAGGTCATATTTGGAAATCTATACTGTAGTCATGTGACAGAAAGTGGCCAAGTCAGGCCTCTCAAAGGTATATTTTGGAGTGTTTCCCTTAAAAACATCAGCATGGTACCAAAAGTGTCATGCCAAATTATCCTGCTTTCAGTGTCATGCAAACTATTTGATCGCAACTCATGTTCCTGCTGTCTGGTTTAAGTTTTGCCATTCTAAGATACATGATATTTTAAGGTTATGTGAGTTACTGGCTATTTAAAAAATCCATCTTTGGTGGGTTTTGTTTGTTTATTTTTGGTTTGTTTGTTTGCAGATTTAACTGTTTTATTGTTTGTTGTCCTATACAAAGTCTATCAGACCATTAAACAATTTAATAAATGAATAAACACCCAAGTACATAAATGTAAGTCATTGGTTTATCGGGGTTATTGTTTTGCATTCTATTCACAGCCGGTTGTGCCTCACTTAGATTTTCCAATATAAACACAATATTTGGATTGCTTTCAAAGTAATAACGCCCCAAAGCTAAATTTAATATAGAGAAACAGTGTTGTTTGCAAGTCAGTGCAAGGAGCTAGAGAATGTTTATTGCTTGGTAAAATGACCGTAGGTTACCAGATCAATGTTCCTTCCTATTACACTGTATCAATGCAGAAGTCTGATGAGTGTCATTTTTAAGTTTTGTCTTGTAAGGAGTTGGGTAGAGCATTAGTGCTTTTATGTATGACAAAGTGCCCGAAAGGAATGATTAGTTAGCCCCATATCAATTAATTTAATAGCCAAGATTGAATGGAATGCAAAACTCAGCCAGAACAGTTTTGCAAATAAATGTGGAAGGATGTCATTAGCCTGTGCTTTGTCTTATTGTTAGATATATTGAAGGATCAAGGAAACACATGCAGAAGTTACAACACAGGAGGGAAAACTGCTGGTTCAGACAATCCATGGAATTGTTCCTTGCACAAGAAGTGCCATAAAGTTTCAAATTCCCAAATGTTCCATGACTCCTCTACTTTTGGGTTTCCTCAAAGAGAAGTTCATTCTTTACTGCAACCATCAGAACAAAAAGGAGTCATAATAGCAAATGTCTGTAGCTCAGATGTAGGATGAGGGTGGAGGTTCATTCTCTGTGCTTGTGGGTTGGTTTCCGAATGTTTCATTACCAGACAAGTAACATCTTCAGCAGAATTTAGGATATGTCAGTGTCAGACACTGTCCATGTTCTTCTGCACTGGTAAGGAAATGTTTGGAAACCAACCCACAAGCTCGGAGATCAAACCTCCACCCCAGTGGTGGGTTTCAAATTATTTTACTACCGGTTCTATGGGTGTGGCTTGGTGGGCATGGCATGGCTTGGTGGGCATGGCTTGGTGGGCGTGGCAGGGGAAGGATACTGCAAAATCCCCATTTCCTCCCAATCAGCTGGGACTCGGGAGGCAGAGAATAGATGGGGGCGGGGCTAGTCAGAATTTTTACTACCGTTCTCTGAACTACTCAAAATTTCTGCTACCGGTTCTCCAGAACTGGTCAGAACCTGCTGAAACCCACCTCTGCTCCACCCCCAAAAAGAGTCACTCTCCTGTGTATACGGGCAGTCCAGTATCCATACATTGTAGACAACTATATGTGAATATGTGTTTGTCCAAATTGGGTTAGGGGTTCTAGAAGCAAAAAATGTAGCATATGCAAGTGTCTAAACAATCTTATGCGACCATTTTTACAATTCTCACTGAAAATAGGCAGTTCTTAAGACATTTGTCAGAATAAAATGTGGATGTCTGAGAGCCAGCTCTTGTTTACAAGCATTCGTTCCTTGGGATGCTTGCCAGCAATAAAAAGGTACACTAATATAGTCTTTTGGAATGACTATTTTGCCTATTTTAAATCAAATGTGTTGTGAGATGCAAACCAAAGGCATTAGCTTTTTGACTCTTAGTAGCAAAAACACATAAGCCCAGCCCACATCCTTTCTTTCTTTTTTTCGGTCTTTGCAACCCATCTCTCCTCTTGTATGGCCATGCCTACAGCAGGAAAAGCTTGAAAAATTAGTTAGAGAGGAAAGCCCATTCCATTTTTATGGAAGAAATAATTGAATATCTTTATATACAGTACTATGACCAAAGCAAAAAATACTGACAAGATAGGGAAACAATATGTTGGGAAATACCAGTTATTCTTTGCTGCTGTGTATAGCCCTTTGTTTACACAACCACAAATGGCTTGACTATTTGACGCTTACAACCAGACCGAGGCTATAGTGACTATAATATCGATTCATCCGTCTTCAGGCCCAAACCTGTTCTCTTCCTGTCACAAAAGAACAGGTATTTCTCATTCAGCCCCACATCAATGGCTTTCTTTTCAGCGTCCAAACATAATATAACTGCCCATGCAGAAGATTTTTATTTTAAAAATGGAAGATTATGCTGTCAGTTTCCAAATGCAGAAACAAGTACTGTATTTATAGGGAGCGATGGGATGTAGGCTTCAATCATCTCCAAGTATCCCCCTGGTCCATTCCATGTTTTCCCACCTCCCCCATTCTTATGAAACTAATATTTCCCTATCATAGAAGATGACTGGATTCTTTCTACTCTTAGCATATTACAACACCATCAATGTTTCATCAGATCATTTCCCTTCTACTGAAGCTGGGTTTTGAGTGTGGCACTGAACTTTAAAAGAAAATCCCATCCCAATCATCTTTTAAGATCACTTTTATTAAGATCAAACTGCCATATAGTGTGGAGGGATTAAATCTCTTTCATTTTTGTTCTGTTTTTTTCATGGTTTGCCTTTAAGGAAGGAACAATTGTTCATATGCTAATTTCTACAAAAACACATGTGCGAACCAAAGAACAACATGGAGAAATGAGAAAAGGATTGAGCTCCTAGAGGTGAGCATAAAGCAGAATCCATGACATTTTTTCAGGGGCTGTCATCTGTTTCTCTTTTATTTTTCCTTTCTTAATATTTAGAAGTTTTGTGGCAGCATCCTTATTCTTGGGTAAGGCCTCAGTTGCACAACACAGAGACATGAGACAGATGTGAAATCAGTTGGACCTCTGTGGTATACAGAGATCATCATATGCTTTTGTGGCACTGCTGAGCTAAGCTATAGCTGAAACATCTTGCTCCATAAGCAGTCAGTCTCCTTGATGTCAGCAAAAGTACTCATAACTGAAAACTTCAGCTGAAAATTATGAGATGGAAAAATATAACAACTAGTCCAAAGGTGAGGAAATTAGACAGCGCAAGAGTGGAAAACCTAACCAATATAAAATAAAATATTAAAAGAACTAAATGGAATGGTCACATTTGTTCCCCTGAAGATTGTCCCTGGGAACAGTGGCATTTCAGAACAAAGCAATATTTGTATCCTATATAAGGTAAAGATAAAGGTTCCCCTCACACATATGTGCTAGTTGTTCCCGACTCTAGGGGACGGTGATCATCTCTGTTTCAAAGCCGAAGAGCCAGCACTGTCCGAAGATGTCTCTGTAGTCATGTGGCTGGCATGACTAAATGCCAAATGCGCACAGAACACTGTTACCTTCCCACCAAAGGTGGTCTCTATTTTTCTACTTGCATTTTTTTTACGTGCTTTCGAACTACTAGGTTGACAGAAGCTAGGACAAGTAATAGGAGCTCACCCTGTTACACGGCACTAGGGATTCAAACTACTGAACTGTCGACCTTTCGATCAACAAGCTCAGAGACTTAGCCACTGAGCCACCGTGTCCCATATTTGTATCCTATATTATAAGGCAAATACCTCTAGGCTGGTGAAGACCTCTAAACCAGGGGTCCCCAACCCCTGGTCCTTGGACTGGCACCAGGTGACGGCATGCCAGAAACTGGGCCACAAAAACAAGCAAAGTCCTATTGCGCGATGCAGGCAGCACACAAGCCACGCCCCCTCTGGTCGCAGAAAAAAACTCTCTCTATGGAACTGGTCCCTGGTGCCCAAAAGTGGCAACTGCTCTAAACCATCGCTAAGTGTGACTTTCTTATTTTTCTTTTAAATGGATGCAAATTTTTGAGTAAAGAGCATAGATTGAAAGGTTAAATAAAAGATTGGATTCTCGATATTGCTGAGATTGGTCTGAAGCAGTTAGGAGGAAAGATTATAATGGCTCATTTAAGATACAGCATTGTTAGTAGTTTCCCCCATTAATAATTTAATCAATTTAATTATACAATTTAACCTTGTTTACTAAAGCTCAGTAGAGATGTTGTAGGAGATATAAAAGGAATAATTCAATAAGCCATGCCTGCATACATTGCTTTCCAACAGTAATGGATAAATTGACTGACAGCCTCTTAGGATTTGAAGCCCGGAAGAGTAGCAGTGAGTTTTCCAGAACCCCTGACAGCGGACATGCATCTTGTCCAGGTGGTGTTTAACAGAAGGGGTCATCACTTGTTTAAGATTGCAGCAGAC
Source organism: Pituophis catenifer annectens (assembly GCF_029215685.1). NCBI lineage: Eukaryota > Metazoa > Chordata > Lepidosauria > Squamata > Colubridae > Pituophis > Pituophis catenifer. The sequence continues at coordinate 138,761,764 of NW_027256883.1, forward strand.
AAAGGCTAAAATTGGAATTTGCTGCTGCCAATTAAAAGGTGTTGATTAATCTGTCTATTAATCTGATTGAAGCTTGCTGCTTTAGTTAAATATTATTTTAAAAGTTCTGTAGCAGAGTCAAAACATGCAGCCAGCAATGTCCATCTTTATAAACTCCAATAATCCTGTACTACATCTGGTCTCATTCAGTACTTGTGGTCTAATTTGTTCAATGGGAATAAATGAAAAAGTTACTAAACAAAGAATCTGCTTTCTCCCTCTCTCTTTTCATAGGAGTAAACTTCACTTAATTTCCATGGAGCTTAGTCCTGGGTAATCTACATAGTGCCTAGACATATTAGATGTGAAGACAAATAGGATTGTGTGTTTTAAGCATGATTCTCACCCCATAATTATATTCTAGTTATCACACTTCAAATCCTGAAAGTTAAAGGAAGACATTGGCTCATGCTTCAAGTATCCTATGTACAGCTCATTAAACTTCTCCCACTAAAATGTAATTTCTCCTGCTCCATTATGACATTTCTTTCTTGAGAATAGGATCTGATTCTAACATCCTGACATATTCTAGGCCAACTGTTTTTTTTTATTATTATTATTTGCATTTTTGTGGTAGAACGTGAAGAGTGGAAGAGCAGCATTTCTCCACAATTCTGAAATGTTTGTCTTTAGGAACATACTGTTTTTCCACAAGTACAAATTAACTCAATATGATTCTTCCTTGGCATAGGCCATTTGCCATAGGCCTTGGGAAAATGTAGAGGATATCTAAGGATAGAAAAAAAAAAGATATTGCATATTTATGTGTGTAGCATTATGGATAGCCATATTTTTAATATACTGGTTGGAACATAGTTCCAAAGTTGGATCTCCCAACCAATTCTTATTGAATTCTTATCAAGACCCTGTTAACCAGACTGCTACCATCTTGCTTATTTACTTACCATAACACACCAACTAACCAGACTTCAAAAACCTATTGTTATGAACAGACACAGCAGAGCAGTACAGTACTGCAGTAACAGAGTGGGAAGGGACCTTGGAAGTCTTCTAGTTCACCCCCTATTCAAGCAGTAGACCCTATACCATTTCTGACAAACGGCTGTTCAGCCTCTTTTTAAATTTCTGAAGGCAAGCTGCTCCACTGGTTTATTGTTTTTACCATCAGAAAATCTGTCCTTAGTTCTAGGTTGCTTCTCTTCTTGGTTAGTTTCCAACCATTGCTTCTTGTCTGGCCTTCTGGTGCTTTGGAAAATAGGCTGACCTTCTCTTCTTTGTGGCTGCTCCTCAAATATTGGAACATGTATCATGTATTGGCTTTCTTGTTTTCAGTACCAAAGATTGAGAACAGCTCATTTACTTGCTAACTTAAAACAGTAACTGTTACGTCCGGACGGCAAGCACGAGCGGCCAAGAGAGCAGCCGATTGGTCTAAACGCCGGCAGGCAGCCGGCGGGAAATTGGCAGCTCCTGATTGGCCCAGCCTCTGACAGCTGAAGAATAAAAGAGCTGTCCGTGCCTCAAAACCTTGCTCGCTCTCCAAGGTAGTTAGCTAATCAGAGCGAGTCACTGTTAGCTGTTATTGTTAGCCAATAAACATTTGTTAAATGTTTATCCTGTCTCGCCTCCCTTCTTTAGCCTTTGTTCCGCGAATAGAACAACTGGCGACGAGGATGGGATTACTCTGAGGCGGCAGGTCAAGCGAAGCCACCACAAGAGCTGAAGCACTGAGCTGAGTCACGGCGACGAGACGTCGCAATTTCTAAGGTTTGACGCTGTTCTCCCGGAACATGTCCACCTTATCTACATTTGCGCCCTTCAACCAGGTGGTGGAGACCTGGGATTCCTTCTTAGACCATTTTAACTGTTTCCTGGCCGCAAATGATTATAAGAGCCTGCCTGGGGATAGGAAGTTAGCTGTTTTCCTCAGTGTTTGTGGTCATGACATGTTTGAGACAGCTAGGGCGTTATTAGCACCTAGGACAGTCCTCGATGTGCCCTGGGAGACATTGTTAGCCATATTGAAGGGCCACTATGCCCCTCTGCCCTCCAGAGTTGCTAGACGTTTTGTGTTTAGACATCGTTTCCAGGAAGAGGGAGAAACTATCAGTCAATACGTGGCAGCATTAAGGGCAGCCGCTTTGTATTGTGATTTTAGGGATTACTTGGAAGATATCCTTTTGGACCAGTTAATCTGTGGGGTCAGGGATATCCGATTACAGCGTCGCCTATTAGCTAGAACTGATATTACGTTGCAAACGGCCATAGATAAGTCTAGAGCCTCTGAATTATCAGTTAAATCTGCCACTGAGATAAGGAAGAACCTCAGCCCACAAGTTGCCCTGAAAACTACCATGGTTCACCATGAGGAAACTGAGGTTGAGTCTGACCAGCTGTCAGAGGGCGAGGAAGATGTAAGTCACTTACAAATGACCCGAAAGAAAGGTGGGAATTCTGAGGGATTGAGGACTCAAGCCCCATGTGCAGGGTGTGGAGGGAATCATTCCCGTTCCTCATGCAGATTCAAAAACACTGACTGCAGACGATGTGGTAAAAAAGGCCACCTTGCTAGGGTTTGTAAAGCTAGCCAACCGGCTAATAACAGTAATAATAATAATAATTATAACAGTCTTCCTAGACCTAGCCAAAATTACCAACCCCGAAACAGGCAGAGTAGGAGGGAAGAAGAATGTTTTAATATTTACAAGGGTGCCTGCCACCCTGAGACAGTTATAGGCCAGTCAAAATCGGACTTGAGGAAAAAAAAATTCCTCACAGTTCTCTTAGAGGGTAAACCTTGTAGAATGGAAATGGACACTGGCTGTTCTGTGTCAATAATTTCATGGAGCACTCTTAAACGACTGGTGCCCTCGATGTCTAGGAAGCGTTTATCCTTTAGATTTACTCAGATACAAGGTTAATTTTATATAACAGTAACTACAGAACTTCATGCTCAATACCTCTCTCACCTACCTATTGAGTTCCTGAAAAGGGCAATATATTTTCAGTCACATAATACATTTAGCTTTTCCTCTGACAGAGATACAGAGGTATTAGCTGCTTTAGAAAATTCTCACTTCAGGTGACTTAGGCCTCCTTGCTGGGGCACCCAGAATCAATTAGCTCTTTGTATCTACTGGCCCAATTTGCTTTCCCTCAACCATCACACACTGGGACATTTCACTCTTCTCTTTAGTGGGTGGATAGATTCCCTTCAAAAGTGGAATTTGCTGGGTAGTCCTTTGAACTCAAGCTTCAGATAGACAAACATGTCAAATGGACAAATATCAAGGCAGGAAGGAAATCCTTGTGCATTCTCCCTTGGCCTTCTTCATGAGTAAACTTTCTCTCCCTTGTTCTCCTAACTGGACCACTTTGTCTATTGTCACCTTTTCCCTAACTCATAAAGAAATTTCATTTTTACAGTTATAGAAATTACAGTTATAGATCAACAAAAGGAGGGTAGGATAAGGTCAGTTAAAAAGCCTAGAAGATACCATATATCACAGTCCAAAGATAAAAATTATAAAAAATTAAAAGAGACAAAAATATACTAGAACAAAAAGTGTATATAAAAACAAGAGTCTGAAAACATATAAAAAGAGGGATAGGACCATTAGATGGGTGTGCAGGAGCATAATGGTTAGTATGTGGAAAACTATATCAAATTACAGAGCACTCTAGTATGGCGAAGTAAATGCTCATTTTCTAGTTTATGGCCCAGGTCATTATTGTACAAATTTTAAGTGCTGATGTGCAGAAGATGGCAACATTGTAGATTATAGCAGTGTTGGTATCTGAAAGCAGCAGGGCGGTGTACAAATTTTCCTGTGTGTCCTACGTACTTAACGGTGAGAGAACACTGGAGAAGGGGACATCACATCATTTCCAAGTGAAAGCCCCCTGGTGGTTAGATACTTCGATATCCTAAAGGAGGCAAAGTATCCAGGACACTCAAGACAACAACGTTGGGGCCTGGGAAGATCCAATTGACACTCTATGCTTGCTAGACACTATTTAATGAGTGCTTTGGCCTGATCATATCTTATGCTGAGTAGAAGATCTGGAAAGAAGCCCAATCATGAGATTTTAGTTGCCAGTTTCCATATGGATTAAAAATCATTACTCACAGTTAATGGGACAAGGCCAGTGGTGGGATTCAGCCAGTTTGCACCACTTCGGGAGAACCGGTTGTTAACTTTCTGAGCAGTTTGGCAAACTGATTGTTGGAAGAAATCATTAGGGTTGTTAAATTACTTGAATCCCACCACTGGACAAGGCCAAGAGAGAGAAAAATTAGTAATTGGAAAAATTTCCCTCTTTTAAAGATTTGCTTTTTTTCTTCTGTACTTTTGAATAATATTTGTATTTTACTTGAAACCTCTGACTCTTTTATAGACTTAGGGTTCTGATGCTAACCACTTATTTTCCTTTTTCAAACTTCTTTCTTGTGGTCTTGTTCCCTCTTGGCCAACTCTGTGTCAAGCATGGCGTTTAGGTCTGACTTTGTTCTTCTTACCTGCATCTCTTTGCACCCAGAACTCCACATTTTTTCTCATACTGTTCAGGGTGAACTCCCTTCTCCTTTACTTCAATTTCCTTGCAGGGTTTCCTTGACTTAGCTATTTTCTCAACCTTTGGGATGTGAACAAGTGTAGTATATGTAAAGGGAAAGGTTTTCCCTGTCCAGCTGTATCCAATTCTAGAAGGTTATGCTCATCACAATTGTTACTTTTCACTCCTCTGTTACCTTCCCACCAAAGTGGTACCTATTTATCTACTTGCATTAGCATGCTTTTGAATTGCCAGGTGGGTAAGAGCTGGGGCAAGTAACAGGAGCTCACCCCATCCTAGTGGTCGGGTCTCCAATCCAGGTTCTCAGCTTTCCAGCTGACAAGTTCAGCATCTTTAACCATTGAACCATTGCACCTCCATCGCATGTGTACTTCTTGCTAATTATAAACCATAAGGTTGGATGTCAGATTCCTAACATCCAAGTTATATGTTGTTTGTCATGGAAAACTCCTATCAGTTTATATCAGCTTTCTCCGTTTCTCCAACCTCCTTTTAACAAATGGGATCCACATAATATTTTAATGGAAAAGAAGCCTTATATCTTAAAGAGACAAAGGAGGCAAGTTGTAAACAATATGTAAAAGAACATTTGTTCATTGTTTCCATACATCATACATATAAAGTGCTACTATTATTTGACTTTGCAAAAACCCTGTCAACAGTGTTAGAATAAACTTGTGTGAATTATGGAGAATGGAGACCAGAAAAAGATGGTCTTGGGGATGATGATTAAAAATAAATCTGAAAGATGAATATGTGTGATTGGCCAGTAAATGTTATTATAACTGACAGATAGATGTAATTACTTCTGTCAGATGCCTCCGTATTCAAAGCCTTTATGAGAATTGTTGTCTCCACTAAGAAGGAAAAAAAAATTGTTCTTCGCTTGTGAATTATGTCCAGAAATATACTGATGGACTCTGTTTGCCAAGGATCTCAATTTCTAACCCTCTGAAGTGGTGGGTCAGGTGAAACTGATTATTACCATCCCTAGAAGGATGACTCTCAATAACTCATCAGCTTCCCAGAACACCTTCTATTTAACCCCACATGAAATTTATGAAATTTATGCAGTCACGGATGGTTCATACCAAGTCACTTCCTCATTATTAAAAGTGCACTTTTCTAATCTTGCCTCATCTTGTCCCTCGATTTAATTTTTTTAAAAAAATCAATATGCATGGCAGAAAAGGCTTTTCTTCTGTCCTCTCTTTTAAATTGTTCGGCTCTATTTTGCTATTACCTTCATGCCATGGCTTGATTATAATAGGGTGTAAAATAAGTCTGGTTTCCTTTTGAGTCAGATTTATTTCTATGGGGAATTCTTCCCCTTGTGTTTGAGATAGCCATTAAAATGAGCAGAACTTTGAAGCACTTGGAATGTCTCAGAGATCACAGAAATATTCAGATTACATCCTCTGAAAATGGAACACTCTCTCCAACTTTGAATTAATCCTCTCTCACATACACCTTAGCAAGCTGGAAAGAAATGAAAGGATATATATTAGGGATGGGTGAAAAATAGGACCCATAGATTTGTTAGATCATAAGGTCACTAGTTTTCCCATACATTCAAATGTATAAGCAACATCAGGCCTGAAACTCACATGGATTTCTTTCAGTGGGAGAAAAGACCTTTAAATAAATCTGGGGTGGGGGGGGGGTAGGGAGGAAAAAAAGATAGATGTCTTTTCTCCCACATTTCTCCTAAAGGAATCCAGCACTGTTAGATCCTCCCGTATTGGAGCTTTCCAAGAATGAAGCTAGGCTTTCTGAATACTTGTATTAAACTAGTCCACTGTTTCCCCCATAATTATATATTTTCATTTTAAATCCAAGAAGACAGCTAGATAGGTAGACAAAGAAAACTGTTTTTAGGAAGAATAGACGTTGGCATACATCTAATTTCTTCATCAAATTCTCACTGTCTTTTTAACCCAAGCTGCATTTATTCCAATATATAAAAGAAGGGGCTGATGAAGTTATGAAAAATCTCTAATTTCCGGTTGTCTGTGTGTGTACTCATGAGACAGTGCATAAGCCTTATTCAATTTGCCTCATCTTACTATACTTGGATGATCATATTTGCTATCTAATAGCTGTGTAGACTTTTGCAGTCCTGATAGGGTAGCTCACAGGGATCTTGTTCTAGAAAGAGATGGGAAGACACATTGTAAAGAAAAGGCGATACAATACATATTATTCTAAAATGAAGGGGGAAAAATCCCAGTAGGATATCCTTTAAAAGAGAAAGCAACTAGAGGCAAAAATGTGCAGTTAGCAGTTGTTATGCTAATTTAAATTAAAATATAACATACATGTCCACACAGCTCTTTGTCTCTAAACAAGAACTGAACTAGATAACCTTCTAAAGAAAGGATACCATCAAATAGATGATTGTCCTCTGCCATCTCTTCACATGGAGGGTTATTCTTTGCAATGGAGAATGCATAACTATGCAGGCCAAAAGACAGGTTTGCTCAGCTGAAATTTCCACTATAAAGCTAATTAAAGGGAATGGCTCAGAAGAACACGCTTATCTTTGGTAGACAAGATAATAGTCATTGTAGAATTTCCTTCTTAATATGTTATTGAGATAATTGCTGAAATAATATCTCAGGAGCAGCATAATTCAGTCCTCAAAATATGTGAAAGAATTTACAAAATACTTACATATTGGTTATGGAAGGCTATTTTACAATGTCCACATAATGTTTCCTTTCAAAAAACTAGTTTCACGTAAAATAATCTATAAAAGCTAAGCAATGCTTGGGCGGTACTTAGTAGTAACATTGCTACATTGGAGTAATATATCATTTGTTAGGAAATAATGTTGTTGCTGTTGTTATTATTGCTATTATTATTTTGAGTCTAAAAATGTGGGAACAGGCCATCTATATAAGATCAGCATTTACTGACCTCTCATTTTTTCACAAGTATTTGTGTTAGGATGTCAAGGAATGTATTGTGACAGAGTAATTTTCCCACAATCTGATGCCAGATGTGTTAGGACTACAAATCCAAATTTTCCCAGCTGGTATAACCACTGGATTACAAAACTCTTTGTCTAAAGATTTATAATACTTATATTTTATCTGACAATCAAATACCATACTACATAAAAAAATAAAATAATAGCATGTTGTGCTTTCAAATTGATTGATAGAATACAGTTAAAATGTGAACAAGGCTTTAGAATTTAACAGACAAAAGAAATTAGAGAGTGTTAAGGTTAGAATCATTTTTTTAAAATAGCAGCTCTTCAAAACCCTTGTTAGTAAGCAGCAGGGTAAAAGGACTGTAATAGGATCAATGCAACATCTTCACGAAGAACTACAGAGATGGGAAAAAAAGAAGAAACTCTGCAAAATAAGATAAGAGCAGTATGTACAAATCAGATTATGTTGATGGCTGATAAACTCAACCTACATGTAATACTGACGTAGAAAATATTCATATAAAAATAAATATCTGTTACTTCTTTCTAAATCTATGTGCTTATTATAAAAATAATGTTTAAAACTATACAAAATATAGTTATTACTATAAAATTGTCATTTCTTAAAAAGTCATATTTATAAATACAAAAATACATTTTTCCAAAGTGGTATTGGGCTTTAAATTTCCAGGGCTTCTAATTGCCAAAATAAAACCTGCTTTGCATATGGTTTTAGGAAGAGATCATCATAAGTTTCTACTACAACGTACAAAGACATCATATGTATAATGATATGACTAGTCAAATGATATAAATCATGTAATTTGCCTCAATTATGAATCTCAACTGGCATTAATTCCATAATGGTGTCATTTGTGTGATGATATCAAAGCACATGTGATACACTTCCTGCTCTCTCCTTCTCTCCTGTATACCTATTGGTTACTATATATACTGTTTACTTATTGATTCTCAGATTTTGGCAGAAAACAAGTAGTAGAAATTCTAGTGTCATGTATGAAAGTATATAGATTTTGACCATGGCTTCCCAACATTCAGGTATCTGTGCTCCTTTCTTTGTTCAGGTAATTGATTTTCAACAAGACATTATCATCTTAAAATGTAAACAAAACAAAATAATTGTTATTAATCATTAGAAATTCTACAGCTTGAGTTGGATTTTATTAACCTGAACATTTCTGCTGTGGTTGTGTTAACTTTTATTACCAAGCATTTTGTCACAAGTCTCTTAAACTTGACCTGAAATTCAATATGTTGAAAAAACATGGAGCTACATCAGAGAACATTTGAAGTACTTTGAGATAACACTACTTTTCCTAATACTTTTCTGCAATTTAAAATACTGAGGTCATTCTAAAAATGGAGGACTGGAATGAAATTCTACTAAGAGTTAAGGGAAGTGGTGGAGTAGATGATTGAGTAAGTAGGATTATAGCAACAGGCATCTTTTACTTGCAATAGCAATATCACTTAGATTCATGTACCACTTCACAGTACTTTACAGCATTCTCTAAGTGGTTTACAGAGTCAGCATTTTGCCCCCAACAATCTAGGTCCTAATTTTATTGACCTCAGAAGGATGGAAGGCTGAGTCAACCTTGAGCCGGTCAGGATCGAAGGAATCAAACTCCTGGCAATGTGAGCAGAGTCAGCCTGCAATACTGCACTCTAACCACTGTGCCATCGTAGCTGGTTCCTATCTGGCCTTATGGCCTAGATTGTTCCATTGTTTCTTTGCTTGCATTAACTCTATTCATACTAGATATAGATGCACCCTGGGAATAAATTTGTGTTTTAAATTCATTCAAGAACCAAACTATATATTATACAAGTGATAGATTCTTCAGATGCAGTGAAAGTTTCTTTAAATTATTCCCCCCATCCCCAAAACTTCTATATTAATATATATAACATGGGGAATATTGCTGCATCAACTAGATACACCACTCACATGTTAACAAAACTAAAACTCCTCTGTTGAGGAAATGAAATGCTGTTCATTTGGTCAATGACCAGCAAAACGTTTTTTAAAAAGTACAACGCCAAAGTAAAATCAAGCACATGAGATAAAATACAAACATAGCAAAGATAAAATAACATGTTTAAAAAATGATATACACTGCTATAATGGTGCATTAATGACCTGTGATAGTGTTAACTTAAAATACTAGTATACAAAGCAAAATATATATCTAAAAACAAATTAGCTAATATGTGTTAAATGTAAACTTATAAATAAATCAGAAGTGATTATTTCTATAACCATGTATGCCTAACTTTAGCTATTGATAAAGGCTTTCAAATATTCTAGGAGATAGTTCACAGTAGTTGTCTGGCCTTCCAAGGAATTTACATATCAGGGTAGATTACAAACCAACCTGATATCCCTGTAGCGTCTACAATGTAATAATACATGCAAAGTGGCTTTGATCTTCTTAGTGCCACATGGGCAGGTCTGCTTAGTTAATGATATTTTGGATATCTTCCTTCCAGCAGTGTGGATTGTAAGATGTTATGCCTGGCTTTGAAAAATGTTATTCTCGGCTTGGGGAAAGTTAGATTTTGTGAATATCTTCCTGTGGTTGTCAAGTGCCCTTATTTATCCAATTTCTGCCCTGTTGGGGCAGCCTATTAATTTCAGTCTGAAATTCCATATCCCTTAGTCTTTGCTTCTTCTGTTGACTGATTATAGTGTAAATTGTGCAGCATATGGAATGTTTTGCCAAAACTGGGCTTTTACTTGCGCTCTATCAAATTTTACTTGTGCTTTATCAAATCCTGTACATGTTAATAAAGGTGTTCCCCAAGGCACTGTTTTAGGTCCAATACTCTTCATACTTTACATAAATGACCTTTGCAATCATATTAAAAGCAATTGTTTTCTCTTCGTTGATGATGTTAAACTATTCACATCACCGACAATGCAACTACCCTTCAAAAAGACCTTGACTATGTGTCAGATTGGTCTAACAAGTGGCAACTTCAAATCTCAACCAACAAATGCTCTGTCTTGCACATTGGCAAAAAAAAAAAAAATCAAAACATAAAATACAAATTAGATGGACATGACCTTATAGATGACCCTCACTCTGTCAAGGACCTTGGAGTATTCATTTCTAAAGATCTAAGTGCCAGAGCCCACTATAACAACATTGTCAAAAAGGCATTAAGAGTTGTTAACCTAATCTTGCGTAGATTCTTCTCTGGTAATATTGTACTACTAACTAGAGCATACAAAACATTTGCTAGACCAATTCTTGAATACAGCTCATCTGTCTGGAACCCGCACTGCATATCGGACATGAATACAATCAAGAGAGTCCAGAGATATTTTATGAGAAGAGTCCTCTATTCCTCTACTTGCTATAAAATACCTTATGCCACCAGACTCCAAATTTTAGGCTTAGACAACTTAGAACTATCCCGACTTCAGTCTGACCTAAGCATAGTACATAAAATTATCTGCCACAATATCCTACCTGTCAGTGACTACTTCAGCTTCAACCACAACAATACACAAGCAAATAATAGATACAAACACAAGGTAAACAGCTCCAAACTCGATTGCAGAAAATACGACTTTAGTAACAAAGTGGTCAATGCCTGGAATGCACTACCTGACTCTGTAGTTTCTTCCCCAAACCCCCAAAACTTTAACCTTAAACTGTCTACTGTTGACCTCACTCCATTCCTAAGAGGTTTGTAAGGGACATGCCTACCGTCCCTATCCTAATATTCCTTTTTACTATTTTTATATATTCAAATTATGTTTATACTTTTACCTGTTATCTTATATATGCTTGAATAAATAAATAAATAAATAAATAAATAAATAAATCTGCCCAGTTAATCTTAGTATATAAGAGAGGCAGGGTCCCAAACTCTTATGGTATGAAATTTGGTGGGATGAAACTCACAACTGGAATGTATCATCTTTTTTTCCTTATGTATTTTACAATCAAATACAAATGAAAAAAAGATGGTACATTCCAGTTGTGAGTTTCATCCCACCAAATTTCATACCTGCCCTTGTGTACTAGTACTTCAAGATCTCCCTGTTTGTTCTTCAAATTTTGAGTGTTAATGTATAGGCATCTCCTAATTTGTATCTGAGCTTCTCCTTCCCAACACCTTCCTTGCTTGCTTGATTGTCCTGAGGTCCATGCTTGGGATTAGGTTCTAAAGATTGGCCACTTTAACCCCTCAGTTTTAGTTTAAAGTCCTTTGGATAAGTTCAGCAACTGAATATATTTAGTTATACTGAATATATTTATTTAGTTATACTGTTAGTAGAGTAGAGTAGAGTAAAGTAGAGTAGAGTAGAGTAGAGTAGAGTAGAGTTATTTATTTTATTTATTTGTCAAGAACATATTAGGTAATATATAAAAGTATAAGCATTAATTGAATACATAAAACAGATACAAATAGAGGAAGCATTAGGACAGGGACGGTAGGCACGCTGGTGCTTTTATGCACGCCCCTTACAGACCTCTTAGGGATGGGGTGAGGTCAACAGTAGACAGTCTTAGGTTAAAATTTTGGGGGTTTTGGAATGAAACCACAGAGCCAGGTAGTGCATTCCAAGCATTGACCACTCTGTTGCTAAAATCATATTTTCTGCAATCGAGTTTGGAGCAGTTCACTTTAAGTTTGTATCTATTGTGTGCTCATATATTGTTATGGTTAAAACTGAAGTAGTCATTGACAGGTAGGACATTGTAGCAGATAATTTTATGAGCTACGCTTAGGTCATACCTAGAAGTTTTCTAGGCCCAGAATTTCAAGTCTGGTGGCATAAGGTATTTTGCTGTGAGCAGAGGAGTGGAGGACTCTTCTTGTGAAATATTTCTGGATGTGTTCAATTGTATTAATGTCTGATATGCAATGCGGGTTCCAAACAGATGAGCTGTATTCAAGAATTGGTCTAGCAAATGTTATAGTATAATATAGTATTATTATGTTATATTAAAATAAGATAATAGGTTAATATATTTATTAAGTTATAATTAAATTTATTAAGTTATACTGGTGCAACTGAAATATATTCTATAGTTTTACTTTCTGGTCTGGAATATTGAGGCATATGACTATGAAAGTCAGCATCTGCCCATTTGGAGATACATCAGGATATATCCTGGCTCATGATTTCCTGTGCCTGACAACTATAAAACAATAAATAACCTGAGACCATAAGTCAGGTTTAAATGAACAGAATCAAATGATCCCTATAATCCTAAAGTAGATTTTAAGGTAACATTATTTATCTATTGCTTAGAGCCAAATGGATTTTCCTAATCTTTCTTTGTTTTTTGGATTGCCCAGCTTCTTTCAGTATTGCAATCTTTAATCTAAAACTTTAGTGCTCTTCTTACTCAGAACTCCCTGATAAGGCCTTTCTGCATTTGAATATTAATTTATGACTTCTCATTTCTTAAAAAACCTTCAGTGATACGAAAATGTATTTACTCCCTAGGAGCCCTGGTGGCGTAGTGGTTAGAATGCAATACTGCAGGTTAACTCTGCCCACAGCCTGGCATTCAATTCTTGACTCAGATTTCCCTCCTTCCCAGATGGGTAAAATGGGGATCCAGATTATTGGGGGCAATATACTGACATTGTAAACTGCCCAGAGAGTGCTGTAAAGCACTGTGGGGAGGTATATGAGTCTAAGCAATTGCTATTGCAATTGCTATTTATTGGATTTATACAGCTATCTATCTCAATCTTATGGCTCTAGGCAGCTCACAAAACAAGCAGAAACCAAGAAATAATAAAACATTGCAAAAAAGCTGAGGCCCCTAAAATGTATAATTCAATCAAATCATACATTTCAGGCTCTATATATCAATGCCTTTGGTTATTATATGGGGTTTTTTTCTCTTTTTTGTTGATTAGCTTTTTTTGGTCATTTTTAGTTTATTTTTAATCACCATAATATATTAATTCCCCTCCCCCACTATTGAACTGCCATTGGACTTTCTTTTTTTTTTTCTTGTGGGTATTATAGTTTTTGTATTTAAATAACAGCAAAATTGTCCTTTTGATCCTTCCTGGTTTGTTTTAAGTAATAGAATAAGTTCACCTCTTCATTTTACTTCCCTGGTCACTGTAAGCGTGCAGTCTTCTTCTGTATTGCAAATATCTATCTCTGTTAGGCATAATAACTAATAGTATGGCAATCAGCATGATATGAAATGGAACAATGAAAATAGAGCAGGCTTAAGGCAAGGAAACATTAATCATTTCACATTTAGCATCTAAAGAAATTTACCCATCTTGTCTAAGGACACTTGGTTCCATATGTCAGGTAATGTAAACCTATCATTCTACTCTTAACTTTTGTAACAGAAACTTGAGGAAACACATTTCAGAAATAATGACACTTATCAAAACTTGGCAACGTGGCTGATTCACTGTTTGTAGGGAGAAAAGACATCATCATATGTAAATGACAACACTAGCTGAAAATATTAAATCAGTTATTTCCCAAAGTTTGTCTGAAATCAATCAAGTACTGCTGGAGTTTACTTGTTTAATTCTCTACATCAGAGCTATTCTAAATCAGAGCTCTTGTGATTTCAGAAATGATTTTAGACTTTAAATGATAAAAATGCAAGAAACATCCAAACATCACAAGTTGCTCAAACACTTTTTATTAACAATTGGTTAATGGGTTAAAAGGTACCTGGAAATTAACTGACTTCTTTACTTTCTTCCATATTAGTAGAACGTTTTCTACAAGCTGTATAAACCTTGAATATGACATAATTCTACTGAATTATTTCACTATTAAATGGATGGAAAATATTGAACTCAGAGAGGTGAAGGGTGAGAGGGAAGCCAATAAATATGTGCAATATTTTCAAGATAATACATGAAACTTGAGGGAAATGAACTTTAAGATTCTTTAAGCTCCTCTAGCAAAAATTGTCTTGTGCTGATTGTTGCAAAGTTTGACCTGTCAAAGACTTACCAAAGAAAATCCATGATTGACTATCATGCATGTTCCTTTTGCTGTTTAATTCACAATTAATGAATACATATAAATAATCTCCTATCTTAACTTCTCCCAATTCCCATCGCCTGACCACTCAGTTCATAACACATTCCCTGTTTGAACTAATAAAGATAAAGCACAGTGCTGAATCCAGTTTCTTCTGAATGCAACAACTCAGAGGGTGGTAGTGCCTGCCAAAATACAAATATAAAGCAGAGATTTTTGTAGAAACAACCAGATTCCTAAAAACAAGACATCAAAAGCATAGATCAGACAAAAAGCATTTGTTTTCCCAGCGGAAAATGTGTAGATCAATCTTCCCTCAAGGTTATTTCCAGACCAGTTAAAACCGCATAACTCAATATTTCCAAGTTCAAAATGGTTTTCATCTTCCAGAAAGAGATCCAGAATGTTCAACCTAGGCTGCCTGATATAGTAAAAAGCACACAATTAGGGTTAGGGCAGGGGTAAAGTGTAAAATTTGTTACTACCGGTTCTGTGGGCATGGCTTGGTATGTGTGTGGAGTAATGTGACTGGGTGGGCGTGGCCAACTTTTTTTTTTTTTAACTTTTCAAAGCATTTTTTCTAATGCTTTGAAAAGCCTCTGCTGATCAGGCAACTCAGCTGGGATCGTCAGAAAGGCTTTTTAAAAAATGCTTTGAAAAGCCTCTCTGCCAATCAGGCAACTCAGCTGGGATCGTCAGAGACTTTTCAAAGCATTTTTTTTTACCACCTCTTCGGCCAAGAGGTTGCAGAAAAAAATGCTTTGAAAAGCCTCTGACGATCCCAGATGAGCCGCGTGATCATCAGAGGCTTTTTTTTAACTTTTAAAAGCATTTTTTCGTTGGAAGAGGTTGTAGAAAAAATGCTTTTAAAAGTAAAAAAAAAGCCTCTGATGATCACGCGGCTCAGCTGGGCATGGGGGGGGCACAGAGATTTTTGCTACCATTTTCTGAACCACCTGCTGCCATCGCTACCGGATCGGGCAATCCGGTCCGAACTGGGAGCATTTCACCCCTGGGTTAGGGTTAGGGTTAGAACACAGAAAGAGTATGGTTCTCACCTGCCAGATTTGGTAATAAAATTCCCATTCAAGAATAGCTGCCAGGTCATAAGGTCCGATTCAAAAAGTATATTGTATTCTCTCTGAGTATTAGCAAATGATCAATGGAGCAACAGATAATTGTCCAACCATGTAATGAATCATTGCCAGCTTCAATATATTTAGTTATGGCTTTCTGATTAGCCCCTGGAGGAACAGGATTTGATAAGACACTATACTAATCTAGCAGAGTACTTTTTTCAGATAATTAAAAATTGAAGGTGCTTACTCTCAAATTAGCCTAATTAGACTTTCTGCCATATTTTCTAGTTTTCCTCTTGGCAATGGTTTTCATTTTTCACATTAAAAATCTCTAGATGAGTAAATGGATTATTATTATTAGATTTTTATCGAGATTTTATTGTGGGTCAGCTCAAGGTGACATACATATCAGTGGTGACATTCAATTTTTTTCCCTACCAGTTCTGTGGGTGTGGCTTGGTGTGTGTGTGGGGGGTCCTGTGACTGAGTGGGCATGGCCAACTTGATGTCATTCACGCCCATGCCCACTCAGTCACATGACACTTCCACCAAGCCACACGCACAGAACCTGGTAGGAAAAAAATGTATGAGCATGAGATGGGCTCATAGTGAATGCTGTGGCAGAGAGAATCCAAAGTTTTCTCCCTCAATTCACAGCAGAGCTGCTGCAGCCTGTTCCTTTAAGGTAGTTTGACATCTGGGAGGGAGAGGGCCAGGGGGGGGACTATAAAGGGAGCACCAGCTCCGCTGTGAATGGAGGGAGAAAAGTCTCACCCTATAGGGCAGGGGTGAGTGGGTTCAGCAGCCAGAAGGGATGAGTGGTGACTGGGCAAGCAGGTGAGCAGGCAGGCATCGGCAGGGCCAACCAGGGGTGATTTTTACCAGTTCAGTGAACCAATTCATATCGTCCCTACTGGTTTGCTTGAGCCGGTCTGAGCCGGTCAAATTTCACCCCTGATACATATGCTTTTCCCCTTATGCAACCCTATGAAATGAGTTGGGTTGAGAAAATGTCACTGGTCCAAAGTAAGCCAGCCAGTTTTCAGGCTTAAGACAGAATTAGAAATATGCATAAACTGCCAATGGTACAGTACAGATAGTCCTCAATTTACAACCATTTATTTAGTGACAGTTCAAAGCTACAATGGTACTGAAAAAGTGACTTAAGACTGTTTTCCACACAACTTTTGCTGCAATCCCATAGTCATATGATCAAAATTTGGATGCTTGACAACTGGTTCATATTTATGATGGTTAGCAGTGTCCTGGGGTCACGTGATCACTGTTTATGACCTTCTGACAAGCAAAGTCAGTGGGGAAGCCAGATTCATTTAACAACCAGGTTACTAACTTAACAACTGCAGAGATTCCCTTAACATCTGTGGCAAGAAAAGTCATAAAATGGAGCAAAACTCACTTAATAACTGTCTCAGTTATTAGCAACAGAAATTTTGGATTCAATTGTGGTTGTAAGTTGAGGACTAACTCTATGTGATTCTGTGAACCCTTATCTTTGTAGAAGGAAGAGGGGATGGTACAGAGAATTGGTCATATTAGTTAGCGATATCGTAAAAAAATTATGACATCTTAGTTTCTGTAGCTGCTTAGTTGCTAAGTATTCAGCAGCGCTAATGTGGCCTATTGAATTAATGGCTGCATTATTAACCATTTAGTACCTATGCATCTAAGTATCTAAGCAAAATTAACATAATGACTTGCGGGCAGTTATCAGTGATAAGTGTACTAAGTTTTCCTCCTGTATGCCAGAATGTCAGTCTCACCAGGTCAACCAGACAGGAAACATGACCAGATCAGCTAATTCTAGTTTACATTAAAGCTACTTTAACAAAATCTTGCAAGTCTAAAAGTACAGTTCTCCCACTGTCACCTTTATAGTTTGATAATTAAGGAAGGATCCCATCTGAGACTCTTGCTTTTCCCACCATGCAGCTGTGGGCTACGATGCTGCTTCTTACCTAATCAGTCCCTAGGCAGCATCTCTTTGTCCCATTTCCCAAGGTCATTCCCACAAACCATTACACAGAATTTGGCAGCATACAATGGCATCTTTTAGCTAATTAAATGATGAGCAACTGTGAAATTGCAAACGCAGGAACAATGGTGTGAGTGGTCCCTTTCAAATGGAAGTATTTCATTTATTTAATTTAGGACCTAATTACTGTAGCCTGTGTAGTCTCTTCTAGGCATTTATCTGACCTGATAAACCATTCTGTATATTCTTTGTGTTTTTGTCTGATGCAATTTAAAATATGTAGCCTATTAAATTAAAACTTGTGGGTATACAATGCAAGTTCTTCAGATGGCTCTTGCTAAACTGCATTAGGGAGAAAAAAAAACATTTGTTGGATTGTTTTTCTCAAGCAAGAAATCATCAACTTGTAGAATTATTCATTATAATCCTATTTGTGTTTATTAAGGATCACCAGATGCACTTCCAAACATATCTGAAATAATAGTTGAAATTCTCTTCAAAAGCCTGTGTCCTGAAGCCAAATCTCATAAACACAGTATTATTAGTATTGACCATTAATTTCTACTGCATCAATTGAATTCTGCAGCAGTTTAAGAGGTGTTATTAAGCTTTCCCTAGGCAAGATCTATAGGCAGATAATTGTGTCCAGATATATGCAATACCAATGCATAATTGGTATCGCATATATGATAAAATACAAAATTATCGAAAGAAATTGAGAAGACTTAGTGAAGGATGGTTCCCTCTTCTTTTTAATCATTTAAACCAATTCAGAATCCCAGCAATTGGTGAGAGTATCATAACAGCATCTTCTACCCTTTCCCTTCAAAATCAATCCTTAGTTTCCCCTCAGGCTTCATTGCCATGGTGATATCAACAGTTGCTTTCTGGCAACATTGTTTTCAAGTATTCATTGCAAAGCTAGGTTGATCCTGGCTGCAGTAGCCACAAACTGTTCATTCAATTCTCACTTGTATGTATTCTACCAGGTAAGAATACTGTAGTATTAAAAATCAAGAAGTGAACAAAATACTATTCTGAAGCCAGGGCTCAAAGTATGGAGAATTCATAACTTCTAGAAGGCTTGTGTAACTGATCTGAGATATTATCACATCATCTGACCCTGAAAGTGCAGGAACAAATGATGCTTCCATTGAAGCAGTGCCACACTGAATGGTCATTATGTCAGTACTGTAGATCTGTACCATATAGGTTCCGTGTGCAAACCAGTGGTAGGTTGTCCCCGGTTCAGACTAGTTCACAAGAACCGGTAGTAAAACCTGCGGGAGGCACCATCCACCATCCCGAATGTCATCATAGACAATCTGTGGATGCGCGCACAATCCTGTTGCGAACCATTAGTAAAGGTAAGTAGAAGCAACCCCTTAAATGCCACTTAAAGTTACTTGGAAGGAGGAAGATATGAAAGGCTTCTCTGACACTTTGAGGTTTTCAAAAGGGATATATGATGCTCTGCATACCTGTGCAAACTTGATAATTGTGGAATTACATTGCCTTTTTAATTAGGAACATCTATTTAGGCCATAAGAAAAGCTGAGCATCAAAGAATTGACGCCTTTGAACTATGGCGCTGGAGAAGACTCCTGTGAGTCTCTTGGACTGTAAGGTGATCAAATCGGTCAGTCCTAGAAGAGATCAACCCTGACTGCTCTTTAGAGGGCCAGGTCCTGAAGATGAAACTCAAATACTTTGGCCACCTAATGAGAAGGAAGGACTCACTGGAGGAGAGCCTAATGCTGGGAATGATTGAGGGCAAAAGAAGAAGGGGAGTGTGAGCTTAAATGGCGTGAGGTTAAATGGTCTCTGGGGAATGGTAGAGGACAGGAAGGCCTGGAGGAAAGTTGTTCATGGAGTCGTGATGGGTCGGATACGACTTCGCAACTAACAGCAACAATTTAGATTTTGTAATTTTATTACATTTTGTAATTCTATAAATTACAATGTACAATATAAATAGACTCTGAAAGAGCAAAGAGAAAATACCTGCTGCAAACTCCAGATAGGCATCAGGAAGGGTGTCCAGCCAGTAAATGCTCAGGTCCACTCAGTTACCCTGACCCCATCCCAAAGATTACAGGGTCAGAGAAAAAAAGTCTCTCAATGTTCAGGAATCTGAAGATTTGCTTCCTCTTTAGGAAGACCTACTTAAAGACATTATTTCCAGAAATGTCAGGAGAAATACAGTTGTAAGCAGAATGCTGCATCATATGAGCTGAACTAGCAAAATGTTTTTTTCATCACTGATGTGTACTGATCTATTTTGAAAAGAGTAAGTTGTATAAAAGAGTAGATATCATTCAAAATCAATGTTAAAGAAAGGCATTTGATTACTTTTGGATGTTATGATTAATCAGTCTATTTTTATCATCATTTTGGAAGCAAGCCAATTTCATTGCATAAGTTCATATCATGAGGCTGTATGTTGAAGCAACCCTATAGTTTAGGGGATTACTGATATTCTGGGTTATGGTAAATAAAAGTATGAGAATAAAAACTTCCAAAATTGTCCTCAAAGACAAGGAAAGAACCGAGATCAATGTAGCCTTAAGGTGCTTCATGATCATTTCTCATACAATCAGACTGATACAATCAGTCAAAATTCATGTTGATGGTGTCCAAAAGAGGTGTCCAGAGCTATTAACATGCTACAGAAACAGCAGCAATAATAAAAAAAAAACTCATAATATCATATTCCCAAAGTATATCTCAGGAGGAAGACAAACATATTCTTCCAAAGACTAATTATTCATAGAACAACTTGTCTAATCTGTCAGTGAAGGGCTAGAATTCAACATCCATTGCTTCAAAATAAATGTATGTTTATAAAGTAGATTTTTTTTTTAATTGGGTCCATTTTTGGGTGTGTTAATGCACTTGTGCATGCTGTTTAATCTAGAAATTGCGTTCTGAATAACCTCCAATCCCAAAATTTCCCATATCAGGTTCAAATAAATAGAGGAGTCTCTGGAACAGGTTAGAAAGGTACAAAATCAAGAGGAGAGAACAGTGGGAAATCTGAGAACATGAGCCAAGGTAGGTTTGTGCACATTGACTCTCCCAGTTTTGATTATATCAGTGTATTAAATTTTGAATTACTGATTAGATTTGATTTTTTTTTCTTAACGCCACTTGTCTTTCAGGATCTCAAACTGGCTCCCTCCTCAAATACTACATCCATTCCTTGTTCAGTTATAATAGAGATATCAGTTCAGAGACATCCATCATTGCCAAATAGGAGACATTTCTAGTGGACATCAGAAAAAAGCCTCAGCTCCCATTTTGCAGTCTACAGAACACTAGATCATGCCACTGAAATTTGGTGGTGAAATTGTTGATTTCCATAGCATAAGTTTCTACCCTTCTCCCCTTTACTCTAACTTACAGTATACAAAATGTCATTTGCATTTTTAATTCTTTTCAACTGTATTCCCCAACAGAGAAACAAAAGTATTCATATCATACAGTGACATCACTGCATCACCTAAAGGCCAGATGTGCAAATAAAGTATGCACTCTGATCTAGTTCCAAAATGTTATCTCCTCCTGGTGTTGAAACTTTGAAAAATATAGTGGCTTCCATTCAGACATTCATTGGACCATATTTCTCCTTCACAAGATGAGTTTTGCAAAATTAAGTAGTAACAATTAAATGCAGTGGCGGAAGATAATATATTGAGTTTAGCATATGAAGAATTAAGTGCAATATATGAAGATAATAAAATAAACACAAATCGTACTCTTCTATCAAAATTGGATAATCTATAGGATCGTGATGGCGAACCTATGGCACGCGTGCCAGAAGTGGCACGCAAAGCCATTTTTCCAGGCATGTGAGCTGTCGCCCAACTTACCTGCAGCTGTGCAAGCATGCATGCCCCAGCTGGTGTTCAGGCCTCAGTTATGCATGCGTGCAATTCAGGGGACCCAGCTGGTCTTTGGAGCTCTCCTGCGCATGCATGCGTGTTTGCGCATGCATGCAAGAATACTGGTGTGCAGCATGAGCATGCACAGACAGCGTTCACGCAAGTGCATTGTGCACACAAAAACCATGCACATGCGCAGATTGTGCGATTGCACATGCAGCACACAGATGGTGTGCTTGCATGCGTAGCGAATGGGGAGCAGGTGCACATTAGCGTGGATGGCACGCGTGTGGTGAGTAAAAGATTCACCACCACTTCTATAGGAGTTTATTTTTAATGACCATCTTCATTTCCATATTACGATTTTTATTCTCAAATGGAATTTATTTCAAATTTTCTTAGCACCTCATTTCAGTGGTAAGATGTCTTCATTGCACAATAGCCCTGCTAGCTTTGCATTTATTTAAATCTTAGTGTTCTATGGTGGCAATTCAAAAAAATCCTTTCCTATTTTTCATCTCTGAATGTTATCATTTAATATATTAAGCAGGGGTGCATTTGTGTGATAATCCTGAAATGTTTTTATTTTACCTAAAGAACTATGCTTATTATTGAGTATTAGGCGGTAGTAAGGTGTGCTTGATAATGGAAAATACTGCCTTGCGGTATAGTGAAGATATTTAAGAGGAGGCTGGATCTCGTAAACATGTTATAATGGCATCTGTACTTCAGGTCCTGCACTGCCTGGAAGACAGGATTATTGTATAGTCCTTCAGATTCTAAATTCTGTGATTAACACTTTCTACTATAAAATGATATACAGCAACATCACATAATCATACAGTCTGAGGGAATCATACAGGCCTCTCTTTTTCAGTGCACAATCCAACCTACACAAAAAGTTAATCCACATTGTTTGTTTGTCTTGTTGCCAGAATGGCTGGCCACTATTTCTAGAGGATAAATATAGATGACTTTGATCTCTGTTATTAGAATAATTTAATTCTTGACCCCACTCACCTTCACAGTGACCTCTCCTCTGTTTTTTGCTCCATTTCCAAAATATACTTTTACTGTGATACATGTTGGCTCAAGCATTCCTATTTTATTTCAGAAAAAATATTCCAGGTTATTTGGCTGTTTTGAGAACTGAAGGTTAGAAGTCCCTTCTAACTTGAGTTACTGGAAAAAAAGATGAAATAAGGGGTGGCCATGTTTCTTTTAAAACAAACCAAACCAAACCAAAATGGAACCATGGGAATCTCAGGGGAAAAAAAACTAGTCTTTTTAAAAAAGACTTTTTTGTTAGTATTCTATACATACAGACAAGCTGTTCTATAGAAGAATAGGAATACAGAACAGAATCTCACATCCTTCAATGGCTAGGAACCCTGTTCCTATCAGAGACAAAAACAAACCATCCTTAGCTTCTCTCTGACAATTTGCAGGGCCTTTCCCAGGTAAGTCTATACTGAAGTATATTTTCAGGAGATGTCGTCAGGAATGAGTAACTCGTAATTATTATGGTCTGCCAGCAGCCTGCAGAGCTGGCAGCAGAGTCAGACAGTGAGGAGACTGGGGAGTAACTGGAATCTAGGGAAGGCCCGGACGAGGGCTCTGCGTCGGAGGCAGAGATGAGGCCAGGGCCATCTGGGAGTGATGCGTGGACTCTGGAGCCTCCAGAGTCAGACAGCAGAGAGGCAGAGGAACAGGAGGAGCCTGTTCCTAGTGTGCACATGCGTAGAGCTGCCAGAAGGCATGAACAAAAGGGATGACTTGGGAGTAAGGCCTGGAGATGATTGGCACCTCCCATAAGGCTTAAAAGAGGAGTAAAGGCACATGGCACTTTGCAGGAAAGTGACGTTCTTAATTCTGTTCCCAGTCGGCATCTCTGTTTGATTCTGGAATCCGTGTGGCTTTGCCAAGTAGGTCTTTGGCAGAGTGTCAAGGGAGATAAAGGTTGGTGATTATCTCGAAGGACTTCTTCCGAAGGACTTTTTGTAACTAATTGGGACTCAACTGTGAATGAACGTAATTCACAGCTGTTGCAATAAAAGAGGTTTTTGGGACTACTCGTGTGTTTTAATGACTCAGGAAGCCTAGATCACAACAATAATATCACAAGAATTATTAATATATCTGGTATCAAGGAGTTTTGAGTTGAGTTGGTTGAGTTTCAGCAGCATCAAAAAACAACAACAACTACTAATGCAATTCTTGGTTGTATAAACAGAGGCATAGAATAAAAATCATGTGAAGTATTAGTATTGCTTTATAAATCCTTAGTAAGATTACACCTGGAATACTGCTTCCAGTTTTGGTCACCACATTACAAAAAAGATGTTGAGACTTTAGAAAAAGTTCAAAGAAGAGCAACTAAGATGATTAAAGGCCTGGAAACAAAAACATATGATGAATGGTTTCAGGATGTGGGTTTGGCTAGTCTAGAGAAAAGAAGGACTAGGGGTGAAATGATAGCAGTATTCCAGTATTTGAGGGGCTGCCACATCTTATTTTCCAAAGCACTAGAAGACAAAAAAAGAAACATTGGATGGAAACTAATCAAGGAGAGAAGCAACCTGGAATTAAGGAGAAACTTCCTAACGAAGTGAGAACGATTAACTAGTGGAACAGCTTGCCTTCAGAAGTTATAGATGCTTCATCTACAACTTCTTTCTTTTTTTAAAGAAAAGACTGGTCAGCCACCTGTCTGAAATGATATAAGGTTTCCTGCTTGAGCAGAACTTGACCTCCAAAGTCCCTTCCAGCTCTATTCTGACTGGTGATTGGGAGTTACTCAAGGAAACCAAATGAGGTTTTGAACTGACACTTTCCAGATGGACATGGGAGGAGCTAAGCTAAATAAAGGGAGTGAAAGTGTCTCAAATGCTGGAATGGAATATACAATATTTGGGGAAATTAACTAATATTCTTTCTGGGCATTGACTGCTATCCTAATTTCTCACTTATAAAGACTGTATTTCTGTCACAAAGCAGAGATACTCAAAAGCTACCAGGTAGCAAAACAGTCTAGAATTTCAGTAAGACTCCTGTGGAGATAATCAATAATACAAGGGCCTCATAGAGATCACATTGATATACAAATTAATAATGCTTAAGAGCTTGTCTATGTAGAATTTTAAGCAGTTAATCAGCTTGGGTTGTTGGTATCAGAGCTTTTTTGAGCTCAGCTGTTTATTCTTTTCTTGCATTTTTGGAAATTAACTGTATGTAGCCTCAAAGGTCTAATAATTTTATGTTTAAGAAAAAGATCCAAGAGCTTTTAAGCATGGGAAAAGTGGTGCTCAGTCCTTTGATCATCTGTTAGATCCCCACCCAAACTGCTTTTGTATGGCTTTCTTTGATATACAAATTACAAATAAATGTTATTTGAGCTTTAATGGAGGGCACTGGTGGACAAGAAAGGGTAAGGAATAAACTCGTCATTTCAATAGTCTAAACCATGCATTTCTTATACTTTCTGTGCCATTCATTCTGGACAAGTTCTAAATATATGTAATGTTGATTTCAACACAAGAACTCTAGGGGAAAAAAGTAATTTCATTTCAGCATACTATGCAAATGCTCATTCCTCCATCTGCTCATCTGTATGTAAGTTACGTTGACTTCATTGAGACTTATTCTTAATGTAAATCAGGAATCGAGAGAAACTTATGCAACTGGAGGTTAATCCATTTTTGTGTGTGTGAAAAACTTGAAAAGCTGCAACTTCCCTTATTGTCTTCCATAGGAAAAAAAATCAGATTGTACAGTGTGAACCTTCGCTGAACAAGAAAGATATACTGACAATACCCACCTGTACATCTCTGTCCTTGGCAAATCAAGGGATAATGCTGATGTCCTATCTTGTGTCTGGAAGAAGGGAGCAATTGGATAGGGAACATCAGGCTTTGGCTCAAACCTGGCAAGACTGAATGGGTTTGGGGTTTTGGATCTTTCTGGACTCATGACTCCTCCTTCAGGAACAGGTACCCATCGTGACTAGGAGGGCCTTTGTGCAACTTTACATTCTGGGCAGTTGTACCTGTTCCTTGATTGAGACGCTCTACTCTCATAATGCAGACCCTGATCACTTTTAAATTGACTATTGAAATGCATGCTACATGGGGCTGCCCTTGAAAAGTATCTGGAACCTTCAACTAATGCAGAATGCAACAACAGGGACAGTTATGTATGCCCCTAGTTCAGCACATGTTATACTTTTGCTTACATTTTTTTCTCCCTCTAGTGAACCTTTAAAATCAATACCAAATCATCAGCAAATGTCTTTAACTTATAAGTCTTTTTTGAATTCCCAGATCTTGTATTAAGCGTCTATTCAATGTCTCAAGAATCCAAATGATCAAAAGTGGAGACAGCAGAAATCATTGCCTTGTCCCTTTTTGAATCTCACAAGATTTTTTTAGTTCTCCATTAGTAATTATTTGTTCTTTCTGAGAAGCTTAAATCAATTTTACCCATTTAACAAAATTATCCCCAAGGTCTCATCCCTTCTTCTATATCTCATATAATCATTTATTGAATGTATATGAGTGCATGATGGGGAAAAAATAGGCATCTTCCTTTATTTTAAGAGAGCAACAATCCTATGAGGTAAGTTTGGCTGAGAAATAGTGAACTGCTTGAAATAACCTATGAATTTCACAACCGTACACTTCAATCTACATTTCCCAGACCCACACCCAATACAATATTTTAACCACTAATATATAATAGCTTCTGCATTTAGTATATGCATACACATTTGCATTAAAGTAGAAGAAACTCACCATTTTGGGGTGGATATTCCAGAATGCAAAGCTCAATCTAAGCACCTAAAGAATTAAAATATATTGCATGTCATAGATACATTCAGCAAGGTTGATGGCTCTTCGTGCAGTTCTATTCGTTACATTAGACCACTGTAAAACATGTTAGACCATAAAAATGTTAGACTATTGTTATATAGCTCAATTTGTGAATGTCCTTTATGTTCATCTATCTGTTTACTGATCAAGTTTGAATGTGGGAGTTCTCTCATCAGAGATTCCGGGTGAAAGTTGCTACCCCTCTATTTTCTCTTTTTTAGAAAGTGCAAAATGATCCCTTTCTTTCTGCAGTTTTTAGAGTTGTAAGAATGATACTGAATATCGCAGAAGAGCCATCAATGGTATGTAGCTAAGCCTAGATGCTGTTGAGTCTACAGCAGGCAGTCCTCCCTCTGGTATGTTTATGAGACTGTAAGCTTTCTGCGCAGGAAATAAAAATGGGAAACACAGTCAGTGCAAATCACCCAGCATGGATACCATTGATCCCCCTGGACAAAGGCATTGATCAACAGCGCTATTTGTTCTAACAATGTGTCAGACTGTATGTAGATTTGTTTTTCCAAAGTATATGCAGTAGCATAATGCTTTACAACAGAGGAATGAATTTTCCGCCATCATCACAGTATGAGCAGTAGGAAAGCTCTTGCTTCAAACAAAGGCAATTACTAATGGTAATTATATTCATTCTTCTTCATACAACTTAAATTTCAATCATTTTGGCAGGGCTCAGTTCAGGATGTATTGTTAGGATACGACAGTCTCCCCAGGGTAAGAACTGAGCATCGTTTCTTTATTGACAAGCTGCTCCAATGCATTTTGCCAGAATTTCAATTGTCACAATATAAATGAAGATGATCATGCAATATTTACTGCCTCACCCAGGACTGAAAGGCAACACTGCCTTTCAAAGACAAAGGTATATGCTTGTGGCTTGGACTGCAAAAATAAAAACTCTCTTCCACCAGATCACTTTAATGTTATGATGGCCAGTTCATCATGAAGCTGTTTGAGGTCGAATATGTGGGAATTCTGCTAAAGATATCCAAAACATGCTACAGATATCACAGCATAAATAATATTAAAAAATAACTGCTAACTTTCAGAACTTTGAAAGAGAACTGGACTAACGTAGTAACTGTTGCAAAATTCTAAATTCTGTAGTAGATATTGTGGGAGGAATGTACTTCTTTGTATACATGATGTTGGGGTCTTCTTTTACTTAAGTTTTATCATCTTCTCATGAACATTCTTTTGATGCTTGGGAACCAGCTTCAATAAATAGGACCTATTTTGACAGTCTGCCCCAGATGCTTAATGGATCCAATGTCAGTGTTCCAGAAAAACCTCTGCTCCAGTTAAAAACTCTGAGGCAAGCATTTTCTCAAAGTTCCATTTATTAGAGTAGGTATACTGGCACATCTTGGGAAAACCCGAATCTGGGTTTTCCCTCAGTAAATCAAAATCCCCAAAACCATTCCCTCACTCATCTATCGATCACATGCTCCAATCACCATCTGTTCCATGTCGAGACAGCACTCTAACCATGCCTTCTTCAGATGCAGGCTTGTCCTGACCTTGACTGACCAGAAGAATGCTATTTTGTCTAAATACAAAACCCTCAAATAAATCCCCCTCCTACTTTCCCGCACATGAGAAGGTGACAGCTTGGAAGCTTCCGGCCTAATATGGCTTCCAAAGCTGACATCCAATAGCTACCAGTGGGCACTTGGGGAGATTCCCTTATCTTTGGCAGGTAATTGTATCCATTGTCTCATGTGCAACTGGCTGCCGAAAGAATCAATGTGATGGACACCATTGTTCTCAAAAATATTTTTCCAGATGATCTATCTCAGTTGGTGCCTTCATTTCTTCCAGGAATTAAAGCATTAGAAAGGTTGGCTGGAGCATTGCTGAAGGAAAACAAGAAGTAAATCTGATCAAGCATGGATGCAGACCTGCATTCAAGTCTTCACCACCGCAATAAGGAGTTAACAACAAAAACTCTGTGATTAATTTGTTCAATACTTCAGATAAATTCACTCGGCTTAAATTCTGGGCGATCTGAGTTCTTAGTAGTGATTGGAGCCTTGATGTTATTGGGACTCTTTGGATCTGTGGCATTTGAGAAAATGGATATAGTGCTATCTAGTTGTTGTCTACTGTTTTCTTTTAAAACCCTATATCCATGATGGTGAACCTATGGCACGGATGCCACAAGTGGCACGCGGAGCCATATCTGTGGGCACATGAGCATTGCCCTACTCAGCTCCAGCACGCATATACATGCCGGCCAGCTAATTTTCGGGCCTTCCAGGCCCACCTGAAGTCAGGAAATGTGCTGTTTCTGGCCTCCAGAGGGCCTCCCAGGTGGGGGACGGAAGGCCGTTTTCTAGGCTTGCCAGGTGTCCACTATTTGAGCGGACAGTCCGCTTTTTTCACATTAAGTTCACTATTTTTTTTCACAAAATAGTGGACATTTTTTTTATTCAAAAGCTTTATGATGAAATGGTACGTAATCTAAAGCTGTACAGTCTAAGAAAATAAGGATAAGAGAATCGCGTTTTGTCTTTTTTTTTCATAAGTTAGAATGAGACAGAAAATACGATGAGCAGTTTTTTGGAATGAAAGTTTTATTTGCCTTACATAAAAAACATTTGCCTGAGAATGCTGTGCAAAAGTTCAAGAAAGAAGCCATCAACGTGTATCAAAGAGCCATTGCATACCTAGAAAAGTGGTATAATTTCACCAATTCAGTATATGAGACACTAAGTTGTTTCAATCTAATTGATCGCAATAATCCTCCAACTTTAGAAGAAATGATGAACATCTGGTTATTATCACCATGGCAAGAAGAATTTCCACCCAACACTCTCTTCGATGAAATTTCTGCCTTATAAGAAGTTTATGTTCATCTGCAGGGCGATTCATCCCTTGATAAGTGGACATACTTTTTCAAGAAAGAGTCAGCTCTGAGTTTACTGAAACTGTTCCAGTATTGTGCATCAATTTCGGTATCAAATGCAAACGTTGAATGAATTTTCAGGGTCATGGGAAATTTGTGGACTGACGAATGTAACCGACTGCTTTTACCATCAGTTTGAAGTGAACTTTGTATATTTTTTAATATTTCTCAACGTTGTACTGAAATTAAAGAATTATTTCTTAAACACAAAGAATTGATCAAAGCTGTGCAGTCAAATAAAAAATACACATGACCACAAAGTAAAATGTAATTTAATATTTTACATATTATTATAATATATTTGATGTTTTGAATTTTAAGTAAAGTTTTGAAGTGATTATTTTAATACGTGTTAAAATGTTTGTAAGAAAATATATAATTTAATTGTATTTTTTTTTTTACTACTTAACACACACACACACCCCGCTTGTCCGCTATTTTTTGGAAGCAGACCTGGCAACCCTACCGTTTTCGTCCTCCCCAGGCTCCAAGAAAGTCTCTGGAGACTGTGGAGGGCGGAAAACAAGCTTACCGGGCCCACCATGCCATTGCGTGCCAAAAGTGGGGGTAGCGCAGGGGGGTCACACGCGCATGTGTGGGGGATGGTGCACATTGAATTATGGGTATGTGCAACCCCCCCGTATGATCCCCACTTTTGGCATGCGATAGCAAAAAGGTTAGCCATCATTGCCCTATATGTTCTGGTGGTTGTAATGAGAAAGCAGAGAGGTGACCACTTTCTGGGAGACTGCCAATGCCTCCCTACTTACTGGAGGAATATTCTCAGCAGCCTTGAAGGTGACTGCTGTGAAGAGACCAGAATACCCATATCCTTCTTACCAGTAGCTTTGCTGATCCAGCTACCACCAGTCTCGTACCAATCTTATACTTTTACCACTGATAATTTTCTTGCCATTGAACAGTATTTTATGGGAGAAGGCACAATATTTAACTCCATTAAGATCATTTGAATCTTGAGCCTCTCTCCAGATCTGTCAGCAATTCCCTTCAGCTTTGTATCATCTGTAGATTTGCTGAGCATCCTTTCTATTCCCTTGTCTAAGTCATTTATAAAGTCACTGAAGAGCACTGGCCCAGGACAGAACCCTGAGGTGCCCTTTCGCATATCTCTCTCTCCATGTAGGCATAGATTGATTAAAGACCACCCACTGGGTATAGTTGTTCAAACAAAATTCAGTCCAATTCTTAGTGGCACCATCCATTCCACATTGTACTGAAGAAGGCTGTGGTCAACCTTATCAAAAGCACTATTGAACTGTTGCAATATTTTCAGGATCAGACTCAATAAATAATTTGAGAATTAAGAGTTCAAATATATCTCTATTTACATAAGGCATTCTATATTCACTGAATATTCACAGATAGAAGCAAGGAAAATGGGTGCATACAGCTCCTTATATATACAATGGGTGGAGCTAGATATGGGAGTGGTGAATTATGAATACATTAAGAAGTGAAGAATAAATTAACCCTTGATACCCCGTTCATATACTATTTACACATTAGAGAATAAGGCATTTACATCTGACAAATCCCCCTCTAAATGCCGATTCGATATACCACACCAATTACATTCAGATTCAGAACAATATAAAACATGCAACTTAGAAGTCAAGTACTTATGTTGTTTGGACGGTAATGGCTTTGTTAATATGTCTGCTATTTGCTCTGATGTTTCACAATGAACTGCTTTGATAAATCCATCTTGAGACAACTGTCTCACATGTTTAAATTTTATATCTATATGTCTGGACCTTTGTCCAATAGCATCAGATCTAGATATTTCGATAGCAGCTTTGTTATCTTCATGCATGATAAATGGTAAGGTGGGTTTTTTCCAGATGTCTGAAAGTAAGTCATTAAACCATACAAGGTTATTTGCTGCTTTAGATAGACAAACATATTCTGCTTCCGTTGTTGAAGTAGCTACTAAATCTTGTTTGCCAGTGTACCAGTAAACTGGACAGCCGTTAAGTAAAAATATATAACCAGATGTGCTTTTCCTACATGAGGTATCGCCAGCCCAATCCGCATCGGCGTAACATGTGAGGATGGGCTCCTTGATATTATCAGGTTCCAATAACAAACAAAAGTCTAAACTATTCTTCAAATACCTTAATATCCTTTTGACAGCTTCCCAATGGTATAGTGTTGGTTTGCTGACATGTCTTGACAGTAAGTTGAGAGGCAAAGCAATATCAGGTCTAGTCCAATTGGAAATGTAAAGAAGGGAACCTATGATTGATCTATAAAATGTATTGTCTTTGAATTCAGGGGATGATTCGTCTGTATTCCTTAGAAAATCAGTTTGCATGGGAGTGTCACAGGGCTTAGCATTACTTAAATTACATTTATTCAAGAGCTCTATGATTTTATCTCTTTGTGAAAGTTTGAATCCCCTTCTGGTCTTACTGATTTGAACACCAAGATACTTATTAACTTTACCCAAAGATTTCAATGAAAAATGTTCACTTAGTTTTGTTAAAAATGTTTCTCTCCTCTCTTTATGTTTACCTATATACAAAATATCATCCACATAGATTAATACAAATTCTATGGAATCACCATCCTTTTTTACAAAGAAACAATTGTCAGCAGTAGTGGCACTAAAATTCATAGTTTTAAGTACTTTTACTAAACAATCATACCATCGTTTACCAGATTGTTTCAACCCGTATAAACTTTTGTTTAATAACCAAGTCTCATTTTTGTTTGTGTATTGACTGTGAGGCGCTCTTACATATATTTCTTTATCTAATTCTGCATGTAAATAGGCAGTCTGTATGTCATATTGGAACACGTTGAGATTGAGTGCTGATGCTATAACTAGAGCTGTTTTGACACTCTCTGTTCTTACTGTGGGAGAGTATGTGTCTGTATAATCCTCGGGATATTTCTGTGCATATCCTTGCGCAACTAATCTAGCTTTGTATAGTGTATTGCCTCCCTCTAAATTTTTAATTTTATATATCCATCTAGTGCCAATGATGGTTTTGTCCTTTGGTGCAATTGCAGGTGTAAATACATTTAGCCCTCGTAAACTATTCATCTCTTTGGTCATTGCTGATTCCCATTTTTCTTTTTCTTTAGGAGGAAGTTTTAACACTTCCTCATATGTATTAGGTGTTGTTGATTCTCCATCCATATACATTACATAATCTTTGTATTTGTTTGGTACTTGATTTCTATTACTTCTGATTGTTCTTTCAGGCTTACTATCATTGTCATGTAAATATCTTGCTTCTTTTTTTGTTAAAGTGTCTGTCTTTATTTTGTGTTGACTGTTTGTCCATGTTTTGGTTTTGTTTCTATGTATGTTGTTACTGTGTTCTTCTATAGTTCCTTTTCTTTGGGGCTTGGTATCTGATTTGGCGTTTGTGAATATTTCATTAAGATGTATTTTAGACCAGTTGGCCTGTTCATGAAACACAGCTGTTCTGGAAACTATAAATTTATTATTGTTATCGATGAATCTGTATCCTTTTGTGCCTGTTTCGTATCCCATAAATCTAAGTCTTCTGGATACGTTCTCTCCTTTACGCCTTAATTGTTTAGGTATGTGTACGTCTGCAGTGACTCCAAATATGTGCATGTGTGCTAATTTTGGTTTCCTATTATACATTACTTCATATGGTGTCTTATTTACGATGCTGGACCAGGTTCTATTTTGTGTGTAATTTGAATATTGTAGTGCTTCTGACCAGAATTGTTTGCCTAAGCCAGCATCTTCTAATGTGCATCTAATCATGGTTTGTAACGTTGAGTTCTTTCTCTCTGCCACTCCGTTCTGGAAGGCCGAAAAAGGACTTGATGTGTAATATAACATCCCTTTATCCTTTAGCCATTGGGAAAATTCCTTAGACATGAATTCACATCCCCTATCTGTCATGATTTGCTTTATTTTAATATTGTGCTGTGTTTCTATACATTTGTAGAACTCTTTAAATTTCTGGAAGGTTTCATCTTTATGTTTTAATGTGTAAACAAATCCATAACGACTATAATCATCTACAATGGTTAGAAAGTAACGTTTTTTGTAAGTAATTGATGGTGTTAGTGGGCCAACTAGGTCCATGTGTACCAAATCAAAAATTTTGTTAGTTGACCTTGTTGATCTTTTAGGTCTGGGACTAGTTTTCAGTTTTGTGGACTTACATACTGAGCATTCCAAATAATTTTCACAATTTTTTATTTTGACACCTTCTGCGTGTTCAGTCATCTTTTGTACAACAGGAAAACTGGCATGTCCTAACTTCCTATGTAAGACATGAGCACACTCATCGTGAATTGGTTTACCTATTTTAGGTTTTTTTTCATTGTTTGTATCTTTGTGATTATGAGTAACTTCACATTCATCATTGTCACTGTTACTATTGTTCCCATTATCTATTTCAATGCTATCTTCCATATTTGAGTCAATGTTGTGTAACCATTTTTCCTTTGTCATTAAATAAGGTAGACCTCCTTTGATTATTACTGTACCTATATCTACTCCATTTTTCTCTAATGTTGCTTTTCCCTTTGAGAACACGATATTAGTGTCAGATTCTCTGCTTAGTTTTATGGCACTAAGTATGTTATGAGGTATTTCAGGTATTAGTAATACCCCCTCTATTTTTCCTATACCAGGTAGAGTTACATTCCCTCTACCTATTACTTGGACTTTTTCTTGATTAGCTACTTTGATCACAAATTTATCCTCCACAAATGAAGACAATATATTTCTATTATTTGTAGTGTGATTAGTTGCTCCTGAATCAATGAGCCAATTATTGTTTTCTGTTTGGTGTATGTTAGTGTTGTCTTGTTTGTTTAGTCCATTCAGTGAACCAGATTTCCTATCCTTTGAATTATCTCTGCCCCCTCTATGTTCTTTATAATTAGGTGGGCTTCTATACCTATGTCTATCAATGGAAGACTGTCTGCTGTTGCATTTACTTCTGTATTCTGATCTATGTCTTTCTTTTGTAATTTTAGGGCAATCCCTCCTACTATGTTCTTTGGATCCACAATTGTGACATCTAAATGTTTCATGATATCTTTCTTGAAATGTTACCTTTCTATACTGTTTGTGTTCTATATGGTTGTCAGAGCGACTCCTCCTTGAATTGTCTTCAGCTATTAGCTTATTGGATAGACTTTCTATGGATAAGTATCCTAGATTGATTGTGTCCAAATGTGACATATAATTATCCCATGATGGGTCAAGTGAGTTGATGATAACACTTTTCATCGTTTGATCTGAAATCACCTCCCCCCTCAAATGCAGTTCTGCTCTAATTTTGTTTAAATATATTAAATGTTCACTTATGGTAACTCCTGGCTTTATCCTAGAAGAGAAAAAATCTTTAGACATTCTTGTGGTGGTAGCTACACTATCACTGTGAAATAAATTGAACATGCATTGAATAATTTCTGATACAGTCAGATTCTGCTTAATGCTGTGATACATGGCAGGAGACACACTGGAAATTAATAAGAAAAATGCTCTATGGTGTAGGCAATCTAACTTTAGAGTCCAAGGTCTTTTTGGGGGATTAGTGATAAAAAACAATAAGTTTTCCTTCATAAAGACAACCTGGAGCTGCTGATACCACTCTTGCAAATTAATGCCATCTATTCTCAGCTTTGGGAAGTCACTGGGTAAATTCCCAACATTGTTGGGTCCATTACTTACAACCGGGGGTAGTCCGTGGTCTCGTAAATGCTGGAAATGGCAAAACGGTGTGGGAATGCTCGCAACGAGTCTGCATGATTCTCTCCGCATCTCATGTCTTCCTGGGTCGTCCTCGTAGTCCTGTGCATGCGCGTTGCTCATTTCGTTCCTGGAGTCGTCGTGAGAGGTTCTCGCTGCTGCAGCTCGTTCACTTTGTTCTTCTTCTGATGAATCAGTCTCCGGCTCGATCTTGGGAGTCCTGGTGATAGCGGGTGCTCTTTTCCTTTTGCTGAAGACGCTGGTCCTTGGATCAATCTGCGGCGTGGGGTGATATCTGCAGGGCTCTCTGGGTTCCGGTGTCGGTGCTCTCTTCGTTTGGATAGGAGCGGGTGGATTTTGAGGCTCTGGCTTGCTTGCTTGTTTTTTGGTGGATTTTTTAGTAATCTTCAGTTTCGGTCCAAATGCAGCAAAAAGCGTTTTCATTGCTGACTTTATTTGTAAGTCTGTTGAATCTTCTTCGTTCTCTGACTCTGATTCTTCTGGGGTATACATTTTTTCTTCTTTATTTTCTTCATCGAGTAAGGTCTTTCGCGCCAGAAATTTTGAATCTTGCTTTCTGATTGGCTCTGCTTCGCTCACCTTGGGTGTCTGTTGAAACCAAGATGGCTGCCATTCGAAATTTTGCGCGGGATCACTGCCTTTCTTCTTTGCTGTGTTTTTGTCTGTAAGCATTTCACTCACTATTTTTGAGTCTTTTAGCTTTTCTGTAGCGATGTGCTTTTCTCTCGCTGCTCCGTTGTTTTTTAGTATATCTTGGAGGTTCGCAATGAGAATTTCATCGCTCTTTTGGCTTTTTAAAAGCTTTAGTATCTCTGACCTGAGTTCGTTGTTTTCTATTTCGTTTTCCTCCTGGTCATCATCTTCATTTATTATTTCTTCGTCTTCTGTGGTGTATTCTTCAGATTCTCTTGAAATTGCATTCGTGGACTCATCGATTATTTCTTGATCCGTTTCCATTTCTTTGCTGTACGCCCTGGTGTTGGGCCTATCTCTTTTAGACATATTTAAATTTTTATTGAGTCAATTCAACCATCCTCTGCTACCAGATTGTTGCAATATTTTCAGGATCAGACTCAATAAATAATTTGAGAATTAAGAGTTCAAATATATCTCTCTTTATTTACATAAGGCATTCTATATTCACTGAATATTCACAGATAGAAGCAAGGAAAATGGGTGCATATAGCTCCTTATATATACAATGGGTGGAGCTAGATATGGGAGTGGTGAATTATGAATACATTAAGAAGTGAAGAATAAATTAACCCTTGATACCCCGTTCATATACTATTTACACATTAGAGAATAAGGCATTTACATCTGACATGAACATTGGATATACTATATCCATAACATTCTCTTGTTCCAATTTAGCCATTTTGATTTTTTTTTAAAAAAAAGTAATAAGTTTAATCTGGCATGACCTATTTTAACAAGACCGTGCCGCCTTATAATAATCATCTTATTCATTTCTGAGTACTTGCTAACCCATTGCTCGGTTATGTTCTCTAAGTTTTCCTATATCAGGGTCTCCCACCTTTCCAGATTTGTGGACTGGTGGGGTGTGGACTGGAAGGGATGGTTCTGCACAAGCAGCGGATGAGCACATACATACATGCAGCTCCATTTGCACAAGTGGCGGCCATGCACACACGCCACTCGCACAAATGGAGTGGCAGGTGTGTTTGCCTGCCTGCTGCAGGCATGTGCGCTCACTGGCCCACTGTGCGCACAGGTGAAGCTGAATGCACACTCACCCACAGCTTCCGCTGCCCTGTTCTGAACAGGCTATAGCCTGAGGGTTGAGGATCCCAGTCCTAAATATTGTTAACAAAGTGATTGGCCTGCAATTTCCTGGGTCCACTCCCTTTTTTAAAATACTGGATGTAAAAGAATGTTAACACTTCTCAATCTTCTGGTATTTCCCTATACTCCAGGAATTTTCAAAGATTATACAGTAATCATTGTTCTGCAAACCCATCCACCAGTTCCTTTAGCAACCTGCAATGTAGATAATTCAACCCCAGAAACTTGAATTCATTCAAAGCACTAGGTCTTGACTCACCAATTATTTACTTGTTTATTTATTTATTTACATTTATTTCACGCTCATTTCACCACAAGGTGACTCTTTGGAACTGCATATCTCTCCTGCCCACTCTAATACAGCTTCTGACAAGTTAGATCATCTTTCTTTCTTTCTTTCTTTCTTTCTTTCTTTCTTTCTTTCTTTCTTTCTTTCTTTCTTTCTTTCTTCTTTCTTTCTTTCTTTCTCTTTCTTTCTTTCCCTTCCTTCCTTCCTTCCTTCCTTCCTTTTTTTATAAAAAGAGAAATGCAAAATAGGAAACAAGCAGTTTAGCCTTTTCCCTGTTCACTTTCTTGCCTTCTTCTCTAACCAGTGGACTGATTGTTTCCTCAATTTTCTTCTTCTTTCTTACACAAAGGAACGTTTTTGTTGTTACTCTTGTTATTTTTGGCCTTCGTTGCAAATCTCAGTCCATTTTGAGCCTTAGCCTTCCTGACCCCTATCCTTACAGATTCAAGTTATTTTCTAATATTCTGTTTTTGTTCGTACGCCCCACTTCCATTTTTTTTTAAAAAAAATAAAGAAAAAGGAACACAGAATTAAAGCAGAGTCTGTTAATTGAAAGAAAATGAGAGAGAAAGGGAGAAAGATTTAACATATAGAAATTTAGTTCCTCCTGCTCTGTCAAGGCATAGAAAATAGTTTATGAATCTGAAGAATTTATAGATTTCATTAATGACTACAAGAATTAAATAGAGAGAGAATAAGAATGAGAGAGGTTTGTTATTGTCAAAGGTTCAAGTTAGTTTATAAAAGAATTATTAAAACCACCTATGGTGAGATTGCCTACTGACAACTGGAGAGAATACTCTGAATCACTTTTTCGTCTCTGTGTGTCTCTGTGAGTAATGTTTAAAGCTTTGACATACCCTTTGTGAATATGCAGAGATTCATCCTTATAAGCTGGAGAGCATTAAACTATTGTCAAAGACTTAATGTAGATGATAAAATGCCCATGCCTGAAGTAGAAAAAATACTTATCATTTGCTCTCCACACAATTTTTTTTTTTATAAAGAGGATAATATGAATAAAACTATTTCAATCTGAAGTGATAAGGGCCTTTTTTAAGGTTAATGCATAGTTGTAGACAGCCCTCGCACTTCTGTTTTGTAAAATAGGGCAGAAGTAGATTTTACTACCATGCTAAAATTGCAGCAACAGTACCAAGCCACAAAGGGACTTTGCAGAGACAAGGTGAAGATCTTAATAAAGGACCAAGAAGATTATGAGGAATTACTTCAGTGCACAATTCAATCCATGGCTGCTTGACAGATAAGAAGGTTCCAGGATGAGATTGATGATTTTGGAAGGTGACTTCCTATTGGCAGTGAGAACATTTTTACAATTTTTTTCCATTGGTCTGGAAAAGTCATCCAAATTCTTCAGATTTATTTTGGGAAGAAATTAACTAGAGGGCGTCTAAATTAATTTAATAACAGTTTGGATAAAGTCTTTGATCTTTGCAAGAAACCAGTGTGTGCCAAGCATTTGTAGGGGTTCTATATGGGAAATCAGCATCACTTAACTAGAAACCACCTTGTGATAGTATCATATCATATCCCTGTGCATATACGATTCTAATACATATACATATTACATGTATATATACTACATGCACATATATACAGAAAAACACTTAATACACACACACACACACACACACACACACACACACGTGTCAGGGGTGAAATCTAGCAGGTTCTGATAGGTTCTGAAGAACCGATAGTGGAAATTTTGAGCAGTTCGGAGAACCAGCAGCAGAAATTTTGAGTAGTTTGGAAAACCAGCAAATACCACCTCTGGCTGGCCCCAGAGTGGGATAGGAATGGAGATTTTGCAATATCCTTTCCCCAGGAATGGGGAGGGAATGGAGATTTGCTGTATCTTTCCCCTGGAGTGGGGTGGGAATGGAGATTTTGCAATATCCTTCCCCTAGGAGTGGGGAGGGAATGGGGATTTTGGAGGGGGGGTGGGAATGGAGATTTTGCAATATCCTTTCCCCAGGAGTGAGGTGGGAATGGAGATTTGCTGTATCTTTCCCCTGGAGTGGGGTGGGAATGGAGATTTTGCAATATCCTTCCCCTAGGAGTGGGGAGGGAATGGGGATTTTGGAGTGGAGTAGGAATGGAGATTTTGCAGTATCCTTCCCCTGCCACACCCACCAAGCCACGCCCACAGAACTGGTAGTAAAATAGTTTGGATTTCACCACTGATATACATGCATTACATGTATATATACTACATGCAGGCAGTAGCCATAATAAGGAAAAAAGGGACTGTTCACATTGATCTGATACATATGTTGTTTGTTCATATTCTTTTTTTGATAAATGGGTAATCCATCTTTCCTTCTTGTCCTCCTTTGTTTTTGTTTTTAAATAAGGTTAGCAGCCTCCCTCACATGCAAATTCATGAGATTGTTGCAAATCAGCTTGACAACTTGACATAAATTATACTTACCATTAATTTAATTATAAAACCTGGAGCATACAATATTTAACATTTATGATCTATGATACACATATTTCAGCAGCGCTAAGAGAGAGTCTATTAAATGCTTGGCCACCTTCAATAAGTGTTATTATCAATTATATCCTTAATAATTATGATCTGTCATATAATTATGTTCTATGAGTGAGTACAATGCAGAGTTGAGGGGTTATGTTTCTGTGTCATTAATTTTAAACTTGAGCAAATGAGAACATGTATGGGAAATTGCCCTTTGATTCGGCCTTTCCCTTTAAATGATTAATTTGAAAAGATTAGGAGAGATGGTGGGAAGGGTCTATCGGATAGTGCTAAAGACTAGAGTCATCAGTCTGGTTTAGCCTCTAGCTATGAAAAAAAAAATCATAGAGTTACTATACGCTGCAGATATTGGAACTGACCTTTTCTGCATTAAATCAATGTGAAGTCTATTTATTTAAAATTTTATGACACTCC
Source organism: Pituophis catenifer annectens (assembly GCF_029215685.1). NCBI lineage: Eukaryota > Metazoa > Chordata > Lepidosauria > Squamata > Colubridae > Pituophis > Pituophis catenifer. Next base: position 138,801,815 of record NW_027256883.1, read on the forward strand.
CTATTTAGATTCTTTTTCTTCTGGTAGCATATGGTTATTCTGTGAAGAAAAAAACAACAGTTTGTTCTAGTGGTTAAGGTGCTGGCCTAGCAATCAGAAGACCGAGAGTTCTAGTTTTCCCAGAATTCCTCTGCCACCACATTTACTGTGACAACTACAATGCTTCCATCTGGAATATTAGCACCTCTTTACAATGGTGGGATTCAAATTTTTTTACTGCCGGTTCTGTGAGCATGGCTTGGTGGGCGTGGCAGGGGAAGGATACTGTAAAATCTCCATTCCCTCCTCACTCCTGGGGAAGGTTACTGCAAAATCCCCATTTCCTCCTGATCAGCTGGGACTTGGGAGGCAGAGAATAGATGGGGGCGGGACCAGTCAGAGGTAGTATTTATCGGTTCTCCGAACTACTCAAAATTTCTGCTACCGGTTCTCCAGAACTGGTCAGAACCTGCTGAATACCACCTCTGTCCTCTTATTAGCTACTAATTACAATTTTATTTGAGTATATTCTTTTTTACTATTAGATTTACCTGAATTTATTTCTTGACAAAGTAATATCCAGGGCCAAAACTACAGATAAAATTAAGGCATTTGATCTGATGTACATTTTCTCCAAGAAACCTCTGTGTTGCCAAAACTCTCCCCACTGCTTCTCCAGGCGCACATTCCATCACACTTCTGCTCTACTGTACTTCATCCGTTTTTTTTTCTTTGCTCTATTTTGCTTTAAATCTCCAAAATCCATCTGGCCATTTCTGACCATCCCTGATCATTCTTTAGATTGACTTTGTTTGAAGCCCATGAAAGACTAGGTAGAATGTCTCTCAGTAAAAATATTATGCAGGAACACTGGTACTATTAGTAGCTCAATTATTTTGATCCCAGAGTGCATGACAACATAGTTATTTCAATTCCTGTTTAATGACATTACCAAACCTGAATGTACTATACTGAACATTTAAAGTAATCACATTTCCCTGAGTTGAAACCAAAACTGTAAGGAAGAAAGCCATTAAATGCTTGGATACTTCCAATAAATTCTATTATCAGTTATAACTAATTATTATTTGTCAAGATCTGTGAAGAAAGGACCTTCATGCTATTAATATGCATGTGCATATTAAAATATATTAAAAAGTAGCAATAAATGTGGTTATTTTTTAAATATTTAACATTCCCATTAAAAAACAATTAATAAATATGACTGGCATTGTACTCTGCAAAAATACTGAAAAATATTTTGAAATCAAAAAGATATCCAAAAGGAATAAAGTTTTTATATATACTAGGCCATATCTTTTGATAATGTGTCTGTTTTCAAAGTCTGAAACTGATCACAAGATAATTCTCCAGTGTGAGAAAGTTTTTTTTCCCCCATCAGCTTAAAGTTTTCTAATGGAGAGAACCAAGTAGCCCAAGCATTTTTGTACACATAATAAAGTTTATTTTAAAAATGTCTGTGGTACTCTATTTTCTCCACTATATCAATATCTAGTTTGCTGGATGGTAATAGCATTTGTTTAGCCTTGCTTTGGAATTTCATAATACAGAAGTCCAAAGTAATAGCTAAATTAGATTATGTCCTTTGTTAAAGCCACCTTTGGTGGCATTGTGTCTCTCTCTAGCAATTGGAGGACAGATTTCTAGAAAATGACTTTTGAAAATAAAATGTTTTAAGGTCTAGATGCATTTTTATGCCTATTTAGAAATTCAGCCACATACCTGAAAGGCTGATAAGACATAGAGCAAAGATCCCCTGTAAAGTTTTGTCACAATCGTACACTCACAAACACATACTACCAAAACCAACAAACAAAAATTGATTTCAGTTCTATTACTTAACTTTTTTCTTAGCCTGAAGACTGAAGGATTCGGTGCTATTTTTCTCTCTGTGTGGTGCATCCCACCACACAGAGTTGGCGTGCTTGCAGAGAGGGTTACAACATCTATTTTTAATAATGTGCCTCCACTACTGTGAGAGCATCCAGTGAGTTTGTGGCTGCATTTCACTGATGTTGTAAACAGAGAAATTACTAAATATGATATACTCCATGTGTCTATCTGTGGGGTGGAGCACCATGCAGAGACAAAAATAAGACCTAAACAGCATTGCAAAGCCATTTCCAAATGTCTGAAAACTTCAAAGGTACGTTCAGTTCCTACTCCCTTTCTTGTTGAAGTTCCAGTTATATGTTTATCAACGTAGTGTATGATCTTCCCACTTGAATTAATTATGCTTAGTCCTCTGACATGCTACATTTACATATTTCTAATTTTAGGACATTAGCTCTCAGAACAAAACAAAAATGGTCAAAAGGAACTTGCATAGAATGCCTGGTGTGTGTCCACAGAGAAATGGAAAAGGATTCCCCCTCCTGCATGTAGATTGATTCTACATGTTTCAGGCAAAACAACTACATGCCAAGTTTCTAGTGATATCAGTTAAATAATCTTGCATACTGCAGAAATCAACCTTTAGGCTTCAAATGTAAAAAAAAAAAAAAAAAAAATCTTCGGAGTATCTATCCACAAGCTCAAATATTTTGATAATTAATCACCAAGTTTTGTCCTTTGTTAACATGCTTTTGTTTTCCTTCAAACTCTGTTAACTTTCTTATTGCCTTCATGTCTGCGGAGTGGGGGGTGGTGGAATGTAATTTATGGGGATATTTCTCTACTTTGAAATTGGTTCTACAGAAGCAGTCAGCATTTCTTCTATTATTTATTATCATTATATTTATCTTTGCAGGAAGTCTTAAAGATAGTTTAGACTGACTGGCTGATAGCGGCCAGTGAGTTTCATAACTGAGTTGGAATTTAAATGTGGATGTCCCTAATCTGGTTTAATGCTCTATTACTACAAAACATTCATACTTATATCCTATATTCTAATGGCCACTAACAACTTTTGTACCCTGAGAGCACTCCTGGAAAGTGATGGGCAATTTTTTTTTTTGAGGCTTCGCAGCAGTACATAATAAATCTTAGCTCTCCATGTCTTTATATTATCCAGCCATAGGTTTGATTTAGCAGAAGTGTCTCAGATATCACTTGATTAAATTATATATATATAATTTAAGGTTTTCGCGGGTGTTTGTATGTAGGTCTTTGGTTATTCGGGTCTTCTCCCACGTAAAATTGGAAGTGTCTTGGCGACGTTTCGACGAAGTCTCATTCGTCATCTTCAGGCTGGTGTTCTCGGCTTCGTGCTTCCAGGAGCAATGTGAGATCGCAGCTGTCTCTTCCTTTTAACTGGTTAAAAGCCCTTCTCCGGAGACTCAGGGCAGCTTACAATGCGTTAAGCAATAGCCTTCATACTTTTGTATATTTTATACAAATTCAGCTTATTGCCCCCACAAACCGGGTCCTCATTTTACCCACCTTAGAAAGGATGGAAGGCTGAGTCGACCTTGAGCCTGGTGAGAATTGAACTTGCAGTAATTGCAGGCAGCTGGATGTTAAATGCTGCCTTAGTAGGAGGCATTAGCCTCCTACGCCACTCAGGCTGCCTATTAAATTAAAGCTTTTATATGAGTCTCCCTTTAAGAATTTAGGCTCTGGAGACAAAATTGATTCTACTTTAACTGGATCCATCTGAATTTCTTTTTGGGAAATATACTAATCCCATAGTTCAAAACAGGCATATTAAAGGTATATTTATTTAGCTTACCTTCAAACTGTAATTAAGGCATTGAAAAACTGCTCAAACTTTATTGGTGTGGAGGTAGCATTCTCAGAGTAAATCAAAAAATTGTCTAGAGATACATAATTCAAAACTGCTTTAAAAATCATGGAAAATATGATTCACAAATCTTTGGAACACTAACAATGTCAATCCCTCAAAAGACCATTACTATACATGCAAACTTTCTATAACAAGAATCAAAGGCAGTTAAATATTCATGATCCTCTTTCATGAAAATCAGATTGTAAATCCTTGTGAGATCCAACGTGATAAAAACGAATACTCTCTATGGCCATTCGGAGAGTTTAGGAATGAGAAAAGAATCATGACCCCCAATATACTAAAATCTAGTGATTATGGAGCACAGATAGGAAGCATTACATTTGCAAATCAAAAAGGCTGGAGAACTGGTACAGGAGCGAGGATGGACAAAAGCTTTCTCTACACTTTCATTGACAAATTTCTTTAGATGGATTATTTCTGCCTTTGACATTGGATAGAGGCAATTTGAGGTGCAATATAAGCTCTGAGAATAAAACTGATAGTACACTTGCAGAATTAATGAAGCAGTATCTTTCCTTCTCCCTTCCAAGCACATTGGGATAGACTACCAATATATAATTGGAGGCAATAAGAAACTTGAAGTAGCACAGGGATGAACCATGATGGAGGTTTGAGATGCTGCAGACTATAAGCCTTTCTTCCCAGATATGCAAGAGTGAAGGTGAGTTGTGGAAGTTCATTGTGCTTAATGATGAATTCTAAATATAAGAATGGATCATAAGTAATAGGGACCAAGTTGAGTAGGCAGACCACTAAATTCTGCAGTAGCTTTTGTGCCATCATATACTAAAGTTAGTAATTGCACTTCATAAACAATATAGATCTGTAGAATAAAAGGAATGGCCAAACCATTAGTAATTTCACATAGTTTCTGGTTGTTCTTGACTCAGAGTTCTTAGACGTTGTATTATATTGGTGCTAGAGATGCAGAGAGTCTAGTAAACCTTCTGTAAATTGTCATAAATACATTCTTCTAAATAAGCCATTTTTTTGTCCAGTTAGTAGTGTTTAGTGAGGTCCTGGAATCCATTTTTATTTTCAAATGAGAAATCTCTTTATAAACTACTCAAAGCAGCTAAAATCTTATTTCCTTTGTCACATTCTTTTGCTGTGGAGAATGCTTGCCAGTTTTAAAAAGAAAAGGCAATCTATATATGCATCTATAAATTGTTTTTAAACAACTTTTTTTAGGAGATAACAGAGTCCTATTAGCTGGGTTTAACATCAGAAATCTGTAACGAGACCATGAATGCACAGATGGTATATGGTGGCTTCAGCCACTACTGACATAGACTCTCCAATATTCCTTCCATGAGCCCTGTTACACTCACCCCAATTCTTGAGGAGATCCCCTTAGGTATAATGTCACTAAACCATTTTGCCACTGATTTATCAGAGTGGAGGTTAAATTGGAGAGGAGGCATGCATTAAAGGCTAAGTGCTTTTCCTAGAATAAGCCCCATAAGTTTACTAAGAATTTAAATGCTTACAGTGTTTTTTCACAATTTTTTATTTTTATTCAAAACATTAAAATACAAAAAATACAGAAACAAAACACAACTAAACAAGACTACACAAAAAGAGCACATAAAAAAAACCATATACATAAACGCCCCCCCCCTTAGTTGAATACTGATAAATATACTTCAAAGATAATAATTCATCCCCCCTTGCAAAGCAGGTACACGAAACAACAGACAGCTATAAGGAAAAGAGTAGACTCACCCTCTGACTGCTCCCCACTGAGAAGTGCTATCTTTTAGGTCCTCTTCTCAGTCATCCAAGAGTCATCTTGAGTCATTCAAAGTAGCTCCCATTCAAATCTGGGAAGTGTGCTACCAAAATAGTCAGCTTTGGCGGCAAAACCAACTGTCTCTCAGCAAGGGGAAAAAAGTCCTGCTGAGTCAGGATACCATATTGGGAAAACTCCAATCCTTGCAATGTTTTCTATCATGAAATCAGAAATCTGGGAGAAAAGTTTATCAAAAAAGGATGAAGAGGTTAATCTCAACCTTTATCAATTTGGGGATTCACTTCTCCTTTAACTTAGGATCTCCCACAACCATATATCCTAAAACAGTGGCCCCCAACTTTTTGGGCACCAGAGACTGGTTCCATGGAGAAAGGTTTTTCCGCGGACTGGAGGGGACATGGTTTTGCATGCTGCCTGCATCCCACTGATGGGGCTTTGCTTGTTTGCATGGCCTGGTTGCTGGCACACTGCGGACTGGTGTCAGTCCACAGACCAGGGGTTGGGGATCTCTGTTCTAGGAGAGAGGTCCCCAACCCCTGGTCTGTGGACTGGCACCAATCTGCAGCATGCCCAGGTCACATTGCCCAGGTCTCACAAAGTGCAATGGATACTATAACTAGCTTCACTAGATTGTTGTTTAGGTTAAGTAGAGTCAACCCTGTAATAACTCTCCCTCGCCCTGCATTCAGCTAGCCTTCAAGGAGGAAAACAAATACTAAAAGGGAGACAGATTTCTCCTTTTATAAAAACCCACCTGAGAGGGGAAGCTCAATCTCCTGATCGATTTCTTAGCATTTGGTTTTCCTGGATTTCAGCTGTTTCCACTTATTATCTCAGTTGACAGGTCACCTAACTCTTTTAACCCTTTCAGTGTTTAAATCTCTTGAAGTGAAATTCTCCTTTGCCACTCTTTCACTGATACACAAGCAGACCTAGATTTATTCTTTTGATCTCTGAGATGCTTTCCTGAATGAGTTACTCCATATTTCATCTGATCATCTCTCTTTGAGCTGGTCAGTTAAGCTTCTTTCATGCCAGCCCTCATCCAGGGCTAACATCTGAAACTCAGCAGCCTATTCCTACACCACATGCTTATGCTGTCATTGGCAATGGCTTTCACAGTTGGCTGTCACTGGCTTGACCAGATCCTCAAAGTTAGCTCTTAAGCTTACTACAGCATTAGCACAGTTGTCCAAATCTAGGTTGTTCTGAATCACAAGATGTCTTGTCTATTTTACAGTCCTGTTGTCATAATTACACTCATAGGTAGGTTCATTCAGTGGGAAAGTTATCTGGTCTCATGTCATGCCTAGTCTACAGTAGTGGCCAAAATTGTGGAAACCTTTTGGGAAAAGTGTATTTTCTAAAACTAGCTAATAACACCATTTTTTTTGGAGTTGTACCATAAAATTATATATCAATGGAAAGATAATTTAATCAAGAATGTAATGCAATAACTTTTATGAAGGATTTGATATTAGAATAGCAGTTACAGTATAAAGAAGAAAAGTGAAACATGTAGAAAAAATGAGATATACAAAAATTATCACCATGTCAGTTAATAGTTGGGTAACCTTTAGCATGAATTACGGCCTTACAACATCTTCCCATGGAGTGAACCAAGTCTTTTAGTTCTGGAGCTGTTATAATGTGAAACCAAGATTGAATGATTGCTTCTATTAACTGGGTTTGGTTGCTGGGTCACTTCTGACTAACAAGTTTCTTTAGTCAGCTCCATAGATTTTCAATTGGGTTAAGAACTGGGCTATTCCCAGGCCAGCAGTGGAATATGATTATCTTGAAACTCCCCCCAAAAAAAGTGGTGTTATTAGCCATCAAACCTCAAAAATACATTTTTTTCAAAAGGTTTCCACAATTTTGGCCATTACTGTATATTCAGTGGGAAAGGCAATACATTTGTTTGGATCCCCATAATTTTTATCCGGCAAAGAGGGTGATTCATATTGCAGGTTTTTGGAGAGGTGTAGAATGTAAGCAAGATAACTTTGATATAAATATATAAGACCCTACCAAGGCAAAGAGGGCTAAAACGTTTTTTAAGTGCCTGAAGTGGTTTAGGCAAACATTTCCCTGATTGACAGTGGTATTAGAAGAAGGTAAAGCACAATCAGATTTTGTTATTAAAGCTAATATCATTAAAATGTCACTCTAGTCTTCCAACAGAGTTGATTTTCTGAGCTGAGCTACCTGTTGGAGCTGAGACTGGGAATGATAATATATTTTGTCCTACTTTGTGGAATTTTGGGTTCATCATCTGGCCTATTTAAATAGCCATTTAATTCTGACTAACACTGGCTGAATTGCAAGAAAGTCTATAGCAATAATTTAATCTTTGGTCAGCAGGTGAAGGCTTTCTTTCAGTAGCAATAGAAATAGATAAGAGAGCAAATCCAACTGTAAGGCTTCACCTCAGGACACTTAAATAAATCTCAGCTCTCCAAATACTTAATCCTTATTCAGCAATTGGGGTAACTTTGTAGAAGACTCTCAGGCACAATTAGATTAGATTAGAATCTTTATTACAGTCAAGAAGGAAGCCGATACACAACAGATTATTTACCCTCTACAGGGCAAAGAAGTCAAATGCTTTATATATGACGATGCTCAAGAGTAAACTCTAAGCTTTTTCCTGATGCTTTTCTGAGTACACGGAAATTAGCTATTCTCGTGATGGCCTTGGGATGCAGCTAAACTACGGTATGGCTAAATAAGAATTTTTTATACTCATATACAATTTGTTATATATTTGCTGGTGGGTTCCCCCCCCCTTTTTTTTTTTTTTTTTTTTTGGTAGGAACTGTGTGGTGGGGAAGAAAAAATCCATTTTGCAGAAAAGGGTTTTTTTTTTTTAATGGAATATTTCCTCCTAAAAAAAAGAATGTGATAATGACTGAGCATTCTCAGTATGCTCACAAATGTCTTTAGAGGAAAATTTAGAATAGCTAGGGCAAAGAACGTCTTGAAAAAAAACTTTAGCATTTCCAACATTTTAACTACTTAATTTTAAATATCAAACCATAAAAGCCATCCTGCTCAATCGGGGCAAAGCCCTCATTAATAAAGGGTTGTATTCCTCATGATGGCTGACCTGAAGCCTCTAAGGCAGTGATGGTTAACATTTTTGGTGTGCGTGCATGTGAACCCCAAAATGCAATGCAAGCACATCCCATGCATGCACCCTGCCCCGTGAATGCACGTGCACTTCCTCCGCATGTGCCCCTCCTCCCGCGCATGCACAGCAGAGACCCAAAGACCAGCTGGCCAGTGGAAGGCACATGCACATGCATGCTGGAGCTGGGCTGGGATGACGGCTGGCGTGCCTGCAGAGAGGGCTCTGTGTGCCACCTGTGGCATGTGTGCCATAGGTTCGCTATCACGGCTCTAAGGTGTTCACAAGCAAGATATGTAGCCATAACCTTCTCATTATTCATTTCCATTTGGTATTTGGAAACATGCTGTCTCCAACCTGGAGGTGCCTTTAAATCTTCAAGACCATTAGCCCTTGATGACCCCAATCTCCATGAAGTTATCCAGTTTCCTTCTAAAGTCATTCTAGTTAGTGACCATTTCCATCTATAATGGCTTTTATTGATTTGCTTATAAATAATAACCAGAAAAATAATAAGCAACTACAAATAGCGTTACATCAATAGGTTATTTTTCAAAAATGAAGTTGGAATAAGATCTGATCTTCCTCCTGTACTTTTCAAAAGCTGGGTGATCTTTGTATGTCTGATTGTCTGCTGACGTGTGATCACATGCTCAGCAGAATAAAATAATTCTTTTCAGTAGAGTTTTTACAGTGATAAAATTGTTCACAGCTTTTCCCCACCCCCAATTCCACTCTTTCCGCATATCTTGAGGATTTCTGATTTCCCAACTTCTCAATTTGCCTCAACTCCAATTAACCATGGATATGTTTATGTATACTTTGTGCATTTATGTGGTATGGTTATAGAACGAGGGTCATTGCTCACTTATATGAAAACAAGGCATGGCATCAGGCTACGTGTATCTTCCCTCTTTGGTTGATTTTTGCTTTATTTTAAATCTGCCATTTCCAGATATTTTGCTATTACATTCTGTACCCTAAATGGCATAAAGAGGACAGCAGGCCATTGTCTATTATGCTTTGGAACTGGTTTCTGGTTCATGAAATGTTAACTTCTGGTTCCAGCTGCTTCCTACAGTCACACTTTTGCTGAACTATCTCCTGACTCAGTTAGAACCATAACATTTCTCTTCCTTTTTTTTTTCTCGGAGAAGTGAAGGGCCGGGGTGCATCTGTGAGTTGAACAATATTACTTTTAATTAGGATAATAGTCTGCTGTATCATTAGTCACACAGGAACTTCAAGAAGACTTTAGTTATAGGAGAACCTCCGGGTCAATATCACAGTGGACCACACAAATTTGCACATTTTCTGCTGCGTAGTAAAACACAATGCTTTGTCCTGTTTAATCAGGAGGGGTGGGGAAGCTTCACACTGTGGTTATTTACACGAAATGGGCTGTCTCCCCAAGGAGCATTTCTTGAACCTGATTTTTGTACAAACGTGGTCAGACAAGCACAATTTCTCATTTGGGGAATCAAAAATGGAATTTAAATGTGAAAGTCATTTGCAGTACAATTTCTTTATTCCATTGCTAGCAAGGTTAAAACTCCTTTGAGTAACATTAGTGCCTTGTGATATATATGTTGTTTTCTTGGCAATGATATGGAAGTAGCTCACCATTGCCCTTTTCTGCATTGTTTCAAATTTCCCAGTGATCTATAGTCCTAAATTTTCCTGATACTTTCTCATCTAACTATTAATCCCTTTTTTTTTTTTAGATCAGACACAGTCATCTAGATGCTGCTACCTGTTCTGACAAGATAGCTGATGTTTTTCCATGAAGTACTGGAGGAAGCAACTTAAATCTTTCAGAAGCTTCAAATTTTACTTATTATCAGCGTCAAACCGGGCAACCAATGGCAAGTGATTGTGATTTCTCCTTTCCAAAATATTTGGAGCAGACTACATTGCCTATTCCTAATGCAACCATAGTGGCTGAGTGGCTAAGACACTGAGCTTGTTGATCGAAAGATTGGCAATTCAGTGGTTTGAATCCCTAGTGCCGCGTAACAGGGTGAGCTCCCATTACTTGTCCCAGCTTCTGCCAACCTAGCAGTTCAAAAGCATGTAAAAAATGCAAGTAGAAAAATAGAGACCACCTTTGGTAGGAAGATAACAGCGCGTTGTGCACCTGTAGCATTTAGTCATGCCGGCCACATGACCATGGAGACATCTTCGGACAGCGCTGGCTCTTCGGCTTTGAAACAAAGATAAGCACCACCCCCTAGACTTGGGAATGACTAGCACATATGTGCTAGTCATTCCCTTTACCTTAATGCAACCATGTCATGAATCATTTCTGAAAGAAACTGAGTGTCAGACCTGGAAGCCATCTTTCTCCCTTTGTGCCTTCAGGCTTCAGGCCTGCCACAAGTCCTACCATGGGAAGTTGGGAGTGGGGATAGTATAGAGTGAAGAAGACATGTAGTCAAAACAAAATTCTTTATAGAAAGTCAAGGCCAAGGTGCCCTGCAGCTGTGCTGAGAAGAATGGGAAGATATCTTCTGTTCCAGACTGTACATGATTGGATGGACATGGTACATGGTGGACATGTGGGTGAGGGGCAAGGTCTTGAACTTTCTTTTGGGTATGGAAAACCCGGAAAACTCTCAGGTTCAGATTTTCCCAGATGTGCCAATATGACATCTCTAATAAAAGTTAGCTTTGAGGAATTTCAAGCCTCGGAGTTTGATTTCGTTGGGGGTGTTACTTGGAACCCTGACACTGAGTTTATCCTTTCCAAAACTGTTAACTTCAGTTCCCCCTAAAATTAAGCCATCATGATAATTTCTGAGCATTTTGAGTAAAAAAATCCATACATTTGAAGGGCAAGTAGATTGGGATTGGTAGAATAAATGTTAAGGCTGCACTTTGGAGGATGGGAGGCAGGCTAAAGGGCATACTCTAACCAGGCAAAGCAGTTGAGAAATGTCAGTGGAACAAACTGTGTTGAGAGGCAGCTTAATCGTTTCCAGTTCTGTTCTCCTGACTAGGTGGCTCAGTGGCTAAGACACTGAGTTTGTCAATCAGAAAGGTCAGCAGTTTGGCAGTTCGAATCCCTAGTACAGGTCTCCTGCGTGAGCAGGGGGTTGGACTAGATGACCTCCAAGGTCCCTTCCAATTCTGTTATAAATACAAAAGCAATCACCCCTTAGTCTGCTTTTTTTCATATGCCGGAAGAAAACTATGGCTTTTTAATCACAAATAAAAAAAAAAAGGCAGGTTCAGAAGGGCATCAGCACTGTAAACTAACAAGCACCCATTTTAAATCACAGCTCAAATATGAAAAACAGTGGAAAGGATTAAACAAATCAGCTTCCTCCCCTAGCAGATTACTGAAACAGCTCCAACAGTTCTCCTTAACTGTGGCTTAAACTGACCAATATATGGACGAGAATTGGAGCTCAATCATAACATTTATAGTCAGATCCTTCCTTCTCTGAAACACTCTTCTGCTTTGCAGTTCCTTTGGTCCTTTAGGTGAATGCTGGACTTGCCTTGTTCCTTCCATTGCCTAACCTGATGCTGCTAACATTGGGAAGAGAAGAATGAGCTGGAGGAAAGATATGGTTGGCTTTCATCATAATCTTAGCTCAACCTGTATATCGTAACAATGATAAATAAAGATGTGTCATTCCCCATCACTGCTTACATGGCACTTTCCATCTCTGTGACTCCAAGTATCAGTTTTCTCATCTCAACCTCCCCACCCCTGACCTGGAGGCCCCTTTTTGGGATCATTGCAACAAGGTAAGTCCTATGAACTAAGCAATATAGGGTATGAGGGTGCTTACAGAATCTATTACAGAAAATGAAAATGGCTAAAAAAAACCTAAGTTGTGCAGTCTTTTTCTTCTCAAGAGCGCCTTTTGAATTTAAGCAGATAGACAAACTGATCAATGCCTGTTTTTCTTAGGAAACTAAACTAAACTGGCTACCCAGGACAGTATATGAGCTGTATTTTGAGGTAGAATTATTAGGACAATTGAATTATTGCAGATATTTCCATAATGAATAACAATCCAGAATGGAAAAACTTACTGAATATACTCTTGACAACAAACTGGTCATTTGTTAGCATTTTTTTTTTAAAAAAAACCCCTAGCTTAAGCTCTAGAAATTAATTAAATGGCATAGGAAATGTGCCAATCTTCCAAGCACTGGATGAGATAAGGTTTTCAAAAATTACTTGGTAAATGTTTTTATCATTTCACCTTCCATTTAATAATTATCCTCCAAGTGAAGCACTACATTGATGTGGTTTGGAGACTTGTATGCCAGAGGTTCAGTCATATATTGAACAGGTTTCACCAGAGAAGTGAGATGAGGAATGTCTCTCCCATAAGCAATATGGTGAGATGTAATTTACAGAAACCCATACTGGATCAATGGATCAGTTATTACCCAAGTCAAAATGACTTAACTAGGTGACAAGGCCTGGACCTCTAGCGACTCAAGACTGTTGGATGTGCAATCAGAACCAGCTATTGGAAGAAAAGTTGATAACCCACTGCAAACATTCAAAGACTCAATAATAATAATAATGATCTGTTATTACAAATAAAATCCAACAGGAAAAGAATATTTGGAAAGAACATACCAGTTCCATAAGAAACAACATCCAGAATTAGAAATAATCTAATGCAAGAAAGAACTGGTGGCACCACAAAATAGACAAATAGAAAACAAAGAAGCTAAAATGCTCTGGGATTTTAGAATTCAAACAGACAAGCACTTGCCACATAAGTGCCAACTTAACGATTGTTGATAAGAAAGGCAGAGAAGTCTGGCTACTGGACATGGCAGTATTTGGAGAAAGTGGAATAGAAGAGAAAGAACTGGAAAACATCACAAAATATAAGGACCTGCATAAATAGAAACAGAATGACTTTGGCAAAAGAAAGTAAAATAGTGCCGATAATTATGGGAGCCTTGGGTACAATCAAAACATCTGGAACATCACTTGAATGCCATTGGCATTGGCAAGATTACTGTAAATCAATTGCAAAAGGCAATTGGAACAGCCTGTATGCTGCAACAGTGCCTTCAACATGATCAGACAACTGCTGTCTGTCACAGGTCTTGGGAAAGACTCAACAAGTGAACCAAAATGCCAAATCCGTAATAAGGGTAAAAATATTGGAAGGATTCAATCCTTCCAAAAATGCCAAATCCAGTCTAAACAACTGGCTGATTGTGCAACCAACCATAATAATAATAGTATTAAACAACAGCTGCTTATCACAGATCTTGGGAAGGACTTGATAGGTTGACAAAAATGCCAATAGCCCATTCATGTTGACTTGCATTGAAGGATAAATGGCTTTACCTTCAGGATGAAACCAATGACTACACAAGGTGAAAAAAAAATGTGCCTAGTTATTTCATTTTTCCTTCTATAACATCTTATAATGTAAGAATATAATTAGAATATATAATACGATGCTATAATGTAATGTGCTCTTGTCACATAATACAATATTATAACACCATATTACAATGCTACATTTGTCTCTCTTTGTTTACTATGTACATACATTTTTTGTTTTCCCATTGCACAGGCTGAGAGATTATTTCAGAATGCTGGGTGCATTTTCCAAGGACAAAATCTATGTAACCAGCCTAAGGGCACTTGATAAAGATTTGCCCGATGTTCTTAGTGCATTCTTTGACAGTAGAGGTGTGAAAGCACAATTCTGAATGTGTTAGTCTGACATGAGGATGTTGCGGTTTCCTTTCCCTACTCTTTTGCCCCTGGGATCTGGAACTTATTCAGGATAAATGCAAAAATGAAAGTACTGGTTTTATCTGAGTTGCTGAAATAATGGTAATTTATCACTATTGGTATAACAGCAAAGACAATATTGAACTATGAAATAACAAAATAAACAGGAGTCAATATTTCTTCATTTCAAGCTGGGAAGTACATACGTATACAGGATTTAAATACCATACTAGGTTCAAAATATTATGTTGTTCACAAGGCAATAGTAATGTTGTTGGAGCCAAGGGATATTGCTTTTTTCTTTTTAATATGTATGATTGCAAAACAAACAAAAACAATCTATTTATCTAGCTATAGTATTCTACAGGAATTGTGTGTTTGTGTGTGTGTGTGTGTGTGTGTAGAAAAACAGTTGATATATTAGTAAGTGTGTGTGTGTGTATGTATGTATTTGTGTGTGTGCATAGTTGTCCCTGTGTGCCCGTGTATACATTGTATATGTCTCTCTCTGTCTGTGTATGTATGTATGCTGCGTTTCCTTCAAAAGCTCAGTTTGAAAAAAGGTAGCAATTTTTCATCCTATTTAGCGATAAGAATTGTTTGATAATTTGAGTCTGGTTATTTGAGTCTCAAGTGTGAAAACTGGGTTGATTTGTTCAGTGATCCATTCGTTAGTTTTCTTGGCGGTCCACAATATTCTCAGTAGTCTTCTCCAACACCAAAGCTCAAAGGCATCCATATGCTTCCTATCCTGCTTACATAGGGACATCTGAGTATCTTTTCCAAGGCCTTCCTGGTTGTTCTGCTGAGCGCTTGTTCTGCAGTACTTCTGGACTGTTTCTTTATCATTGATAGTTGATCCCAAAAGCCAGATGCTCTCCACCACTTGGATACCTTCAATGTCAATTCTAAGGTTGGTTGTTCTACCTGTTGTTGTAAGTTTGGTCTTCTTTATATTTAATTTTAGTCCTATTATTTTCACTATGCTCTGACTTTTAGTACCAAAGCCTGAAGATCCTTTGCATTTTTGGCTGTCAGAGTAGTTTCATCAGCAGAGCACAGCTTACTGATATTTCTTCCTCCAATTTTAAAATTATGCTCATCTTCAAACCATGGTAGCAGTGTGCGGCAGCAGCCAAAAAGGCTAATATAATCCTTGGGTGTATGAACAGAGGCATAGAATCAAAATCACGTGAAGGATTAGTACTGCTTTATAAAGCTTTAGTAAGGCCACACCTGGAATACTGTATCCAATTTTGGTCATCACATTACCAAAAAGAGATTGAGACTTTGAAAAAAGTGCAAAGAAGATAATTAAGGGCCTGGAGACAAAAACATATGAAGAACGGTTGCAAGAATTGGGTATGGTAGGCTAGAGAAAAGAAGGACTAGGGGTGACATAATAGCAGTATTCCAGTATTCGAGGGACTGCTACAAAGAAGAGAGGGTCAATTTATTTTCCAAAGCATCAGATTGCAAGACAAGATACAATGGATGGAAAATAATCAAGGAGGGAAGCAACCTGAAATTAAGGAGAAACTTCCTAACATTGAGGACAATTAACCAGTGTGTGGGGTTTGTTTGTTTTTTTAATTTGATTTATATGCCGCCGTTCTCTGGAGACTCAGGGCGGCTTATAATGCGCTAAACAATAGCCTTCATTCTTTTGTATATTTATACAAATTCAGCTTATTGCCCCCACAACTGGGTCCTCAATTTACCTACCTTAGAAAGGATGGAAGGCTGAGTCAACCTTGAGCCTGGCGTTGTGACTTCGACTCCCGAGCCTGTCCTCATGGAGGAAGAGGACTCAGAAGGTTAGGGGGAGGAACTGCAAGGCCTCCCTCTCCAGGACCTTCCTCTCTAGCAATGCCTCAGGTTCCATCCGAAGGCTAGGAGGAACAGCCTGGGATGTGCCAGGAGGAAGGCATTTCGGAGCACCCATTGATAGAGAATGATAGTGATGAATCCTGGCTTGATCTCAGGCAGCATCGGAGGGAGAAGCGTGCGCAGCAAAGGAAGAGGCGTGGGAGGACCATGGATTGAGCTGAGTCACTGAGCCATGCCCCACAAGGGATAAAAGGGGGTGTGATTGCTCGGCAGGCTTTGTGACGGACAAACGCTTAAACTCTAAAGAATCACATTGTGAATCCTGCACTTCAGCTCAGATATATTTTGGACTAAACTCTTGTGGATAATTTGTCGCTCTGGAAACGGACTGCAGATAAGGCCTCTCCTGCTTTTGGGGAGTACTAATTGGATTTGGCAGGCGTTTTACAAGTAGCTGCCAGAACTCTCGTCTGCCAGGAATTCTGGTCTGTTTATACAATACAATATTGGCAGGTGTGTTGGATATTGCATTTGAATGTGTGAGGATGGGGGACAGAACACAGTGGAACAGCTTGCCTTCAGAAGTTGTAGGTGCTTTATCACTGGAGGTTTTTAAGAAAAGACCAGACAGCCACCTATCTGAAATGGTATAGGCCATAGGGTCTCCTGCTTGATCAGGGGGTTGGACTAGAAGACCTCCAAGGTCCCTTCCAGCTCTATTCTGATTGATTCTTCCTGTCCAGCTTCTCTTGATATATTTCACATGTAGGGTGAATAAATAATGGGAAAATATTCAGCCTTATCATACTCCTTTGCCAACGTGGAGTCAGTCTGCTTTAACACATATTGTCCATATTGCAGCTTCCTGATCTGTATGTAAGTTTCTCATGAGAACAATGAGAGGTTTTGGGATTCCCATTTGAAATTTATTGAGGAAGGTTGGCTTATCACACAAATGGTGCTCACTTGAAAAGTTTGCTGAAAGCTGCTGATGACAATAAACTAAGCAAGCACATAACTGGATGACAAACTTCCTGCAATAGTGAGTAACCAGAACTTTCTGTTAAATAGACACTTCAGAACTGAGAAACTACAGTAAACTAAACTAAAAATAGATAATCAATCAAATATGTACAGAAAATAAGATTTAAATTTGCATGTAAACACATAAAGATGCTCATGTAAACTAAAATGCAAGTGTTTTTGTTTTGATACTGCTATTTGTTCCATTACTGATTTGCTTTGCATACATAACTGGACACTCTACATGTGATCCATGTAATCCATGCAAAGTAAATATGCATTTTTAAAGATTTGAATATCTGTGTGGAATGTAGACTGCCTACCACAGGGTATATTTTATTACAGGAGTAGAAAACCTATGTACTTCTCCTTAAAAACAAAAACAAATGCAAGGCTCTTAATAAGCAGAAAGACAGCTTGATGTAGTGGTTAATGGCACTGGGCTACAAACCAGGAGACTGTAAGTTCTAGTTTTGCTTTAAGGACAAAGCCAGATGAGTGACTTTGAGGCAGTCAGTTTGTCCCCATATTAGGAGGAAGGTAATAATAATAATAATAATAATAATAATAATAATAATAATAATACGACTTTTGAATATAGACGGATCATCACTTGGAACACAACACGCCAGATATCACAGTTGTCGAAAACCGAAACGTACAATTTATTGACATCGCGGTACCAGGAGACGCCAGAGTCAAAGAAAAAGAACTGGAAAAAAATCATGAAATATTGTGACCTGGCCATAGAAACTACATGGCTATGGAAGAAACATGTCACAGTGATACCCATTGTCATCAGGGCACTTGGTCCAAGAATTTCACAAAACACTTCAAGAAATTGCAGCTTCCTGCAATAACACCAGCAGAACTGCAAAAAACTGTGCTACTTGGAACATCATATATTTTAAGAAGGTATTTGGTTGATACTTAGGATGCTGGCAGCAACCCGTATCAACCATTAGCACCAGTCAATGGTATTTGTGACACATTTTTAAATGTCCAGTTGACTGAGTTTCATTTTTAATGAATAAAAGATAATAATAATAATAATAACTTTAGTGTCATTGTACGTGTATACACAGTATACCCATACAACGATATTCACTTAACACCCAAAGACCAGGTCCAACACACATAACAATCCCCAAACACAAATAGCAAACCACTTCTGAAAAATGTTGCAAGGAAACTGCCTGGACTTGTCCAGGCAATCACTAGGAATCAAGAGTGACTCAAAGGCATGCATGCACGCACACAAAGACATACAAGCTACAGTGACAGCTATGAACTCTGCACCATTTAAACTCACATACACCCTTCAACGCACGCTCATGCAGTTCCAGCATTGGAAATTAACTGCTGATGATAATATTGGACTTTATTTCTTTTTACAGCCCATATTTTTATGATAATGACATCTCTTGATTGATATACTCTTCCAAACAATTATACCTCGCCGTGCCTGGAATTATGTCGATTCAAATGTCATCCTTCCTTCTCTTCCTTGGATTGCGAAAATAGGGCTGGCGCATAAACAAAGACAGTGGGAAAACAGCCAAACAGATTAACTTACTGTAAATGTTTTTTTTTTTTTTCTGGAAATGGGGGGAAAGAGCAAATATCAAAAAGCAGGCATTTAACTTACATACTTGCCCCAGGCAGGTCTAACATGCATGCAGAGTCACTGTTACTATCATAAGCGCCACACCACAGGAAACTACTAACACTACCAATGTCCAAAACAATCTCGTCTTTCCCGCATTCTCAGTATAATTGCTCTAATGAACTCACACAGCATTAGAAAAGTTTCCAGCATACTGTAGTAATTCACTATTAAAAGCAACTGGCTGCATACAATGGAGTCCTGTGTTTCCATCCTATTAAGAAACCATTTCATCACTACCTGGGCAGTAATGGACAGTATGGAGTAAATGACAGGCACTTGCAGGTGGAAAGTTATCTACAGCTGGCTATAAAATAGGATATAATTCTTGTCAGAGACAGATTAAGGCCACAAGGTGTACTTCATTCATAGTTTTAAGTCTCCCTGAAGGATTATTCACCCATTTTCATTAAAGATGACTTGTTTTGCACCTGCATCGGGTTTAAAGTCTGCTTCTTGAATGGTGTCAACAGACCAAATGATCACGTTAAAATAAAATTATTGTAGTAGCCTCTGGCTTGGGTGAGTTATATGACTGTGTGTGTATATTTATATCTGACCAGGTTGAAACAAACACCACATTCTAAACTTGGAAATGAAAGCTGAATGCTAATTTATTTCTCTTCATCTATGTTCAAATTCACATCCTTGTAAAATCCTGCTTCTCCAGCCTTTTGGTCACTTTAAAGACCTTGTTGGGTAAGGTCTTTGTGACCTTCTGACAATGACAAAGATTGGGATCCCAAAAAAAAAAAATGCATTTCATGAGTGGTAATAGTTTGTCCTCATGGACTAGGAGGGTTATTCCTTTTTCATTTATAGGCTCCCTTATTCAATTTTTAAAACTGTTCTTTTGTGTCCTCCAATTCCTACAGACCATTTATAAAATATACCTGGAAATAAAAAAAGAATAAGAATGATGTCCTGTTTCAGAAATGAAATTCCAATTGTATAATATTTGATAATATTTGCTTTTCCTGGCTTTAATCTTAATTTTAAACACCAGTGCCCCTTATTTGAGTCAATATTGGTCTTAAAAATGAGTATTTTTTCTCAAAGATTGGAAAATATACAGTAACTTTAGCAAGTAAGCATTATTCACAAATTGAAACAAAGGGAAGAGAAGAAAGAGGGAAAGATGGATGAACAGCTTAGTGTTCTTTTCACATTTTCCTTTGTGTTTGTGTGTATGTGTCTTCAAGTCATTGATGACTCATTGCAGTTGCCTGGCCTAATCCCTATAATTTTCTTGGAAAGATTTTTAGAATTGCTTTGCTGGTGCATTTTTCCTAAGGCTGAGAAAGCGGCACTGGGTTAAGGTAACTCAACTGGCTCTGTGCCTAAGGCAGGAGTAGAACTCACATACATTAGCAGACCAAAGTGAAGCTAAGACTGAATGGGTACCAAGGCGAAGCATCCCATATAGCATTGTGCCAAGAATTAAGAGGTTCTGTCTATTGCCTTGGAATAGGATTGGAATCTATTTCTGAAGAGAACTAGATGAAGACTTGGGAAAAAAGCTGAGGGAGAGCTTAGTCATCCAAGACCCTGTCAGATAAGGATCAGGATGATTGTATCACAACCTTTAGATTGTGAGCAAACTAAAACTGAGAACTAGAAAAAAGAAATGTGAATGGAGAAACATATTCATAGGCATAACACAATACTTAGGAAGTCATAACTGTGTCTGTATTTGGCCCAAAGATGGTTCTGAGGAACCAACATCTAACAGGTTCATATCTGATTTCTTTCAATGGAATTTGCATACAGTATATTATGCACTTATGCTTTACATATGTGAAATGTGGGATAACTATGTTTTCCAGTCATGCGCTCTAATGTTACTATATTGTGCTCAAAAGTTGAGTGTAGTATCCACCAATTAAAGGCTAACAACTGTCATGACTCGACTGCATTCATAATAAATTTGAAGGGTAATATGAGATATAGTTTAATCACAGATCCAATGCCTCTTCATGCATTATAACATGGCTAACATGAAAATGTTTTACACTAAAGATCGGTGCCCTTTGGTGGATATCTTCCATGCAAATAGCTGACCATTTGTCAGACTTATATACTTTATATACAGTATGCATATACTGTATATTAAGAAGAGTACTGAAAGCAAAGCACTTTCCCCTGTTTGTGTCTCTTTCTATTTCAGATGTTAGCTTAATGTGATCTAGCTTCCTCTAAAAAAGACCTTTGAGAATAATGTCATTAAATAAATGGCCATCATCAGTTTATGCAGTAAGTGGATCAATTGATCTGTGAGGTAGCAGTAAATCATGACCCATATATTATAGATAATATATTTATTTGGTCTTCTGCTTTTCCTTCTTTTCTTACAAAGATGCTTTGAAAATGGGCTGGGTTAATCATTATTGGTATGTTCTCGAGCAGACGATGAATTACAGAGGCGGATTATAACGGTAAGTATTTATTTACCTCACAGATACAGCTCTAACACAATTCAGAAGAAGTACAATACGAAGAACCTCAAACTCAGCCTGACAGCTCTTTTATACCAACTGTCAGACGGCTTAACCAATAGGAACATCCAACGTTACAAAGGATCCCAACAGGGGCCAATTCTCTTGAGCATGCTCAGAACACAACAATTATTTTATGAACTGTTCACTGTTGAAACACCTGCTGGGAGGTAGTGAACTGGGACAACTGTGACTCAAATAATATGTCGGTGAAGATTTTCAATCACATAGGTAGAGTTGTCGGGAAGCTGAGTCATGACAACTGGAGTTTTCTTTTTTGGTTTGAAACATTTCACTGCTTACCCAAGCAGCAGCTTCAGTGAAATGGAAGTTCCACAATATCGTTATTGAGTTATAACAAGGGTGTCAAACTTAAGGCCCCCGGGCCAAATCCAGCCCATAGGATGCTTAGATCTGGCCCACAGGGCTGTCCTGGAAACAGTGAAGGACCGGCCCATGGTGCCTCTGCCAGTGAAAATGGAGCTCAGGATGTCTGCATGCAGCCTCAATTTTCACTGGCAGAGGGCTGCAGGAGACCTGCACAGTCAAAAATGGAGCCCGCAGGGCCACACACAGGCTGCAGGACATCGAGCCAGTCATGCGCACCCTGGCCACACCCACCCCAGCCATGCTCACTCAACCCCCGAGGTCAAACACAACCCTGTTGTGGCCCACAATGAAATCAAGTTTGACACCCCTGAGTTATAGGAATTGTAAATAGCATGGTTGTACATAGGTAAAGTTAAATGTTCCCCTCGCACGTATGCGTTAGTCGTTCCCAACTTTAGGGGGTGGTGCTCATCTCCATTTCAAAGCTGAAGAGCAGTGGTGGGATTCAGTCAGTTTGCACCACTTCAGGAGACCCGGTTGTTAACTTTCTGAGCAGTTTGGTGAACTGGTTGTTGGAAGAAATCATTAGGACAGAGAACCGGTTGTTAAATTATTTGAATCCCACCACTGCTGAAGAGCCAGCACTGTCCGAAGACCTCTCCGTGATCATGTGGCCGGCATGACTAAATGCCGCAGGTGCACAGAGCGCTGTTACCTTCCTACCAAAGGTGGTTCCTATTTTTCTACTTGCATTTTTTACGTGCTTTTGAACTGCTAGGTTGGCAGAAGCTGGGACAAACAACGGGAGCTCACCCCATTACACGGCACTAGGGATTCGAACCGCTAAACTGCCGACTTGTCGATCAACAAGCTCAGCATCTTAGCCACTGAGCCACCATGTCCCTTTTTGGTTGTACATAAACCCATATAAATTTATTATGATTCTTGACAAATGTATCTTGTCTTTTAAGGTTCACTGAGAGCATATGCAACAAAGACAAATTCCTTTGTGTCCAATCACACTTGGCCAATAAAGAATTCTAACTAATCCAATAAAGAGTAATATTGAGAGCTTTCCTTAACCGTTTTGCACCAGATCTGGAAATTGACTCATGGCCGCTGGACTACTTTCTTTTTTTGGTTTGAAATGTTTGAAATGGCTTATCTTAGTAGCTTCTTCAGTGCTACTTCAGTGAAGAAGCTACTTGAATAAGAAGTCAAATGTTTCAAAGCAAAAAAAAAAAAAAGACAAGAAGTTCAATTGCCATGAATCAATTTCCAGATTTGTCTCAGACAGTGGACTTATCCTATCACTGTAGAAGTATCCATAGATCAAGACATCCATTTCTTTTACAAGAAGGAACAAGAACCATCAGTTAGATATTGTTTTTGATGTTTACAATCTGACCACTTTGCACAGATTGTCAGATTATATTTCCCTGTTTATTCTTTTACAGTAATCTTCATCCTTCCAAAGCCTGAATTTGAATTCCTAGAAGTATGAAGCACCTGGTTTCTCCAGACATCTTGCTGGGTTAGGGGTTGGCATCATTTTACAATTGTGAAAAATATGAATCAGATATTATTTGTGATTCATTGTACTTTAAAAACAATTGTGGTTTATGCAAACTATATATTTTTGGGACGTCTTATTTCTATTGCAATGATTTGGCTGCGATCCTGAAAGTGTGAACATACCCAGAATGATATTGACTGTTCCTCTAGTCTATCTTATGAAAATGAGTTTGTGAGATCCTCTTCAATTTCAAAATTAGTTTATCATATGCTCATTTATCACATACTAATTAATCAACTTCTTTTAATCCTGATTTTTAAACTTGGCCATATTTTCATAGTAGAAATTGTAACAATAGGTCTGGATTAATCATTAGATTTTGGATTTGACAGTAGCCTAGTATAACATTTGTACCAAAACTAAAATGTGTATCTACATTTAGGCAACATACTTGTTTCTTCGCCATGCAAAAGAGATATTGGTAAAGGAAAAGGTTGCCCCTGTCCCATGTCTGACTCTAGCTGGTGATGCTCATCTCTGTTTCTTAATTGAGGAAGCCAGTGTTGTCCAAAGACATTTCTCTGGTCATGTGGCCAGCATGGACTATATGCTGAGGCATAAAGAATGATGTAACCTTCCAACCAAAGTGGTATTTATTTATTTACTTGCATTTGCAAGTTTTCAGACCGCGAGGCTGGCAGGAACTGGGGCAGAAACAGGAGTTCTGTCTGCTATGTGGTACTTGGGTCTTGAACTGCTAACTTTCAATTGACAAGCCCAATGTCTTAACCACTAGGCCACCATACTCCTTCTAAAAAGAAATACAGCTGAATTCAAATACATGTCAGGATAAGGCCAACCAAAAGAGTGAAAGGGTCATGCTTTATGCACTCTGACTTATTTCTAGCTGTAATCTTAACCCAAAACAAAACTTCATTTAACCAAAGTTGCTTCTTCCCAAGGGAATCTGAGCACAAAGAACCACACTTTGTAGCTGTAGATATGATTGCTTTTCATTTAGGTGAGAAGTCTGTGTCTGGGATGTGACCTTTCAGACTCCAAGTGGAAATTCAAATGACTTTTATTTTTAATTTAATAAAAATAGCCAAAATAAATGGTCAGGGAAGTAGAGTTGCAATTATGCCACTTTCCTGACATGAAAAATTGTAAAGTAGAATGAAATTTTACTGGGAAATTGTTTAGTCCTTTCGTGCCTTAATATCTAGGAAGAAAGCATAAGTTCTGCTTTCTTCTTGCTCCACATCATACATCATTTGATGATCCATCTCACTCCTCTTTGCTTTGAGCTAAAAGATCTCAAATGTTATAACCTTTCCTGGCAAGAGAATTGTGCCAGCTTTTGTTATCATTTCAGTTGTCCATAAATGCTTTTGTGAAAGTTCCGCAATATCTTTATTGAGTTACAGAAATTGTATATAGCATGGTTGGACACAGATTGATATAATCTATGGCACAGTGGTTAAAATGCAGTATTGCAGGTTAACTCTGCCCACTGCCTGGAGTTTGATTCTGACAGGTCTTAAGGTTGACTCAGCCTTCCATCCTTCCAAGGTTGGTAAAATGAGGACCAGATTGTTGGGAGCAATATGGTGACATTGTTAATAGCCCAGAGAGGGTTATAGAGGATGTAGGGTGATATAGTGATATAGGGTGATATATATAGGGTAATAAGTCTATGTGGTATTGCCATTGCTATAATGTTGTCAGCTTTCTTTTTCTTTCTTTTTTTAATGATTCCCACAATAGAATTTGCTTTTCCAACAACAGCAGTAGACTATATCAACATTTTCATTACAGCTCATTACAAATAAATAAACAAACAAACAAATAAATAAATGCAAATTCTCCTTTGAGGAGCCCACTGCTTCTTAATCCCTATCTTCTCATTTGTAACCAAATATTGATTTAAAAGAGGACTTCTCTTAATCTTCAAAGTTCTCTGAATTAAAATTAAAATTCAGCTCGAGAATTTCTTCCTGAAACCCGCTGACTACATATTTGTCAACATTATCTGAAATATTGGTAAGTTAGGACTTACTCTTGCAGAAACCACACTGATTCTATCCCAGCAAGATTTGCCTTTCTTACATTTGATTATTTTGGTTAATTCCAAGGCTCTTTATCAATTTATTGAAAACTAACCAGCTGTACAACTTTCTGGAGTTTATTAATCAATCTACAACATTACTTGTTACCAGGGGTGGTACTTACCTTTACTACCGGTTGGCAATGGGGCCGCGCGCATGCGCAGAAGCTTCTGCACATGTGCAGAAGCGTTCTGATGATGTCGGGGTCGGTGGGTGAAGCCTCCTGCCGGTTTTACTACCAGTTCTATAGAACCGGTGCAAACTAGGGGCAACCCACCACTGCTTGTTACCATTTGGCTTAGTTTCTAAGATTTGTTTCCTGAAAGTATCCGTTCAAATACTAGCATTTGGCCTATATGTTCACTAAGAAGAGACATGATAAATCAGTTTAGCTTACCTGAAATTCTCTTTTCCTTCAGTGCTTCTTTCATTTTTATATTATCCAAATGTCCAATTGCCTACTTGGCCAGTTTCCAGCTTGTAATAGTTTTTTTTTTTTTTTTAATTATTAGTCAATGTTTTTAAGGTCATGTGATCCTCAAAATAGCAATCTTCTCCTCTGCTTTCCTTTAATATTGGCTTACATTTATATAGCACAATTTGTTCTTTTTATTCAAAAAACTATTCTTATTTACTTTATGTAATAACTTCCCTGAGACTGTTAAAAAACTATGGACACAGAATTTTTTTTTTTCTATTTTTGGCAGTTGGCCTTATTCCCAGGTAAGCATGCATTATACTGCAAAGTAAATTTCCTTACTAATTAAATTGTATTAATTGTCTTACACATTTCTCATAATTAACCAAACATCTTTTTCATCCCAGGATCAGCTCTCCTCGGTCCAGTAACATTTTTATAGACATAACAGAAGATATTAGTAGTAAAAGTTGCATCATAGAAGTACAATGCTCATAGTATTATCATATATTGGTTGTGGAATTCCAAAGTTTCTAACATGATTTTTTTTTCTCCAGAGACAATAATGACAAGGTTTCTGCAAGAAAAAGCCACTCAGAATCACTCCAGACAGCGAGATGGATGGCACATAAATTTAATAAATAAATAAATAAATAAATAAATAAATAAATAAATAAATAAATAAATAAATAAATAAATATAAAAATTATCCCTGAGCTAAAGGAAAGATGTGTAAATTAATGTGAGAAGTTGTATATCCACCTCTGGCTGGCCCCATAGTGGGGCGGGAATGGAGATTTTGCAATATCCTTCCCCCAGGAGTGGGGAGGGAATGGGGATTTTGCTGTATCCTTCCCCTGGAGTGGGGTGGGAATGGAGATTTTGCAGTATCCTTCCCCTGCCATGCTCACCAAGCCACGCCCACAGAACTGGTAGTAAACAATTTGGATTTCACCACTGATCCTTATCCATAGTTGGAACTGAATTCCAATTTTAAAACTTTCACAATAAGGGCAAATACTCAGATGGGAAATAATGGGAAATGTTTAATTATCCTCTTTTGCACCTCTCTCCTAGCCCTCAAAAATCACCAATGGTCATTGTAAGCAGTATTTGCTGGATTGCTATTTTATTCCCTGCTACATGCAGACTAATCAACACAACAACAACAACAACAACAACAACAACAACAACAACAACAACAAGAACAGACAGTTTAGGAATTATAATCATGGTTTTCTGCTACACAAATGAGCCGTGACAAACTTCAGGCCTCCCATTCACCTTCCTCTTTTGCACTTGAGATGAGATTAGAGGCATTCTCCTCAATATAAAAGCTTTGTATTTCCTGTATTTACTTTGAACTTGGGAAACTGGGATGTATTTAAATTATGGCTTCAGACAAGATATGATTTGATCCAGGCATATTCTTACTAATCACATTTTAAATAAATTGTCACTTGCTGCATTTGGACATCTGTGAAAAATGGGGATTGCGAAAGCTGTCATTTTCTGCCCATCAGAAAAAGGCAATAAAAGGGATGATAAAATAACATAATAGAAACATAATGGTTTTCTTTACTTCTAAATTGGGCCACTGCTAGAGTATTATACTGTAATCAATGCAACATTGCTATCTTTAAATATGAAAACATCAGCAGTGATAGTTTACCTCCCATTTAGGCAGGCAATAGCATGAAAAAAAATTGATCCTCCTCTCTTCTTTGGTATGGGTTTTGTAATATATATCTCTCTATATATAAATATATCAATCAGTGGTGGGTTTCAAAATTTTTTACTACCGGTTCTGTGGGTGTGGGTTGGTGGGTGTGGCAGAGGAAGGATACTGTAAAATCTCCATTCCCACCCCACTCCAGGGAAAGGATACTGCAAAATCCCCATTTCCTACCAATCAGCTGGGACTCGGGAGGCAGAGAATAGATGGGGGTGGGGCCAGTCAGAGGTGGTATTTACTGGTTCTCCGAACTACTCAGAATTTCTGCTACCGGTTCTCCGAACTACTCAGAATTTCCGCTACCTATCTGGGTCCTCATTTTATCAACCTTGGAAGGATGAAAGGCTGAGTCAACATTGAGCCAGTGAAAATCAAACTGCCATACTACTGGCAGTCAGCAGTCAGCAGAATTAGCTTGCAATACTGCATTCTAACTGTTGTGGCTCACCAACTGCCAGCGGAGCTGGCGGCAGACTTGGATGATGAGGAGGTTGGGGAGGAACTTGGGCCAGTCCTAGAGTCTGGGGAAGGTTCTTATGGATGCTCTGCGTTGGAAGCAGAGAGAGAGTCAGGGCCATCTGACATTTCCCAGCTGCCTTCGGAGTCAGAGATAAGTGGGGAAGAAGAACAGCTGGGTCCTGTTACAGATGCACATATGCGCAGAGCTGTCAGGAGAGGAGAACAATTGAATACCAGGAGCCGATTCAGAAAGAAAGGCACACGTGGATGCTGAATTCCCCTCCTTGGCTGGGGAATAAATAGAAGTTAAAGGAGAACGGCGTCATGGAAACTGGGAAGGGTTCCTTCAGATATATTTCTCATATTCCCATTCTTTCTGAGGACTCAGTTTATGCTCATCTGACCATCATCTAATCTGCAGTTCTTCCTCCTGTCTCCCATGGCCATTCACACATATCATTACTATTACTTATTGCAATCTAGACTCCATTGTTCCCCCACAAGATCCTGGCATGAAGAGTGATAAGGATCTTAAATGTCCGTGCTCTGCTGCTTCCTGTGAAGATGGTTAAAGAAGGATCTGAAGCTATTGGGGAACCAGGGTGGGCAGGGCCAACTTCATGACAAATACTGGAAGGATATGAAGCCACTTGTAAGTTAGAGGATGCCAGTGGCAGCCAGGATTGTTGGGCAGCCCCTGGCAAGATGTCACAGTTAATGGTGACAATTCCACTGTGCACTGATTATATTTAGGAATTAGAAAACAATACCTGTGTAATATTTCACTCATTACTCCTATAGTATAAAATGCCTAAAGTGTTCCACACAAAATCATCTTAAATATCTTTGAAGATCTCCATAAAATTAAATCTATATTGATATTCAATTTATTAATAAAAAGCATTGTATTGACTACTGTTCATTTTGTTAAAATTCCTCTTTAC
Organism: Pituophis catenifer annectens; assembly: GCF_029215685.1. Classification (NCBI taxonomy): domain Eukaryota; kingdom Metazoa; phylum Chordata; class Lepidosauria; order Squamata; family Colubridae; genus Pituophis; species Pituophis catenifer. Next base: position 138,830,701 of record NW_027256883.1, read on the forward strand.
CTTTTCAACCTAAAACTGTATAGTTGTGTAGGTATATTTCTGAGCAGAAGAAACGTATTTATGAAGCCATAGGATCATATGTATAATATAATTGGGTTTATATTATACATACAGTCTGACATCTCATTTTTAATGTCTGGAACCATAAATCAAATGAAAAATGAGATCTCGTTTTGACAATTTGAATAGAATCTATCTATGAATATTTTGGGTTTTTTTTTTTTTTTTTTGTTATACAGAATTATGTTCACATTGTACATGTGTTTTTAAATGTAGATTTTGTATACCTTTTCTATACCTTTCCACATACTACTTACATGCCAAAAATGTTATCAGTGTTGAGATCCTATTGATCATATCTCATGTTTTCTAATATTATTTCTATGGTATGCTTGCCACCATATATAGTCTGTGAGATTTTTGCAGAACTTTTCAAATGATGGGCCTCCATAATAGGAGAGATACCTTGTTGGAACTGCTTTCATTTAGTTTCTCTGGCCGTCCTTTAAAGGAACATTATTATTGATCTAAATTTGTGCTGCTCCTCTCCTGATAGATCTTCAAAAGAAGAAGAGAAATTAGTTGCGTCTTTGATATCAACAGCGCTAGTCACAAAACTGTCATGAACATAAAAAGGGTCATTCTCAAACATGAAAGATCCATGACTGTCAGTGCGTGCTGGCAGGGAGAAATCAGGAGGAAAGGACCATGAAATGATCTTATTTTATCTATCTTCTCCGAGTCGATTGCCACTATAGAATTTGTACTAATTCATTTCAGAAATGAGCATGATCGATCATAATGCAATCTTTCACAACCACTGTGCCCTCCAGATGGGCAGATTTCATTTCCCAGCCAATATGACCATTGCTGCAAATTGAAGTTCACCCATCTGGAGGGCACCCAAACTGGGGAAGGCTGCTATGGTGCAAGCTGGGATTACAAAGAAATAGTCTCTTCCACAACTAATCTGTTCTTTAAAAAGAACTATCAGTGGATAATTAAGTATTTAATTAACTAAACAGTGGTTTAGTGCACCCTGTCATTAACACAGCTGCCTGAAATTTCTGCTGGTTCGAATCTCTCCAAGGCTCAAGGTTGACTCAGCCTTCCATCCTTTCTAAGGTAGGTGAAATGAGGACCCAGTTTGTGGGGGCAATAAGCTGACTTTGTATAATATATACAAAAGAATGAAGGCTATTGCTTAACGCATTGTAAGCCGCCCTGAGTCTCCGGAGAAGGGCGGCATATAAATCAAATTAAAAAAAAAAGTATTTGGATTTCGGCACCACTGCTATCATATTTAATATGAAATCTCTTAAAAGACAATGCAGAAAATTCTAGGCAGTCACGTTCGTATACATTCGAACTAATTGTAATGTTTCTCTGTGTCATATATGTGTATGTATGTGGGTATATGCATAATGGTTATCCTTTGAGAGCAAAATGCAACAAAATTTCATTTTAATGCATGCTGATTAATGAACATTTAAAGTGACAATAAAGTTCTGTTCTATTCTATTCTATTCTATTCTATTCTATTCTATTCTATTCTATTCTATTCTATTCTATTCTATTCTATTCTATTCTATTCTATTCTATTCTATTCTTCCAGTATGAACTAATTAAGACAGTATCATGTTAACATTAAATTAAAAGTTAAATTAAAAAAAATCCACCCTAAAACCTTTAAAATATGATTTTATATGGCTGATAGTAAATCTAGCTAAACGTTATACCCCAATAAGAACATATACAAACTGAAAAAAGCTTTATTTTTAAATATTGAGAGTGAAAAGAAAATTTGTAGCTCGGGGTTTGAGCAGCAGGGTCCTTGATGTTTTCTGAGCTTGTTTCAATATCAAACTAGGTAACATCATCAGTGATGTTACCAGAGGTGGTATTCAGCAGGTTCTAACCAGTTCTGGAGAACTGGTAGCAGAAATTTTGAGTAGTTCGGAGAACCGGTAAATACCACCTCTGACTGGCCCTGCCCCCATATATTCTCTGCCTCCTGAGTCCCAGCTAATCAGGAGGAAATGGGGATTTTGCAGTAATCTTCCCCTGGAGTGGGGAAGGAATGGAGATTTTACAGTAACCCTGCCATGCCCACCAAGCCACGCCCACAGAACCGGTAGTAAAAAAAATTGAATCCCACCACTGGATGTTACTGAAACATCTGCAAGAAAACCCACCAGAGACCACCAAACACCCTGCAATATTGAAGCCTATTTTAATGACATTCTGATAATGCTGAAACTGATAGTTAAAATGACATAACAGCAACCCTGTCGGATAGGTTGGGCTGAAAAAGAATGACTGGTCCAAAGTCACTGAGCTGGCTTTTATAGCTAAGTCCCATCTGTTTCTGTCTTTGGGCAAGTCACACTCTCTCTCTCTGTCTCTCAGCCTAACCTACCTCAGAGGGTTGTTATGAGGAAAATAAAAGGAGGAAGGTGTGCTGGACATGTTTGCTGCCTTTTGTTATTTGTAAAACAAACAAACAAATAATATTGATGCCATGGACTGAGGGTTGCTTATAATCACAAATCAAAATTCTGAGTAGATTGACCAACATAGATCTTTGAAACCAAAATATTTCAAACAGTACTTCAGTTGATCATACCTGAAATGAGCTACTTAAATGTTTATTTTTGAATTCTAAATGTGGGGAATTGAGGAATGGTAAAATGAGGCTTTTTAAAACATTGATTTTACTAGTGCACAAGAAGTCCTACAGATGAAAACCTCTAGGCAAGAGAATACATCTCTTTTCAATAAAGCTATTTTTAACACAAGGCATTACAGCTACATTATCTCGTTATCTTGACATTTATTATACAACATATTTTAACAACAAGCTTTAAAAGAGAAGGAAAGACTAGATTCAAGCTAGGGACTTTTGGGAGTGCCCTATCAGGCACTTTATATCCTCTCTGCTTTGACCGGTAATCTCTGCATGACTGTGGCGGTTGAAATAAAATCAGTTTCTATGCTATAAGATGAAGGTAACTGTATTGTATCATCTTTTATTCTATTTTATGCATTTACAGCACTGGCACTTCATAGCCCTCTGTTGCAATAGCTCTGAACATGGACACGGAACAAAATCACCTTCCCAATTCTGAATGTCTTTCAAGTGAAAAGAAATGGATTTCTTTCAACTTAAACCTGACCCAGATTCATTCAAGAGAGGAGGATGCAGGAGAAGAAAAGGGAGCTTGCTCCTGGAATCTTCCTTCACTATTTGTGTTCCAAATGTATTCTCATTTGAGCTATCCTTTAAGCGGTCTTGCGGCATGAAGCAAATCCTCAATCACATCCAGAAAGAAGGTGGAAAGAAAAGACCACATGTTCCTAATATGGTGTTCACACCATTCCTCCTTTTTCTTTTCCATTCATCAACTTGCTTCTCAAGAGCTTTATGCTGTGCCATAAAACTACAGGTAGCCCTCGACTTACGACCACAACTGAGCCCCAAATTTTTGTTGCTAAGGGAGACATTTGTTAAGTGAATTTTGCCCCCATTTTACAACCTTTCTGGCCACAGTTGTTAAATGAATCGCTGCTGTTGTTAAGTTAGTGACACCGTTGTTAAGTGAATCTGGCTCACCCAATGAGTTTGCTTGTTGGAAGTTCTCAAAAGGAGATCACATGACCCTGGGACACTGCAACCATCATAAATATGAGTCAGTTACCAAACATCTGAATTTTGATCACATGATGATGGAGATGCTGCAACAGTTGTAAGTGTGAAAAACTGTTGTGGCCTGCCAGCGGCCTGCACAGATTGTTGCTGATCCTGACGAGGAGGAGGCTGGTGTGGTGTTGTGCCAGCAGCCTGTGCAGCTGGGGCTCGAGTCGGACAGCGAGGAGGCTGAAGAAGATGTGGTGCCAGAGGCAGGGATTCAGCCAGGGCCTTCAGAACCTCCAGAGGCTCCTTTAAGTGAAGAGGATGAAGTGGAGGAGCCTCTTCTCAATGCACGACTACGCAGAGCTGCCAAAAGGCAGGAGTGGTTACTCAGGAGGAGGTTTCCTCGAGAGTAAGGCTTGGGGCTAATTGGCCACTCCCTTAGCCTATTTAAGTTTGCACACAGCTTGTAAAAGCTGCAGGAAACAACGTGTGTTCGTCCGTTCGTTTGCTGATCATTGAGTTTGAATTTTCTCTGCAAACCTGGCTTCTGGGCTTTCTGCCAACTCTAGTAAGACTCTATCTTATCTGTGGAATTTCTGGCAGGTTGTTAAGAATGTTTTATTGACAGCCTGCATTTGCAAAAGAGTGTGTTTTGAAGTAAACTGAGTTTTGTTCGGAGTTTATGTGTGCTACATTCTTTGGGATCCGTAGCTGGGGCAGAACAAAAACAAGTCATGAGTCACTTTTTGCAGTGCTGACTGTAACTTTGAATGGTCACTAAGTGAACTGTTGTAAGTTGAGGACTACCTGTACAAAGGACTTCACAGGCCCAGCCTGCCTGAACAATGTGCTAAACCCCAGCATATAGCTTTGCTTCCTCTCTCTCCTTTCCTTACTCAGATACAAGCACTAAATCCTTGAGTTGCATTAGCCTCCATGAAGAAAGTGGTTGGATCACCCACACAGCCTGCTGAATTCCTAACTTAGACTGAGATAGGTGCAATTTACACAGTAGAAACCCTCTGTTGAAGCGAATGGAACAATTATGAAAGATAGTGCTCCCTTCAGTAGTTATTTTAGATTATAGCACGGATTTAAAAAAATAAACAAGAAAAATCACAGAAATATAGGGGAATGGCTTTTCTAGTTCAGACATTTAAAATGCATTTTTTTAAAAAAGGAAATCAATGCAATAACAGACATGCTGGTCCAATTTATTTGTCTTTTGGCATAAATTTATATTCCAATATTCGGTAGGCAAACTTTGTATATCAAAAAGAAACCTACGCAATTTTAGAGAGCAACCTTTTTCACAAAGAATTGCACCCACATTATCTCTAGGCCATTAACTGGAGGATAGGAACACATTTGTGCATAATTCACATTGTGTGTAATTCTTCACAGTAGTAGAATCTTATTACTTCCCCAGCAAAATATAAATACAATGAAAGCTTTCAATCATACAAAACACTTATAACCTTCATATTATTTTATTAAGGCTGTAGAATTCTGCAGGCTTCCTTTGAAGGAGATCATAAACTAACCAAACACTCTTTCTTTTAACAGATGGCTTATTCCACAAACCGAGATGACCTTGCTAGATGACCACAGCATGATTTCAGGGGTGAGACTGGGGGAAAGCTGCCTTTGAGACATCTCAGGTTTTAAAGCTCATCCCATCTCAACCAAACTGGCTTTTGGGAGTTGTAGTTCAGAGCACATGCAAAGTGTAAGATTAGAAAAGGTTGTTTTACTTCATAAAGATTAAATCTTATTTTACAATTCCTAATCTAAATGTTGTAGATAACTAAGGGTTATAAACTAGGGTTTATAAAACACTACGAGAATATAAAGCAATAGCAATAGTAACACATATGCATTTTCTATGGTTGGTGATTTCAGCGGAAACAGAACTAAAAAGTTACAGGATCTTGAGTTCAGATAGAAAAGCTGATTGGGCTTTTGTGACTACTAAAATGACTGTCAGTTCTTCTGCTAATAAAGGGTTGCCATAAAAAAGAGGGAGTCAACTTATTCTCCAAAGCACCTGAAGACAGGACAAGACAAGAAGCGATGGATGGAAACTAATCAAGGAGAGAAGCAACCTAGAACTAAAGAGAAATTTCCTGACAGTTAGAACAATTAATCAGTGGAACAACTTTCCTCCAGAAGTTCTGAATGTTCCAATACTGGAAGTTTTTAAGAAGAAATTGGACAACTATTTGACTGAAGTGGTATAGGGTCCTGCCTGAGTCAGGGGGTTGGACTAGAAGACTCTTCCAACACTGTTACTCTGCTGTGTCTAAAACCACTTATTCCTATAAATAGTGCCTTAGTTTAACCATTATTTTTAGCTGTCTGTCTGATATCAGATAAATAAAATACACACATATCAGCACACAACAACAACAACAATAAACACAATGCATTTGATTTTCTTTCTTCCCAAGAGAGAAACTTTTGAGAGATGATAAATAGCAACTGCTAAACAATCCTCAATGTGAAGCTATCATGCTTTTATATGAAATAAAAAAAACAGAGTTGTGAACTTGGTAGGGAAAAGACTTTGACATATATGAGACAAATATGTCATTGTTCAAGCAACTGCAACAAAGCCCAACTGCTTTAGGAATAGCAGAAAGTCAAACTAAATCTACTGGTAACTGAAATCTTATCTAACCCATTATTCCATACCACTAAATATATTTGTTTATATATTCAAAAGCATTATGGGCATATAATGAACAATGAAATTGATTGACGGATGATGTTACCTTGGGTAACAAAGTGTTTTCCAGCAAAGAGCCAAGGTCAGAGAACACAAATGACTCAACTGATTTGGTAAGTTGGTTATATTTTGTTTTTTACTAAGAATTGAGGGACAGCCCAAAATACAAAAATGGCCCTTTTAATCTTGCTTAACAAATAAGAATTTCATAGAACATTCTTTCTGGGAGTCTTTTGTTGAAATGACCCTTTCCTTTCTATTACATGTTTCCAGTTATTTGTAAAATAAGAAAGAAAAAAAAATAACAAAGTACTTGTCAAAGTTCTGAACTAAAAAGAAGAAAGCGAAGGAGCTAGAAATAGAGGACACCAGAATTCTCTTACATTTCTACGAAGATGTGCAGCAGCCTTTTCTTTAAACTTCATGATCAAATTTTGGAAACCAACCTGTTGCAATATTTTCAGGATCAGACTCAATAAAGATAATAGAAGTTATAGGTTTAAATATAATTCTCTTTAATCATAATAGGCATTCTATATTCGCTGAATATTCAAGATAGAAGCAAGGAAAATGGGGAGGATGGCTCCTTTTATATACAAGGGGCGGAGCCAGGAATGGGAGTGGTAAATTATGAATACATTAAAGCTCAAGTAATAAGTTAACCCCTGATGTTCCATATATACATTATTTACACATTAGAGAATAAGGCATTTACATCTGACAAATCCCCCTCTAAATGCCGGTTCGTTATACAACACCAGTTACATTCAGATTCAGGACAATATAATACATATAATTTAGAAGTTAAATATTTGTGTTGTTTAGAAGGTAAGGGTTTTGTTAATATGTCAGCTAATTGTTCAGAAGTATCACAATGTATTGCTTTGATGAATCCGTCTTGAGATAGTTGTCTCACGTGCTTAAATTTTATATCAATATGCCTGGACCTTTGTCCAATTGCATCGGATCTAGAAATTTCAATGGCCGCTTTATTATCTTCATGCATAATAAAGGGTAAAGTAGGTTTCTTCCAAACATCTGTGATCAAATCATTGAACCATACAAGGTTATTTGCAGCTTTAGACAAGCAAACATATTCTGCTTCTGTGGTAGAGGTGGCTACCAGTTCTTGTTTACCAGTATACCAGTAAACTGGACAATCGTTCAATAGAAAAACATAACCAGAGGTACTCTTTCTGCATGATGTATCACCGGCCCAATCTGCATCAGCATAACAAGTAATTTTTGGTTCTTTGTCATTATTGGGTTCCAATATTAAACAAAAATCTAATGTACTTTTCAGATATCTTAAAATTCTTTTGACAGCTTCCCAATGATACAAGGTTGGTTTGCTAACATATCTTGACAATAAATTGAGAGGTAATGCAATATCTGGCCTAGTCCAATTAGATATATAAAGGAGTGAACCTATAATTGATCTGTAAAATGTGTTGTCTTTAAACTCAGGGGAAGATTCATCATTGTTTCTAAGAAAATCAGTTTGCATAGGTGTGTCACATGTTTTGGCATTATTTAAGTTACATTTGTTTAGGAGTTCAATGATTTTATCTTTCTGAGTAAGTTTGAATCCCCTTTTTGTTTTGTTAATTTGTACACCAAGGTATTTATTCACTCTACCTAGTGATTTCAATGAGAAGTGTTCGTTTAACTTATTTACAAAGATTTCCCTGCTCTCTTTATGCTTTCCAATATATAAAATATCATCCACATAAATTAATACAAATTCAATATGATCATTACTCTTTTTTACAAAGAAACAGTTATCAGCAGTGGTGGCGTTGAAATCCATGGTCTTTAGTACTTTTACCAAACAATCGTACCATCTTTTGCCAGATTGCTTCAATCCGTACAGACTCTTATTTAGTAACCAAATTTCGTTCTTATTAGTGTATTGACTGTGTGGTGCTCTTACATATATTTCCTTATCTAATTTTGCATGTAAGTATGCAGTCTGTATGTCATATTGAAACACGTCTAGATTGAGTGCAGATGCTACTACAAGAGCTGTTTTGACACTCTCTGTTCTCACTGTGGGTGAATATGTGTCAGTATAGTCTTCTGGATATTTTTGTGCATAACCTTGTGCAACTAGTCTGGCCTTGTATAAGGTATTACCTCCTTCTAAATTCTTAATTTTATAAATCCACCTGGTACCTATAATTGTTTTATCCTTAGGTGCGATCGCAGGTGTGAATACATTTAATCCTTGTAAACTTTTCATTTCTTTTTCCATAGCTAGTTCCCATTTTTCTCTTTCTTCACGGGGAAGTTTCAATACTTCCTCATATGTATTAGGTGTTATTTGTTCCCCATCCATATGCATAATATAATCTTTGTATTTATTTGGTATTTGGTTTCTATTATTTCTAATATTTCTTTCAGGTTTGCTATGGTTGTCATGCAAATATCTGGCTTCCTTTTTTGTTAATGTGTCTGTCTTTATTTTATGCTGACTATTTGTCCAAGTTTTGGTTTTGTTCTTACTTTTGCTAATATTTTGATTTTCTGTTGTTCCTTCCTCGCAAGGTATATTATCTTTGCTTTTATTAGGAAAAATTTCATTAAGGTGCAACTTAGACCAATTGGCCTGCTCATGAAACACAGCTGTTCTGGATACTATAAATTTGTTATTATTATCGATGAATCTGTACCCTTTGGTTCCAGTTTCGTATCCCATGAATCTTAATCTCCTGGATACGTTTTCTCCCTTTCTCCTCAATTGTTTAGGTATGTGCACGTCTGCAGTAACTCCAAATATGTGCATGTGTGCTAGTTTAGGTTTTCTATTGTACATCACCTCATATGGTGTCTTATTCACAATACTGGACCATGTTCTATTTTGAGTGTAATTTGAATAATGTAAGGCTTCTGACCAAAATTGTTTGCCTAAACCAGCATCCTCTAATGTGCATCTAATCATGGTTTGTAGTGTGGAGTTCTTTCTCTCTGCAATCCCATTTTGAAAGGCAGAAAATGGATTGGACGTGAAATGTAGCATCCCTCTATCCTTTAACCATTGGGAGAATTCTTTAGACATGAATTCACATCCCCTATCTGTCATAATTTGTTTTATTCTGATATTATGTTGTGTTTCTATGCGTTTGTAGAATTCCTTAAATTTCTGAAAGGTTTCATCCTTGTGCTTTAATGTGTAAACAAAACCATAGCGACTGTAATCATCCACTATTGTTAGGAAGTAACGTTTTCTATAGGTAATTGATGGAGTTAATGGACCAACTAAGTCCATATGTACCAAATCAAAAATATTGTTAGTTGATCTGTTAGATTTTTTTGGTCTAGGACTGGTTTTTAGTTTGGTGGATTTACATACTGAGCATTCTAAATAATTTTCACAATTTTTTATTTTTACACCTTCTGCGTGTTCAGTCATTTTTTGTACTACAGGAAAGCTTGCATGTCCTAACTTCCTGTGTAAGATATGAGCACACTCATCATGAATTGGTTTACCTATTTTTGGTTTCTTCTCATTGTGTGTATTTTTGTTATCATGAGTTATTTTACATTCATCATTGTCACTGTTACTGACATTTTCATCATCTGCTTCAATACAATCTTCCATATTTGAATCAATGTTATGTAACCATCTTTCTTTGGTTATCAGATAGGGTAGACCCCCTTTTATCATCACAGTGCCTATATTTGTTTTGTTCTTTTCTATAGTTGCTTTCCCCTTTGAGAAAACTATATTGATGTCAGATTCTCTGCTTAGTTTTATAGCACTTAGTATGTTGTGAGGTATTTCTGGGATTAATAATACCCCCTCTATTTTCCCTAAACCAGGCAAGGTCACATTTCCTCTGCCTAATACTTGAACCTTTTCTTGATTAGCTACCTTTATCACAAACTTATCTTCTGTAAATGAAGATAATATACTTTTGTTATTAGTGGTGTGATTTGTTGCACCAGAATCAATAAGCCAATTATTGTTCTCATCTTGTTGTGTTTTGGTGCTGTCTTGTTTATTTAGCCCATTTAGTGACCCAGATTTTCTCTCTTTTGAATTTTCTCTACCCCCTCTACTTTCTCTGTAGTTTGGTGGGCTTCTATATTTGTGTCTATCTGTGGAAGATTGTCTGTAATTGTATTTGCTCCTATATTCTGGCCTATGTCTCTCCCTTGGGACTTTGGGACAGTCTCTTTTACTGTGTTCCCTGGATCCACAATTGTGGCATCTAAAGGCCTCATTATATTTATCTTGAAAGACTACTTTCCTAAAAGATTTGTGTTCTGTTTGGTTATTGGAACGATTTTTTCTTGAATTGTCTTCTGCTATCAATTTGTTAGATAGACTTTCTATTGATAAATATCCCAAATTAATGGTATCTAAGTGTGACATAAAGCTATCCCATGATGGATCAAGTGAATTGATAATAACACTTTTCATAGTTTGATCTGAAATCACTTCCCCCCTCAATTGCAGCTCAGCTCTTATTTTGTTTAGATTTATCAAATGTTCACTTATAGAAACCCCTGGTTTCACTCTAGAAGAAAAGAAATCCTTAGACATTCTTGTGGTTGTGGCTACGCTATCGCTGTGAAATAGATTAAACATGCATTGAATTATTTCTGATACAGTTAGGTTTGGTTTGATGCTATGATACATTGCAGGAGACACGCTAGAAATTATTATGAAAAATGCTCTATGATGTAAACAGTCTATTTTTAAAGTCCAAGGTCTTCTTGGAGGACTAGTTATAAAGAATAGTAAATTTTCTTTCATAAAAATAACCTGAAGCTGTTGGTACCACTCTTGTAAATTAATGCCATCAACTCTAAGTTTTGGGAAGTCACTGGGTAAGTTCCCCACATTATTCTGTCCATTACTTACAACCTGAGGCAGTCCGTGGTCTCTCAAGTGCAGGAAATTACAGAACGGCATTGGGATGCTTGTAACGAGTCTGCGCGGTTCTCTGGCCAGTTCAAGTCTTTCGGGGCCGTCTACGTAGTTTTGCACATGCGCGTTGCTCATTTCTTCTTTGTCGCCGTTGTGGAAGGTTCTCTCCATTTCAGCTCTCTCGATCCGCTCCTCTTCAGATGAGTCGGTCTCTGGCTCGGTTTTTGGGGCTTTGATGATGGCGGCGGTTCTTCTCTTTCTCTTGTGTGTGCTGGCACTCGATTCTGTCTGCGGTGTAGGACGGAATCGGCATGGCTCTCTGGGCTCGGGTGTCGTAGTTTTCGAAGTCAGGATGGGAGCGTGCAGGTCTTGAGTTGTCGGTTTGATTGCTTGCTTCTTCGTTGATGTCTTAGAAATTTTCAATCTTGGCCCAAAAGCAGCAAAAAGTGTTTTCATTGCTGACTCTACTTGAGACTTTGTTAAATCGTCTTCACTTTCTGATTTTGGTTCATCTGAAGAGTTTGAGACTTCTTTTTCACTTTCTTCGTCTGATAGCGTTTTTCGCGCCAGAAATTTTGAACTGAGCGTTTTGATTGGCTCTGCTTCAATCTCTTTTGAAGTTCGTTGAAACCAAGATGGCTGCCGTTCAAAATTTCGCGCGGGGTCACATCTTTTCTTTTTTACAACTATTTTCTCAGTAGTCATTTCACTCACAGTTTTTTGATCTTTGGGTTTTTCTTTAATGATGTTTTTCTCTCTCGCTGCTCCGCTGTTCCTCAGCATCTCCTGGAGGTCCGCGATGAGGCTTTCATCATTCTTTTGGCTTTTTAGTATTTTTAATATTTCTGACCTGAGTTCGTTATTTTCTATCTCGATTTCTTCCTGGTCGTTATTTTCACTCATCAGTTCTTCTTCTTCAGTGGTGTATTCTTCGGATTCTCTCGAAATCGCATTAGTGGATTCGTTGATCATCTCTTGATCAGTTTCTATTTCTTTGCTGTAGGCCCTGGTGTTGGGCCTATCTTTCTTGGACATTTTTAACTACTTATTGAGTCAATTAACCATCCTCTGCTACCAGCTTGTTGCAATATTTTCAGGATCAGACTCAATAAAGATAATAGAAGTTATAGGTTTAAATATAATTCTCTTTAATCATAATAGGCATTCTATATTCGCTGAATATTCAAGATAGAAGCAAGGAAAATGGGGAGGATGGCTCCTTTTATATACAAGGGGCGGAGCCAGGAATGGGAGTGGTAAATTATGAATACATTAAAGCTCAAGTAATAAGTTAACCCCTGATGTTCCATATATACATTATTTACACATTAGAGAATAAGGCATTTACATCTGACACAACCACACTGTTTTTCTAGATTAGCAAGAATAATTCAACAGAAATACAAGGAATTTGATAAAATCCTTACCCAAATCAAACTGATTTGAACAGGCTTGAGAATTTTCTGAAACAATGCAGTGCTCTATTAAAACATTTACTCCAAAAAAATATTAAAGAATAAAAATTCAGAGGAATAGAGACTAGGGAGAAGATTTGCCTGAAAAAAACCCCTCTTTTGCTTTTCCCATAACTAAAATCATGGTAGCGCTTAGATATAAATATACCGAACCAAGACATGAGCCCTCATAAATTCAAGCTACACCTTTGATTCAGCTCCCCCCAGTTGTCAGTGCTACAGCATCTAGAACTGCAGATTTGAAAGAATACAAAACAAAACAAAAACATCCTGTCTCTGCAAGGCTCAGAGGCCACAAAAATCTGCTTAATGTAGAAGATTTGCTCTAGGAGCCCAACAGGGTGCCCAAGAACACTGATATATCCACAAATATCTCTCTTGCTGCCTGCCATCCCTGATGTTTCAGATTAAAAAAGGAGAAAAGTTCAAGAAATATGAAAAAAAAGGGCTGCTGCAAAATTCTGAACTCCAGCATCATGATTTTCGTGGAAAAGAACTCTACAACCAAAAGCTTTCTTCCATCATGATTATTTCCTGTTTACCTTGGAATTGTGTTCATCTGCCACCAAAAATAACAAAAATAAAGGTAGGCATCATGCCTTAGCAGAGATGGATATATGCTGGTAAACTATTATTTTATATACAAAATTAGTTTTGTCCACCTGAATACTCATTTTCTGAGTATTCAGTATCCATTGCAAGGGTATCCATAGTTTACACTAAAAATTCCAAATATGCCTACTGGCAATCCCAACTCACCCACCCCCAAAATTGATCACTTTCTACAAGACCCAGAATAATAATACAACCACTTACAACCACACTAGAACATAAAATTTCAGTTGCTAAGTAAGACATTTGTTGTGTTTACAGCCTTTCTTGTCCCAGTTGTTAAGTGAATCACTACAGTTGCTAAATTAGTAACATGGTTGTTAAGTGAATCCGGCTTCTCTGTTGACTTTGTCACAAAAGGTAATCACATGATCCCGGGACACTGCAACTGTCATAAATATGAGTCAGTTGCCAAATGTCAGAATTTTGATCATGTGACCATGGGGATGCTGCAATCATCATAAGTGTGAAAAACGGTTGTAAGTCATTTTTTCAGTGCCTCTATCTCCTTTCTACAAGAGCTGGAGTACTTAACATTGGAGCATTCCATATATCTTCTGCATGGCAAAGTTGTTATGCTAAGAGGTTTCTGTAGTCTCTAGGCTACAAATCTATCAGGAGCAGATTTGGTGGTTAGGAAGAATAGCAATGGAAGTGGGGGCAAGGGTTAGGTTTAAGCTTTCCTCTTTGGCAATCTCATTAATATTAGAACCAGTGGTGGGTTGCTACCGGTTCACCCTGGATTGGATGAACCAGTAGTGGCGGCAGTGGGAGGCTACGCCCACCCACCTGGACATTTCTGCGTATGTGCTGAAGCGTTGCACATGCACAGAAGCATTGCACATGTGCACAAGCATGTGCACATCCATGAGCGAACCAGTAGTGACGGGATTTGAAGCCCACTACTGATTAGAACCATTAATGGGCAAACCTATGTGTGTGTCCACGTATACCCCACATATGCATATGTAAGGAGTTCTGCATGCGTGCATTTCAACCATCTGACTAGCAAATCCAAAAAAAGTAGTTCTCAGGAACTTTGAAATCCCCAAAGCATAATTTATTGGACTCACCATTTTGTCACTGAAGAATCAAAACCAGCTCTGGGTTTTCCCACACAATGCTTGCATGATTAAACAATGGCTTCACCACCCATAGATGTTCACACTATCCAATTATGAATTGTCCTTTTGTTTTGAGAACAGTTCACTTCTTTGTTGGACAACTGCATCAGTGACCTTGATGGGTTCTTGGCTCTCGCGGTCTATTCCTGGAGCATCTGCATTCCTGCTCACCCTTCCTTCCCCTCAGTTCTTTGGCAAGTTAAATAGTGATAGGACTCAAAAGTTTCAAAAGCGATTCAATCTAGTTTTGCCACCGTTGACCTAGTTTTCCAGCATGAATTTGAAATGTTAGAAGCATAAATGTTCGCCAAAAAAAAAAAGTGGTTCATATTTTCATCGAGGACTGGAAAGATACGTGAAATTGGAAATAGCTATAAAATGGCTTAATATGTAAGGCACTTAGCTGGTTTTGTTCAGAAGAGGCTGCGTAATTTTGTCCCACAAAAGAACGAATGTGCATAGAGCCCTATGAAATCTTGGCCTTCTCCTATCTTTCCTTCCCTGATTTCAAGGCCCACTTATCTTTGCTTCCAACAACTGCCCATTGCACATTAAATAGATTTAACATACAAAATCTTTGCTTCCTTTACCATATCCCCATTCATTATTGTGCTTTAATTTAGACAGGCGTTAGGATTATTTTTGGTCCCACATCTCATTACCTTTTATTTCTTTGCATGAAAATGCATAAACTACTTAGCATCCCTTAAGCTTAATTCTATCCAAATCATTATGACTTTGTTTGCTCTGTTCCTCTGTATTTACCACCTCTCTGTTCTGTGCCATCAGCAGATTTAGTCATTTTGAAAAAGATGTCCTCTAGAAGGTCACTGCTGCACAAGCCAAATAAGGACAATTCATGTATGAACGTTCAAAATGCTTTAATGTGTAGTTTAAAGGTATGCCAGCATTTAAGATTACTTTCCTTGTTTCTCAGTGTACTGGTAAAATTAAAAAATAAATAAACCAGGGACCGCTTCTAGAAGATGGCTGTTATATTTCATTATCGGAAGGTGGCAAATACATCTTCCCTTTGGGCAGACCCTGGAATAGTTTTTTTTTTTTTTTTAATTTGATTTATATGCCGCCCTTCTCCGGAGACTCAGGGCGGCTTACAATGCGCTAAGCAATAGCCTTCATTATGTTGTATATTTATACAAAGTCAGCTTATTGCCCCCACAAACTGGGTCCTCATTTCACCTACCTTTGAAAGGATGGAAGGCTGAGTCAACCTTGAGCCTTGGCGAGATTCAAACCTGCAGTAATTGCAGGCATCTGGTCTTAATAACCAGCTTAATAACAGGGTGCCTTAGACCACTGTACTACCAAGGCTCTTTTGTGCATTTCCATTAGCATCATAGAGCTCTTGTTGAAGAGAGTGTACTAATAAGTGACCAGATGGTGGTCATTGGTCTCTCCTAGCTGTGTTGCTTCACCACTTTTTTTCTATTGCTGCCTGTTTATGTTCCTTTCCATTAGCTAACAATGAAAATGTCAAAAAGGAGGAGTGATTTTGTCAGCTTCTTGATCTTCCTTCCTTCCTTCCTTCCTTCCTTCCTTCCTTCCTTCCTTCCTTCCTTCCTTCCTTCCTTCCTTCCTTCCTTCTTTCAAAAGAGCATAGAGAAGGGCAATAAAGATGATTAGGGACCTGGAGACTAAAATATATAAAGAACCTTTGCAGGAACTGGGTATGGCTAATCTAGAGAAAAGAAAGACTAGGGGGTGACATGACAGCAGTATTCCAATATTTGAGGGGCTGCTACAAAGAAGAAGGGGTCAACCTATTTTCCAAAGCATGAGAAGGCTAGACAAGAAACAGTGGATAGAAACTAATCAAGGATAGAAGGAACCTAGAACTAAGGAGAATTTTCCTGACAGTTAGAACAATTAATCAGTGAAATGACTTGCCTTCAGAAGTTGTGGGACTGGACAGCCACTTGTCTGAAATGGTACAGGGTCTCCTGCTTGAGCAGGAGGTCGGACTAGAAGATCTCCAATGTCCTTTCCAATTCTAGTATTCTTTCTTTCTTTCTTTCTTTCTTTCTTTCTTTCTTTCTTTCTTTCTTTCTTTCTTTCTTTCTTTCTTTCTTTCTTTCTTTCTTTCTTTCCTCTCTCTCTCTCTCTTCCTCCCTCCCTTCCTCTTCCTCCCTCCCTTCCTTTCCTGAAAAGAGCCACAGCAACTATAGCATAATTGCAAATTAGGAATGTGAGGCAATGAGTAAATTTTCCTAGCCTTTCCCATCACCAAAATGTTTAATCAAGCACTAAAACATGCATGCCAAGATCACAAAGTCCACTATGTAAGTGTCACATCCAACAATGGTTCTACCATTCCTAATATCAAAACCATGAAAGTTCCAGTATTTTCAGCCTTTCTTTTTTTCCCTGAGATCAATGAAGCAAAGGAGAATATCTGTTAAGTAATATTCGTTTTGGTAAATACCCCTCGTTTATAACAAGTGAAAATGACAAATCTGAGGGAAAACTGGGAGATGAATCCAAACTCATATTTTTAGCAGATAAGATACCTGCTAAAGAATAAGCTGCCTACAACAGCCAGACACTGATGAAATACAATTTTCTATTCAGAATTTGAGACCTAACAAAAGGGCCCTTCCTCTGCCAAGAATTGAAGGTGGTGGTGATGAATAATTAATCATTTGAAAAATATCATACGTAAACTTACTCAAATGAATTCAAAATTAAATTTGCCCATTTTCCTGGTCCCTTATACTGAGCTTCAAAGGGAAAATACATTTGTGGTCTCATCCAAGCTTTATGTATTTTACCACCAATGCCAAAACTAATTGGCAATTCATTAATATGTTGCAGTGGTGAAATCCATACTTTTTTTTACTACCGGTTCTGTGGGCATGGCTTGGTGGGCATGGCAGGAAAGGATACTACAAAATCCCCATTCTCACCCCACTCTGGGGCCAGTCAGAGGTAACATTTGCCAGTTCTACAAACTACTCAAAATTTCCGCTACCGGTTCTCTAGAACCTGTCAGAACCTGCTGGATTTCACCCCTGATATGTTGAATCCTTATTGCAAAAAGAGGCAGGACAAAGAAGGAGATAGGTCTCTCTCTCTCTCTTTTCTCTCTCTCTCTCTCTCTCTCTCTCTCCCTCCCTCCCTTCCTTCCTCCCTCCCTCTCTCTCTCACACACACACATACACACACACATACACAGTTCTGAGGCTCATATGAAAATCTGCCAGAAACATTGGAATACCATTACTCGTCAGACTAAACATGGACATTTATGAATTAGACGGGGCAACAGTCAGACTGAATAATAGATATATCAGATGATTAGAAGACTTTTGTGCAATGCCCTGTTTCCATTCAGACAATATGCTGTTCCCTTTTGTACCGTTATCAAGTGAAGCATTTCCTCTACTTGAAATGGTAAGTCACTGCTGAATGATGCAAGGAGAAGAATTCCGCATATACATCTACATACGTATGCACTTAGACATGAAGCTGGCAGACAAGTAAAGAGACAGCATGGCTATTGAGAGACAGCAGGAGGTTCATTTAGCTGAGAGCAAAATGAATTCTTTGCCTAAGTGTTCCCCAAAGAAAGGGAAGACAGCATTCCTGAGACTGCAATACATTCTCCTTGGGGAAATGGAAATGTTAAAAGGTTTTACCATCATACTAGAGCAGATAATTAGGCAATTATGACTATTAACTTTGACAGAGCACCCGGCTTAAATGCATTGCATGCCAGCATTCTGAAGGAAATACCAAGGGAAATAGTAAAATCTTGGGTGAATAATTCTGCGAGTGTCTTTATGACAAGTGAGCACCCGAGGTTTCAGCGGTGTGAAAATAACACCCGCATTTGGGAAAGAAGCCAAGAAGGTCCTAAAAACTACAGGCCAATAATCTTGAAGTTTGCATTAATTATTCCAAACATTTATAAGAAACAGTGCTGAAAATAATTAACAGTACGGAATCTAGGAAAGCACAGTCAGCATAAAAGCAACATTAACCTTGGTAGCTCTGTTTTAACTCTAGAGCTGCCCCTGAGGGCACTGGTGGTAGTAGGCAGGGGAAGGTATAAATCAGAAAGAAAGAAAAAGGAAGGAAGGAAGGAAGGAAGGAAGGAAGGAAGGAAGGAAGGAAGGAAGAAAGAAAGAAAGAAAGAAAGAAAGAAAGAAAGAAAGAAAGAAAGAAAGAAAGAAAGAAAGAAAGAAAGAAAGAAAACAGAATACTAGAGTTGGAAGGGACCTTGGAGGTCTTCTAGTCCAACCCCCTGCTTAGGCAAGAAACCCTATACCATGGTTGTCCAATCTCTTCTTAAAAACCTCCAGTGTTGGAGTACCACAACTTCTGGAGGCAAGCTAGTCCACTGGTTAATTGTTCTAACTCTTCAGTTCTGGTTTGCTTCTCTCCTTGATTTGTTAATCAACTGTGATAGAGAGAGAGAGGATTCAACCAAAAGTTACAAACTATTATTTCAGTGTTGCATTCCTTTATGTATTCTACTTCCCAACCCAAGAAAATGAACCTTTTTCATTTTCATTTGTCCTTTGCAAGTGTCTGGTCCATTATAAAAAGCAGTTCTATAGAATTTCTATTGTATAAGTTATTTGTTCTGGATTTTTCTGTTCGCTTTGAGCACTGCTTTTAGAACAGCTAGGCTAAATGCTATGTCCACCTTTGCAAAATAGTTTACTGCTTGTGAAAAAGGCTTTATTTTTTTTAGCAGGGAAGAAAATTAAATATACAAATGACCATTTTTCCTCTCTTTTATTTATTTATTTTTATGTTTTAAAGTTTCTAGTGATGGTTTATGAAAATTTTGTAAAGTCTCAGTAACATGGACCTTACAAGTCCCTTGCCAGCAATGCTTCATTTTGCTCTTGGATTATATGACATTGGGACAAAAAGTGCCACTTTGGAAACTTGTCTCCACACATTAGATCCTAATGTAGTTTCTCTCTTTTATTATTCAGTGAGGCATTCATGGATTAAAGGCATGCCAAAGATGGTCTATATGTGGAAATCCTGCCTTGGACATCCCTCACTGATTAGGAGGCCAGTGCAAACCTATAGTCCTAGGACATAGAAGGTCCCTAGATACAACTTCACACATATTTATGGAGGAAACAGAAACAGGAAGACAAATTTTGTCTGGCTTGTTTGCTTACCCTTCGAGCAGAGGTCCTTTGAAGGAATTAAAATGCCAAGCAGGTATATAGATCAGCTCTCTACAGTCAGCCAAACTTGAACTATAGCAAGAAAAATATGCCAGTGCAATCATATGTTGAAAATGGAAGGGAAAAACAGAGAAAAGAGAATGCATCAAAGTCAGAAAAAAAAGAGTGCCATTGAGGGGGGATATTAGAGGAAAAAGAAATTCAGAGGAAGAAGGCTCAGGGACTGACCATACAATATATTTTGCCAAGAACAGCTCAATTATGGAAATTTTGCCCCAGAAATCAGGGAAGATGACTCCTGGCAGTTAATGACAAGGAATAGTATGAGGGATTAATTTACTTTACTTTTTTCTTAAAATATATACTTAAGCCAATTAGACAGATAAGATAATCACAAAACATCTTGTGACTTCTATAGATAATAGAAAAAAACCGCAGATAATTCTTAAAGAAAGATTTCTTTTTAAACTTCTCTTTCACCTCCCTAGTTGTTTGGATTGGATAACAGATGGTCATTTGATCACAGAGGGAAGATTACTTCTGCCCACCAAGACTCTTCCTTTCCTACTCGAATTTTTTTTTTTTAAATCCAACTCTTGATAAGAATCTCTTACCAGGAACTGTGGGATATATGGATGAGTGATTTTATGGATTAATAACTGGCTAAAGAACAGGCTGGACAGCATAGGAATGATAAATTCTTCATATATTGATGATAGTACCATGTTTTTTATTTGTATTTAAATGTCCTGAATTAGGAATAAGCAATAGGATGGCCATGCTTTTGATGATATGAAACTGTTTAAAGTAGTAATATCAAACATGGATTACAAAAAGGTCGAGGAGAAGGAGAAAAGGAATGGAATTTAACCAGACAGTTGACTGAAACTTGGAATTTTTAGGAAAGGAAAGGAAAATAAAACATCCAGTTGAATGTTCACCTTATAAAGCCCATGGAAAGTCTACTTGATGTACAGTAAACAATTATGATCACAATACCACATAAAGAATATTGTGGTGCTTTAAATATACACACAGTCTGTCCAAATGATTGGAGCAGTTCCACCTTCATTGTTGTTTTTTAGCTTAAGTAAAGATGGTTAAGGTGATCTATATTATCATTGGGGTGCAATCGCTCAGTGGTTTAAGACACTGGGCTTGTCTGCTAGGTTCGAGATCTGAGAGTCACATGATGGGGTGATCATTACTTGCCCCAATTCCTGCCCACATAGCAGTTCAAAAGCATGCAAATGTGAGTAGATAAATAGGTACCACTTTGGTGGGAAGTTACCAGCATTCTGTATGCCTTGACATAAAGTCATGCTGGCCACATGATCACAGAAGTATCTTCAGACAATGTTAGCTCCCTCAGCTAGGAAACTGACATAAGCACCAACCCCTAGACTGGGACATGACTGAACAGGGGAAACCGTTCAGTTTATATTATCATGCATGATATGAAATGGCTAAGTGTACTGTTTGTATTTTGGTGCTTGTGCACATAAGAACTTAAGATAGGGAGTTTAAGACTAATAAAAAGGAGCACGTCTTTTGGCAAACCATACTTGAACTATGAAACTCACAGTGGTCAGATTTAGTGAGGTTTTTTAGAAGGTTTTTTTTTTTTTAAGAATATAAATTTATGAAGGCTATTAATGGCTATTAGTTTTGCTTGCTCTTTACTGGCTTTGTGTTATTCACTGCATTTTCTTTCAGATGCTTCAGTAGATGGCAGCACCAAGCCATTCTTCACTGATTTAGCTAACTAAGCAGGGTCAGCTCTGGTTAATACTTGGAAAGGAGACCACCTTGGAAATTCAGGCCTGCAGGTTAGACTTGATAATTGAAAATATAATAGAATAAAGCAGGTATTAACCATTCTGGTGTCATGCCAAGAAAACACCATATATGTGTCTGTACAAGTCAGAAAGAGTAGCATTTGACTAGAAGGTAATTTTACTGTTTTTGAGATAAATACAGACAGGAGGCTTTTAAGTAGTCCTCAGTGACATTCAACTATTTTCTCAAAGTTTAATATTGTTAAGAAAATACAACAGATTGTACTTTTCCAGCTACATGATCACGACTGTGGTGAAACAAAATACTAACTTTGTAAAGTAGGATTATGAAGTTATTTAAATTAAATGAATGTTGACTGAGCAATGAGGTATGTGAATATATTTTCATTCCAACAGGAGAAAGAAAAAAATATTTCTGAAAAAAAAAATCCACCTTGAGTTTACCAGAGTTTTCACAGTTGGTAGTACTGTTTTTGTATGGAAATATTTCTAAGGTGCAGCTTAGTATTTGGGCAGCCGTAAAGTGCTACATCCATCATCCAGATTTTTTTAGCCAGCTGTAGCCAAACTACACAGATACTTTGTGGAAACACAAAGGAAGACAACATACATACATATCAGTGGTGAAATCTATTTACCTTCCCTACTGGTTCAGAAGTGTGTGCACGGCGCAAGCACGCTTGCTCCGCTTGCGCATGCAATATCGTCACATCCAATTTTTAATCCTCTGTGCATGGGCAGAGGGTCAAAAATGGGTTACTTCCTGGTTAAAACCAGGAAGTAATGACGTCCGGGCAGGTGGGCGGAGCCTCGTGATACTGCTGCTACTGGTTCACTGAACCACATGCCCCTGGTGCTACTAATTCACACGAGCTGGACAGAACCGGCAGGATTTCACCACTGATACACACATATTAAAGATAATAATAATACGCAACCCACAGAAAAATACTTGATGTGATTATGGGGCTTGTATGCTCTGAGGAAGATGAGAGCTAGAGCTTCAATCATACTGGACATCAGAGGAGTCAGATGACGAGAGTCTCTCCCATAAACAACATGGTGAGATATAATTTACAGAAACCCATACCAAATCTGTCATTGCCCAAGTCAACAAGGACTGTGTTACATGTTGGAATTCCTGAACATCTGGTACCAAGTGGACTACAGCACTCAGGCTGAATAACCAGGACCAGCAGTTGATCTGCACCACAAGTATTCACCACACAGTACCCAGACTTCATAATTGCTGATAAGAAAGACAAAAAAAGTCTGTATAGTGACCAGGAGACAGAAGAAGAGAAGAGAAGAACTGGAGAAAACCACAAAATACTAACAACTGCAAAAATAGAAGTGGAACAATTTTTTCAAAAGAAAGCAAAGGTAGCACCAATAGATGCAACCCCAAAACATTTGGAGCATCACTTGAACACCATTGATATTGGCAACATACCATCCATCAATTGCAAAAGGCAGCTTTACTTGGAACAGCTTGCAATAATACCTTTAATATTAAACAATATCTGCCTATCCCCGGTTGTTGGCAAGGACTTAATAGGTGGACAAAATGTCAAATCCAGTTTAAACAACTGGCTGACTATGTGACCAATCATAATAATAGCAAATGAAGTGTTTGCAGAGACAATTGTATCTATTATTATGCTTGGATTACTTAGCATGGATTGGTATGCAAGTAAGATCATTTACTTGAAAGTATATTTAAAAATTATGCACTCCAGAACAAAAACAGACCACAAGAATGGCAACACTAGAATTCAACATTTTGTGGGGCAAAGGTTTTTTCTGACTGGGCTGCCTTTCGCTTTTCACTTTTGTTCAGCTATTTTCAACCGCAAATAGCCATTAGAAATATTTTTGCCTTATTTAACAAAATGAGAGGGGGAGACGGGGAGGGAGAGGGAGAGAGAGGGGGGGGGAGGGAGGATAGGATAGAGGGAGGGTGGAAGGGAGGGAGAAGCCTCTTTGCCCTGAAAGAGAAAACAGAAACAATAAGAATAACAACAATGAAATTACATCTAGATGGCTTCTTCAATAAAGGATTTCCTAATGGGATTTAAAGCTGATATCTCCAGATTCTTTTCTTTGTACTCTTGTATTCACTGTAGGGTAATTTTTGGCTTATTCCCATGCCTTATTGAATGTCTGGGTCTATTGCCAAGTTATGCTGCTTCTGATTTTTCCCCCCTCTCATTTCTCTACGTCCCATTATTTTCTAATCTTTTACCACTTTTCTTTGTTTATTTTTATTCTCCTTTTGTTTAAGTTATATAAAGTTATATGATCCTATTTAGCTGAGAGCGAAAAGCTATAGAACCATATCAGAGCCATGTGAAATGTTCCTTTTTTATGGGTTTTCTCTTTGTTTTCTTTGATTTGTTTTATCATGCAGCATTTTCCTTTTACATTTCATGATTTTTCTTTCTTTAACTATTAAGAACTCGTATTCTTTATCAAGAGAGCCAGTCTGGAGCAGTAGTTCAGATGCTTTCAACAATGTTGGCAAGAAAACTGCAGGGATCTGTCTAGGTAGCCCTCAAGAATGAAGACTTCCCCCGGAAGAAGAAATAATAAAGAAGATCTTGACATGTGGAGAAATGGATAGGTTGACACTAGAACTCAAAACAAGGACAAGACAGAATACTATAAAATCTGGAATAAAGTGTATCAATGGTTGGAAAGGAGAAAAGGAGTTGGAACAAAAAAGATTTAGGGCTTGTTGAATTAATACTGGATAACATTTAGATAAATATGTAAATGAGGACAAGGGATATGTATATAAGAACAAGGTAGCAATGTATGTTAAATAGTAATAATATTTGTTGTTATGTTAAAAATATGTATGGATATGAAAAGACCAGGATGGTCACACTGTGTCCAATGTTTTTAATGTTTATTTAATAAAAACTTTTTTTAAAAAAAGAATGAAGACTGACTTAAAGGATCTCTCCACTACACCCCTTCCTGCAAGAGAAAAAAAAAATATTTATTTTGCATTCAGGCAGTTATCAAACTTTAATTTACAACTCTGTAAACAAAATGAACACTTTTATTACAGGAATGCTTTGTACCATGTAACTAAAACATACAATTTGGATCTTATAAAATATTGTTACTTGAGTGATACATATTTGTGGGCCAAAAGAATACATTTACATAAATGAATTTCGTTAGCCATAATGTGAAATGATTGAAAGAATCAAGAAACTATGTGAAGTTTTAAACCCTATTCCAAGCGTTTAAAGGATGATTTTGCTTTCTTACAGGAGACAAATCTAGTAGAAGAAGATGAAAACTCTTTGTTTAAAGACTGATCTTCTGGAAAGGTCTTTTGGCTAATGCTTCCATCAGGGTGAAAGAAAGATTGATAAACATGTCTCTTAATGAGTTCAACAAGTTATAGCTGACATAACTGGTCATCTCTTAATTCCAGTTAATAAAGTTTGATTTAAAGCTTTATCCAATTTATGATCAATGTTTATGTTCCTCAGCATGACTCCTCTGCCATATTCAATGAATATTTGTGTCACATAAATGGTATCTGTTATAACCACATTATTGTAGCAGGAGATTTTAATGAGATACTAGATCCTGAATTATATAGGAATACACCCACTAATTAGTGAGAACTATAAATAGATCATATATGGGTGAATTAAATTTCATTGATTCCTGGTGTTTGCTGTATCCCCGACAACGGGACTATGCTTTTTGTCAGTGGTGATTCTGAATTTTTAGACATTTTAGCATTCAAATATATATTACTGATAGTTATATATCTCAGAAGATAAACCTAATATACAAGCTTAAATATACAAGTACAGCAAGCAACTGAGTAAACGATCTAAATTTGGTATTTTAATGTTTCTGTATTGCGTGACAGGAAATTTCAAGCTGATGAATTCTGAGATATTGAAATATTTTAGAGTTAATGTAAGTGATGGCTAGCCTTGCAATTTCAAATTGGAGTCTTACAAGGCTCATATGCTTAGTTGCGTTATTGGATGAACATAGTACAAAAACTCTATAGAATGAATGCAGT
This sequence comes from Pituophis catenifer annectens, assembly GCF_029215685.1. NCBI lineage: Eukaryota > Metazoa > Chordata > Lepidosauria > Squamata > Colubridae > Pituophis > Pituophis catenifer. The sequence continues at coordinate 138,856,180 of NW_027256883.1, forward strand.
ACCAATTTGAAAGACAAACTGAAAACTCTTTCAGCACAGATGGCTGGATGTCACACTACCAGCAGAAATAGGAAGACTTAACTAACTAACTATATGTTGAATATCTTATCATAAAAAAGGTAAAGGAGTCCCTACTCTGCTAACCATGCCAAATATAGAGGGCTTATCTCTTTTTCAAGGCCACTAAGCCAGCACTGCCTAAAGACATTACTGCAGTTATGTGGCCAGCATGCTGTCATGGAGCACTGTTACTTTCTCATCAAAGTGGTACCTATTTATCTACTTGCATTTGTATGCTTCCAAGCTGTTAGGTTGGCAGGCACTGGGGTGAGGACAGGAGCTCATCCCATTGTGTGGAGCTCAGTCTCAAACCTGGGCTGCTCTCTTTCCAGCTACAATCTCAGTGTCTTAACCATGGACCCACCATGCCGTGTATGTTATCGTAGCAGGAAAAGAAAGCCATAGACAGAAAAGGGTAAAAGTATACCTAAAATTCTGGAGGCCATAAATATATATTTTTAATTTGTTTTATTTATTTATATCCCACCTTTATTGTTTTTTATAAATAACCCAAGGCAGCAAACATATCCAACACAACTTCTTCCAACACACCTTCCACAACAACCCTGTGAGGTGAGCTGGCTTTCATGGCTATGGTAGGACTAGAACTCACAGTCTCTTTGTTTCTAGCCTGGTGCCTTAACCGCTAGACCAAGTTTGTTTTAATTTGTATGCACATAGTAACCTTGAGAAGAAATCTAACGAAGAGGCTTTTTATCTAAAAACTGACGTCCCACAGTTGGATTCTCACAATTATTAATCACTCCTTTGATGTGAAAAAGATTTAAAAAATCTTATTTATATACAAGAACTTGATGGTTTTCCTAAAGAATAGTATGAAACATATATTGATATTCTTATTCCTATATTCTATCAATTTATATAAAGGTATGAAATTGTATTTTTTATTGAATAAAACATATTTCCAGTTATGCCAAGACCTGATAAAGATTTGGATTATGATATTAGACAGATTCTTAAATCCTATCACACCACCACCATCAATTTTTGTAAATCTTTACTTATCAGTAATAGAATCTTCTTTCTGCTTTAATTCAGCAATATTATAAACATCTCTGTCGTCTATGCTTGGCCTCTGCTCTTTCCCAGTAGCCTGTAGGATACTTTCTGATCTGGGGTGGGTCATCTTCCAGATTTATGTTGACATTGTTCTGGTGATGAATACCCATTTGATTTTCTTGACAAAATACTGGAGTGGACTACTATTTCCTTCATTACTGGATTGTATTTAGTTAGATCCTTTATCTGTGATCCGATGTATTGTTAATGGGTTCTCTGGGATTCAGAAGCAATAACACCATATGATTATTTAAGGCTTTGTTCTAAGGTAGTATATAAGTATACAACTGTCAGATTCGGGTTAATATCAGGATTCCAAGTAAGACCCCCAACGAAAGAAAACTCCAAGGCTCAGGTCTCCTCCTCAAAGTTACATTTTATTAGAGATGTCATATTGGCACATCTGGGAAACCCCAAATCTGAAAGTTTCCAAGTTTTCCCCACTCCAAGAAAAGTTCAAGTCCCTGACCAACACCCACAAGTCCATCACACGATCCAATCAAAGCACTGTCCCGACTGGAGATGCCTCCCAGGTCCAGCCTCCCAGGTGCAGGGCAAGATGGCCTTGACTTTCTGAGAAAGGAATATTATTATGAGTATATATCATCCGTGCTCCATATAATCCCCCCTCCCAATTTTCCACAGCAGAAAATGTGGCAGGCCTGAAGGCCCAATACAAAAGATGGCTTCCAGGTCTGACAATATTATAGCATAACATGAGGTAACAATAAAAAAATATACAGGAATACTGATTAATATAGCACAATGAAAGATAGCAATCAAAGAATATTTTAAAAAATAGTTAAAATTATTCAAGAACAAAATAAGTCATAGAAAGAACTTACACTGTTTCTGCCGGCTAGGAAACCTCAGAGAGATGAGAGTAGCTGGACCCCTTCAAAGCCAACAAACACATAGCACCATCCCAATTAGGTCTTCATTGAAGTTCATCCCATAGAAATTTCTGACTAGCCTATATAGGCTCTGAAACTTAATTAAGCACACCTGCTTTTCAGTGGTCTCATCTTACTGGATATTACCAAGAATCTGTCTTGGAATGCTTGGCCCTTCTGCCAAGATTCAGGGTTGAGGAGTGCTTCCAGGAATGAGATAATCAAGGATAAAAAGGCTTCGTTTATACCAGGTCATGATGAGACCATTTTAAAGTTAAGGAGTATCTGTTCTTCAAGATTAATTGCATTAAATAGGTGAAAAATCATTCTACTTATACAGGTATCTTATCAAGGACAGAGGAAAATAAAGTATTGATAGAGGAGAACATTTGTAGCTCAGAGTTAAAATGAGGGGTCTTTGGTGGTCTCTGAACTTGGCTGTCAGTGCATCTAGCACTGGTGATGATACCTAAAGGTAAAAATTCCTCTCGCACATATGTGCTAGTCGTTCCTGACTCTAGGGGGCGGTACTCATCTCTGTTTCAAAGCCAAAGAGCCAGAACTGTTCAAAGACGTCTCCGTGGTCATGTGGCTGGCATGACTAAACACCAAAGGCACATGGAACACTGTTACCTTCCCACCAAAGGTGGTCCATATTTTTCTACTTGCATTTTTACGTGGCAGAAGCTGGGACAAGTAACAGGAGCTCACCCAATTACATGGCACTAGGGATTCAAAACCGCTGAATTGCCAACCTTTTGACCAACAAGCTCAGCATCTTAGCCACTGAGTCACCACATCCCTGATGATGATACCTAGTTTGGTAATGAAATGTCTGCGAAAAAACACTAAGCTCAGAAAGCACCAAGGACCATTCAAATAAAGTATGTTCTAAATATGGCCCTTTCATGAGTAAAATAAATACTAACAATTCTGCACAACATACTCAGCCATGATACAGAAATATAAAATCATATAAAGCTATGTGTGTCATGCCCTAAGGGAAAGAAGTACATACCACTAACCAACTTTTCCAACATTTCCAACTTTCCCCAAATTTTCCAGTTCTGATTGCTTTACAAAATCTTCCCTCCTCTGTTGCATGAAGATGATTGGTATTGATAATATGGCATTTCTTTCCACTGAACTTTTCAATGGTGATCCCCACATTCTATTTTTATTTATTTATTTTTCTTGGAAGTTTTATTCCTAGAAGCAGCACTGGTCTTAAATTTGAGCAACCCCCCCCCCCCATCTGCAGAGAAGAGGAAGGGTATTCTTCATAATTATTGTCCTGTAATAATCTCACAAATACACCAAAACCAGGCATGTTTTCTAGGAATCTTGACACCAGTGGTGGGTTGCCCCCGATTCAGACTGATAGTATAGAAGCAATAGTAAAACTGGTAGGAGGCTCCGCCCACTGACCCCGACGTCATCAGGGAGCTTCTGCGCATGTGCGCAAGCAAAGCAAGCACACACGCATGGCCCCGTTGCGAACTGGTAGTAAAGGTGAGTAGAACCCACCCCTGCTTGACTCCTTGAAAGCATGGCTTCTTTACTATGTGAGCCAAAGTGGTACACTCCTGGAATTTCAGTGGTGACAATTTGTCAGGACAAACAGAAAGGGGAGGGGGCATTTCTGACCAAATCAAAGGCTCTCTTGCATAAAATGTGTTTATTTTATTTCAAATAAAATGATTCCAAAATAAGGATATGGAGGGAGCACATGGCTGGGAAGAATGGTGGAAGTTGGGTGGAAGGGAGGTATCATGGCTATTGCACTTCCTAGTGTTGAGGGATCTTGGGAAAGATGTGTTGTGGTCTGCCAGCAGCCTGCAGAGCTGGCAGCGGAGTCGGACAGCGATGAGACTGAGGAAGAACATGGGCCAGTCCTGGAGGCTGGGGAAGGCCCAGATGAGGGCTCTGTGTCGGAGGCAGAGATGGGTCCAGGGCCATCGGGGAGTGATGCGCGGACTCCGGAGCCTCCAGAGGCTGACAGTAGAGAGGCAGAGGAACAGGAGGAGCCTGTTCCTAGTGCACATATGAGAAGAGCTGCCAGAAGGCAGGAGCAGCTAAAGCAGAGAGGACAACTTGGGAGTAGGGCCAAGAGATGATTGGCCCCTCTCATAAGGCTTACAAGACCAGCAACGGCTCCTGGCCTCTTTGCCGGAAAACAACCGTTGAGAGATTTTCTTCATGTTTGGATGTATTTTTTTCTTGTCAGCGTCTTCTGTTCCTGAACTGTTGCCAAGAAAAGCCTTTGGCAGTTTGCCTAATTATCCCAAGGTCAGAGATAAACTGAAGGTGTTTTGAGAATTTTGCTTTCATTTAATTTGGAATAAGCTGAGAATGAATTAATAAAATTTGTTTGTTTTTTGGAACTGTTTTGCATTTAATATTAACTACATGGGCCTGGGTCATAACAAGATGTTGTGGCATGACGCACCACTGTCCTCTTCACCACACTAAGAAATGAAATTGCTGCTAGGAGCCAAACCTGGTTAAAATTTGTCTACCTCATTATTCTGTACCTGGATAGTTTACAATAAAGGAAGACGACTAATAATAAATGTATAAATGAATTTGCATTCTCCTCATGAACGTCACGTTCTTCTGCTAACAACTGTGCTAGCTCAATAGCTGGTAGTATTGTATTTCCCACCCACCCACCCCCATTGAAGACAATTGAAGGGATAAATTACCTAATGGCACCCAATTTCTCTTATAGAAAATAACAGGGAACAGCAGAGAAAATGGTAGCAACTTTACTACAAATCAACTTACCATCACTGAATTTAGTTCGGCCAAGAGCTAAAGTGCAAATAGAGCTATAATGCAAGACTTACCCGAAATATTATGTATGCTATAGTTTCATCGTTTTGGGTGTTTTTTTTTTTTCTTCTTCAATAACACGTCAATATAAGGGCAAACCACATTCTGGAAATCCAGAAGGATGGGAATTAACAATGTGTTTTCACCTTTTTTAGAGAGAACAGAGGTGAGGTGAGGAGATATTTTTTCTTATTCCAAGAAACCCCATTGATGATGAAGCATGGCAGGGCCTAACTGATGTGTTTTGAAATCCCCTCTTGGGTGGCTGAAGAAAGCACTGGTGGCTCAGGGGATCCCCTGCCTTTTCTCAGTATTCATATGGTTGGCAGAAATGAAAAAAAAATATCAAAGTTGAATAAAAATGGCTTTATGAATTTGGGGAATAGAAAATGTGCTCATGATTTCTCTATATATGAATACCAGGTCATTTGGACTAATTTTTAACTTATGATGCAATTATAACCATGCTTGTAAAAATTCTACCTAGCTGCAATAAATCTTTAACAAGTTTTTACTTATTCATTTTTTTTAAAAAAAAAATCCCACTTTTATTATTTGTATAAATAACTGCAGGTGACAAACATACCTAATACTTCTTCATCCTTCTCCTACTGTATTTTTCAGAGTATAAGATGCACCTTTCCCCCCCCAAAAAAGAGGGTGAAAATCTGGGTGTGTCTTATACTCGTAATGTAGCCCTGCCCAGCCTCTCAAACGGAAGCTTCAGAGACTGAAAAAAGCCTCAGAAATGAAGCTTCAGAAAAAAAAAGCCTCTGAAAGAAAGCTTCAGAAAAAAAGCCTGCGAAACAGAGCTTCAGAAAAAAAGCCTCTGAAAGGAAGCTTCACCCAAAACTAAGGTGCGTCTTATACTCCGGTGCGTCTTATACTTCGAAAAATATGATACTTTCTTCACAACAACAACTCTGTGAGGTAAGTTGGACTGAGACAGAGAGAGAAAATGAGTCACTCAGCCATTTTTCATGCCTAGGACATGACCAGATTCTTCTGGTTTGTACCTTGGTGCTTTAATAGCTAGACCAAATGCTAGAAAATAACCTAATCCATTGAAAAGGGTCTTTGGATCAAGAATCCCAGATTGCTTCAGGCATTTATGAAGTAAAACTGTTTATGCAGAATATTTTTGTAGACTGCATAGTGGTAAGAATAGAGGGTAAAAGATGATAGAAGAGTATTATAAGTTACTGAGTGAGAACAATGTGGGAAAGTTAGATGATACCAAATCAAACCCACCAACAAACAACAAAAACTACAGATGATATGCTACATTGATGTTCTTGGTACTCACCCAACTAAAACAAATGTGAAGTGAGACAAATGAAAAAACGAAGGAGAGTTGAAAAAGAAGAATAGGAACAAAAAAGTTTCAAGATAAAACAGTGTCAGTTGTAATCATCGTAACTGACAGCATATACAGTATGACTGTCTTGCTAAATTCTATTAACCTGTTTGTTCTGTAGAAATAATTTCTGTATGACAGATGAGGAATAAATTATTATATTTTCCACACAGATCCATCATCCTGCTAAAATGGATTTGTGATGAGGCAATTTTTTAAACTCAGAATTTGGCTACATTGCTCTCCTTTATCTTGAAATCACGTTAGTCTCCTTTTCTTTTTCTCTCTCTCTTACCATAAGTCTACTCCATTGCCCTATCCAAAATCTCTATTTTCCCCCACCCCCACCCCTGGTTGTATTGTCATCTCATTAGCTTTCATAACTCTGGAAAGATACTTTCAAAAGAGTATTTGCATTTTTTAATAAAAAAGGGGGGAGGGAGGGAGAGAAAAAATGATTTGTACATGTTAGATTTACATAGAGCAAGGACACCTGGATGTACAGTATGTTAACAAGACATTTTAATCAGTTTGCAGAAACAAATGTAAAATCATAGATGTCACTGCTTGCTCCTATCTGAAGACAGCATCTTAGGATGTTTATGCAAGCATGAAAATATGCTGTAATGTTGGCAGGCTTATATTCCCCAAGGGAGGTGATGAAAAATGAAGGTGCCTGGTTTTTTTTTTTTTATTGTTTTCTCTATTGAAAAATCCTAGCCTACAGTCCATTATCAGTTGTTGATAATGTGATGTAGAAGTCTTTAGCTGATTATAGGTACCCCTGTCATTAGTTTCCTTGGCAGCATCAGGGACAGAATAACAAATGTCCTGAAAAATCTAGTCCCTGCCCAGGAAAATATACATTTATTTAAAATTAAAAATAAATTTCTCCAATCTTCTTAGGCTGCTTTGCATTAAAATGTATAGTTGATGCAGCTGCATTTCTGTAACATTGCCTGACTCCAAAGCTACCTATCTTCCCCTGGGTGTCTTGGGTATTCAGCTCATTAATTATTCTTCCTCCAAAGGATTGTTTTCTGGCTGCCTTTTATTATTTTTATTATTATTTTATCGCAATAATAACTTAGAAGTTATCACCCCAACTGAGGAGCCTTAAAACTTAGAACAGACAAGGTGTTTTCAAACTGTTGATCATTCTACCTGGCGGGAGAGGGATCATGAACAAATTTAAGGAATGTTGTAAGTAAGGGATAGGTTATGTGCATGTTTATTGGGATCTTTCTTAGCCTTTTCTTCCACTCTGCCTGGCATTTGGCAGCTGGCTTGTCTAAGTAAAACCTGGAATGTGTTCTGATGTGCCTGCAATATTGGTTGCACAAGCATTGTAGCAAGCCACACCCAAAGTTGAATCATTATCAGAACCGGCTCTAGTGCCTGGTCAAATGGTAGCAATAATATCAGCGATGGGCTTCAAAAATTTTAGCAAGGGGTTCTCTGCCCGGTTGCTGGATTGGTGTAACCTGGTTGGCGTAACCAGATTGCTGGCTTGGTGTAACCATGGTGGACGTGGCCTAGTTGGTCTCCTGCACCATGGCAGGGGGGAAGCGTTTTTGCTCTCCCTGGGCTCCGGAGGCTTTCCTCGAGTCTCCGGGAGGGCAAAAACAGCCTCCCCAGGCTCTGGAAGCCCTCTGGATGTCAGAAACAGGCCCATTTCCAGCTTTCCCAAACTTTTGGTAGGCCCATTTTTTTGCCCTCCCCGAGTCTCTGTGCACATCCTGCACTTACCTGCATCCAAAACGGGCCGTATGGGGACTCCTGGGAGGGGCGGGGTGGGGTGGGTGAGGCCAGCTAGGAGTGGGATTTGGGAGTTCTCCGAACTGCACAGAATCTTAGCTAGAGGTTCTCCTGAACCCCTACAAACCCCCAGCAGCTCATCCCTGACTAATATACAATTGAATCCAGAGTCTTTTCTTTTGAGATTAATGGACAGATATCTTGAAAAAAAGCCATGGAACTTTTTTATATATATATGACAACCACAGCATGATTACTATATGTTCAAATGTGGAAAAGTTTGACTTTACCATCAATGGAGGAATGGTTGATGAAAGATGCTGGAACTTGCAGAGATAGCTAAAGTGACTTCTTTGATTAGAGAAGATACAATATCTACATTTATGGCTGACAGAGAACTCCTTACAGGCTTTTTGCATGAAACAAAAAAAGTTCACTTATGACTTATGGGTAGGTATGTGTTAATTGATTAATCTTATAACCATATCAAAAGATTATCAAAAGATAAAATAGATAAAAGAAAATACAGCAATGGAATACATATGTGGTAAATACAAAGAATCAGCATTCAGATAAATACATCACAGATCAGGGCAGTGGTGGGATTCAGCCAGTTCACACCACTTCGGGAGAACCGGTTGTTAACTTTCTGAGCAGTTTGGCAAACTGGTTGTTGGAAGAAATCATTAGGGCAGAGAACCGGTGGTTAACTTACTTGAATCCCACCACTGGATCAGGGGTTTCTGCCTATATACTATAGGAAACCCTAATCTTCAGTGTAAAAGATTTTAGGTCAACTGCCTTAACTATAAATTTAGTAGTTCTGCTCACAATGGGTACATTAGAATCCAGGAGAGAATCAGACGATTGTTCTTCAAATCCCAGCAGGCTGTTCTTTCAAAAAGATATGTTAATTATCTAAATCAGTGGTTCCCAACCTTTTTTTGGCCATGCCCCACCTAAGCATCTCTAAAATCCTGATGCCCTTCCCCCCATGACATATCATTCTTACTATTCAAAAAGTGAACTCCTACTCACACGGAGGAAGCCTAAAAGGCAATTAACTTGGTTTAAACAAGGTTCCAAATTGCCCCCATTAAAAATCAAATTGCCCCCCGTGGAGTGTAGGCCCCATGTTGGGAACCACTGATCTAAATCTAAGAAAGGGAAACAGTTGACAGTCAAACAAAAGAGAAGCAATATCCTTGATAGCTGGGCACTTATGATGTGATTTTGATAATTAGAAAAAAATGTATGATAGAAAAAAGTGAGATTTTTTTTTTAATGTGTAGTAAGAGATAATTTTGCAATCATACTGCAAGGATTTTGGGAACGTCTTTCTATTTTTTATCTTTTCTTTCTGCAATTCAGTCTTTTATGTTTTTGTTCTCTTTTTTGTTCTTTGTTCTCTTTATTCTCTATTAGCTTGTATTAGTTTTTTACGTTCTATTTAAACTTTTTTTATAAAATTTATATATAAAAACGTAATTACACTAAACTAAGCAAGCTCATCCTTTTCATTAAAAATATGGTTTTAAATTTGATTGCACTATTGCATTTTTCCAATAAAAAGTTTTGTTTTATAAAGTTCCATCATTTTTAACCTTATCTCTAGATTAAAATGTAATTATGAAATGTAAATAATATATTTTATTCCCAATAAAATTATTATTTTAATTCTTGGGGATAGTCCCACAAATTCATTTAGCATCTTAGAAGGTCATGGAACCAAACATTTGAGAACAAAGAGGTAGAAAAATGAGCACAATAAGAAACAAATACTAATAGTGTAGTCAATACTTAGGAGAAAGGAAAGTTTAAAATATACTTAAATATCATATCTAGCAATAAATTGATAACACTAATCATTGTTCTAAAACAGGGTGTCAAACTCAATTTAATTGAGAGCTACATCAAGGTTGGATTTGACCTCGGGGGGGGGGAACATGGCCAGGGTGGGCCAACTGAACGTCAGTCGTGTTGGGGTGCCTGTGGTGGTCCGAGTGCTCTGCCAGAGAAAACGGGCTCCAGAGCTCCATTTTCAGTTGCAACGGCCTCCAGCAGCCCTCGGCCAGTGAAAACAGAGCTCAGGAGGGCCTTATGTGGCTTCCTGAGCTCCATTTTCACTGGCAAAGGCACTATGGGCTGGTCCTTTGCAGTTTCCAGGGCAGCCCCATGGGCCAGATCTAAGCACCTCACGGGCTTGGTCTGGCCCCCAGGCCTTGAATTTGACACCCCTGATCTAGATAGTCATTTTCCAGGATTCCTACCACTTTACAGGAAGTGGAAACACACAACTCACTTCAACAACTCAGATATATAGGATAGTCAGTTCCTAAAGCAGGGGTGTCAAACTGGATTTCTTGGAGGGCAGGATCAGCATTGTAATTCTCCTCCCTGGGCTGCCTAGGGGAGGGGGGCATTTTCACAGCCAGTTTTCAGCCTGGACAGGCTCCTGAAGCACTTTGCCGGCCAAAATTGGCTGTGTGGAGGCTGTGCGTAGCCCCCCCCCCCCCCCCGTGCCCCGTTTTGGCCGGCAAAGTGCTTCAGGAGACCATCCAAGTCAAAAACAGGCTGTGTGGGGGCCACACAGGCCACCCATGCTTCATTTTGGAAGCCAGAGGCACTGTGGCCAGATTTAAGCACCCCGCAGGCCAGATCCAGCCCATGGGCCTTGATTTTGACATCCCTGTCCTAAAGTAATTAGGACCAAACCCTTGAAGAAATGTATAACATGTATAATTATACATGTATTATACATGTATACATGTATTATACATATTATACATATATATCTTCATGTAATATTACAATAATTTAGTGAACATTGTTAGGAAATGATTTTACCTAACTTGTTGGGTTGGCAATATATAAACCATGAATATAGCTTTAAGACTGCTGTATTGCTGTATTGCATCACACTGTGTCCTGATTGGTTAGCTCTGTAGCCAATGTCCTTAAGAGGGAGCTAGAAACCTGGTTTGTCTCTCTCTTTGCCACTCTTTGCTTCTTTTTGCTGATATCTTTGCTACTCTTTGCTGTGTTTGCTACTGTTTGCAACTGTTTATCGTGTATGACTACAACAACTGGTAAGAAGACTTTGTTATTGGATTATCCCTGGACTATGTGAATGACTTGGACTGTTTATTGGACTGTGCCTTATTACTATTTCCTGAAAGTAAACACAACTCAGTGTACCTGTGTTTTGACTGTGTTATTTCCTAACTACTCTCAATTGCTTTTCATGTGCACACCCTTGCTACTCAAGGGTTGCTCTGCGAATTCCTCAATAAACATAATGATTGTTATGTAATTTTAAATAACTGCTTTAAGGAGAAGAATGAATCAGATGCTGCTGAAATTGTGAATGTCATGAAATTATGTGACTTTTATATATGAAAAGACTGCAGATAGTCCTTAGCTTACAACTATGCATTTAGTGACCACTCAAATTTACAACAGCACTGTAAAAAGTGACTTCACACTTACAACTGTTGCAGCAACCCCATGGTCACAATTCGGGCACTTGACAACTGGCATGCATTTATGACCATCTGTTGTTGTTGTCTGTAGCAACTCATTATTAAAGATATGAGGGGTCTTGTCACCCAATCTGCTTCTGCCAGTCCTGTTGATAAGAAAGTTTCCATTTTCCCATATTTCTAGCTTCAGTTTAAAGTTGGCAGGGAACTGCTTAATTTAAAAATCTTTATAAAATTAGTATTTTTATCATTCACACTTTATTTAACAATAATAAGTAACAGGCTAATCTATTTTCAGAAAGCTAGGAGCTAACCATTATCCAGATTGCAAGTAATCTGTTTCACCTAATTTGATTCAATAGCGATCAAGACTAAGAATCCTAGGAACTGTAATCTGCTTTATGGAAAAAAATATTTTCTAAGAATTTTGCTTCATAAATTGTTTTTATTAACAAAAACTCTACAAATATAGTATCATCGTTGCAATGGATTTCAGAAATGGAGTATTATAATTACTAATTCTGTTATAACATATTGTTATAAACATGTTTATGTGATACTATTGTAGCTATTTTTATGATTAAATATAACATATATTTGGAATTATACCTGAAATAAGATCCACAAATCTACTGTTGGATCCTTTGGCATATTTTATTGTTAAATAGACAAATTCTAATGGAACAAGACAATATATTGTATGTATTTCCCTACAACACTGAAAATTAATGATATTCAAGGGGAGAAACACATTTCTGCTTTGCAGTCAAATAAATATATACCCAATAAAATGATCAGACAGTTAAAAATTCAATAAAAACCTTCCGAAATTAAATTACACATCATAATAGTTTATATAATATAACTGCATAATAGATGTCTTAAAAACTGGTTCATGGCAGTAAGAGCCCTGATAGTATTTGCCAGAAAGGCAAGACTAATAACAAAGGAATAGCATGTTTCATGCCAATCTTTGGGAGGAATGTACACAAAACTAAATGCATTTTTTTGAAAAGACAAAACTTACCTACAATATTACTGGAACGGCATTTAGATATAATTTAAGCGACTACTCATCTTTCTTTCATGAAAATAAGATCCAGTAGTTGTGGTTCTAAAATGCATTTTCAGGAATAGACAAGTTATTTCAACAAGACCTACCAATTGCTCTGCCTTTATATTATGTATCATTATGCATATATTATTTCATTACTATTTATAGCAATATTATTCAGTTGTGTTTTATGTTATTTTAAATTCTCATATTCTTACATTTTCAATTTTAATAAAGGTAAAGGTTCCCCTCGCACATATGTGCTAGTTGTTCCTGACTCTAGGGGGCAGTGCTCATCTCCATTTCAAAGACAAAGAGCCAGCGCTGTCCGAAGACGTCTCCATGGTCATGTGGCTGGCATGACTAAATGCCAAAGGAGCACAGAATGCTGTTACCTTCCCACAAAAGTTAGTCCCTATTTTTCTACTTACATTTTTTATGTGCTTCTGAACTACTAGGTTGGTAGAAGCTGGGACAAGTAATGGGATCTTACCCCATTACGCGGCACGAGGGATTCGAATCGCTGAACTGCTGACCTTTTGATCGACAAGCTCAGCGTCTTAGCTACTGAGCCACAGCATCCCATATTTTAATAATAAACAAAAGAAAGTGTACATGAACTTCATGAGATGTCCAGGGCAGTTTAATGGACAAAGTCACATCCCTAAACTCCTGCAAAATATCATATCTGAGAGAAGCATACATGTATCTTACAAAATATTACAGTGTCCCTTCTGCCTAAATAAATACCATACACTACAAAATGATTAATTTCTCATGTACTCTTGAAAGTTGGCTTCTTCCGTCGTGTTTTCAAAATTTGTAAGTCGTATTTGTTCAAAAGGAGAGTTATCAAAGTAGTCTTTTCAAGCTTTCACAGAGGTCTAAACTTCAATAATAATTTTGAACTTTTTCAAAGCCTTGAAGTAGGCCCAAGAGTTCTATACAGTTAAATCTAACTTTTATGGTTCAGAAAGATTTTGACAATTTAACATGATAATAAAAAATGTCATACAATTGGAAAGATTAAATAAAACATTTTTCTGTCTTGGTTGGTTACAAATATAAATCTTCATGCCATATGCTGCTATTTAGAGAATGATTAACTTGGAATACTGTGTTCTGCTGGCCCAATCAACATTTAGTTAAGAAGGTAACATTGGCAGAAAATGATCCAATATCGGTATGAGTGACACAGGCACAGAAACGTACAGACATGAGATACACAGAGAGGGAATATCCACTTTCTAGAACAATGAAAGTAGCTGATATATCTGCTATTCAGCCTTCTGGGAAGACTTTGCATCTTTCTCTACAAGGTGATATATCTATTTTCAGTAGCATGAAACCATGTAAAGAATGATTCAATTAGTCCTTGACTTATTACCAGATGCTTAGCAACTGTTCGAAGTTACAATGGATACCCCCCCCCCAAAAGAGGGTCCCCCCCCCACTCTGTGATCAGATTTTAGGAACTAAGCAACAGGTCTGCATTTATAGCTATTGGTAGCATCCCAAAGTTACTTGAATACAGATTACAATGGGTTGTTGTTTTTTTGTCAGAAATCAGCTTTAGTTCAATTTCCAGCAAATTAAGTCTTCACGGTGCCTTCATAATACCCAGGAAGTTCAAATACAACAAAGATCTGGTGAAACATTCCCCAGGCAGGTCCTAGCAATTTGTTTTATTTTAATTTTAGGGAAAGGAAGGGATTTTTGTTACTTTACAACTGGCAGAGGAACGGAATATTTATCTTTAGGTCCGATTTGTTGGTGAGGGTGAGAGAAAACAGAGAACAGAAGAGTTTATTATTTATTTATTTATTTATTTATTTATTTATTTATTTATTTATTTATTTATTTATTTATTTATTTATTTATTGGTTCGATTTATATGCCGTCCTTCTCTGGAGACTCAGGGCAGCTTACAATGCGTTAAGCAATAGCTTTCATACTTTTGTATATACCTGCTTAGTAGGGCTTTCGGGGCCCCCAAAGCGGTGTTTTATTTTATACAAAGTCAGCTTATTGCCCCCACAAACCGGGTCCTCATTTTACCTACCTCGGAAAGATGGAAGGCTGAGTCAACCTTGAGCCTAGTGAGATTTGAACTCGCAGTAATTGCAGCTGGCAGCTAAGTGCTACTTAACAGCATTTTAGTCTGCTGCACCACCAAGGCTCCAAGTTGGATGTTACATAAATGTAATAAATAAATTCCCAAACAAAACTGTCGATTGATGCAACCTACAATATGAAGGACCTAAATTCACTTTGCAATATGTCATCTCCCCATATCATTAAAAACAAACAAATGAAGAAACATGGCAAAGAATAAATTGAAATTCAGGTGGAAGAAAGAATTTCATAGATCCTGGTCTGCTAATTCAGGAAGTGCAATTGCTTGCATGTGTTATCAATTTAGCAGAGTATAATGTCAGATCAAAATATTTTTATGCTCCCCAATATGTATACAGGGTTTCTGACATTTTTAGAATCACATATTTCATGTGATCTAGTGGAAGTTCACTGGGAAGGCCCAAATCTAAAAGGAAATTCAAAAGGAGAACATTACAGAAAAATCCAGGGTTTTAAAGTAAACCTTCCATGGCTTGGTTGCCAAACTTCCGACAATCATCAGAAGGTAGTGAGTCAAGATTTTCTGCATCTCTTTGTTATCATCTCTTGATAGGTTAGATTTTTGTAGACCATTTGTAGATTTTTGTTTTAAAGAAGCCTTGCTTATTCAGGGTGCTTACCACAAACTAAAACACGTAGGCATAGCCTGAAAGAAAACAAGGCCTTCCATCAAAGAAGGAGTGTCATATAGCAAGAAATATGGCCATTGCACAAAGCAGTTGTGTTTGCACCAGACATTTAAGAACCAACAGGGCAACAGGCATAACGTGTATGCAAATTGCCCAATTAGGTGTAACCTTCTATTCGAGGAGCATTTGAGAAGGCAACAAAAGAGAGCAGAAATCATTCTGAAACCAGCAATGTCAGTTTCAAATTGGTTGCAAATTATAAATACAGAACACTGTTTTTGTTGTTGTTAGTTTTGTGTGCTGGGAATTGTCTGGATCCCATGAAATATGCAGTTCTAAAAATGTCAGGAACCCTGTATACATAATAATAAGGGCGTGTCATGCCAGAGTTCTGGGAAAGAACAAATGCTTTCCCTCTGGCTGCAGTCTCATTGGAAAGGTCAAAGTTTCCATATATGTAAAACAGAAATCAGTATCCTATGCTAATCCTTAGGGACATGAACTTTCAAGAAGCCAAGTGTCTTCTATGACATGCTGAGTGTACTGAATGTATGTTGATTACAGTGGGAGGCTACTGAGACTTGAAAACACAGATTTCTCATTCTGTCAACTGCCAAGTAGAATCTTTCCTTTCCTTTCCTTTCCTTTCCTTTCCTTTCCTTTCCTTTCCTTTCCTTTCCTTTCCTTTCCTTTCCTTTCCTTTCCTTTCCTTTCCTTTCCTTTCCTTTCCTTTCCTTACCTTACCTTACCTTACCTTACCTTACCTTACCTTACCTTTCTCCTTTCCTTCCCTTCCCTTCCCTTCTTTTTCCTGGCAGGGAAAATTGAATTACACTCTCTATCCTTACTGCAATCAATAATAGAGGAAAAACTGATATTAACCACTTGGAATTTGCCAGGATTAAGATCATTCTGCCACCTCATATACTAATTTCTCTTCCAGCAAGCAATGCATTTATACTAGGTAGCTGGTCCCCTGGAGCCCCATAAGAACTTTCCCAGATGCAATAATTTAGCACACCTGGGAACAGTTAATTAATGAAAAATTAAGGAGGGTACCATTACTTAATGTCCATTCAGTAAGTCCAATTCAGATGCTGTCATCCAACTTGATAAGCCAGCCAAAGCTCACCGGAATGTCTTCTCTCAGTCTTCTCCCAACCAAAAGGATGTCCTGAGCTTCTTTTAAAGATATCATCCTATTTTAAATACCAAGCAATGCTTGGCATAGCTTTGCCCCATCTTCATGTCAAAACTTAGCAATAGTTTCTATGGTACTGTGAAAGTATAAGGAGCACAATGTAATGTGCTTAATTCATTTCATATCCAAATATCTTTAAATGGATGAAGTGAGTGCAACATACAAATCTAGGTAAAGGAGAATAAAAATCATTCAAAGACTCAGGAACCCCAAGTTTTACCTAATTATTGCAACCATATTATAATATATTTGAACTCATCTCTTTTTGAAACAATATTTCTGTATATTGGCTCAGGGAACAATACAAAATACTTTCCAAAAAACCTGGTTAGTTAAGTGATCAGTTCTTTCTAGAGGATTGTGCGCTGCTTGCATTTTAAGTGTACATTTATTTTCTATTTGTTAAATCATGTTTCTTTATTGGATAAATTGAACAACTTAGATATAGCATAACTGTAATTAATTGGCATGCTTGCTTCTTAAGAGGACACAAACAACTTGTGTTATTAAATAGTGTCATGTCAGATTTAATGGATGTCATTATAAAGGTACCTTAGGGATCCATCTTTGGTCCATTGTTATTTATGATCTGTATAAATGAACTGACAAGTCGGCAAACTGAGTGCAGCATTCATTTTTATGCTGATGACACACTTCTAGTCATCCACTGAATGTAAGGCTGACCTGATTAGAGATTCCCAACAATTCAGCATTACCTTGCTTGGTGTCATATATGCCATGACAATGTTATCTGCAGTGTCCAGTTTGCAAAAATGCTTGCCTGTTGCTGTTTTAAAAAAATAATAATAAAAGCTATACTTCTTGATTGTAATAGCATTTAGAAGAACTAAGGCAGAAACTTCCTCTGTCTTTCTTTTAGAAGCTCTTTTATAAGATAATTCTACTTCCGGTTTATGAGTGATCAGAAAAGATAACCCAAGCCCCAGTGGTGGGTTTCAAAAATTTTTATTTCCGGTTCTGTGGGTGTGGCTTGGTGGGCATGGCATGACTTGGTGGGCGTGGCTTGGTGGGTGTGGCAGGGGAAGGATACTGTAAAAATCTCTATTCCCTCCCCAATCCAGGGGAAGGTTACTGCAAAATCTCCATTCCCTCTCCAATCCAGGGGAAGGTTACTGCAAAATCTCCATTCCCTCCCCAATCCAGGGGAAGGTTACTGCAAAATCCCCATTTCTTCCTGATCAGCTGAGACTTGGGAGACAGAGGACAGATGGGGGCGGGGGCGGGGCCAGTCAGAGGTGGTATTTACCAGTTCTTCAAACTACTCAAATTTTCCGTTACTGGTTCTCCAGAACTGGTCAGAACCTGCTGAAACCCACTTCTGCCAAGCCCCCCAAAAGGGTACCAATTACTCCTGGAAATTTAAATTATGAAAATTGGAAGTCATATGGGATGAGAGAAAAGAACATGGTGATGGGAATTTCAAAAGGAGACACTGGAAAAGATGAAGGAAACGGAGAAAGAAGAAACTGATGGAAAGGAAAGGGAAGAAACACACACAAAAAAAGAAAATAATTCTGTGAAACCCCTAAATAATAAATGTTGATGATAGATAGTTGGCATTAAAACAGAAACAATTCCAGCTAAGATGACAATAAAAAGAACATTCTCATTATAAGAATAAGAGCAATACAGTAATTAATACTATTTCATAAACCTTCAGAACTATGCACAATATTTTTCCAATCCTAAAGATAATGTTGGAGGTGAGCAGGCTGAGCCTGAAAGAGGGACCGTCAAAAACATCTTAAGTCATGAGTCTCTGCACGCCTGCAAGAGATCCAGCCCACCATGAATGCCTCTCTTATTTCCCACTCATTTCCCTTTGCCACCAGTTGGTCAGATTCTTATCGAGATCTTAAGCTTGCAATAAATCTTTATACTCATTTGAACTGCCTGAATCTCTTGAGTTCCCCAGCACTTGACATATAAGTACCCTGTTTCCCCGAAAATAAAATATCCCCTGATAATAAACACAATCCGGCTTTTGAGCGCATGCACTAAAATAAGCTTCCCCCGAAAATATTTAAATGCAGAGCTGGAAATCAGGTAAGACGGCAAGAGGAGCCCCATCTTGCTTCATGCACCCCAAAATAATAAGACCTCCCCAAAAATAAATCCAAGCACTTATTTCAGGGTTCAAAAAATATAAGACAGGGTCTTATTTTTGGGGAGACACGGTATATAAAGGGTAAATATCAAAGTATTTTTACCCAGGAAGATATTTTTATAGACAAAGGCTATAAAATACTAGAAACTATTAATGATAAATATAATATTTTTTGTCTTTTAATGACTCTGTAATCCTTTACATCGAGGTGGAGTCGGGGCAACTGAATGGAGCTGAGTGTTTACTGGCTGAATGCCCTTCCTGTTGCCAATGCAGAGTTTGCAGCAGACAAATATTCACTGTGCCCAGAGAGAGAAATATCTGACGCTACCTAGGATTGAACTCACAGCCTCCTGATCGTGAGGCAAGAGCTCCACCTCTAGACCACTGCACCTTTCAATGATTAATATAATATAATGGATACTAATTAAGAATTGGTCTAGTGGTTAAAACACAAGGCTAGAAAGCCAGAGGCCTTGAGTTGAAGTCCAACCTTAGGCATGAAAGCCAGCTGGGTGACCTTGGCCAGTCATGCTCTCTCAGCTCAACTTCCATCATGAGATTGTTGTGGAGAAAATAGGAGGAGGAAGGTATACTGGATATGTCTGCTGCTTTGATTTATTTGAAAAAACAATAAAGGCAGGATAAAAATAAATAAATGAATGAATAATTAAATGGTTTGTTCAAAATTCTATTTTCGTCATCATCTTCCTTCTGTTCTTCTTTCTCCAGCAATATTTCCTATTTACCCATCAAAATACTATTGATTCAAAGAAAGAGGTATTTTAGTTTCATAAATCTTTTTTTTTAAGGAGAAAATAATTTACTATATTGCAATAGTTTATAACATGCAAGGAATATGAACAGTAAAACTAGAGTAAAATTCATTATGAAAGATTGAGCAACATTTTCTTTTTTAATCATAAAATTAATAATTCATTATTTCATTAATTAATTAAATTTATAATCCTATGCTCATTATACTATACCATCTTAAGAAATAACTAAAAATTTTCCTAAAATTCTGTATATTAATACTGATATTGATATCACCACTATTTGTCGCTGTTCCAAAAATGTATGCACAAAATCAAAGGGAAAGGGAAAAGAGAGAGAGAAAAAAAAAATAGAAAAATAATAATAGTAAAATAAAATTTTAAAGCAAGAAAAAACAGTAAACCAATATTAAATTCCATCCCAATGTAATCAACATGTAATTGCATTAAAATATTTATTAACATTGAAATTGCTTCTAATTATTATGTTTACATCAATGGTTTCCTTTTGAAGTCATACTCTACGTGGCTGTATTTTCCTTGCTACATTACTGAAGGCATATATGGGATCAAAATCATATATTAATCAAAAATTTTGTTCCGAATGTACAGTATACTGTTACTTTTGATGCTCTGCAATTTGAAAGCCCAAATACATCTTCTGCAATTTTTGTGCCAAATCAATATACCATGAATAATACGATGTATACTTTGTAACAGATGTATTGAATTATTTCTACAGCGAGCTCTCCGACTTAGCACTTCCTAATATCTCTTCCATATTAACATTGGATTTATCAACTTGGTCAGTTACTTCTCTCAACCCAAGGAAGGAGGCAATGGCAGGCTACTTCCCAAAAAACCTTGCCAAGGAAACTTCAGGGACTTCTCTAGGCAGTCACCAGGCGTCAACACTGACTCAATAGAACAGGACTATCAAACTCCCAGTCAGCGGGCAGGATGCATCATGTGCTGGCCATTCCCATGCCCAGTTTAGCAAAGGGAGAAAAAGTCCTGATATGATATGTCACGCCGCTGTGATGACGTGAGTTTGACACCCCTGCAATAGAAGATACCTACTGTATCTAACATAGTTCAGTTGTCCAGGTTGCTTAATATATTGGCTTAGCCCTGTATAACTCCTGGTCTAAATTAGACAGTTCAATGTGTCAGGCCACTTGTGGCCTAACAGCCTCTACAGTACACCAACGTCTTTCTTGGATTGACCATGTGAGAAGGAGAAGCCCTCTCAAACACTGGTCATCTTCATTCTGCTTAAAAGAGTCTATTTAAGTTTATTGTTAAGAGTCTCACTAAAATTACAACCAATTGATGGAAGAAAACACAATGCAGAGTCATGCATCATTTGTGTATTTGACCCTATTTGTTTAGGATGATCGCGAGAATAGAGTTGTCAGAATGAAATCTTATAATACAGCGATCTAAAGACAGATTGGCACTAACTGATTCTGACTTTAAAGCTACCATTTTCAACATAGTGAAAGCAGGGAAAGGAAGGAAAGGACTAAACACTTTTTTACTCAAAAAACTATCCCCAATAATCTTCTTGCTGAACAAGTGAGAAAGACAGACATTGTAAACCCATCATGGAGTAGAATTCAAAGAAGTATTAGTACTCAAAGTCTGAATGCAGAGGTATAGATAGAATGGCAATGGGGGAAGACACTTTGCCTTCACCTATTGCCTATTTAGAACATAATTCAAACCACATCTTGAGAAAGGAATAAGTCAAAACAATGTGTTTTTTTTTCACCTTTGAAAGCCTATCTCCAAACCAGCTGCAAAGGGAAGAGAATAGAATAGGAAGAGAGGTTTTCTCAGTACAGATGGAATACTGAGGGGAAGTGTTTTCTCAACAGTTGTTCTCCCTTTTGTTAATCCCCCAGCTCAAATGCATTATGCCAGACAAAAGTAGAAGACCGAATAACCAAGCAAATTTCTTGTAGGCTTGTGAAAAGATTTATCATTTCTTCCATGAAAATACTCCATGACAGATGGTCGATCTTTGAAGAAGCTGACCTGTGAACAGAAAAATAAATAAAAATCTTTCATTCCAAGACTATTCTTGGTAATAAAATAAAACATTGCATAGAGGAAAGAATATCTAAGCCCAAAGGTTTTCAGTGGAAATTCTCTTCACCCTATCAATAATATAACCTTACAACAGTATCATTATATGTGGAAGGGTTATGGCTACAAGATCTACTTTGTGGTAGTAAACACTTTTGGTGTTTTTTTTTTTTTTATGTACACTAGTTCTTTCTCTGTTTAAATTGAACTTCTTCATTCAGTGCTTAATTAAAGCTTATTTGTTTAGCACACATTCATCAATGAGGTACCAGGCCATAGATAATCAGACAATTTATTCTTTAAAACAGTTTGTATTTAAAACTTTTATTTGCTTGAATTTTTTTTGCCTGCTGCAATTGAAAAAGCAGGTTACAAATTATATTACATATTATTTACAGATGAAGTACATTCTATGTATATATTTTATGCCTAGTTATATAGAAAGTTTGGGGGTTGTTTAAAGTCATTGCTTCTTTAATATAAGAACTATTATATTTTCCTATTTCACTTTCTATAAACAGGATTGTAAAAAAGGAGTTTACTTACTCTGTTTCTATTTCCACTCTAGTTAGAGCACAAAACAGATTCAAAGGCTATTTCTTTGGTCATTCTTCAAATTTTCCAGTGTGAGTGCCAAAAAGGATGTAGGCCCAATCAGAAGAAAACCAACGCAAGGCACCAGAGATGATATCCAGAAACTAATAATAATAATAATAATAATAATTTTATTTCTATACCGCCCTTCTCCCGAAGGACTCAGGGCGGTGTACAGCCTATTTAAAAACACAAACAAAACAATGATATAAAATTTAAAATAATTAAATAAATGGCTCAAATTTAAAACCCCAATAAATTTAAATACCCCAATTTAAAACTATTGTATTGATAGTCCGGCCTGGCGGAACAACAGGGTCTTCAATGCGCAGCGAAACACCCGGAGGTCAGATATCTTACGAATTTCCGGGGGCAGTTCATTCCACAGGGCTGGAGCTCCCACAGAGAAGGCCCTCCCCCTGGGCGTCGCCAGCCGACATAACTTGGCTGACGGCACCCTGAGGAGACCCTCTCTGTGGGAACGAACTGGTCGGTGGGAGGCTATTGGTGGCAGAAGACGGTCTCGGAGGTACCCGGGTCCTATGCCATGGAGCGCTTTAAAGGTGGTAACCAACACCTTGAATCGCACCCGGAAGACCACCGGGAGCCAGTGCAGCTCGCGCAGGAGGGGTGTCACATGGGCATAACGGGTTGCGCCCATAACCACCCGCGCGGCCGCATTCTGGACCAGTTGGAGCCTCCGAGTGCTCTTCAAGGGGAGCCCCATGTAGAGAGCATTACAATAGTCCAACCGGGAAGTAACAAGGGCATGAGTGACCGTGCGCAGGGCGTCCCGATCCAGAAAGGGCTGCAACTGGCGAATCAGGCGAACCTGATAAAAGGCCCCCCTGGCCACGGCCGTCATATGCTCTTCTAAAGACAGCCGTGCATCCAGGAGGACACCCAGATTGCGAGCCCTCTCCGTGGGGGGCAGAGATTCACCCCCAATAGTCAGCGATGGCACCTGCTGACTATATCGGGGCGCCGGGAGCCACAGCCACTCGGTCTTGGAGGGGTTGAGTCTGAGCCTGTTCCTCCCCATCCAGGCCCGCACGGCCTCCAGGCAGCGGGACATCACATCAAGGGCATCGTTGGGGTGGTCTGGGGTGGAGATGTACAGCTGGGTATCGTCAGCGTACAGATGACACTTCACTCCAAAACCACGGATGATCTCACCCAGCGGCTTCACATAAATGTTGAACAGGAGGGGCGAGAGGACCGACCCTTGCGGCACTCCCCATGCGAGACGCCTCGAGGTCGACCTCTGCCCCCCTGCCAACACGAACTGCGAGCGGTCGGAGAGGAAGGAAGAGAACCACCGCAAAACGGTGCCCCCTATTCCTAACCCCCTCAACCGCTGCAGCATGATACCATGGTCGATGGTATCAAAAGCCGCTGAGAGATCTAATAGGACTAGGACAGAGGAACAACCCCTGTCCCGAGCCCTCCAGAGATCATCCACCAACGCGACCAATGCCGTTTCTGTGCTGTACCCCTGCCTGAAGCCCGACTGGTACGGGTCTAGATAGATAGCTTCATCCAGGTGCCGGGGAAGTTGTCGTGCCACCACGCTCTCAACAACCTTCGCCACAAAACGAAGGTTGGAGACTGGACGATAGTTGGGTAATTCAGCCGGGTCCAGGGAAGGCTTCTTGAGGAGGGGCCTCACTACCGCCTCTTTCAAGGCAGCAGGAAAGGCACCCTCACCCAAAGAAGCACCTATAATCCCCTGGAGCCAGCCTCGTGTAACCTCCCGGGAGGCCAGTACCAACCAGGAGGGACACGGGTCCAATAAACACGTGGCGGCACTAATCTTACCCAGAACCCTGTCCACATCCTCGGGAGTCACAGGATCAAACTCCTCCCAGATAACATTCTCAAGGCCTGCCCCGGTCTCCTCCCGTGGACTCATCCAATCGGAGTCCAAGCCATCCCGAATCCGAGCGACTTTATCGTGCAGGAATTGCACAAAATCTTCAGCACGACCCTGCAAGGGATCTTCCCGCACTCCCCCCCGAAGAAGGGAGTGGGTCACCCTAAACAGGGCGGCTGGGCGGTTCTCTGCAGATGCGATAAGAGCGGAAAAATGGTTAGATTTTGCCGCTTTTATCGCCACTAGGTAGGTCTTGATATAGGACCTCACCTGTGTCCGGTCGGAATCGGATTGACTAGTCCTCCAAATGCTCTCTAGGCGTCTTTTCCGACGCTTCATCTCTCTCAGCTCCTCAGAGAACCAAGGAGCTAATTGAGATCGGCATCGGGTCAGAGGCCGCAAAGGCACGACGTGATCCAAAGCTCCGGCGGCCGCCCTTTCCCAGGCGGCCACCAGCTCTTCAGTCGAGTCGTGTGTTAGAGTCTCAGGAAACGGCCCAAGCTCCGTCAGGAACCTTTCGGGATCCATCAGGCGCCTGGGACGGAACCATCTGGTCGGTTCCGTCTCCCTGCGGTGGGGGCAGGCGGTAGGAAAGTCTAGTTGAAGGAGTGAATGATCTGTCCATGACAAGGGTTTAATATCTAGTTCCCCTCTACCAAGATCATTCAACCACTGACCAGAGATAAAAATCAGGTCTAGAGTGTGTCCCCCTATGTGAGTGGGGCCTTGAACTAACTGGGTCAGGTCCAAGGCCGTCATGGAAGCCATGAACTCCCGAGCCACCTCTGACGCCTCACCTGCGGATGGGAGGTTGAAATCCCCCATGACAATAAGTCTGGGGGTATCGACCGCCACCCCGGCAATGACGTCGAGTAGCTCGGGCAGGGTCGCTGCCACGTGGCAGGGAGCCAGGTACGTAGTCAGCAAACCCATCTGCACCGCACGGCCCCACTTCACACAAAGGGACTCACATCCGGCTATCTGAGGAACAGTGGTCTCCCTCGGACAAAGACTCTCCCTAATGATCACCGCCACTCCCCCACCCCTCCCCTGGGCCCTTGGCTGATGAAATGCACGGAAACCTGGCGGGCACATCTCTACGAGGGGGACCCCCCCCTCTTGGCCCAACCAGGTCTCCGTAATACCTGCCAGGTCTGCACCCCCCTCCGAAATAAGATCACAGATGAGGGGGGCCTTATTAACCACCGACCTGGCATTACATAACATCAGCCGCGGACCCTGGGCCTGAGGCTCTACACAACCCAGGACACGAGTCACGCATTGGGGGCCGGAGTGCGCAATCGCTCGGAGACAGCGCGTGCGCACCCCCGACACTTGATATGACCCCCTGCGCCCGTCGTACCTGCCCCTCCCACTCATGATTTCAATTACACAGCCCTTTCTATCATCCCCCTGCCCCCCAGTTAAATTTCCTGTCACGACCCCTCTGCTGCAGCTAATCAACCCCTCATCCCGCACAGTCGCTATCTGGACCCCCCCAGGTCCACTTTTACAACTCCCACCCATCCTCCCGGGTCCCCTTAAAATTTTCCTTAAAAATTTAGCTAAAAAACCCCTCAGCCCCCTCTTTGCTGCATGCCATCTCTCGGGGTCCCAAAGCCCGTCATCAAGATAGGCCCTCGATAACGTGGAGGGCCAGGCCTGTGAGAGGGGGGAGTCTCGCAGCGCAAGAAGGTCGGTTTTTTGGAGCATCAACCGAGCCAAAGATGGGAAAAGAAAAGCCAGTCCGGGAATCTATCATAGTCCAAGGGATAACTGAGCATAAAGGTCACAAAATATCCATTTATAGGGCTGGACTCCACTGTCCTCTCACGACAGGGAGAGGGTCCAATGTTCTTTTTCTCCAACAGAGGTTAATGGCCAACCATCCTCTCACGATGGCCGGTCCCGTTACAAAGTTGACGGGAGCAGTGTTCTATCCTCTCCGTTGGGATGTGGAAAATCCCTCAGCTCTCTCAAATGGTGCACAGTCTCTCCAACCAGCGAGGGTATGAGTGGAGCATAATAAAGGTCCAAAGTGTCCAAAGTGTAGATGTTAATAACGATGGTAATAATAAAGATATTAATAAGATGATAATAGACCCACGGGCACAAGATCTTCCTTAAGGTGAAAGTAGGAGTAGCGAGACAGGAAAGCCCAATCCAGGGGTGGTTGGCCATTAAGGTCAACACCCACCCTTACCTGGGGGGAAAGGGGGGGGGAGGAGAGGACTGAGCACATTCAGGAAGATGTCTTCATTGAGAAGGAGTTACTTATTCATGAAATTTCTAAATGAGGGTAGCATATGCTTCTCAATTGACTTGAAGAAGAATTTCAAACATAATGATTAAAACTTCCATGATATAATAATTATGGTAAATTAAAAAAAAAACAGTGACCTAATTAGAGCAATATAAATCTTCATATGGTGAGACCGAAAAGATGTGGGATGTGTTTCTATATGCGATTTCGAAAGCCACCAGGATTACATCATCCAACACATTTCTGAAAAAATATCAATGTAAAGTGTATAGAAAAATAGGAAACTGGAAAATTACTGTAGCTTTTGCCAAACCTTTGTTATCCTCTGGGACGTATGACACAGAAATATCTGACCCGAGAGGAGGTCAAACGAATTCATGCCTCCTTTATTGTGGGATACTTTCACATTATGCCAGTTCAGAAACAGTTTCAAAATATGGCTTTCCTACAAAGTTATTGATACTGAAATATTGATACTTTCTTTCTCCTCCCTTAGTTCATTAGATTTCCTTTACCCCACTTTTATTACATTATAAGCAATTTAAGGTGCCAAACGTCCAATTAATGTTCCTCCCTCCTTCTGTTTTCCCACAAGGTTGTGAGGTTGGTTAGGTTGAAAGAAAGTGACAGGCTCAAAATCACCTAGGTGGCTTTCATGCCTATGGCAGGACTAGAACTCACAGTCTCCTGGTCAGTTGATCTGAAAATGGACTTTTGAACTTTTTTCAGATAAGCAAGACGTGGTTCCTCCTATTTCTAGGCTCCAAATTTAAGTGTTCTGTACAGGAGGGGGGCTGCTGGGGGTTCGCAGGGTTCAGGAGAACCTCTAGCTAAGATTCTGTGCAGTTCGGAGAACCCCCAAATCCCACTCTTGGATGGCCCTGCCCATCCCACCCCTCCCCTTCCAGGAGTCTCCACGCAGCCCGTTTGTGATCCAGGTAACTGCAGGGTGCTCATGGAGGCTTGGGGTGGGTGAAAAATGGGCCTACCAGAAGTTCAGGAAGGCCAGAAATGGGGCCATTTCTGGCCTCCAGAGGGCCTCCGGAGCCTGGGGAGGCTGTTTTTGCCCTCCCGGAGGCTCAAAGAAAATCTCCGAACCCCAGGGATAGTAAAAACGCGCTCCTCACCATGGTGCGGAAGGCCGACTAGGCCACATCCACCATGGCCATGCCTACCCAGCAACTGGGCAGAGAACCCCTTGCTAAAATTTTTGAAGCCCACCCCTGGTTCTGTATGTCTTGTCTGCTTGTAGCAGTTCTTTAGGGAAAGCACAGTATTTCCCCAACTGCGACAATTATAAAGGCATGCAAACATGGTAGGTGTAGATCCTTTCACATTCCAAGTTTGTAATAGAATTTTACCTGAAAAGAGAACTGCAGCTTTGCAGTTAGAAAGTTGTGCCACAATTATGGTTTAGATAAACATAAAGTAAAAACTGCAGGAAAGGGGTTAGCTAGCTATTAATTTCTCTTGAGTTGTGAATGGAAGTGAAAGAATTGTTTCCAAACAGGTTTTCAGAATTTGAGATTTAGAAGAATAGAATATGAATGCAATTGACTTCAAACTGCTTTGGAATGATGGAAGAGCAGAAACAGGCAAACAATCCAATCTCAACGGTACTTTCTATATATTTAAGGTGAACGATATGCTATAATGACCCAATGCATAAAAATAGAATCACATGCATGATATTCCTTAATCTTACTGGAAATGAGAAAATCCAGAATCTGAAAAATCTAACGGCGTTTGATACAAATGTCTGAACTATAGGTTTCTGAAAACACAGGCAATAAAATATATATTTTAGCAATGCAAATTGCAAATGGTAGAAGGAAAAATAAATAATTTCCTTACCTCCAGTGAAATACTCTTGATCTGAATATCCTTACCTATTTTTTTAAATAATAATAACAACAACAACAACAACAAAAAATAATAGCCATTGAAACTACACAATTATGGATGAAACATGTAACAGTGATACCCATTGTCATCGGGACACTTGATACCATGTCCAAGAATTTTATAAGATACACCAACAAATTGCAGCTTCCTGCAATAACACCAGTGAAACTGCAAAAAACTGCACTACTTGGAACATCATACATCTTAAGAAGATATTTGGTTGATACCTAGGAAGCTGGCAGCAACCCTTATCAACCATTAGCACCAGTCAATGGTATTTGTGATGCATTTTTAAATGTTCAGTTGTCTGAGTTTCACCTTTAATGAATACACTAAATAATAATAATAATGATAAAGATAATAATAGTAGTAGTATTCATAATAATAATAATAATAATAATAATAATAATAATAATAATAATAATGATTAAATGGCATTGTTGCTGGTTATATTTTAAAATAATTGTGACTTATGACTATTTTTCACACTTATGACTATTGTGGCATCCCCATGGTCACATGATCAAAATTCAGACACTTGGTAACTGACTCATACAGTGTCCTAGGGTCATGTGATCCCCTTTTGCAAACTTCTGACAAGCCAATTCAACCGAGAAGCCAGATTCAATTAACAATCGTGTTACTAACTTAATAAATGCAGTTATTCACTTAACAACTGTAGCAAGCAAATTTGTAAAATGGGACAAAAGTTACTTAACAAATGTTTCACTTAGCAACATAAATTTTGGGCTCAATTGTGGTCATAAGTCGAGGATTTCCTAAAATATCTTTGTCCTATTTTTTTTTAGTTATTGGTCCATAGCAGTGTTTCTAAAAATTGGCGACTTAAAGAAATTTAATTCCCCATGGCAGGGGAATTCTGGGAGTTGAAGTCCACTCATGTTAAAGTTGCCATGGTTGAGAAATGCTGCCCTAGAGAGAAGCAGCACAATTACCACTTCTCAAAGACAGTTAAATATGAATCAGTTTGGAAGTAATAACATGGGATTTGTATTCATTTCCATGGCCTTGATTGTTATCATTGTGAGTTTATTCCAAGAACTATTTTTGTGTATGTATGTATGCAGAGGTCAGTTGCTGGGGATTCACAGGAGTTGGGGAGAACCTCTAGCTAAGATTCTGTGTAGTTCAGAGAACCCCCAAATCCCACTCCTAGCTGGCCACTCCCACCCCACTCTGCCCCTCCCAGGAGTCCCCACGCGGCCTGTTTTGGATGCAGGTAAGTGCAGGGCACGTGCGGAGGCTCAGGAGGGTGGAAAATGGGCCTACCAGAAGTTCACTCCAGAGGGCCTCCGGAGGCTCGAGAAAAGTCTCCAGAGCCCAGGGAGGGCAAAAACACTCCACCTGGTGAGGTGCAGGAAACCAACTAGGCCACACCCACTATGGCCATGCCCACCCAGCAACCGTGCAGAGAACCCCTTGCTAAAAATTTTGAAGCCCACCCCTGTGTGTGTTCACTTATATATTTTTGCAGCAAACTTTTTTTTTTCTTGTGATACAAAGCTACTGTGTGGAAGGCGCTATCTCCTTAATGGGCAGAAACACCTATTCATTATTTTCTCTCACTCCTGGGAATTCAACTGAGTTGCTCAAATGAATTTTAGGGAAATGATTAGCTTCCCAGTTAGAGTTACTTGATATATGCTTTGAGCTGAACCAGGGCTAACTATTTGGCTGTTTATTGCAATGCCTCAAAAGATAATAGCTGCCATTTGCATTAACCTGTTACTTAATCTCTTGTAGCTTTTTTGTAAAATAATTTGCTGAATACCTGGGTTATGATGACTTATTTCTAGGCAGCAAATACATCTGCAAGTCTGATAAAAGGCTATGCCGACACTCAGAAAGTTTTAGAACAGGAGGGATGTGTACAAATCAATTTTAACAGCGCAGGAACAAAACCAAGCCATTTCTAAAAATAATGATCTGAAAAGGTTTGGTGGATTTATGTTAGGGAGTATATGTGCATCTTGGAACAACAGGAAACATTGTCAGTTTTATTGTCGGCTGAACAGCTATATAAGGGCGTACATCCATTGCTTCAAGCCAGATTATTTATTTGTTTGTTTATTAGATATGTATGGCTGCTTAAGTTGCAAGAATGACTCTGGGCTACTTAGGTTGAAAAAAACATGAAAACAAGGGATTTTAAAAAATTAGAAGAAAAAATAATACAATATAAAGCATCAAAAAATGTATACAGGTAGTCCTCACTTAATGAGCACCTTAAAGTTCAAAGTTACAACAGCACTGAAAAAGCAATTTTATGACCAGTCCTCCCATTTATGACTGTTGCAACATCACTGTGGTCCTTTGAAAAAGATTTGAGTACTTCGTAACCAGCTTCTAAGAAGCAGATTCAATGGAGAAACAAATGGTGAAATAACATTATAACTTAGACATATATCTCTTCATAGTGCTTTATAGCATTCTCTGGGCGGTTTACGATGTCAGTGTTATGTCCATATAAGGGCACCCGCCCTGATTGGCTGCCAGCCATCGGGCGGGAGATTTGAATCCCTGTCTAGGGGCGGTGCGTCTGCCGGGAGCGAATATAAGGAGAGCTCCGGCAGCGCGCCAGCAGTCTTCTTTACTTGTTACATTGTAAATAAAGTTGTTACATGTATCGAGCTGGTCACGTCTTCTGTTCCTGCGCCTGATCTAACACTGGCGACGAAGGACTAGAGAAGAGAACCTGAGAAAGACTCACGGCACGATCGCCCAAAGAGCTGAAGTCACTTCACCACAGCGACTTCCAGAATGGCTACCCCGCAAGCCCCGATGACCGCGCTGAACCCGTTCGACCCATCCCGGGAGAAGTGGAGGTCATACATGGTCCGATTCCGGCAGTTCCTGCGAGGCAATGGATACCAGAACCTCGATGATGAGAGGAAAAGAGCCCTCTTCCTGGCTCATTGCGGATCGGACGTCCTAGAGATGGCGATGGACCTCGTGGCACCTAGGGACATCGAGGAGATGTCCTGGAACGACCTGCAGGACGTCTTACAGGAGCACTATGCACCTACAGGCACCCCCATCGCAAACAGGTTCACCTTCCAGCAAAGAAACCAGCGGGAAGGTGAATCCATCAAAGAATTCGTGGCAGCGCTCCGCCAACTCGCTGCCAACTGGGGTGGGGGCAGTCCTCAGCCACGAACTGCCCAACGGATCGGAAGCCCCAATCGCGTACTTCTCAAAGACAATGTCCGGCGCAGAACGGAACTATAGCCAGCTGGACAAAGAAGCCTTGGCAATCGTGGCTGGAGTGAAGCGTTTCCACGAATACCTTTACGGAAGACGTTTCACCATAGTCACAGACCACAAGCCTCTTCTGGGACTCCTCGCAGGCGACCAACCAACCCCGACCTTCATGTCCCCAAGAATGACGAGATGGGCCATTTTCCTAGCTGGCTACTCCTATCAGCTCGTGCACCAGCCAGGCACAGCCATAGGGAACGCTGATGCTCTCAGCAGATGCCCATCGAAGAAGCCAGTCGAAGACCCAGCCCCCACGCTCCACCTACTCCACATTGATGACGACGCCAGCTGCCCGGTGTCGTCCGCAGATGTGGCCGTCCACACCCAAAAGGACCCCACACTCCGCCAAGTGAAGTCCTGGATCCTCAGAGGGTGGCCAGCAGAAAAGCCAGAGGAAAGATTCAGCCCGTTCACCAGGAAGCAGGAGGAGCTGTCCACCATAAAGGGCTGCCTGCTATGGGGAGACAGGGTGCTGATTCCAAGCACTCTGCAACGGCGGACGTTGGAAACCCTGCACAAGGGGCATCCGGGCATCGTCCGCATGAAGGCCCTGGCACGGAGTTACGTCTGGTGGCCCTCCATGGACAGAGACATTGAACAATGGGTCTCCAGATGTGACCCGTGCCAAGAAGTTCGCCCAGCGCCGCCGCAATCCGAAGTCGCGAAGTGGGAGACCCCCAGCAACCCCTGGTCGAGGATCCACATTGACTTCGCGGGTCCGATGCAAGGGCGACACCTCCTCATCGTGGTAGATGCCTTCTCCAAATGGCTCGAGGTGGTGCCCATGGCATCTACCACAACTGAAGCAACCATCCGAGCCCTGCGCCGCCTTTTTGCCACACATGGCCTACCGGATGTGCTGGTCTCAGACAACGGCCCCCAGCTCACATCCCTGGCCATGGAGTCCTTCCTGGCAGGACTGGGCATCCGCCACGCCCTGTCCGCCCCTTACAGGCCAGCCGGAAACGGACAAGCCGAACGCATGGTCCGACTGACCAAAGAGGCCCTCACCAAGATGGGCCCGGGGGACTGGCAAGAGCGCATAGACAACTTCCTCCTCACCCAGCACATCACGCCACACGCCACCACCCACAAGAGCCCGGCCGAACTGTTGATGGGCAGAAGGTTGAGGTCATCCTTGGACCGGCTGCACCCCCAATACAGCCCGGAAGTGACCGCAACCGCCAGCCGCCCGCTCCGCGCCTTCAGCAAAGGAGATTCAATCTTCGCGCTGAATTTCAGCGGCTTCCCTAAGTGGCTGAAGGGGAAAATTGCCAGCACAACCGGGCCCAAATCCTACATCGTTGAGTTGGAAGATGGACAGTTCACGAGACGCCACATCGACCAACTCCGAAAAAGGTGGGGGGGGGCACATGAAAACCAGCCTGACGAGGGAGGCCTCCAACACCCCGACGAGGTAGGCCTCCAACACCCCGGCGAGGCTGGCCTACCACACCCAGACCAGGTAGGCCTACAACACCCCGACGAGGTAGGCCTACCACACCCCTGCGAGGCAGAGCAGCACCACCCCGACAAGGTTGGCCCTGCCCACTACCAAATGCTGTCACACCGGCAGCCCAGCGAGGTAGACCGGGGCCAACCGCACGGGGGATGGCAACGCCAACCCAGCCAGGTGGGCACCGGGCACGGCAAGGCCAGGGACCACCAACCCAGCCCGCAGGTAGACCGGGACCTGCCCAGAGGAGGAGCAGCGCACCCCACCAGTTACAGCAGCCTATGCCAGCCCAGCCAGGGAGACTGCAGTTCCAGGCGAGTAGACCGGGACCCAGCCAAGAGGGGCACCCCACGACCAAGGGCGAGGGTGGCACACGAATCACCGACGTGGGGGACCCCCGCCCATCACAGAAGACAGCCAACAAACGACACCCCGACCCGGATGACCCCAGGCACCACCCGACGGTAGACCAGGGACTAGGGGGAAGGGAGAGCCGACAACAACCCGGCCAGGTAGACCTGCACCACCCCGGCAGGGGAGACCTCCGCCGCCCCGCAGAGGTAGTACCGCAACAACAGCCCGACCAGGTCGACCACCACCGACCAGACGGGGTAGACCAACGCCAGCCCGACCTAGCAGACCAACGCCACCCCTGCGAGGTCGGACAACGCAACACGGGCCAGCACCACCCGCAGCCGGCGGGCCGGTCCAGAGGGCACCAAACAGAACCACCACCCACCCGGCACCAGGCCGAACCGCAACTGAACCGCAGCACCCGGGAGACCAGGGAGGAGCAAACGGTGGACTTACCGAGACTCAGACGCTCTTCCCGGGTCGGAACCGAGCCACCGAGACGAGGCAACAGATCCACAGGCCAGGAAGAAGACCATCCGAACCAGCCATCCAAGGTCTGCGGTCCGGCCGGAGGCGCTGGGGGTGACCCCGCTCACTCGACAGCCGAACCAAGCCCGGTTCCGGAGAGGGAGCCCGGAGACGACAGAGCCCCGTCCATCCAGGTCGGAGACGGAGAACAAGTGAGACTGCGCAGGTCAGCTAGGGTGCCGAGGCGTCCTACGTACCTGCGCGACTACGTGACTTTTGTAAACGAGATTGACAGTTCAGACTAAGGGGGGAGGAGTGTTATGTCCATATAAGGGCACCCGCCCTGATTGGCTGCCAGCCATCGGGCGGGAGATTTGAATCCCTGTCTAGGGGCGGTGCGTCTGCCGGGAGCGAATATAAGGAGAGCTCCGGCAGCGCGCCAGCAGTCTTCTTTACTTGTTACATTGTAAATAAAGTTGTTACATGTATCGAGTTGGTCACGTCTTCTGTTCCTGCGCCTGATCTAACAGTCAGCATATTGCCTCCAACAATCTGGGTCCTCATTTTACTTATCTAGCAAGAGTGGAAGGCTGAGTCAACCTTCAGCTCCATCAGGATCAAACTCCACGCTGTGGGCAGAGCTTGCCTTCAATACTGCCCTTTAACCACTGTGAAATCAAGGCTCACAAATCAGAAGTCACAGTCACGTAATGTCTTGCTTAACGATTGCATTGGAAGGTGAGGTTGTAAGTTCATCACAATCACATGACATCTCACTTAAACGAAGCATTGCTTAACAATGGGGTTGCTGGGCCCAACTGTGGTAATTAAGTGAGGACTATCTGTAATAGTCATAAGAAGCAAGCAAGGCCAACAAACAATATCTCATTCAAGAGTTTTATGCGCTACATACACATAGAGCTTTTTGTATGATGTGAACCATATAAACCATACATAAATCTGAAAGAGTTAAGATCTATGCTCCCCCCCCTTAGTTTTCACCTACAGGAGTGTTAAATTTAGAGTTTCCACAACTACCTAGGACACCATGTGGTCATGTTAGTACAAGAATTTTTTCCAATCCTTATTTTTCCATTCAGACTCCCAAGAAGAATGGTGGTCCTGATGTGTAACAATAGTTCTACTTCATTGAAGTGGGATTTATTATGCAACACCAAATATTTGTAGCAAAAGATTCCTGCTTCAATTGTGCAACTGGAACGCATGACAAATGTCACCATTATCAAGTACTTTAAAATTGCTCAATAAATGGAAAATTTGTGTAGAGGCCTAGCTGGGAAAGGAGGCAAGCAGGGTAGTACACAATCCGTTTTTTTTTTTAAAGAAAAGAAGAAAGAATCAGCCAGGTCTTCCTTTGTTTGTTTTTCCACAAGCATCCCTGGGTATCATTATGCAAATTAGAGAAATGAAAAACAACTGCATGTTTAAAGAGGCTCTGGCAGATTATTCATCAACTTCATTTAAATGTGCTGGTGGCTTCTTTATCCTCTCTAAGGACCAAATTAGCTGTGGTACATTAAATGCATTATCACATGTGCATCTCTTTAATATTGTGTGTTGGGGGGGTAATGCTCTTTAATATTGGGGGGGGGTAATGCTTTTCCTTCCATCCAAATTAGATGATGATGCAGAGAGGGAGAGGGCTGCTACTTCTCCATCAAACTATTTCCCTGGGTAAAAATTGCCCTCCCCCATATAGTCTCTTCAAGGGAAGAGGAAATTGCTGTTAGCTTCTTACAAAAATGATACTGTATGAGATGACATAACATTTCTTTGGATACGCTGATGCTTCTTATCGTTGCTTGTTCTAAACAGATTCCTAGAAATACAACTCCTGATGTATTCTCCTCTTCCTCTCTCCTCTCCCCACAATTATTTTTTTTACTCCATAAATTATATTTTCCTCAGGAATGTCTTCAAATTTAATTGAACTGCTGCTGAATAAAGTAATTTTTTTTAGAGCTTCACATCCAGTCCTGAAAAACTAATGCTCTTTTTGCCTGACACTGCAGACAATCATGTTTTACCATGATTTAGGAGTGTCCAACCTTGGCAACTTTAAGAACTGTGGACTTCAACTCCCAGAATTTCACAGTGTGACGAAATGGGGTTGAGGGGTACCCCGGACCGTGAACCAGATCATGAGTAAACACACTGAGACTGAAATAATTCTGACAGAGGCGTCTTGTGTAAAAATATAATTTACTTTAAAACATTTAAAAAGCACTATGTCTTTAGGAAAACACATTAAAAACAAAGTCTTATCTGGGTATGTGAAGCAAGGCTATCTCCCTAGATCCCTCTCCACAATACCGAAACAGTTCACAAAAGAATAAAGCTAGCATGAAGGTAAGCAGCTCCGGCGTCGATACATCATCAAGGCAATCATAATGGGAGCAGCACGAGCTTCACAGCTGAAAGTCACCTGAAGTAAAAACAGTTCAAACAGCAAACATTGCTTGAAGCTTGTAGGAGGAAGAAGGTCCAGCAACAGCAGTCCCGATGATAGCTTGCGTGCTATAAAACAGCAAAAGGCAAGCATCCGTGGAAGTCTCTCTGTAACGACGTCTGGAGTCCTTATCTGCATTCTTCTCCCATCTGCGGCGTTGCACCAAGCTTCCTGCAGGAGCTGTGCATTTAGGCCTAGAAGACTAGGCCCAAGTAGCAAGCAAAAGGTCCTTGCTTATATAGGGAGTTAACCTGCAATTAACTAGGGCGGGGAAGGCTTGCAGGTAATTGGCAACAGTAGATGGCTTGATTAAAACCACACTGTTTGTGAGTAGGCAGATAGCCACAGCAATCCTGGAAACACTCGTGACAATCCCCTTCTCTGCGGCTATTTGACTGGTTAACAAACATACATTCTACATTGGGTACATATATACATCAATGGTAAGTACGTTCACATAGCCATCAACATTTTACCCAGAAGATAGAGGTGTTGGTCACGGGGCAGCGGTTTGGTAAACACGTCCACTACCTGTTCCTTGGTTTTACAATACACAGTCTTAATGAAACCTGTTTTCACCAATTGCCTCACATGTTTGATTTTAATATCAATATGGCGCGATCTCTGGCCTGCAGCATCGGCTTCCGATATGTTAATGGCAGCCATGTTATCCTCATAGACTTTTATAGGTTGCATGGGCTGCCTCCATAAGCTTACCAGAAGATCGTCAAACCAAACTAGGTTATTGGAAGCTTTGGACAAACGCACATACTCAGCTTCCGCTGTGGAAGTTGCAATTAACTTCTGCTTCCCAGAGTACCAATACACGGGGCTACTATTTAGGTATACAATGTACCCCGAGGTACTTTTTCTGGATCTAACAGAATCTTCTGGATCCAGAATTTTCTGGATCTAACAGTTTTTCAGATGCCCAATCGGCATCCGAAAAACAACTCAATCTTAATTCTCTAGTTGCTTCTGGTTCCAATAACAATGAATAGTTCACAGTACCTTTTAAATATCTCAGGAGTCGTTTAATTCCACTCCAATGGTACTGTGTGGGATGTTCAGAATGTCTAGATAACACATTTACACTTAGACTGATGTCCGGTCTAGTCCAATTTGCAATGTACAACAACGACCCAATCATGGACTTGTAAAGGGTCTTATCTTCAAACTCCGTGCTCTCAGTGTACATGTTCTTAAGAAAGTCTGTTGCCATAGGGGTATTGCATGGCTTCGCCTCTACCATGCTACACTTTTTAAGCAATTCCTGAATCTTATCTTCCTGAGAAAGCCGAAACCCCTTCTCGGTTTTTACGAATTGCACCCCTAAAAATTTGCTAATGTGACCTAATGGTTTTAAGGCGAAACTCTTACTTAGGTCCTCAGAGAATTTCTTGTGCCTGTTCTCTGATCTGCAAATATATAGTATGTCATCGACGTACAACAGTACTGTTTCCCTAATGCCCTGATCTTCCTTGACAAAAACACACTTGTCAGCCGACGATGGTAAAAAGCCCATCTCAATCAGGCTTTTTGTGAGACACTCGTACCATCGTTTACCAGATTGTTTTAAGCCGTATAGGCTCTTGTTCAACAACCACACATCGTCTTCCCGATGGCTTACTCCCTGAGGAATCCTCACGTACAGCTCTTTGTCTAACTGGGCGTGCAGGTACGCGGTCTGAATATCGAACTGATATACATGTTCGCCTCGCATGGTAGCGATGGTGAGAGCTGTTCTCACGCTCTCAGGGCGCACCGTGGGCGAGAAGGTGTCCTCATAATCATCAGGGAATCTCTGCGAAAATCCCTGCGCCACTAGTCTCGCCTTATAGATAAAGCCCCCACCTTTAATGGGCTTTTGCTTGAAAAGCCACCTGGTGCCGATCACCCTCTTGTCCTTGGGCAATCTTGTTGGCATGAATACATCGAGCCTTCTCAGGCTATCTAATTCTGTATCCATAGCGGCCAGCCACTTCTGTCGTTCATGGTCAGGTAAGGCCAACACATCCTCATATCTCTGAGGGGTGGCCAAAACCTGGTCGACTGAGGTAACAAAGTCGTCGTACCTCTTAGGCTTATCGCCCATGGTAGCCCTAACTGGTCTGCCTTTAGGAGAGTCACTCACATCAGAGTCGTCCGATGAGTCATCTACCTTGTGAGTATCACTATGCGTCTCAGAAGCTGGGTGCCTATCCTTCCTGGCTACACCCATCTTACGCTTCAATACCCCTTTCAAGGGTGCCTGGGATGCACGCTTCCCAGAACCAGATGTATCCCATAGGGAATTGTATCATGGCATCCTTCTTTAGATGTTTGTAGGAGATGGTGGTCCCTAAATCAGCAGACCCATTTCTTATCCTCTCTTTCCAAAGTGAAAAAAAAAAACTTAGGGTCCATAACATATCAGAGAGAAAATGCAGGTATAACTTAGACTGAGGGTGTCCAACCTTGTAGACTTTACCTCCCCATGGCTGGCTGGGGAGTTCTGGGAGTTGAAGTCCACAAGTCTTAAAGTTGCCAAGATTAGATAACTGTTGACTATTACTGTATTTTTTGCACTATAAGACACACTGGACCATAAGACACATATTAGCTTTAGAGGAGGAAAACAAGGGAGAAAAAAATCTGCCTCTGCCTCTGCCTCCCAGCATCCATCCAGTATTCATCTGGCTAGTGTCCTTGCAGCAAAGAGCAAACAGCTGGGCAGCTTCACCATGTTATTGCAGGCCCAGCAAGTGGCTCATCAGGGCTCAGCTCTGTTGCACCCACCACCAGTCAACTGAGCTGAGCTGCTGCCACTGCTGGGGAATGCTGGAGCCTTTGCTGCCAAGCAGCTGATTGGCAGTTGGATTTATTTATTTGTTTGTTTGTTTGTTTGTTTGTTTAACTTGTATGCCACCTTTCTCCGAAGACTCAAGGTGGCTTACAATGCATTTAAAAACCATATATAAAAACATTAAAAATTAAACATTAGAAACAATTAAAACCCATTCACACCATTCATGGCTGGATCTCACTAGATCACAACAGCAAGATCAACGGCCCCAGGCTTGCCGGAAAAGCCAGGTCTTCACCGCTTTTCGGAAGGCCAATAGGGTGGGGATGGTCCGGATCTCAGGAGGTAACTGGTTCCAGAGAGCTGGGGCAGCCACAGAGAAGGCCCTTCCCCGCAGGCCTGCCAGCTGGCACTGTTTAGCTGATGGGACCCAGAGGACACCAACTCTGTGGGATCTTACTGGTCGCTGGGAGCTATGCGGTAGAAGGCGGTCTCGAATATACCGCCTCCTGGAATACCACTGATCAGCTGTTCTAGGCAGTGGGGATTGCTGCCACCACCTATTCCCGGCTCCACCAAACGCCACCGCTGCCTATCACCACTGATCACCACTGATCGCCTATCGCCGCCGCTGCTGAATGGCGATAGGTAGTGGCAAATGGAGGGGTGGCAGCAA
Organism: Pituophis catenifer annectens; assembly: GCF_029215685.1. Lineage (NCBI taxonomy): Eukaryota > Metazoa > Chordata > Lepidosauria > Squamata > Colubridae > Pituophis > Pituophis catenifer. The sequence continues at coordinate 138,895,783 of NW_027256883.1, forward strand.
TTCCCACCACTAGAACAGCTGATTGGTGGTATTCCAGGAGGCTGATCCACCCCCCAATCAGCTGCTCGGCAGCGAAGGCTCCAGTGTTCCCCAGTAGCAGCGAATGGCGGCAGCAGTGACAGGTAGTGGCAGTGACAGGTGGCAGTGGCAAATGCAGCCACCACACCAACCCCCCTCCCCCCACTGCAATATTTGTTCTATAAGATGCACAGACATTTCCACCCACTTTTTTTGGGAGGGGGAAGTGCAATTCATAGTGCAAAAAACCATCTCCCTTCTTATTTCTTATTTCTCACCGCATGATAATTTCTTTAGATGTTCAGAAAGCATGTCACCCTATTCTCAGCTGCAAAGAAAGATGATGATTCATTTTCAGTTCAGTTTTGTGTACAGTAACAAAATTAAGAAATATGATCAATTATAGTTACATGTCTTATGTTCTAATCTAGGCCAATCCTTTAAATAATCTTAGAAATCCTATATTCTTCCCCCAAGCTCCGGGATAGTTCGAGATGTGTCTTTCTCAGTGTCTGTTTTGGTCCTTCATTGTGTTTATCCTTTTTGGTTTGCTATTAGGTCTTATACCTGTTTTTAACTTGTATGACAATCATAGCCAGCAGTCGTGGGTGTAGCTTCAAAAAACCTATTTATAAATAAATAAATAAATGTTCCAATTTTGACACACAGTGAATCCCTGCTGATCAGTTATGACAATTGTGCAAAATCTCAGTATATCTCCATTTTTATATACACGAGGCACTATTCTTTCAAACCACTTCACCTTTCAAAAAAACCCACCTCCCTTTCTCACTCGCTCCCCCTCCTTTCTCCCTCTCCTTCCCTCCCCCTCCTTTCTCTCTCTCTCTCTTTCTCTCTCTCTCTCTCTCTCACACACACACACACACATACATACATACATACACACACACACAGTTAATCTTCTTTCACCCTGTCTCATTTCCTATTAAAATAAAACTTTCTCCATTTAAAACACTAGGAAAAAGATTTTTTTTTTTTGTTATTTTGCTAATCAACTCTTTCTTGCTTTATCTGGGCTACTGTATGATTAGAGGTTACAGCAAAGGATCACAGCAAATAAATCCACAAGCAGTTATAACAACCTAGATGAAATTTGTGTGCATTTTATTTATTTCTGGAATTAAAAGGATTGTTTGAGGAAAAGGCTCATTTTTCATAAATGTCCATGGTAAAGTGAATTCTAAAATGGAATCATTTCTCAGAGTTATTCTTTTCTTTCTAGACACCAAGAGCTCAGTCAAGCATAAGGCCTTGGACTAGAAACCAGTTGATTCAAACTAACAAGAAAAGAAAAATTTGAGAAAGTAATAATTTCCATTAAATGCACATAAAGCATAAACACTTACAATGTTTCTTGGTGTGTGCATAGCCCCAGTTATTGGTATTCAGATATTCTTTTCAGTATATAGTTGGCACTGAAAGGATTTATTTAATATTGCTAAGCAAGTGGCCTTAGTACAAGGAAACACATTCAAAATCAAATTTTGCCAGTTTGTTAAGTTGACACAGCTTTCCACTTTTAGGACAAATAATTGAAAATACAAATCAAATAGTCTAAGAGTTTATATCAATCTGTTGCTGGATAAAAAAAATAGCAAAGGAAATCAGAGTTCAGGAATTAAGTTATTCTGTCCACAGAATTAGGAACCTAAGGAGCATCTGATGTCATATTTGTATCAGTAGGTAAGAATAGAGTATATTCAGAAAAAATACATGGACGTTTTGGACATAACCCTTTATGCATGTCCTCATATCATGATGTAATCATTCATTCATTTTCAGATATGCATGTCTTAATCAATGCATTCATTGATTATTCATGGATATTTCAAGCAAAAATAGAAATTTAGGAGTCACTTTAACTAAATCTTTGCTCAGACTGTGTAAGAATTTATAGTTGTTTCAAGGAGGATTGTTTTTGTTAAAGTTATGACCTTTCCTGCAGAAACACTGAATATTGGTCAGTATTGAACGACCCTTGGTTCTTTTAACTCAGTAGAATCTATTGCAGTGGTTTTCAACATTTTATCTCTTACATCACACCCATTGCTTTATCAATGAATTTAAGCCTACCAGGGTCAATGCAAATGTCTCACTTTTCTCTCTGAGATAGAATTATATATGAATCACATAATACTTTATCAGTGGGTTTTATCTGTGTGCATTAATAATTAGAGGGGAAAACTATATATATGAATTAAGGCAGTATCCAATTATATTGATTCGCTAGTGTAAGGGTCTCCAAACTTGGCAACTTTAAGACTTATGGAGTTCAATTCCCAGAATTCCCTAGCCAGCCATACTGTTGTTGAACTCTGGGAGTTGAAGTTACCAAGTGTTGAAATTCCTCAATTGTCCATTGATGATGAATCTATGACATGAATGTCAGAAGTGACATGCCACAATGTTTTTGGTGACACACCAGCCTCCACCAATACCCAACAACTATTTTTGAAAACATGGCCTGTTCTTGTACAATTTTCAGAGGCTGCGGAGGCCACATAAAGGACAGGATATGCTCTCACACAGCATCCTGACACTCTGGAAGTCAAGCAAGAAGGCCATATTCTCACACAGCTTCCAGAACCTTCAAAAATTAGTCAAGGACAAGTGCCTGCTTTTGTGCAGTTTTTGGAGACTGCAGAAGCCACGGAAGAGCATTTTCCATGAGGCCCAATTCAACCTCAGATAGGCCACAGAGGCCTGTCAATATAAAGAAAACACTGCTTGAAGGTAAGCAGCATGTGGCAGATCCAATGGAACACTAGGCTGTGAAGGGAATTGCATTATTCCCTCTGGCAGCTTTTATTGAGTGGCAGTGTTGATGCTTGGGCTGAAGTTAAGGCCTAGACCAGAAGTGTCAAACTCATGTGCATCATAAGTCATGTGCTGGCCCCACCCTTTCCCAGTTTAGCGAAGGGGAAAAAAGTCACGTGATGCCACAGTGACACCATGAGTTTGACACCTCTGGCCTAGACTTTGAGTTCAGGCCTAGCCTCGGCATTGCTGCTGAATGCTACTGTTCAGGGTGTCCTAGTTTGGGGGAGGGAGAAAATTGTTTCTCTCTTGTTTGGGAGGGATGACACGCCATTGGAGTCAAGTTAGGCATTTTCTGAATTTTTGACATACTGAATCTGAAAGGTTTGCCATTACTGCTCTAGTCTGTATAGAGGTAATGCTTTAAATTAATAACTGACCAGTTCAATCTGTTTTGATCAAAACTCAGGGGAAAAAATGAAATTAAGGTAAAATGGCATTTAAATACCAACAATGTAACAAAAATGTGAGTATATTACTCAATAGAAACCACACACATTTCTTAACGGATACGGGTAGCAGCCACTCAAAGGTTTGCAGTATTATGTTTAACAAAACTTTTTTTCCTTTGACCAAGGCAAATGGCACAAAATTCATCAGACCAACCTGGGACATGTAATTACACAAGATAGAAGGTAGCAACATGTGAAGGATGGTTTTAGCAGCATGCAAGCTGCAGACAGGTTCAGAAAGCCACAGGGACCTTATTGAATTTCCCATTTAGATCTGCTAAGGATAAGCTGTTAAACCTGGCTAAAAAAAAATAATAATAATCCAGATTGGTAAAATATAGGATGTAACATTGCTAGTCATTGGCCATCAGTGATTTCTGTTCATACTCTCACACAGTTTGAAATAGACCTTTCATTTTGGTATTCAGTATTTAAAAGCCTTTGTTGATTTTCTTACCCTAGGGTAAATTCTTAAAGAGGTAGAAAATCTACACAGAGACTATAAGGTTAGACTTTTCCCCAAACTGTTTCATATCATGAAGACTGAAACTGGTAAAACAGGTCAAGAGGGCTTAACCCTATGGGAAAATAGTGGCATTTAAACCAATAATTAAATATTAACAACTATGTTAATACACCAGAATTCAATGACTAGCCTTTAATCTCAGGGCTGCATCAAATACATATGTGGGCGCTCAAAATACCACTCTTGTGAACTTGGATTGAACTATTTCCTGTGACTCGTAATTGGGGTAATGACCCATCTGTGAAACATGCAGCCACTGAGCTAAAGGTCTAGCAGGAAATTGTTTCAGAGATGCAGGGATGCATTTTCCACCTTTCCAACAGAAGAATGTTAGAAGAACTTCTTTGACTCCATAGCATCACAAAACTCATGTGGGCTTTTTCCATGAAGCATTATACCAGGTTATTTATATTCCTTGACTTGTTCCATTTCCTGCCCTTCTATTATCCAGCTCAGCTTCCTGTGTTTTTTTGGCAAAAGCCATTAGTTTAGTCTCCTGAAAATTACTTACTGGCGGTTTTCCTTGTGGTACTGCATTAAACTTTGAAGGGTTCACCCAAGGCCAGCTGGAGTCTTCAGGATAATAGCTGCATCATTTTCATAGAGCAAAAGGTGGTGTTTGTTTCCCTATTTTGGGAGGGCAGAACTTTGATTAGAACATTTCTTTGTAAATTACTTCATACATAGGCTGAACAGGGAAGGAACTAAAAAAACAGCCTTGTTTAAAGAGGCTTGAGCTAATACATCTTGTGGTAAAGTCTTGTTATATGATGATTGTGGAATCATCATGTAGGTTTTTTTAAAAAATAAGAAATGGTAGGCACTGGTCCTTATTCATGTCTGTGAGTTTTTCCCCATAAGAAGATCTCAAAATTAAGCCAAATGCAAAGAACACATAGAGGGAAAATGGCTTCCTTCTCCATCTTTTTTACAGTTCTATTCTGGGTGCTGAGCATGAACCTTACCAACTTTGCTCACCAAATTAATTGTCAATAGTAAGTAGGGTCACTTTATAATAATAATAAAAAAACACCATTCATCTTTTATCTTTCAAATTCAGATGTTAATAAAGGACATTAAGCATTAAAGAAAGGCCAACTAGATAAATAAAAAAGGAAGGATATAAATTGGAACAATGATTTAATCTCTTAGAGGTACAAGTTGCACAGATGAACAACTGTTACAGAGAAAATCATCCCAGCCTCCCCTTAGAAAGATCAATGTACATGAGATGGCTTTATCAGCTGATTTTAAAGGATTGACAAATGCATATGGCGTAAGATGATCGTTGTATAGATCAGTTCTATATATCTTTAATACTTGACCAAGAACCATGGATTTTGGGAGTGGGTGGGTGTTGCTTGGGGCTGATGGTGTTTTTTCAGTGACCTAAAGCTTCTTCCCTTGATAATGTTCCTCCCAAAAGTGTGTGTTGAGGAGGAGAAGGAGGAGACATGCAGCATGGCAGAGCTTTTCAATAATGAGACTTTATTGAATTATTTGAAACTTGGGAATTTATTGAATTTACTGAACCTTGGGAAGACAGAAAGAATCCATACCGTATACATATATACTGACTGGCAATTTAATAACTAAGAAATATTATCAGAACCAGTGGTGGGTTCCTCCCGGTTCAGTCTGGTTCAGCCGAGCCGGTAGCGGTGACGATATGATGTCACCGAACCGGTTCTCCCCCCCCCCGCCCTCCCACCCCCCCATCCACGTTATTCTTACCTTTTATTTGGTCCCACCCTCAATCTATTGCTGCCTCCTGAGTCCCAGCTGATGACTAGAGGGAAAAAAACTGTTTAAACTCTTGCTGTGGGGCTTCAAAGGGCTGTCCTACAGCTGATCAGTGTTAAAAGCAAACAAATGAGTCGGGTCGTAAGTGCGAGGACCTTCCAGAAATGACTCTGACCAGCTAGCCACGCCCACCTAGTCACATGACCTCCAAGCCACACCCACAAAATAAGCTATACCCACAGAACCGGTAGTAAAAAAAATTTAGAACCCACCCCTGATCAGAACCAATATTCTATCTATGACCATTTCACCTATTTTATTATTTTTCTGTGCAAATAATTTCAAAAGCCATCTCTATTCTATCAAAAACAAAGCATTTGGTTAAAAAAATTAAGAATCAAGAGTCAGCAGAGAAATCAGCAGGAAGTTGTAAGTCTTGCAAAAGGTAGGTAAAAGACCAGGGGTGAAATGCTCCTGGTTCGGACCGGATCAGTTGATCCGGTAGCGATTGCGGTGGGTGGTTCGGAGAACCGGTAGCAAAAATCCCTGCCCCCCCCCCCGCCCATGCCTACCCAACCACCTGGTCACCCACTTGCCCACTTGGTCGTTTGCCGCTTCTTTCCGGCTCACTCGCTTTTCTGGCCTTGCTTCGCCTGATGCAATCCCTGTAATCAATTGCATCAACTAGCAACTGAATCTGCCTACCTGCAATCAATCTCATCGGTGAGCAACTGAATCTGCCTTCCTTGTGTCTTCAATTGGGTAATTAACTGGATTTTTTGAGGGAGGGGACTTTAAAAAAATAGTTAATTGTTTTTTTTTTTAGACATAGCAATTTAAAGTTAAGGAAGTTTTAAATTATCTGCTTTTATCTAAAAATATAAATAAAATAAAATAAAATAAAATAAAATAATAAAATAAAATATTTGTGTAGCTTTCTGAGATTTGGTGTGTTTCTGTTGTGTTTCACTCTAACTACACAAACACACAAAATCTCACAAAAGCTGTATGTGGCATTTTGTGTGGAAAAAGTGTGAGCTTTTTGTGGCTGTGTGAGGTTCCTGTTTGTTGCAGGGGCCATTTTGGGTCAAGTGTAGCTGCTTTTACATTGTGTGTGAGTCAGTTGTGTTGTGTTGTGTTGTGTCATGTTGTGTGTGTGTAAAGTGTGAAAGTTGGTGTTTGGTACCTCTTATTGTTTTGTGTACTTTATTATTTTTATTATTTATTATTATTGGCCACGCCCACCCAGTCACCTGACCACTAAGCCACCCCCACCAATTAAGCCACACCCACAGAACCAGAAGGATAAATTTTTAGATTTCATCCCTGTAACAGACTGCTGTCAGGTGAGGTAGAGTGAAAGGTGGCTGCACAGCTATTACAGGCCCTGGAGTTACTGCTGCCAAATGGTGGAGACTTAGAAAAGCAACTTATGAATTTCCCTGCTGTCTTTCTCATTTACTTAGCTTGTGGGAAACCAGCAGGGAAAGTCACAAAAAGTGAAAACATGATCACCACAACAGTTGTAAGCACCAGCCAGTTGCCTCATCATGATCACATGATTATGGGTTAGATGTGATGGCCTAAAAATTATCAAGCAATACAAAATTAAAATACTTTCATATGCATGCACACATACATACATCTTCCCAACTCTCTGCCTCCCTCTATCTATATATTTACACACACACATAAACACACAAGCGTACAGAAATTGGTTTACTAAGTAGTAGGTTTGTATTTACATCAAACCAAAATGTCATATGACAAAGTGAATTAAAAATATTGCTAGCATGCATTGAAGTTTGGTACAGTGGTTAAGACTCCAGATGAAAAATCAGGAGACTGTGAGTTCTAATCCCTTGTTTAGTCATGAAGACAGCTGGATGACCTCGGACCACTTACTCTCTTTCAACCATAAGAAGCAGGCCATGACAAACCTGAGCTTGTTGATCAGAAAGGCTGGCAGTTTGGTGGTTCGAATCCCTAGTATAGGTCTCCTGAATAATCGGGGGTTGGACTAGATGATCTCCAAGGTCCCTTCCAACTCTGTTACTGTTACCTTGCCAAGAAACTGCAAAGTCTTGTTTAAGTAGTCATTAGGAGTCAATATTGAGCCGAAGGCGCGCGCGCACACACACACACACACACACAAACACCATGCATCTAAATTGTAAAAGAAAAATTAAGTAGAGAAAAATATAAACCATGTTAATGGTTCCTAGTAAACCTTTGTGTCAAACTGTTTTTAGGTTTGCAGTTATTTTTCTTAGATTTTCTATATTGAACATTCATTCATTTATTTACCATCGCTGTTACTCTACAGCATGTTGTCAATGCAAATAACTTCATCCTCCTCCTGGCTTTACAATGATGAAAACATAAATAAGATTTTATTTTTTTTAAGGGATAATGACTAACTTTTCCCCCCTCATTGTCCCCAAACAGAAACCAAGCAGATGACTAGATCGGTTATAGATGATGTGAGCCTGACTCTGATGGGGGCTTCAGCTTTGGGGTCTTTGGAGAGCCATTGGCATATTTAACTCATCATTTGAGTGTCAACATTAATGGGCTTTCTGCACTATCAGTAGTAGAAATTGTGGCAGAGATTGGCCTTGGAATGATCTGAAGCTTCATTGTCTGACAAATTAGAGGAGGTAATACAATTTAAAAGTGTTGAACTATGACTCTATCACAGGAGATGACCCTGATTTTATAACCACACTCCCTGCCCTCCACCAGCTAGCCTTCAGCATTTTTCCTTATAATGGACATTTCAACATTAGCAGCTCAATAGTCATGGAAAGAGATATTGACCGAGTCCAGCATAGTCACTGTTAAGGCAGAAGGTATAACATACAGTGATGTAGCTGATGGTGTGGAGAAAGGCAAAAAGAGTGCATTTTGTTTAAAAAGCTCTCTTGACTCCAATCTCCATTTTTCACTTAGAAAGGCCATTCCAAACTGCATCCATTTCAACAAGCTCTGCACGGCAAGAGAGTCAATCCACAGAAGAGAGATCAGCAATGCAGGAAATGGTCACATTTTCATGAAACGGTCTAGGAGTTTTCTGAACAGCGTTTCTTAAAGATGATGCCTTTCCCCTCTCGTGGACAGCACAACTTAATGAGCCGATAGCAGCTCACCGGCTGATCGTGTTTTGTCACCATTAAATGCTTCAACCAACCCCATCCCTTTCACTTAAAAGTTACAGTGGGGGCAGAGAGTTTAACAGCCTGCTCTTTCATCTTGCTTGATCACATGCTGTTCAGGGCTGCAACGTTTTTGTGGCAATCTAATCTTAAAATCCTAATGTTTCTCAGTCAAGCCGATAGAACATTTCCTTTAGATTAGGAGTTGCCAATCTTTCTGTGTTCGTGAGCGCAAGTGGATAATTAAAGAACATGTTGCAAATGCTCCCATGAAAGGACTGAAGCTAAATGGGGCTAGGGAGAGGCCAGTTGCAAGCACCTTAGCACTAAAAGACTAAATTGGTGATCAATGCCATCATCTCTCTTGCTCTGCAGGATGCTCTCTTCCACCCCAATGTCCAGTGTCCAGACAGGTGGGCAAGGAATGACTCTGGGCTCAACTATGGTTCAAAATCTATCACCAAAATGGAGAGGATAGTGGTCATCTGCTTTGTCACATGCCAGATTTCTGTTTAACCTTTTTGGAAATTAAAAGCAGTGTACAGGTTTTCCTACAAGTGGAAAGATAGGAGTCTTTGTCTAAAGCTCCCTAGAATATGCATAGAGTCATAACTAAATTACTTTACTTTATCTGAGGGTTAAACTACATTTAATGTGAATTATTAATAACATTGTGTTTTTAATACAAATCCTGGGTCATTTCTCACAAGAATCCTGGGCCAGAGGAAGAGAAGTTTAGCTCATCTTTCTCCAGCGGGTTTCCTGTTGACACCCATTCACCAATCCACCTCTTGCAAAGCACTTAAGAAAATCAATGTCTCATTGGGGACAAAATGCCAAGAGCAAATTGGGTTAATTCTCTTATAAAATGTACCTTTTCAATAATGTATAAATAACCATAATTTCTGTAATCATTTGTCATTGAATTCTGCTGGCCTTGGTGAAACTTAACATTTCAAAGTTTGCCTACAAAAACCCATGAGTTCTACAGCTTTCTGATGGAATACAATATTTATGTTAGCCATTATTAATATTTATGTGTATATGTGTATGTCCATGTGTGTATTTCTTTAATCACCATAACAACTTTAGGCAACGTATACAATATCACAGATATGAATTAAAAACAGCAACAAAGCACAGAAGTATTTAGCAAACCATGTGTCAGGTGTGAAAAACTGGATCTACACTTAATTTTAACTGATTTATTTTTATTCCATCCCCTGACTCTGCCAGTCCTTCTCCTACATCATGTTGGGGAAATAACAGAACAATTATGTAATTCATAAAACATGAAGAAAAATCAAAAGTAGGATCACATGTCATCTTGCTCAAGGCCTGTTGAAAGGGTCAAGTTTGAAGCTTTTCCAAAAGAATACCATGATTCGGGCTCTGTAGACTTCGGATAGTATTCTGTTCCACCAGGAACAGTGCTCAGAGAGAAGCTAAAATTCAAAGTTCTGCAAGATTATATAGTTTTAATTATGGGACTCAAATCTTATCATCATATTGGAAGAAACAATAAGTAGTCCCACAGGTATAGAGACCCTACTCTATGAAGGACTTTATATGTGACAACCTGCCCTTGAATTAACACATAGAAACTAATTGGTAACAAGTACAGTTTGCAAAATGGAAGTGTCACATGGATAAAATGATGTCCACTTATATTGTCCTGTGCTGCAGAATCATGGACCAGATGTAGCTTTCAAATGCTCTAAAAAGATTATTTGAAGCACATTGCAATAGTCCTAACAGGAGGTAACTAAGGCATGAATGACCATAAGAAGGTTCTCCAAATCTTGGAGAGGGCACAAGTGCTCATCAAATGAATTCCAGTGAGGATCTTCCTGCTGCAGCTGTCACTTGCTCACCAAGCAAGAACAGACAGTCTAGAAGCCTCCTCTCCCCATACCCAAGTATGTTCAAGTTTTTCCTGGGGAAGTACAATCCCTTCAAGAACTAAAGTTGGAAGATTCTTAAATTTTCTGCCACTTGAGCTTGTTTGGGTTGAAAATGTGCTTGCTTGTTCCCACCCAAATCTTAATATACTTCATAAACCAGGAAAGAACCTCAGGAGCATTGTCTTTCCAGCCAGGATTGAGAAACATAACTGGATATAATCTATATATTGATATCTATTCACGCCATTGGATTACCATTTCCAAAAGCCTTATGCGAATGTTAGATAGAATCCATAGAACTCAGAGGAACATTGCAAGGCAGAGATCTTGGACTCAGTTTTGTTCACCCCAGCAACTGAATGGAACTGACCCCATAGAAAAGAGAACTATTATTACACATAACCCTACATGGGCAACTCCCAAGAATGGACCAGAAAGAGTTTAAGTAAGGATGGGTGAATCACATCCAAATCCTATCAGATATAATCCACACTCTAGGCCATTTTAGTACTATACCAGTGTGAAAAATCTGTTATGAATCTATCGGTTTTACAATTGTTTTAAAAAGTATATGACAATTTAATAATCCATTTTGGATGCAGCTGTTGTCTTTTAAATACCATATAAAAACATTTTACCAGATTAATTTAATGTGTACATAGGCTAGGAAATATTTATAAATCTAATTAGAGTATAAGAGGAATTTCTATCAGGATTGAGGTTGTGAAAGTGAATTTACATTTCTTTTCACTGCTTTGCTTAATCCCAGTGAAAACAAGCTTTACCTCTTAATATTATTTCTTTTAATGACTGCATCAGATATTTTACTGGTTCCATTGACTGACACCTGATTAAAAGCAGGTATCTTTCATTTTATGCAAATTACATTAAGATCAATTTAATTTTACATATGCAGAAGTTCTTTAAATGACACAGATTTTTTTAATATGTAGCATGTTCCTCAATTTGAGTTTAACTTGCATTTAAATAGGGATTGATAATAATGAGCCTAAACTGATGAAGATGAAGATAATGGGAGCTGACTTTGTAATATGTATGATGAAGTCATTATTTTGCCTAATCTCCTTTCAAATCATGCCATGTTTCATGACCCTATGTTAATAAGAGCCAGAAGCAAACCAATCTAAAAATGGGCCAAGATACTTACAATGATCTTCCCTTTGTAATTTTATAATTGAAGAGATCCTAGATTAAATTCTGAGAAGAGGAGGAGGGGTTTGAAGGAAGCAAAGAGATGCAAGTGACAAGATTTATAATAGTGTTTAAAAGCCCATTTTGAATAAAGCCAAGATTAAATTGCAATAAATAAATACATCTTTATTGTTCCTTTTCACACCATATCAAAGCATTTCATTATCAAGTCATTTTATTATGCCTTTGGCGTTTACACATAGTGTGTGCTTTATTTGGTTACATTTCTATGAAACACAGATGGATTTAATTCATACTTCCATGGTGGATTGCAGGAAAGCACTATGCCATAATTTACATTGGGAAAGTTTGGTTTGGTTTGGTTTCTTTTAGTATGCTAAAGATGGCCCTAGCAAATCAATTTAATTCTGTTGATGGCAAGAAAACAACATGGATCATGAAGAGGCCAGTTCAACTTAAGAGAAATTCTACCAGTATTTATTCAGAAACTAATCAATTAAACATGAGTTCTCCTGATGAATCACCATGAAATTTGAAACATGGAGTAAAAAATTGAAGTATGAAGGTAACCAGATCAGAGTAAGATTCATATCAATTAAATGTTTCATAATTGGCTATAAAGAGGAGTCAGGACGCCTGCCATCACTTCTCTGATTGAAAGTTGTAAATATGATAAAATTGATTTGCCAATTACTTATGTCAGAACCAGAGAGTCCACCACACCATTCACCCTTCCCATCTCACCTGCAGTTAAGAGCTTGAAAAGTCACAAATGTGGCAGTATCTTGTCATCCTAGTTACTATATTCATTTATTATTGGGATAAATTAAGTCTCATATAACCAGTATAATTCCATCAAATTCAGGGTTCAAATCACTAATGTACAGATTTCTACAAAACTATATCATTTCTATAAAACTCCATAATAGCTAATAATGAATTGCTACTTTTAATTTTTTGGCATTATAGAATGTTCTCCAGATGTGTTGGCTTACAACACCTTAGATTCCCAGTTATGAGTTAAGGGAATTGTATTCCTACCCACATGGAGAGCACCCTGTTAAGGAAGGCTGCTTGGGGGATAATGACTGGATCTTTTTTGTTCAGTTTTTTTTTAAGTCTTCACATCATGCTGGTTTATGACTATAATAAAGGTTTGATTTGTTTTTGTGCTTCAAGTCAGTATTGACACCTAGCAAATGCCTGGACAAAATCCTGCAGTATTCTTGCAAGATTTCAGGAATGGTTTATCATTGCCTGCTTCTTAGGGTTGAGAAAGAGTGACTGGCCCAGCTGGCTTCATGCAGATCTAGAACTCACAGTCTCTGTGATTTCTGATGCTTTAACCATTACACTACACTGGCTCTCTTAGTTTCATCTAGGTTACTTTGTTTATTGAGCGATTAGGTAACAGTTGTAACAGTTGTAACGGTGATTAAGTTCACTCATTTTCTTAATAGATTGCAGTGGTAAAAGAAGGTAAAATGAAAATTGTATATAAAACTGCTAAACCAGCAGAACAAAGGCAATATAAGTGAAGAAGTGCAATCATAAAGGGGAAAGAGGAGCAGGGGAGATGTTAAGAGCAGACATGGAGACACACAGATTTGGCAGAAGGTGGTGGCATGCCAGGAGGTACAGAAATGATGGCAGAAACAACATGATGGATATTTGAGAGAAGAGGGAGCAGTGAAATGCTAAAGGCTTTCTTTTTAATTTAGTGCCAGATCAATATTGCTGGAGACTCATCTTCTCTGTTTATCTGCTCACCATGAAAAATCTGGGCAGCATTTCAACCCTTAACTTTAACCCTCCTGAACTCATAATATGCAGAAGCTACTCTCAAAGTCAGAGGAGAGTGCACGTTCAGATCTTAATATATCTCCTGAGGTTACTAACTATTGGAAGGAAAGCATATTTACCAGCCCAGGAAGTTTTATGTGCCAATCTCAAGCAGGTCTATTTGTCTAAGCCATTAGGAGGCCTATGGATGAAAATAATTCAAAGGAACTATTTACCTCATAATACTCAGGCGCGGAAAGCTATGTTTGAGGTGGGGGCAACATTTAATGGATTCCCCTTGGTTTTGTTTTATTTTGTATTTCATTCCTTTTCTCAAGTTGCTTAGCTGAAATTGGTGTTTGCATTTCATTCATTTGGATAGTTGAAGATTTCCGGGTAGCTTGAGAAGAATGCTTATCTGAGCATTTTCGATGTTTGCTTCCTGCCTGCACACCATTTCTAGAATACAAACTGCCTTTGTAGTGACAAGGCAGGTAAGCCATATCCCATATTTATCAACTTCACAGGATCCCAGACTGTCAGCTGCAATCCCAGACAGATGCAATGCTCAAAATTTGAGAGGAGGGTCTACCCCAGGTGTTACATATTCCTGCTCATACAGGAAGGAAGAGACTCCATGCAGCCCCAGAAAAAATGGCAGAACTCCAAGGAAGAAATAGCAGAAAGCTGATGGATGAAAGGCTGTGAAACAATGAGCTTGCCATCTCCCTTCAACTAAGATTTAAGTTTTGGATTTTCAGAATACCAAAAATCAAACACAGAAACCAACCCCAAGTTCAGGAATTTCTTATTCAAGGAATTGTCTGGCTAGCCTTGCCTTAAGATAATTCTTTTGTTCACTGCTGTTAAATCTAATTTTATGTCTTCTGTATGTGCTCTTGTGTGCCAAGTGGCATTTTTCTGCCTTAAAATAATTTCAAATATGCAAACCAATATCATATTAGGATTTGCTCAGAGTCACACACTTCTCTGAAACTTTATTGCATGGGAGAAGCATTTTTCAATCATTGTTTGAGATTTGGATCAACTCTGTATTTTTACCTCCCCACTGATTAGTTTTGGCAAAGGGCTACCACAAATGGAAAAGGAAGCATTGCATTTTCTTTTAATATATTGAATTTTGTCAATATATTGGTGCTACAAATCTAATTCCCTGAAAGAGAGAGGGTTGACTTCCCTAGCCACACACCTCAAAGCTACAACAACAAAGAAGTGGCACTATAGAACTTGTCTCATTCTTTTATCTTTTCCCCAGTTTATTTGCAAATAAGACCATAGGCAGTTCCTACTTTATATCTGGTGCTAAAAAAAGAAGACATCAGGTAAAGGCATTCCCAAGAACATTGATGGTGGCAGCACCAAGTAGTCACTTCAAGTCAAGAAGCCATCTCAAGGTATGTGAAAACCAGAGGGTTTATAAGAGATTTCTTTCATTTTGCAACCTCTGAGCTCAGCCTGCTACATCTTCAGAATTCAGAAAATCTTCTCATCTGAACTTCAAGAATTTAGACCCAATTATCTTTTTTTAAAACTCATTTAGATTTCCCATTTAAGCAGGCAGTTCTTCAGAATCTCTAAATTCTCCCCCCCTCTCTCTCTCCATCTATCTATCTATCTATCTATCTATCTATCTATCTATCTATCTATCTATCTATCTATCTCTTGTCTGCCTGTCTTATTTCAGATTTGGATAAATAGCTGCCCATCTTCTGCAGTGGAAACCAATACTAAGAAATTATTAAGTATTATTGCAATCTCCCAATCATTCCTTGGTGATCCTTTCATCACACTTTTATCCTCTAATGATCCAATTGCATCAGGAGCCAATTATCTGCTTCTGATTTTCAGCCTTTTGGACATGAGAGGGGGATGTCTTTAATAAAAAAGGTGTGTTAAGCTTACCAGAGGCTTAATGCATCACTTTTATAGCTTTAAAAAATGAAGAAGAAAAAATGAACCCACACTGGTGATTTGCAAGTTTGAGCTTTGAAGTTCGGAGAGCTGCAAAAATGGGTCTAAAACAGATTGCCTCTCCATGCTTTAAAAGAAATTTTCAAATAATTTGCCTGATTTTGCTAATTAACTAGGTATTCACTTGATATCTTTCCTAATCTGTGTATATACTTAATCTATGGTTCAGTTAAAATATCTTTCAGATGGCTTGAAGGGATCCCACCTTCCTAATATTTTCTGGTTTCTTTTTAAGTAATCTCTTCATTGTCTTTGTTTTCTTAGATTTCTTTGTTTTTGAAATTAAGCCTGACCATGTTGGATTTTATATATAATTTGAATTTGATAGCACTGGTAATCCAAAGCAACTGGACAATGAAACTCAGAATGAAGCTAGACAATTGGCAATTCACTCCTTAAGTAAAAATGTGGCTTCTTCCATATGAAAATGATTCTTGGAGGGTGGGCATGGCCAGTCTACAACATGGGTGTCAAACTCTCAATGAAACATCATCACATGACTTATCACAACTTTTTCCCCTTTGTTAAACTGGGGTGGGTGTGCACATGACACATCCGGCTGGTGGGCCACGAGTTTGACACTCCTGGTCTACAACAAGGACTAAAATGCAGTAGGTGCATTGATAAGTAAAATGTTCCTTATTCTCTGTCTTAAAGCCTGAGTCTAAATTTGGGTGGTCTGTTTGCTACAGATAATCCTTGTTCAGTTATAACAATGATGAAAAAAGTAACTTTATGAAAAATCCTTGCATTACGATTTTCATAGATCTAGAAAGCAAAGGAAAGCTGAAATAAGATCATAAATACAGTCCTGGTTTCGTTTAGCTAACATTTCACTTAATGACTGAGTTGCCGGTCCCAATGGTAGTTGCTAAATTGAGGAGCCCCCATGTTTATTTTCCATAACTCTACTGGATGAGGGCTGCAATATTTCATAGGACCACTAGATTGCAGAAATGAGCTGAAATAGTCTTTGTCCCTTTGCAGCATCTTATGGCTGTGTGGATTTCTGCAACCTATCTGGTACTTGTACTATTAAAAAAAAATGCCATTAACTCTCAGAGAGTTTTCCTTCATTCAAGAATCTACAGCAGCATTCATGACTGAGTCAAGAGTTGTGTTCCGTCTAATCAGCTCCATAAAAACATGTCCTGAAGCACAGCCCTAAGTCTTTTTCCCCTTCTCTTTCTTTCTTGCGCTGGATGTAAATTTAACCAGACATTGTGAGGATAGTCGAAGTCACTTGTTATTATGTCATTTCTCTCTTCTGGCTGCTTTCCTGATTTCTTTCTTCAACTGAAAATAACCCTTTGAAACTTGTTGAAAGGGAGGCAGAGTGTGCTGTATCTCAAGAGTTATGTTACTACTGAAACCTCATAGTTTTAGGGGTGGGGGGAAACACCTTCTGTGAAGGGTTTTTTTTTTTGGTTCCTCTTGCCAGTTTTATTTCAGTGGACTTTCTGATGCTTTATTACCTGTAGGGGGAAAAAAACCCCTCTTTTTTAATACATGCAACATTCCCAAGATTATTTTCTTCAAAGTTTATTGTGCCACTATATATCCAAGTTTAACACAGCACAGAATAACTCCAATATTAAATGTGTCATGACGCGACTGTATTAACAAAGTTGGAAAAAATGTTTGTGGTAAATTTAACCTCTTACTTTTCCTTGTACATCTGATTCCCCCCCTCCACCAAACAGATGGATCCAAGTAGATAAAATATGCATCCTTCAAAGATACAATAGAGTTAATCCTACAAGAGGATAGTAATGCTAGGAGTAGATCTACACTCAAACATTAAAAGCACTCAGGCAACTTCTTGCTTTCCTGAGCAATTTCCTTAAATACGCTAGACCGCATGATCTTTTCCCAGCTTCAGTGCAATACAATTTAAAGCGAGTAGTAAGGAATTGTTTGCAATTGCAGCCTTTTAGCAGCTACCTTTTGTTGCTCCAGGAATGGCTGCTGATAATTGGAAATTTGTTCATTGGCATTGTTTGCTGGACTTCATTGAATCACCCTTGAGTTAGCCTTTTATCCTATCCGAAGCTGGTTCTTTTAGGCAGGCCGAGTAGGTTCAGGCGCACGCCTGTGTGTATACTTTTGTCCTTAAGAAAGTCCAATTCCAAAGAAATGGATTAGTGATTTAGACGCTTAGCTCTCTCATCACAGGGCAGGCTTGGCATTCCTCGCTCTGCATTTCAAAGAGGAAGCTTCTCAGTTTTTTAAAAGAAGGAAATGTTTCTTTTTCTCTCTTGTGATTTTTTTTTTTTTTTGCTTTTGTTTTTACAATAGATTGGACAGCTGCCATCTGCTCAACAACAACACTGAACACCACCCTACAATTCAGGCAGGCAGTCTGGCTTCTTCTGTTTATCAAAGTGGACCCTGGTTAATTGCTTACATTTCTGTTTGATCAAGCGACATACAGCCTATACAACTTTTGGTTCCAATTTGATTATCTCCTTTTCATCTTCTACCCGTCTGCTATTTTAGACTCACTCCCCATTAGCCCTGAGAGGGAAGAATAATGACAGAGCCAACATCTCCTTCCCTCCTCTGTCATTATATAAACACAGGCATTTGTAATACCCCGAATTCTAACAATCCAATGCCTATCACTTTCTTTTTTCTTTATAAGTATGATACCGGCAAGTGCTCTGTCTAACTAGTTTGATGACAGAAGTAAAAAAAAAAAAAATACCAGGCTTTTTAAAGGAATACGTACATATGGTCACATTAGGATCGATGAGAAAATACGTAGTGAATACTTTCAAGTGAATTTCATTTTTTCTCCTTCTTGCTGGAGACTGTTTCTTATATAGGCAAACATTCATTCAGATGAGCATGACCCACAAAGCTAGATTTTTTCCAATTCCCATTTTTCTCTTTGATTAAAGAACAAGTGCAAAAGGGAAGGTGATCCAATTACTAGTCTACAAGATTAGTACTACCCAGTAGTGGCTTTTATTAACCCTTGAATGTTCCAGGTCATGCTTCTCCTCCTTATTCCTGTTATTTACTGATTTCTCTAAACAAGAATTTGTGAATACAGTCAGAATCAACAGCAAATTTGTCTGCCATACGATATGTATGGATTAGATCCAGAAAGACCAAACAAATAGTAATATTGGGTATATCCTAGAAAATCTTACCAGGATGTTGCATGTTGCAAGGACAATATGCCTACTTTGTCAATATTCTGGTTTTCAAAAGCATTGTATTTCAAGTGATTTTATTTTACTTTATGCAATTATTAGCATTTCCTCCTGCTAACTAATGAAGCAAAAGGAATATAAGTGCAGTCTTCTTTTCCTGCTATCAAGTGTTCCCTGCCAATCAGCTGAGTAGTTCAAGAGGATCTAGGAAAGAGTAGATATAGCTCCCTCTCCCTGAAATTTCTCTCTATTCAATTGGAAATCTGATATAGGCTGCTGTTAAGATAAGAGAAAGCCTTAATAGAAGTCCAGATGGATTGATCTTCATTGGGATTGTGAGGGATAAATTGTACTGTTGATTGGCAGGGAGCAGATGAATAGTAGAGGGGGCATGGTCCTTTTTTTTATTTGCAATGTCCTAAATAATATCAATGCCAGTTTTGATTTAATAGCATGGGTTTTTAAGGAATTTTCCCTTAACAATCCATATGGAAATAGGACATATTCAAGATAACAGTGAACACATGTGTAACAAACACATATGGGATCAAGTCTATTCTGTCAGTCCTAGTTAGGACTAAATGACAGGTTATATTAATGTCTCAATTGGGAGAACTGTTAATTTGAGTATTGAAGCAGGTGTGGATAGAAAATCTAAGCTAAGGGGAAAAAATTAACTCTTCCTTTCCATACAGTGATCATAGCAAAATATCTTAGTTTTCCATCAGAAATAACTACTTAACTGAGAGTAAGGTGAAATTTAATAATACTAACTGAGCCTCACCAGAGAAACTATGCCCAAATTATGTTTGCTATAATTTGATACATAGCACTCTAGCTAGTTGATGCTATTTTATACTTAACAAAAAAAAGAAAGAAAGAAAGAAAGAAAGAAAGAAAGAAAGAAAGAAAGAAAGAAAGAAAGAATTAAGAACACAATTCCTATGACTCGTGATTTATTTTTTTATCCTATTGATCACACAGCAAGTTAAAAGTAGAAACACGGATTGGTGCTTTGTTCTTCTCTTTATCTTTGCTTTCCCTCCCTCTGATTGAATAAAACCTAACGTCTCCTCCTTAGCTCTCTCCAAGAACTGTCCTTCCTTCCCTCTTAAAATAGAAAGGAAAGAAAAGCAGCTTTTCCATCACAGCATGCAACCTCTCAATTTTGTCCTTGGGATCTTAAAAGTGCTCTAGATGTTCTTAATGGGCTTTGTGACATTCTCACACCATAGGCTCTGCTAAATACAGATCTTGGTGGATTTATCAAGATTTTTTTTCTAGAAAAGTTTGAAATCTGATCCTCAATCTCTCATACTTACCAGTAACTGGCTCTCTGTGAGTTAAAGATTCTAATCATAAATAGGCCCAAAAGTAATATCAATGTATGAGATTACCAGGCTGAGCCTGAGGAAGGAGTCAAGCACGTCATCAGCCTCCAGTCCCACAAAGTTCTAAATCCAGCCCACCTTGAATTCTGTTGACTCTTATCTACTGCCCATTTGTTTTGACTGTTAATAGTACAGATTCTTGCAGAGAGAGTTTGTTGTTGTTGTTAGTTGCAAAGTCATGTCCAACCAATCACAATTGCATGGGCAATGTTCCTCCAGGTCTTCCTGTCCTCTACCATCCTCTGGAGTACATTTAAGCTCACAACTACCGCTTCAGTGACTCCATCCAGCCACCTCATTCTCTGACGTCTCCTTCTTCTTTTGCCCTCAATCTTTCCCAGCATTAGGGTCTTCTCCAGTGAGTCCTTCCTTCTCATTAGGTGGCCAAAATATTTGAGTTTCATCTTCAGGATCTGGCCTTCTAAACAGCAGTCAGGGTTGATCTCCTCTAGGACTGACTGGTTTGATCACCTTGCAGTCCAAGGGACTCGCAGGAGTCTTCTCCAACACCATAGTTCAAAGGCCTCAATTCTTTGGCGCTCAGCCTTCCTTATGGTCCAACTTTCACAGCCATACATTACAACTGGGAAAATGAATGAGCAGAGAGAGTTAGCATGCAATAAACTGTATTTATTTGAACCACCTTGGCTTCTGATTTCCTGCTCTTGACAATCAAGGAAATGAGAGGAGAACATAGAAGAATCCACAGCTTTTCTAGACATCTATAACACCCTGAATCTTTTTTCAAGTTGTGGGGAAATACAAAAGTTCACTACAGTGAATGTTATATATCCCAGCTTGTGCTAAAAGGTGGGATATAAATTGAACAAACAGCTAAAAATAAACATGAATATAGATCAGCTTTAGAAACAGACTATATTTATTCCTTATTATTTATCAGAATTTGGAGGGTTTCTCTCACTGAACAGCATGGTGTCCATTATGTTGGATGGTACAATACTGGAACCTACTGACCAATTCAGCAAGATTGTTCTGTAAATGTTAAATATAGCTTTTTCCATTATTAAACTAATTTGGCCCATTCCAATTTTCTCATGTGTTTGACCCAAGCAGCAATCTTTAAATTTGAAGTGTTAGTTTGAGTAATATTTTGTGGCAGTTCTGGGTTATCCATTTTAGTTAGATAAGTAATTGAAAAACTATCTTAGAAAAAAAAATAAACAGAACTGAAATTACATGTCAAATCAAAGACAATCTCTTCTGGGAGACAAGAAGAAACCAACAATACTTAGCAAAGGAATTTTTATATAAAACTACCAATAACTAGATAACAGAGAGAACTAACTTTTGAGACACTTAAAGCAATTACAGGATTGGTTTTTTTTTAAAAAAAAAGAAAGAAAAAAAAAGAAAAGCGGTACAAAGGTTCAAAGATAGCATTTTTCCTCCTTCAAGTATGAACTGGTTTGTTATTATTTTGAATGGAACCCCTACTGATACTTAGGCTATGGTTTATTTTCCCATCCACAGAGATTTCTTCATTTTTTTTTCTTTTAAGGAGTTTGGGCAATTTTGCACCACTTAGTATCCTGCAGTGAATTAGCCCTTGATTCCGTAGTAGCCTGTAACAGTTTTCCACAGAACAGTGTTCAAAGAAAAAAATGTCTGTATACATACAATATATAAAAAAGTTGTCCTTTAAAGTAAGAATTCATCACATTTGTATCTTGTATTCTGCTGTATTATGATGTCTGCTGGGAGCTAAAGATGAACTGGTGCTTTTGAAAATAATTAGCAAATATATGTTAATGTCACCTGGATTAGGAAAAGACAGATTATTTTATAAAGAATAAATATTGTATTGGCTTGCAGATTTAAAATCAGCTGAAAAAAGTACTAGTAATGCTTCTCTCTTAATATGAACCTGCTGAATTTAGAGATAACTCATCTATCTATCTACCGTATAAGTTGCACTCCCCCCCCTTAAAGGGTGTGAAAATTTAGGTGCATCTTATACACAAAATGTAGCCCCGCCCACCCACTGACCCCCACCCTTTGGCCTCTGCCTCCCAGCAATTTACCTCCTTGCAGAAAGCAGCAAGAAGAAATGGCTCGTTTCAGTTTCAGCACAGCCTAATTAGCACAAGTTGATTGGATCGGCCTCCCGACTCTCAGCTGTTTTGCTCTCAGCTGTTTTGCATGGGCCTCTGCTACTTGCTGCAAGGAGGTAAATTGCTGGGAACAACTTTTTTTTTTCTTGTGCTAATCAAGCTATGCTGAAAACGAAAATGAAAGTAAAGCAGGCTATTTGCTATTTGCTGCAACGAAGCAAAATTGCTGGGAGGCAGAGGCAGAAGCAGATTTCTTTTTCTTGTTTTCCTCACCAAAAAAGGTAGGTGCATCTTATAGTCCAGAGCATCTTATACTCTGAAAAATATAGCATCTATCTATCTATCTATCTATCTATCTATCTATCTATCTATCTATCTATCTATCTATCTATCATCTATCTATCTATCTTTCATCAGCATCATCAACATCATCAGCATCTACCTAAATATTTATCCTTTTTCACATAAAGAGCCAATAGATACTACTTATGGAGTTTTCAACTTGGTTTTTAAAAAACCAACATTTATCCATTTTAAAATGCCCGCACTTTTACTCCACTTGGAAAATTGATTTTCTGCTTTCTGTCTGCTGTAAAATCCATCAAGAAATAATGTGATGGCATCTTTGGTAGGCTTGCAACAAAGCAAATCTTACTGGGTTACGGTTCATATTTTAATACAGAAGATTCTTAATATATTGATTTTTAATATAAAAATCAAATCAGAGATTTTTCTTTTAGGCTTAATGGACAAAGAACTTGAAAAAAAATGAAACTTCGCTGCTTTATATGCAGTAAGAATGCATTATGGGCAAAAATTGGAAAGATATTTTAATTTCCATAATGGATGAATGGCTGGAAGAATTGATGATATTAGCAGAGATGGCTAAATTAACTGCTTTAATCGAAGAAAATAACACATCCAACTTTATTTCTGCTTGGAAACCGTTTCTGGATTTTGTGTTTGAGATGGGAAAAAAATGAAGCTTTGGGTTCTGCTGATTAGATATGTTAGTTGTTATAGAAATAGCTAATATATACTAAGTGTCTTAAAGTAAAAAATTCAGGCTGTAATGTTACTATCTTATTCTTCTGTGCTTAAAAGAGTCAGAAGTCAATGCTTTTATTTCTCTTTCCCCCTTCTTTCTCTTTCCTTTCCCCTCCTCCATTTTCCCATTATTTTCACTTTGTTTTGTATTTTATATCTTGATAAGCTTAATAAAATTATTTCCAAAATGAAACAATGTGATGACTAGAAATGGACACCTTAGGTATGAACATAAACTCTGTTTCAAAGCATTTTCCTAATACCAAACACTTGCAAATTAGGTAGAGGCTTGGAGGGTTTTCTACTCATCCTATGAATCAAAATATATGTTTTGGTATCAGATTGATTGATTGATTGAGAGACCAGAGATATTTTTTCCAGGATAATCTGTCCTCAATCTGGGGGTTCAGGTCTTCCTACTGTGTAGCTGAGTCCATACACTTTACTGCCAGTTGTCTTCTTCTCATTCTTTCCACGTCTTTCAGTGTTAGAGCCATCTCCAGAGAGCTATGTGTCCACATAATATATACAAAGTATAATAATCTGAGCCTGGCTATTTGTCTTTAATTGGGATCTCTGTATTGTTGTTTTGTGTTTCAGTTATTT
Organism: Pituophis catenifer annectens; assembly: GCF_029215685.1. Classification (NCBI taxonomy): domain Eukaryota; kingdom Metazoa; phylum Chordata; class Lepidosauria; order Squamata; family Colubridae; genus Pituophis; species Pituophis catenifer. Next base: position 138,919,643 of record NW_027256883.1, read on the forward strand.
GTTTTCTTGACTAGCCATGGTATTTTCAGAAATATTGCCCAACACCAACGTTCAAAAACATCAATGCTCTTTCTATACTGCTTCTTCAAAGTTGATGGAAATAAAAAAAATTGTGTAGTCCTCAGCCCTGATTGATTTGATTTCTTGATTGTACAGGGCTTATATCTGTAATTGAGAGGATATGATAATCATCAGAGACTTGGTACACAGATTTCAAATATGAATTCAATTAATATCCCCCATCCTAGTTTTTTATTCCTATAATGGCAAACTGAAAATCGCCATACTACCAGATATGGGGCTTTTTCAGTGGTAGCCCCATATCTAAGAAATAATGCTGTTTTGAAAAGTGCACATATTTTATCAGGTTATTAAAAACATTTTTAATACTTAACTTTTTTTGTACTTTTGAACTTAATCTTCTGTTGTCATTTTGGAAGTTTTCCTTTTGGAAAATGCTCGTGAAACATGGAGTATTAATTTTCCAAATAAATAAGAAATGTGAAACCACTAACACAATTAAAAATGGGTTTGTTTGTTTGTTTCCTGCTGCGTATTCTGTGTTAGTTTATCTTTGTACTGACATCTGTAATAATTAGTACTGAAATTTAAGAAAAATGAAAAATGCAAAGTAGGAAATTGTTTCCAAAGGCTTACCTGTTTTTAGTGTACATGACAAAACATTTAAGACTAAATCTCCTTAAAGTAGAACTGACTGTAACGACATACAGACAAAACAGGAAGAATATTTAAGTGTCTCTCTAGAATTCACACATCGTTTTAAAAGCCTTCAAGTTGTAAATCTGAATAATACTAAATAAATCAAATTTGACAAACATTTCTGCTAAATGCCTTCTGCTGAGAGCTGAATGCCAGCTGTGTAATGTCTTGCCTTACAAAAAGGATGGTGAGACTGAATTTAACTTCATCCCACCCTGGAAGGTGCAAATGGTATTTTTGCCTCTGGCTGCATCAAGGTGATAATGAACTGGCGATGAAGTTGTAAAAATGATGCAACGGCTACATGGATTTACAGTGATAATATTAGAATGCCAATGGAGGCGTCACATGTGCTCAGGGTAAGGCTCAAGAATGACAAACAGTTGGGCTTCATACCATTATGAATTTAGGTCACTTTTTACATAGAGGTTAATATTCTGCCCGATTAGATAATGCTTTTCCCAGTTCCCCCTACAAAGAACGCAAAATGAAATCTTCAAATATTCTCTATTTAAAACTTCCTTTTTATACCCATTATCCTCTTGTGCACATTAACTTTTCTCCTCCTTCAGTCTCTTGGTATCCAATTCCATGATACTATGTTCCAAGACTGCCTTGTTTGTAGACAAGTGTTTCTCAAACTTGGCACCTTGAAGATGTGTGAACTTCATCTCCCAGAACTGAAGATTGAAATCTACACATCTTCAAGTTGCCGATCTTGAGAAATACTGTGGTAGACACATGGATACTTGCCTGTTGGGGTACAGACAGAATGGGAAGATTTGATAGTCCACATGACATTATTTCCTCTCATCTATCTTCACAGGCAACACAAGGAAGCAAGAGATGTATCAGGAAAAGGCAGAAAAAAACAGTTAGTAGAGGAAAGAATGCTAGGAAGAGGCTGTGGAGTTCATAGGAAAAGAGGAGACAAAGAAATGGTTGCTGGAAAAAGAAAAAGAATGACAAGTTGTGAGATGTCAGCAGTTTTGTGTGGGGAAAATTGGAGGGCCTTTTATTTTTTTATTTTATTTTTGCCTAAAGGCAAAAAAAATCTTTCCTTGGCAGTGACTCACACCTAAAGAAATCAAGTACATCACCATGTGTCTAATTCTAAGTCTGAAGTTATTCGGGCTGCCTTCTAGTTTCGTTAAAAATTTTAATGAATTGAAAAATATGTCCAACAATCAGGCTCCCAAAACCAAGAAAGACACATGGTGATTCTTCCAAGAAGATTTCTTTATTATTCCATACCTATAGACAGAATCTTGCCAAAGTGAAGCACCTTATTGTGTACAACAAGCATATACACTGAGAACTATTAGGGAAGGACTCTTTTTCTCACACAGATTATCTGAACTGAGCTGTCTCTTGCTCCTCTGGAAATGGATTCCCTCCCTCCTGAGAATCCAGACTACATTCCATCACACTGTCAGAAAAAAATGTGTGTCCTCCTTTACTCTTTTCACCTATGATACTTTTCCAAGCAGAGTGCTTCTTTGTTCACGTATTGCTTCTGGCACCTGCTTTGAGTGTGAGGAGGGCTAATGAAGAAATTGTGGTACAAATTCTACCCCCATATGAGATGTAATAATGTAAATATGACCTTTGGTTATTACATCACAATGCACATTTGGCATCATTGTGGTTCAGAATAGATGCCTATGCTGCCATCATTTAGAGTACTGCCTTTATTACCTTTCCTCACCTCCATCCAGATCCTCACTATCTTCATCCCATATTGGTTGCCTACCAACTATTATGAGCTAGTGGCCAAGGCAAGACAGGCCTCTGGCAAGTCCTTTATTGCTCTAAGTAAATGTTCCAACAAAAAGCCCTCCAACAACCAGTAAGGCTCCACCCTACACTACCCTGAAGGCAGCCACCCTCAGTCCCCAAACAACAGCCTGTATATAACAAAGAAAGCCCACAGAATAGGAGCATTCTCACAGGGCAAGGTCCAGGGTCTCAAGTCCAGTCCACCCAGCTAAGCGAGTCCATAAGGCAAACTGTAGTCCACAAGACAAACTCAAGGCACAAGACAAAAGGCAGTCCAAAGGGTACAGACAAGATACATGGCAAAAGGCAGTTCTCAAACCAAGGCAAAAGACGAAAAGCAATCTTCAAGGCAAGGGCAAAGTACAAAACTAAAGGCAGAAGGCAGTTTTCAAGGCTAGGCAAAGCAAAAGGCAAAAAGTAGACTGCAAGGCAAGGCAAAAGGCAGGAGTCAAAGCTGTGGGAGTGTAAGCCAAAACAAACAATTGTTCCTAGCAAAGATTAACTCCCACAGCTTCTCCTTAAGTCAAGCCACTCCAGACGTTCCTTGTGAGGAGGGGTGGGGCAACCTTCTCCCAAGTAGCCTTGCAGCCCTTCTCTGAGCTTGCCTACACTCTGCTCTCTGTGCCCTTGGAGTAAGTGGGGGAGACAGCTGTTCCTCATCAGAGGGAATATGCTACCTATCAGCACCACTGCCTGTCAGCAACTGATCCTCCCTTGTGTCTGTGAAAACAGGCAGTTCTCCATTCATCTGACCACCTCCACCAATGCCTGAGGAGGCTGGGACAGCATCAATCTCAGCCCCTGGCCTCTCCAAACATGCCAAGAAAGACCCAAAGGTGCTTTTTCAAGAGGCCACTGCGCTTTCTGGTTTTTCTTCAAAGGTGGTTTGCTTCTCATCCAAGAAGCTTCTTCATCTCTGAGCCAGAAAGTGCAGTTGCCACTTTAAAAAGTGCCTTAGGGACAACCATGACCTGGATGACTGAGAATCTCCAGAGACATGCCAAGGAAGATTTGTCATCTCTGTCAGATGGTCCCGGTTTCAACTCCTCCTCCTCTGAACTGGCCTCTGATGGGGCCACGACACAAACCCTGTCTGTGGTTGCCGCATCCTGCTCTCCCCACGACTCACTTAAACAAGGGATTCTTTTTGAAACAGTTTTTGCTGCAACTTCTTGCAGTTTAAAGTATGGTTTGAGGACAATTCAGGGTTCATAGTCAGCCTCTAACCATGCAGATGAAGGTTGGGAATTAAGTCAAGATCATAGAATCTGTGGGGCAGTCGTTTCTGAAACTGCAATTCTAGATTCCATAAGAATAGCTCCAATAATTTTGTTTCCTGATTCATAATAGGAAAAGATCCTTGGCATCTTGTAGATATATTAGCAGTCATCAGTGGTGGCCTGGAAAGACTTCAGGGATAGGATTTTATGGAGTGGGATAGGTATAATTCAGAGCTAAGTCTATTTGCCAGTTCCCCCCGTTTTTGTTTTATAATATTCTGAGAAAGCTTCCTTCACATGTAGCTGTATTCTACTCTGTTTAAAGTCTCCAAACTGCAAATGGAGAGTTCAGATGCAAGGACGCAAGCATAAAAGGGAAGTGTTCCTTTAAATTTCCTAGCCAAACAAATCAGAATGAGAACATCATTCTTCTTGCATGCTCCCACCACAAACTTGTCAAACATCTTTCGTACCCTGTTATGGTGCACCTGGATTCCTCTTTGCCCAGGGGAAGGAGAGCAACTAGAAAGTGAGACTTGGGGAAAGGCTTATCTAAGGAGACCTCCCAGATTCATAGCTCACTCATTGTTTGATCTGGGATCTTGCCAGTGAGTCATACTCTTAGCTAATTTCTACATATCTCAGAAAAAAGTGGGTCAAAGTGAGGAGGGACGAATCCCCAAAGATGCAACGTTTTATGATTCTTTGAGAATTTGAAGAATAGTTTTCAGAAAGATTCCTGTTGTCAGCGTGATCACCTTGGGCCATTATTATTATTCTCAGTCATTCCTTTTTAGATCTATTAAATATAATGCCCAGAGAGAACAGATAATATTTTTTTCTTCTTTCAATTAAAACAAATATTTGCCCAACTTAATTTCCTAGCAATTTTTGGTGTGGTTTATTATGAAATGAAAGATTATATATCTTTCCACTAGTTTCTGATGAAATACTCATTTTGAAGCTTTGTGTCAGTAGGTCTATGAGTGTTATCCATAAATGAGAAATGTATGCAAGATAGTCAGCCTCATGCTGCATTTCAACGTTTGGGTTTCCACGTCATGACACTCTGTCAAATGTTAACAGAAATTAAAGGTAAAATTCATATACAGCTTTCACAAATCACGGGCTTATCTGTCAGCATTTTATAATAACCTACCATCTATGATCTATCAGGATCCTAAAGTATAATTCTTAGCCCCAGAGGAAAAATCATGACATTCTCAGACCACTATAATAGTAATATATATTTCCATTGAACAGAATTGTCAAGGTTTCTTTTCAAACTTTGCTCACTAATTGCATTTCAAACAAGTTGCATTGGGAATAATAGACAGGAAAGGCACCTGGCCTGTTATAACTTTAAAATATTTTGATAACCAAGGTTCAGGATTATTTAATGTAGCATTCTTTATCTTTTTTTTTTAATTTAAAAGAAAAATGTATTATTTTCTCTCTTCTCTTTGTTAGTTCTAGGAAACATAGTTTAAAAACATCTTGTGTCAGATGAACTTCAGTGAAATACAATAATTCATCTTTGCTTTAATTTATCAAAATTAGAGGTTGGGGTTTTTCCTCCCACAATTTACTGCTTTCTCCTTCTCCTTCTCCTTCTCCTTCTCCTTCTCCTTCTCCTTCTCCTTCTCCTTCTCCTTCTCCTTCTCCTTCTCCTTCTCCTTCTCCTTGTGCCATGTTCGTCATCGGCCTTGGCAATCATGTTGGCAATCCTATTTTTGTCAACAGCCGTAAGAAAAAGTGCTGCTGAGTTTTGTCCAAACCAGCCCTAAGGTTTTGAAGCTATGATGTTCTTCTTCTGCCTGGACCTCGTTTGCCTTCAATCTTTCCTTGGAGGATTAAGGAAAGGATGCCATATTTTCTGGATGTCGCATCACATGTCCAAAATATTGACTGCTTTAGTGGCTTGCGATACTGAGAATAAAGCAAGAAATCAAGGAAGGTCAATAATAACAAAACAGTGTAAATTAAAAAAAAAAACATTCACTGAGGAAACAATAAAACCCACAGCAAATATTTACTTAGCAATTAATGAGCAGTGTGGTTGAGGTCTTGACCTCCTAGTGCCAGGAAGTTTTGTGAGTCTGAATGTTGCAAGCTTCCAGGATAGGGTATTCTGTGAGGCAACGATATTTTAGAGTGATCTTCTCCATTTCATCTGATTGATCGCTGAAAAATAGATCATGTCAAATGCATTTTTATATTCAATGCCCAGAATATAAAATGTTGTAAAATAAAATGCATTTTATACTCAATACTCAGAAGAACTCTCAGTATTTATTTATTTATTTATTTATTTATTTATTTATTTATTTATTTATTTTATTTTATTAAATTTTTATACCGCCCTTCTCCCAAAGGACTCAGGGCGGCGTACAGCCAAAAATAAAACCCACAACTATATGAAAGTTAAAAGACAATTTAAAAATATTAAATAATTTGGCCGAAAGAGCTAAAATAGAGACCACCCATTAAAATAGCATTTAGGCCAGCCCTGCTTGGTGAAACAATAGCGTTTTGAGGGTGCGGTGAAAGGTGCGAAGGTCAGGGATCCTACAAATCTCTGGGGGGCAGCTCATTCCAGAGGGCAGATGCCCCCACAGAGAAGGCTCTCCCCCTGGGGGTCACCAGTTGACATTGTTTGACCGACGGCACCCTGAGGAGTCCCTCTCTGTGGGAGCGTACTGGTCGATAGGAGGCTATCGGTGGCAGAAGGCGGTCTCGTAAGTACCTGGGTCCTAAGCCATGGAGTGCTTTAAAGATGGCAACCAACACCTTGAATCGCACCTGGAAGACCACTGGGAGCCAGTGCAGCTCACGCAGGAGCGGTGTTACATGGGAGCGTCGAGTCGCTCCCATAATCACCCGTGCGGCTGTATGGCCAAAGATACTAAGCAGAATTTGGACATAAATTGTTCTCCCATAATTCTTTGACAACCCTGCAAAGGAACCATGTTATTTTTTAAAAGTGGACAGCTGAATGGTGCTCTCTTTCAGGAAACAGACCTATTCAAAGACAGAAGGATTTATTGGGAAACAGAACCAAAAATCTCTATTCATATGATGGCGATTGCATTTTGGCACACCAATTGCTTTGCACAATTTTGGCTTGATTATTTTTAGTAGTTAATATTTATTGTTTCCGGTCATCTAAATGATACATGGCAGACAAAATATAGAGAGAAAACAACTTGTTATTTGCTGTATACAATTAGAGCTGACATGGATTGCTAATGTCCAACTTTCCCCACATTGAGATGAAAGCCTTTGATGTACTTGCCAAAAGTCCTTGGCCTGTGATGAAGACTGCTCTAGAGATACCCAGCAAACTTTGATAAGAAGAGAATAATGATTATTCTTTTCTAATCAAACTGTTATTCCTAACATATGTGTAGGAATTAAACTAGACAAGAGAGAGCAAGCAGCAGTGGGATTGTATGAGTGGGGAGGATGAGCTTAAAATATAACCCTAATGAGAATTGATCTTCCAGTTACAGACCAATCAATCAGCCCTCAAATAGGTTTACTGAAGTGGAAAAGTGGGACAAATGATTGAAATAATCCTTATATTTATGCTGATGTTGAACTGAGATGGGGAAGTTCAAAAAATGTTCAATAGTGTATCACCATCCTGAGTTTGAATCTTGATGTCTTGACGCTCTAGCTGTGTTGATACTATAGTGATAAAATTCCAAAGATATATAAATAGAGAGCTCTGTCAACATAGTCTGGAAATAACTTAATTCACTTTACAAGACATACAGTAGTGATTCAATATTCTTTATTTTGTGTTTCTTTCTTGGCCTCTCTCACTTTCACATTCACACCCATACAAATCCAGAGGTAATTGTGTTTTTGTTGAGATTTCTTCAGTAATGTTGGTCCAATGATCTTGAGGAGAATCATTATGAGACAGAAAATAGTATCCTCCTTCCATTTCATGGATCCCTTCTCTGTTTCTTTGCTGCAGCCAATTAATGGGAGTGGGAAGTCCACCCCCAAATATAGAAACCCAGCACTACTAGTGGTTACAGTTTAGCTTGGAACAGCAGCAAGTAGTACAAAGTTGTTAGGGCTGCTACTGTTCCATCGTTTTAAGAAGTATTAGTTTAATGTGTGCAATAATGTAAGGAACAATAACCTACCACCACTCCAGCATCAAGATAATCCTTTCATTTGGAACCATTTTATTACTCTACGTTTTAATTATTTTTATATCAATCTTTTGAGTAGCCCTCAAAGCATGCTTCTACAATTTATTTAAATATTTGCATTGTTATTGCATTGTTAATTAAATACCGGTAGTATGCTAATTAAAACAATGATAAACAAGATTGCTGACTGTTGATTTCTTTTCTTAAAGTAGGTTTTGTGTTTTTTGTGCATTATCTTCCTTTCATTTTATTCGACATCTCCATACCCATTCTGGAGGCTGAACTGTGTGCCATTGAATAGATGTTCACACTTTCTACATTGGACGAAAATTTGTCTCCAGGAGAAATAAGAAAGGCAGCAAACATGAAAAACATTTGTGTGGTGCAAGACTAGGTAAATATTGGGTTAGCTACCAAAAACCTTTTCTGTCATTAACCCTTTGGGGGTACTTACTTTATTTATACCCATGCTATTTGATTTATTATGTTATTTAAATATTGCCATTAACAATAACATTCTAGGAACAATACAGAAAAAATATACAATGTATATACAACCTTATCTTTAAAAGAGTTTGATGTTTTACTTAAGGCATTAAGCTGGAAACCAAGAGACTGTGAGTTCTAGTCCTGCCTTAGGCACAAAGACAGCTGGGTGACCTTGGCTGTCACTTTATTAGCCCTAGGCAATGGCAAACTAATTCCAAACTCTTGCCATGAAAGCTAAGAAGGGTGAAGGCCAAGAAGTCTTGAAGGCATCTGTTTGTCTGTCTATCTATCTGTCTATAATCTATCATCTATCTGCGTACAAATTAGATTCATCCTGATGCTGTTTAATCAGTAATTCTAGAATCTATATCTTAAGGAATTGCTTGGGGATCCATTCTGTTTTGTTTTAAGCTTTCCCTTAGTATTGTGGGGGAGGGAGAGATTCACAGCATAGACCTTTAGTGATCTTTCTTTAAGAAAAATCTTAAAATCTTAAGATCTTTCTTTCACAGACTGGGTAATGCCAGAGAACTAAATACATTTCTGCTGTACATATCTATAAAATAATTTCTGAAAATTGATTAATGTACATGACATTATAAATCAGAGATGACAGAAAGACAAAGGAAGGAAGGAAGGAAGGAAGGAAGGAAGGAAGGAAGGAAGGAAGGAAGGAAGGAAGGTAATTTATTCAGAAACAAAGTAATTATGTTCATTTGAGAATAATGATCCATAATTTCCTTTCTGTGGGGATGATTTAAGCGAAGTACTGTGTGTCTTCTATACCAAAAATGTAAATCTTTTTTCTTAGATTAAAAGTTTATTTTTATATGCACTGATGATTTTGAACCAGATGCACATGTGAAAGTAGGTGCTTCAAATATGACATTACTCATTTTTAAAAAAATAAATACTCATTCCTTAATGTAACTTTTGTTACTTTTGCTGTCCCAAGAACAGCAATCAGGAAAGTGGACACTTCAAAGCAGAGCAAATCAAAGCCATAAACAGGGTTGCCATTTTGAGCACCAAATTCTGGCTCACAAAACTCTGGAGACCAGAGAGAAGAGTCCTGTGATTAGCTTTTCATCACTTTTGTTCTTGCTGAAGGAGACAATACGGGCTGCTATCACATACATATTACTGTCAAAGATAATTGGTATGGTTTTGCCATCTGTTGGGGAAAAAAATGATACATTCCAGACACTACAGTGTTCTGGCAAGAAAAGGCCTGCTAATTTTATTCTTCAATTCTGGTGGTTTTCATAATGCCATAACAAAGAACTGTCTCCTGATGTGTTTTCATTCTGATGAAATGGGTTGAGCATCATGTTAATAATCTAAACAATAATCCAGGCTGGTATCTGAATAAAGCCTAACGAATTTCATATTCTCTCAGAATAAGGGATTGGTGATCTGATCATCATCCTTGCTGTCCTCTCATAGTCTCTTCAACTTCAACTTTTCTGGAGTGTTGGAGAATGTTCCAGCAGCATTTTATTTAGCAAAGTGAAGACCAAAAATCAGTTAAAAAAAAAAGTCTTCCTGAGTGCTTTCAGCCACAAGGACTCTGTTTTCTGATTTTTGGTGCTTCCTGAATAAAAAAATTCTTTTTACAGAATGGTCACACCAGAGCCAGTCTTCTCAGTTTTGGTATTGTGGACTTTTTGATAAGCACACTTTCTTATAAATAAAAATATGCAGCATAAAGTCCTTGGAGAAAGTAGTATTTGTAGTATTTGTCAACTGTATTTGTCAATATCCATCTGTTTTCAGATCCAGAGGTAATAAATATAAAAATCATCAATTTGGCCAGGCAACTTTATTAATAAGGCATTAATAGCCTTAAGCACAGATCCATACAAAAGTTATAAGAACCCCTCTAGATTCACAAGGATAAAGTTTTGTATAGTTAGGATATTACTAAATCTCACTCTAAAACTCTGATTGGTTGATTGGTTGATTGATTGATTGATTGATTGATTATGTCCCATCCCAGCAAGGGTCAAATCCAGCAGGTTCTGTCAAGTTCTGGAGAACCGGTAGCGAAAATTTTGAGTAGTTCAGAAAACTGGCTGGCCCCAGAGTGGGGTGGCCCCAGAGTGGGGTGGGAATGGAGATTTTGCAATATCCTTCCTCCAGGAGTGGGGAGGGAATGGGGATTTTGTAGTATCCTTCCCCTGGAGTGGGGTGGGAATGGAGAGTTTTCAGTATCCTTCCCCTGCCATGCCCACCAAGCTACACCACATCCACCAAGCCATGCCCACAGAACCGGTAGTAAAAAAAATTGGATTTCACCACTGCATCCCAGCATTGTCAACTCTTAGTAACTAGTAGTGAATAGATTACTTCCATGGTGATTTCTCCCTAACTTGATTCTCCAGCTCTTCAAATAGTGCATTAATTGGTCCTTTAACTGAGTCTATCCATCTTTCTGCTGGTCATCCTCTTGTTGTCTGAGAGGAAGGCATTAAGGTAAAGGCCCAACAATATTCACGATCTCTAAGTAGGTAATCTACTGGAAGATCTCTTTGTGTTTTTGTAAAAAAGTGATTTAGAAGGTAGCCCAAGCAGTGATCTTTTCCAGACACTATAGCTGGGTTTATCAGATCAAGGACAACTCGTCACAACTCATCACCAACAACTCACCAACTTGCCGTGGGACAAAAGTTACCTAATATCAAAGAAATGGTGGAATAGAATCATGAAAAAAAGGATGTAAAATCAGGAACCAAATGAAATGTGAATGACAAAAATTAAAATAACTTTTTAATTATTTTAAATAATTAAATAAATTTGTGGAATTATCCCATGGCAAGTTGTCCTTCGGCCTATTTCTCATGATATTGTAAATATTCAATAATATTCAAAACAGTCCTCAAACTGGCTATGGCAAGTTGCCCAGTCCAGGGCAACTTTTTTTTTGAAAATTGCAGGATTTGCAACTTTTTCCTAAAAATTGTTACACAATGCTGTGTTACACAATACTGTTCCATCTCAAAATGCCTGAGAATGAAAGTTCCAATTTAACATTTCAGAATCCTTTTTTCTTCTTGGCTGGCAATGGTCAGTTGAGCTAAAAGAGGATAAAGTCTAGGGATATGTGGAAACCAGCTCAACAGGATTTGCTTTCAACCAACACAAAAAGGAAAAGGAGATTCCTTGCATTGTTCAAACTGAAATCAGGAGTCTTAAAGATCTTTCTTTTCCGATAAAATCCCTATTTGTGTACAGATCCTCTTACAGAGGGACTGGCAGTGAGACTCATTGTTCTCAGAAATTCAAATTCATTTGGTTTCTGTACAGAAACATTCCAGTCTGAAATCTAAATCCCCCCTCCTACCTCAAAGTGAGGACTGGCTCCGATGTTAGCCTTCAGCTGAATTCTACAATTGCAACAGATGAAGAAAACATGATTTCTGCATTATATTACTAGTTTTTGATATGTGTGTGTGTATGTGCTTTAATGGAAAACTACTATTCAGATATGGCAATTATAAAAATCAGCTATAAATTATGGAGAAATGATTCATTTTTATTAGTGTATGTAATGATAGTTTACTGAACATATTTATTAGCTTATAGTACAGCCATATAAATTACAGTTTATTATCCTGTTGCATCTCCAGCATAGTCTATAATTTGATATATCAGAACTGTAATGAAGAAGCTCATTTCTGCAACCTAGTGGAAAAATCGCTCATTGAGGACAATGTTCTTGGATTATTTTCATTTACTGTCATCTTGATTAGGATCCAACTCTGCTTAGTGAGCCCTCCATGCACAGGAACCCAGTTTCACTTCTCTCCATCTCCAAGTAAAGCTAACTAAGTTTCTGTCTTAAGTTCTGAAGAATCATTGCAATCATTGCTTCAAGGCATGACTATATAAACTCTGACTCTCTCTCAGGTCCTCATTGCCAAAGAGGCACAAGTTTAGATCAGCAGGTCCACTACAAAGAATTAGGAAGCCACACATGAGAATAAATTATCATACAGCAATACAATCAAGGTATTTGATTGTTATTGATAGCCATCTTCCAATACTTGAGGGGCTGCCACAGAGAGGAGGGGGTCTAGCTGTTTTCCAAAGCATCTGAAGGCCAGACAAGGAATAATGGATGGAAACTGACCAAGGAGAGATTCAACCTAGAAATGAGGAGGAACTTTCTGACAGTGAGAATAATCAATCAATGGAACAGCTTGCCTTCAGAAGTTGTGGGAGCTTCATCACTTGAGACTTTCAATAAAAGATTGGACTGCCATTTGTCAGAAATGGTGTAAGGTCTCCTGCTTGAGCAGAGGGTTGGACTAGATGACCTATAATGTCCCTTCCAACTCTGTTAATCTGTTAAATCTTCAGGAGACTGGCACTGCAGTAGATGTATGTCACTCCAGAGTTCAAATCCTGGCCCTTCCTTCCTGTCTTTTCAAGTTAATAAACTTTTGGCTGCTCTTTTGCTTGCCTCAAAGCATTCTGCTATCTATCACTTGTTTACAAAATGTCTCTCTCTTACATAAGAATCAGGGGCCTCACCTCTTTCATATGAATATTATTAAGTGAGATGACTAATAATAGATATATTAAATTTGTATGTGGTTCAACTCTCAACAACTCTGGGGAAACACACAACAATTAAACAAAGAAATTGCAATAAAATCAATGAAAAATTAAAATAAAAAGGTCACTGGAGTTTAAGACTTTTTTTTTTAAATAGTCCGTATACTTAAACCCTAAATTGCTACCCTGGATGTTTGGAATGCTTCTATATTGACATGATGCAATCTAGAGTTATTGCCTCTCATCTTCAAGAAAGAAGGATGAACAATCTTGATCTAGGTTAGAAGTAGCTGTGTCTCTCCTGCGCTCCTCATAAAATTGCCTTTTCAAATTAACCTGTGAAAATATACAGAGATTAATTTCCTGATTCATATATGACATTGTAGTGTAATGAAGCAAGTTACAATGAGTTTGAATAGAAGAATAATATCTCTGAGAAGAACAGATAAATACAGATGTGATTGGCATCAAACAGCTTTTGAAATTTGTTTGCAAGTTCCATTCCCCCTCCCACTTCCCTTTTAATGAAGGATTTCATGGGTCTGTTGAAACCCAAAGGTTAAGGATAGAAATAAATGAGATGAAAAAAACAACAACAATAGAATCGCAGAAAAAAGGCACAGGGCACAAAATGTTATATTGGAATAAGAGAAAAATCATTTTACAACGAAAAACAGCTAGTGTTGCTGAAGATACATAATCAGGATCAGAGGTGGGTTTCAGCAGGTTCTGACCAGTTCGGGAGAACTGGTTGCAGAAATTTTGAGTAGTTCAGAGAACTAACTGGCCCCGCCCCCATCTATTTTCTGCTTCCCGAGTCCCAGCTGATTGGGAGGAAATGGGGATTTTGCAGTATCCTTCCCCTGGAGTGGGATGGGAATGGAGATGTTACAGTATCCTTCCTCTGCCATGCCCACCAAGCCACACACACCAAGCCATGCCACTCCCACCAAGCCATGCTCACAGAACTGGTAGTAAAAATTTTTGAAACCCACCACTGATCAGGATGACAGAGGGGGGAAGGACAGAAGATACAAAAGAAAAAGCAATGTATTTCAAGTTAGATGGTTGTTAGGTTTTTTTTTTTCCCTGCTTCAAAGCACTCTTTTCTACATGTTACATAAGATTCCTTTGGTTCAGAACAAATAGCTGTATATTTTTAAAGTGTAGATTAACATGAGAAGAGAACAAAGTGACAATCCTTTGAGCAAAGAATGTGAAGATCCTTTGGAACTTGTTTTAAATATTTCTCACCTTTAGGCTTATGAACAACTTAATGTCCTCTGTCAATCTGAATCATTCAACCTTAAGAAATATGTAGGTAATTAAATCTTGCCAAGAAATATCATCACAATTTAAGGACCTTGTATGATTGTTCTAAGATAATAGTGAGGAGTGATTAGAAGATATGAGGAATGGTAATGTATGAACTAACAGGCTGATACAATTCTGCACACATTCCTTAGATGTACAAATCACCAAGAATCCAATCCAGCACCTGAGCCATTCAGCACACCTGGATCACCAGTAGTTACTTTGCTTGTTCTCACCTGTTTCAGATGTTTTCTCATATTTTTATCCTATCCAGCTGAGAAATGTCACAAAGAAAGTTGTCCCTAAAAGAGCTAAGCAAGGCATTCAATTGTTTTTGTTTTTGCAAAAGGACACTGAAGACTTCTTTCAATGTTTGCATAAGTGTACAAAATTGGGGGGGGCAGGAGGATGAAAAAAGGAAGTACAAAAAACATCCACAACTCTAGATATTATGCAAATAGAACAATATTCTATCTTCATTGTCTTCTGCTCTTACTGAGACCTGGGCTGCTTTAATATATAATCAAATATTATCAATGGGATTACTTTCAAGTAAATATACATATTAATTCTGAAATATACACATCAGGTACACAACTAGTGTCTGCCTGAATATATGCAGTATATTCTCTGCCTGAATATATGCAGGTTTTTTTAATGTGCTCAGCACTTCAGAAAGTATAATGATCCTACTCAGAAGCTTACAGTTTTACACCCCAACATAAATGATATTGTATTTATGTTCTGAGTTACAGTGTGATCAATATTCTAATTTACAATAATTACTGGAAATCTTGATATATACTTGTTATATATTACAGCACTATATATATAGGTTATTGTTTAAGTGCTTGAGATAGAGTTTTTTCAATAACTTTATGGGATTGATTAAGCTTCATATGTAATGTTTCATTTCTTGCTTTTATGCATGTAGTTGGTTTTACCCAAAATCACAAGACTGAGATGGGTGACTACATACATTCAATAAATAAATGCAAAGTTTAGAGTCACACAGTTGGGATTTAAGTTCTACTGGGAAAGAATTTCAGTGTCCTGAAACAAGAGGACACACAGAGTTCATTTAAATAAGTTAAGCAACATATTTTCACCTAAGTCTGCTTAGTTCATCTTCCAGGGTGATCTTACCCAGCCAGGATGTAGCTTCAGCCTCTAGCTGTACCTCTGTTTGTGCTTGGTTGTTCACTCTAGGACTGGAAGAAGGGCAAGAAAATTTCTAGCGATTCCACACCTCTATCTATTTCCACTTCTGAAGAAAGGTTTGCTTCTAACACTTCCTTGATAAGTCACTAGGATTCCCGTTTGTTTGTTTGTTTGTTTGTTTGTTTGTTTGTTTGTTTGTTTGTTAAATTTACTTGCCACCCATCTTGACTCTGGGTAGCTTATAACATTAAAAACAATAAAACCACGAGAAATAAATATACTATCCTCTTGCCTCTCCTGTTCAACATTTATGTGAAGCCGCTGGGCGAGATCATCCGTGATTTCGGGGTGAAGTACCACCAGTACGCTGATGACACCCAGCTGTACATCTCCACCCTGGATCACCCCAACGATGCCCTTGAAGTGATGTCCCGGTGCCTGGAGGCCGTACGGATCTGGATGGGGAGGAACAGGCTCAGGCTCAACCCATCCAAGACCAAGTGGCTGTGGTTTCCGACGTCCTGATATAGTCAGTTGGCGCCATCACTGACTATTGGGGGCGAATCATTGGCCCCCACGGAGAGGGCTCGCAACTTGGGCGTCCTCCTGGACTCACGGCTGTCTTTAGAAGAGCATTTGACAGCCGTGACCGGGAGGATTTTTCATCAGGTCTGCCTGATTCGCCAGTTGCGTCCCTTTCTGGATCAGGACTCCTTACGTATGGTCACTCATGCCCTCATCACCTCCCGCCCACTATTGCAATGCTCTCTACATGGGGCTCCCCTTGAGGAGCACCCGGAGGCTCCAACTGGCGCAGAGTGTGGCCGCGCGGGTGGTAATGGGAGCGACATGGTGCTCCCATGTAACACCTCTCCTGCGCGAGCTGCACTGGCTCCCAGTGGTCTTCCAGGTGCACTTCAAGGTTTTGGTTACCACCTTTAGAGCGCTCCATGGCTTAGGACCTGGTTATCTATGGGACCGCCTGCTACCACCAATAGCCTCCCACCGGCCAGTACGCTCTCATAGAGAGGGACTCCTCCGGGTGCCGTCAACCAAACAATGTTGACTGGCGGCCCCTAGGGGGAGAGCCTTCTCTGTGGGGGCACCTACCGTCTGGAATGAGCTCCCTCCGGAGATACGGAGGATCCCGGATCTGCGCACCTTCCGCCGCGCTGTGAAGACCTTTTTATTCCACCAGGTGGGCTTGGCCTAATCTTTTCCCTCTTTTTAATATGTAAATTTTAAACTAACAATAAAAATACAATTATAATTAAAATAGGGAGGGAAGGGAGAGGATATGTAAAGGGGTGAGGTGGTACCTTCCATTGGTCCATCAACCACCACTAGCATTTCCCATGAATCTTAGTCTTGAAGAGACTAAGGCCCCACCAACTCTTCTCCCATTTCGGAAGGCTTTTTCAATCCGTCCCTGATAGAAAGAGGATGGTATTTTTCAATTTACCCGAGAAAGGTTATCTCAGGAGCACAGGAAAGCTTGTGTGATGCATCACAGCTGCCCTCAGTTCTGTTTCCTCTCCTCTTTCAGTCCTGCTGCCTATGGTGGCCCTCTCCTTCTGTCTAATACCAGACTGTCAGGTTACTTTCCTCAGTTAATCTTTAATAAATGACAACTGTTATATCACACAGCTTCTGCTGAGAATCCCCTCATCTTACTCATCAGAGACATGGAACTCTATTAAGTTTTTAATAATAGATAAATGTGTCTGTTGATCTCTGCTGTAATTTAAATTCACCAGAGGGGGAGGAGGAAGAAATTAGAAATGTAAAGCATAAACTTGCTCCCCATCTTGTAAAGCATCTATCCCTGAGATCAATGGATGAAACTTGGAATGAGGAAAGAGGCCTCAAATCTAACCCAACAAGGAGTTATAGTAGTCCAAAAGAGTAGAACTGTGCTCTCCTTTTAACGGGAAAAATAATGAGATATTTCAGTATAAATTAAAATTCTCCTTTGCTTTATTTCCTAGGCAATAATGATTTCTCAATTTTGAACTCTGGTTGGTCTCAGAACTGAGGTTCAGATATGATATAGTCCATAAAGAATCAAGGCTTAAATCTCATTTCCCCACATTCTTGACTATTCTGACACATTGTCAGAGCCTAATGTGTTGTCTCAAGGGAAATCCATTTAATAAAATGAGGGACTATTATGCTTAATTGTTATATATTCTCTGAATAAAATTGCCTGCCCCCCCCTCCTAGTGAAACATATTTTCTCTTACTTAAATGCACTGCAACAATTATTTAAACTGATTTCAATTACCATTTTAGTTTGCACTAAATTAACTGTTATTATAAAGCCCAGATAGGAGCTCAACTTGACAAAAATGATTTGGTTCTCTGGCATAGCAAAATCGAGATGATTAAAAAAAAGAAGAAGAATGATATTGAATGGATGAACAAAATTGAACTAAATGAGTGAACTGAAGCTCCTAGGAAGACGTGAAAGAAAGGAGGAAAATTGGCCTACAGCTCTTCCAAATATCTCTTATATCTGAATGGGTAGATTTGTAGCTGTGGGTAGATTAAAATAAGGCCATTAGTTTGACTTTTGACCAGTGAGATAGATAAAACCAGGGTTGCTGTGAGACAAATATCATGCAGATGACCACTTTCACATCTCTTACAACTCTTTTTAAATATTTTCACATCTCACCATTAGGCAAATAGAAAAGGCAAAAAAACAATTGTCCATTTTGAAATTTTTGCATATATATTCACTTTGTTCTCCTAATTCATTCTAAAAAAGAGAATTTCCCAAAATTTCAAAGAAGAAAAAGATCAAAATAGTTTTCAGAACAAGTAATCATGGGGACCAAACAAAAATAGAGGATAAAAGCCCTGGACCACAAGGTTCTGTGACAAGTGAGCAGAGATTTTCAATATGAAGCAAGAATCACAATCAAAAATGTCAACAATGAAAAAGAAAGGAATTTTAACCCAACTGTGGAAATTCCAGAAAAATTTATAGCTAAGGGAGGAATATTGAAGAATAATCATGTAAGCAAATGAGGTTACAAAGAAAGACGAGAAGACTACGCTGAAACCATGTACAAATGGGATTATAGAATGACATAAACATTTACAGAAATAGTGTATATTCAAGGATTGACTCTACCACAAATTAGGTATTAGACACAATGGACCAGCTGTTGGAGTGGAAAGGAAATATTATTCCTGCAACTTTTAAAACTGCAGAAATTAAAAACAATCAAAGTTCTAGCAGCACTATATCAATAAATATGGCAAAATTATATATCTTCTAGCATTTGGACAGAAAATTGATGCCTATACCTATATCAAACAAGGAAGATGAAAGAGAATGTGCAGGTTACTATTCCAATTTTTAAGGCTTATTTAAGATCTTGTAAAGAAGATGTTGTAAAGAAATATGTGGAGAGAGAAATGCCAGATAAAGAGGCAAGTTCAAGAAAAAGCCAGCAGAACATGAAATAAAATAGCTAACATAAGGACAGCAGAGATAACAATATAAGAAGGAAATTTAGCTTTGCTTTTTTGATTGGAACAAGAGTTTTGATTTTGTAGATCATGCCAAAATGTGGAAAACGTTAAAGTCAATGGATATGCCAGAACATCTGGTTATTTTTCTAAAAGACTTAAAGTGAAGAAGAAGCAATTGTAAGAAATCAATCTGAAAAAAACACAGGGGATCAAGATAGGTAAGGGAACGAGACATAGATGTCCTCAAATCTGTCTAATTTATTCAGTAAATATATTACAGGAATGGTGGGATTAGAAGAGATGACAGCTGGAATGAAAAGCTGAAGCTGAAATATATGTTGAGATATGCAGACAACATCACTTTTTTCACAGAAGGTAAAAATAACCTAGAAGAGTTCATTATGAAAGCAGAAATGAAAAATGAAAAATCTGGATGAATGTGAAATATTAAGAACATGAAGATAATGTCAACCAGCATGCTTAGTGAATTTAAGAATTGATTATGAGCAAGTCAAGTTATTTCTTTAGATTAAGACATAGATAAAGGAAGTAGTATTTATAGTGGTTATGTACAGTTACGAAGACTAAACTTTCAAGGAAGAATGAGATGGAGAAGAATGATGGTTCTGGAGATGGCTAGTAAGAATGGATTGAAAGTAGATCCAGACAATCACTCTTGGACTAAATAAAGATTAAGTACTTCTTTGAGGCAATTATCCGCAAGCAGAAACTCTTCCTTTAGGTTTGAGATTAAAGAAGATGATGGACCAGAAAAAGTGAATATACTTGGAAAGGTGGTAAGTTATATTAAGAGGTTCCATAAAGCTCTGCTTTATTTGCTATGCTGTTTAGCATCTATGTAATATTCCAGATAACATTCCTATGCTCTTTAATATTTATACGTTACATAATTAAATTGATAAAATGTGTTCTCCTGGGATGTAGTCTGGACTGAGGCATTAGTTTTCCCTTGCATTAGATCCAGCTGAGACATTGGAAAATTTGAATTAGTATTTAGTATTTAATAGATAGCATAAAAGCCAACTAATGAATGTAGTTTAGACAACAACATTTGCTATTGGTAACTTTTTTATCTTTCCAGAAGATAATCAGAAGGACTTCTTATTTCTTTTTGTATGTTTATGTGTATGAGAGGGATGTGTTTGAGTTTCTAAACATGTTTCTCTCGTTGCTTTGCTTTTTAAAAGCTGTAGTTATTTTGTTCATATTTTTATCCTAGGCTTTATTGTATATTTAAATTTTCATTTATTGTCATGTCCAGAGAATTCAAGCTATTGAATGATTTTAAAAAATAACACCAGGGGGGTGAAGAGAGGCATTTAAAAAGAAAATATTTACATTTTTCAGAATTGTGACATGTCTGCCTGGTTGAAATTGGAACTGTCCATTCAGACTCTCTCAAGAAGCTTATTTCTTTTCTTTTTCCCTTTTCCTGACTTTTTGGCAGCTATTGCTTTCTAGGATATACTTGGTTTAAGCACATTGGTTTATATACATTGTGTAAGATTAAACAGTACACTTTGCCTATTGATCTAGTTTATTGTCTCTATTCTTAAAGACTTCACTTATTTCCAATGGACTGTTTTTCTCCATTTGTGATAATTTTGATATAGTTCTAGATAAATCAGCCTTATAAATAGCAGTGCTGCAAACCAACACCTTAATATGTGAATGATAGAGTTGTGCTCTTAGCTTTATACTGGCTATTACCACATAATATATTGAATTCAGTTCAATTCAAACTGAAATATTGTAGAACTAGCAATTTCCAAATTTCCCTGATAACTTCCTATGATAACTTCCTATAAGTTAACTTCCTATGAATTTTGAACTGTACTTGAAATTTACTTCGTCACAACCACATGAAATATTCATTTGCTGGCTTCATTTTTTAATAAGACTAGACCACACGTGGAATGCTATGTCCCGTTTTGGTCAGCACAACACAAAAAAGATGTTGAAACTCTAAAAAGAGTGCCAAGAAGAATAACAAATATGATTACGGAGGCTGGAGGCTAGAACATACAAAGAATGGTGGCAGGAACTGGATATGTCTAGTCTAAGGAAGAGAAAGACTAGGGGATGACATGATAGCAGTCTTCCAATATTTAAAGGATTGTCACAAAGAAAAGAGAGCTAACCTATTCTCCAAAGCACCTGAAGGCAGGACAAGAACTAACAGATGGAAACTTATCAAAGAAAGATCCAACCTAGAACGAAGGAGAAATTTCCTGACAGTGAGGACAATTAATCAGTGGAATGACTTGCCTCCAGAGATTGTGGGTGATCTATCAGTAGAGATTTTTAAGAACAGATTGGACAGCCATTTGTCTAAAATGTATAGGGTCTTCTACCTGAGCAGAGGGTTGGACTAGAAGATCTCCAAGGTCCCTTTCAACTCTGCTATTCTGTTAGATCAGTGTTTTTCAAACTTGGCAACTATACATCGTGTGGATTTCATCTCCCAGAATTCCCCAACCAGCAAGCTGGAAGCTGAAATCCATACTTCCTAAAAGTTGTCAAATTTGAAAAACACTGGTTTAGATATATGAAGGTGTGGCTAACTGAGAAATAATTTGCACCTTCGGCAGCAAGTAGGTGCAATGGTATTAGCTGTGAGACCCACCAAAGGAGTAACACACATTTCCAGACATGCAGAGAATTCATAGCAAGAAATCACAATTTTCCAATTACTTCTTGCTCTTTGGCAGCTGCCTCTGCTTGTTTGGAGAATTGGGCAAGCTTTTAAGATAGTAGTCTGACTACAGGGCTAAGCACCCCTAATCCCTGAGTAAAAATATTAAAAAAAAAAAAAGCAGCCTAAATGAACAGTGAAAAAGATTTTTTTTTAAAAAAGAGAGATTTTCTGCTTCCTTTTCTTCAGCAACATTAGTCTTCCTTCATAAGATGTGATTGTAATGCCTAGTATTTAGCAAATCACTTTATCTGTTCTTACAGACATTTAGTGTAATTTTTTAAAGGAAAAAGATTCTGGTGCTATGAGTTCAAAATGAATTCTGCTGAATCTTCCTCATTTCTAAATTTCCTTTCCTTTTTATTAGCCTTGTTCTTTACTTCTAATTGTTTGACAAGATAATGTTCCAATACAAGGAAAGCTTAAGCACAAAACTGCAGCATAAGAAAGTAAAGTTAGAAAATTCATAACAGCCTCATCTCTCAGACTGTGCAACTAATATCTTCACTGGATCTTCTTGATCATTTTTTTTTCTTTTCTGTGAAGACTTATTTCATAAATTGACTTGATTGCCTGGGGAATGCTATAGTACAGATCCTTCCTAATACTGGACATGCTGTTGTGTTCTGTATTATGACAGTTTTTATTTTCCTTCTATTCTGTGTACGCATTTACTGTAAGCATAAACTTACTTTATTTTTTATTTATATATTAATCAAATTTATGTATCTTTCCGTCTCCCCTCCCCAAAGGGGACTCTTGGCAGCACACAACAATAAATAAAACATCCAATACAAAAACAGATATAAATCCAGGAGCCGCAATAATAAATAATATAAAACCAAACTAGTAACCCTGGGTGAAAGGAGAATAAAAAGGGACCCTCAGTAATGGAGCCCCAGGACCTTACAAAATATCAGAAGGGATGGGGCCAATCTAATTTCAGTAGCCCCATCCTCATGACACATTGCCTCCATTTCCAGATCCAGAAGCCACCTAGTGTCCTCACCCAAATATCCTGAGGTACCATGTCAGGTGCAAAAGATCAGGAGCCATGATACAATTCAAGAATACTACGGTCAGAGTTTATTTCATGCTATCTATATACAAGAACCTGAACTACTAACAGTCAAGGCAAATCGGCACCAGATACGAGTCAATGGACTTCAAGGGAGGCTAAATTTAGATCATTTAGAGAAGTGTAGAGACCTAAAACTAATGATGTGTTTGATCCACCCTCAGGCTCAGCCTGGTCATCTCCTATACCATCAATTAGCATCATCAGATGACCTAACAATTTCCTCACCTCACTCATACATATGACAAGCAGAGACAGTCCCCCTATTTACTCTCATCAATTCCTCCAATGACTCTCACCCAGGAGGGAGGAGTGAACACATTCGTGCCCATTCACGTGCCCTTCTCTGAAGCTTCCACCAACTGGCAGGAGGTTCCATACCATGCACCCCACAAATTCACCTCTGGTTCTCCCCAGAGGAAGGGAAGAAAAGGGTGAATTACTGTGGCCATAATAGGAGACCTGTTCTGCCCCAGCTATGGACCCCAAAGAACACAGCACACACAAAATCTGTACATACCTTAGTTTACTAAATTAAATCAGTCTTTTTCAAATAAAGGCTGTTAATTAACTTTCTTAACAGCCTACAAGAATCCAAAGAATAAATAATCGTAATCTTACTATGGTTGGCAGAAAGCCCAGAAGCAATTTGCAGGAAACTGATAAGAGAACTAAGATCAGGACACGAAAAAGAATGAACAAAGTTGTTCCCTGCAAATTGCCTCAGTCGTCATCCTTCCTTAAATAGGCTAAGGAGTGGCCAATTAGCCCCAAGCCTTACTCTCGGTGAGACCTCCTCCGGAGGAACCATTCCTGCCTTTTGGCAGCTCTGCGTGCCCATGCATCAAGAAGAGGCTCCTCGTCTTCTTCCTCTTCACTTATGGGAGCTTCTGGAAGTTCTGAAGGTCCTGGCTGAATCCCTGCCTCTGGCACCACATCTTCCCCAGCCTCCTCATTGTCTGACTCAAGTGCCAGCTGCACAGGCTGCTGGTGCAGCACCACAACAGCCTCCTCACTGTCAGAATCAGCTACTAGCTGCACAGGCCACTGACGGGCCACAACAGAGACCCACAGTTCAGTTCTACAAAACGCTTTGGATTTTTTTTTACAGGTCTACCTAACATGATCTCCCTACATGTTGTTCCTATTTCCAGAAAGGTTCAAATAAATTTTATATATTCTATACAATTTCTCCGGTGACAAATGCCAGCGATATAATGCCTGATCTTCTGGTAAACATTTGCTTTATGGCTAGAACATAATGTAGATTTCAGTCTTTTCCCATTTCACATCTTTTCCGATTTGTCCATCTATATATTATAGTCAACTTTTATCCTATTTTATCATACATTCCTTCAGTTATTCTTCAGTCTCATATTTCAGCAAAAGTTTAACCCTCAATCCAGTTCTCAATCCCTGAGCTGTTGAGAAGAGTAACAGCATTTCTTCCTAGGCCATGGGACAGAAGGCCGAGAGGCCTCCACAGGAGAAGAAGATTCACAGTAATCTATCGTGTACCACTACTACTACTCCTGCGCTGGCATTGCCCACATCTCCAGAGCCCCTGCATCAATAGACAATACCAAACAACAATAAACCAACAATGGAAATGGCAGTGCAGGAAATGGGAGCTCCTTTTCCCTCAGCCCTTCAACCACAAATGCACCAAGACCAGCCCGATCAGTCCCAAAATGCCATTGCCAAAATAGCACATAAAAATGGCAGGCAGTGTCATGTCCACTTCCTTTGGTGATCTCAGTCCAGACAGTTGCCCCAAGTGACCTGAATAAGTCCCTTGCAGTCTGATTCCAAGTGATCCAATTATAACCTTTGCAGTCCCTTGTAGTCCAGCTCTCCAGGAGCCTTAACCGGCAGCCCAGATAAGCGGCCCAATGAGTAGCCACAGTGGACCATGAGGAGCAGCTAAGTTAGTCTAGGAAATGCCACTGACAGATGAAAAATCTATCCAGTTCCCGAATACGTCAAACATAATCAATGCGGCAGAACAAATGCCTTGAGTGCAGTTGTATATTTTGGTGCATTCAGATTTTTCCTAGAGATGAGTTGTCTGACTCTATCAACCATAGGAAGAGAGAAAAAGAAGCTGTTTCCTACCATCAATTTATTTTCCTGTAAAAATGATGATGCCTGCTGATGAGGGTACAATGGAAACATAATAATATATACTGTAGCTCCTTTAGAAAGTAGTGTTGTCTCTTAAGCAACCATGCTTTATATAAAACAAAATAGCTTTGTGATGAGTGAAAGCATGACTGATATTTCTTTACAAACTAACTCCAAGGGTATAAAAGAAAAGTTACTATACTGTCTATGGATTCCTGGTGGAAATATGAGGACCATCAATCTGCACACACTCATCCGTATTTCAAATACACCAATTAGCTGTTTGGAGGAGCAGACAAATGAAGAAGATTATATTTTATTCTCAGTTCCTTTTGTTGAAAAACTACTTGATGTCATGAAAAGCTACTTGATAGCATTGCTTATATCCAAAAGACAGATGCCCGCAGGCTGCTAAATTAATATTAAGAATTCCAGCATTTTTAAATGAATCTTAAAGAATGGATCTGCAATTGCACCCTTTCAAGTGCCTTGCAAAAATCTACAGTGTCATGTGTTTAATCATGCAGCAGTTACAATGCTTTGTTTCTTCTGGCAAAAAAATGATTTGGGCACATGCGTTGCTTATGCACAGAGTCCATTTTGGCCAGAACAAAGTAGAATTTGAAGACAAATTGGCATTTCCTCCAGCAAGCGTTTTCCTGGGACAGAGTAATGCTCCTTTAGCAGGATGAAGTATCTCACTACAATCCACTCAGGCCTAACAATGAGCTTTGAGTTAAGCCACCTTGAAGGCATAGCTCTGAAACAGGAAAACAAATACTGCCGTGACCTCCATAATTAAAAACAGAGATCTGCCTTCACATGAACAGACTAAAATATCATCTGTTTTGAAGAGCCTAAACACAGCTGCATCTTGACCCAGTGAGTTGAACATCACACAATCTGTAATTCCATTACAATGTTCCAGTTTGATCATGTGTTATGACATCAAAACTAAACAATTTCTTGTATTACTCCATCTAAATTATGCTCATTTCTCTCCATCTGACATTGTCCTGTTGATCATTTATCTCTCACAGATTAATCCTATTCATACAGTAATGGTTTATAATAGTTGGACCACCATAGACCATGGATACTTCCAGACATCCAGGATCTCTGTCTCCAATCCTTCTGTGTCCAATATTGATTTGGCTTTTTAAATTGCTTCCATACCTCTTCAGACATAAGGATGCTATGAGCATGGGAATTTTTACATGTCTTCAAGTCCATAAAGCTCACACAAACATCAAACATCAGAGCTTGCCATTTGTGGCCAGATTCTATGACTGAGCAGAGGAAACAGTCTGTCAGAAGTGCCATGTGCTACCTGCTCAGGTCTGGGCAAACATATACTATATCCTGCCCACCACCACTTCTTCACAATAAAAAACACTGTAATGTTTCTACACTCAGACTCAACCACTCTCTCTCTTGCTTTCAAATCGCTAACACGCTGGCTGGCTTGCCCTTGAGTTGTTTTATCCCATCATATCAGTTGAGTGCAGGAATGGAATCTCAGAAGATCAAAGCAAACTAGGAATCCCCCTTCCTTCCCTTCCCTTCCCTTCCCTTCCCTTCCCTTCCCTTCCCTTCCCTTACCCTCCCTTGTTTTCTCTTCCCTTCCCCTCCTTTCCCCACCCTTCACTTTCCCTTCCCCTCCCCTCCTTCCCCTCCCTTCCCTTCCCTTCCCCTCCCTTCCCTTTCCCTTCCCTTCCCTTCCCTTCCCTTTCCCTTCCCTTCCCTTCCCTTCCCCTCCCTTTCCCTACCCCTCCCTTCCCTTCCCTTCCCTTCCCCTTACCCTCCCTTCCCTTCCCTTCCCCTCCCTTCCCTTCCCCTCCCTTCCGTTCCCTTCCCTTACCCTCCCTTCTCTTACCCTCCCTTCCCTTATCCTCCCTTCCCAGAAAGACAGGAATCCTGATCAACTAGGAGTGGGAAGGATCTATTCCTTCCTTAGATAGAAAAACCAATTGGATAACTTGGGGTGGGTCCCTGCTCCTCAGCCCTAGACCGGGAAGTTGAAAAACATTCATTGAAGAGGCCTTTATCCAGCAGTGGATTGATTCAAGCCAATTATTCTCCTGCCACCTCCTACCTCCCCAAAAAAACATTTATGTTTTTAAACATTTAGTTAATGTGGAAGTCACAGTTGTAGAGCTATGTGAATTTAAAGATAAGAGTTGTGTGAAATATCTTCTTTATTTTCATGCTTTCCTCATCACTGACACACTGCCAACTATATATAAACACACACTTGCATTTATACTGGTCACACATAGCATGCACACAAACACTCCATTTATACATCACTTCTTGACATACATATAAGTACACTCAGGCACTTCATCAAGATTTCTGCAATATTGATTATTTTCTTCTCTGCAGAAGCCTCTCTACATGCCCAATCTTTTTATAGTTCATACAACTAACTCTCCAATCATTTTTACATTGTTTTGAGTAGTCAAAATGCTCGTATGATTCCATAATGCAGCAGCAATTGTGCTAGGAAAGGTGCTGGGGGTGAAGGGAGTGAATTTCAAGTCCTCAAAATGGAGTTTTTATAACCATTTGCTATAATCCAAAAACTCAAGGCTGCATTTCACCAATTTGCTTTTTTGTTTTCCTTCATTTGTTTTCTTTCGTTTCTTTGTTTTATTTTGTAGCTCTTCTTTTAAGTTTGGTATAATGCCCACAAAATTGCTATTCTTTTTAAAGCTATCTACTCTTGTCTTGAATTGAAAGTTGGGCTCATCTTTCATCACTCATAATGCCATAAATGTTTGTCCAAATGTATATTTCTCTTTATAAACAGATAATATCCATTTTTCCCCCCTGTATAAAATGTCCATCAGCAATAATGGTCATCTGGGGAATTGCCTGCTCCAGTGACACCGATGATTACACAAATCAAAGCAAAATAGTATTCCTTAGCAATACAGCTTGCTGGGATAAAAAAAAAAAGGTTTGAAATTCAGGATCACATGGAAATTGCATTTTTCTTTCTATGTAACAAGAGGCCAATTTTAAGTCAATATTGCAAATGTTTCTACCTACAACCCAGTTCAATTATATTGTATTATTGGAACAATACAGTTTTAATTTTCTATTCCATATGAAAACCCTTTTTGTGTGCTTTTTCTCTTAACTATACTTTACTGTACATATTTTTCCATTATTTTGTCCAACAATGATACCAATATGCCTTATTATATTCACAAGCATTTTATTTCTTTTCCCTTTTCCCCTAATGCATGAATAGGTGTATTTGTGTCTATATATACGCGTGTGTGTATATTTCAAGGCATTTGTATCAAATAAATTCATAACAAAATTCACAGAACTGGAAATAACAAATTATAACTGTTTGCATTTCTGTATTGGCTGCAGAAGTGTGAATTAGGTAATCTGACATTAAAGTAAACATTTCCCTTATCCCTGTGTGAGCATGATGTATCCCATATTATGTGTAGAACTATGAGAGACTTCTTAAGAATATATTAACACTGCAAAATATCATCTCAGGATAATACTATATGTTGTCTTGAAGAGAATCAAAGCCACAGAAGAAAAAGAGAAAGAAACGGACAATCTACGTTAAACAAATAAACATGGTACAAAATATATTATGGTGAATTTTCAAATTCATCCCAAAGGGCATATCCACACTGTACCTTTAATCTGCATTCTGGCTGCATGCTGATTTAACTCTAGCCTGGCTTAAGAAAACCCTGTGCAGACTGAGATACTTTGCAAGATACTTAGCCAGTTTAGTCTAGTAGTTATGGTACCAGGCTAGAAAGTAGGAGACCATGAGTTCCACCTTGGACATGACAGTCAGTCTCTTTCAGCTCAACTCACCACTAGTTTTTTGTTTTTTCTGTTCCTGGAAAGAAACTGTAGTAAACTCCCCCCTCCCTCTCTCTGTGAGATTGGAAAGAAAGTCCAGCAGCAAGGAGAATGGATTCAATTATAGCAGCAATCAGTGAACCACTGGAAGACTTGAAGGACCAGGTTAGAAACAGATTGTCCTGGAGAACATGTCATCACTATGTGATCACTAAAAATCAGTACTGAGGTAATGTAATTTAAATATACAGTGTGTGTGTGTGTGTGTGTGTGTGTGTGTGTGTGTGTGTGTGTAATATATATAATATTACATATATAATAATCTAATAATATATATTAAACACACTAATATGCTTAGAGTTAAACTGAATAAACAAGCCTAAATCACCAAAATTCACATACAGTATATACAATCACAATAACCTACTTTAAAAAAAAAGAAAGAAGTTCACTCCTGCCTCATAGTGTCTCTAATGTTTTCTAGAGATACTTTTACTGAGGGCGTTATAGTAGTGCAATTGTTACAACACTTGACTTCTAAATAGAAGGTTGGTAGTTGAAAACCTGGCAGAATTTTGTAGTTGCTTGTTTTTTTTTCCTAAGCTATTTACTATTCCCTGTGCTCTTAAAAATAACAATAATAATAAACTCAGTGCATCTAGTTGATTTTCCAGTTACTTGATATTAGAAACTTTGACAACTACTAATTTAGTTGACAGGGCATTCTTACCTCTGCAAAGTAACCAATATACTGCTGGAATTGACTTTAATGAAGCAAAGCACAGCAGTCAAAATCAAAAGGAATTCTTGAGGAAACATACTGTAAGGGAAACAAGAGTACCTTAACATTGCTAGAAGCCATACCTGAAAGTCATTATTTGCAAAGGGAAAAGATGACTACAGAGTGATGTCCATTCCTGCCCTCCAAAAATAGTTGCTGGGCTTATCTGATGAAAAAGCAATTGGGAAGTATTAAGAAGCCATGGACATGGTTTCCCATTCTTTCTTTGTCTAACTCACTAGAAGATAAAAGGAAAATCACTTGAACGGAACAAAGAAAAGAAAATATCAATAATTGGCCTCCTTTCCCTCTCTTGGATTTTGAAAACCTACCTTAGGAAATTAAGTTTTAATGTTTCAGTTCTATTACTTGTCCCATGCTAACAATGGACAAAATGTTGAAAAGAAGCTCTTTCCACCTGAGCAGAAAGGAAACTTCCCAAACAGCAAAGGTGCAAAAGCCAAAATCTTGTCAGCTTCTAATTGTCAAGATGATTCTGGAAACCTGTAAGACAAGAAAGACCAACTTGAATGTGGCTTGGACAGATTACAAGAAGAAATTTTGCTTGCTTCTACATGATTGGATAATCAAATGCCTAGAAATAATAGGAGTCAGTGGAAACATCAGAAGCTTTGTGCAAAGGTCAATGGCACAATGGAAGACAATGTTGCTGATCAATGGTGATAAATTGAGAGAAGTTAATAATAAGATATGAATCTTTCAAGAAGACTCACTATCACTGCTACTATTTGTCATTGTACTGAATCCTCTGTCAACAATACTGAATAAATCAAGCTATATTGCTATCAAACATCACAAACACCAGTCAGGAAATTCTGCTTTACATGGACAATCTGAAGCTTTATGAAAAACACTATCTGAGATAGAATTGCTATTCAACACTGTCCCTATATATAGTCATGATATTGCAAAGGACTAGACAAATGTGGTACCCACAACACTGGCAGGGAAAAATAGTGAAAACTGAAGGAATCAGGATGTCCTATGGAATTAACATCAAGAGTTTGGATGAAGGAGAATACTAAAAATATCTGGGCATCTTCCAAGCTGACAACATCAAGCACGCTGAAGTAAAGAAGAAGGTTAGAAGTGAATGGACCATGAGAATGAAGAAGATTTTAAATCTAAACTCAGTGGAGGAAATACCATCAAGGCAACTAACATCTGGAAAATTCTAGTCTTTAGCTGGGATAGTGGACTGGACTCAAGCAGAACTAAAAGCCCTGGATAGGAAAACCAGAAAGTCAGTAACAATGAATCATGCCCTTCATCCACACAGCGATGTTGACAGATCCTACTTATCAAGAAAAAATATGTGGGCATGAAATGACTAGACAGCTAAAGAGGAAAAAATGGCACAGGAAGAATATATGAAGGACAGTCCCATCCCACTCATGCCAGAGGTGTCGGTTAAGACACTTCTGGGTTGAAAGGATTACCCAGTGAAATCATTGTTGCCCAGGGGACACTTGTGGGGGTTCCTTTCATGTCCCTGTCAAAGAGCTGGAGTGAATGATGGGAGCTCACCCCACCATGCAGCAGCACTTAGGACTTGAACATGGACTTGCTAACCTCCAACCCAGCGTCCTAACCACGTGAGCTACTATGCTCCTATAAAGAACAGTGAAGAAAGTGCACTGAAGCTAATATACCAGAAAGGCTTGCTGTAAAACCACTCACACCATAATCACAAAATCTCCAGAACCATAAAGCCTACAAACTTGAAATTTGCCACGTATGTTCCTCTTGGCTTCTAGGTGCTCACTAAGAAAGGATTTTTCAAAATGACCATCAGAGCAATAGCATTTCCTATATTATGATTAACACATTCTGATGCTAAGGAGTTCTACTCCCCCTCCCCACCTGAAAAGAAATCTATTCCAAATGCAAAACACAAGCAGAGGAGAAGAGTTTCACTTTCAGTTTTACTTTCACAGCAGGAAGCAGCTTTAATACAGAACACTTGAGCTAAGCCATGGCCAGGCTCCTTCCTGTCTCCTTCTTGCTCACACAGCAAATACTGTTTCACTTTCCAAACAGCCCTCTGATGCTAAGGAGTTCAACTCTGAAGTTGAAGGAGTTCCACCTGAAAAGAAATCTGTTCCATGCTCTGATGCTAAACAGTTCTACTCCCCCTCCCCACCTGAAAATAAATCTGTTTCAAATGCAAAACACAAGCAGAAGAGAGGAGTTTCACTTTCAGTTTTACTTTCACAACAGGGGATAGGATAGGATAGGATAGGAGAGGCTTCTGTGGGACAAGGTTGTGGAAGAGAAGGAGATAGGATAGGAGACATTTCTATGGGGCAAGCCTGAGGGAGAGAAGGGGGATAGGGTTCTGTGGGGCAACGCTGAGGGAGAGAAGGGGAGAGGAGAGGCCGATCGTAATTACTCATTAATTTTCAAGCTGTAAGTGTCGATTTATCAAGCCTGATCACATAGTTTCATAGCAAAGCATGGGTATCCAGCTAGTGAAGAATAGAAAAGAGAGATGACAAAGCAAATTATTATATGAACAGTACATTTAAAAAAAAAAAAGTTAAAGCAGATAACAAAAGATCTATCCAGAAATCTTGCTCTGGTCAAATAGACAAGATTTGGGCAGAATCTGCCCTATTAGAAATCAGCCACCGTCCTGCAAAAACAAAGCAGCATTGGTTATTCGGGTTTTCTCCCGCGTAAAATTGGCGGTTTCTTGGCAACGTTTCGACGAAGTCTCATTCGTCATCTTCAGGCTGGTGTCTTCGGCTTCGTGCTTCTAGGAGCAATGTGTGTGATCGCAGCTGTTTCTTCCTTTTAACTGCCAGTGGGGGTGTGAACTGATTGGGTGGGAGCTTGGCTGTGTTCTGATTGGGTGGAGGTGTGTTCTGATTGGTTGGGGGTTTGGCTGTGCTCTGATTGGATGGGGGGTTGGCTGTGCTCTGATTGGATGGGTGTGTGTTCTGTTTAGGTGGGGGCTTGGTTGTGCTCAGGTTAGTCTGAGTAGCAGGGGGATTTGAGCTGGTGAGCTGTGTTGCTGTTGTTTGGCTTTGTGTTCGTGGCCGTGCTACCTCTTCATGGTGGGTGTCAGTCTGCTTCATGTATAGATTGAAGGGGTTTAAAGGGGCTAATGATGCAGCTGTGGTCTGACTTCTGGTCCGCGGTCATCATCAGTGTGGGTTTGAGTCTGCTTTCTGCGTGAATGTGTGGTGGTTACATCCTGTGTGGCTCTCGTGAGTGTGGGTCTGGTGTCATTCTTTGTGTTAGGGACTCGTTTGTCAATAAGGGCGGGTTTCCAAATGGCTGGTAGGCGGGAGGTATCATCTCGTTTATTCATGCTGTGTGGACGTTTTTCTATCTCGATGGCTTCTCTGATTATTCTGTTGTTAAAGTGTTCAGTTTTGGCGATAGTTCTGGTCTTTTTAAAGTCAATATCATGTCCTGTGGCTTTGAGGTGTTGGACCAGAGAAGAAGTTGGTTCCTCTTTTCTGACTGAGTTCTTGTGTTCTTCAATGCGTGCACTTATTCTTCTGTTGGTTTGTCCGATGTATGTGGTGGGGCAGGCGGTGCATGGGATTTCATATACTCCTTGATTTTCTAACTCAATTTTGTCTTTGGGGTTTCTTAGGATGGTGGATATTTTTCGGTTTGTGCAGAATGCTGTCTTGATGTTGTGTTTGTGGAGGATCTTGCTGATTCTGTCTGTGGTGCCTTTTATGTATGGGAGGAGGGCTTTGCCGTTTTCTTGTTCTCTGTCTTGGATTTTAGTGGGGGTTTCTTTTTGGATTAGGTTGGTAATCTTATTTCTTTGGAATCCATTGGATGTTAGTACGTTAGTGAGAGTGTGTAGTTCGGTTTTTAGGTGTTGTTCGTCAGCTAGAGAATGACACCAGACCCACACTCACGAGAGCCACACAGGATGTAACCACCACACATCCACGCAGAAAGCAGACTCAAACCCACACTGATGATGAGGCACGACCGCGGACCAGAAGCCAGAC
This sequence comes from Pituophis catenifer annectens, assembly GCF_029215685.1. Taxonomy (NCBI): domain Eukaryota; kingdom Metazoa; phylum Chordata; class Lepidosauria; order Squamata; family Colubridae; genus Pituophis; species Pituophis catenifer. The sequence continues at coordinate 138,953,084 of NW_027256883.1, forward strand.
CACAGCTGCATCATTATCCCCTTTAAACCCCTTCAATCTATACATGAAGCAGACTGACACCCACCATGAAGAGGTAGCACGGCCACGAACACGAAGCCAAACAACAGCAACACAGCTTACCAGCTCAAATCCCCCTGCTACTCAGACTAACCTGAGCACAACCAAGCCCCCACCTAAACAGAACACACACCCATCCAATCAGAGCACAGCCAACCCCCCATCCAATCAGAGCACAGCCAAACCCCCAACCAATCAGAACACACCTCCACCCAATCAGAACACAGCCAAGCTCCCACCCAATCAGTTCACACCCCCACTGGCAGTTAAAAGGAAGAAACAGCTGCGATCACACACATTGCTCCTAGAAGCACGAAGCCGAAGACACTAGCCTGAAGATGACGAATGAGACTTCGTCGAAACGTTGCCAAGAAACCGCCAATTTTACGCGGGAGAAAACCCGAATAACCAAAGACCTACATACAAACACCTGCGAAAACCTCAGAAAACATATACATATATATACATATATATACATATATATACATATATATATATATATATATATATATATATATATATATATATATATATATATATATATATATATATTTCTCTTTGTGAGGAAACTCTATTGCATACAGTATAATTTTCATATATAATACAAGTGCTACCTGCTTTGATCACAAAATTTTCACTTGTATGAGTGCCTTTAAATCAACTAATTAACTAATCCATCACCTTGATTTTTTTTCCTGAAAACAGCCATTATCTCAAATATCTTTTTTTAAAAAGTTGTGAATTATATTTTAAAAGGTGAAGTGTCCATGTGAGCATTCTCAGCAAACGAAAGCAACTTTTTATTTCTAGATTCATGAGAAGTTTTGAAAATATGCTAAGTTTTCAAATATGTGCGCAGTCTCTCTTTCTCGATCTGAATTTTCTTTTGTTAACTTAATATGGCATATAGAAATATAAGCTACACTATAAATTTGCTTTGCAAGAATTGCTATGGGTATATGAATAAGATCTGGTTCAAGATGTGCATTAAGCAGAAATTATATTTTAAGGAAAATCTTGTCATATAAAAAGCATTAGGGTGACTTATAATTAGGTAATTATTAAGAATTCATGTACCTTTCAGCATAATTAATGACACTTAATACAGGAGTATGCGAATGGCAATCCATCTATTTTAAATTATGCTCAGAAATTAACATAGCTCCCAAGGGGGAAAGGGGGAAATAAGGCTCTTGGCTTAATAGGGGTAGAGTAAGCTTAAATTTAAACACAAAATGTAAATAATAAATATAATAAAGTAAAGAAAATTATGTTCATATTATAGTCTAGCTAACTGCAGGATATATTGCAAAACTAATATTAATGTTATCTTATTTCACTTTTCACAAAGAAAGTGTCTTGTGTAAATAAACCCTGTATGAAATCTGGTAAGTAATTTATAATGACTTTCTTGTTTTGTTTTTACTAATGACATCTAATAAGCTGAATTCAAAAGAAGAATTTATCATTTAGGTCTAGGGGTGTCACAAAGTGTTCTTAGCTTGATGTGAAATTAGTAAAGAAAAACAACATTTATAATAAATACATGATTTAATGGCTTATTTGTCAAAAATGAGAAATGGGGAAGTCAGATTCACTTAATAATTGTGTTACTGAGTTAACAACTGCAGTGATTCATTTAACAACTGTGGCAAGAAAGGTTGTAAAATGGGACACAACTCACTTAACAATTGTCTCGTTTAGCAACAGAAATGTTGGTAACAGAATGTTGATAAATGTTGGTTCCATTGTGGCCGTACATCGAGGACTACCTATATATATCTTCAATAAAGCATTTATACAAGTCTCACATAGAGTTTACACTTCTGCCCCTCCATTTTGGATTGTGTTTATTTTCAGTCAGGCCTGAGAAATAGTAGGACTGATAGCACATTTTGTGTTAACCTGTCCAAAAACTCAACATATCACCATGAAATCCCTTTTCAGCCTTTACAATAACAATATTGTTACAATATTGTGTACAACATCAATTATCAGTAATTGCAAAATGTTCCCTCGCTATGCAAAGAAGCATCAGGAAACATTCAAAAGATAAGAGGATCAAATGTTTTCACATTCCATCAACATGTTTCAAACTGAAAACAAACCTTCAGTGTAAATTAATGTTATCTTACGGTGTATTCACCGAAAGGAGTGTGAAAAAGGAGTGTGTGAAACTTGGAGAAGGAAAGAAAAATGTCCCTCCTCTAGCCTTCCACATGGCATATTGTATCTCTCCTCCTAATTTCCAGATCGTTCTCTTAAACCATATTACAGATATAAGATGCAATCTTTATTTGTGCAGGCACATAAGTCTAAATCATTTATGATCACTAGTCACCAGTAAAGCTGTTTTTTGTATTATTATGTTTAGAACATAGGTGAATATGGGAGAGAGCAAAAGAAAGCAATTATATTTACTATTTAATTTATGTTTTGTTTATAACTAGTTGGAAAAGTCTTTTTATGTGTAAGGTTATGGGTTTTTTTCCCCCTCTTCCAGAGTGTAATCAGTGAATTATGTTACAATGTAAGCATTTGTTCCAGCATAAAAGCAAACCTTGATAAGAATGTAGTGTTAGAAGTTGCAGGATCTAATCTGGGTCGATCACCAGAACCAGAGGGAATTCTGATCCCAGTGACTGAGACCAAGATTGGATCCTATCACATTATCCTGGGACATGTATATTTGCCTTTGTTTGTCAGTGTTAGAACTCCCAATTTCAACCTTATTAATGCAGACAATGGTCTTATCTCAGCATCAAATATTTACTCTCTGCATTATAAATCTAAGATAGCCATGAAAGGATGGGGATATTTGGTCAAAGAAATTCGGTGCATGAGCAGATACATGTACACAGAATTCCATGCAATTTAGCCTCTCTATGGTTAGGTCTTCCCCATCACATGGAGTACGTCTGAATGACTTTGTCAAGTGTACACAACAAAGTCAATATATGGAATATAATGATGAATCATCAGGCTAGATGTAGCTACACTATGCAGAACAATGACATCTTAGAACATTATCAGTCTTAAGCATTCATAATGGAACTATGACTTGCTTATATTTCTGAAATCATAAAAATGTAAATGTCGGAAATAAGTGTTTATTAATAGTAGACTCTTTTTGGGAGGAGGGGGGATATTTTCTCACTAATTATGTTCCAGCCAATCCTGTTATGTGCTTAAGGTTTTCTGTGATTTAATACAGATGCTTCTATGAGTAGAAAAGGAAGTTTCTAGGTTACACCATCTTTTTCTTCTCAGAGCAGTCTAGGGTGAGATGTTTCAAGGGATCAAATGCCTTTCCTGTGAAAAGACATCTGCTGTTTTGGCTTCTTCTTAAAACATTTCTTGTCGTTTCTCTTCCCCTTTGAGAAATATAGTTCGGACAAATCTTAAGTTGATTTTTTTTTAATGCATCAGGGGTGTGATAAAAAGCTATCTGGGCTTTGGTACAGATTCATCCCTGAAATGGCCATAAGATCAACCATATCCTTTCTTTTTCCTTCGATTGACCGCAGCTACAAATATTTCTGCAGGATCTAGACAAACACAAAAAACAAAAACCAGAAAAATAAATTCAAATTAGGGTACTTCAAATTCAAGAGCTACAGATATCTTTTAAGTTTTAGAAAGAAGCTTCTGAAACGCTTGAAGTTCATTTGAAATGTTGGGATTTTTCATATGAAACTGATATTGTTATGAATGCTTTGGCAAGCTTTTCTGCTAGCATTTGATCTGACTATTTGATCATTGTTGACTTATTGTCCACACAACAAAGAAAAGATAGTATCATAGTATGCAATGTAATATCTTGAATTCCCATAAACTACACAAAACTGGAAGATGTAATGCACTGCCAGGGTTATAAATCATATTATTATCTACTTTCTTGACTTGATAAAATTGATTATTACAGCAGAGGGATTTGATGGAATCTGCAGAAAGCACATATTTGGTTATTTTCTTTTTTAATATTTTGCATTGAGATTACAGCACATACATTATTTCAAATATTTGTTTGCATATAAAAATTCATGTAAGCAACAAAGCAAAAATAGCAAATGATGCCATATTTATATTTCAGTAGTCAGAATGCAAGTAAACATTCTTGGTGAAAACACATCACTGCTTCCAATTAAGGCAATATAATTGCATGCTTTGAAGTGGAACAATGGAAAAATCTGACAATCCATTGTGTTAATATAAGATATAGACTTCAGAGACATGTATTAAAAATCACTTCTAATCTCTATAATGCATCTTTGACTACCTATTCCTTTCATACTGTTTGTGTACTGAATTCAAATGCACACTTGAACATAAACAGATAACCATTTTGTTAAACTGTTTTATGAAACATACAATAATCTATAGAGGAATTTTTTACAATTACCATTTTTGACTAGTTCCTGGTGTTTGTATTAGCAATTCCAACATAAGAACAATTTATTCTAAAAACTAAGAACTTCTGATACTAACTCATACTTTCCTGAGTGAATTTTCCATATTCCATACCTTCTTAAAAAAACTCAGAAACACAGTTTCAAAATCAAGATTCAAAGGGCTCAGGCTCAACCCATCCAAGACTGAGTGGCTGTGGTTTCCGACGTCCCGATATAGTCAGCTGGCGCCATCGCTGGCTATTGGGGGCGAATCATTGGCCCCCACGGAAAGGGCTCGTAACTTGGGCGTCCTCCTGGATTCACGGCTGTCTTTAGAAGAGCACTTGACGGCCGTGACCGGGAGGATTTTTCATCAGGTTCGCCTGATTCGCCAGTTGCGTCCCTTTCTAGATCGGGACTCATTACGCACAGTCACTCATGCCCTCGTCACCTCTCGTCTGGACTATTGTAATGCTCTCTACATGGGGCTCCCCTTGAGGTGCACCCGGAGGCTCCAACTGGCGCAGAGTGTGGCCGCGCGGGTGGTTATGGGAGCAGCGTGGAGCTCCCATGTAACACCTCTCCTGCGCGAGCTGCACTGGCTCCCGGTGGTCTTCCGGGTGTGCTTCAAGGTTCTGGTTACCACCTTTAAAGCGCTCCATGGCTTAGGACCTGGTTACTTATGGGACCGCCTACTACCATCAATAGCCTCCCACCGACCAGTACGCTCCCACAGAGAGGGGCTCCTCCAGGTGCCGTCGGCCAAACAATGTTGGCTGTCAGCCCCTAGGGGGAGAGCCTTCTCTGTGGGGGCACCGACGATCTGGAATGAGCTCCCCCCAGAGATACGGAGGATTCCGGATCTGCGCACCTTCCGCCGCGAGCTGAAGACTCTTTTATTTCATCAAGCTGGCCTCGCCTAAATCTTCTCCCTTTTAAGTGTAAATTTTAAATTTTTACTGTATTTTAAAATATGGGTATTTTAAATTATGGGTATCAATTCAGCCAAATTTATTTAATTCATTTTATTCGATTTTAAATTTTGTATATGTATGTGTTTTATTTCATGGCTGTGCACCGCCCTGAGTCCTTCGGGAGTAGGGCGGTATAGAACTTCAATAAAATAAATAAATAAATAAATAAAGGCAAACTCAAAGGGTTGTAATTATATGCAGTGGAAGAAATATATACCTTACCTTTTATAAACTGCTCACTTTTGTTATTCACAGCTTATCTGCTTTAATGATGCATGGGAGTCTAGTGAGCCTATGGTAGGATAAAAGTCTAAATGAAGTTATGATATTATTGTAGTAAATAATATTGAAGTAAATAATATTGCTATAGCCTTTTTTTTCTTTTTAAAACTATCAGCAATAAACTGTCCTTTAGTGACAATATTGATTCCCACACAGTGTGTAACTCTACGGTTCCTTTTCACTGTTTTGGAAGGCTGCTTGCTAAGAAAAATGAATAATTGTTGTTTGTTGTGCCATCTTGAACTGTTTGAAAGTTGAAGCCCCTTTGTGTACAATAGCACTCAGTTATCAATAGAAATCAGAACTGCTCCAGGCATTCTGATGGAAGACTTTGAATTAAAGAAGAGAAAGTGGAGCATGCCATCTATTTAAAGGGTGACTAGAGATGGCATTGACTTATCATCTAGGAATCACCAGAAGTGACTCTATTCCTCTTTTCTTTAAGGCTAACCGAGCACATTTACTGTAACTCCATTTTTAAATTTTCTGAATGACTTGTCTGCTTCTTTAAATTCTGCTCAAAATTCAAAGAGTTGTCAATATGATTCCTTTCTCTGAAGATAAGTGACAGAGGACAACTTGATAGACCATCTGACTATTGATTCATGTTGATTCAGCATTGTCTTTTGCAAATGTTAATCACCTTTCAAAGTTTGGGACAGAGGTTTTGTCCTATTATCTATTGTACATTTTCACAAATCTTTATGGAGAAATACCTCCTCTCATAAATGTAAATACATATATTCAGGCAACCATACAGCAAGCTTCAAAGTAGCTTCTAGGGAACAACTCCTGTTCAATGTTCAGGATGCCCCCCTTGTACAAGAAATAAGTTGGATTTGGTTTTGCTGACTGTCCTTTAGCTGGAAGTGCGATTTCACATCAGTTTGTAAAATTAGCAGAAAGCAATAAAAACGGAGGGTGGGAGATTATGGACCTTCTTCCTCTTCTCTCTCCCTCTCTCTAGAGAAACCTCAAAGAAATGTATTGCAAATGTATATTGTTTATTTACTCTTCTAATATGCAGACAGTTTTACGTGAAGTTTGGCCCTTATCTTTTTTCCTATCTAATTTTTGCCTTTTGGAACACAGCTGATCTTTGTATTTGCATATATTTATTCGCTTCTGGGAGAGGAGTCTGAAGAGGGGAGTAAAAAGTTATCACAATAGCAGCCATGACCATGTGATCAAAGCTCCAGCTCTTTTTAATAAAGCGCATTGCATGTTGAAAACATGTAAATATACGAGAGCCAGTTTGGTTCTAGTCCTGGGTTGGGCACAAGCCTGCTGGGTAACCTTGGGCCAGTTTTGACCAAACAGTCAATGGTAAAACACTTCTGAAAAAAATACTGTGTTTCCCCGAAAATAAGACAGGATTTTATTTTCTTTTGACCCCCCCAAATAAGGGCTTGACCTTATTATTGGGGGGGTCTTATTATTTTGGGTGTGTAGGAGGTGGCGAGTGTGGGACTGGATGTCTCTCACTGCCATCGCCTCCCCTCCCTGTTCTTCACGCCGGCTGAGTGGCCCAACACGTCCCACCCCACCCCAATGGCAATAGCTGCTTCCCTTCCCCGCCGTCTCTTTATCGAGAGGGGGGGCAGTTGGGGCAGGGGAAAAGCAAGATGCATGGAGTGAGAACTGGCTCCCCTTGCCGTCTCTTCTCCCCCCCTCGCCAGGCATGACAGGGCTCCTGCCCCTCTCTTAGCCACCCACTCCCTTTAGGGATGCAATTTGGGGGTGGCAGGTGGGACGGGCAAGAAGCGGGACACAGGTCTTACCTTTCAAGCTCCATCGCTTTCCTTGCCCTTGTGTCCAGGGAAACACGCTGTAAAAGAAAGCCTTCTAGCGAGTTCCATCAAACTTCTCAAACTTGCGAGAAGACTTTATTTTACAGCGTGTTTCCCTGGACACAAGGGTGAGGAAAGCGATGGAGCTTGAAAGGTAAGACACACATCCCGCTTCTCACCGGCCCTGCCTGCCACCTCTAAATTGCATCCCTAAAGGTGGCTAAGCGAGGGGCAGGAGCCCTGTCATGACCGGGGAAGGGGGAGGAGAAGAGACGGCAAGGGGAGCCACGTCTTACTCCACACGTTTTGCGTCTCCCCCGCCCCACCTGTCACCCCTCTCGATAAAGAGATGGCAGGGAAGTGAAGCAGCCAGGCTGCTGATGCCATTGTGGTGGGGTGGGACGTGTTGGGCTGCTCAGCCAGCACGAAGAACAAGGAGGGGAGGGCATGTCCTCCCCTTCAGCCTCACCTCCTCAACTCATTTTGGTTGTGCGGCAAGCAGCCAGAGGAAATGGTGGACCGGCTGTGCATGCATGTAAGTAGTTGATGGGAGGGGGATTATTTTGCAGGGTTGGCTTATATTATTGCATGCGTTGAAAAGCCCGATTGAGCTTATTATCCAGACATGTCTTATTTTCGGGGAAGCACAGTATTGCCAAGAAAATTGGAGGGGCTAGATCAGACAGTTGTCAGCAAGCAACACTGACTTGAAGGCAGCCTCCCAAAATAAATAAATGTTCAGCTACTACGAATTGGGGAAGTTCATAAGAAAGAACAAATACATTTCTCTACCATCCTTCCCTTTCACACTGATACTGAATTCCTGAAAAGGGACAAAACCATTGGCAAACTAGCTTAGAGGATAAAAATAATTAACACTTACTATGTATTATTTTCATGCCAATAGTATAAGACAGAAGACCAATTAGGACATTGCTTTTGAGTGGTTAGTCCAACATGGATGAAACAAAGAAGAAAATCTCCTTTATGCTAACCTTATTGGTAGCAAACACAATAGCACTTAGACTTACATACTGCTTCACAGTGCTTTACAGCCCTCTCTAAGTAGTTTTCAGTGTCAGCATATTGCCCCCAACAATATTACCAACTTCAAAAGGATGAAAGGCTGAATCAACCTTGAGCCAGTGAGAATCTAACTGCTGGCAGTTGGCAGAATTAGCCTGCAATATTGCATTCTAACCAATGCCACCATGGCTCAAAACGTTAACCATATTGATGACATAAATAAAGAATAGATTCCGTAGCCCAGGTGAAATGGTTTTGTACATTACAGGAACCCTGATAGTGATATTGTCACTAGGAGTTAAAAATGACTTGATGGCACTGAATCAATCAATCAATCAATCAATCAACCAATCAGGTAATGAAGGACTGCACTGGCCCCAGCATAGTTACAAAATAGAAATGGTTGCACACCATTATTAATATGATGAATTGTACATCTCTTCAGAACATTTCTTGAGAATGAAGAAAGCAAAAGACAGATTATTTTCACTGAGCATCTTATATATTTAAACAGCACACTGATTTTTTTTTTTAAAAAAAATACACGGTACTATGAGATCGTAAAGAAATGTCTGCATGTAATGAATTTGAGGCAAAGCTGTTCTATATTCTTAGGCTTCATTTCAGGAGGGAGGGGAGAGAGAGAGAGAGATGAAGGTATATACATATTTATTTGTTGCATGGCATGATTACAGCCTTGGGAAATTTAAAAATACTGACACTTAGCTTCATTTATTTTATTATCGTAACATATCAAAGGCTCTTGCAGCACATTAATTCTTTTTCAATAGTGCTTCTTTTCTTTGCTGATCCCTGATGTGGGTTTGGAATTGGCTCTACTTCTTTTGATGATCTTCAGTCTTCACAAGCAGAGTGGCTGGTTGTCTGTGGGCCATTCAGCAATATGACTACTCAATAAGCAAAGATGAGACATCAAAAAGTTTCCTAATGAGCTGAAGAGTGAAATGGAATCCGATCTGCGTGGTCATAAAAAAGAAGCCTGATAAGAGCAGATAAGCCTAAAGCTGTATTAGACATCCCATCGCTTTAGTTTGTAACAGAAGAAGCACAACAAAATATCTTCCAAAGCATTGATGTTTAAAAAGAATGCATTGCTTCAATTATTTTTTAAAAATGTGTAACCTCTAAACGTACAGTGTTGACTGCACGTTGCAATCACAATGCTAGAGATTCTTTTCTTTTAACTAAAAGCAGATGCGGTAATTACAAGTTTCTATTTGATTTGAAATAGAATTTCTTTCTCCTACAGAATTAAAAATTGCTATGTCAATATGCTGTTTGTTGGGACTTCCCATGTGACATGATAGTTGACATCAAAGGCGCAACATTATCTACAGTAATTTGCTGATACGGTATTTTTTTATTTTCAGGCAGAAAGAAGGACCTCTGTGGATTTTATTTTATTCTATTTTTGCTTTTTTCATTTTGCAGGACTTTCTATGTTCATGTTGCTGTTTTATATAAGAATATAACAAAAATAAAAATAAAAAAATAAACAGAAAATGAACTAAGATTTTTTAAAAAAACATATACTTAAGTAGTTCAGTCTGCTCCTCTCTAACAGCAAACAGTTTTCATTTGGGCAAATGGTTACTTTTTGTATATTTTCACATTATCTGACACGTTTATATGATTTAGTATTTTAGAGACTCAATAAGGAGAATGTTAAAAGGTATTGTTATTTCGCTTGCAGTAGTTTCAAACAATACATTGTGCTGAATGTCAGTCTTATCTCATTTTAGAAACGGATGTTTTTACATGGATAAAATTGTATAAGCTGTTTATATAATTCTGCTTCTTCTATAGAGCTTTTCATGAAGGAATGCATCAGGCTTTTATGTAACAAAATATTTTTGGCCACACAAAATTTGATTTCCCCATCCCACTTTTTTTTTTTTTAAAAAAAAGGCTCATTTTCCCCAATATAATATGTTTTGCTTTGAATACTATGCATCTTGAGTTGGTTGATGAAGGTTTTCTCTCTAAAGTCCTTTGAAACAACAATGCTGTGTGCCCAGATTTGCAACAATTTGAAAAAAACATGCTTACATTTTAGTGGGAAAATGTCCTGGAGATGAAAATGTTAACCCTTTTTTAACTGATGTCATGTAGCTCTGAAATTAATGTGCTGTTTCTTAGAAATTGTATTTACTCAAAGCTGACAAACCTGTGAATTATATGTGACTCTGGGGTCTATCTTGTGTGGAATGGGAAAACTTGCCACCACTACCTCACCATTGCCAGCTCGCTGCCACCCTCTTGCTGCCGTCTGTTCTGTCCCGGTCCCACACGCACACACACCAACAGTCGTCCAAGAGTTAAAAACCAAACCAGCCGACAAAATCCTTTTCCTTATGATAACGGAACTTGGCAGCAACCTAGTGGCTGCCTGCCAAGAGTTTATTACTTACGAAGGGAAGAGATAACTTCTCTCCACTTCTGGTACATCAAAGTAAAATGTTCAATAATTACAGAGTAACTCAAGTCCAAATATAATCCAACAAAGTCTATAGCAAAAGTCCGGCAATGCAGAATGGCGTGGAAGCTTTCAGCTTTGTTCGTCACAAGGCTTGACTGGCCACCACGCTCCCTTTTATACCCTGTGGGGTGTGGTCCAGTGACTCAGCCTAATCTCGGGCACGCCTTTTCTTCTGTTGCGCGCGCTTATCTCTGCGATGCTGGCGTGGATCCAGCCAAGACTCATTACTCTCATCACTGTCCACCTGTGTCTGTTTGGACGTGCTTGGCCCTGGCCCTATCTCTTGCCCTTCGGCGGACACTGAAGGCATTGCCAAAGAGGAGGGTCCTGGAGAGGGAGGCCTTGCCAACTCCTCTCCTTCACTCTCAGAGTCCTGTCCTGCCAATGACACAGGCTCAGGTAACGGAGCCACAACACCGTCAACTCGCCCCAGCCAACTCTCTGTGGGCAGAAGTTGCCATAACCTAGGCCTTCCAATCTGGTTTCAAAAGCTGGCCTGGCTTAAGGGAGGCAAAAGTTCCCACCAGTCAGCACTCCTTCTTCAAAGGCTTCCTCGACATCACTTTCTAGTGTCTCCCCATGAAAGGCCGACTAAGCAGGAGTCATGGTTCCAGGCTGAGTCGGCCTGTCACTGTCCCCGATTGCCCCTCTCTGCACCCAGGAGCTGTCAGGGTCTGGTGTAGCATGCCAAAGGAGAGGTCCTTCTCCCCAGCCCCGGGTGTGATTGGCAGCTTGCCAGCTCAGATGCAGATAAAAGTCCCCAAGCTTGGAATGGTGTGTCTGTTTGTCTGTCCATCTCTGTCCCTCTCTGTCCCTCTCTGTCTCTGTCTGTCTGTCTGTCTGTCTGTCTGTCTGTCTCTCTCTCTCTCTCTCTCTCTCTGTGTCTGTCTGTCTCTTATCTCTGTCTCTGTCTGTCTGTCTGTCTGTCTGTCTGTCTGTCTGTCTGTCTCTGTCTCTGTCTCTGTCTCTGTCTCTGTCTCTGTCTCTGTCTCTGTCTCTGTCTCTGTCTCTGTCTCTGTCTCTGTCTCTGCATGTGTGTGCAAGTGTGTGTAACAATAACTCCCACTTATCCTTCCTGGAGTAAATGGAAAATGGAGTGAAAAAGCCTTCGGACAAGGAGTACAGGCTGGTGGGAACTTTCGCCTCCCTTAAACTGGGCCAGCTTTGGAAACCAGAGTGGAAGGCCCAGTGAGTTGTCTCCACAGCTGGGGTGAGTTTGTCCCATGGCCAGGTGGCGGGGCAAGGTGATGGTGATAAGGTGGTAACAATGAGTCGTCATAGACCCTGTATTGTGATCCGCAAGGAGAAGGGAGATTTTAAAAAGTCAAAAGGTAGGCCTAACTGTGCAATTGAATACTCATCCCTTTTTTTTTTTACATAAGCATGCCATGTACAGGCTTAGAAGCATTCATTTAGCAACTGTTCAGAGCCACAATGCCATTGAAAATAGTGATTTACAGCAGGTTCTTGCACTTGCAACCATTGCAGAACCCCCACAATCATGTGATCAAAATTTAGGCACTTGGCAGCCAGCGTGTATTTACAAGCGTTGCAACATCTCAGGGTCATGTGATCACCATTTGTAACTTTCCCACCCAGCTTCCAGCAACCAAAGTCAATGGGGCATGTCAGCTTTGATTAATGACTGTGAGATTCACTTAAGAGCTGCAGTGATTCCTTAACAGCCATGACAAAATAAGTCATAAAATCAGATGTGATTCACTTAACAACCTCTTTGCTTAGCAACAGAAATTCTGGTCCCCGTTGTGGTCAAAAGTCAAGGATTACATGTAGTTGTAGAAAGTATAGAGATGGTATTAAATAAAATACTAGTGTTTTTTTACTAGTAAAACATGGGTTTAGCATGGGAAAACAGGAAAGTATGAGAAAGAAACTCAAGATTAGTCCACCTTGATTCTCTTTGGTATAAGAGGAAGAGAAACTATGTCAGGTTTTTAAGATTCTGTTATTATACTGTTTATCAGTAAAGAATTTCATGTGGAATCTGTTTCCTGACCTGGTTTACCTTGAAAGGCTAACATATTTAAAAAGGAACAGAACTTGAAGGACAATGGTAATCCCTGCTGGTTTTTTTTTTTTTTTTTTTTTGACACTTCCCTCTGCCACGTCCTGGCATAAATTCTGCCTTCCTGTCGTGACTGTACAACTGATGGTGTATGGCAAACTGAAGATTTATATTGTTTTTTAGGGTTTTGCCTTTTTCTTAAAATAAGGACAACAATAGATGAATTATACTCCTTATAAACTTGATGCACCTATTTTTTAAATTTTGTATTTTTTTTAATTTTAATTGAAAATTTAGTAAATATATATATATATATATATCTCAATGGTTGCTCATTGATGTATCTCTTAGGGAGCTAAGGAAAAGAGCAGTTTGGAAAGCTCAGGTCCCCAGCTGCAGGAAAGATGCCCACCAGATTTAAAATAATTGCAGCAATAGTTGAAGAGATTTCCCAACTTTCTGTTCAGTTCCTCTGGGCCTTAAGCTTGGAGGAATGTAAGACAAGGGTGAGATTTCAAACTCAGCTGTTTCTTTGGCTCAACATTTATTTGCTTAAAAGAACATCTAGAGTGAGGCTACTCTAATTGCTCAGAAGGCAAAATAGAGGATACTTTACGATGTGTTCTGGTTAACAATTCAGCTCACAGGTGGGAGGACGAGAAAAGAATTAAAAACTGATCCCAAATTAAAATTGTATACACATCTGTATTTGTTTCCATGTGTGGATAGAATCTCATGAGGCTTAGCAAGAGCACAAGTGAACGTCTTCTGACATATTTAATGGCATTGTTTGAATCATTCTGTATTTAATCCAGATGACTTGGTAAGAACTTTGACATAAACGTCAGGAGCCTGATCTCACTTAGGATATTTTTTTTTTTCTTTATAAAGGTTAAGGGATTTCCTACTGCAAATCCTTTTGGAATGCCATTGCTTGGAAAAAAAAGAAACAAACAAATGTGCAATCCTGTACAAGTTGGAAAGCAGTCCTTTGTTTAGGAAATTAGACATACAGTTGAATGGCCTATTTTGCACTGGGGGTGGGGGGTGGGGGATGATGTGTATACTGGAAACGATCTATACCACTGCTGCTTATTTTATGTAGATGTAGAGTGGGAGAGTTCCAGCATGACAGGGCAAGCTTTCAACAGTTTCATCCCATCCTGGTCAGTGTGCTTAGCTATCAGCAGGAATGCTTCTCTTCAATTTCATTCTGCGAGGTGCTAACAAGCAGCCTTGGAGATAGAGAATTTGTGATAGCTATACACCAGATGTTTCCGACCAGACTATGACCCCGGTTGCTATATCTTTTAAGGAATAAAACATCCCTGACGAAAAGAGGAAATAGAGGTTTTATTTAACAGATTAACAGAGTTGGAAGGGACCTTAAAGGTCATCTAGTCCAACCCCCTGCTCAAGCAGGAGACCCTGTACCATTTCTGACAAATGGCAGTCCAATCTTTTCTTGAAAGTCTCAAGTGATGAAGCTCCCACAACTTCCAAAGGCAACTTCTGTTCCATTGGTTGATTGTTCTCACTGTCAGAAAGTTCCTCCTCATTTCTAGGTCCAATCTCTCCTTGATCAGTTTCCATCCATTATTCCTTGTCTGGCCTTCAGGTACTTTGGAAAACAGCTTGACCCCCTCCTCTCTGTAGCAGCCCCTCAAATATTGGAACACTGCTATCATGTCTCCCCTGGTCCTTCTCTTTACTAGACTAGCCATGCCCAGTTCATGTAATTCTGATCTTCTTCTTTATATTCATGTAATTCTGATCTTCTTCTTTATATTCTTTAATTCATTTGTTAAGTTTTATTCTCTAGTATTGTTGTGCTTATTATTAGCATATGGCATCGTTACAGAAGCCAGGAGACCACAATGCTATTGTAGAGCAGTAGTTTGGCTTGCCAAAGTATCAACCCTGTTATAGGACATGCTTGCTGCTTCCCAAGGTGTGTCACAGGAGCTGGTTTTGCACCCGAGAGAAAGATGAGCAGCTCTTCCTGCAATGTCACCAAGCCCCCCTCTCCCAGAACAACCTCACAAGCGGGCACCACAACTGGGAAGATTTCAGAACAATCAGGAATCTGACTGCCTGCATAGAGCACCAGCTTGTCTCTTTACCAAACTGGTACCTATCTATCTACTTGCATAGTACATGCTTTTGAACTGATAGGTGGACATAAACTGAGGTGAATGACAAGAGCTCACCCTACCACACAGAGCTAGGACTGGTACTGCCGAAGTTGAGACTATCTCCAATGTCATTAAACCACTGACCAACCACACCTCTATTGCTATGGTCATCTAAAGGATTAGCAGTGGTGCAGTAGTACTAATAGTGGTAGTATTAGCTGTTTCTAAGCTATTTTTCCTTTTCTTTGAAATTAATTTTTAAAAGTTATGCTGGTCAAAATAAAAAAAAGGAGAACATCCAGGGGTGAAATCTACTTACCTTCCTTACCAGTTCGAAGTTACAACCAGGAAATAACGTCACCCAGGCGGATGTGCAGAGCCTCGTGCCGCCATTGCTACCGGTTCTCCAAACCACCTACCACAATCGCTACCGGATCACCCTATCCGGTCCGAACTGGGAGCATTTCACCCCTGAGAACATCCAAAATGTAATGTCCATCCCAGAGGGATGTGACACACTTAAAAATGGGGTGGGGTTTTGATTGTGGGATTGTGTAGAACATCTTCACTTTTTTTAAAAAAATGTCCTACTGATGCCCCTAACATGAACGTAGGAAGGCCGTTCACATACATATACAAAGTATATATTTTCTGGATAAAGTGTTCATACCCATAACAACTTTTGCAATCAATATGCACTAATTCCAAGGCATAATCAACTAATCCAAAGTGTGCAAGAATTTCTATCTGCACGTTAATTTTTCAAAAGATTCACTTTTGAACCTAAATATGAATTGAATTGACAAGCCCTGACAAGATTACTCTCTGGCTAACTTTCATGTCATATAATTAGTATTATAAATTATGTGCAAATCTAAAATTATTATCAAAAACACAGTTTTACTACAATAAAGATTGGTGGCCTTGAACTGCAAGGGTGTGCTTAGGCAATGTTTTGCTTCAAGAAGGCCTTTTTTCTCTTTTTCTTCTCATCCTCCTTCCAGAGAATTTCAAGTGGGTCATTTCAGCTGTACAAATGTGGGAGAAAGATAACGGAGTGTTACTTGCAAATGGCCAAGAACATCAAAGAAGCAGTAAGAACTCTGAGTTTTCATGCACATTGGTCCAAAAATATTTTCACAGTGACAGAATCTAAACCATGTGTCTCTGGATGTATCTCTAGACTTCAGAATGTTAATTTTGGAAACAGCTAAACTATCTTCGCTTGTTAGAAACCTTGTTCTGCTTTTGTACACATTTAGATGTATTACTTGTCCTTATATGTTACGGCTGTACAAGCTTTTGCCTTTGATGTTTTATTTGCTCTTTGAACAAAAGAGTTAATTTAATAAACAATAATACATAATAATTTATTATTTACTTTGATTTCTCTCCACCCCTTAAACTTTAGAATGTACAGGAAATGGCCTTCTAATATCCCAGTGTAATTTGCTTGCTTATATGCTGGATGAAATGAAATGATTGGAAACAAATGGAATTAGATGTAATCATAGGAAGTGAGGAATGGGATATATCATCACACTCTCCTATTTACAGTCAAAAGCCCTGTGATCCCAGGATGGAGTTTTCTTTTGAATTTGCAGGGAATGTCATCCAATTAACCCACCATGACAAAAATCAAAAACTAGAAAATGACATTATGATTCCATCCTCCACTTTTCTGTCTTATTTTTCCCAGACCTTAAGCAACTTGGCATCACAAATCTAGAAGAAGAATCATTTAAGATCCAGATGCCATCTGTACTCAGCTTCGAACTCAACAAATGCTTTCTTGGAGGTACGTACTTATTTATCATGTTTATATTTTGGTTTTCCTTTAAGAGCTCAAGGAGATTTATATGGGGAATTTCCTTTATTTTACTCCTGCAAGAAGAACCCTGGAGTTAAGTTTGACTGAGAGACAACATCTTTCTCAGAAACTTCTGTGCACTTCATCAGAAACTCAGTGCCTTTGTCAGAACAACAAAAGTGGCATAGAATTCTACCCCTTGGGAACATGCACTTGAGTTTTGAATGTTGATGTCTGTAAAAAGGGGTGTGGGTTGCATTGTGATGCTGGGGAGCTGCTAATATCCGTCTGGCCACCCTTGCCTGAAGACACAACTGCACTGCAGTATAACAGGTACAGTTAGGGATACCCAAACTGCAGTGCACTTTTGTGTATTCCTGCTTTCCATTTTGCTTTTCCTCTGGACATTGCACAGAATATTTTCCTTCCTACTGGATCTCCAAAGTTGTGATGCCTTTCCAGGTAGACCAGACACAGGATATACAACCAGATGAGCTAATTCTACTTTATTTTAAGTCTTTCGTAATCTTGCTGGTCTGAAAGTACAAATCTCCCACCATTCTCCTTTACAGTTTAAGAAATTAGGGAGAGTCTCTTTTGGGACTCTTTCTCTGCCTGTTATGCTGCTACAGGCTGTGTCCTCTCTTATCCGACAGTTCCCTCTTTGCTGCCTCTCTCAAGGTTTTTCTCACATACTATTACAAGTTACAAGTTGAGACTGTGTTTGGTCTAATATCACCCAGGGACTTCGCACTTAATAGCTGGGTTGGAACCTGAATCTCTTCTAACTTTGGCCATCAACAATTGAATATAAAAGATTAAACAAGTCAGTGTAATGTTACACTTAAGGATAAAATTCAATGTCTTCGCAGGACATGTCAATCATATGAAAAGTCAGCCTAAAGGTTTAGAATTGCATGTTACTGCCTATATTGGAAAGGCATGGCTTTCTGCCTAGATCATTCATAGCTAAAGAAAACTGCTATTAGCACATAACTTTCCATGAAAAGCTTTATACTTTACCGAGCACAAGGAGTGATTCATACCATTTATTCCTTCAAAACAGCATAGTTATTTTAAAGTAATTATTATAATAAATGAAGGTAAATAGAAAGCAAAAAAAAAAAATCAAGCAGAACTCTTACTTAACCAAAGGATGTACAAGATTTTATATCTTTTCAATGTAAATTGGGGGGGGGGGAAGGTTATGAATACAACCAATTATGCTCTTATAATTCATAGAGCACTCCATATCCATTAAACTGATGGTAAAAAAAAAAATTCCCACTTTTCTTTCAATAAGTTGTACGAATTCAGAAATAAGCTTTTAGATTGAAGGATGGGTCTCATTCATTAAATTGCTCAACAAAAGGATCTGATAATAGTATTTCAAATGTTTTTGACATATTTCTCATTAAAATACATTCCTGAACTCAAAAATTTAGTTTGCTTTATAGTTTGAATGTATTCCCTAATAATGCAATAGTGTAGACATCTACTTGGATAAAGTTCACCAAATGAACTTATCCTTAGCAATGTGTTTAGCATTATTTTAGATATTATTTTATAGGCAATGAGATTAAGTCCGATCTGATTCAATCAGGTTTAATCTAGATATATACAGATCACAGCTTTTTGAATCAGATTACTGAATTCAATCAATCAGATTAGGAGATGTGATCCAATTTAGGGGAGAAAAATACTTTTTGTGCATGTACAGAAGTAGTTCATCAATAATTGGGTAGAAAGCAATTCATTTCATTCAATAATTCCACCCAGATTGACAATCCTGAACTGAGAGATCTGACTAAATTGCCTTTTACTCACATCTGCAAATTGAATCTTTGAACAGCTTTATCATTTTATCCCATGGAATGTTTTGCTTTCATCATTCCTCTACATTTGGACAAAATTGTAGCTTTCATGAAATGATTTTCAATCAGTGATACCTGATCCATGTTTCTGCTGGAGCAGAGAATGGTATTATTTTCCTCCAAAAAGTTATATAAAAGTACCCAACTTAGTTTTATAAAACCAAAACATTTCTTTAATAAAATTATGCTTCATTACATTAAGTCAGTATTTAACATGCTTGATTCTGCAGTTCCTTTGTTTTTCTAGTCTCAGTACCAATGATTGGCATGTCCAAAGCAGTATTCTAGCAATCAAGGAGAGCAGGGTTGAGCATGATTTTTCATCTGAAAAGAGTCCCTGATCAAAGCTTACAAAATTCTTTACTAGGGATAAGTAGCAAAGATGAGAAGCTTCTTGCTGGACTACACCCTACACCTACATCATGACCATCGTGACCATTAGCTACGCAAAATGAAGCATTGGAAGAACAATCTGGGAGCACAATCTCCATCACAATTCTTCCTTGTCAAGGCTATTATCAAGTGTTCATCTTCACATTACTAAATTCCTAACCATCAGATGAGTGGGAGCAGACAGAAGAAGGGACAGTACCCCAAGGTGCAATCATTACCATGGAATGCTATGTGGGCCAAATTCAGGGATTGAATGAATGCCTCCATTTGGTGACATGGTAGAACTTTCATTCAATTCATATTTTCAGCAAGTTCATCAGTAATAGCTTAAACTGCCCCACTAGTCTTGTTCAGTCAGACCACCCAAGAAAAAATAACGTCACTAGTGTTTGCACAATCACCAGTAAATGTTAATTAAGGGGGATAAAATTCATGATGTTTATGTTTTTGCTTCATAAGATACCCCAGAATCCAGTCAAGCAACATCCAGCATTTCACTTTGCTTCTCTTGATCTGTTGTATGTGTATAAATTATGGAACTTGTTACTAACTCTATTCTACTTTATTACTGTTTTCTCTCTCATTTTCTAATAGAGGGATTTATTATCTCAGATTTGGTTTTTGAGCAATGAGATCTTTAGGAATGATTCACAACTGCTTGGTAAAAGCTAGTTTGAGATCAGAAACTGGGAGCTTAGCTCTTGTGTCAAACTTGGTTAGGATTTGTTCAGATTTTTCTCTCCTAGGAATTACTAGGAAAGCATGCACTTTTAACTTCACACTCAGGGGTCATTACATCCAGAGGTACCACAATCTCATGTTTACCATACTATAACCCAAACTGTCTTTGATCCAGTAATCCCATCCTTACATATCTATTTTTGCCAGCTCATTTTAAAGATAATTCTGGGAAAGATCTTGTGGGCATAACATTCACTGGGAAATATATATATATATTGTGTTACCAACAAATTATTCTTTCTAATCCTGCAGGTGTAAAATTGCCCTACAGTCTTTTCATATATACAAAATGAAAGAAATAGTAATTCTGCAGAGATTATGAAATATCAGTAGAATGCCATTTTATAAAATTGAAGAGGACATTCCACCTGTTTTTTTATGCTGCAGTCAATGTTTCTGCTGAATTGCAGAAAAATGTGCCTCCAGAATGAATAATTTTTGAATGAGAACGATTTCACCTATTAAGATCAATTGTAAGAATAATAGTTAGGCAACTATGAATTACTTCTGCGCAATCTTTCTTACCTACTAGAAATAGAAAATGTTATTTTCTGACCCACATCTTCCCAGCTCTCTTAGTAAGTTGTCACAAACAAAGTATCTATCTAATAGTATCTCCAGAAGTCCTTTTTGCTCAATTAACAGGAAATGAAAATAACATTCCCATTCCTTCCTTTCCATTTTTTTTTTCTTCAGAAATTTGTGGTCTGAAATGAAATGCCAATATTTAGCAGTCTGTTTTAAGAGCTGTGTTTCAGTGTTTTAGTAACTACTGTTACAAAGTTCAATGTTCAACACTCAGCAATATGTCATATCCCAATACAAGCAATGTGGTATGGATGAGGGCTACCTAAAGTATGTTAAAACACAAAATCAAGGAATTAGGAATGAATCAAGAAATATGCAAGTACAATTTACAGCCATTCAAAGTTACAACAGCCCTGAAAAAAGTGACATGATGATTTTTCACACTTATTACTGTTACAGCATCCTCACGTCATGTGATCAGATTTTGGACACTTGGCAACTGGCATGCATTTATGACAGTTGCAGTGTCCTGGGGTCATGTGTTCACCTTTTGTGATTGTCCGATCAGCAAAGTCACTGGGGAAGCCAGATTCCCATAACAATCATGTTATTAACTTAAAAACTGCAGTGATTCACTTAAAAACTATGGTAAGAAAGGTCATAAAATGGGACAAAACTCACTTAACAACGGCCTTGCTTAGCAACAGAAATGTTGGGCTCAGTTGCAGTCATAAGTTAAGGACTATCTGTATAATAATTTTTCTCACTGTTCCTCACTATAGACTCCTCTGCTTCTTCTCCTTCTGGGAATCAATAAATTGTTTGTTAGTTTCTTCAATTTATATGGCTGTCCACTTGATAGAGACATGCCTGTCCACTTGATAGAGACATGCCTGGAGATGATGATGCTTATGGGAGGAGTGAGGAGAAAGCCAAATTAAAACTGCAGTCAGAGATGGCAAAATGGAACGGCTTCAACTGATGTTGTGCTTCAAGATGCAGAGGTAGCCCTGTCCAATGTTATCCATTCTGCTTTCCTACCTTAAGTCATAATGGAAAAGCATCAGAGTTTCTGCCTCTCCTTTAGCTTTTGGACAGAAAAAATGCTTTTGGACAGTGGGAAAAAACCCCTAGAAATTAGACCTCATAGATGACCTCAATCCTGCTGAATCTCATCAGCCAATAGTTTTGGAAATATATCTCCTGCAACACTTTTACTGTAACAGGAGTGAAGAAAGGGCAGTATGGCAACCTCTAAATTGTCCAGCAAGAAACCTACAGAGGAATTGAACTAAATCTAATGGAAAGACCCTTACTACAAATTAAAAATAAATGCAGGTTTTATTCCACTTCCTTCTGAGGACTAGTAAGCTAGTAGTAAGCTCACTTCCCTCTCTCCTTCCTCCCATGTTGGAAGGATACAGAAGAAAGGCAGGATTTCCAAAACTGAATGCTTAAAAGATAGAAGGGTTCACCTGTCCACCTTCTGACTGCTTGTTATTTTTGATTTCCAGCTTTCTTTAGATTTGACAAGTGTGCCTTCTTATGGGAATAAGCAGAAGGAGACTCCCTGACAAGTTCACCTGTCATAAACTCCCAGGATTTTGGCTTGCTGGTAATAATCTGTGTTAGAGATTAGAAGAGTCGCTGGTAAAGACAACTTTGCCCTCCAACTGCAGATAGATGCCAGATTTGTTGACAGGCTGGGCTCGCACAGATATGTTATGACAAAAGCAAAAGTTTGCTTTTAAACCTTTTTCTCTCTATGTGTGTGCATGCCAAAAGGGGAAAAATGGAAAGAAGAAAAACAAAACATCTATAAAGTCAAGATTGTCATATGATTATCTAATGTCCCTCTCCCTCCCTCTCTCTCTCTCTCTCTCTCTCTCTCTCTCTCTCTGTCTGTCTCTGTCTCTCTCTCTCACACACTCTCTCTCTGTATCTATCTATCATCTGTCAGTCTGTCTGTCTATCTATCTATCTATCTATCTATCTATCTATCTATCTATCTATCTATCTATCAACTTGTAAACATTTAAATCATTTTACTTAGTAAAAATGTGCAGCCAATAAAATATCTATGTTAGTGTAGACAATCCAAATCTCTAAATAGCTTTCCAGTCAGAAGTCCATGCAATCAAATAATTGTTCAGCTAGACAATGATAAAAAAAATCCTTTTATAATTGATGAAAAATAGGTGTCCTTCCAACACTGACATATCAGAGTTTGGAGTTGTTTTCCTGTCCTAAAAAAAGAAAACTAGAATCAACTTCTTCTGTCTTCCTGTTGGTTTTGAAATTATTGGAATATGGTTTGGTTTTGTTTTTTAAAATGTGGATAGCTATATAGATATTGCTATGTAGGTGCAACAAAAGATAGGAGCCACCTTGAACTCACAGGGATAAGGGCAGGATATATATCAGACCAAGAAATAAGCCAACTGCACATAGATTTGGCTCAGAAATTAATAACAGAAAATTCTATCCATTTATAGCAATAGCAATAGCACTTTGACTTATATACCACTTTACAGTGCTTTACAGTCCTCTCTAAGCAGTTTACAGAGTCAGCATCTTTCCCCCATTAATTTGGGTCCCCATTTTACCCACCTTGGAAAGATGGTAGGCTGAGTCAACCTTGAGCCTGGTGAGATTCAATCTGCCAAATTGCAAGCAGCCGGCAGTCAACAGAAGTAGCCTGCAGTACTGCACTCTAAACCACTGCATCACTACAACTCTTTATAAATGCATAAAACATATATAGTGGCATGCATACTTGTGTGACATACATACATACCATTACAGATAGTCCTCAACTTACCACGATTCATTTGGTGACTTTCAAAGTTACAACAGCATTGAAAAAAAGTAACTTATGACCATTTTTCACACTTACGACCACTGCCATATTCCCATGGCCACATCATCAAAATTCAGATGCTTGGCAACTTGCAAGTATTTATGGCATGTTCCCAAGTCATTTGATCCCCTTTTGCGACCTTCTGATGAACAAAATCAAAGGAAAAAAAATGCACTTAACAACCACGTTATAATTTAACAACTACTGTGATTCAATTATCAACTGTGACAAGAATGGTCGTAAACTGGGGCAAAGCTCACTTAACAAATGTCTCACTTAGCAACAGAAATATTGGGCTCAATTGTGGTTGTAAGTCAAGGACTACCTGCATAAGGATAAAATGTATGAAATTGGGTAAAGTTGAGGATTCTATCACAAGACAAGGGGGGGGGAAGGGCAGGGAAAGTAACAGATTTGCCTCTGTCTTTGTTGTGGCCCATCAGCAGCCTGTGCATATTGTAGCTGATTCCGACAACGAGGAGGCTGGTGTGGTGCTGCACCAGCAGCCTGTGCAGCGGGCGCTTGAGTCGGACATTGAGGAGGCTGGAGAAGATGTGGTGCCAGAGGCAGGGATTCAGGCAGGGCCTTCAGCACCTCCAGAAGCTCCTTTAAGTGAAGAGGACAAAGAGGAGAGCCTCTTCTCAATGCACGGGCGCGCAGAGCTGCCAAAAGGCAGGAGTGGCTCCTCAGGAGGAGGTCTCCTCAAGAGTAAGGCTTGGGGATAATTGGCCACTCCCTTAGCCTATTTAAGAAAGAACGCCGCTTGCAACAAACTGTAGAGAACAACTTTAGTTCACTCTCTTTCCTGTCTGCAAAATTGCTTCTGGGCTTTCTGCCAACTCTAGTAAGACTGTGATTACCTTATCTTAGAATTCTGGTAGGCTGTTAAGGCAGTTCATTAACATCCTTTGGATGATAAAGACTAAGTTATTTGAGTAAAATAAGCTTTGTATATAGTTTGTGTGTGCTGCATTCTTTGGGGTCCATAGCTGGGGCAGAACAGTCTTATTTATTTATTTTATTTATTTTTAATTTTAGAAAATTTATATACACACGTGGTGACTCAAGGCGGCTTACACAAATGTAAAGCCATCGTATATAAAAAATAAAACTAATAGAAGAAAATAATCAAATAATAAATTAATAGCCACCCCCCCACACACCCACACACAGTCAGAGTTTGTTGCAGAAATCACATCCAGGAAGCACACACAGATAACTGATTTAGCAGGATTCATTAACTTTTCTTTATATACATAATAACACATGAAATAAATATACAATACCAATGGCAGATTCTTCCAATGTGGTAGAGAGTTACAGGCAAAACACAAGCAGAGGAGAGAACAGCAGTGATGAGTTTCAGTTTCAATTCAGCAGACAGATTAGACCAGACTTGTTTGCTAAACCACGCCCAGGCTCCAATCTGTTTCAGTTTTCAAACAGTTCCTATTGGCTGACCCAGTTGCTATGCTTATTCATTGGCTGACCTTGTTACCATGTCTCTATTCCAGTTCATGAATATTCTGACACACACACACACCTGCAACAACACATCACACAAGCCAATCTCCCTTCCTCCATCAAACAAATTTGCTGAATATATATTCTGGCTGAAGTGTAAAAGGGAGAGCAGAGCAGACACACGAAAAAGTAGCAGCATGTCCTTCATCCAAAAACTCTAGTAGAAATTAGTGCACATGACAGAATGCACTGCATTGGTCAGCTAGTCAAGTTAATACTAGACAGCCAACACACCATTCAACATTCCTGATTTTTTTTTTTCCCATACGTGGATGAAAAGCTGCAATTTTGTCTGGAGGACCATAAATTTCCTAAAACAATTAGAGACATACCGTTTCAGTCACCAAAACTGATTTGTAAGATTGATTAGACTTTCAAACTTGATTGAGATGCCATCAGTGGTGGAATTTAATTTTTTTTACTATCAGTTCTGTGGGGCGTGGCTTGGTGGGCATGGCAGGGGAAGAATACTGCAAAATCCCCATTCCTTCCCCACTCCTGGGAGAAGGATACTGCAAAATCTCCATTCCCACCCCACTCTGGGGCCAGCTGGAGGTAGTATTTGTCAGTTCTCCGAACTACTCAAAATTTTCGCTACTGGTTCTTCAGAACCTGTCAGAACCTGATGGATTTCACCCCTGGATGCCACCAAATTATCTTTACTCAGCTCTTATGCAGAATGGGCCATCAACAACATTGGAGTGAACTGCTTGTTGTGGCATCACTGAACCAGCTCATTTTGTTTCCTCACTAGATAACTTTAATCTCAGCAACTTGCTCAATGTATCTGCTCTTTATCCTAGTCCAAAAGTTCTACTGAATTTTTTTTTTTATCTCTACCATGAATCATCCAATTGTTGGAAGAATAATGGAAGGGGAACATTTTAAGAGGCAGAAGAAAATATAATAGCAGCAGTTATCAGGTATAAATCTGATGGGAGCACTTTAAGGATATTGGCCAGAAAAATCAATCAATCAATCAGAATAGAGTTGGAAGGAACCTTGGAAGTCTTCTGGTCCAACCCTCTGCTCAAGCAGGAGACCCTGTACCATTTCAAACAAGTAAGTGTCCAGTCTTCTTTTTAAAAACTTCCAGTGATGAAGTTTGCTACATGAAAATTGTTGTGGAGGTTAATAAATCAATAAACTGTGAACCTCTATCTCTATGAAACTCTACTTAAACAAGTGAGCCTCTGAAGCAGCCTACAGCAAATGTTTTTATTTACACAATAAAAATATAATAATATATATATATATACAATCAATAAACATCACTAAATTACTATTATAAATTATACTGTCAGCTATCTATCTATATACATATCTATTCTCTCTAAGCTAAGCTATCTATGAATATTCTTCCTCAGAAGAAATACCACAATATACCACAGAACTGCTCTTCTAATGGACTTCCAGACTGCTCACAGATATCTAAAGGAAGATCCTAGAATACAATACAATACTAGTCAGAAGATCAAACTGAACAGCAAGGTGAAGAGCAAACTGAATACCAAACCGAAGAGCAAGGATTTCTGTTAAGAATCACCTTTTTTACTGTTAACTGTGACAGTTAGGGGATTCAAACATATTAGTTGCCCTCTGATTGGCCCACGCATCTCTACATTCCAAAAGCCATTAATAGGCACAGCTATAGAGAAATAATTTTTCTCTAACAAAAATGTACAACATATGTATATGTGTTGCCGGAGGTGGGCTTCACATAATTTAACAACCGGTTCTCCCAGAATCAAAAATGTGATCTTGTGCGCACACGCGTGCTGCATCAAAAACACGGTGATTGTATAGGACGGGATAGGTTCGCTCACGTGCGTGCCTTGCGCACATGCACACTTCATCAAAAACAGGGCAATTGTATAGGATGAGGTAGCTTTGCTCGCGCATGCGCCTTGCGCACATGCGTGCTGCATCAAAAATATGGTGATTGTATAAGACAGGATAGCGCTGGGGTGGGTGGGCGAGCCCAGCCACCGGCCGTGACTACCGGTTCACCTGAACCAGTTCGGACCGGCTGAATCACACCCCTATGTGTTGCTTTCAAGCTTGTTTTGATCTACTCTAATGAGATATCCTAAAAAGTATTTGACCATCCTGTGTTTTTCCAGCCTATGTATATCTAAACTAAATTCAGTTTGTTAAGTCATTAACCCTGTGGATTCAGTACTTTTTTTCACAAAATCTGCTAACACAGAAAGTACCCTGAGTTGGAAAAACAGAAATAGGTGACCATGAGGAAACTTATATAATAAATTGGTTGGAAAACAGAACCCATCATCGACTTAAAACAATAACTTCAGAGACAAATTCTTGGCTAAGGTGACAGCCAAGCTTAGTTTGGCTGCTAATATTAGAAAGTTGGAAAGAGAAATGGGATTTTTGTAACTTTTCAGCATTTTATATGAAACTAGATATATTTGTTCTACAATATGTTAAAAATACTACCTCCGGTATCAAAGGGAGGACAGATCATAATGGCAGAATGTCCATGCTAGACAGCAACAGCAGGAGACCATGATTATCTTAATGCTTCAAGGCTTCCCTTAGGCGTCTGGCTGGCAACTGAGAAGCACAAGATGCTGTATTAGTAAAGCCTTAGGTTTGACCCAGCAAGTTTCATCTTAGATCTTTTTAAGTGGCTCGTGATACAATAATCAGCAAATAAAATGAGTGGACCATTCAGGTTTGCCAAATGGAACTTGTATCACTGTTCCAAAAATGGGAAAGAAATGTTATAAACAGATAGATAGATAAACAGATAAGACAGACTTTATTAATAGCACACCCAAGAAAAATTATAGAAATAGTAGTACATAATACAGATAGTCCTCGGCTTTACACAACAGTTCATTTAGTGACCGTTCAAAGTTACAACAGCACTGAAAAAGTGACTTATGACCGTTTTTCACACTTATGACCGCTGCAGCATCCCGTCTCAAAATATGGAGGCTTGACCACTGACTCGTAGTTATGACGTTGCATTATCCCGGGATCATGTGATCACCTTTTGCAAACATCTAACCAGCAAAGTCAATGGGGAAGCCAGATTCACTTAACAACCATGTTACTAACTTAACAACTGCAATGATTCATTTAACAACTGTGGCAAGAAAGGTTGTAAACTGGGGCAAAACTCATTTAACAAATGTCTCACTTAGCAACATAAATTTTGGGCTCAATTATGGCCGTAAGGTGAAGGCTACCTATATCTATCTACTGTATATGTCTAGCTGTCTATCATCCATCTATACACATGCACGCACGCACACACACACAACTTTAAAAACATTGTACCCTCTGGACCATTGTACAATGCCAGCTTTCAGGTAAGTCTACTTATAAATGGAATAGAATGGATAGGAAAACAAAAAGCATTACTACTTATATAAAAATTCTCATTCTTATGCACAAATCAAGGTCCTCTCTTTAACAATATAACCTTTTCATTTTGTTGCGCACAAGATAAACTCCATGTTGCTCAAGGTCTATCTTAGAAGGAACATTAACATTGTTAAGAACGTAAATGGCATTATATACAGAGAAGAGGAAAAGTGTTCCTTTGCTACTGTGCTCACCAGGTAGGAGGGAGAGCTGTTTAAAGAAGCACCTCATTTACATTTTTATCTCCCTATAGCAGCAGCAGCTTGAAAACCTGGAAAAAGGATAGAAACTTGATGATTCCAGATGCTTTGGACTTAGAGGTTTTTAATATTAATATACTAATTGTGGCTGAGGGCTTCCACGGTATCCACCTCTTGCATCTGTTGCATCTGCTCATTGCATCTGTTGCCTTCCATGGGTTCCAGACTTTGACAGAACCCACTAGTATCAGATTTATAAACTATTTTAGGGATTTCTAAAGTGTCATCAGTTTTGTCTCCTCCCTGACATTCATAAAACACCTTGAATAGAAACAGACAAGAAGCTAATCAGTCCTTGGTATTTTTTCATATATAAATTCAGTATCTAGAATTAACTAGTTACCTAGACTAGTTTTTTAAATACCGTGTTTCCCTGAAAATAAGACCCAATCTTATATTTCTTTGCCACCAAAAAAGGCACCAGGTCTTATTTTGGGGGGGATATCTTCCACTGACTCTCATCACAGTGGCGGCACCGACAGCCCCACCCAGCAGGAGCCCGCTGCTGGCCACTTCTTCTGTGGCCGCTTGCCGCCGCTCACACATGGTGCCCCTGGCCTCCATTTCACCTGCAGCCAAGAAACGGCTCTGGATTGATGTCTGTGCTGCCCCCCGGCCTCATTTCCCATCAGAGGCCTTCAGGATAGGCCTCTGCAACCGATAAAAGAGCTCTGGATTGATGCACAAACATGTTTCTCATCTGCAGAGGCCTTTCCTGAAGGCCTCTGACAGTGAAACCGAGGCCGGAGGTGATATGCACAAGCAGGGGCAAATGGCTACAGGAGAAATAAGCCAGCAAGGCAGATGTTGGGGTGTGCAAGGCCTGGGTGCAACTGTCAGAAGGTAAGTAGAACAGCTCTACCCCCATCCCCACCCTAGCTTGATTTTTACCTGTGTACCTCGCCTCACCCTGTGCACTCTGGAGTGGGTGGGGTCTTAACTAGGGCTTATTTTTTGGGGGGGTAGGGCTTATATTGGGCACACATGTAAAAATCAAGCTAGTGCTTATTTTTGGAATAGGTCTTATTTTCAGGGGAACACGGTAGTTGTAGATTCCTTTCACTTCCTAATAAAGGATTTGCCCAAGATATTCCGACCTTGGGACCATTCACCTATTGACTAACTGGAAGAGGGACCTTAGCTCTAGAGTGTCTCAAATAACACTTTAAGGAAGTAGATTAAAGAGTCAAAGGCAGGCAGCATAGCCCATACACTCCACACCTTGCTGTTTTTCCATGTATTTCAGCATCTGCCACCTGTAATCTCTCCTTAATGGATTTAATCAGGACACAATCCAGTGCACTCTCTGTATCACTTGAGCGTAGCAAAATGGACATGGAAAAAAAAATGACCCGAAACTAGATTGTACAGATTATACAAACACATAAACAGGGCAGTGAGCCATATAGCCTTCAGTAGAAAAATGCTTTCGATTTTTCTCTCCATGCACATTTTCATTTAATTTAGAATGAAAAGTACCTAATTTATTAAAAGAACGCTAGTCAAATGGCCTCCTAATGTTATGTTTCTGAGAATGTATCACTATTATTTCTTATGTCACTTTCCAATATTCCTCTGATATGTGGGTCACTATCTAAAAGTAGCCTTTTATGTTTCCATTCAAAATACAGTTGTGCGATCAAAACAGCAGGTGAACCTTCTTTTGCTTCCTCTTCTTTGGCGTACAGAGCATCCAAAAATGTCTCAATCCTATTATAAATTATTATAAATAGCAGGACAGCAATAATAAAAAACCAGAAAGTTCTGCTTGTGTAGGCCATGGGAGAATAGTTGGATAAAAGTAGAACCACTGACAGCCTTTTGAGGAACCCCAGGGAAATTGAAGACAAAAATACAGCTTAAGAGAAAAATCTTGCTTTTATTGTATTGAAACATCTGACATCACAGAGGGGAGGAGATGGGTTTTCAGCAATGTTCCATAAAATCATCCATTATTTGAGGCCGAATATGTAGAATATTAAGGCATTACTTTGATGGAAAATGACAGCATACCAGCACATAGTATCTCATCCCTTTTATCAAAAGCTGAAATGAGACACTGTTAGGGAGTTCCAAAAATGCCTATTCTATTCTTTTCTATTTGTTTGCTTGCTTGCTTGCTTAAAACTCTTAAAAAGAAGAAAAAGTAACAAAACGTAACATAGAACAGAGAGAGAGAGAGAGAGGAGAGAGACAGACAGACAGACAGAAAGACCGAGAGAGACAGAGACAGAGACAGAGAGTGATAGCAATAGAAATAGCAATAGCACTTAGACTTACATACCGCTTTACAGTGCTTTACAGCCCTTTCTAAGCAGTTTACAAAGTCAGCATCTTGCTTCCAACAATTTGGGTCTTCATTTTACCCAACTCAGAAGGATGGAAGGCTAAGTCAACCTTGAGCCTGGTGAGATTTGAATTGCCAAATTAAAGGCAGCTAGCAGTCAGAAAGAGAGAAGAAAGAAAGAAAGGAAGGAAGGAAGGAAGGAAGGAAGGGAGGGAGGGAGGGAGGGAGGGAGGGAGGAAGGAAGGAAGGGAGGGAGGGGGGGAGGGAGGGAAGGAGGAAGGAAGGAAGGAAGGAAGGAAGGAAGGAAGGAAGGAAGGAAGGAAGGAAGGAAAAAAGAAAAATCCTAAGTGTATTTTTTCTGTTTCATGCAAGAAGTTTATCGGGGTTCTTAATCAGTCATAAATATAAATATTGTCTCTTCTCTTATAAAGGAAGTCAGTGATAGGTGCTAGTTCCATTCATCTTCACCAACCATTTCTCTAATGTGGATTGAGTCAAACCTTTCCACTTTTGAGCAAATAGTAATCTCTCTGCAGTTGTCATATAAATAAATAAAATTCCATGATTTTTTTCCTAGTTGTTTTTCCATTAATCCCAAAAGAAAAGTATCTGGTTTCAATTTTACATTAATCTTTTAAATCTTCTAAACTCTTGCATGTATTTGTATGCATTTTTTCTGACTTTTTACATAGCCACCATATCTGATCAATTGTTCCTTCATGTTGTTCACATTCCCAATGTTAATTCAAAGTTATGCAATTCAGATCTTTTTATGATTAATAAAAGCCCCTTTTTTGTAGCCCATAAAACACCCCCAGATTGCAATAATAACATTCTACAGGAAAACTGTCTACCTGGAAACTTCAAGGTGCTTGAAGATTCCACAACTAATTGCACTCTGATTCAGGTGACCTTGAGGGCAAAGATAAACCCCAAAGTGGCCTCAAGAACTCTCAGAGAGAGTGCTAACGACCAGATGACTGCAAAGAAATACAATCCTTCCATTTTCCCCCCACAAAAAAAATCTATTCAGAACCTATCCTTCTATCTACCCACCATCCATTCTAAACAGAACAGAACAGAATAACAGAGTTGGAAGGGATCTTGTAGATCATCTAGTCTAGTGGTGCCAAACTCACGGCATCACATTGTCATCACGTGATGTATCACAACTTTCCCACCCTTCGCTAAACTGGGGGTGGACATGGCCAATGCATGATGCATCCGGCCTGTGGGCTAAGAGTTTGACACTGCTTATCTAATCCAAGCCCCTGCCCAAGCAGGAGACCCTACACCATCTCTGACAGATGGCAGTCCAGTCTCTTCTTGAAAGCTTCCAGTGATGAAGCTTCCACAAACTTCTGAAGGCAACTTCTGTTCCTTTGGTTGATTGTTCTCACTGTCAGAAAATTACTTATTTTTAGGTTGAATCTCTCCTTGATCAGTTTCCATCCAGTATTCCTTGTTTAGCCTTCAGGTGATAATTTGACCCACTCCTCTCTGTGACAGCCCCTCAAATTTATTTATTTATTAGTTCAATTTATATGCCACCCTTCTCCAGAGACTCAGGGCGGCTTACAATGCATTAAACAATAGCCTTCATACTTTTGTATATACCTGCTTAATAGGGCTTTTTTGCCCCCCCCCCCAAGCGGTGTTCTATTTTATACAAATTCAGCTTATTGGCCCCCACAAACCGGGTTCTCATTTTACCTACCTATTGGAACACTGCTATCATGTCACCCCTGGTGCTTCTCTTCACTAGACTAGCCTGTAACTATTCTTCTAAACTGTCAGTATCTTCCATCCTTCCACCCCAGCCATCAAAACTGATGAAGCTTTTTGGATGAGAAGCAAAACATTTTCTTCTTCTTCCTCAAGGAAAAACAATCCAGCTGTTTTTTGAACAAGTGCCTTTGAGACAACGATGACCTGGATGACTGAGAATCTGTCAACC
The DNA here is from genome assembly GCF_029215685.1 of Pituophis catenifer annectens. NCBI lineage: Eukaryota > Metazoa > Chordata > Lepidosauria > Squamata > Colubridae > Pituophis > Pituophis catenifer. The sequence goes on from NW_027256883.1 coordinate 138,985,895, forward strand.
TACAGCAGCAGCACTTATTTTTACTTAGCTATGTTCCCATAGAAAGAAAAAAAATCTATGGGAAAAGCATTCCCAAGTTTGTCACTTTGTATTTTATAAGTTAAATGACTCTAAACTCCCATGAAAAATGTTCAGACTTTCCTCCCAATGAAGTTGCTGAATCACCAGGCAGTTCCTTACAGTTTCACAGATAGGAGGGAAAAAAGAAAGAGATAACAAGATTTTGAATCTGTGAGGCAGACTTTGAATCATCTACTCACTACCCAGAGCTGTCAGAGTGTAAGATGACACAATCTAAGGCAGTTCAGTGTTTGGTGCTAAATCATAAAACATTGTAATATTCAATTCCCTAACAAGAGAAAACTACAAGATCCCTTAGGCGCTGATTTGAGAAACCACTCCACAATATTGCAACTTGCCTAGCTGACATTTACCTTTCTGGAGATTTTTCACTGAAACCAACTTTGTTTCCAGCCCCCCCCCCCAAAAAAAAAATTCTTCTCATACTGATACTGAGATTATCCTTATCAATAAGGATACTAATAATTGGGACTTCCGGTGGCTCTGCAAACGCCGATGGACGCTCCTTCAGGAACTCCAGCCCCGTGATTCCGTTAGCCGCTAGAACAGCGAAAATCAGCTGTCTAGCAGCTCGAAACTCTCCCCAGGGAAAAAGGGGGAGAGAAGAGCAGAAGGGTCTGGGTAGAGCTCCCCTGGACCCCCAGGTGTTTTTTTTAAGGCTTGGGGTTTGCAGGGTGAGAGCTCCCTGAAAGCCCTTCAGTTGCTCCGGATCCGGGATGAGTCTGCTTTATGCAGACCGAGGCGTTGCAACCACACCAGCAACACAATTTTAAGGATTATAAGAAATTTGGACTTTGGATGATGGCAGAGCAAATCAGGAGAACAAAAAATGCAAGTACTGATCTTTAACTCTGTTTAAAAAGGGGAAAAAATGGCGCCTGAAGGTGTGAAAACAAAACTTACTAGTGAAAGTGCTTCTTAATGCTTGTAACATTGTTAAAGCTACTGGATTACACATTAAGAAAAAGATTTAAAGTGAAAGCGGAATGGAAAAGACTATGGTATTGAATTCAACTAATTTACATTTCTAAATTGTGCGAAAAATAGTTGGATTTATTGACCTGATAGCTGAATAAATATAAAGTGAAGATTGAAATATGGCTGACATTAGGGCTGGAGGATCATTGTCTGGTGAGTCAGCAAACTCACAAGTTGTGACTGTAAAGGTTTTTCAAGAACTTTTAAACTCTTTTACTTCTGCTTTCTTGGAATCAATTGATAGAACTTTTCAAAAACATAACTTGGAGAATAACAATGATTTGCTGGCTGGAAAAGATGATGAAATTAACCAGAATAATGTGACTTTGGAGGATAGAAAAGCGGCTGTCAGGATTGAGATGGAGGTTGGCACAGCAGAAACAGAGGCTTTGGTAGAGGCTTCCACGCAACTAATTGAAAAGCAACAAGTAGACTCTTTACTGCAAACTGATAAATTTTATTGTGACAATTCTTGGTTTTACAGACAGAGGAATGAACTGATTGATTATATAAGCAGGAAGAGTCGAAATGGAGGTTTCAAACCAGAGGAAATAATTCCAAGAAGAGAACGAGTTTTCAAGATACATCAACCTCAAATCAAAATTCAAAAATTTTCGAAAATAAAAGCAGGGGGAGGAGCAATGCTGAAGAAGAAAGTATTATTGAAGAAGAAGGACTGGAAAAAATATAGAAAGAAAGGAAGAATGGAAGATTAATTTCTTGTGAGGAGGATTTTAGTAATAATTATTGTTTTATTGAAGTAAAAGGCTTAATTAGAATTGGATAGCTTTTGGAAACTTATTAAAGTATTAAAATGGTTAACTTAAAAGTTAATGGATAGTTGTTTTTTTAAAAAAAGTTTTGAAACTAAAGTTTACTGTTTCATTGAAGTAAAAAGGCTTAATTAAAATTGGATAGCTTTCTAAAACTTATTGAAGTATTAAAATGGTTAACTTAAAATTTAATGGATAGTTTTTTTAAAAAAAAGTTTTGAAATTTATATTTTGAAGAATGTCTTATTGATAAGAAGGCATGGAAAGGATCTTAGTAACAAATGTGAAATGTGATAAGAGAATTTATAAAAGGAAGGTTGATGAACAATTTTTAAAAGGGGAGTTAAAGAATGTGAGGGAGTTTTGAATCTTGTAGTAAGTTAGCTTATTTTAGCTTACGTTTGTTAAATGTTATACCCTGTTTTTGCTCTGGGAAGTCGGGGGTGGGGTGTGGGGAGGGAGGGTTGAAGGATGGTTGGGGATAAAATTGTTGTTGAAAATTTTTTTTTTACTAAAATAAAAAGATAGATAAATGTATTAATAGAAAAGTAAGAAATTTGGGGGGAATGTCACAATAAATGAAATGATAAAATTAAGATATGATAAATACTGGAGGAATAACAAGAAGATACAAAAGATGTACTCAGATGATACACTGTATGATTGATTAAGAATTGTATGTTTGTTTGTTTATAAAATAAAAAAATTATGTTGGAAAAAAAAAGGATACTAATAATTGTGGAAAAGTGGGCTTTCACCAAGTAAAATGACACCAAAGAAACAAATTGTTTTATAACAGAATAACAGATCTGGAAGGGACCTTGGAGGACTTCTAATCTAACCCCCTTCTCAAGCAGGAGACCCCATACCATTTCAGACAAATGATTGTCCAATCTCTTCTTAAAAACCTCCAGGGTTAATGATTAACTGATTAATTGTTCTAACAGTCAGGAAATTTCTCCTTAGTTTTAGGTTGATTCTGTCCTTGATTAGTTTTCATCCAATGCTTCTTGTTCTGCCTTCAGGTGCTTTGGAGAATAAGTTGACCTTCCTCTTTTTGTGGCAGCCCCTTATATCAGGCTTGTTAAACTGGCGGCCTACGGGCTGCATACAGTCTGCTCAGGCCCTGCCCACCCCAGCTCCACAAAGGCAAAAAACATCACGATACATCACAATATGGCCCACAATGAGATCGGGTTCGACACCCCTGCCTTAGATATTGGAACATCTCTATCGTGTTACCCCTAGTCCTCCTTTTCATTAAACTAGGCACACTTAGTTCCTGCAACCCTTTTTTACATGTTTTAGTCTCCTGTCCCGTAACCATTTTTGTTGCTCTTCTCTGCACTCTTTCTAGGCGTTCTTTATGTTGGATGTTTAACTGGATTTTCAAGGTTATCTGGTTTATAATCAATAACTTCAAATTAAGTAGGACTGAAACTGTTACTCTCTTAGAGCATTGTACAGAAATTCCAGGTATACCGTGTGTACATGGAATCACTGCGTGTGAATTGGGCAGCTATATAAATTTGTTTAATAAATAAATCAAAGCAGAACAAAACAAAACAAAATACAAACACATAGAAAGGGAAGGGGAATAAGAATATGTGAAGTTCCACAATCCTTTTCTCTTGGAAATCTTAATAAAAGAAGAAAGGGGTTCTTTCCAGCAAACACAGTGTGAATGTTAATGATCACACAGAATAGGGTTTAAAGCAGTACTTCCTTTCCACTTTTCTTCTCGGTGTAGCATAAACAAGATGAGGAAAGCCAGCTTGGCTTTTGCATTAATACAGCTCCAGTTGCCAGGTTGGTCTAGCATTTCAAACTCAAGCATTTTTCAACTGATAAGGCTGCCCTGGCTTCTTATGTTCTTTTCATATTGCATTCAAAGGGAATCTGCATGATCTATTGTTTGCTCTAAACTACGTCCTTTATTTTATCCAAGCCTATCTGTTTTTAAATTACTAATTTTCACCCTTTCATGCAATCTTCTAAATTACTTTTTGGAGCACAAGCTATTAATATTTTAGGTGGCTTTGATGTTTTACTTTATAGTCTTCCATTTTATTTTACATTTCACAGGTTCCTAGTTGCAAATAATCCTACAGGCAATTTTCTTGCCTTGTAACTATTCCTTGAAAGATATGCTAATGTAACCAGGCGCTTGTAGAGCTAGAGGTTAAGTTAATCACCCAAAGTGAGCTGTATTACTATAAGCGGTATATAAAGACATCCTGTACTGAATTACAAGGTAAGTGTCAAAGCTGTTTTGTAAAATACCTGAAGCTAAAAACAGGAAGAAATAACTAGCATTTCAAAGGGTATTAAACTAAGGAAGCAGTTGTTTGCATATGTGAGATATTTTGCAGAAAGAAAGAAAGAAAGAAAGAAAGAAAGAAAGAAAGAAAGAAAGAGGGAGGGAGGGAGGGAGGGAGGGAGGGAGGAGAAAGAAAGGAGGGAGGGAAGGAGGGAGGGAAGGTAGGAAAGAAGAAAGGAGGGAGGGAGGGAGGGAGGGAGGGAGGGAAGGAAGGAAGGAAGGAAGGAAGGAAGGAAGGAAGGAAGGAAGGAAGGAAGGAAGGAAGGAAGGAAGGAAGGAAGGAAGTCCAATTTACTGGTTTAGTTTAGTTTAGTTTAGTTTAGTTTAGAGTTCAGTTCAGTTCAGTTCAGTTCAGTTCAGTTCAGTTCAGTTTAGTTTAGTTTAGTTTAGTTTAAAACGATTTATATGCTGCCCTATCTCCAATGGACTCAGGGCGGCTCACAACAATAAAATGCACAATTGCACATTAAAACAATATAAAATTAAAAGTCCAAATTAAAACAATTTAAAATCAATTTAAAATCTATTAAGAACCCCCCCCCCCCGCCCCATCAGTCCAGGCTGCAAAACAGTTCCTATATATCATAGAATTCTTGGGAAATAAACATAAAATGATAATTCCTATACTTTCCATTTATTATAAATTTATCTTGTAAAACAGAGTTCCTCAACCTTTCCAGCTTTACATATCGGTGGGGAGGAGAGAGGGGATGGTTACATGTGAGCAGCCAGCAAACATGTGCACACGCAGCTCTATTCATGTGAATGGCTGGCACATGTACCCACCACTCACACAAATGGAAAGTGCATGCACGTCCGCGGCCCAGTTCTGAACAGCTCACAGCCCAGTAGTTGATGCGGCCCAGGAGTTGGGGACCCCCGTTGTAAAGCATACAAAGCAATAGAGTGAGTGATGGCTTTTACTACAGAGATACCATCCAGTCTTCAAAATTATATAGCACTTTTGATCAAGCAAAATAATGACTGCAGAACTAAAAGTTAAATCTCCTTTTTAGCTGGGAAGATATCAATAGACAAGATCAGATGAAAATCAAGGATAACTTTTAAAAGCAGCAGGATTGCCAATGACACATCAATAGATGATGATGATAAAATTTTTCTGCTTTCTATAGAATAATACTTTGAAGAAGTTTACAATAGAAACATTAAAACTGGACAATCAAAACAATAAATAGAGCAATTTATTACACTTATTTTAAGAAAAAAGAAGGAAGGAAAAACAACAATTTGTGCAATGTTGAAATGGAGAGTAAGGTGATTGAACCAGCTGCTCAGCCATGTCATAGGTGATGCTCCATTGATTTCAACAGAAAGAACATTCCAGAGTATAAGCACCACCAAAGAGAAGGCACATGCTCAACTATTATAGCATGGCAAACTTCCAACCGAGCAGGTAAACACTCAATAATGTGGTTGCAAGTTATGGTCTAGTGGCAATGCCTGGACCAAATGTATGGAGAGAGCACAATGAAAGAATATTAACACAAAGGTCTTCATATACAACTAATAGTAGCTAAAATGTTCCTATCCAGGAAAGGATATCATTGGTAACACATTATTTTTGTCACAAAAATAGAGTCTACACACTCTAGAGACATCTTCAAATTATGTACTGTTAAAAGTCCCCAATTCTTGTGCTTAAAACTACCCCATTGCAAAATATTGAACTTGCCATGATTCAGTTAGAGCTTAGTGGTCCTAATAGATCCCATCACCTTAACTAGGTGGCATTCTCACAATATTACCTTTTATGGTAGGCAAGGAAGATGCAAGACAGATCAGTCTTTGAATATCATGGATTTGAAAAAGCATAAATACGTTTTGAAACAGAACTCCATATCTTTGCATCTACTGACTGTCACCAGGTATGCTGAAATGAAAAACGAATGATTTATTGCTGGTAGATCACTATTTATGGTACTTATTTGCTATGCATATTTGATAGGTATCAACATTGTCAGTAAAAATCACTGCTAAAGGTACAAGCTGTAACACGTTCATCTACTGGTAACTTTACAATCACAACTATGCAGTGTTTGTGAGCAATGGTGCGAAAATGGATTGTCATCACCATCTTCCCCAAAAATGTTTGGACTTCTCAGTCAAATATACAGCAGTGTGTTACTAACTAGATTCAATCTTACTTAGGTAGGCGCTGTCACCTTTTGAGATGTAAGGCACAGTTAGAGTCCATAAATACATATGGACTGTATATATACTGTTATATATCTACTGGGGGAGTGAGTGGAAACAAATAAAACAGCATTTGAATTAAACCAGAGAGCAGTGATGCAAACCTTATTGACTACTATATTGCAAAATATTGTACTTACCTGTAGTTAAATAAGAGTATACTAAGTGGAATTAAATTGTTTTCACAGGTAAGCACTCTTATTAGCATGACTGGCACTTGCTTAAAGCATCCATTTGCTCCTCAATGGATTTTATTTCCCTTGTTCATTGACTTTCAATCCTTAACAATTATCACTAGCCCTTGCCTAATTTGAAAGTAAACTAAGGCACCCCCAAGGCCACTCTTCCAGATAAAGGAAATATAGAAACAGACTTCTTTAAGGAGTATTCTTTGTGTACTTGCTGCCAAATGTATTTGCAATATAAATTATTTTGACTAGATTTTTGACTAAATTATTTTGACAGAGATTTTTTTTTTAATGTGTAGAGCAGGGGTGTCAAACTCAAGGCCCAAGGGCCAGATTCAGCCTGAAGAGTACTTAGATCTGGCCTGTGGGGCCACCCTGAAAGTAGCAAAGGACCGGCTCATGGTTCCTCTGCTAGCAAAAATGGAGCTCAGCTCAACATCATTTGTGTCAGGGGTGCCTGCTGGTGGCCCGAGCACTCTGCCAGTGAAAACGGAACTTGGGAGGGTGCACAGCCTTCCCAAGTTCCATTGTTGCTGGCAGAGGGTTGCAGGAAGCTGTCACAGCTGAAAACGGAGCTTGGGAGCCCATTTTCACTGGCAGAGTGCTCAGGCCACCACAGGCACCTCCGATACAAATGAGGTCAAACACAACCCTGATGTGGCCCACAATGAAATCAAGTTTGACACCCCTGGTGTAGAGGTTCAATACATTTATTCTGAACCAAGGGTCAGTTCATACAAATAAGGATTCAGTTCAGTCTATGATGAATAAATACCAGCTTACTAAATTTAGGACTGATTTTGAGATTCTCTATTTAACTTGAGAGCCAAATATCAACTAAGAAATCTGAATCTCCTTATTTTCTATTGATTATTGTTAGAAACTAAGAAACTAAGCCTGTTTTTTAAAGATAGATTTTATTATTATTATAATTACACTGAAATAAAAAAAACAAAAAATGCAGAAATGGGGGGGACAAAAGACAAAATTGAAGAAAAATATTAAAAATACAAGAGCTACAATTATGATATATATATATATATATATATATATATATATATATATATATATAAAGTAATGCAACCTACATTTTAAACAACAAGTTAAACTTTAAGGGCCAGTGAAGGGCCAGTTCAAAACAAATACAGATGCATAAATACAAGTACAAAAAGTTTTTTTTTTTTTAAAAAAAAGAACATGTAACAAAATATGATATACATTTGCAAGACCTCAGAGTAAGATAGATAGATGATAGATAGATAGATAGATAGACAGACATATATTTGTTTATGTAAGTTTTCACGGGTATGTATGTGTGTATAGTTAATATTTCGGGTTTCTTCCCGTGTAATTGTGGATATATCCCTAAAAGGGTAGAAGCGACGTTTCGGCAGAATCCCATCTGCCATCATCAGGCTTATGCCAGTAGTCATTTTGCACTAACTGACGTTGGAATTTCAAATCTGGTGTTGGTATTCTGGGATGGCTCCACCTTTTCATTCTGATTGGTTGGGAGTCCCAGTATGTGTTTATTGGTTTGGCTTCGGGTGTATGGTCGGTTTTTCTCCACTAGGTGGCAGGGCTTCATCTTTGTGGCTGGTTTGAATATGATTTGGTTGGGATTTTTTTGTGCAATGTTTGGTCCATCTTCCACATATGGTGTCAAGATTCGTCTATCTATGAGAGCAGGTTTCCAAATAGTAGGCAGACGTGAAGTGTCATCCCGTTTATTCATGCAATATGGTCTTTTTTCCATTTCTATTGCTTCTCTGATTATCCTGCCATTGAGATGTTCTATTTTTGCAACTGTTTTTGTTTTATTAAAATTAATGTTGTGTCCTGTTGTATTTATATGTTGAACTAATGATGATGTGTGTTCTTGCTTTTGTATTGAGTTTTTGTGTTCCTCGATGCGCACACTCATTCTTCTGTTGGTCTGTCCAATGTATGTTGATGGGCAGGAAGCACATGGGATTTCATATATGCCTTGATCTTCTAATTCTATTTTGTCTTTGGGGTTTCTCAGAATGGACGATATCTTTCTATCTGTGCAAAATATGGTTTTGATGTTATGTTTTTGTAGTACTTTGCTAATTTTATCTGTTTTATCTGTTTTAATTTTATCTAATTTTATCTATATAAGGGGTACAACAGATAAAATTAGCAAAGTACTACAAAAACATAACATAAAAACCATATTTTGCACAGATAGAAAGATATCGTCCATTCTGAGAAACCCCAAAGACAAAATAGAATTAGAAGATCAAGGCATATATGAAATCCCATGTGCTTCCTGCCCATCAACATACATTGGACAGACCAACAGAAGAATGAGTGTGTGCATCGAGGAACACAAAAACTCAATACAAAAGCAAGAACACACATCATCATTAGTTCAACATATAAATACAACAGGACACAACATTAATTTTAATAAAACAAAAACAGTTGCAAAAATAGAACATCTCAATGGCAGGATAATCAGAGAAGCAATAGAAATGGAAAAAAGACCATATTGCATGAATAAACGGGATGACACTTCACGTCTGCCTACTATTTGGAAACCTGCTCTCATAGATAGACGAATCTTGACACCATATGTGGAAGATGGACCAAACATTGCACAAAAAAATCCCAACCAAATCATATTCAAACCAGCCACAAAGATGAAGCCCTGCCACCTAGTGGAGAAAAACCGACCATACACCCGAAGCCAAACCAATAAACACATACTGGGACTCCCAACCAATCAGAATGAAAAGGTGGAGCCATCCCAGAATACCAACACCAGATTTGAAATTCCAACGTCAGTTAGTGCAAAATGACTACTGGCATAAGCCTGATGATGGCAGATGGGATTCTGCCGAAACGTCGCTTCTACCCTTTTAGGGATATATCCACAATTACACGGGAAGAAACCCGAAATATTAACTATACACACAGACATATATATATATATATACATATACATACACGCACGCACATGTACACACACACACACAATTATCTCTAAATAGAAATAATTCCAATTTTTAGGAATGTAATTTAACATATTAACATTTTTAAATCTCAAGTTCTTCCTAAAACATAGCTTACCATATTAAGAATATACTCAGTCCTGAACAACCAAGGGGAATGACCATATTGTGTGCTGATGTCTATTTAAATTTATTGTGTTTTATTAATTAGTTTCAGTCTATTGTTTCTTCCATAAATTATCAGTACACATTTAAATATAATATTTCAATTGACATCAAGCCTTTTGAATGCTCTGAAATGGCATGCAAAAACTGTAAAATAAAAAACTAAAATTAAATGTAATGGACTCTCTGACACATTCAAAACTTAAAAAGGAGTTTCTCTGACTAACAATGCACCAGAACCAAAACAAACACATAACATGTAGTTTAGTTGAATGTACTGCAATTTAGCAAGTTTTGGCAAGTTGTATTCTGTCTGCAACCTCTCAAAAACGGTAAAATTATTATTAACTCATTTAGGCAATGGATTTTGAAAAAGAATATGGCTTTGAACTTTGGTGTTGGATAAGAGTTTTGAGGTTATCATGAACAACCAAGAAAAGAAATTAAGAATCATTAAACCAATCAACGTAAGAGTTCTCAGTCAAGACACAAATGTCCAAAGTCAAGATATCCTACTTTGGATACCCTATGCAAACAGCTTTCTGGAGAAAGCTCTAATACTGGGGAAGGTGGAACAAAAAAGAAGAGAGTGATCAGCAGCAAGGTAGTTAGATTCACTTACAGTAGTGATGAAGTACCTTTGGAAGACTTGAAAAACCAGCTTAGGAGCAGTTTGAAATGGAGGAGGGGAATCTATCCATGCGGTCTCTAAGAGTTAACCTACCTGATGTCACTTATATAATTAATCAATTAATTATATTAATTAATTAATATTATAATACAATCCTCTTTTAAGCCCAAAACTTTCCAGAGAATAGCTTCGCCCGCCATTTTGAAAGAGGGCTTTTTTGAAAGAGTCTCTTCTGTTCTCTACAAGATTCAGAATTGATTTTTTTTCCCCAGTAACATCCAGATATGTTTCTGTGCCTTCAGTACTGGAAATACAATATAACTGAATATATCTGTATCCCAGTATTTTGCCAAATTTGAAAGGTTCAAAGGAATGACTCTCTAATTTCAGTCCAAACCACGTAGTCCATCTTGTTTTTATTAAACTAGAAAACAAAAGTTAATAAATATGACAAATGGTGTGATTGGAAACTGTGAAAATTGAAACCCACATAGTTGTATGGAAATTGCAATCTTGAGAGGAAAAATCTTGAAGTCTGGCCATACCACAAAAAAATTGTCTATTTGTCTGAAATATCTAAATGCAGTTAACATAAATGCCTCTTAAGATTAGTATTAATTCTGAGGTTATAGTCATTTTTTCCTTTAATTCCTATAGGTATTTTCAGCCATCTATTAATATCACTGACAAAATAGTGATATAGTATTTGAAATACTCAGTTATACTAATAAAGATATTGATGTGTTTAATTGTAGCTACTTGTGTTCTTTGAATATTGCTAGATGGTTTATAAAGATAAACTATAGTTCCAAAACTAGATTAAATATAAAAGAATACCCTTGACAATTTCCATGGTGCAGTATAATCTGTTTTGGGAAAAAATGCTAGTTTAAATTATACATTTAAAAATACAAAAAAAAAAAAAAGGTTCATCCAAGAAATAAAACTAAAAAGAAATCATTCTTTCTATTATATGTTCCAAAATTTAATCCGTCAAAAGTTTTTTCCATGTCCAACAAAACCACTACAACATTTTCTAAATTCTCAGACTGAATTGGTAGACTATCAACAATAATTGAATATTATCAGAAGTCTGGCTTCTCATCATAAAACCAGATTGTGAGGGAGGATGTTAATGGTAGCATTTTCTGCAACCAATGGGCTAATGGAGCAGGAATTTAAGAATATTGAGCAGTAGCTCATAATGTATAGTGATCTTGCCCACGAACTGGGGGCAACCCACTACTGAACTGGAGACTAAAACATATGAAGAACGGTTATAGGGACTGGGCATGGCTAGTCTAATAAAGAGAAGGACCAGGGGAGACATGATAGCAGTCTTCCAATATTTGACAGGCTGCAATAGAGAGGAGGGGCTCAAGCTATTTTCCAAGGCACCTGAAGGGCAGATAAGGAATAATGGATGGAACCTGATCAAGGAAAGATTCAACCTAGAAACAAAGAGAAATTTCTGACAGTGAGAACAATCAACCAATGGAACAGCTTGTCTTCGGAAGTTGTAGGAGTTTTCACGAAGAGATTCGACTGCCATTTGTCAGAAAAGATATAGGGTCTCTGCTTGGGTATAGGGGTTGGACTAGATGACCTACAAGGTCCCTTCCAACTCTGTAATCTGATTTAAACCTCCCCAAATATTTCTCCATTAACATCCACTAGAGGCTGCTCATCTTCTGCATATGGAAGATTTAAAAGTTGAATTTGTTTTCTCCAGATCTGACCTTGAAGCTCTGCCAGTTTCTCTTGAAAGACTGCCAATCCCTTTACAATTTTTGTACCTTTAATTTCTGAAGCCTAGTTTCTTTTCTTATAAGATTCAAACATTATTTCCTAAACTCTTTGGGGTTTATTTTTTATCTGCACAGGACCAAGTTTTCTTCGGAATACATCAATGATTAACATTTACTCATTCCTTGCATCTCTGTATACGGTTTCAGTTACTTCTGTTGGTTCAACTCTGAATGGCAGCTCTGAGGTTAATATTTCTCTTTGCATTCATCCTATCTTGTATTCAAACAGACTATAACAATTATGTTTTCCATTGCAGATGTCAGACTCAGAGACTGAATAACTAAAGTTTTTTCAGCAGCTGGTAAGATGTTATCGGTCACCATTGGAAATGGTTCCTTCCCAATAGGCAATATACAAAGGAAGGCAGGAATACTTGTTTCTTATATTTCTAAGTCATATTACCTTCCCCAAACTGAATATAGAAAATGATTGAATATTGTTTCTGTCCTGTTATTTGGGGGAAGGGTTCAGTCTTCCAGTTCGTAAAGAAAAACAAACACATAATATTGGTTTCCCACCTAACGATCTTGCAAGATTAGTCATAGTGATTAATTCTAAGTCAAGCCAATAACTTAAAACTTCCCCCCCAGGATAAATTTAACATTAACCATGTACAAAATAATTTTTAAATCAGTACTTAAAAAATAAAATAAATGGATATATAACCTTACTAGCTGGATCCCCGTGCTTCGCTACGAAACTATGTGATCGGGCTTGATAAATTGACACTTACAGCTTGACTCCTTCCCTATCCTATCTCTCCTTCAGCCTTGCCCCACAGAAACATCTTCTATCCTATCCCCTTCTCTCCCTCAGGCTTTCTAGCCCCTTCTCTCCATGAGGCTTGCCCGACAGAAGCCTGTCCTATGCTATCCCATTCTCTTCAGAGTTATTTTCAAGTTGGAAGGGGGTGTAGAATGTCTTAACTAATTAGCATCAGAGCATGTTATAATAATATAGGAAATACTAATGCTCTGATGGTCATTTCAAAAAATCCTTTCTTAGTGAGCACCTAGAAGCCAAAAGGAACATACGTGGCAAATTTCAAGTTTGTTGGCTTTACGGTTCTGGAGATTTTGTGATTAATGTGTGAGTGGTTTTCGCTCTTATATATATATAGATTCACTAACGCTATGTACAAGTTCACAAGATATTTTGGTTCAGTGAAAGCTTGAAGGCATTCCAACAATTCATGAAGCAACATGGTCCATTATTTCTAAGATTGAAGCAAAGTGACAATATTGCTTCTTCTTCTTCTTCTTTGGAGTCCTTCTCACTCTTTTTCCATTGAGCTCATGGTGCTGGAGAAGACTGAGAGGAGCCTTCCTCATCAAGTGGCATCGACTCACCACTTTGGTGACTGGTGTGGGATTGCTCATAATACCCAATGGGGATAATCAGCTTGAAACCTCCTCCAAAGGTCTCACAGAAGGTTTTCCTACCTGACAGTTTTAATGAATGCTGCAGGCAATCCTTCAGCATGTGCTGGAGATGATTACCCTAAAGCCCTGTTAACATCTGCTGAAGATTTGTAGCTTCCTCATGTTGCAGTCAATTCTAAAGCTGCCCAGCCTAAAAATGAATAGTCCATCCACCCCCCCCCCCCAAAAAAAAGATGTGAGATCACTTGAATTACTTTGTCCAAGTGAAAGGGGTAGCTTCTGCTTTACTTCATTGCATTGAATTGAATCTTGCCACCCTCATGGTCCAAATCATTTTCTCAAAGCAACTTTCTCACAGACGTTGTGGTCTTTGCTTATGTGGATAGAGGGTAGCTTGAAGTTGCAGAAATTTTGATTGCAAAAATGTATTTGGTTAAAACAATAACATATAGTAACTTACTAAGTATGATTAGATTCTTCCAGACTCGATCAAAACAATTGTAAAGTGTTTGTATTGGCCCTGAAAAGAATATGCAGCTCTTAACTTTATAGACAGTCTGACTGAACACCAATTTGATTCCTTAAGATGTAGACAAGTCAGCTTCAATTAACTGTCAAGCTCAATAAAGTCATAACCCTGCAATTAGGAATACACATACAACCAATACCAAGAATACACAATATGATTTCCTCATTCCCTTACAACCTAGCCATGGTTATGGACTTCTATTGCTTCAATGTGCCTTATTCAAGGTGATACCCCTACAATCTTCTAATTTTAGACTTGATGAAGCTAAATCAAGATGTCATGGAAAGTATAAATGTATTTTGTGTTCATAAAAAAGTTGTACAAATTACAACCTGGCCCTAAATAAAAACATTGCAAGATTTCATAAGGATAATTGCAGATTTGAAAGTAAAATGGGGTTCATGGGAAGAAAGAAAATGTTTCTAAAATGCAACAGGAACAGTTAACTTCTCCTTCTCCCTTTTTTGGGGGGAGGGGGGAAGATGGTGATGGTAACAAAAATAACATGCAAACAGTGTTCTTGGACCACAAAACAAGTAAACAAACTAAAAACCAGCAATATTGCAAAAGGATAAGGGGAATTTGAATAAATAGAAAACAATTTAATGTCTTGCAAGAGAACCAGAGATACAGATAACACCATAGAGAAGGGATGCCCAACCTTAGCAACTTCAAGATTTGTGGATTTCAACTCCCAGAATTCCCATGCTGCCTGGTCCACAGGTCTTAAAGTTATGCAAGATGGACACCCCTGCCATAGAGTAAAAGTGGATCTGTAGCAAAGGTGATAGAAGCAGAAGAATGTCAACAGTCAACATTTTTCATTTTCATACTCATACTCAGGATTTAGGCCACACAATTTCATCACAGACCTTTATCTTTCTTTCTCCTGTGGAATAAAGAACCCTATGGTATAACTCATCAAAATCCTTCCATCAAATCTCTGGAGTTGGAGAATCCTGGTTAAATCTGTCATTGTCATGATTACAGCTGTCAATCATCACACTACATTCCCACTCCATCTTATTTCCTGTCTTTCTCCTTCGTGGCATTTTCGTTCTGTGAAAAAATTTAGAAGGACTGTAGTTATATTGCTTTTGTAGAGTTATAGAATTAAGGGCTCCAGTTATTTTGTTGTTTCTCATATGAGTCTCTGCATTCCAAGAAACTTTTTGGGATGGGGAAAGAATCAGGTTTTGATTTAATCTTACTCAACATAAATATGTTGTTCCTATTCACTGACATACAAATTTTAAAAGTGAACAAAAGCACACTGAGTGACGCATCTTGTATTTTGCATTTTCAACATCCACCAACTTTTCCTTGTAATATATTGATGGAGGAATTTTTTTCCCTTGAAGCAAAATATAGCAAAAGAAAAAGCTAAATATTTGGCATTATTGCTACCTTTAAAAAGGCATACTGTATATATTGAGTTCATTATATCTTCCTTCATTAAAGATTATAAAGATAAATGCCTTAATAAAGTATGATTCAAAATAATTAGGCAACTAGATTAAATACTGTATTACATTATGAGATGATTATTATAATGGTGTGCTCTTTGCAGAATGATGACAGGCCTAGGCATTCTTTGTAGGTTTTATTTCTGTCTGAAAAGAGAGTATTGGAGGCTGGGGATATTTCTGTTTGAAAATAAAATGTGCACTTTATATCAAAGATGTATAGACGATTCAATAAAACATTAGTGCTCTCCATACCAGACGAGACCATGTAATTTATAGATCATGTGAAACAAAAGGTTCTTTGATTGAGGCCTTCCGTCTCTACTCAAGTGGGTACTCAAGGCAACTAACAGGGCTTTAAAAGGCAAAATTAACATTAGAACTAAAATTAATTAAGAATTAAAAGCTGACTGAAAGATATCCATTTGGAGGGCCAAGTATGCTTTTGGGATTATTGAAATTCCCAGAGAATGGAAGCTAAAGAGCATCAAGAATGGAGAATTTTAGCAGTGATGGGTTTACCATAGCCAAAATATTACATATTCTAACAGTACACAAGTAATGCCAAGCAAGCAGCTTGGTTCTGTGCAAGCAGCTAGGACCCTGGTGGCAAACCTGTGGCACGTGTGGCGTCGCCCCAGCCCAGCACCATCGGGTTTCTCCGGGGAAAGAGAGGGAAAGAGAGAGGAAAAGAGACGGAGGGAAAGAGAAAGAGAGAGAGAGAAACAGAGAGAGAAAGAGAGAGAGGGGAAAGAGAGGGAGAGGGAGGGAAAGAGAAATGATATTTTTTTTTATTGTTGCTAAACGTAATATTTCAAAAGTAGGGGGGGAAAAAGAAGGGGCATAAAAGTGCATTTATCACGTTATTCTTAGAACAATTGGCTGAACTCTATCTTGTTTATCATTATTCTAGGTAGTAAAACCTCAGTATTCAGGTTAAATTGCCGTGTTGGCACTTTGCCATAAATAAGTGGGTTTTGGGTTGACGTTTCGGCACTTAGTCTTTAAAAGGTTCGCCATCACTGAGCTAGGATTATAGGGTCTATGACAATTCGTCATGCCCAACTTGCCACAGCCAAGTGGCCAACTCACGACAGCAGGGGTGAAATTCACTTACCTTCCCTACCGGTTCGCAAATGTGGGTGTGCTAAACCATGTGTTTAGTGACCACTCAAAGTTACAATGGCACTGAAAAAAGCGACTTATGACCAGTCCTTGTATTACAACCATCACAGAATCCCCATGATCATATGATCAAAATTCAGGCACTTGGCAACTGGCATGTATTTAGAATGGTTGCAGCATCCTGGGGTCATGTGATCACCATTTGCAATCTTCCCAGCCAGCTCCTAATAAGCAAAATTAATATGGGAAGCTGGATTTTGCTTAAGAACCACATGATTCACTTATAAGAGCTTAAATGATTTGCTTATGAACCGTGGCCACAAAAAAAAAGTCTTTTTTTTAAAGTGCAATTCACTTAACAACCACCTTGCTTTTCAATGAAAATTATGGTTTCAACTGAGGATGTAAGTTGAGGACTATCTGTACTACAAAATTATTTTGTATATCCTTGGGACTTTCCTTGCTTGGAAAAACATTTATTTTACAGATTATTTCATTTACTGACTAATGACAAGATTTCTTTCACCCAGAGAGACCTAGAATATGCAAAGAAGGTCAGTATTTTTCTCAGATTATTGGTTGGTCTGAGATGCAAGAAGGCTCCTGAGTTTTCAGAAGTCTTCTACTGTGTATTTAGGATTCTTCTTCTTGGGAGAATTCTCTTACAGTGTTTGAACTTCTCCAGGGCAGAAGGGGGAAAAAAAGTTGTTGTTCCTACCATGGCAAAATTTCCCAGAACCAGACAAAATGAGGCTAGGGGATTTATGAATCTAGACAAAGCAGCAGCAGGTACAGTATGTTCTCCAATTTATTTCATTTTTTTGTAGTCATTTATTCAAGCAAAAATTCTGTTTGTAAGAAAATAATGGATTTTTAACAATGGTTATACCTTGACCTCATAAAATGCTTTTGGGTGATGTTGAAGCACAAGCAAAAACCACCATTATGACACATCTCATATGCACAATCCAATTTCTACCTCAAGCTAGGTAGGATTCCTGCAAAACAATATTTTTGAGGTTTGACCTTTAGTCACAATAAATTCTTCTTCTTCTTCTTCTTCTTCTTCTTCTTCTTCTTCTTCTTCTTCTTCTTCTTCTTCTTCTTCTTCTTCTTCTTCTTCTTCTTCTTCTTCTTCTTCTTCTTCTTCCTCTCCTCCTCCTCCTCCTCCTCCTCCTCCTCCTCCTCCTCCTCCTCCTCCTCCTCCTCCTCCTCCTCCTCCTCCTCCTCCTCCTCCTCCTTCTTCTTCTTCTTCTTCTTCTTCTTCTTCTTCTTCTTCTTCTTCTTCTTCTTCTTCTTCTTCTTCTTCTTCCTCTTCCTCTTCTCCTCCTCCTCCTCCTCCTCCTCCTCCTCCTCCTCCTCCTCCTCCTCCTCCTCCTCCTCCTCCTCCTTCTTCTTCTTTAAAAGAGGGTAAACTGTTATGGTCAGTTTAGTGTACAACAGATGGAGAACGGCCTTCAGCAATGCGCAAAGGGTGTGTTTATGTGTTTAGGCAGTGATCCTTGTTATGATAATACAGGTATTAAAGGTACTCAAGAGAATCTGTATTTTCATCTGTGAAGCATTGGAGACTATGTGAGGCGCATTCAGCTATGAGGAAGTGAGCCTTTGCGGTACCTTTGCTGGTTTCTTCTAAATACAAGCTCAGCACTTTTAACATCACACATCACTTCACTGTGCTGCAGGGCACCAATATTGGGAGTTCAGTTAGAAGAGTTTATAATACAATGATTTTTTTTCTGCTAGGAAAGTGAGTTTTCTCCTGTTCTGAGGGGGAAGAACAATCAAATCCTGAGATTTGAGACCTGTGCTGAATACAAAGCACAAAAAACAAAGATGAGTCCGTGCTTTTTTTCTGTGCATTAAAGCTTTTCAGAAATGTTGAGTTATGTTATGTGAACATTTCATCTCAAATGTCTTACTGTGCTTTCTGGAGTGCAAAATCATCATTCTTCAGCTGGTTGAGTATCTTTTTGGAAGTGAAACAAGGCACTTCAAAATTGGAGTGGTGTTGCTAGATAACTGTAGGTTTCAAAAATCATAACTTCTTTTTTTTATATTTCTTCGCCCTCCATTTGCCAATAGTTGTCAAATGTTCTAAATTGGGAACCATCCTTGGGCTAACTAGATTCTAGTAATATAATAAGGATCTGTGACCCTTCTTCAGACTCATTACCTCACTTGTTCTTTGTTGTCCTTTGAGTGACAATTTAAGGTCAAGGAGAGGACTAAGACAAAAAAGTAGGAGAGGCCAAGACAAATTTAAATAAACAAATAAATAACCAGGCAACCTGTGGGCACAAAATCACAAAATCGCTTGAAAGTCTGAGACCATAGAGGAACACAGAAACTTGCCATATGTCTTACCACATTTTTTAAAAATCTAATGAGCATGTTATGGTTAACTCGGAGCAGTGGGAACTTTCTGTTTTGGTAGATGGTTATCATAATTTGTACCCTTTGGAAACAAGACTTTTCCATCTCTAACTCTGGATGGGTGGCACTACCCCAGAAGACTGGTATGCAATCTGTGGGTCCTTCTAGACCAGGGGTCAGCAGCCTTAAACACTCAAAGAGCCACAAAGGTCCTAACCGGAAGCCCCCATTCAATTCTGGAGCCAGCCGGAAGTCCGGTTTCCCCCATCATAGTTTCCTCCTAGCATCCTTTTTCCTCTGCCTGTCCTAACTGAAAGCCCTATCATTTGTGGAGCAACAGGGAGCTGAAGCAGAAGGATAAAAGAGCGACATGCGGCTCCAGAGCCGTGGGTTGCTGACCCTGTTCTACACTCACAGCTCCTGCTTGAAGAGTAGGTGGCAGCTGTGGAGAGCCTTGCACACCTTCAGGTATTGCAGTTGCACCCATTCTTGGACCAGGAGGCCCAACTCACTGTCAGCCATGCTCTTGTAACTTCCATCTTAGATTACTGCAATGTGCTCAACATGGGGCCGCTCTTGAAACTTCAACCGGTACAAAATAGCAACAGCAATTGCAATAGCAATAGCACTTAGACTTATGGGATTATAAATACTTCATTGGGTGAGGGTGACTTTCCTGTCACCTTGAAAGAGGCAGTGGTGAGGCCTCTTCTCAAGAAGACTTCCCTGGACCCGGCAATGTTGGTTAATTACCGTCTGGTCTCCAACCTTCGCTTTGTGGTGAAGGTTGTAGAGAGTGTGGTTGCGCAACAGTTTCCCCAGCATCTGGATGAAACGACGTATCTAGATCCATTCCAGTCGGGCTTCAGGCCCAGGTACAGCATGGAAACGGCATTGGTCACATTGGTAGATGATCTCTGGAGAGCTCGGGACAGGGGGTGCTCCTCTGTCCTGGTCCTGTTAGATTTCTCAGCGGCTTTTGATACCATTGACCATGGTATCATGCTGCACCGGTTGGAAGAGTTAGGGGTGGGAGGCACTGTGTTGCGGTGGTTCTCCTCCTTTCTCTCTGACCGGTCGCAGTCTGTGTTGACCGGGGGGCAGAGGTCAACCCCGAGGCCCCTCATATATGGGGTGCCGCAAGGTTGGTCCTCTCGCCCCTCCTGTTCAACATTTATGTGAAGACGCTGGGCGAGATCATCCGTGGTTTTGGGGTGAAGTACCACCAGTATGCTGATGACACCCAGCTGTACATCTCCACCCCGGACCACCCCAACGATGCCCTTGAAGTGATGTCCCGGTGCCTGGAGGCCGTGCAGATCTGGATGGGGAAGAATAGGCTCAGGCTCAACCCATCCAAGACCGAGTGGCTGTGGTTCCCGACGTCCCGATATGGTCAGTTGATGCCATCACTGACTATTGGGGGTGAATCATTGGCCCCCATGGAGAGGGTTCACAACTTGGGTGTCCTCCTGGATTCACGGCTGTCTTTAGAAGAGCATTTGATGGCCGTGACTGGGAGGATTTTTTATCAGGTTCGCCTGATTCACCAGTTGCGTCCCTTTCTGGATCGGGACTCCCTACGCACTGTCACTCATGCCCTCGTCACCTCCCGCCTGGACTATTGTAACGCTCTCTACATGGGGCTCTCCTTGAGGAGCACCCGGAGGCTCCAACTGGCGCAGAGTGCGGCCACGCGGGTGGTAATGGGAGCAACATGGCATTCCCATGTAACACCTCTCCTGCACTGGCTCCACGGTGGTCTTCCAGGTGCGCTTCAAGGTTTTGGTTACCACCTTTAGAGTGCTCCATGGCTTAGGACCTGGTTATCTACGGGACCGCCTACTACCACCAATAGCCTCCCACCGGCCGGTACGCTCTCATAGAGAGGGGCTCCTCTGGGTGCCATCGGCCAAACAGTGTCAACTGGCGGGAGAGCCTTCTCTGTGGGGGCACCTACTATCTGGAACGAGCTCCACCCGGAGATACGGAGGATCCCAGATCTGTGCACCTTCCGCCGCGCTCTTAAGAACTTTTTATTCCACCAGGCGGGCCTGGCCTAATCTTTTCCCTCTTTTTTAACTATGCAAATTTTAATTGGTTTTTTAAATTATTGGGGTATTTTAATCTGTCCGGGCCAAAGTGTTTACTTCAATTTTACTTTGCTTTTAAATTTTGTATCTATGTATTTTCACTGTTTGGCTGTTCACCGCCCTGAGTCCTTCGGGAGTAGGGCAGTATATAAATCAAATAAAGTAAGTAAGTAAGTAAGTATATACAGCTTCAAGTGCTTTGCAGCCCTCTCTAAGAAGTTCACAGCATCAGCATAGTGCCCCCAACAATCTGGGTCCTCATTTTACCAATGTCAGAAAGATGGAAGGCTGAGTCAACCTTGAGCCGGTCAGGATCGAACTGCTGGCTGTGGGCAGAGTTAGCCTGCAATACTGCATTCTAACCACTATGCCATGATATACACAGGTATGCATGCAGCTGCATAGGTAATAAATGGTTCAGCTACACAGCACATGTAACACCACTACTATGTAAACTGCACTAGTTGCCACTGTGCTTCCAGGTACAATTCAAGGTGTTGGTTGTCACTCTTAAAGCCCTACATCACTTGGGACCAGATTACTCAAGGGACCATTTTTTCCAAGATTTTCTACCCATCTATCTTGGTCCAACAAAATGAGCACCCTTACTGATACCATTAGACAAAGGGTGTCTACTGGAGGGAACTAGAACTCTTCGTTGTAGCCCCTGACATAGTATATTCTTCCCTTGGAGATTAGAATGGCTCCAACTCTATTGGCCTTTCAGAAGGCATTAAAAACTTGACTATGTACCCAGGCCTGGAAGCTTAGTATGTGTTAAGGGTCCAGTTTCTTGGCTTTATTGTTTGTTGGTTAATCTTCATGGCTGCTGATTGTATTTATTTATTTTGTGGATGCTTTTATTGTTTTAATGTTTTTAAATTATTTTAATTATTTTAGAATTTTAGAATTCTAAATTTGCCCAGAATCACTTGGTTGAATTGGGTGGCTATAGAAATTGAATAAATAAATAAAAAATAAGCATCAGTTGCTGCTTGTCTCCTGGCAAATATAGCTAAGGAAAGATTCCCACTGTTCCACCGGATCTTCTACAATCCTCCAGTTGTAAAACAACTGCAAAGAAGCAAGACAGCAGCAAAGAAGAGGAGCTGTATATCATCTCCACTGAAAGCCATTAAAAGTCACTATCAGGAATTGTTACTCAATATTGCAATTTAGGCTCTTTGGTGCTCCAAGAAGAAGCATCGGAATGAAAAACTTCATTTGGATATACTACATCGCCTGGCATCTTAGAAGTATAAATCTGATGGCACTTTGGGCCATAGTTAGAGAATTAAGAATTTACTTTGTGCCCCTCTCCCCCTGGGTCTATTACTCCATCTGCTCCTTGTTTTATGAGATTGATAACCTCCGTTTCTCTCCTTCTGCCTTGTACAATGTTAGAGCGGAGCTATCTTTGTCCATTCATATCATGTAGCGCCTTATTAGCCTTTCTCTTATAGTTATAATATTTGTTTCAGTAACTTTTGTACCATTAGATACCTTATCTCAGGGATATTCATAGGCACAGGTAGTCCTTGACTTACAGCAGTTCATTTAGTGACTGGAAAATGTGACTTATGGTTGTTTTTCACAGTCACGACCTTTGCAGCATCCCTATGATCATGTGATCAAAATTCAGATGCTTGACAACTTGTTCATATTTGTTCATATTTGTTCACCATTGTTGTGTCCCATTGCTGCGACCTTCTGACAAGCAAAGTCAATGGGGAAGCCAGACTCACTTAACAACTGGGTCAGTGGTGGGTTTCAAACATTTTTACTACCAGTTCTGTGGGCATGTCTTAGTGGGCATGGCATGTCTTGGTGGGCATGGTAGGGGAAGGATACTGTAAAATCTCCATTCCCTCCCGATCAGCTGGGACTTGGGAGGCAGAGAATAGATGGGGGTAGGGCCAGTCATAATTTTTACTACCGGTTCTCCAAACTACTCAAAATTTCCATTACCGGTTCTCCAGAACTGGTCAGAACCTGCTGAAACCCACCTCTGAACTGGGTTACTAACTTATCAACTGCAGTGATTCACTTAACAACTATGGCAAGAAAGGTTGTAAAATGGGAAAAAAACTCACTCAACAAATGCCTCACTTAACTACAGAAATTTTGGGCTCAATTGTGATCATAAGTTGATCTGATATGTTTTGTGCATAACCTGTATGCACAAAATGTCCTTTCCAATTTTTCATTTAACTACATTTATGCCACAATACATTCCCACTCTTATCCAACCATAAAGGCACTTTGAACATTTTTATGAATTTGCCTTTATTTCTGTAGTTTAATTTGTGGAAACTTGGCTTAAGATCATTGCTCAAAGTTCCTTAGTTTTATACCCACATGTAACTGAAATGCCTGCCTTTAAATACTATTGGATTTATTAAAGTTTCTAAAAGCCACATGCTTGTCTTTAAACAAGATCCACCACACAAATATATATTTTTGAGTACTGTGTAACGTATATGTGATATTACACTTCCACAATAAACAACAGATCAAAACTGATTTGGGGAGTACAAAACTGAGCGAGCAATGGCACATTTGTATTCTAA